>NW_024544720.1:2400000-3734558 GCF_018167655.1 Microtus oregoni
CAGTTCATGAATGGCTGTGAGTGGGCTCCAGCTTCGAGCACCTTTAATTGAGGTTTGCTCTTGAGAATTAAACAACAGAACTCACATAGAATTATCTTTAAAATTTATAATTGCTCTAGAGGCTTAGAAGCCAACTAAGACAAATGAGGCAGGAAGAGGGAACTGACCAAAACTGTTCTACTTTCACAAAAGCGGAAGCAGGGATCCCAGCTAGTCACTTAATAAAGGTTGGTCTTTTTCATGATCTTAAGAAACTCTTCCTCATTCACTTCTCCATCGCCGTCACGATCAGCTTCATCGATCATTTCCTGCAGCTCCTCGTCCGTGAGACTTTCCCCCAGCTCATTGGCCACACGCTTGAGGTTTTTGAATGAGATTTTCCCGGTTTCATCATCATCAAACAACCTGAAAGCCTTCAAAATTTCTTCTTTGGTGTCTTTCTCGGCCATCTTCTGAGTCATCACAGCCAAGAAGTCATTGAAGCTGATCTTTCCTGTTGCCTCTTTGTCTACTTCCGAAATCATCTTCTTCATCTCTTCCTTCCTGGGTTCAAAGCCTAGTGCTCTCATGGCCACCTTCAATTCCTTCACATCGATGGTCCCGCTCCCGTCAGAATCAAAGAGGTCAAAGGCTTCCCGGACTTCTTGCTTTTGGTCTTCTGTGAGTTCAGGCTTAGGACCCACCTTTCTCTTGTAGCTGGTGGAGGCCACGTTTGACTTCCTTAAGTTGGACGCCATTGTCCTCCACGATTGGGTCCTTAACGGCGCCCTGCCACTGCACGTGGTAGGTGCCCCTGCTATTGCGCTTGCGCCAGCCCCTATGCACCTTCTGTCTGGACCACAGAACCCCCCCCCCTCCATCAGTGAGATCTTATTTACATTATAATGCACAGTTTCCTCAGTTTGTCATTGATACCTGCTGTCCAGAACCTTGTTGTAGCTGCTGCTATTGTCTCTACAATTCTTCGGAACATGCAGTTCTTTCCGAGCCCCTATTTTTTTTTCACTTCTGCAGCAGCTTGTGTATATTTATTTGAAAGTCCTAGGCTCCGTTTCCATATTAATTAAAAGAACTTCCTTAGCCTGAGGCTACCCAAGGACAAATGTAGGGTAATCAAGATTGAGTTTGATCACTTGATATTAAAATTTTAAAAAGTAGGAAAGAATACTCAGGTCACACCCTGTGTTCTACAAAACAGGTTAGAAGGAAGCAATTATGAGTAAAATTTGAGGAAGTTTGTCTCCTGACATATGTTTAACCACCATAGAAGTTTTCTATCAGTTTCTCAAATATGAAATGTAATGCCAGTAGAATTCACGTCTAGTACCTGGATTTGAAGTATTTGATGTAATTTTGACTTGAACAGATGAGGGTGAAGTATTTGTATTCTGCTATTCTGGCATGTATTTTAGAAACCCTAGCAGTATGTTTACTCCTACTGCTTATCATACTCTCAGGACTGTACAGAAATCCACACTCTGGTATAAAAGCCACTAAGAAAGAAGATAGATTTAGGGTCAAACTGTCTTTACAAAGGAGAAATCTACTGCCCTGTTAGAAGACCATGAGTTCACTTTCAAAGTTGTTCTTACTTTTAGGTCTACCTGAAAACTCATAGGAAAAACCTCTAAGGAAACAGTCAAGGTCACTTAAAGGTAACTCTGCTCTTAAAATCCTAAACACAGATGCCTAGGAGTTTCATGTCTACCATCTTTCCTTTTAAGCCCATGATACATGACCTTAAATTGAACATGGCCAGTATACTTACACCAAGCAAACTCAGAAGTGCCTCCAATATGTCCTATATGAGTATGTGTAGGATTCTAAAATAAAACTCCCACACTTTATTTGGTGAGAGCGTTGTTTTGTAGATAATGCCAATGCTCTCCTTAGGTGCTGCAAGGAATAAATCTTTCTGCAACTTTCATTTGGTTGTATTAGTTGGTTTCACACTCATCTAGAGAAGAGCCCATTATATTCAGTTACTGTAGTTCCTCTTTGGCTATGGACATGGGAGGGAATTATGCAACACATGGGAGGATATACAATTGTCTTTTGGAAATAAAGGGGTTCTTCTATGAACCAAAGAAACAAGAGAAAAATGGAAGCTTTTAAGGTGGGGGGGAGGAAGGAAAAAAGGTTACTAAGTAAGCAAATACAAGTAGCCAACTTTTAATTTTTAGCACCCTCCCAATCTATATTTACCAGTCTTTAATCTGTGCAAGCGTATCTCAGGCACCCAGAACAATGCTTGACACATTGAAGGAATATTGATATTCATTGATTTAATGCATGATGGTTAATATTGATCCTAAATACCTTCTAAGTCGTCAAAAGATTCAGTAATACTAGGAGTATTTTACAAACTGTGTTTTGTTGTATTTTTAAATTATGATTCATTACTGATTATATGGAGTTTTTGGAAAATTTGTTTAGTTATCTGGCTTTCCTGGAATCCAATCCAGGGTTGCACCCATGCTATAAAAGTACTCTCCACTGAACTTCTCTCTCGTGGCATGTTCAGCTGGCTAAATCTTACTACATGTCTCAGTGACAATGTACAGAGGGCTTAGGTATGAGATTTTGAAGGCAAATGAAACTTATATGGTCCCTCCCCTCTCCTTTTTCTTGCACTTATTATATCTTTTTCCAATTCTACATCTTATTATCTTCATGGATTTGGGGAAATCAGCTCACCACCCCCTCCCCAAGGACACACATATACCCCCTCTCATTTAAAGTACCATACTAAAATTCCCTAATGTATTTTCAATTAAAAAGCCCTAAGACCTCCAGGGATAGTTCTCTAATGGGATCATACAGGATGGGGTACCAACCAGACAGACCTCAGTTCCTCCCATGTTTGCATTTCCTTTGACAGCCACCCCTATGCCCAAATTCAAGACAATGTGTTGAGGAAAACTAAAGGCTAGAAGCTGCCCTGTATAAAGCAATATTGGGGCCAAGTTGAACTCAAAGCAAACTGGTTGTCATAGTTTCCAGATGTGTGCAATCAGCAGTCACAACAAAGGACCACCAAGAGCTCTCTTCATAGAAAACAGCTCCCTTAAAGTCAGTACTTGATGAACATTCTACGTCCATAGTCTCACCCCTAATTTAGAAAGGAGACATTCATTGTGTGCCAGTGTTGGGCCTAGGCTCCCAGTCTTGCCTCGTTTGATCCCTGCATGCATTTCCCATCTTGTACGTGGAAATGAACAAACAAAAAACGGAATGGAAGAGATCTGCAATGCATATTTAATAGAATACAGCCAATAAATGTGTTTTGAGTTACACCGTGGCCTTATCTGAGCCCAACACTTAGGCATTGCTAATTATACCGTACTGCCTTCTCCCAGAATTGAGATTATTAGTAAAACATAGCAAGGCTGGAAAGATAGGCTGCTGATCATCTTATATGGACCTCACAGTAAGTAAGCAACTTTCCTAGAAATATTCAACAGGAATTTTTCTGAATCTGGGGCACTTTCCTAGTAGCTAAATGAGGAAGGGACAAACTGCAAAATGTATGGGCAGTGGGTGGGGTGGGGTGAGGGTGGTCTTGGCATGTGCTGAGTGTCTGTAATCCCAGTGTTCTGAAGGCTAAGGCAAGAAAATTAGAAGTTTGGTACCAGTTTGAACTACATAAAAATAATCCTTCCCACCCCAAAATCCTTAATGTACCTTCAAAGTTGTTCTTGTTTTTGTTTCAAACTAGAGCTCTTTGAAAAAATTCATAAGGAAGCATTAGAGGCCACCAAGTCACTCAGACTCATTCTTTTAGGTGATCTAGAATAAACTTTTCTCATTCTGATACTAAATTCTCTACCCAGAAGTATTAACTTCTGCTTCTTTTTTTTTTTTTGAATATGTGATAAATGGCCTGAGTGGAGCATGCTCAGAAATGTACATCTAAACTAAGAAAGCCTGCATGTGTGCATCACATGCATGCCTGGTATCCATGGAGGGTGTCAGATCCCTGGAAGTGGAGCTACAGAGTGTCACCATGTGGTGCTAGGAACTGAACCCAACAAATGTTCTTTACCACTGAGGTATCTCTTCAGAAATGTGCTTTCTTACATGAACATTATGAAGTAAAATTCCCTGAAAAAAAAAAATGTCACACCTGTATTGTTAAAGATTCCACACAGCTGGTTGACTGATTGGAAGTTTATGTTGTTAGAGAGTTGGAATATAGCAGATCTATGACCAAAGTATCTTGGGTTCTTTTTAGCATCTATTCTCATTTCACATCTATTCTTGTGATAAAATACCCTAACCAAAAAAAAAAAAAAAAAAAAAAAAAGTTGCAGGGAAAGGTTTTTCTCCTCATTCCAGGTTACAGTCCACCATTTCAGGGAGGTTAAAACTTCAAAAACTTGAAACAGCTAGTCACGTCCATAGTCAAAAGAAGAGAAAGGATGAATATATGCATGCTTACTAGTGCTCAGTTTGCCTTTTCCACTCTCATATAGTGCAGGATGCACACCCAGGAAATGGCTGCTGCCCACAATGGTCAGGTCTTTCTACCTCAAATGGTGTATTACACAATCCCTTACAACATGTCTAGGGGCCTACCTTATCTAGATAGCCCCTCCTTGAAACTCTTCCCAGGTGGCTCTAGATTGTGCCAAGCTGACAGAACTAAGCATCACAATACCCTTAATAGCCAATCATTGGCCACCTTTGTGTTTAAACATCCTGTGACTATCAGCTAAAACCTTCTGGGATGCATTAACAGACAACTAACGTCTACCAACCCAAGAGCTAAAAGTACCATCAGGTGGTATCTGAAGCCTATATCCAGATAGTTCTCTGCTTCACTGTAACCTTTCTACCTACTTCCATTGTATTTGAAAATACCTTGATTTCTGAATCTGTTTTGTTCTATAGCTATAGAAGCCTCATTAAACCATTTCCACACTGGAATATGTCATTGTAAACAATCTAAATTGATGCATTGCCACATTTCTTGCTCAAGAATCAATCCTTATTCCCTTTAAGGCGAGAGCTGTGTTTTTGTATGTATTGTGTGTGTGTGTGTGTGTTTCCCTGTAAAAAAATCTCCTCTTAATCTTTATTTAAGGATAGTAAGCTTTCCAGTCAGCCGATTGGGCTCAGTTGCACAATCACTAAAGAAAGCACCTGTCTTATTCAGGGTTTTATTGATGGGATGAAACATCTGACCAAAAAACAAGTTGGGAAGGAAGAGTTTATTTGCCTTATAAGTCCACATCGTATCCCATCATTGAAGGAAGTCAGGACAGACACTCAAGCAAGGTAGGAATCTGGAGGTAAGAGCTGATGCAGAAGCCACCAGAGAAGGTGTGGCTTACTGGTGTGCTCCCCTAGCTTTCTCAGCCTTCCTTCTTATAGAACCCAGGATCACCAGACCAGGGATGGCACCACAAAAATGGGCTGAGCCTTCCCACATAATCATAAATTTTAAAAATGCCTTACAGGTGGATCTTACAGAGGCATTTTCTCAATTGAGGTTCCTTTCTTTCCGATAACTCCATGTCAAGTTGACATAAAACTAGCTAGGACAGTGCCCATATGTTTGGTGTTAACCTTTGTCATTAGAAAAAGTATAGAATTTATATGTGTGGTATTTTGAAAAGGAATGGCCCTCATAGATTCAATTGTCTGAATGCTTGGCCCATAGAGAGTGGCCCTATTAGGAAGTGTGGCCTTGTTGGAAGAAGTGTAGGCCTAGTGTGGCAGTCTCCTTCTTAATGCCTGCAGGTCAAGATGTAGAACTCTCAGCTCAGTGCCTGCATGACACTATGACTATCATGAACTATGTTCTTTTTTAAACAAAATCTCAATTTTTACCAATAAAGACTTAGGAGCCAGATGCTGTAGTAAAAACCTGCTAACTCAGAGAGGCAGAGAAAGCAGCCAGCTGACCTTCCTCCTCCATTAGAGTCCCAAAAAAAGGCTTCCCTCTTGCGCTGTTTCAAACAAGTTTCCTCTGTCTCGGTGTCCCTTCTATTTCCTGTGCTTCTCTCCAACTGTCCTCCTGGCTCTCTATGGTTACTCTGTCAACTTGTTGCTTGCTTGGCCTCTTGCATGGCTGTGGGATGTTGTTTTTATTTAATCCTGTCTACAATAAGCAGAAAGTGCCTAGATTAAAGGTGTGTGCTAGGGCTGAGTCACACCACAACTAGAAACAGTTTTTTCCAGTAAATAATGCAGTCTTGGGGCTCACAGTGTGATCAAATATCCTGCAACAGCTAAACCTCTGAAACTGTTAGCCAGCCCCAATTAAATGTTTTGCTTTATAAGAGTTACCATAGTCATGGTGTCTCTTCACAGCAATAGAAACCCTAAGACAGTATGTATGTGAGTGTATGTGCTCATACATACAAGCATGGAGTGTGTCTGCTTTTATATTGGTTGCAGGAATCAAATTCAGGTGACCAAGCTTAGATAGCAAGTACCTTTACCCACTGAGTCATGTCAGAGTCCCTACCTTTGTTCTTTTTCAATTCTTCCTTATGAAGTTTATTACATGCTTTCAATTCTATATACTAGTTAGTATTACACACCACCGCCTTTTGTTGGCATTGGTGTAGGGCTACAATGTATGCTCAACCGAGTTTCATTCTTATTTATGTTGAAGTCACTGCCAAGCTTTATTTAAACTAGTAGAAACTAAATGATATACTCAGAAGCTAACGGATAATAATCAGTTTGTTTTCCCATGTTTGTTTGTAGTTTTTGCCCTGCTGAGCATGCGTGCGTGTGTGCGTGTATATTCAGGGATGTCCTGGATAATATGAAAAATCAGTTGTGGTTCTCTGAGAAGAAGATAGGAGATGGTTGTTTAAATATAGCCATGGAAATTTAAGATCTGGGAGGAGAGAAAAGAATCATTAGAATTCAACCACAGGCTCTGCAGTCAGCTGAGACCAAGTTCAAAGAGCCATGCAACCTGCTCCACTAACTACGTGGTTTCCAGTGAACTTTCATGGCATGATAAAAGTAGGTTCTAGGGCCTTCTCAATTTTAAGTTCACTCTGCAGATCAAATGAATCTAGTGGCACCCAAAAAAGAAAACATGCATTGTAAAGTGCCTAGGGGCTGCCTGCTTACTTCCCTACAAGTGCAGACAAGAAAACAAGAAGGGAGACTGTGCCTGACGGTGCACTCCAAACCAGCAACATTGAACTAAACTGTGCTTCTGATATGTGGAGTTATTTGCAAGAAATAGATTCAGCAGCAACCGTTTATAGTCCCAGTTGTCTCTTAAGTGGGACTTTGAAGTCAAGTCCAGAGTGACTCAACCTCAATCCTTTTGGAAAGCTCAGTAACAAAATTTATTATCCAGCCAAGGGCTACATGAGTTCTCCTTCTGTAAACCCCAAGAATAATAAAGTATTCCTTTCAGATACAGGCTGTATTTATAAAAAGAATTTGCCAGACTTTCACAGTTACTGTAACTGTCACCCAAATATTCCCAGTACCAAAGGAGAGATTGAGGCTGCCAGTTCCCTGGGAACCAAGGAAGCATGTGGAAGAAGCCTACAGCAGCATGAAATGACTTTAGCATACTCTGTTTTGTCTTTTCAAAAAGCGAATTTTACTTTGTGATCCTCAGCATGTTTTGCCAGTTCTATTGTGGCCTCCTTCTGTCCCCCTTTCAGTGCTGGAGTCACAGCTCCCAGATCCTTAGGAATGGTAGGTGAGTATTGTATCATTAAGCTTCACCCCATCCTGTTATTATAGTTTTAAGTAACTATTGAGCAAACTTAATTCCCTCACAAACAAACAACACATAGTCACAAACACAATCTGTCCCCCAAAACAAACCGACAACCCACAAAAACTGTATCTTCTTCTGTGACTTTCAAAGGATGGGACTAAGGCCTATGAAAACGTGTATGTTTTAGCAAACAAGGAAACACGAAGATGGTATTTAATTGAAGCCTGATCTACAATATAAATCTACCAACCAAAGTCTCCACTGTATACGCCATTGGGGTTTCAGAGTGAAGAAAAGAAGGAAGATAAATGATAATCCAAAGCATTTTAAATGTGATAGGTGGATATGGGTGTGCACCTGACATCTCAGCATCTGGGGAGTTGAAGCAAGGCAGGAGGATTGCAAGTTTCAGCCCAGTTTGGGCTATATAATGAGACCCAGTCTCAAAAATAAAAATAAAATCTCAATTAATTAAATGTTTCTAACTTTCTTTCTTCCTTGCTTCCTTCCTTCCTTTCTTTCTTGAATCTCACAGCATAACCTTGACTGACCTGGAATTCACTATGTATATCAAGCTAGTATTGAAATCACCTGGGTGAACAAAAATTTCTGGAAAGATGTTTTGTCTCAAAGATAGGGTGGCTGATTAGAGCTGCAGTGATGAACGCAGAGGTTGGGATCCTGCAGGTCTGGACTTGATTGCCTCATCTAGAGCTAGCTTTAGCCCCATGAAGAGCCATTCCTTGTCAACCTCTGTCAGAACTAGTATCCTGTGACCAAAAGATTGAAAGTCTTTTGGAATCTGTTAATAGGTTACTAAGTTCCACCAATGCAAAAGTTAACAATGTCATCAAATATCATCTGAGGCCTATAGGAGAAATTCCTCCATCTTGCTGTGACCCACATCTCATATTTTCAATGGTTCTGTGTGTGTTTATTTTTTAAATGCCTTGTTTCATGACTTTCTTTGCCCTGCTACTATAAAACTCTATAGAATTCTTCTACATTAGAGCCTGGGATGAACTGGCTTCACATTTCCTGGGCCATGGTCACTTGAAATTTGGCTCTAGAATGTTGGGGGAAGGTGCTCGTTTGTTTCCCTACTGTCCTGACTTGAAATAATCACACAGAAAATATATTATTTAAATCATTGCTTGGCCACTTACTTAAGTGTATGGCTTGCTAGTTCTTACACCTAAAATTAACCCATTTCTATTAATCTGTGTATTGCCACGTGGCTGTGGCCTACTGGCAAAGTTTTGGTGGGTTCCAGTTCAGGCATCAGTCCCCAGCAGCAGTTACATGGCTTCTCATTGACTCTACCTCTTTCTCTCAGCATTCGGTTTAGTTTTCCCATCTAGCTCTATTCTGCTAAACCACTGGCTGAAACAACTTTATTCATTAACCAGTAAAAGCAAAACATAGACAGAAAGACTTCCAAACCATTACCCCTTTTTTGTTTAAGTAAAAAGGAATGTTTTAACTTTAACATAGTAAAATTACATATAACACAGGTATCAAGTAGGAATTACAGTTACAATATTTATATCTACTTTGTCTTTTATCATAACTAAAGAAAACTATAACTATTTATTCTTCAGCTCCATCAAAGACTACCAGAAGGATATAATATTACCTAAGTAAACAGAAAGTGCATTGTAAGCAACTTCTAAAACTCTAGAATTGACAGAGACATCTTGCTGCCTGGTCAGTCACCCAAAGTTCTTTTGTAACATGGGGGCATCCAATCTTCAGACTACAGACCCATAGTATGCATCAGACTTTTCCATGAAGCAGGAAATCTGAAGATCTCTTCTACCTTGTAATGGCAAAGCCCATCAGTTGCCTTCTTCTGTATCCTGCAGAATGTCTTTCATAAAGCAGGAACCTCGAAGGATCATTGTAGTAATATGGGGCGGCAGGGCTGCGTCCCCCACACCCGGCCGCCCACATGGCTAGCTTATGCTCCGAAATAACAACACACAAACTGTATTCTTTTAATCACTGCTTGGCCCATACTCTTCTAGGCTAATTCTCACATATTAATTTAGCCCATTCCTAATCATCTGTGTGTAGCACCCCAAGGTGCGCTTACCGGGGAGATTCTAGCCTAGTCCATCCTGGGTCCGAGCTTCATCCCGGGAGCAGGGCATGGCGTCTCTCTGAGGCGTCTGCTCCCGCGAGGAAAGCGGTCGAGTCTCCGAGCTCACTTCCTCTTCCTCCCAGCATTTTGTTCTGTTTACTCCTCCCACCTATCCTCTAACCAATAAAATGGGCCAGGGCAGTGCCTTTATTAGCCAATGACCTTCCTCCATCATTTCCCCTTTTTCGGTTTAAACAAAAAAAAAAAAAGGATTTAACATAGCAAAATTACATATAACAAAACAGTTATCAAGTAAAAGTTACAATAATCTTTATCATAACTAAGGAAAACTATAACTATAACTAACTATTCTTAACTCCATCAAAGACTCCAGAAAGATATAATATTACCTAAGTAAACAAGAACTAAGAAACTTTTAAAACTCTAGAAATGACAGAGACATCTCGCTGCCTGGACAGTCACCCAAAGTTCCTCTGTACCGTTGGGGCATCCATCTTCAGCCTTCAGGCCCATGGTATCCAGCAGACATTTCCATAAAGCAGGAAAATTCAAAGTCAGTTCAGTCACTATCTGTTGTGTCCTGCAGAATGTCTCGCAGACTCTTTCATGAATCAGGAACCCCGAAAGATCATCTCACCTTAGGCAAGTTCAGTAGTCCTCTCTCTGCGGGTTCTCTGTTTCCAGTTTATGCAATAGTCCAGGCAAGAGCAGTTTCTTGCCCAAATGGCTATCAAACCCCATAAGGTGCCTCTTCGATGCCCATCTTCCTCTTGAAGTAGATTGGTGCTGCCAGGAGCAGAGTGTCTCATTGTCATGAAAAGTCCTCAGTTATTAAAACATTAAATGTCCTATTCTGTAATCTTTGAAAGACACGAAGAATGTCTATCTAAAATATATCTCTATATATCTAGAAAATCTAACTAACATGACTACAAGCTTTACTATTATTGATGATTATCCATTAACAACCTATATTTCTTAATTATACAGTACATTTTTAAATGAACTACACAATCACAATACCTTAATCAAAATCAGAAACACTTATACATATAACAAAATTGACCTTAAATTTCTATCAATAAAGCAAAATCTATACTAATGTAAATTATTCATATCTATATCATATCCCCCTTTAAATGTAAAAGAACGTTTATAAACCATATTTGGGAATATGGGCGCAGTTTTTTCTCTCCAAACTGCTTCCTGCTGAATGGGGGCGCTGTTAATCAGATCATTTAGGGTGTAACCTGTGTGCCAGGTTTATCTCAGTTGGCAGTTGAGTGAAGTAATTTTTTGAAGATGTTCACTGCAACCCTTCAGGAGGGCGTGGTCCATCATACCACATTGGAATAGAAGAAATGAACAGCGTCTCATCCTCTGTGAAAACAAAATAAGAAACTCCTTTCCAAAGTATCATGTCCTTAGATCCAAATTTCAAATTTAAGGCATTTTCAAAGTATCTATGTTGGATTAGTTCAGCAGTATTTATAAATAAATATCTTTTAGCAGCTGTTGCTCCTTCCTCAGCATTCAAATAATTCAAAGAGATCATAATAGCATACAGTATCAAGATTCTCTGTGTATTTTCCATCTTTGTACAGCTTTGTTTTAACCTCTATTTTGTTTATTTTTACTTTTAACTCTTTGCTTTTTGAGACAGGTTCTCTGTATCTTTGACCTGAAGTAACTCTGTAGACCAGGCTGTCTTTGAACTCTCAGAGATCCGCCTGTCTCTGCCTCCCAGGCATTGGGATTAAAGGCGTGTGCTACCACACACAACAACTCTCTTCCTTTTTTTGTTTTTTACTTTAAGAACTTCAACTTTTAGTCTGCATATATTTTTAACACACTGTAAACCATTTAAAAATTTTCTTTGTCTTTGAATCTCTCTTTACTGTATATCTCTCTTTTTCTGACCACACGAGCCTTTAAATTACTGAGCAATATGGGTAGGATTAAAGGCGTGGCTTTGCCAGCTAGATCCAGTCCATTCCTTAGCTTTCCAGCCTCATGGCGGATATACAGGCTGTAGCCATGTTTACTGCAACAACTGTATGGCATTTCAAGGTCCCTGCCAGCAAGTGAGCTACAACAGACAACACTCAAGTCCTCTCTTGGTAGCCGGCCCTCCTGCCTCAAATAGTGAGAGTTTGCCCTGGCAGGACAGCCCAGAAAGCTGGCATTTTTAAACGGCGCAGCTTTTTTCCTGCTACGGCTGAAAATCGAAAAGCATGCGTTCAGCTTTAACCATTTAAGTGTTTTGTGGCAGGACCTCTTAATGAGCTGCAGGCTTTTGCAGCTAAAGCTGAGTCAGGAAGCCTCTCTTAGATGAGGCGCCTGCTTGCCTCTAGCAAGCAGAGCAGACCCGAGAACACAGCGAGTCTAGTTGCCATCAAACAAATCCTAGCACTTTACTCCAAATGCTCTATTCAAAAGCTCTGTCTCCTGCAGGAGCCAGACAGAGATCACAATGGCGGCAGAGCCCCAGGAAGTCTCGCTTTAAAATGACACAGCCTTTTTTATGCTACTGTTGCTGAATCAGGAAATCTCTCTACAGCATGCCACCAACAAACAGCAAAAATCTGTGTTAAACTCTCTCTCCCTTATTTTTAAGCCTTTTCAGGTTTTTTAAGTGGGTTTAGTTGTTCACACGTCTGGGCGCCAAATGTAGTAATATGGGGCGGCAGGGCTGCGTCCCCCACACCCGGCCGCCCACATGGCTAGCTTATGCTCCGAAATAACAACACACAAACTGTATTCTTTTAATCACTGCTTGGCCCATACTCTTCTAGGCTAATTCTCACATATTAATTTAGCCCATTCCTAATCATCTGTGTGTAGCACCCCAAGGTGCGCTTACCGGGGAGATTCTAGCCTAGTCCATCCTGGGTCCGAGCTTCATCCCGGGAGCAGGGCATGGCGTCTCTCTGAGGCGTCTGCTCCCGCGAGGAAAGCGGTCGAGTCTCCGAGCTCACTTCCTCTTCCTCCCAGCATTTTGTTCTGTTTACTCCTCCCACCTATCCTCTAACCAATAAAATGGGCCAGGGCAGTGCCTTTATTAGCCAATGACCTTCCTCCATCAGATCATCACACCTTTAGCAAGTTCAGCAGTCATTTTTCTGTGGGTCCTGCATGTCCAGTTCATCAGGCAGTCCAGGCAAGAACAGTTTCTTGCCCAAATGGCCAACAAACTCCATTAAGAAGCCTCTTTGATGCCCATGATTCTTTTGAAATAGATTGGTGCTGCCAGGAGCAAATGAGTCATGAGCAAATCGTCATGAAAAGTCCCAAGTTCTTAAACATTTTAAATGCCATATTCTATAGTCTTTGAAAGACTTGAAGAATGCCTATCCATTTGAAATACATCTCTATACATGTAGAAAACCTAACTAACATGACTACAAGCTTCACTATTATAGATGACTATCTATTAACTGTATTTCCTATTACACACAACATTTTTTATGAGCTGCACAAACATAATACCTTAATCAAGAGCAGAAATATACATATAACAAAATTGACCTTAAAATTGTGTCAATTGACCAAGATCCATACCAGTGCAAAATATTCATTTCTATAGCACTAGAATAAACTCTCTCTTATTCCCTTTGAGGTGAGAGATGTGTTTTTTGCATCAAGGCCTGCCTCTTCCTCTTGAGTGGTGGGATTAAAGGCTTGGGCCACCACACCCATCCCTTCCTCTTCAATTCTTGAACAGAATCTCAGATCAGCCCAAACTAAGACAAGGTCAGAAATAAAATGAAAGGTCCCAAAGTGTCTAGGTTGGATTTTTATTTTATTTTGTTTATTTTATTTTATTGCAAGCTGTTGTGACTTGCTTTAATTCTCTAAGAGCGTTAGGACTTCATCTTAGAAACCTGACTGGGGCTGTTAATAGAAGAGAATTTTCACTTAGCAGAGGTTGAAAGGTCAGAGGCACACAGGGGGTCAGGTAACGTAGAAGAAGCCTTGTAACTTGCTGATAAGGACATTTTTAGGGATTAGCAGTGACCTGGAGAGTGTATGTGACCTTTTTAAAGACTTTGGAAATTCAAATTTAAAAACCTAAAGGAAAGCTCTGTGCAGACAGGAAAACAAGGCAGGCTGAATTGGGCCTGTCGGTGTGTGTTTGTCCAGTCTTTGTGGTGCTCACTTCTGCTATGGTTCAGTTAGTGATGACAGCTCTCAGAAACAAGGCTATAAACAGGGTAATATATATAATATGTAGTATCTTGTAATCCTGAGACATTTTTTGCATTCTTTGCATTCTGAACCCTGGCTGTTTCCTCTGTTTCTTCCATCAACTTCAAACACTGCAATTTTTGCTTAAAGTGCATGAGTGCTTAGACTCGTTGTTGCTCAAAAATATCTTCCTTAAAAGATAGGCCATACTGGGGCCAGTTAAAGGGGGAAGTAAACTATTCAGGCATAGAAATTACTCTATTTGGTTTTCACCCTTGAAGCAGCTTGAAGAGAGAGGAACACACCCTGACCTCTATGTTCATCCATGTGTCCTTTCTTCTTGGACCTCCTTGTTCCTATAAGCCCCTATTACTGGACATGGGGCTGATCTAGGTACAATCTCCTAGGTCATTCACAAAGACCTGTGTATAGCACAGTGAACAGACAGACATCAGGAGGTTAGGACTCTCTCTTAATTGTCCTTCTCAACTATGTCTTCAGAAGTCTGCTTCCAGCTCACAAGGATTTTACAAAAATAAAGAGACTCAGGAAAGACAGAAGGAACTTAGACCTTTGGGAAAAAAATTGCATTTACAAATAAAACTTCTGAAACAGATTTTATATATAAATCAATTCTGTGATTATCTTTAATCCAAGTTTTTGGAAAGAGAGGAAAGATAATCTATGAGTTTGAGGTCAGCCTGGTCTACATAGCAAGTTTTAGGCAAGCTAGGGACACACACAATAAGACTCTGTCTTAAAACAAAAAAAAAAGACATCGATTCTGTGATTGTCTTGATGCTCATTATATTAGTAATATAGTCTCATTATATATTCTCATTAAGAATTACATATATTCTCAGTGTGTGTGTGTGTGTGTGTGTGTGTGTGTGTGTGTGTGTGATTCTTGATTCTCATTACATGAGTCCAAAAGACAAAAAGTACATTACCTCTCTCCATCAGTAATTTAAACTTTGGACAGAAATAGGGAATCCTCTAGGACTTACTTAAAGAGCAAATTTCCTAGTTCTATAGTATCTTTTAATCCTGAGGCATTTTTTGCATTCTTTGCATTCTGAACCCTGGCTGTTTCCTCTGCTTCTCCCAGCAACTTCAAACACTGCAATTTTTGCTGACAGTACACTTCTTGGGCCAGCACTGTTAAACTGTAAGCAAATAATCTCAAGACAAATCTGTGGTTGACACACTGTCGTATTATGTTCCCTGCACCAGAGGGAGGCATTTAATTTGAGGATATTGAAAAATTCCATTGCCATTTGGGGGAAATGACAATTGGAATCTTTCATAAATTAAAATAATCATCCTCTATATAATAGCGAAAATCATAGACACTGCACATGTCCTCAAGTGTCATATGTAAAAGCAATGTTGAATAAAATATATAGCTAGTACTCCTATATAAAAATAAAAACAGGCACTGTGATTGGTACAGACATTGAAATTGACAAAATTAGCTCTGGCTGGCTTCTTGGTTCTTCCAGAGAAAATAAGCATGAGCTCTCTAAACTGGAACAAACTTGTTATATATATATATTTTTTCCTGTATTTTTGAGATAGAGTCTCATACCATAGCTCAGGTTGGCCTAGAACTATTTAGCTCTTGAACTTGTAATGATTTCAGCCACATAAGGCTGATACTTCTGGGTTCTAGGGGTCATGCATGTGCAGACAAGCCCTCAGGCAGAAGTGCCTAATGGGACCCATGTGACCCACGTGTGGTATGGATTACATCATCCACATATGACCTAGCCATGTTGACCTCCTGTGTGCGTGCGCTAAGCCACTTTAAAAAGCTGGATGTACCATCTCCCTCCCTTTCTCTGCACACTGACTTCCCAGGCCTAAACACCCTCCTCTAATAAACTCCTAAGCGGGTTTGTTGCGTGTTCCGTGTTTCCTTCTCACTCCCGCCAGGTAATTTCAGAATTCAAGATGATTCTTCCTTCTGCAGCCTCTGACTGCTGGAATTCAGGTGTATGCCACTACAACTGGTAACTTTTTTGATAATAGAGTATTGTTTGATGAACCAAATATCTCTTTCAAGATTTTCATTAATTTTTCTTATGTGTCGGGGAGGGGAAAGTATATGCACATGAGTGCTGCTGTTCACCAAGGTTGGAAGCTTTTTTTTTTAAATTTATTAGATCTTTTAAAAAAAATACCAATCCAAATTCCCACTCCCTCCTCTCCTCCTATTCCCTCCACACACCCTCCCACCTCACCCCCATCTAATCCTAAGAGATAGTAAGGTGCATTGCTTTGTGGAAGGTCCAAGGCCCTCCCTCCTATATCTAGGCTGAGCTAGGTATCCATCCAAAGAGAATGGAATCCCAAAAAACCAGTAGATGCAGTAGAGATAAATCCCAGTGCCACTGCCAGTGGCCCCTCAGTCTTCCCCAGCCATGCAACTGTCAGGCACATTCAGAGCAACTTGTTTGGGTCTATGCTTGTTCCTTCCCAGTCCAGCTGGAGTTGGTGAGCTCCCATTAGCTCAAGTAAACTGTTTTAGTGGATGAAGTCATCATGGTCTTGACTCTTCTGCTCATGTTCTCATTACTTTCACACTTCAACTAGACCTTGGGAGCTCAGCCTAGTGCTCTGATGTATGTCTCTGCCTCTGTTTCCATCTGCTGTTGGACAAAGGTTCTATGGTAATATTTAAGATAAACATCAGTCTGACTACAGGGCAAGTCAAGATTGGGCCCCCTCTCCTCTATTGCTTAGGGTCTTAGCTGGGGTCATCCTTGTGGATTCCTGGGAAATTTTCTAGAGCCAGGTTCTCCCTCAATCAAAATATCTCTTTCCTTGCTCTCATCTCTGTCCTTACTCCATCTCAACTATCCCATTCCCTCAAGTTCTCCCCAACCCTCCCCTTCTCCCCACCTCTTCCCCTTGTATTCTCTCTTCTCCCCCCACCCCCATGCTCTCAATTTTTTCAGCTAATCTTGTCTGTTTCTAATTTCCAAGTGGGTCTATATATGTTTTTTTGGGGGGGGGGGTTCACCTTTTACTTAGTTTCTCTAGGATCATGAACTATAGGCTCAATGTCCTCTGTTTATAGCTAGTATCCACTTATGAGTGAGTACATACCATATTCATTTTTGGGGGGTCTGGGTTACCTCACTCAGGATAGTGTTCTCTAATTCCACCATTTGCATGCAAAATCCATTCTTCAGTTGAGGGGCATCTAGGTTGTTTCCAGGTTATGACTATTCTAAATAATACTGCTATGAACATAGTTGAAGAAATGTTTTTATAGTATTATTGAGCATCTTTGGGGTATATGCCCAAGAGTGATATTGCTGGATTCTGAGGTAGGTTGATTCCCAATTTTCTAAGAAATGACCATACTGATTTCCAAAGTGGTTGTACAAGTTTGCATTCCCACCAGCAATGGATGAATGTTTCCCTTACTTCACATCCTCTCCAGCATAAGCTATCATTAGTGTTTTTGATCTTAGTCATTCTTACAGGTGTAAGATGGTATCTCAGAGTTGTTTTGATTTGCATTTCCCTGATAGCTAAGGAAGTTGAACATTTCCTTAAGTATCTTTTGACCATACAAAATTCTTCTGTTGAGAATTCTCTGTTTAGTTCAGTACCCCATTTTTTAATTGTGTTATTTAGAATTTTACTCTCTAATTTCTTTATATGGTGTGGGACAATGGTCTGTATTCTGGCAATTATATTTTATTTATTTTTATTTTTTTCCATGATCTTGAGTTCTTCAATGCTTCCCTCCCTGCCTCTCCCCTCCCCATTTCTGATGTGTCCTTTGATTCAATTTGCTAGTATTTTATTTAGTATTTTTGCTTCAATGTTCATGAGTGAGATTGGTCTGTAATTATCTTTCTTAGTATTTTCTTTCTGTGGTTTAGGTATCAGGGTAATTGTAGCCTCATAAAAAGAGTTTGGCAATGTTCCCTCTGTTTCTATTGTGTGGAATAATTTGAGGAGTATTGGTATTAGTTCCTCTTTGAAAGTCTTGTAGAATTTTGAGCTGAAACCATCTGGTCCTGGGCTTGTTTTGGTTGGGAGACTTTTGATGACTGTTTCTATTTCTTTAGCAGTATTAGGTCTGTTTAATTTGTTTATTTGGTCTTGATTTAATTTTGGTAAGTGATTTTTATCCAGAAAGTTGTCCATTTCCTTTAAATTTTTCATTTTGTGGAGTACAGGTTTTCAAAATATGATTTGATGATCCTTTGTATTTCTTCCATGTCTGTTTATTATATTCCCCTTTTCATTTCTGATTTTGTTAATTTGATTATTCTCTCTCTGCCTTTTGGTTAGTTTGGATAAAGGTTTGTATATTTTGTCGATTTTCTCAAAGAACCAACTCTTTGTCTCATTGATTCTTTGTATTGTTTTCTTTGTTTATATTTTGTTGATTTCAGCTCTCAGTTTAATTATTTCCTGCCATCTAGTTCTCTTAGGTGAATTTACTTCTTTTTGTTCTAAAGTTTTCAAATATTCTGTTAATTCACTAGTGAGGGATTTTTCCAACTTCTTTATGTAGGCATTTAGTGCTATGAACTTGCCTCTTAACATTGTTTTCATTGTGTCCCATAAATTTGGGTATGTTGTGTGGTCATTTTCATTGAATTTTAGGAAGTCTTTGATTTCCCCCTTTATTTCTTCCTTGACCCATTGATGATTCAGGTGATCATTGTTTAATTTTCATGTGTTTGTGGGTTTTCTGGAATTGGTTTTGCTGTTGACTTTAGTTTTACTTTATTTTTTTAAGATTTATTTATTTCTTTGTTTATTATGTATACAGTCTTGCTGGCCAGAAGAGGGCACCAGATCTCATTACACATGACTGTGAGCCACCATGTGGTTGCTGGGAATTAAATTCAGGACCTCTGGAAGAGCAGTCAGTGCTCTTAACCATTGAGCCATCTCTCCAGCCCCTGACTTCTAGTTTTAAAGCATGGTGATCTGATAAGGTACACTGGGTTATTCCAATTTTTTGTATTTGTTGAGGCTTGTTTTGTTACCAAGTATGTGGTCAATTTTTGAGAAGGTTCCATGAAGTGCTGAGAAGAAGGTATATTCGTTTCTGTTTGCATGGAATATTCTATAGATGTCTGTTAAGCCCATTTAAGTCATAACATCTATTAGTTCTCTTATTTCTCTGTTCATTTTTTGTCTGATTGACCTGTTCAGTGGTGAGAGGTATTGTTGAAGTCTCCCACTACTAGTGTGTGGGGTTTAATATATGATTTAAGCTTTATAAGTGTTTCTTTGACATATGAGGGTACCCTTGTATTTGGGGCATAGATGTTCAGTGTTGAAATTTTCTCTTGATGGATTTTTCCTGTGACCAATATGAAATGTCCTTCTTTGTCTCTTTTGACTGATTTTAGCTTGAAGTCTATTTTGTTAGATATTAGGATAGCTACACCTGTTTGTTTCTTAGGTCCATTTGATTGATATATTTTTTTCCTAATCCTTTACCCTGAGACGATGTCTGTTTTTGAGGTTGAGATGCATTTCTTGTATGCAGAAGAGGGATGGATTCTGTTGTCATATCCAATCTGTTAGCCTATGCCTTTTTATGGATGAGTTGAGTCCATTTACATTAAGGGATATTAATGACCATTGGTTGCTATCTCCTGTTAATTTAGTTTTCATTTTTGGTGATGTTAATTTGTATGTTATTCTCTAATTGAGGATTTGCTGTAATAAAATCATCAATTGTCTGTGTTTTTGTTGGAGTAGCCATCTTTCTTGGGTTGAAATTTTCCTTTTAGTATTTTGCGTAGGGCTGGGTTTGTGGCTAGGTATTGGTGAAATCTAGATTTGTCATGGAATATCTTGTTTTGTCCTTCTATGGTGATTGACAGTTTTGCTGGGTATAGTAGACTGGGCTGGCATCCATGGTTTCTTAATGTCTGCATAATGCTTGACCATGACCTTCTGGCTTTCATTGTCTCCACTGAGAAGTCAGGTGTAATTCTGATATGTCTACCTTTATATGTTACTTGGCCTATTTCCTTTGCAGCTCTTAATATTCTTTCTTTACTCTATATGTTTAGTGTTTTGATTATTATGTGGCGAGAGAACTTTTTTTTTTTGGATCCAGTCTATTTTGTTTTCTGTAAGCTTCTTGTATCTTCATAGGCATATCTTTCTTTAAGTAGGGAAAGTTTTCTTCTATGATTTTGTTAAACAAATTTTCTGTGCCTTTGAGTTGAACTTCTTCTCCTTCTTCTATACCAATTCTAAGATTTGGCCTTTTTATGGTGTCTCATATTTCATGGATATTTCGGGTTAAGCTTTTGTTAGATTTAATGTTTTCTTTAACTGATGAGTCCATTTCATCTATTGTATCTTTAGCACTTGAGATTCTCTCTAGAATTTCTTGTATTGTGTTGTTCATATTTGCAGTTGTGGTTCCTGCTCTTTTCCTCATGATTTCTGTTTCTATAATTACTTCAGTTTGTGTTTTCTTTATTGTTTCTATCTCAGTTTTTTTAAGTCCTGAATAGTTTCTGTTAGATGTTTGATTTCTTTTTCTTGGTGTTCTTTTAGTGATTTGCTTATATCTTCCAATGTTTTGTTTGTTTTTTCCTCCATTTCTTTAAGGTAATTTCTCATTTCGTCTTTAATAACTTCAAACATTCTCTTGAGGTTATTTTTTAGATCATTTTCTTCTGGTTCATCCATAGTTGGTTGTTCTGGTCTTACTTTTGTAGGGTCTTTAGGTTTTAATGGTATTGTGTTGCTCTTTGTGGTATAGCATGTGATCTTACCTTTTCTACTCATCTTTTCCTCTAATAGGTATGGTTGGAGCTGTCTGAGGGTCTGTTGAACAATCTTCTAGGTGCCAGTAAATCCAAAGCTAAGATGGTTTTCCTCGTGGTGCAGTCAGTGTCACAGCTCTAGTTACCCTGTTGGTTATTCCTGTTCCTGGAGGTAGCTCAGTGCTCCTGTGCTTTGGTCTGTTCCCTTGGATTTTGCTGTCTTGGGTCTACTTTGGCCTAGTCTGCTGGCTTTGATCTGTTTCTATAAATCTTAGTCTGGATCTCCTCTTGGAGAAGTCCCTGGCTTGGAGATAGACCTGTTCTGGTGGAGATCTTTGGCTGTGGATCTGGTCAGTGGGTTAATCCTGATCCACTTGTGTACCGGGACTGGGTTTCCTCCTGGCTTCTGCTCCTATTGGAGCTTGTTCTCTCGGTGTCTTAGGTAACTGGTTCGGTCCCATTCTGGTTCCGGTGGAGGTTGCAGACTCTGAGTCATGTCATTGGCTCAACCCTGGTCTGTCAGTGTCCCAGGACTGGGCTGGCTCCCAGGGCTGGATTTGCTCCTGGATTCTGCTCCCAGTGGAGCTTGTTTCCTTGTCAATTATGTTTTAAATAAATGCTGATTGATCAGGAGCCAGGCAGGAAGTATAAGCTGGACAACCAGGCAGGAAGTAGAGGTGGGGTGACGAGAATAGGAGAATGCTGGGAAGAGGAAAGCCTATTCCTCTGCAGTCCTGACCCAGCCACAGAAGAAGCAAGATGTGACTGCCTCACTGAATAATATACCGAGCCATGTGGCTAACGTAGACAAGAATAATATAATTTATAAGAGTTAATAAGAAGCCTGAGCTAATGGGCCAATCAGTTTATAGTTAAAGTAGACCTC
The DNA here is from genome assembly GCF_018167655.1 of Microtus oregoni. Classification (NCBI taxonomy): domain Eukaryota; kingdom Metazoa; phylum Chordata; class Mammalia; order Rodentia; family Cricetidae; genus Microtus; species Microtus oregoni. The sequence goes on from NW_024544720.1 coordinate 2,421,657, forward strand.
TGTGTGATTTCTTTGGGACTTAATGACTGCAGGAACCGTGCAGGACAGAAATCCTCAAACAACATTTATATATTTTGGAGATCAGACCTTTGTCTGATGTGGGGTTGGTGAAGATCTTTTCCCATTCAGTAGGTTGTCTTTTTGTCTTGTTGACTGTGTCCTTTGCTTTACAGAAGCTTCTCAGTTTCAGGATGTCCCATTTATTTATATTTGCTCATAGTGACTGTGCTTCTGGGGTTATATTTAAAAAGTGGTCTCCTGTGCTCATGCATTAAGGACTGCTTCCCACTTTCTCTTCTATTAGGTTCAGTGTGGTAGAATTTATATTGAGGTCTTTAATCCATTTGGACTTGAGTTTTGTGCATGGCAATAGATATGGATCTATTTTCATTCTTCTACATGTTGACACCCACTTATGTCAGCACCATTTGTTGAAGGTGCTTTCTTTTCTCCATTGTATAATATTAGCTTCTTTGTCAAAAATCAGGTATTTATAGGTATGTGGGTTAATATCTGGGTCTTCAATTCAATTCCATTAGTCAGCGTCTCTGTTTTTATGCAATGCCAGGCTGTTTTCAGTACTGTAGCTCTGTAATAGAGCTTGATGTCAGGGATGGTGATTCCTCTGGAAGTTCCTTTATTGTACAGGGTTGTTTTGGCTATCCTGAGTTTTTTGTTTTTCCATATGAAGTTGATTATTGTTCTTTCAAGGTCTGTGAAGAATTGTGTTGGGATTTTGATGGGGGTTGCGTTGAATCAATAGATTGCTTTTGGTAGGATTGCCGTTTTTACTATGTTGATTCTTCTTATCCAAGAGCATGGGAGATCTTTCCATTTTCTGGTATCTTTTTTCAGTTTCTTTCTTCAAAGACTTAAAGTTCTTGTCAAATATTCTTTCACTTCTTTGGTAAATGTTACCCCAAGATATTTTATGTTATTTGTGGCTATTTTGAAAGGTGATGCTTCTCTGATTACCCTCTCAGCATATTTATCATTTGTGTATAGGAGGGCTATTGGTTTTTTTGAGTTGATCTTGTATCCTGCCACATCACTGAAGGTATTTATCAGCCATAGGAATTCTCTGGTAGAGTTTTTGAATTGACTTATGTACACTATCATATCATCTGCAAATAACAAAAGTTTGACTTCTTCCTTTACAATTTGAATCCCCTTGCCCTCCTTTTGTTGTCTTATTGCTATTGCTAAAACCTCAAGAACTATGTTGAAGCAATATGGAGAGAGTGGACAGCCTTGTCTTGTTCCTGATTTTAGAGGAATCATTTTGAGTTTCCATTTAATTTGATGTTAGCTGTCGGCTTGCTATATATTGCTGTTATTATATTTAGATATGTTCCTTGTATCCCTGATCTCTCCAAGACCTTTATTATGAAAGGGTGTTAGATTTTGTCAAATGCTTTTTCAGCATCTAATGCAATGATCATATGTTTTTTTCTTTCAATTTATTTATATGGATTACATTGATAGATTTTCATATGTTGAACCAGCCCTGCATCTCTAGGTTAAAGCTGACTTGATCACAGTGGATGGTTTTTTTAAATGTATTTTTCAATTCTGTTTGCCAGTATTTTATTGAGTATTTTTTGCATCCAGGTTCATGAGTGAGATTTGTCTGTAATTCTCTTTCTTGGTTGAGTCTTTGTGTGGTTTTGGTGTCAGGGTAACTGTAGCCTCATAAAAAAGAGTTTGGTAATATTCCTTCTGTTTCTATTATGTGGAACACTTTGAGGAGTACAGGTATTAGCTCTTCTTGGAAATTCTGATAGAATTCTGCACTAAAACCATCCAAACCTGGGCTTTTTTTTGGTTGGGAGGTTTTTATGACAGATTCTTTTTTCTTGCAGCTTATAGATTTATTTAAATTGCTGACCTGGTCTTGATTTAATTTTGTATATGGTATCTATCTAAAAAATTGTCCATTTCTTTTACATTTTCCAATTTTGTAGAGTACAGCTTTTTGTAGTATGACCTAATGATTCTCTGTATTTCCTCAGTGTCTGTTGTTATGTCCTCCTCTTCATTTCTGATTTTGTTAATTTGGATATTCTCTTTCTGCCTTTTGATTAATTTTGATAAGGGTTTGTCTATCTTGTTGACTTTCTCTAAGAACCAGCTCTTTGTTTCATTGATTCTTTGTATTGTTTTCCTTGTTTCTATTTTTTTTATTTTAGCACTCAATTTGATTATATCCTGTCTTCTACTACTCCTGTGTGAGTCTGCTTCTTTTTATTCTAGAGCTTTCAGGTGTGCTGTTAAGTCACTAATATGAGCTTTCTTCATTTTCTTTATGTGGGCACTTAGTGCTATGAACTTTCCTCTTAGCACTGCTATCATAGTGTCCCATAGGTTTGGATATGTTTTGCCTTCATCTTCACTGAATTCAAGGAATACTTTAATTCCTTTCTTTATTTGTTCCTTAACCCAGGGGTGGTTCACTACTTGACTGTTCGATTTCCATGAGTTTGTAGGCTTTCTGAGAATAGTCTTCTTGTTAAATTCTAGCTTTACTCCATGGTGATCCATTAAGACACCAGGGGTTACTCCAAATTTTTTTATCTCTGTAGAGGTTTGCTTTGTTACCGAGTATGTGATCAATTTTAGGGAGGGTTCCATGAGGTGCTGAGAAGAAGGTATATTCTTTTCTGTTTGGTTCTAATGTTCTATAGATGTTTGTTAAGTTTATTTGATTCATGACATCTGTTAGTTCTCTTATTTCTCTGTTAAGGTTCTGTCTGGTTGACCTGTCCATTGGCGAGGGTGGAGTGTTGGAGCCTCCTCCTACTAGTGTGTGGGGTTTGATGTGTGAATTAAGTTTTAGTAATGTTTCTTTTACATATGTGGGTGCTCTTGTATTAGGGACATAGATGTTCAGGACTAAGACTACATCTTGATGAATTCTTCCTGTTATGAGTAAAAAGTGTCCTTCTCCATCTCTTCTGCATCATTTTAGTTTGAAATAAAATTTTCTTAGATATTATGATAGCTGCATCCACTTGTTTCTTAGGTTTATTTGATTGGAAAAACTTTTCCCAACCCCTTACTCTGAGATAGTGTCTGTCTTTGAGGTTGAGGTGTGTTCCTTATAAACAGTGGAATGCTGGATCCTGTTTTTGTATCCACTCTTTGTGTCTTTTTATAGATGAATTGATATTAAGCGATATTAATGACCAGTGGTTGCTAATTCTGGATATTTTTCAGTAATAGTATTTGTGTGTTTCCCTTCTTTGGGTTATGCTGTTGGGGGTTATCAGATGCATTTGTTTTTGTGGGTGAAGTTAACTTCCTTGGGTTTGGGTTTTCCTTCTAGTACTTTCTGTAAGGCTGGGTTTGTGGGTATGTATTGTTTAAATCTGTTTTTGTCATGGAATATCTCATTTTCTCCATTGATGGTGAATGAAAGCTTTGCTGGGTAGAGTAGTCTCTGGGGTTGCATCCATGGTCTCTTAGTCTCTGCAGCACATCTATCCAGGACCTTCTGGCCTTCATGGTTTCCATTGAGAAGTTGGGTGTAATTCTGATAGGTTTACCTTTATACGTTACTTGACCTTTTTCCTTTGCAGCTCTTAATATTCTGTCTTTATTCTGCACGTTTTGTGTTTTGATTATTATATGGTGAGGGGATTTTTTTTTTTTTTGATCCAGTCTATTTGGTATTCTGTAAGTTTCTTGTACCTGCATAAGGATATCCTTTTTTAGGTTGGGAAAGTTTTCTTCTATGATTTTGTTGAATATATTTTCTGTGCCTTTAAGCTGGAGTTCTTCTCCCCTTTCTACCCCTATTATTCTTTTTTTAATTTATTTATTTATTAAAGATTTCTGCCTCCTCCCCGCCACCGCCTCCCATTTTCCTCCCCCTCCCCTGATCAAGTCCCCCTCCCTCATCAGCCCAAAGAGCAATCAGGGTTCCCTGGCCTGTGGGAAGTCCAAGGACCACCCACCTCCATCCAGGTCTAGTAAGGTGAGCATCCAAACTGCCTAGGCTCCCCCAAAGCCAGTACGTGCAGTAGGATCAAAAACCCATTGCTATTGTTCTTGAGTTCTCAGTAGTCCTCATTGTCCACTATGTTCAGCAAGTCCAGTTTTATCCCATGCTTTTTCAGACCCAGGCCAGTTGGCCTTGGTGAGTTCCCGATAGAACATCCCCATTGTCTCAGTGTGTGGGTGCACCCCTCGCAGTCCTGAGTTCCTTGCTCATGCTCTCTCTCCTTCTGCTCCTGATTTGGACCTTGGGATTTCAGTCCAGTGCTCCATTGTGGGTGTCTGTCTCTGTCTCCTTTCATTGCCTGATGAAGGTTAATATCCAGGAAGATGACTTTATGTTTTTCTTTGGGTTCTCATTCTTATTTAGCTTCTCTAGGATTGTGAATTATAGGCTCAATGCCCTTTATTTATGGCTAGAAACCAAATATGAGTGAGTACATCCCATGTTCCTCTTTTTGGGTCTGGCTTACCTCACTCAGGATAGTGTTTTCTATTTCCATCCATTTGCATGCAAAATTCAAGAAGTCATTGTTTTTTACTGCTGAGTAGTACTCTAATATGTATATATTCCATACTTTCTTCATCCATTCTTCCATTGAAGGGCATCTAGCTTGTTTCCAGGTTCTGGCTATTACAAACAATGCTGCTATGAACATAGTAGAGCATATACTTTTGTTGTATGATAGGGCATCTCTTGGGTATATTCCCAAGAGTGGTATTGCTGGGTCCAGGGGTAGGTTGATCCCGAATTTCCTGAGAAACCACCACACTGCTTTTCAGAGTGGTTGTACAAATTTGCATTCCCACCAGCAATGGATGAGTGTACCCCTTTCTCCACAACCTCTCCAGCAAAGGCTATCATTGGTGTTTTTGATTTTAGCCATTCTGACAGGTGTAAGATGGTATCTTAAAGTTGTCTTGATTTGCATTTCCCTGATGGCTAAGGAAGTTGAGCATGACCTTAAGTGTCTTTTGGCCATTTGAAGTTCTTCTGTTGAGAATTCTCTGTTCAGCTCAGTGCCCCATTTTATAATTGGGTTGATTAGCCTTTTATGGTCTAGTTTCTTGAGTTCTTTATATATTTTGGAGATCAGACCTTTGTCAGTTGCTGGGTTGGAGAAGATCTTCTCCCAGTCAGTGGATTGCCTTTTTGTCTTAGTGGCAGTGTCCTTTGCTTTACAGAAGCTTCTCAGTCTCAGGAGGTCCCATTTATTCAATGAGGCCCTTAATGTCTGTGCTGCTGTACCCCTATTATTCTTAGGTTTCGTCTTTTCATGGTGTCCCAGATTTCCTGGATGTGTTGTGTTAAGAATTTGTTGAATTTAACATTTTCTTTGAACAATGAGTCTATTTCCTCTATAGTATCTTCAGCACCTGAGATTCTTTCTTCTATCTCTTGTAGTCTGTTGTATTCTACTTGTCTCTGTAGTTCCTGTTCATTTACCCTGACTTTCCATATCCAGAATTTCTTCTGTTGTGTTTTCTTTATTACCTCTATTTTGGTCTCCAAGTCTTGAACTGTTTCCTTTACCTGTTTGATTAGGGTTTTTTTCTTGGTTTTCTTGGGTTTCTTTGAGGGATTTATTAATTTCTTCCAATTTTTTGTTTGTCTTCTCCATTTCTTTAAGGGAGTTTTTCATTTCCTCTTTAAAGGTCTCCATCATTTTTATAAAGTTATGTTTAAAGTTGTTTTCTTCTGCTTCTTCTGGGTTAGCATGATCAAGTCTTCCTGTTGTGTGACCACTGGGTTCTGGTGTTACCACGTTGCTTTTTATGTTGTAGGAATTCTTGCATTGGCACCTACCCATCTCTTCCTTCAGATAAGGCCTGAAGTGTCTTCGTATCTTGGTCCAATCTTTGCAATGGCTGTTTGAGTGTTTGAGAGTTTTTCTTGGTCTGCTCTGTACTGTCACTATCTGTTCAGAAAGCCTCTGAGGTCTCTATAAACCTGCTCTCTTGGTTTTCTCTCTTTGTTTGCTCTATTTGTGCTCTTAATCCCCTCAGTATTGTAGCAAGCTCTCAGCTCTTAGGCAGGGTGTGGCTAGTAGCTTGGGGGGGGGGGGTCCAGTGGATGGGTTTGGGTTTGGGGAAAAGCCTAGGCACAGGAAACTCCCTGCTGGCTGGCTAGAATAGCCGAGGAAATTGGGGGAGAGACAAGGGGTTTTGTCCCACTGGGGAGGACCTAGAGAGTGGGGTGTCCTACCCTATGGCTGTTCACTTACCTCTTAAGTCCCCTCAGTATTGGAGCAAGCTGTGTTTCACTGAAGTTTCAGGAGCAGTTGGAAGCTTTGACTCCCTTGGAACTAAGAATAAGCCTCCATGTGTGATTTATTTGGGAACTGGGTGGTGGGCCTCACAAAAGGTTCAAAGAATAAAACATACACAATATTTTGATGTTCCATCGTGGGGCTCGGAAAATGAATCTAGAGCCTGAGAAAGCTGAAAAAAAAAATAAAATAAAAAAGCTCCCTTAAGAGTTTCTGCCTGCTAGCGAGCCCTTGAGCTCAATATGAGTCAATATGTTAGGTAGGGCCAAAAATGAAGTAAAAATGCCTGACACAGCACAAGCATTGGCATTCTACAGCTCTAGGAAAATTGAAAAATGCAGTTCTTGGTCACATACCTCCTGGCTGCAAGCTTTAGGCTTGGCTTTCTAGAGCTAGCTGCTAGAGTACGTGGAGGACTCAGGTGTAATTTAAGTCTAAAGCTTGTTCATGTCGTCAAAAAAGGCTAAAAGATAAGCAGAAAAGAAGGTCCTGATGAAAAGAGAACTGTAAACAGGTTCCAATGTGTTTTACAATGTGTATAGGGTTAAGAAAGAAAGAAAATGTGTATAGGCAGTCATAGAAAGAAAGAAGTAGGTTTTTAAAAAGTAAAGTCTTTAAAGAGACAGTAAAAGTAATATAAAATAAAAAGCCACATAAAGATGGGAAATATATAGGAAGTTTGGATCCTGTATGCTATTGTGTTGATTTTGAGTTTTTTTTGATTGCTGGGAAGCAATGGTCAGCTGCTAAGAAACCTGAAATTGAAAGGGGGACTGTTGAAATAAACCAGCCTAGATATTTTGTGAATGCCTTAACTTTAATAAACTCAAAACATGTATTTGTCAAGTGGAAATCAAAAATGCTTTGGAGAAGAGGTTTTGCTTCTGTTTCCATAGGAAACAAGGCTGTGAATTCGTTCCAGGTTGATTTGGATCTGGTCTGATCAAAGGAGACCTCCTGAAATACAATGTGTGTAAGCTTAAGATATCTATCAACAAAGATTATAACTGGTCTTCCCAACTTGGTCATTATCTCACATTTTCTCTCTGGAACCCTAAAAATACTTCATGCACATTGAAATGTTTGAATAATTAATATTAATTAGCATTTAATATTTTAACAGGTATTACTGTTAAAAAATCTTTCTTCTTACTTTAATGAAACATTCAATACTTCATTGAACTTTGACATCTTGGTTTAGGAGTGAAGGACCAGTGGGTAAGTATTGAGAAGCAAAATAAATTCAATCTTGTTTTAATAACTACTTGGTGAATCTGGTTCTAATCAGTTTATTTCTATATACTTGATTTAGTGGGTAGCATAACAGAAAATAATATATACCCCACAGAAGTAAATAAAAAATCACACCTGTGATTCCAGCACTGGGGAAGCTAAGACAGAAGGATTTCTGTGAGTGGAATTCCTGCCTACATAGTGAATTCCATACCTGTCTCAAAACAAACAAAAAACCCTGTGCTCCCCAGCTTTCCTTATATACTTATAACAAATGTGTCAAAAATCTACTGGCATTCTGAATTGGGAAGAGTTAAAAATTAATGTAAACAGGTAGATACAGAAATTCTAATATTGCATGTATCTCTCAGGCAAGAAAGTTGTATAATAATAGAAATATTTCTAAATATTCTTGTAGAAACTTTTAAATTTTTTGTCTTTGACATAAAACATCCCATTAAGTATACATTCAACTGATAATATGCCATGCCCATGCTGATTGGTTCTACGTGACAATTTGACAATCTGTATATTCACCTGAGAAGAGAGCCTCAGTTGAGGAAATACCTTTCTCAGATTGGTCTGTAAACATATGTAAGGAGGAGAAATTGTCTTACTAATTGGTGTAGGAAGACCCAACCAATTGTGGGCAGCACCATTCTCTAGGCAAGGAGTCCTAAACAATGTAAGAACGGAGAAATAGGATGACAGCAATCACAGAAACATTTATTCTTTCTTTGCTTGTAACTGTGACGTGATACTTTAAGTTCCTGCCTTGATTTCTCCACAGTAACAGGTTGTAACCAGGAATTATAAGCCAAAACAAGTCATTCCTACCTAAATTGCTTTGTTCATGGTATTTCATCACAGCAAAAGGATAAAAATTAGGGACAATGTCTTATGAGCACTTCATTACATATGGTCTTTAGTCATAAAGATGGCAGAGATCATTAAACATTTTATTTAGTATCATGTATTTCAAATCATAGTCAAGTAGAGAAAAGGAGGACCCGAATATCACCCTTTTTTATTTTTGACCCCACAGTACCAACATGCACTTCGAGTCCTAGGTAGCAAAGGGTTTATTGTAGTTACAAGGCAGGACACATGAATTCCATAGGTAATGACGCAATGAATGAATAAGTGACTAACTTATTGATTTGTTCTTCCCACACACTGTGGTCTGAAGAAACTACCCCAAATATTTAATATAAATATTGCACATAGTAGCTGCTAAACATATTGGGCAAGAAGGAAAGACGAAAAGGGGAAAAAAAACAGGCAAAAAGAAGAAACAGAGAGTTGAGTATGCTCTTATCTCCAGTCTAAATTGAAAGGAATGCCTGGTGAGCTTGGCCATCTCCACTTTGACCTTATTTTAAGCCTTTGTTTTCTTATTTATTTATTTACTTACTTAAATAACTAATCCTTAAAAAGAGTCCTATAATAGTCATTGCCTGTCTGTATGTGAGAATGTTTTCCCAAGGGACAGGAGAAATAGTAAATTCTATTTCCATGGAGTCTTGAAGCTACTCCTAATTGTTTCTGAGCTGGAAAACACTTTCTTTAACTATCTTTTAAAAATATAAAGATGTAGCAGAGATTTGCACTTGGTGTATGCACCTCCTACCTCGACTCTGAAGCCTTGTGATGGGACTGGGGTAGCACAGAAGAGCACTTGTATTTCTCAGAAGTGAGAGGAAATGATGCTTCAAGTATTCAGTGTGGCATCCCTAAGTGGGGAACATGCATTTCACTTCATGCCAGGTTGTTTAATCAGTGGCTTTCACACAGTTACAAGGTTACCTGCAGGGAAACTTCAGTAATACTTTAAGAAACCATCCCACTGTGAAAGTATTCAAATAATTAAAAACATTCCACTATCAAAGGAGGCTCCTTCTGACTGTGGAATCCATAACTTCTGTAGCTTGTCTTTCAAAACATGTAGATAAAAGAGATGGTCGTGTTTGTGTGGCGCCAGTAATCTTTTCTTTTCTTGTTTATTTCTTCCTTTTTATTTTTTTTTTCAATGAGGCTAAACTTGGTTCAAAAGCTTATGTGATAAGAATTTTAATAATTATAGATTAGGGGGCTCATTGTCTAGTGGGAATATTATAATTTCTCTCAGAAAGAGTGATTAGTACAGGGCATGGGAGATGTTTGCTGTTTTCACTGGGGTTTGGATGAGCTGTTTTGTTTACACAGAAAGTCATTGGTCAGGAAGTTTCAGCAAGTGAGTTTCAGGCTCAAATCTCTGAAGATCAGTGAGGAGAGAAACATCTCGGGGGCGGAGGGGGGGGGGGGGGGGATCGCCATACCTTTCTCACTGTGGAGGAAATAAGAATAGCCTGTCAAGCAAAGAGCTCTGCGATGGGACACATCTGCAGGGGAAGCCAAAAGAAAATATAGCACCCAAATACAGAAAGGGCCACCTCTGGGGAAAACTTCCACATCATCAGTACTCCTGAGATCAAAATATTGAAATTCACTCCCACAAGTCCAAAGACCTGAAGTCCTTTCAGAATGCAAGGGCCCTGTTGTAGGGCTCGAGCACTTCTGATCAGATCGCCATGCTTTTGTGGCTAACAAAGCAATGGGCACCTTCTCTGTTAATGCTTTCTCCCTAGATTTTCACCCACAGCGAAGACAGGATGATATGGAGAAGCTCGAGTGCTGTCATGACAACAGAAAGTAGTCACTGGGAAGCCTAAAAGAGGAACTCTGATTTGTGTGACAGGAGGTTCCGGAGGCAGAGCAGAAGAAACAGTCAAGTAATGACATTCCTTAGGAAGCCAGACCAGTTGGCCAAGAGCAGTATAAGCACAGCGGGTGCATTGGTGATCATAATGGGGAATACTAACACTTCCTAAATTAATTTCCAAGACAGGCTAGTATAAACATTACCCCAGGCTCCAACACTCCTGAATGAGTTAATTAAATCTGAAGAGAAAATCTGATCCCCTCCGCTGCCAGGCCTCAGTGACTTTGTAACCTCAGTTATTGATAAAGTCCCAACTGACTGGGAGGGTGAAGAGGCTGACTTCCACCCTTATCATAAATACGGGGGGATGTGAGGGTTGGTATGTTAAACTACTGTGTTACTGCAGCAGTTAGTTCTGCACTCTGCATCCTTTGTGACATGGGTTTCAGCTTTAGGCATTGGTTCCATAGAACACAGCTGATAAGAGGGTGTGAGAGGACCCTATATGGGGTCCTGGATGTGAAGGTGGGAAAACATGCCAATGAAAAAGGTCTCTGAACTCATAACCACCACAAATTAACTCAGAACCAAATAACAAATCCAAGGTGATTCTGACAGCAGCGTGAGTTGAATGGTTGCCCGGCAGCCTTGGTATACAAATAGGCACCAGGTATGCTATCACTCACACGGTGTCAGCAAATGCTGCCTCAGAATGAAGACCTCAGTATGGTGTGAATTGCAGTTTTTACTGTACATGTGAAATTTTCTGTCCTTAAAAAATGCAGGATTTCACCGGGCGGTGGTGGCGCACGCCTTTAATCCCAGCACTCGGGAGGCAGAGGTGGGCGGATCTCTGTGAGTTCGAGGCCAGCCTGGACTACAAGAGTTAGTTCCAGGACAGGCTCCAAAGTTACAGAGAGACCCTGTCTCGAAAAACCAGGAAACAAAAAGCAGGATTTCCAATAATTTATCAAATACTTCAAACATATTTTGTTGTTTATTTAAGAAAAATGGTGCTTTCAGCACTAATGCTTATAAAAATCAAAGTATCAAAGTATCAATCACGTACTGGGACTTGGCAGCTGAGAATATTTGCCAAAGCCCTGGATTTGAGTTCAGTACCATGTAAACCAGACATAATATGGCCCTATTTCATAGCAAAATTATATATATATAAAATAAATATTATGAATTTTATATATAAATATATTATATATAAAAATTTATATATATAAAATAAAGTATTGTTTTAAGATAAATTTACTTATGATTTAGACTCAGTAAAAGTTTTTTGATTTGTGTATCAGTTTTACCTGCTTGGTGTCACATAAAATTTTATTAGATTAGAAGTGTAAGAAAATCAAAGAAATCTATGGCTGACATCTGACGTTTGTGGCTCTATATTCCTTCTCATGTATTGGACATTAGACTGCTAGGGGAAGCTCTCACATTCCTGATGTTGCTCAGCCAACAATGTGAGGCTGAGCAGTGATAGCACCACTATCCTAATTTTATGAATGGAGCTGAGATTCAGAAAACAAGGTGACCTCTGTAGCCTCACAGCTAGAGGAGGTGCTGGTTTCCTGGAGCCGGTCCCGTGCTCAAGCAGTATGCACAACTGAGTGCTCTCTCCATTCCCAGGTTTCTCTTTGTTGAGACAGTCTCCACACTGCAGCCCAGACTGGAATAGGTAAAATTTATAATATGTTAGCTAAACTGTTTTTAGTCTTTATGCAGTTATTGGTAATATTAATTTTAGAGCTTTTAAACAAGGTTGGTTTTGTTGGCTCATGACTGTAATCCCAGCACTCGGGAATCTAAGGCAGGAGGATCACAGCAGGTTAAGGGCCAATGTAGACTGCATAGTGAGTTCTAGGTCAGCCTGAGCTACAGGGCAGAGTCTGGCTCAAAAATAAAAACAAAGTTTGGTTCTCAGTTCAATGAACTTTGATATTATTTTCAAAGTAAATTGTTTTTTCAAGTTTTGGATTTATAAGACCCTACAAAGAAAGCTGTGAGTGCAATGCACTGAGATGCTACAGCAGGGGCATCCAAAGTTTGAGGATAGTCTCAGCTAATAGGTCCAACTTAGACTACATACCATGCTATAAAGTACAGAACTGGGTCTCCTGCTCATGCAGTTCTTCACTTTGTTAATGTCTTAAAAGACTGAGTCATGTTTGGAACCACGGAATTGACAATGAGGAATTGTTGATAACCAAATTCTAGATATCTTTGTATTTCTCCATTTTGTCCCCCTGTCCTTCCAGGACCTTCATATTGCATTTGTTTGCAATGTTTGCTTTTGTCTCTACTCTTTTTTTTTTACTTGAATTCTATTTTTTTTCCATTTTTTTATTGAGAAAAGGAGAAAAAAAAACAAGTTTCCACCTCCTCCCAGCCTCCCATTTCCCTCCCCCTCCTCCCACCCTTCTCCCCCTCCTCCCACCCTTCTCCCCCTCCCCCAACTCCTCTCCCCCTCCCTCTCCAGTCCAAAGAGCAGTCAGGGTTCCCTGCCCTGTGGTAAGTCCTAGGTCCTCCCCTCTCCGTCCATTTCTAGGAAGGTGAACATCCAAACTGGCTAGGCTCCCACAAAGCCAGCACATTACGTAGGTTCAAAACCCCGTGCCATTGTCCTTGGCTTCTCATCAGCCCTCATTGTTCGCCATGCTCAGAGAGTCCAGTTTTATCCCATGCTTTTTCAGTCACAGTCCAGCTGGCCTTGGTGAGCTCCCAATAGATCAGCCCCCCTGTCTCAGTGGGTGGGTGCACCCCTCGTGGTCCCGACTTCTTTGCTCATGTTCTCCCTCCTTCTGCTCCTCATTGGGACCTTGGGAACTCAGTCCAGTGCTCCAGTGTGGGTCTCTGTCTCTATCTCCATCCATCACCAGATGAAGGTCCTATGATGATATGCAAGATATTCGTCAGTATTGCTATAGGATAGGGTCATTTCAGGTTCCCTATCCTCAGCTGCCCAAGGAACTAACTGGGGACCTTGGCTTGGGCATCTGGGAGCCACTCTAGGTTCAAGTCTCTTGCCAACTCTAAGGTGGCTCCCTTAACTAAGAATTGTGCCTCCGTGCTCCCCATCCAACCTTCTTTTATCCCAATCCTCCTTTTTCCCCAAGTTCCCCCCATTCTCCCCTTCTCCCTTTTCTCTCCCCATCTCCCCTTACCCCCATCCCACCCCACCCCCAAGATCTCAATTTTCTCCCCGGCCATTTTGTCTACTTCCCATAGCCAAGAGGACAACTATATGTTTTTCCTTTGGTTCACCTTCTTACTTAGCTTCTTTGGGATCACCAATTGTAGTCTCCGTGACCCTTGTTTATGGCTAGAAACCAATTATGAGTGAGTACATCCCATGTTCATCTTTTTGGGTCTGGGTTACCTCACTCAGGATTTTGTCTCTACTCTTATCTGTCATGGTTTCTCACCTTTTCTTGCTTTTTATGACCTTGAAAGTCTTGAGAAAGGCTAGCCAAATTGCCGGCAAAATGCCTTTCTGTCTACTTGTTTGATGCTTTTCCCACCTCTAGCCTGGGGTTCTGTCCCTGTGTGATCCCACAAAGGCTTCTTGGTAGCCTCCTGATAGAGTGCAAGACATCAGTAACTACACACTGAAGGTGTGGGCAGACTTCTCCACTACGGTAGATATTTTTATTTTCTGATGTGTTCTTTGGACTCCAGTGCCCATGTCTAGCCTCTCTCAAGGTAGAGAAGACAGTTTGGGAATTGAGCTAAGACTTTTGGAGAGGACTTAACTACTTATACCAAGAGCAGTGTACAAGCCTGAAATTCCAACATTCCAAGAGCTGTGGCAGGAGGATTAGGAGCTCATGACCAGCCTGGACCACATGAGACGCTGTTACAACAAGCAAACAACAAGAAATATCTGCACACTGTTTAGAAATCTATGAAGAAATCTTGTTACTGGTGAGGTGGCCCACGCCTGTGATCCCAGTATTTGGCCAGCAGAAGCAGGAATATCAGGAAGAAGCCTAAACTTCATAGCAAATTCAGGGTCAGCCTAGTCTCAAAAGAATAAAAATAAAAAACAAATGTAAACAAATTATATTAACATCAGTTTATATGTATTAATTTTATAATTTGTGTTGTAATATAATGCTGAGGCAGGAATCCCCAGAACTAGGATTACATGGTGAGCCACCAAACTTGACTTCCAAGATTTGCTTTATTTTTACATTATATTTATTTATTTGTGGATGGGGAGCACATGTGTGAACATGAAAGGACAACTTAAGAGAGTTGGTTCTCTCCCACCATGTGAGTCTCAAGATCAAACAAGGGTCAGGAGGCTTAGCCGCAAGCTCCTTTCCTGATGTGATAATGTGGCATCTTACTGACCACAAGGTTTTTATTTTTTGTTTCTTGTTCTCTTCTGTTTTTAAAGACCATTTTTTCCTGGAAATCACTGTGAATCTGAAGATGACCTTGAATTTCTGATCCTCCTGCTCCCACAGGCTGTGCCACCAAACCTGGTTTATGAGGTGTTGGGAATCAAACACAACACTTTATACATGTTCCCTACCAACCAATCTCTCCATCCCTAGTCTGAGCTATTTCTTTTTATGGTATTGTATGTGTTTTATTATTCTCTCTCTCTCTCTCTCTCTCTCTCTCTCTCTCTCTCTCTCTGATGGAGGAGGGTCATGTGTCTATGTGTTACTTTCATTGGTTAATAAAGAAACTGCCTTGGCCCTTTGATAGGACAGAAAATTAGGTAGGTGGAGTAGACAGAACAGAATGCTGGGAGAAAGAAGCAGATTCAGACAGACACAATAGCTCTCCTCTCTGAGATGGACGCAGGCTAAGATCCTTCCCGGTAAGCCATCACCTCATGGTGCTACACAGATTATTAGAAATAGGTTAATCAAGATATGAGAGTTAGCCAATAAGAGTCTAAAACTAATGGGCCGAGCAGTGTTTAAAAGAATACAGTTTCCATGTAATTATTTCAGGTAAAGCTAGCCGGTGGCATGGTGGGAAGCAGCCCGCAGCTCCCACACTACATTTCTGCGCGCGTGTGTGTGTATGCGTGTGTGCGTGAGTGTGTGTGTGTGTGTGTGTGTGTGTATGTGTATGCATGTGTGGGCATGGTGACTGTGTCTATGTGAATAACTCTGCCCACATCCTCAGCTAACCCTGGAAATTGAGAACAGTCTTAGAACTTGCTGTACTGTCAGGGTCGCAGACTGGCACTTGCTTTGTTTGGAAAGACAATCATTTTCAGATCATTTCAAGTAAGCACATTTATTGAAGCTATCAAGCCATCCAACCCCTCCTGCTGGATTCTGCCCATACCCAACACACTCTCCATGCTTTTCTTGTGATAGGGCCCACTGGGACACATCTTAGCATTGATTTCTCTGCAGATCAACATGGATACTTCTTCTGGCTGGGGGAAAAAGGTACATCAACATACTCATTTGTCAGAAACACCACATTACCATGCCAAGTCAAAAAGAAAAGATAGAAGGGGGCATAAGAAAAGGGAAAAGGGGCTAGAAGTGTTTTCCAGTTTATCAACACATGGTATCAGTTCCTCATTTTTTTACATCTAAAAGAGCACTGTTCTCCACACAATGACATTTGCATCTTCCAATATGGTAAAAGGAAAAAAAAACATGAAATGAAGTAGAAAACAAGCTTGGACCTTGATTATTGCTCTCTGCTAAGAATATGCTCTAACAGAGTAACTATATTTTTTTTTGAAACAGGGTTTTCTTAACTCAGGCCAGCTTAAATTCATGATTCTCCTGCCTCAACCTCCCATTGACTGGGATTGTGGTTGTGTAGCATATGCTCAATGCTTGAATGTTACACGGGTTCACAAAAATCTTGTCAGCCTTTTTCAAGCATAAAGCAGGTTCCTCCCCCCCCCCAAAAAAAAAAACTGTTCTTGTTTCTATGGAGATAAAATTCCTATTTTTTTTCCATGAGAAAGATAATCTGCAATAATGGAAAGATAGTATCTAGATGCAACAAGGGACTTGTCTCCCTCTGTATATTAAGCAACTGACACACCACAGAAAAAGAGGGGTTTGCAAAGGAGGAGAGGGCACTTTAGGCCATAGAATTAGGGAGATTTGCAAGAGGAAGGGCATGTTTGCTGTGACATGGAAAAAAGAATGGCTGAGGAAAGCCTGGGGGCTCAGATGTCATCTCAGCTGCAGAGATGCTGAGAGGCTGAGGCAGAAGGAACACAAAGTCAAGACCTGCATGGGCTACAGAGCAATTTCAAGAACAGTCTAGGAAATTTAGTGAGACTGTCTTAGGGTTACTATTGCTGTGATGAAACACCATAACTGAAAGCCACTTAAGGTGGAATGGGTTTATTTGACTTACACCTCCACATCACAAGAGAGAAACTTTAGGCAGGAACCTGGAGACAGGAGCTGATGAAGAGACCATGGAGGGGTGTTGCTTACTGACTTGTTTCCCATGGCTTGCTCAACCTATCTTATTATAGAATCCAGGACGACCAGCCAGGGATGGCACCAGTCACAATGGGCTGGCCCTCTCCCATCAGTCAAGAAAATACCCACGTGCTTACATAAAGTCCAATCCTATGAAGGCATTTTCTCAGTTGAGGTTTCCTCCTATCTGATAACTTTAGCTTGTGTTGCTAATACAAAACTCTCCAGCACAGAGTCCTTGCCTCCAAATTTGAATAAATGAATAAATAGGCTCTGATGCAGGCCAGTGCTAGAGTGCTTACTTGGCATGCTCAAGCCCATCATTTGCTTACTTAGAAGTGTTAGTTATCATGGTTAGGATAAAGGGTGATAGAGGGTAGAACAGCATATGATTATTGAACTGAGATTTGGGGTGTGCAACAGCCAATAATAAGGACAATGATTATACAGTTTTAAGCAGAAGTGAAAATTTATTTCTCTTCCTCTTTATCAGTAGAGGTAATCTGAAATGAAGAACCTTAATTCCATGGTACCAGGTATCATCAAGGCAGTGTTTTAAGTGTATGAAGCAGTATGGCAAAGCATCACTTGTACTTCACTCCCTAATGTCTGTCTGTTTTCAGATGAGCCTCTCATCAGTGTGGGAAGTGATGGGGAAAGGGACTAAGCTCAGTGTTGTCCTTTCCCCCAATGTTTGCATCTGTGGGCTCCCCTTCAGGAATGTTTGCATCTGTAGGCTCCCCTTCAGGAATGTTTGATTCTTTAGCTTCACGTCTCAAATTAGGTCAAGTATGGAACCAGTACTCCTAACATCTTGGCACCAGGTCATTGGTTGGGGTCCATTTGCTTTCTCCAGTTTCAGCTTCATAGATCAAGACCAGACAAAATGGTATAAATGTGCTGTATCGAACATGGACATGGAGCAACAACATTCCAAGACAAAGTTAAAAATGTATCACTCCCAGGTAGTTCTCATGGATATTCTGGGTAACATGCTTATCTTCACATATCTATTCCCATTTACTTTGGACCTATCCTATTTTTAATTTAAATATCCACCAAATTCAGGCCTATTTGTCCACCACCACCATCTTTGAGATAGGATATTGTGTCGTGTCTCCTGCCTCAGCCTCTTGAGCTTGCAACAATCCTCCTACCTTAACTTTCTGCATGCTGGGTTTATCAGCGTCTACCACCGTGCCCAGTGATATCTGGATACATAACCTCCAGCCACCACTCCAGGCCAGGAATTGTCACCAGGAATGTTAGAAAATGAGAGAAGCTTTGCTAAGGGCTTCAGAGAGTACTTCTGGGTGAACTGGGTCAGATCCAAAACAGAAAGCCAAAATGAAGCAAAACGTTAAAGAAAAGATCCTTTTTAAAAAGACCATTTTTATTCTTTGTTTCTGTAGGTGGCATGTGTTTGTCATACCAAGTGCCATGATGCTGTCCTCAGGTCACACAGAGCAAACAGAGGAAATACAACTAAAGAGATGTTGGCAGCACAGTGAAGCAAGGGGGATTTATTATAATGTGTACAGCGACTTCTGAGAGGACTCGCAGCTTCAGGGACCAGGGAAGAGTTCTGCATTAGCTTCCAGCTGGAATGAATGTGAGAGCAATCAGGCTTAGCACTTGTAGTAGTTGCTTTTCTGTTGCTATAATAAAACACTATGGCCAAAATCAAGAAATGGAAGCGTTTATCTTGATGGAGGAGGCATGACAGCAGGCAGCCAAAGGAAGAAGCTCATTGATCTCATCTTTTTCCACCTAAAGGAAGCAGAATGAGTGAGCTGAAAGTGGGGTAAAGCTGTAAACTCTCAAAGCCTGCTCCCAAGGACATACTCCTCCAGCAAGGATACAGATCCTAAATCTGCTCAAACAGTACCACCAACTGGGGAACAAATAGTCAAATGGCTGAGACTACAAGAGATATCTCAAGCAAACCACTGATCAAACACCCCTGATCTAGGTTTCCAGGTCCATAGTCACTTATATTTGGCTCTGAATAAATCATTTTTTAGGGGTTGGGTAAGTAGTTCCATTGGTAGGGTGCTTATCTAGCATGCATAAAGTCCTAGGGTCAATTCTCAGAACCAAATAAGCAAAGTATGATGTGACATACCTATAATCCAGGACTCAGGAGGAGGATGGGGAGTTCAAACTGATCCTCAGCTACATAACTTCCAGGTCGGTATGGGAAATGTGAGACCCTGCCTCAAAAGAGCACAATACATGCAGTAGGATCAAAACCCAGTTTTTTTCATTTTCTTTGAAGAATAACTGTCATTTTATGAGTATCAACCTACCTACATCAGACCACCCAAGTCACATGCTCTCCTTGGAGAGAGGGGGGTGAGGAAGAATTGCTGGTGTTTATAAAGTTCCTACAATGTATCAACACTGTTAGGTGTTTGTCTCATATTTAATCCTTATATCAATTCTTATTATAAAGAAGGTACCTTTGAAGCAACCTGGCTTCTGATAACATGCTTAGGGTATTCTATGTCATGGCTTCTAATAACATACCTAGTGTATTCTGTGTCGTGGCTTCTGATAACATGCCTAGGGTAGCCCAACAAGTGGGCAGAGGGACCTGCATCAGGGTCACTCTGGCTTCAAAGCTCAGCTCCACCCTACATTCTATTTATGTATCATCAGTGTGAAACTGCAGTTTGATTGAAACTTGGTATTAATTAAGGCAGAAATTGAAATGCTATTTGAACTGAGGCAAAGATGTGTGTTAATAAGATCAGCCGTCCAGCAGACTTTCCACCGTTGGTACCAAAGGGAGGGGAACTAACTTCATCTCCCCAACTTTCTAGCCCTTACTCTGACTCAGGGCTTCTCTCTCCACATTTCCTTCGCCTCCTCCTTTTACACATCACATGACATAGCTCCATTCCATAAGAAGGATGTAAGTGGTATTTATAGGGAACACTGACCATTGCCAACAAGGAAACACATAAAACACAATTGAAAACAACTTTCTTTCCAGTTGTTTATAATAACCTCTTGGAAGCTGAAATTACAGTCTGTAGCTCATGCAGCCTTTCTTCCTCTCTCTTTCTCTTTCCTTATATATTACACGAAGCCAAGAATGTGGCCTTCAACACACTTCAATTCCCTGGCCCACCACCTCAACATGCTTACTAGCTAATTATCTCAGTCTTGTCTTCTCTGGTTTCCTGGACATGATTCATTCTCCCTGGGTATTTCATTGTTTATGTCAGTGAACAAAATCTTTGTCCCCCAAGCACAGTCTTTCCTTTTTCCTTAGGCTATCTTCCCTCAACACCTTTGTTTTTTTTTTTTTTAAAAAAATGTGCTTAGATTTTTCTCTTCCTTCACAGGAAAAGACTCAAAAGCTGAGATAATCCAAACTCATGGATATTTTCCAAGGTCACTGGAAACCTAGAAAGATCTGCAACTCACTAAAACACACAGCTAAAAAGACAGTATTAAGTCAAGAAAGTAGGATTCAAGCTGGGGGAATAGCTCAATGGAGCAGGAACACATTCCTAATGTGCATATGGCTCTGGGCTCCATCCTCAGCCTTGTGGGAGATATGAATGCCCTCTTTATCACCCTGTCCCATACATTTCTGTGCCTTCCATCCAAAGAAGTCTTAAAGGACAAGGTTTTAACCTAAATATTTCAGAGAGCACAGTGAAGCTCAAGTACTACAGGGTATGTGGGATGGCTTGGACTTCAATAGTAGTACTCCAAACTGTTTAACTGCATACTTTTTGCTATGAAGAATTTGGGAGGGATATGGCGCACACAGTTTTACTTCATTCTTACCTGAAGGTTTTTAAACAGGCTCCAGCAAACCACTTAGAGAAAGGGACCATAGAAGCCGCACTTCCCGTCAGTGTGGCCCATGAGCCTATAACTGCCCTTATACCCTCAACCATTTTCTGGATCTTTTATTTTATTCATGTTATTTTGTGTGTGCGTGTGTGTGTGCGTGTGTGTGTGTGTGTGTGTGTGTGTGTGAGTACATGTGCATACCCGCACATGCCACAGAGCATATGTTAAGCTCAAGGGACAACTTGTGGAAGCCGGTTCTTTCCTTTTCACCATGTGGGTTTCAAGGATCAGGTGGACAGTGATGACAGCAAATGCCTTTACTCACTAGATCATATTGATGGTCTATCATTTCTTTTATTTTTGAGACAGGATTGCACTCCAGAGCATGGCCTAGAAATTACTATGTAGCCTAGACTAGTTTTGTACTTGGTGTTCCAGATTCCTGGATGCTGGGATTATAGTTGTAACCCACTGAGCCTGGTTTGAATAATGTCCTTGGTTGCCTGTTGCAGGGGAGAGATGGCTTGTTCTTCCCAGCCACATGGCTAGCTTAGCCCCAAAATAATCACACAGAAACTGTATTCATTAAATCACTGCTTGGTCCATTAGCTCTAGTTTCTTATTGGCTAACTCATACATCTTAATTTAGCCCATTTCTATCAATCTGTGTATCACAAGGTCGTGGCCTAACAAGAAAGTTTCAGCACATCTATATCTGGCGGTGGATCCATGGCGTCCCTCTGACTCTGCCCTTCTTTCTCCCAGCATTCAGTTCCATCTTCCTCACCTACCTAAGTTCTGCCCTATCACCAGGCCAAGACAGTTTCTTTATTCATTAATGGTAATCACAGCACACAGAGAGGATTCCCACATCAGTTGCCCTGTAAAGCCTATTATACTTATGAGCACTGGAAAGTAGAGGGTGCTTTTCAGACACAGAAGGAAGGCTGCAGCACCTGTGGAGAGGAAGGGCAGTGTTAGCCTACGGGGATAACCTCAAAGACTTGCACCTTCTGTTGGATGTAATATTCAGCTATGTCTGGTCCAAAAGCTCCTGAATTCCAGGAGTCTCACTGCATTCTTCACTGGGCTCCACAACTCCTATACTCTTTACCCTTCCCTTTCCCCATTAAGTTCTGTCTAGTGCCTTCTCTGATTTACACCTACAGGACACTTGTGTGTTCTTTTTCCTATCTCTTCCAAGAATATGTATCAATTCATTGAACTCATTTTTTGTCTCCCTGATAAATGCCTAGTTTTATTAGTGCCTAAGATTTTTTTTATTGATTTTTATTGAGCTCTACATTTTCCTCTGCTCCCCTCCCTGCCTCTCCCTTTCCCTTCAAAATTCTCCCAAGGTCCCCATGCTCCCAATTTACTCAGGATATCTTGTCTTTTTCTACTTTCCATGTAGAATATATCTACGTATGTCTCTTTTAGGGTCCTCATTGTTGTCTAGGTTCTATGGGATTGTGATTTGTAGGCTGGTTTTCTTTGCTTTATGTTAAAAACCACCTATGAGTGAGTACAGTTGATAACTGTCTTTCTGTGTGTGGGTTACCTCACTCAAAATAATGTTTTCTAGCCCTATCCATTTTCCTGCAAAATTCAAGATGTCGTTATTTTTTTTCTGCTGTGTAGTACTCCACTGTGTAAATGTACCACATTTTCTTATCCATTCTTCAGTTGAGGGGCATTTAGGTTGTTTCCAGGTTCTGGCTATGACAAACAAAGCTGCTGTGAACATTGTTGAGCACATGTCCTTGTAGTGCCTTAGAATTTTAACATAAACCTTTAGGGAAACTTGGTTATTTCAGAGGCTTTCCTAACCTTAAGATTCTTGAAAGACTACAGTTATAGCTCAGTTGGAAGAGTGCTGACCTAGTAGCCCTGGGTTTGAATCCCAGCACAGCATAAACTCAATGAGGTAGCACAGGCCTCCACTACCAGCATGTAGGAGCAAGTGGATGTCTTTGAATTAAGAGTCAGAATAATCTACAAACAGAGTTCCAGCCCAGTCAGGCCTACACAATGAGATCTTGTCTCAAAAACAAAAATTGTGGGGAAAAAATCTGGCTTGAGGATATAGTTCAGTTGATAGAATGCTTGCTTAGCATACACAATGCCCTGGATTTGGTCTCCAGCTAGCATATACCTGTAATCCCAGAACTTGGGATATGGAAGCAGGAGTTTAGAGTAATCCTCAGTTACATAGAGAGGTCAAGGCTAGTGTAAGGTACATGAAACCATGTCTCAAAATAAAAATTTTAAAAATACTAATTCTATTACTCAGGAGGCTAAGGCAGAAGAATCATCAAATTCTCAATAATTCTGGGTTACATTGTGAGCTCCAGATCAGCCTGCACTACAAACATTCTGTAAAGACTCTACTCAAAAATCTCGGACAGTATAGCATAGAGTTCTTGTGGGACTCCTAACAGTGGGAGTAGGAGTGTCCTTCACTCTTTGCTGGCTCTTGGGACCCTTTCCTACTAAGTTGCCTCATCCAGATTTAATATAAACATTTGTGCCTAGTCTTATTCCATCTTTTTAAATTAATTTTTAAAACAATATTTTCTCATTTTACATCCCTATACCAGTTCCTACTCTCGCCCCTCCTCCTGCTCCCTCCACTTTCTCCCAAGTCCCCATCCACTCCTTAGTAAGGCTTCCCAAGGGGGGGTCAATAAAGTCTGGCACATCACTTTCAGGCAGGACTGAGCCCCCCCCCCCACTATATCTAGGGTGAGCAAGGTATCCCTCCAAAAAGGGTGGGCTCTAAATCACCAGCACTAGGGTTAAATCCTAGTTCCACTTGCCATTGGCCCCACAGCATGCCCAAGACACACAGATGTCACCCGCATTCAGTGAGCCTAGTTTAATCCTATTCAGGTTCCCCTGCTATCAGTCCAGAGTCAAAGAGCTCCTACTAACTCAGATCAACTGTTTCTATGTGTATCCTCATTATGATCATGACCCCTTTGCTTGTATTATCACTCCTCCCTCTCTTGGACTGGTCTCCAGAAGCTCAGCCCAGTGCTTAGATCTCTGAGCCTGCCATTATCAGTTGCTGGATGAAGGTTCTACGATGACAATTAAAGTAGTCATCAATCTGATTGCTGGGGAAGGCCAGTTCAGGCACCCTCTCCTCTATTGTTTAGGGTCTTAGCTGGAGTCATTCTTGAGAATTCCTGAGAATTTCCGTAGTGCCAGATTTCTTACTTGCCCCATAATGCCTCCCTTAATCAAGATAGCTTTTTCCTTGCTCTCTCTGTTCTTTTCCCCATCTCAGTCATCTTCTTCCTTCATGTTCTCCTCCTTCCTCTCCTTTCTTCCCTCCTCCTCTTACACCCTCCTTTTTCTCCCCCCACCAGTTTTCTCAGGAGATATTTTCTATTTCCCCTTCCCAGGGGGATCCATGTATGTCTCTCTAAGAGTTCTCCTTGTTGCCTAGCTTCTCTTGTGGCTATTGGGTGGTTGTCCTTTGCTTTACATCTAATATCTATTTATGAGTGAGTACATACCATGTTTGTCTTTCTGAATCTAGGTTACCTCACTTAGGATTTTTTTACTAGTTCCATTCACTTGCCTGCAAATTTCAAGCTGTCATTGTTTTTTACCACTGAGCAGTATTTCATTGTGTAAATACACCACATTTTCTTTAATCATTCTTTGGTTGAGGGGCACATAGGTTGTTTCCAGATTCTTGATTTTACAAATGATGTTCTATGAACACAGCTGAGCAAATGTCCTTGTGAAATGAGTATGCATCTTTGGGGTATATGGCCAAAAGTGGTATTGCTGGGTCTTAAGGTAGATTCATTTTCATATCTCTGAGAAACTGCTATACTGATTTACAAAGTGGTTGTACAAGTTTGCACTTCAACCAACAACAGAAGAGCAATCCCCTTACTCTGCATCCTCTCCTGCATAAACCATCATTGGTGTTTTTAATATAAACCATTCTGATGGTTCTAAGATGGTATCTCAGAGTCAATTTTATTTGTATTTCTCTGATGACTATGGATACTGAGCAATTCCTTAAGTGTCGTTTGGCCATGTGCAATTCTTCTGTGGAGAATTCCCTGTTTAGATTTGTACCCCATTTTTGATTGGCTTATTTGATATTTTGACCTTGAGTTCTTTACATATTTTGAAGATAAGTTCTCTGTTTGATGTGGGGTTGGTAAACATCTTTTCCCATTCTGTAGGCAGCCATTTTGTCTTATTGACTGTGTCCTTTGCCTTACAGAAGCTTCCCAGTTTCAGGAGGTCCCATTTATTAATTGTTTCTCTCAGTGTCTGTGCTACTGGGGTTATATTTAGGAAGTGGTCTCCTGTGCAAATGCATTCAAGGCTACTTCCCACTTTCTCTTTTGTGAGGTTCAATGTAGCTACATTTATGTTGAGATCTTTGATCCATTTGGACTTGAGTTTTGTGCATGGCAATAGATATAGATCTATTTGCATTCTTGTACATGTCAATATCCAGTTATACTACCACCGTTTGCTGAAAGTGTGTCACCGTGAGTCACAAAACAATCCCACACCAGTTTGGAATTATGATTAATAAAAGGGTTATTTATTTAAGGGGAAAACTTACAGATCACTGTCCTAGACAACAGCCCTCTGTGTGACCAGGAACAGAGTCTAGTAGCCAGAATCAGAGCCAGAAGCAAGAGAAAGAGAGCAGGGCTACCACTGCTTTTTAAAGCAAAAGAGACTACACCCAAGTGGGCTAGTATCTTAAAGGCTATTGGGAGAAAGAGCAGAAGGAGCTCCCACAGCACTTCCCCTTTTGTTTTAGTAAGAGAGTTACAAACCCAATACAAAACAATATAACCTAGGAACAGATATCAAGTATAAGACTAGAATTAAAATCAGCATAAACAATATTAAGCAAGGAACATATGCTAAATGTTTTAATAAACATTTTATTTTAAGGAGTCTAAGTCTTGTATTGGAAATGGCTTGGTTAGATCATAAGAGGACAGTAACTATGACTATCTAATCTTCAACCCTATTGAAGGCCTGAGAAGGGAGATAATATTACTTGAGCAGGCAGGAAGTATAATCAATACTTCCAAAGTGAGCAGTATATGACAGAGACAATTAGCTACCTGAGCAATCACCCAAAGTCTCATTTTGCAACATTGAAGCAACCAACTTTGGCTATGGCCTAGTGTAATTGACAGACCAGTTTCAGAGGCAGGAAATTTTTCAAAACCGTCTTATGCTGTCTTGGCAAGATTTGATGGTCCTGCTTATCCATTTCCAGATATCATGTAACTTGTCAGTGGTTGAGGCATTGTCAGTTCCTTCCCCAAAGGCCAGTTTTGCCAAGAAGAAAACAAGCACCAAGTAGAGTGTCTTTGGTGCTCAACATTCTCTCAGGAATAGATTGGTGCTGTCAGAGCAGTGATGTCTCATGTTAACAGAACCCTAAGTTATTTAAATGCCGTGTTCCACAGATCCTTGAAGTGGTTGAAGATTACCTATCCAGACAGAATACATTCTCTATGTATCTAAAAAAACCTAATTGATCTGACTATATGTACAGCAAGAATGAACAACTATTGACCTATAATAATTAATACCTGTATAACTTAAAGACTAAAATTTCATGTCAGAATATTAAATAACCTGTAAACAAATGTGCAACAAATGAGGACAATGACCTCAAAATGTAAATAATATATAAGCATCTTAATCAGAGGTAGGAGTAATATATACTGCAATATGAAAATATATCCTAAAAGTTGTATCAATATACAAAATGTCCTAAACAGAGATAATAACATATATATCTACAATCTGACAAAATAACTTTGTATAGGTATACAAATAATGTAAACAAAAGTAACAAATATAATTTGAACCTGTTTCAATATACAAAAACTATACCAATGTAAGTTATCCATGAATAATAGCTCACAAGTATTCACTCTATTACCCACTATTACTATCCCTCTTTTTTTTTTTTTAACAAACATAGTTTTCACCCTAACCCTCTATCTAGGACAAGTATGGTAATGCCACTAAACTGACAAACACCATCTAAAGATTGGCTTTGGATGCTCAGAACAATTTCAAGGTGGCTCACTAAGATGGTCCAGGCTCACAGACTCTACAAGACTTGACATAAGTCCTGCACTTTCCCATTGCAGGACTGAACAACAAATGATACAGCTAGCTCTTCCAGGACTTGACAATTGTCCCAAACTTTTTCAGGATCCCCTAAAGATGTTGCTATCCCCAAACAACAGGAAGTATTTTAAGAACACTATGACCACATTCCCAAGAGGTGAAGTGGGTGGTTTTTGGTCATTCAATGGATTATAAATGTTTGTCATCATTTGGGGATTGGTTATAAGTTGTTATTGGTAATGATCAGGAAAAAAAACTGAACAAAGGAAAATTGATTCAAGAATCTTGTCCTGGCAAGAAAAAAAGGTGGCTATAGAAATGGTAGGATAAAAGGATAGATTACCAAATCTACTTTTAAACCAAAAAGGACTATTAGTCTTAAATATTGTATATTGACACAAATTTGAGGGGTTTTTGTTAGAACATACTGTACATAAATTTCTGTTCTTCTTTAAGGTATTTTACCTATACAGTTCATTTAATAATATAATATAAATTTTAAGTCCTTGAAAGTTATTATTACAAACTATTTGGGATAATAAAGAAATGTAGGTTAGTAGTCACCTATTCTAATCAAACTTGTAGTCATATTAGGTGTGCTTTCAAGGTCAAACAGATATATTGTAGATATACAGGTTTCTCTTCAAACACTCCAGAGATCTACATAATATGGCATTTAAGATGTTTAATTAATATAAGGTCTTTTTATGACAATGAGACATTTTCTCCTGGCAGCACCAATCTATTCCTAAGAGGGTGATGGGCACTGAAGATACTACATATAGAGCTTGTTTTCTTCTTGGTAAAACTAGCCTATTGGGCAAAAAAACTGTCTTTGCCTCATCTCCTAACAGTAAGTACGCTGTCCAATCCATACAAGCAAGATACAAAGAAAAGTGACTGCTGAATTTTACTAAGAGAAGATAGAACAGTAATTCAAATTTCCCTCCTTCTGAAAATGGTCTGTCAAATAAGCCAAAAATGGATGCCCCAACATCACAGAGAAACCTTGGGTGACTGTCCAGGCAGCCAGCTGTTTGTGTCATTTCTTATATTTTTTGGAAATTGCTTGCTTGCACTTCCTGCTTACTCGGGTAATATTATTTTCTTCTCAAGTCTTTGGTAGAGTTGAAGACTAGATAGTTATAATTATAATTTTTCTTAGCTATAATAAAAAAGTAATTTAAATATAAAACTTTAAACTCATCAAGATAATATGGATAATTACATATTTTCTCTAATTTTGTCAAATACAAATAGACTAGATTTTGTAATTGTAATTATTGCTTAATAACTGTTTTGTTATATGTAATTTTACCATGTTAAAGTTAAAATTTTACGGGGAGGCAGAGGCAGGCGGATCTCTGTGAGTTCGAGACCAGCCTGATCTACAGAGCTAGTGCCAGGACAGGCTCCAAAGCCACAGAGAAACCCTGTCTCGAAAAAACAAAAACAAAAAACAAAAAAAAAAAAAAAAGTTAAAATTTTACTTTTTGATTAGACAGAAAGGAGTAATGTTGTCGGATAGCCCCTCTATATGCTGTGAATATGTTTTTTTTGTTAACCATTGGTTAATAAAAAAGCTGCTTTGGCCTATAGCAAGGCAGGATAGAGCCAGGCAGGAAATCCAAGCAGAGATACAGGTAGAGGATAGAAAGAATCAGGAGCAGATGCCAGTGAGCTTCTGGAGCAACAAGATGTACTGAAAAAACAGGCAATGCCATGAAGCCCCCTGGAAAAATATACATTAATAGAAATGGATTAATTTAGGTTGTAAGAGCAAGTTAGTAATAAGCTTGAACAATAGGTTAAATGGTTTGTAATGAATCTTAAGCCTCTGAGTGATTATTTTAAAAGTGGCTATAGGACTGGATGGGACAAAAAAGCCTCCATTTATATACCTGCATACATACAGTTATTCAAATTAATAATAAATAAATAAAATGTAATAAAAACTAAAAAATATTCATTCAGTTGGGCCTGGAGATTTAAAATGGTCTTTTTGTCAGTCATGGTCATGGTGTCTTATACCTTCACCCCCAGCTACTGGAGAGGTCGGGGCAGAAGGATCCTCTGCAAGTTGAGGCCAACCTTAGCTTTATAGTGAATTTCAGGCCAGCCTCGGCTAGCATAAGACCCTCCCTCAGCAAAGGGGTGGGGAAATTCAATGAGAAAATCTTCCTCAATTTCTATTTCTTCCACAAATTTTTTTCCATACAGGGTCTCTAGAACTGAAGTTACATGTTGTTGTGAGCTGCCATATGGGTGCTAAAAATTGAATCTGGATCCTCTGGAAGAGCAGAGCTCTTAGCCACTGGGTCTTCTCCCAAGCCTAGTGTTATGCTTTTGAAAGAGAAAAGTCAGAGTTTCACCACGAAATTAATCAAATCTTGAAAGGCTTTGAGAACAATAGACACAAAATGATACAGCAAATGATCTATTTTGAACCAGGTATGGCAGCTCAAATCTATAATCCTATCCCAGTGTTAATACCACCTGGTGAGAATAAAACTGCTACCACAATTTTTGAACCAAATTTGAAGCAAACTTTACTTAGTACTGGCCAGGACAATGGACATTGGCCAGGTCATACCCAATTCCCAGAAAATGGCGCCATTACATTAATCAGGTGCTTGCAAAGGCAAAACCCACAAAGTAACATACTTCCTGCCTTTGTCCAATCAGAGGCAAGCATACATCCTGACATACTTCCTGTCTACATATCTCCAACCTATATGTGATGCAGTTGGGTAAACCAACCTTACTTATGGAAGTGAAAACATGTGACTTATAGGAACAGTACTCAGTGGTCTATCTGTCTTTGGCAAATGGGGCTTACAGGTTAGAGACATTTTCATTCTATAGATCTCTTAAGTACAGTAAATTAAAACTTGAAACATAACTTTAACCTTCATATTAGCATTCAGGACACTGAGACAGCAGGATTGCCATGACCTTCTGTTGCCAACCTGGGCTCTAGAGTAAGATCGTTTCTCAGAAATAATCAATAAACAACAATAATAAAAACACAAATAAGCAAACAAAAAAACTATTCTGGCAGTCACTGAAGTTTGTTCCCCTGCCTGCAGTTCACAAACCCCACAGTGAGTCTCTGCATCTCAGACCCATACACAGGGTTAACATCAGACTCTCTGCGGTCAGCTGTGCATCCAAGCCTTGTTCTAACCCTGATCATCTTGAACAACTCTCTGAACTCAGAGCCCCAATTACCTCCTCTGTACAAAGGGGACGAGAAAAGTCATACTCAATGAGCAGTCAGTAGTATTTATGCTTTTAATACCTGGTCAGAAAATACTAACTCTCCCCACCAGGGTTAAACTCCTAGAAGGTGTGTGTTTGATACCTCTTTATTATCAATACTACTGCTCTTATCCAAGGGATTCAATGCTCTCTTCTGGTTTCCCTGGGTACAAGGTGTGCATGTGGTGCACAGTTGTACATACAGGCAAAACACCCATACACATAAAATAATAAAATAAAACATATTTTTTAAAGTAACTTAAGGAGGCTGGACAGATGGCTCAGTAGTTATGACTGAATATTGCTTTTTCCAAAGACCCTAGCCAGTTCCCAGCACCCATGTGGTGCAGTTCATAACCACCTGTATCTCCAGATCCAGGGGTATTTGATACCTCTGCCTTGAGGACATTAACACATGTGTGCATATAGCAGCACAAAGACAGATAATTACAAATAATAATGATAAATCTTTTAAAGTAGCTTAGTGGGAGGAAGAGATAATTTAGTGGTTTAAGAGTACTGGCTGCTTTTTTATTCAATTCCCAGCACCCATATGGAGGCTCACAACCATCTATAACTCCAGTCACAGAGGATGTGATGCTAACTTCTGGCCTCCATATGCAATGCACACATGTGCTACATGTTGTAATCTGCTGGCCTGGTCTGTCACCTGTGTACCCTGTCCCTTTTAAGAGACAAGCTCTGCCAGCTCCCAACTGCTTCCCTTCTCTGTCTGCCCCTCTCTCTCCTCTCTCCCTTCCCCTTCTTCTCTTCTCCTCTTCTCTTCACCTTCCATAATCCACTAAATAAACTCTAAATCCCAAATCTCTTTGCATGGCATATCTATCTGTCTGTCACCCACAGCAGTCTCCCACCTGCCAAGAGGATCCACCGAGGCCTTGGGTGACCTGTCACTGCCTCTCGTGGGACTGGCCTCAGGTCACCTGTGTTATGTTTATAAATGATAACAGTACACCGACAGGCAAAACACTAATATAAATACATATATATAATCAGTGTGTGTATATATATATTATAAATTAATTTACTTTTTAAAATTCCCTAGAATATTTGAAAGGATAAATAGATGATAGCTATAAAAAGAATGAAACATTGTAAATAAAATAGAGAAATAAAACAAGAATAAGTAAATATAAAAAATTAGAAATATTGAAGATAAATAAGATTTCAGTACAATTTTGAAAAATTGATACAAGAAGGAACATCTAGTTAGAAAAGACAAATTGAGGATCACATTGAGGAACATATCCAGAATCTGATGCAGAGAGATAAAATTGGTCGAGTAGGAATAACAATCAATTTAGAATTATGTATTTTAACAAAAGAAAACAGCAAATGTCTGTCTTGTTTACTTCTCCAGTAGAAGTGAAACTCACAAGGTGAGAAATTCTCTAACAAAGCAGGGTTTCAGATGTCAGACACCTCCACACAGAACCAAATGCCTGCGGCCATCCTTCACCCCAACAACAAAATAGTAAGAAAGTTACTAGTGAGTGAGTAACTCATAAAACCCAGAAAAACAATACATAAAACCAAAGAAAGAAAATGTGTGACAGCTAAGACCAGGAGCAGAATGAAAGCAGTCTGAAACTGCAGAAAAGGGCAGTGCTACCATGTCAGACAGGAAGTCACATGTCCAGTGATGAGACTGGTGCTTTGTCCTAATCATAAGCAACCACTGATCTCCATGCCAGTGAGTTTGAGAAAACTAGGTGGAATGGGAAAGTTTAGAACTATCTAGAAAGGAACTGGATATTTGTGCCTGAAGCTAGTAAATTACAGGCGGGAAATCCAAGCAATGAGAAAGGGACACTTATTAAGGCCTAAAGCTACAGCTTCAGAGGTGTATTATTTTTGATATTATTCAGTTTTGAATATGTACTGCTGGGGATAGAATACAGGGCCTTTCCTTACATACTAGGCAAGAACTCTTCCATAGACTTACAACCCTGCCCTGAAATATTCATTAAATGGAAGTAAGGTAGCTGAAGAGGAGGCAAAAAGGAAAAATGATGAGTAGGGCATGGAGGTGCTGCTGAGAGCCAAGCACCCAGCAGGCTAAAGAAGGAAAGTGGCCATAGCTCCATAGCAAAAGCCTCTCTCAAGAGACGGGGCAGCAGTTAAAAGCACTGGCTGCTCTAGATAGCCCAGTTTCCATTTCCAGAACCCACATGGCAGCTCACAACCTCTGTAAGTCCAGTTCCAGGGTATCCAATGCCCTTTCCTGGCCTCAATGGGCACTGTATGCACATGGCACACAGACATATATTTGGCAAAACACTCATACGTGAAATACAAATTTAAAAATAAAATAAGTCAAGAACAACAGAAACTTCTCAGAGTTAAGTGGTGACAGGGTTAGCATTAGAATGAGAGCAACATGGTGACCACACCAGAGAGAAGAGAACTTCTAGGGTCTCAAAGGCTCCTAGGGAGTCAAGCAAAGAATGCAAAGCCCCAGTGGATTTGGCAGTCTGCCTGTGGCAAATGGTTTTTTTGTAAGCAGGGTTAGTGCCATCATGTAGTGGTAGACATGCTGCTGGTGTTTAAGAGTTGCTGGCAGTCTGCACATGTGCAGAAAAGAGCATAGGAAGGAAACATATTATACAAGTGGAGATGGTTATGACAAGCCAGAGACGTGGGGACTGACTTCACCCTGGATAAAGAGCCCTGAAAGACAAGTGGCCTCTCCCTTTGGAAACAACAGGAAGCTCCAGGCCAGGTGATTGGAAGAGATAGTGATAGAGTGGAGTAGGGGATTCCTGCCACAAAAGAAGAGGAGATGAGGTCATTGCTGAGACTGAGAGGATGGGGGCTAAGTAGGGTACTCAGGAATCCTGAGGAATCCTGGGCACTGTCTGCCTCACCCATTCCCCAGTCACCGCTGCAGAGAATTATTGTGGAACTTTTAGGCTCCAGCTAACTCACAAAGAATCCTTCCACCCTCTAGTTGGGATTGAGATACATCCCTAGATCTATCTCAAAAGAAAGAATAGATGACTGGAGGGATGGCTCATCTATTAAGAGCACTTACTGTACTTTTAGAGAACTCATTCATTTCCGGGTATCCACATCATGGTTCCTGTCTCTAACTCCAGGTACTAACGTGATGCCCTTTGTAGAGAATTCCTTGGTCTTTGATTTAACCTACAGATAATTTTTGGTTTACTTTAAATCTTCTCTGGGTACTTATAACACCCAATGTAAATGTAAATAGTTATTATGCTGTATTGTTTGGAAAACTGACAGGTAGTTTGTAGATGTTCAATACAGCCATACATATTTACTTTTTGGGTTTAATTTTATTTTGTTTTTTTTAAGATTTATATATTTACATGTTTTTATTTTATGTCTATGAGTGTTTTTCTTGGATGTATGTCCATGCATGCATCCTGTGTCCTTAAAGGTCAAAAGAGGATGTCAAATCCTCTAGAACTGAAGTTGTGGGTGGTTGCGAGCCAACAAGTGTGTGCTAGAAACTGAACCCATGTTCTCGGCAAGAACAACAATTGAGCCATTTCTCCAACCCCTACTTTTTATTTTTTGAAAAATGATAATCAGTAGGTAATGTATCTCAGTGGTAGAACTGCTTAGCATGTGAGGAACCCTGGGTTTGGGTTTAAAAAAGGAAAACAAAGTTGAAAGACTGCTATGAGTTCAAGGTCAACCTGGGCTACAGGCCCTGTCTCAACAACAAACAAACAAACAAAACAAAGTATGGGCAAGGCTGTCGCTTTGGTTGGTAGAGTGTTTGTTGCCAATCATTCAGGAAATAGCCGTGGGTCGAATCCCTAGCACTAGGTAACCCAGATGCTGGAGCACACATCTGTAATCCTCACAATCCAGAGACAGAAGCATGAGGACGAGAGGGTGATGTGTTCAAAATAGGATTAGAAATTTAAAGTCATCCCTATTACATATTGAAGTGGGATCAGATCAGCCTGGGAGATACATGAGGTCTTTTCTTTTCTTTTCTTTTTTTTTTTTTTTTTTTTTTTTGGTTTTCAAGACAGTTTCTCTGTGTAACAGCCCTAGCTGTCCTGGAATTCATTTGTGGACCAAGCTGGCCTTGAACTCACAGAGAACTACCTGCCACTGCTTCACGAGTGCTGGGATTAAAGGCGTGTGCCACCACAGCCCAGCAAAGGGAAAAAGGAAAAGGAAAAATTTTATTCTAGGTTGGTGAATTCTTCAGAGGTAGAGCCAATGGACAGAAAGAACTAACTGTGTGTCCAAAACATGTCTGAAATTCCAACAGTCACATTTTCTGTGGGTTTATTCTGTACTACATAGTGTTTGGGGGTTTTCATGTTGAAGCTTTTGCTCTGTAACAGATCCTGGTAGGTCGCCTATTTGTGGAAATGAGATGGGAATACTCACACTTAGCCACGAGAAGCCTGCCCTGCATGGAAGAGGACCTTCAGAGGGCAAGACCCAAAGACAAGTTCTACTGACCACCAGAGTGTGGTCTAGTTCTAGTTGATATGCTTCACCCCCACAGAACAAATGAGTAACAACACCAAATTAAAGGTGAAGTTAAAAAAGAAAAACTCCACACCTGCCAATCTAAGAAGCCTAGTGAATATAGGTAGGCCATTGGCCTGATGTGTCTGAATGTGATACAGCTAAGGCCTCACAGAAAAACAGTCATGAAAATTTTGGAGTTGGAACAAACTTTTTCACTGTCTATGAGTTTCCTCTCATGCGCGAAAGTTGTGATCAAAGACAGCAAAGGAGATTCCTTTATCTCCAACCTGACAGTTAAGGGCAACATTGCTGTTTTCTCTGCTCCATGCCTTCCCGGTGAACTTAAACAAAGGCACTTAAACAAAGGCTCTCTCACACCAATTCCTGCAGTGGGCTAGAAAAGCTGTTTCACATGACCCCTCAGAACTGGGATTCATCAAGTAGAATAAAGTATAGATAGCTCTCCATATCCATAGGCCCTAACTCCATAGGGTCAGTCAACCAGCCACAGAACAAAAGTATTCAGAAAAAGATTTCCAGAAATCAAAACTTGAATTTGTTCAGAAGAGTACTGAAGTTGCAGGAATGAAGTAGTGTACAGGAACCATGACTTAAGCATTATAAGTAACCTAGAGAGAATTAAAAAAAGGGGGAGGGCTTAGGATGTAGCTTAATTAATAGACTGTTCACCTAGTGTGCTTTGAAAGAAAATAATCCCCATAAGGAGGAGCACTATTAGGAGGTGTAGTTTTGTTGGAGTAGGTGTGGCCTTTTTGGAAGAAGTGTGTCACTGTGTGGGTGGTTCTGAGGTCTCCTATACTCAAGCTATGCCCAGTATAGAACACAGTTCCGTTTCTGAAGCCTGCAGATCAAGATGTAGAACCCTCAACTCTTTCTCCAGCACCATGTCTGCCTGCATGCTGCCATGTCCCAACATGATAATAATGAATTAAACCTTCAAAATTGTAAACAAATCCTAATTAAATGTTTTTCTTTATAAGAGTTGCCATGGTCACAGCAATAAAAACCCCTAACACACCTAGCTAGTATGCACCTCAGTTCAAACCCCATAAAACACATAAATCTATAGGTTACAGTGGTGCACACTTGTCATAACAGCATTCAGGAGACAGAGGCAGGAGCATCATTCTGATGCTTCATAGTCCTTGACTACTGTAGTGGTTTGAATGAGAAATGTTGAGGTTTTTTTGTATCCTCCGTAGGCCGTAGGCCATGTAGTTGTATACTTGGTCCCCAGCTCGTTGGGAAGGTTTTGAAACTTTTAGGAACCTTGCTGGAGGGCGCAAGTCACTGGGGGTTGGTTTGCAAAGTTCAGTCCCTCTGCTTCCTGCATGTGGATGGAAGTATGAACTCTCAACTTAATCTGGCCACTTGCTACCATTCTTTCCTCAACATTATGAATTCCCACTCTGGAACTGTAAGCCGAAGTAAACTTTCTTCTTTAAGTTACTTTTGGCAATGGTGTTTGTTACAATAGGAAAGTATGCAGTAAAGCTACATAGCAAATGCATTGCCAGCCTGTCTAAATGAGACCTATTACAAAAATAAACAAATAAAACCTGGAGAGTTAAGAGAGGAAGGAAGGAAGGAAGGAAGGAAGGAAGGAAGGAAGGAAGGAAAAATGAATACAGGGAAGCTGGGTATAAACTGCACTCATGGAACTCTAGCACTTAGGAGGCAGAGGCAGGAGGATAGCACATTCAAAGCCAGATTGGTCTACATAGTAAGACACTGTGCAGTATGATTAATAAAAACCCAGAGAGAGTTATTGGGGTCCTACAAGCCTGTCTCAAACCAACCAACAAGCAAAATACAGGGAGGACATGGTTTATCAGGGGTCACAGAAATCCCTGGAGCCAGTCTTTGGCAGATATCCAGGAATGGCATAACTGGCTTTTCAGACAATCAGGAACTGCAGCTCTCATTCAAGCTGCCTTTCTCGAGTTTGTCTTAACAGACTCATGCCCTACTGACTGAGCTGGCTGGGCACACTAAGTTTTAAAACAAACCAAAGAAATAGAAGTACCAAGTGACCCAGAAGAAAAAAAAATCAACCAGCTTCCAAAGACCTGGGGTCTCTCTCTCTCTCTCTCTCTCTCTCTCTCTCTCTCTCTCAATTCAAAACATTGCAGATGGATGTTGTTTTGTGCCCATTTGTCTTCTGTCATCTTTGGAGGAATTAGAGTGCTGCTGCTAAGGAGCCAACCTGTGTCTTTTTGTTATGAAAAGTCTTTTAATTATTAAATATTTAAATGCCATATTCCCCAAATCTCTGAGCAGTTGAGGGCTATTTATCAGGTGTAACTATAGTATAGACTCTGTCTGGAGAGAAAACTGCTTGGAACAGAAGGTTAATGGCAGAACTGACAATAGTATAGAACATCTTAATATATTTTAAATGAGGTTGGATAAAAAAATATAAAGTATTTTGTAAGAGAATTAAAAGTACATACCAGTTTAAAACATGAGACTTATTGTTTCTGTAGTCTGAAATGAGATGCAATGAACAGACAATTATAACATTTAATAATAAACATAGGTGCATTTAAGTTACATGTGTATGAACACACATACACAGAGTAAACAGGAATTGGGTGAAGTGGATGCTCTTGGTGGGCCATACCAAAGGCATGCCACTGTTCAAAATACACATGCAACAGAGTCAGCAAGAGGAATTTAGAGAAAAAACCATAAGTAAATCAGGGGGTTAAAGATGGCGATGAAGTCACCTGACCTCAGTTAAGATGGTGGTAAGGTCACCCATGTAACAGAGTTAACAGAACCAGTCAGGGAATACCTCACTAAATGACAGCTGAACATGGTCATCTGACCTGGCTCTCAGCCAAGACGGCAGCAAAGTCAAGTGACCTCATGCAAAATGGCAGGAGTCACATGTTGTATGGAAAAGTCACAATTTTTGAGCTGCAGGGATTTTAAGCTTAATAAGAGATGGAAAAACCACAATTTTTGAGCTCCAGGGATTTTAAGGTTAATAATAAGAGAGACCTAGAGGTGTGATCTGCCCTGTCACTGAGCCCCATGCCACAAGCTTCAGAGGGGAGCAAAAGGCTGGAATTGAAAACAGCTACCTCGTGGATCCAACCAATCTTATTGACAGCAGTAGTGGTGACAGGGACAATTTGAGGAAACTCCTTCCATTTGCCCGTGCACTGACAGTAGTTAGAAAGCTCCCATAAAAGTGGAGCTGGCAGAACACTGATGGAGTGAGGGTAGGAGCTGAAGAAGTAGGGCATTAAGGCCTGGGGTTTTAGGACCTCTAAAAGGCTTCCATCCCAGGGAGGGGCGGACATGGAGCACATAACTGAAATCATGAAAACCCCCCAAAATGATGACATTACAAGGCCTATAATGGGACATCTCTCCCTATAGGTGGTGTGTTTCCCGCTTTAGGTGGGGCAACCACGGCAAGACCCATGAGAGAGCATCCTCTGTCCCTGGGTGGGGTGCTACAGCCTAACTGGACTCAGTCGGGGTGACTCGGAATCCAGAGAGGCCAGAGGCTACTCTGAGTGGCCTTTTATGGTGAGGGGAAAAAAAGCAAAGAAAAGAAAAGAAAAAAAAAGAGAAGAAAAACTGAGGGACCCTGGGCCCCCAGTCAAATGCACCACACAGAGTGTGCAGTGCTGGCATGGGAGGACTGACCCCATGTCTGTCTGGTCATGATTTTAGCTAAGGGAAGCAATCCAGAGATGAATGTCAGCGAAGGCCTCAACCATAGCCTTAAAGACCATGGTAGGAGGCAGTCCCCCCATTTCTAGGAACACCAGAAGATTGCCAGGAGCTCACCGGTCAATTAAGTTGACCAGAATTGGGGACACTTACCAATTCTCAGTCAGGCATAAGAAACACGTGGTTGTTGTGGAAAAAAATACCTGGTTCCGCTCCTGACCCCAGGAGAGGGGCTCGGGGCGGGAGAGCCCTCCGAGCCTCAGCACCAATATAACAGTAAAAATAAAATGCTGCAGATCCCGAGTGGCTGCAGCGGGCAGCAGGCCATGAGACCACGCTGCAGGTTCCCGAGCTGAAGCAGTCAGTAGGCAGTGGGTCCCAGGCAGGCATGGTGCATGAGATCATGCTGCAGGTCTCTCAAGGTGGCTGGTCCTGGGCAGGGAGCCGCATGGCAGGCAAAAGACAGAGACATGGATAGGCATGCCATGCAGAGTGGAGTTGGATATTTATTTAGTGGGTTATGGAAGTATGGAAGGGAAGAGGGAGAAGGAGAAGAGCAGAGAGAAAGGCAGAGAGAGAGAGAGACAGACAGAGAGAGAGAAAGGGGGAGGGGAGAAGTGGAGAAGACAGAAGCTGCCTCTTTGAGAGGGAGATGGAAAAGGAAGAGACTCACATTGCAGGCAGGAAGGTCTGCCTCAACGTATGGGGGAGGGAGTATGTGTGGCTTGTTTCTCAAAGAGACAGAACAGATCATTATTACACTAACACAATGGAGAAAGGAGGCCGTTCTGGGAGACGAAATGCTAGGCTCAAAGAGCCATATATATGGAAGTGTATGGGGAGGCCTAAGTGGCCTAGCTGAGATAGAGGGGGAAATTGCTGCATAAGGAGAGAATGAAAATGAGTGGTGAATGAAAGGGAATGAGAACCATAACAGCAGTTGTACCACTGACTACCAGCTGGAAGGAAACACAAACTGACATAGTTGAAGGGATTGTAGTGATCCCTGAAGGTGCTCTCTCTTTTACTTTATACTCTGTTTGCTGGATCTGGGCTCTCAGCTTCTGTACTCTATATGTCCCATCAGTGGGTTCTTCTTCCTCAGAATCTACAGACTTGGCTACACAAAACGCTGAGGAGATGCAGTTTTCTGGTTTCTTATCTGCCCTTTGTGGAGCCAGGGGCCAAAAAGGAGTGTATGGGTGGGCATGAGGAAAACATTTGTACTACAATCCACATGTGCTGTAGTGGTCTGTTTGGGTGGCAGAAGGGCTAAAAAGGGAAGAAGTGAAGTTTAAGATGAGGATGTATTTGTAGACAGGCTCTTGCTATGTAACTACTACATACAGGCTATGCTCAGACTCACTCTTGAAGCCCAGGTTGCCTTGAACTCTAAAGTCTTCTGTTGGGATTGATTATATGTGTCAACCACCACACCCAACAACTTGAGAAACACTTTAAAGGTAGAAGCAGAGCCCAGTTGGGATGTAAAGCTTGAGTAAAATGGAGGAATCAAGGGTGAGTAGACTTTTTTAGCTGTAAATAGTAGATATCAGTACCAGGTAGAGTAAGAAGATGTATCCTTCAGATTCTAGGAATGCAGCATGATTGCAGGGGTTAGTTGCTGCCGCTGGAGGAGGGGAAGCTTATGAACATCCTGGAGACCCGCAACCCTCTTACTCTAAGGGCTTCAGATCATCTTCAGTTCTATGCTCCAGTCCTTTCCAATCACATCATTCTCTTTACTGCGTTTCCTTCTCTCCCTGAGGTCCAACTCAATGGTCAGCTTCCCCCCCACCCCCCAGTGTTTGACAAGAAAAATCTTGGTTAATTTATGTTCTGTGTTTGACCACAATCTTAGTCCTTGAACCCAGCTGAGTGGGGAGACAGAGAAGTCTCAGTCAGGAAGATGCAGGACCCTACTTTGGGTCAAGCTCATTACGTGTCAAATCCATGAGGCTGGGGAGAAAGTCATCTAAGAAAGTCATCCTTGAAACAGTTTCTAAACCTGTTTGCTCACCACCATCACTGCTTAATTGTTTTTGACTTTGAAATACTTCTCTTAAAATTTTTGTTTTGAGTTTTGAGACATAATTATCACTCTGCAGCCCAAGCTGTGCTTAAATTCACCAAATAACCTACGTTATTCCCAAGCTAGCAGACTTCTTGTCTCTTGCCTTTATCTCCAGAATACTGGGATTACAAGCATGAGTCACCTATCCTGGGTTTAGAACGTATGTGTTTAAATATACATAGCATGAATTTACTTTTTGTTGTGTTTTGTTTTTGAGACAGGGCCTGAATCTGTAGCTCAGATTGGCCTCAAATCCATAGTGATTTCCTCTGAGGATTATAGTCCTGAGCTACCACATATGGCAAAATTAACCATCTTAACTTTTTTTTTTTTTTTTTTTTTTTTTAATTTATTTATTTATTAAGAATTTCTGCCTCGTCCCCACAACCGCTTCCCATTTCCCTCCCCCTCCCCCGATCAAGTCCCCCCCCCCCATCTACTCGAAGAGCAATCAGGGTTCCCTGACCTGTGGGAAGCCCAAGGACTGCCCACCTCTATCCAGGTCTCCTAAGGTGAGCATTCAAACTGCCTAGGCTCCCACAAAGCCAGTACGTGAAGTAGGATCAAAAACCCACTGCAATTGTTCTTGAGTTCTCAGTATTCCTCATTGTCCGCTATGTTCAGCTAGTCTGGATTTATCCCATGCTTTTTCAGACCTAGGCCAGCTGGCCTTGGTGAGATCCCAATAGTACATCCCCATTGTCTTAGTGTGTGGGTGCACCCCTCGTGGTCCTGAGTTCCTTGCTCATGCTCCGTCTCCTTCTGCTCCTGATTTGGACCTTGAGATTTCTGTCCGGTGCTCCCGTGTGGGTCTCTGTCTCCTTTCATCGCCTGATGAAGGTTAATATTCCTGAGGATGCCTATGTGTTTGTCTTTGGATTCACCTTATTTAGCTTCTCTAGGAACATGAATTATAGGCTCAATGTCCTTTATTTATGGCTAGAAACCAAATATGAGTGAGTACATCCCATGTTCCTCTTTTTGGGTCTGGCTTACCTCACTCAGGATAGTGTTTTCTATTTCCATCCATTTGTATGCAAAATTCAAGAAGTCCTTGTTTTTTACTGCTGAGTAATACTCTAATATGTATATATTCCATACTTTCTTCATCCATTCTTCCATTGAAGGGCATCTAGGTTGTTTCCAGGTTCTGGCTATTACAAACAATGCTGCCATGAACATAGTTGAGCATATACTTTTGTTGTATGATAGGGCCTCTCTTGGGTATATTCCCAAGAGTGGTATTGCTGGATCCAGGGGTAGGTTGATCCCGAATTTCCTGAGAAACCGAAACACTGCTTTCCAGAGTGGTTGCACAAGTTTGCATTCCCACCAGCAATGGGTGAGTGTACCCCTTTCTCCACAACCTCTCCAGCAAAGGCTATCATTGGTGTTTTTGATTTTAGCCATTCTGACAGGTGTAAGGTGGTATCTTAAAGTTGTCTTGATTTGCATTTCCCTGATCGCTAAGGAAGTTGAGCATGACCTTAAGTGTCTTTTGGCCATTTGAAGTTCTTCTGTTGAGAATTCTCTGTTCAGATCAGTGCCCCATTTTATAATTGGGTTGATTAGCCTTTTACGGTCTAGTTTCTTGAGTTCTTTATATATTTTGGAGATCAAACCTTTGTCAGTTGCAGGGTTGGTGAAGATCTTCTCCCAGTCAGTGGGTTGTCTTTTTGTCTTAGTGACAGTGTCCTTTGCTTTACAGAAGCTTCTCAGCCTCAGGAAGTCCCATTTATTCAATGATGCCCTTAGTGTCTGTGCTGCTGGGGTTATACATAGGAAGTGGTCTCCTGTGCCCATGTGCTGTAGAGTACTTCCCACTTTCTCTTCTATCAGGTTCAGTGTGTTTGGACTGATATTGAGGTCTTTAATCCATTTGGATTTGAGTTTTGTGCATGGTGATAGATATGGATCTATTTTCATTCTTCTACAGATTGACATCCAGTTTTGCCAGCACCATTTGTTGAAGATGCTCTCTTTTTTCCATTGTATACTTTTAGCTCCTTTATCGAAGATCAGGTGTTCATAGGTTTGTGGGTTAATGTCAGGGTCTTCTATTCGATTCCATTGGTCGACTTCTCTGTTTTTATGCCAATACCAAGCTGTTTTCAATACTGTAGCTCTGTAATAGAGTTTGAAGTCAGGGATGGTAATGCCTCCAGACAATCCTTTATTGTATAAGATTGTTTTGGCTATCCTGGGTTTTTTGTTTTTCCATATAAAGTTGATTATTGTCTTCTCCAGATCTGTGAAGAATTTTGATGGGATTTTGATGGGGATTGCATTGAATCTATAGATTGCTTTTGGTAGAATTGCCATTTTTACTATGTTGGTCCTCCCAATCCAAGAGCAAGGGAGGTCTTTCCATTTTCTGGTGTCTTCTTCAATTTCTTTCTTCAAAGACTTATAGTTCTTGTCAAGTAGATCTTTCACTTCCTTGGTCAGGGTTACCCCAAGGTATTTTATGCTATTTGTGGCTATCGTGAAAGGTGATGCTTCTCTGATTTCCCTCTCTGCTTCCTTATCCTTGGTGTATAGGAAGGCAACTGATTTTTTGGAGTTGATCTTGTATCCTGCCACGTTACTAAAGCTGTTTATCAGCTGTAGGAGTTCTTTGGTAGAATTTTTGGGGTCGCTTATGTACACTATCATATCATCTGCAAATAACGAAAGCTTAACTTCTTCCTTTCCAATACGAATCCCCTTGATCTCCTTATGTTGTCTTATTGCTATTGCTAGAATTTCAAGCACTATATTGAAGAGGTATGGCGAGAGTGGACATCCTTGTCGTGTTCCTGATTTTAGTGGGATGGCTTTGAGTTTTTCTCCGTTCAATTTAATGTTAGCTGTTGGCTTGCTGTAAATAGCTTTTATTATATTTAGGTAGGACCCTTGTATCCCTATTCTCTCCAAGACCTTTATCATAAAGGGGTGTTGAATTTTGTCGAATGCTTTTTCCGCATCTAGTGAAATGATCATATGGTTTTTTTCTTTCAGTTTATTTATATGGTGGATTACATTGATAGATTTGCGTATGTTGAACCAGCCCTGCATCTCTGGGATGAAGCCTACTTGATCATAATGGATAATTTTTCTTATGTGTTCTTGGATTCGGTT
Source organism: Microtus oregoni (assembly GCF_018167655.1). Taxonomy (NCBI): domain Eukaryota; kingdom Metazoa; phylum Chordata; class Mammalia; order Rodentia; family Cricetidae; genus Microtus; species Microtus oregoni. Next base: position 2,464,911 of record NW_024544720.1, read on the forward strand.
TGCCATTATTTTATTGAAGATTTTTGCGTCGATGTTCATGAGTGAGATCGGTCTGTAATTCTCTTTCTTGGTTGGGTCTTTTTGTGGTTTTGGTATCAGGGTAACTGTAGCTTCATAAAAGGAATTTGGCAATGACTCTTCTGATTCTATATTGTGAAATACCTTAAGGAGTATAGGTATTAATTCCTCTTGGAAGTTCTGGTAGAATTCTGCATTGAAACCATCTGGTCCTGGGCTTTTTTTCGAAGGGAGATTTTTGATAACCATTTCTAATTCTTCGCGAGAAACCGGTCTATTTAGATCATTCACCTGGTCTTGGTTTAGCTTTGGTATATGATACTTATTTAAAAAAATGTCCATTTCTTTTGTATTTTCCAGTTTTGTGGCATACAGGCTTTTGTAGTAAGATCTAATGATTCTCTGAATTTCCTCTGTGTCTGTGGTTATGTCCCCCTTTTCATTTCTGATCTTATTTATTTGCGTGTTCTCTCTCTGTCGTTTAATTAGTTTGGATAGGGGTTTGTCGATCTTGTTGATTTTCTCCAAGAACCAGCTTTTTGTTTCATTGATTCTTTGGACTGTTTTCTGTGTTTCTATTTTGTTGATTTCAGCCCTCAGTTTTATTATTTCCAGTCTTCTACTTCTCCTGGGCGCGTCTGCTTCTTTTTTTTCTAGAGCTTTCAGGTGTGTTTTTAAGTCCCCAATGTATGCATTCTCCGTTTTCTTTAAGTGGGCACTTAGTGCTATGAACTTTCCTCTTAGCACTGCTTTCATTGTGTCCCATAGGTTTGAGTATGTTGTCCCTTTATTTTCATTAAATTCAAGGAAGACTTTAATTTCTTTCTTGATTTCTTCCTTGACCCAGGCGTGGTTCAGTAGTTGACTGTTCAGTTTCCATGAGTTTGTCGGTTTTTTGGGGGCAGCGTGGTTGTTGCCTTCTAACTTTAATCCGTGATGATCTGATAAGACACAGGTGGACACTGAGATTTTTTTGTATCTGTGGAGGTTTCCTTTGTTTCCGAGTATGTGGTCAATTTTTGAGAAGGTTCCATGAGCTGCAGAGAAGAAGGTATATTCTTTCCTATTTGGGTGGAATGTTCTATAGATGTCTGTTAAGTCCATTTGCTTCATTACCTCCAATAATTCTCTTAATTCTCTATTAGGTTTCTGTCTGATTGACCTGTCCCTTGGAGAGAGAGGTGTGTTGAAGTCTCCTACTACTAGTGTGTGTGGTTTGATGTCTGCCTTGAGTTCTAGTAATATTTCTTTTACATAAGTAGGTGCTTTTATATTGGGGGCGTATATATTCAGGATTGAGACGTCCTCCTGATGAATTGTTCCTGTTATGAGTATAAAGTGACCGTCTCGGTCTCTTCTGATTGATTTTAGTTTGAAGTCAGTTTTGTTAGAAATTAGTATGGCCACACCTGCTTTTTTCTTAGGACCATTTGCTTGAAACACCTTTTCCCAACCCTTTACTCTGAGTAGGTGCCTGTCTTTGTGGTTGAGATGTGTTTCTTGCAAACAGCAGAATGTTGGATCCTGTTTTTGTATCCAATCTTTTAGCCTGTGCCTTTTTATAGGTGAATTGAGCCCATTAATATTAAGTGATATTAATGACCAGTGGTTGTTTACTCCGGTTATTCTTATTGCTTTTGGTAGTAGAGATTGTGTGTCTCCTTTCTTTGAGATGTGCTCGTGAAGGGCCATTAGATGCCTGGGTTATTGTAGGCAGTGTTGGCAGTGGTGGATTCCTTGGGTTGCGATTTTCCTTCTATTATTTTCTGTAGGGCTGGATTTGTGGCTACGTATTGTTTAAATTTGTTCTTATCCTGGAATGTCTTGTTTTCTCCGTTGATAGTGAACGATAGCTTGGCTGGGTATAGTAGTTTGGGTTTGCATCCATGGTCTCTTAGCTTCTGCAGAACCTCTATCCAGGACCTTCTGGCTTTCATAGTTTCCATCGAGAAGTCAGGTGTAAGTCTGATCGGTTTACCTTTATAAGTTACTTGCCCTTTTTCTTTTGCAGCTCTTAATATTCTTTCTTTAACCTGTATATTTTGTGTTTTGATTATTATATGGCGAGGAGATGTTTTTCTTTGATCCAGTCTGTTTGGTGTTCTGTATGCTTCTTGAATATTTAAATGAATATCTTTCTTTAAGTTGGGAAAGTTTTCTTCCATAATTTTGTTGAAAATATTTTCTGAGCCTTTGAGCTGTGACTCTTCTCCTTCTTCTATTCCTATTATTCTTAGGTTTGGTTTTTTTATTGTGTCCCATAGTTCCTGAATGTTTTGTGTTGAGAATTTGTTGGCTTTGCTGTTTTCTTTGATCTGTTCGTTTATTTTCTCTATGGTGTCCTCAGCATCTGAGAGTCTTTCTTCTAGCTCTTGGATTCTATTGATTATGCTTGTTTCTGTAGACTCAGCTCGTTGGCCTAGATTTTCCATATCCAGCTGGTCCTCAGTTTGTATTTTCTTCTTTGCCTTCATTTCAGTTTTCAATTCTTGAACTGTTTCCATTACCTGTTTGATGGTTTTTTCTTGGTTTCCCAGGGTATCATGTACGTATTTACTCATTTCTTCAAACTTTTTGTTGTACTTCTCATCCATTTCTATAAGGGCATTTTTTACATGTTGTTTAAGGGACTCTATTATCTTCATAAAGTCGTTTTTTTCCACTTCTTCTGTGTTAGGTTGTTCAAATACTTCTGTTGTAAGATCATTGGGTTCTGATGTTTTCATGTTGTTTTTCGGATTATTGGGTGAGTTCTTGCCTTGGCGCCTGCCCATCTCCTCCTATTGATCCTATCCAATGGATCCTTTAGAAACCGGATCAGGTTTCCCTGCTGGCCAAGGGCTCCGCTTACAAAATGCCCTCACTCTCTTTTGTGGTTCCTGCTGCAGGCCAAGAACCCTCTCACCCCTCCGAAGGATCTTCAGGACAGGACCAGGCTCCCCTTGTGCCAGTGACCTGGCCAACCAAAGGCCTACCTCTTTGATTCAATTGTAGTAGGGCGATCTGCTCTCCTTATTGCAGCCTGTCCCAGCTGCTTGGGTCTGGCCACCGCTCAGCTGCGTCTGGCGCTGCCGCCGTGCTGCCGCCGCCGCTGCGCCGCGTCCGGCGCCGCCGCCGCTGCGCCTCTGTGCGTCCGGCGCCGCCGCCGCTGCGCCTCTGTGCGTCCGGCGCCGCCGCCGCTGCGCCTCTGTGCGTCCGGCGCCGCCGCCGCTGCGCCTCTGTGCGTCCGGCGCCGCCGCCGCTGCGCCTCTGTGCGTCCGGCGCCGCCGCCGCTGCGCCTCTGTGCGTCCGGCGCCGCCGCCGCTGCGCCTCTGTGCGTCCGGCGCCGCCGCCGCTGCGCCTCTGTGCGTCCGGCGCCGCCGCCGCTGCGCCTCTGTGCGTCCGGCGCCGCCGCCGCTGCGCCTCTGTGCGTCCGGCGCCGCCGCCGCTGCGCCTCTGTGCGTCCGGCGCCGCCGCCGCTGCGCCTCTGTGCGTCCGGCGCCGCCGCCGCTGCGCCTCTGTGCGTCCGGCGCCGCCGCCGCTGCGCCTCTGTGCGTCCGGCGCCGCCGCCGCTGCGCCTCTGTCCATCTTAACTTTTTGAAGCATGCAGTTCAGTGGTATAAAGTAATTTACAATTCCTACCATATATCATCATAATTCTTCATGTTACCAAATAGAGGCTCTGTTTTCATTAAACAGCTTCCCTACCCCTAGCTCTGGGCAACTCCATTTAGTCATTATGGATTGGATTAATCTAAATGCCTCATATAAATGAAATTCTGTTTGTCATTTTGCATCCTGCTTTGATCATTTACCATACTAGCATCAAAGTTCATCCATGGCATAGCATGTACCAGAATTTTTTTCTTTTTAAGAGTTAATAATATCCCACTATATGTACACACCAAATTTTGTTTATCCAGTCGGTCATCTATGGTTCTGTCTTAAATTAGTAGTAAGGAAACTTTAAAGCAAAGCAATAGAAAAGGTCAGAATATAATCACAAAGGAACAGTTGGCCACATGAGTGCAAATACTCAGAGGACTGTCCTACCTTTCAAAATGTATTAATTATTATTGTGTGCATGCATAATATGTGTGCAGGCTGCACATGCCATTGTACACATTTGCATGGTGCATATGTAGAGGTCAGAACACTGCTTGCAGGAGTCAGCTGTCTTCTTCAACTTTTCTGTGGATTTGAGGAATTTAACTTGGATTTCCAGTTTAGTGTCAAATGCTTATTTTTTTTTTTTTTTTTTACCTGCTGAGCCCTCTTGCCAGCCTGGTTCTATCTTTTGACTATTATAAATAAAGATGCCATGACAATGGGACACAGCTATCTGGGTTTCTGTTTTTCAGTTCTTTGGGGATAACCCAGAAGTAGAGCTCATGGTGTCTATGCTAATTTTGGGTTTCACTTTTTTTTTTTTTGGTTTTTCAAGATGGGTTTCTCTGTATAGCAACCTATCCTGGAAGTCATTCTGAAGACCAGGCTGGCCTCAAACTCACAGAGAGTTCCCCTGCCTCATGTGCCACCATCGCCCAGCTGTGTTTCACTTTTTGCAAATTACTGTTTTCCTCAGTGATCATACCATTTATCCTTTGTACCGGCAATGCACAAGGCTTTCAATATCTCTACATCCTCTTGATACTTTTAAAAAATATGGGCAGACATAAGCTAGGGCTGTATATTGTTGAAGTTTTTATTTATATTTCTTTAACAAGTGATGGTGTGGTCCCTTTCTTGGTCATTTGACCATTTGTGTGTGGGTGTGTGTATATATGCCAAGGCACTTATGTGGAAGCCAAGGACAGCTCTCAGAAGTCAGTCTGAGGAAAGACTAGGACCCACCTTGTCTTTCAGACAGAGTCTTTTGTTTGTGTGACTGTTTATGCCAGGATAGCAGGCAATTCTCTTTCCTATAAGCTTGTTGGGAACCACAGATTCTCACTGTGGCATCCAGTTTGGGTCAAACTGGATTTGGGGTTTGGGGTCAAACTCAGGTCACTAGATGTGTTCAGCAAGTGCTTTTACCTACTGTGCCATATCCTTAGTCTCTCAATTTACATACCTTTTTTCGTTCTTTTTCTAGTATGAATGGTTGAACCCAGAGCCTGACTAAGTAAAAATGCAGAAGCTTTACACCCCCAGTCTCTCACTTTAATTTTTTAACATTTATTTTTATGTGTTTTTGTAAGTGCACCATATGCATGCAGTTCCAGGAGAGGCCAGAAGAGGGATACCATGGAACTGAAATTCCAAGGCTGCCTGATGTGAGGGCAGATCTTGTTCAGATTTTTAATTCTGGTTTTGATTGAATTCATGGCAATCATCCTCCCTCAGTTTGCTGGGATTGAAGGTGTTAACCACTATATTTGACCTCATGTATTTGTTTGTTTGCTTGCTTGTTTTTAGTTATTCCTTTGAGACAGGGCCTCACTATAAAGCTCAAGTTGAATTTGAGCTCATAATTCTCCTGCCTTAGCCTTAGCCTTGGGCTCCAGTGTAATTGGGAATGCAGACCTGCATCTCTGGACTGTTGAGAATTCTTTGTTGGTGGTGGTTTTGTCATCTTTAAAGGTTTAGTTTCTTTTTAATTATGTGTATGCATGTTTCTCTATGTGGGTATGTACACTGGAATGTGGGTACATGGCCAAAACCAGAGCATCTAAATCCTGTACTTGCTCTTAATCCATCTCTCCAACTTTGACAAGAGATCTTCATATATTCTGGATAGTAATCCATCCAGATTTGTATATACTTCTCTTTTTTGAGACAATGCCCAGGCAGCCTTGAACTGGGTAGCTGAAATGACCACAAAGTTCTGAACCTTCTGCTTCCACCTCTGTGAGTGCTGGCACTTCACTGAGCAGGCACTCTACTGACTGAGCTACATTGGTTCTGATTGATAGTCCTTTGGGGCATACAAGTTAACTTTTAAGTACAATTTACTGATTTTTTTTTCTCTTGTGTTATTGATGCTTTTTGGTATTATGGTCATTGTTAAGTCTGGAGCTTAGCCCCAGCCCCTGGCATCCATCCCAGCCTGCTGGCCTGGGAGTATATTGCTCTGGACTCCAAATCCCAGCATGCCTTGGGAGGGGGGTCAGTACCACACCCACAGAGTATTTAAGCGGGCTCCCAGAGGGGAAACATGTGGTTTCGGGTTTGCATGTGCTGCCCACTTTCCACACGCTCGGCCACCTGAGAGCACCTTACCTAATAAAACGATGGACATTTTAATTTGATTTGATCTGATCTAATTAGATTTCTTTGTGCTGGTGGAGCTGCCCTCTTAGTATTTTTTCCTAACAGTCATAATTTGAAATTTAAAAACAACTTATTAATTGAAAATAAATAATTGAAACCAGAGCCAAGAACCTTTTCATATTACTTCTGGAAATCAATTGAACAAAGAAGTTGATAGGCTTTCTCAGTACAACACTAGTTAGTAAACATGAGACCGATTCTCAACCTGTGGATTGAGATGCTTTTGGGGGTCCAATGACCCTTACACAGGAATTGGCTAAGAGCATTGGAAAACAGATAATTACTATTCAAAACAGGAACAAAATTACAGTTATGAAGTAGCAACGAAAATAATTTTATGGTTGGTGGGTGGAACTGTCTTAAAGGGTCGTTGTAATGATCTGTTCTGTCCCTTTAAGAGACAAGCCATGCCCACTCACTCCCCTGAAGGAAGCAGATCTTCCTTCCTGCTTGCAGCCTGAGTCTTTCTTCCTTTTCTGTCTCCCTTGAAGAGACAGCTTCTCTCTCTTCTTCTTCTTCTTCTTCTTCTTCTCTTCTTCCTTCCCCCTCCATAACCTACTAAATATCCAACCTCACCCTGCATGCCTACCATGTCTCTGTCTCTTGCCTGTTGTGGTGTCTTCCTGCCACCGCTTGGGGACCTGCAGCCCTCCCTGCCAGGGACTGGCTGCTCTTGGAATCCCTTGCCCACTGCCTGCCACCATGCATGGCCTGCTGCCTGCCGCCGCAGGGGATCCTGCTGCGTTTTTTATTTAATCCATTTCAGTCAGTCGTAGCATAGGGGAGCTTAAGAACCACTGCCTGACAACCCAAGTCCATGGCTCGCTCCTAGACCTTCACTTGTCCTACAAGTAGACAAGGCAGGTGAGATATTGAGAGGCTTTAAGAATAGCCTTCAAAGCGTATGTGTGTTTTTTTTTCTTCTTTAGAAATGTACAAGTTTCTCCCTTATGTTAAAGAAAGACTTTAGAATGAAGAGTAAGTATGAGATGTTTTTGCCCATTGTTTAATTTCTGGGTACCGCCTTTTACTAGAGCAAGGCCTCCCCTGCTTATAATGAACTAATTGTTAGGAATTTTTCCTAACGCGAGCTCTCTACAGATGCAAAAATCCCAATCAAGCCAAATCACAGCAAGCCAAATTAAAAAATATCCAGGTTTAATGGGATTCCTGCGCTTCCGGGTGGCCCTGAGAGGGAACCAGGAGGCCGCTAACCAGGAGGAAAGAAAAGAGACCAGAATGAAACTTTCCAGGGAACCAGTTTAAATAGACTGAGGGCGTGGTCAAGATTTTGGCGGTTAGTCTTGACCCTCCTCCAGGGAGGGGTCAAGATTTGGTGGGTAACAGGGATGGGGCCTCCATCTTTGGAGGGGCTTACACTAATGGTTGGCTATCTAGAGCTACCAGGTCTAAGCAGTCTGAATAGCTTCAGTCCCTGCCCAGCAAGTATTTTGTAAGCTAACAGATAACTGTATCATTTGAATGGCTGAGGATAGTTCCTCTGCCCCTCTTCCACATGATTGGTGACTGTTAAGGGAATTTAGGAAGTCTCACATTTAGGTCTCTTTTTGTGATGCTGAAACAGGAGTCAACCTGATAGTTGGGCATGGGGTCGGTAGCTTTTCCAGGAAAAAAGGTTTCTTTGTTTTTTTTTTTTTTAAAGAAAAATTAAACGAACAAAAAAAACCTCTGGAAGATCCTAAGGTTTTAAAGTTGTAATCTTGTCCCGAGTTCAGTAGGGACAGTATCTGGGCGCTTAGTGAGACCGTACAGCGGGATTTTGCCGCCAATACCGTTGTATATAGGCACTTGCAAACTTGAACCTCCTGGACCTCCATGCCCCCAGAGCCCTTTGACAAAAGGACAGCCTTTCCCCGCCACCCCAACTTTCTGCCCAACAGATGGTCTACGTTCCAGTAACAAGTTTAGAAAGTAGCGCCTTCCATACACGCCGAGGTTGAAGCACGGGCCTCCCGGGAGAGCGGCTGTTCTCTGTATTTCTCCGGGATGCAGGTCTGGTTGGAAGAAGGGGGATCCGCGAGGGTAGCGGGGTAGTCCCGGAGGGCCAGGAGCCCGGACGAGGGCGGGGCGGAGGTTGCTGAGGGACGTGGGCGCGGCCGCTAAGGCAGCCAGGGGGAGGGGCGCAAGGGGGAGCGGCGCCTCCCAACCCGGGTGAGAGGCGCGCGGCAGCCCCGCGGCGGCAGAGTGTGGAGGTGGGCGCGAGGGTTGGAGCGCGTACGACTGCCATGGGCGTGCAGTGAACGACCCTGGTGCGACTTCTCCGGGCGGTGCGTGTCCTCGGTCACCATGAAAGGTAGGGCGGCTGCCGGCTTCGGGGCTCGTGGGAGGTCGGCCGAGGTGCAGTCAGGGGGTGAGGGGCGGAGGGAGCCGAGCGCCCAGTTCACGCACAGACACCGGGACGCTGTGCCGCACAGCTAAAGCCCTCGAGGCTAGGGTTGGGACTCCCTCAGGCGCTCTCCTCAACCTCGGTCTCCGCGGACTTGTTTGGAAGTCCCAAGCCGTTGTTTACGGATTTCGGTTTCCAACTTTGTAATTGAAAAAACATGCGGAGGACAGCTAGGCATCGTCATTCTTCCGGGTGGGTTTGCGGCTCTTGCCACTTTCCCGGTGACCCTTCTGCTGTCCCAGCCGTCGCAGTGCCACAGGCCGGCTGTTTTCCCGGGAGTCTGGACGTCCTCGTTGCGCGCGTCGCGCATCTGGCAATGATTAGGTGCCCGCGGAGTTCAGCTGGCTCGGAAAGTGCATTTGGCATCATTCTCTCTCGGATCTACTGACTGGAAAATAACTGCTCCCAGTTCTGCGCCCATTCCCTGCGCCCGCCCGAGGGATAGTTGTCCCCACGTGTTCCCAGCGGGTGCCAGAGATCTTGCGGGTATTGATCCCCTAGGTGGTATCCTCTACAGGCAGGTTTTTGGAAGTGTCAGAAGTTATCTTGCTTTTTAAAAGAATCTGGAGAGGACGGCCTTGGGGGACAGCCTTCAGTGGAGTGGAAACGTGCGGATTTGTCAACAGAACCTTGATTTATGTGGGAGATAAATAATTACAGTCGGGACGACCGCGGGGGTCGTTAAGGAAGGGGGTGGGCGTGGTGTTTATGCAAGGCAGGAGTTCCCGGTTTGGGACAGGAGTGTTACACGTTTTTTTTCCCCCCCAGCATGGTCCCGAGCTGGGTGTGAAATGCCTTCCAGCTTCTCCGGGCAGCGTTGCGATTGATCGCTTTAGCTGACGGGAGCCCCAGGAGCTCAGAAAGTAACTTTGCTCCGGAAGGTTTCTGTGAAATGCAGTTTATGCTGAACTACATGGAGATCCGTCCAGTGAATTCAATCGCTCTCCAAAGGAGTTGTATCTTCATTGGAGGGGACTCGGGACCCCGGCAAGAAACAGATCTGCACTCCAGGTGCTAAGAGCCTTGTCCGAAGAATAGGATACTCAGAGCAAACTCCAGAGAGAACTTGAAAACGCTGGGACATGCTTTCTCGCTCCGCCTCCATTTCTCTCGCCTTATTTACAACTTAGAAAATGTTTGTGTTTCTTAGCTAGGGTTCCCCTACCCCTCAAAGCGGGAACTGAAATTAGACCCTCTCCTGAACTACATACATTGACTCCTCTCTGCTTTTTAGTTTAAGACAGGAAGACAGGGTTTCACTAAATTGTTCAGATTGGTCTAGAGACCGCAAGGAAGTGAACTTGAGAACCTCCTGTCTCAGCCTCCGAGAACCTTGGGTTACAGTTGTGCCATCTGACTGACTCCCAGGGCAATCTTTTTGCCAGTCATTAAGTCTATAGCAGTTTCTCAACTCCTGCGAGACAACCCCACCTCTGTCCTTCTGAGCTCTCATCAGTTCCATCTTGGTGTAGTAATTGCAATTTGGGTCTTCAGCAGGCGCAGCTCTGGAATGCAAAACACAACTACAGGTTTTAAACACATTTTGGGTGAGTCTAGGTTGGAAGCCCTGGAGATGGCTCATGTTTTATCTTGTGGTCTGAGCCCATTAACACTCCCCTCCACACACCCCAATCACTTTCTGCCTCTGTTAGGGAGACTGGGTCCAGGGACTGGTGAATCCAGATGTAGGCTAGCCATTTTGAAAGCCTGTTTTGTTTTAATTAATTGGTTAATTAATTAGAGAGGCCTTACTCCATAGCCCAAGCTAGCTCCTGATCCTTTTACCTCAGCCTCTCCAGTGCTAAGATAACAGGTGTGTGCCAGCATCCCCAACTTGAAGACTTCATTTAATTAGTAGCAACAGGGTCTTATTATGTAGCTCCGTCTGCTGTAGCTTTTATCTGCCTCCCTTCACCTCCTGAATTCTAGGGTTTCAGGTGCTGTGCCTGAGACACCAGGCTTAGCTAAAATGTTGACACCCATACTATACTTTTTGACAGTGTTGTGGGTTGACTTCAGTTCCTTCCCAGCCAGTGTAATCTTCTGACACTTAGCCACAAGTGAGTAACCCAACAACGGACTCCTTGGGATCCTAATTATGCCATGTGATTAATTCATTTAACTTCATTTGTTTGAGGCATGAGGATTGGTATTAATTCCAGTGAGAACTTTACTGGTCAGTACTACCTTTTTTTTCCCCCTAAAATTTCCTAATTGGTGAAAGTAGTGAAGACTGTGATCAGCCTTCTCTACTCACAGTTTCTACATCTGAAGACTCAACTGGGGATTGAAAATAAGTGAAAAAGAAAAACATGGCTGTGTTGAACGTGTGCAAACTTTTATCTTTATCATTGTCTAAAGACACAGTGTAGGAACTAGGTACAAAATATTGATCTTGTACTAGGCATTGTAAGTCTTTTAAAGCTGGTTCAAAGTGCATGAAGTACGCATATTAGTTACAGACAGTGCTGTGCCTGGTTTGTTTGTTTGTTTGTTTTGAGACAGGATCTCACTCTAGTCCAAGTTGTCCTCGTTCTCCCACTTCAGCCTTGAGAATGATAGGGTTATAGGGATGCCCCGCCACGCCTGGTATATTATTTATTTATTGAGCTGTTAGGACTTGAACCCAATACCTCCCACATTTTAAACCTCTTCTCTGTGTTAGCCTCAGCCCCAGCCTAGAACCATTTTGTATGAGGGTTGTAAACACCCTGTAATTTGGTGCTCTGTGGGGTTTGAGTCTTTGGAACCAATCTCTGGCCAATGAGAAACTCATCTTTAGCGTTCTTTAGTTAAACGGAAACTCTGGATGCTGTCAGAATCACAGAGCTTTTCTTGCTGAGGCAAGGCTCTTTAGAATATACAGTTTTCTAATTCTAATGCTTAAACCTTGGTCAGATCTCTGCAGCAACCAGAGACAAGTTTTTTTTTTTTTTTTTTTTTTTTTTCCGAGACAAGTTTTCTCTGTAGCTTTGGCATCTGTCCTAGAACTAGCTCCAGGCTGGCCTCGAACACACAGAGATCCGCCTGCTTATGCCTCTGCCTCCCAGACTGCTGGGATTAAAGGTGTGTGCCACCACTGCCTGGCTAGTAACCCCATTCTGTATATTCTGTATGGTTCCCATCTGCTCTGCCCCAGAGCACCACCTGCTTGTTGTATTGAGCAAACATCTGTATCTGCTCTTCCCTTCATCCCTGAGGTCTCACATGGCAAAATAATGACACCATTCTATATTTCCAGAAAAAAATATCTTATTCCATGGTGGCCATCTCCCAAGCTGAACAAAATATAGTTTGTTTTAGTTTATTTACAGTTTCATTTTCAATTATCTCATGACACCATAAATCTCATGGTTTTCATAGTTACATTCTTTAAAGAAGGAATTTGACTCCTTTGGAGTTAGGTGTGTCATTACTGAATCACATTCCTGGTTCTCAATGCTGAGAATAATTGGTGAGCTTCAGAACAGAATCACTTGTTTGATGGAGGAAGGTCATTGGTTAAAAAAATAAAGAAACTGCTTGGCTGGCCCTTATAGGTTAGAACACAGGTGGGTGGAGAAAATAGAACAGAATGCTGGGAGGAAGAGGAAGTGAGCTCAGACTCGACAGCTCTCCTCTCGGGAGCAGTCGCCTCAGGAGAGACTCCATGCTCCCTGCTCCCGAGCAGACAGACGCAATTCAGCTCTGACCCAGGATGGACGTAGGCTAGAATCTTCCTGTTAAGCGCACCTTGGGGTGCAACACAGATGATTAGAAATGGGCTAAATTAATATGTGAGAATTAGCCTAGAAGAGGCTAGATAGAAATGGGCCAAGCAGTGTTTAAAAGAATACAGTGTCCGTGTAATTATTTCGGGGCATAAGCTAGCCAGGCGGCCGGGGTGCTGAGGACGCGGCCCTGCTGCTCCTATTACTACACTTGTTGCCTGAGAGATGATTGAAAATAGCTAGCACCACATGGGACTACAGAGGTCAAAACCATGATTCTCATTTGCCAAAAGGAGGCAGTCTAAAGAGTGTTTAGGGGCTAGGATGTAGCCCAGCCAGTAAAATGCTTGCCTAGAATGCACAAAACCCTGTGTTTAATCTCCTGTAAGGCAAAACTGGGCACATGATGGCTCCCAAGATGGAAGCAGAAGATTGCAGGTTCAAGGTCACCGTAAGCTATTCAGCCGGTTTGGGGCCAGCTTGGGCTACTGAGACCTTGTTGGGGGGACAAAAGGCAACAGCAGCCTTTCTGTACTTCTGTATATAACATTTGTGAATAACTACACACTAGTCAGCAATCTGTTTCTTCCACCCTCTGTTTTCTCACACACCCAATCAGCTTGCTTTCTCAGTGATTCCTTAAGGTTCTTGTACTGAGTGGGATAAGTAAACTTCGGGTATCGGAACACCTAGTGACCTGTTTTCTGCAGGGAAGTGGAAACGCAGGGAGGCCTCTTCTCTGCTGGTGGGCATCTCAGCTGCCATTCCTTTGCAGGGCTAATTTACAACTTAATTATGCTTTTGACTTTTCATTAGTTTAGGGATACTTGGCATTCTTAAGCCTTGGCTTAATTATTGTTAAGTATAGATCTTCCCTGTGGTTTACCATACAGTTTCTCAGAATTTCCCACGCTGTTCCTGGGCCCCTAGCTCTTTGCCATGGTGGCTCATAACCAATGACGGTATGACAGGAAAAGCTGGCATATGGTAGATTTCCCTGCTGGGCTTTAACTGGGTGTCTAATTTTCTAATAAATGCTTATTCTCATTATAGTGTTATTTCTAAACCTCCAATGCCAGGGTATTTACACAGTCCTTCAAATACTAGATTTCAGATGGGAAAACAGATTCAAGTTTAGTGATTTAAAAAAGTAAATTTAGGTCATCCCTCTTAAAGGCTTGGGAGGAAGGGGTAAGGTTTCTGGAGAAGAAGCTCAGAGTGGTGGCAAACCAACCCTCCTGCCAGGCAGTTTGTGTTGTCACAAGGCACAGTCTGTCTTAGCTTCCAGAGATTTGGCGGTAGCTACCATATAGGAGGAAAGGGAACAGGGTCTTGGGTTGGAAAGTAAATGCTAAGGATGCTGCCCTTTCTTACTCATTTTGGTGGGCCATGTAATACCCGATATTCCCCAGCTTTTGTTTGTTTTTGTTTTTGTTTTTTGGGGAGGACAGAATTTCTTAGCCTTGGCTGTTCTGGAACTTGCTCTGTAGGCCAGTCTGGCCTCAAACGCACAGAGATTCACCTGCCTCTGCCTCCTAAGTGCTGATTTAAGGTGTGCACCACCACCTTTTTTTTTATCTAAATAAATAATTTAAATAAAAACTAAAGGGTTTCTATTTTTCCCTTTAGTAATACCTTTTGTTTCTTGGACTCTTACCTTGCCAGTAATTATTATTTGTTGCTTATTATTGGCAGGTTAATAATTATTCTCATATATTATTTTCAGATAGACGGGGGCCAAGGGGCCCAGGTGGTCAGCGGAAATGAATATTCAAATTCATAGCCTGAATGCAGACTCCACACATCCTCAGTACAGCTTTAGTCTAGAGATGTCCTTTCTGTTTTCCCTTCCTCTTCCTCCTCTTCTTTCTTTCTTTCTTTCTTTCTTTCTTTCTCCTTTCTCTTTCTTTCTTTCTTTCTTTCTTTCTTAATGTGGTACTGGGCAACAAACCCAGGACCTTAACATTTTTTTAACTAGTGCTCTATATTCTCTTCTTTCTACTTTCAAGGTTTTATGTTGGTCATTTATTTGCTTCTACTTTATAGATCTTCAAGCATTGAACTCAAGTTGACAGGCTTAGTGGCCTTTTCCCACTGAACTGGCTCAGTGGTCCCTGAAAGGACAGATTTGCAGGAACTATGGACATTCTGTGTAGAAAGCCTCATTCTTTGGTCTCTAAGTACACCATCCACCCAACACTTTCAGTCAAGCGGTGATTTGATTTCTACTTAAACAGGTATCATTTGAAGAGCCAAAGCCAATATAGTAACCTGAAAAGAATCTGCTGATTGCTTAAGGGACATTCTTAATTACACAGCATTGGAAGCCAGGGTAAGCAGAAATGAGTAATTCCACCTTTAAGATCTGAAGGGTTCTGGGGACTCTCTTAGCCTCTGAATTATCATAAAAGGATTTAATCACTACTTTTAAAAATAGTATTGTGGTATTCAACATGGAGAGAGGTTTTAATGAAGCACATTTATTGAACTTGGTATTTTAAACATGACCCCCCCATGTTTCCTAAAAGACTTGATATTATAACTAACTGTTTTTTTTTTTCTTCCTAACTCAGTGTCTCAGAAAACAATGTTCTTCACCTTAGAGGTTTACTGTTTGACATCTTGTGTGAAAAGTCGTCAGCATTTGGGTCTACCACAGTATTGTTCATACTGAACAATATGAACTTTCTTTTCTTAGGACACTGGCTATTTATAAATAGTTTATTATTCAAGGGTTAAGCCAACCAACTTGAAAATAGATAATACATGCTTTAATAGTTTACCAGTTCACAAAATATAAATATGGTGGGCAAGAGTTTAACTGGACAATTTTTGCATGGCCACAAGAGTGTGGGCTCAGAAACCAGAGTGCCTGATGATCACAGGAAAAGTATTTAACCATCTAGAGCCTCAATTTCCTTGTGAAATGAGAGCAGTAATAATGACTGTCTACCTGAGACCTGTTTTGAAGATGAAGTATGTCAGTATAAATCTGTTGTTCAGAATAGTGTCTAGTGTTCAGAACTCAGCTTTTATAGTCACTGTAATCTAAGACTGTTTTATTACAATCTTCAGGCAGTAACTTGATTCCCGTTATGAAATAGTTATGTTAATTTAATCAAGGGATACAGTTAGGACCTTGACGGCAAGTCCTCAGTTTTTGCAATTAAAGTAAATTTTCAAATTATAAATGTGTTGAAACTGCTCTAGGGTAGGAGTGAGCTGTCTGTGGAGAGCTGTGTTTATTTGGCCCTGTCCAGAGCAGTAGCTCTTTTCACTGTCATTCTTGTGATGGTATCAGAATTAGCCCTACCCAAAATACAGGGTCATACTAGGAACTTGTCATTGTAGTAATGGTATAATTTTCCTCCTTGCTAAAACAGTGGTAGAAGATACATTTAATTTACCCAAGAACCAAAGTTTTCCTTGGGTCTGTTGGTAATGACAGAATATATATTTTCAAAGTTTTAAATTTCCTTCCTTCCTCCCTTCTTTCCTTCCCTCCTTCCCTGTGTGTGACATTCATGCCATGGCACACATGTCAAAATCAGGGCAACTATGGGACTCAGTTCTCTCCTTCTACAATCTAGGTAGAGCTTAGCGAACCCAACAGCTGAACCTGACAATTTTAGAACTCGGGTTATCAGGTTCAGTGATTAGGCACCTTTATCCATTTAGTTGTCTCATTGACTTGATGTCAGAATAGTTTTAAAGACAGGTGTCTCAATCCTGTGTCCAGTTTTATCCTTCCTGTCTTCAGTACTTTTCTATTGTTATGACAAAGCACCTTGACAAAGGCAAATGATAAAAGAAAGCATTTACTTGGGAAGCAGAGGCAGGCAGATCTCTGAGTTCAAGACCAGCCGGGTCTATAGAGCAAATTCCAGGACAGCCAGGGCTACACAGAGAAACCCTATCTTGAAAAAAAAAAAAAAAACAAAAAAACAAAAAAAAACATTTAGTTGGGCTGTCAGAGCAACAGTGTGGTGATAGGAACAGCTGGGAGTTCACATCTTGATTCCGAAGCAGGATGCAGAGAGAACACTGGGAATGGTGCTTGTCCTTTGAAACCTCAAAACCATCCCCAAATGATAGAATTCTTCCAACAAGGCCATACCTCCTAATCCTTTCAAAACAGTTCCAACAAGGGACTAACTATTCAAATCTATTCTCTTTCAGACCACCACCTTCCTTCCTGATGGTGCTTCTGTCAGGTATTCTGTTACAGCAATAAGGCAGCCAAGAAATCACAGCAAGAAACTTATTTCTAAGTATCAGGACAGATTTGTCTAATAAGATTTTAACCATCTGACATCATGTCTATTTCATTAGTAGTGTTAATTACCCATTAAACTATCATATTTAGCCAGGTATGGTGACACATGCCTTTCATCCCAGCACTCCAGAGGCAGAGGCAGGCAGCAGATCTCTACAAGTTTGAGGCCAGCCTGGTCGACAGAGTGAGTTTCAGGATGGCCAAAATAAAACAAAACAACAACAAAATCCAACAAAAACTCCTATCATATTCTATTTATTATTTATAATTGAGCGACCATGTCTTAACTGGTTTTCAGTTTTTGTTTGTTTTTGCTGGTACTTGGGATCAAACTGAGAAGCCTGCAGTGTGCTAGGCAAATGTTCTACCACTGAACTCCACTCCTAGCCCCAGTTTTTTGTCTGAACAAATATTTGGTATGTACTTTTAATGCATGACATTATAGAAACATCACTTGCCATGAATGATGTTTCTCTCCAAGGAGGCAAGATTAAGACAGTGCATAAACAACTGGAATTATGGGTAGCAGATGGAACATGTCTGGGGTGAGGAGTAGGTAGTCAGGTTGGGGACAGGGATATTTTCTTTTGAACTGGTTTATTATCTTTAATTCTATTATATTTCAGGTTACCCTATTAGAGTATGTCTCTGTTGGTTGGTTTGGAACTTGACAAGTTTTGGAATTATTTATAAGAAACTATTTTGAATGAAGTTGTGACAAAGTTTCCCAAAAGGTTTAACTGATTGGGGAAAACCTACACTGAATGTCCTGATTCTGTTCCATGGGCTGGGGACATGAACTAAATAAAATGAAGGAAAAAGCTGGGCATGGTAGTACATACCTTTACCCCAGCACTTGGAAGGGAGAAGCCAGCAGATCTCAGTTGTGGAATATTATTTTAAGGTGTGTTAAATGTCTTTATGCTGTGGAACGTTTGTTTAATGATGCATTTAACTCTGTGAAGCTGTGATTCTTTGCCTGTCTAAAACACCTGATGGACAGCCAATAGCAAGGCAGGAGGAAGGATAATTTTGGGGCTGGCAAGCAGAGAGAATAAATAGGAGGAAAAATCTGGGAAGAGAAGAAGGAGCAAGAGAAGAAGGGGAGGAGGATGTCAGGGGCCACATAGCAACCACAGAATAAGAGTGAAAATAGGATTTACAAAAGTAAGAGAACTGTAAAAGCCCAGAGGCAAAAGATAGGCGGTATAGTTTAAGTTGAGAAGAGCTGGCAAGAAACAAGCAAATCAAAAGGCATTTATAAGTGAGAATTAAGCCTCTGTGTGCTGGGTGACAGGCCCCCAAAAGAGCTAAAAAGACCAAAGAATAAAAGAGAAAAACACAACCAACAACAGACTCTGTTAGTTCAAAGGTTCCCTGGTCTACAAGTGAGTTCCAGGAAAGCCAGGGCTACTTAGAGAGACCCTGTCTGAAAATCAGTCAATCAGTCAATCAATCAATCAACCAATCACTATGTCGTGGCTATCGTGGTGTAAGTGTGTGGGTTCATGCAAGTCCAGGAAATGGAGACTCAGAGACACCTTGAGAATGAACTTAGCCTTTTGGCTACAGGGGGCTCAACCTCTGTGGACTGAAGCCCCTTTCCTTTGCCTCTTGGCATTTTTATTTTTCCCTGTGTTTATACTTTACCAGGTAGATTTCCATATCTTAAAACAACCTGTTCATGAGGTACCACAGTATTCCAGGTTTCTCCCTAACCAAGTTTTGCATGGCCCTTGTATCCATGGGAAACTCTCAGACAAGATTCACATAGGGCAACAAGAGATATCTGTAGCACAAAGGATGGATTAGGGCTGGGAGTTGACTCTGGAACTAGGCCAGGTGTCGCCCAGCGGGGTTGTGATTAGTGAGGGTAGCTTGCTAATCCTATGGTGCCAGCTCAGTAGGTCTCTCTCTCTCTCTCTCTCTCTCTCTCTCTCTCTCTCTCTCTTTCACACACGCCCCCCGAATGAATGAATGAATGAATGAATAAGGAGGAAACACGCTGAGTGCCAGGGTCCACCTCCGAGTGCCAACTGCCACAGCTGGAGCAGTGCCTCCTGCCATGCCTTTCCACCTTGGTGGACTGTACCCTCAAGCTGTGACTCAATCCTTAAGCTTTTGTCAGTGATGAAAAAAACAGCTAACACAATTGCACTGAAGAAAAATGTCTTAAAAGAAAAGCAGAGGGCATAATTGGGCCACTGTGAAGTCAAATGTGATATTCTAGGCATAAGAAGATCAAATTTAAAGTTACCCCAGGTTCTAATGGCACAGACATTGTGGTCCCAACTACTAGGCTGAGAGAGGACACAAGTTCAAGGCCAACCTGGAACTTAGTAAAGCGGGATGAGCTACATTTCTACTTGCAGAGGCTAAGCACAGGCGTGGTAGTAAGAGGAGTTGTGAGGCGGTCTCCCCCCCCCCCAAAAAAAACCCCTCTCTTTGGTAATTATTTAGGATATTACTTAGAATATTGCTTTAATATAATTTTAAATAATCTAAACTTTAATTTCAAAACAAAAATAAGTACTTTTGGCAAGCGGTACTCTTTTTAGGATTTCATATATAAACATTTATATACCATTTCCCCTTTCCCCATCCAACTTCTCTCACCTCTTCCTGCCCCCACTCAAATCATAATATCTTCTTTAATTATTATTGTTGACACATACACACACACATACAATACTCCATGTAGTGTTGCTCGTATGGGAATGTGTTTAGGGCTGGCCCCTTGGGACTCATCCCTGGAAAAAATTGGTTTTCCTGTAACACCCGATTCTGTGTTACACCCTCGGTACAGTTCGCGCATCACTGTACCATAGGCAAGTCGGCAAGGGCCTGGAGATTGAAAGAACACACAGAGACCTGGGTCATTCGTAAGGAAAGTAAGGAGATCAGCTGAATGCTGTTTATTCAAACCTAACTGCTCCACGAGGACCTGAGGACCTCCGTCCAGGCAGGTGGGAAATTACCATACCAACAATGGAGTCAATGCCCTACAGCTAATCACCAGCCGGGGCAGGGGAAGCACAGTAACAAACAGAATGCTTTGTCAGCTGACCAGAAACTGTCCTCGCACCCCAGGAACAAGGGTAGACCCGGGCCCTACATTTTCCCTTTCTTAATAGCCATCAATTGTGTGTAGCTCTTAACTAGGGATGGGGCCCTGTGAAAATTTTTACATCTACATGGACACGTCTGTAGGTGAACATAAATAAAGTAGTCCTCATATGACCTCAGAATTGAGTATAATAAAGGGTTCTTTATTTATGGGGCAAAATCACAGATTCCTCTGTACGAGCAGGGAACAGGAACTGAATCTCAGAAGGATGAGGCAAGGGAATCTCAAGTGCAAGGCCAGCCTGGGCTACAGAGTGAATTCAAGGCCAGCCTGGACTACAGGGTGAATTCAAGGCCAGCCTGGGCTACAGAGTAAATTCAAGGCCATTCTGGGCTATAGAGGGAATTCGAGGACAGCCTGGGCTAGCAGGAAGGGGCATAGCTCAATGGAAAAGCACTCACTTAGCACAACTGGGCTTTAGTTGGATGCCCAGGACCACAAACAGTTAACAATATGTACAGCATTATGTTCTGTTTTCAGACTTTTCGCTCATTCTTTATAGAGCAAACTATTTGTCCTAGATTGTCTTAATACTGCAGGGCCCGCAATGGTGATACATAAAAGCCAGGTAGTCTTGGCAGCCTAATCTCCTTAGCTGCTTGCCACTCTCAGAAATGTATTTGTTTTATTCTATCACTGTTCGTTTCTGAAGGGGGCAGTTTTGTGTCCCTATAGACCCCCTTCTCCCATAACTGTGATGTGTGTCTCGCTACCCAGGGCCAGTTATGGGCAGCCTAGAACCTCTGCAGCTCTGATCAGCTTGGAACTATCTACATAGACCAGGCTGACCTGGAATTTGCAGTGGTTTTTCCTCCTTTGCTTTCTGAGTGTTGGGTACAAGTATATAACCACACATGGTTCACCTTCCTTCTTTTTTTTTTTTTTTGTCTTTATGTGTTTGTGTATCTGTGTGTGGGTTTGTGCATATGAATGAATGTGGTCCCTAAAGAGAGCCGAAGAGGGCACAAGATTCCCCCATGCCAGAGTTACCAAACTCTGGTCTTCTGCAAAAGCAAATGCTTAACTTTAGCATTTGTTAAATGTTAAAGGAAGAAAAGAAAATTCTAGAGTCAACTTTTAAAAACATGGAGGAAGACAAACAATGTCCTGTGTCTCACCCCCAGGCCCAGCCTTGGGGTCTAGCAGGTGTCATTTCCAAACCCTTTTTTCTCACAAAGAAAAAAACAGAAAAAAAGACTGATTTAGATGCTTCTGTATAAAGATTATTCTTGATAATCCCAGTACTACAGTACTTTGTGGAACTCTTCATGTCCAATAGGACAACTTTCATCAGAGTGCAATAAGATAAACAGATGTTGGAAGAATAGTGAATCCTTTGGTATGAGAGTTAAGACCAGAAGCAGAATACCCTACCTGAGCTGAAGTGTGATGGGTCTTTTCTTAGGCTTTTGCTTTTTCTAGCCCTCTCTGCATCCTGCAGCCTCTCAATGATTCCTTTGTCTCCTCACTGCAACTCTCAGTCCCTCATTGCATCCTTCAGCCCCTCCCTGTGTCCTTCCACTCCTCACCCTCACCTTTATTGTGTCCTTCAGCTTCTCACTGTGTCCTCTGGCCCTCTCTGTCAGCCCACTGAGTCCTTCATCCCCCCCCCCCCCCAATTGCTTCCTTCATCCCCGCCCCCTACTGTTTTTTTCAGCCCCCTCCCCCCACTGCTTCCTTCAGGCCCTCCCCACTCTATCTTTTAGCCCCTCACTCCATTCTTTGGCCCTTCACTGTTTCAGCATATTAATTTAGAGGAGAACTGAAAACTGATAACAAAACTTGTGAGAATTTGAGGTTCTCAGGTTTAATTCAGGAAAGAGGAGTTCTGCTAAAATAGGACTGTTTCCCTGGAATAGGAAGCATCCAACAAGGAACAGCAGACAAACAGCAGGAGTAGACCTGAGCAGCGGTGGTGGGGAATAGAAAGGCCCAACTGGAAGCCCGAAGCCCTTTACTGTTGGGGTGGGGGCAGTGTTACACTGTAGTTGTGTTTTATTGTTGTGTTTCCTTGCTCTTCAGTGTCTGAGTGTTGATGAAGAGTGGATCTTGTGGCAGAAGGGCTGCAACTGGCAGTGAGAGCCAATGTGACATCATTAGTACATCTTAACAGTTATGCCATAGGCATGTGCAGTCAGCCTTTCATGGTCTCATTCTGCATTGTTGGCCTCAACCAAAGTTAGATCAATATTCCAGACAAAAGCTGCATCTGTATGGAACATATTTTGACTTCTCTTGTCACCTTTCCCTAAACTCTTCAAAGAGGCAACTATTTATATAACATTTGTGTAATATTAGGTATTAAAGTCATCTAGAGATGATTTGAAGTGTTTAAGGATGTGTGTAGATTATATGCAAATTCTACACCATTTTATAGAAGAGAATCATATTTATAGATACAGGATAGCGAGAGACTTTTAAAAAAGATTTATTTGGTGTGTATGAGCATCTGTCTACATACATGTGTATATGTGTATCATGTGCATGTCTGGTATCTGAGTGTCTACATACATGTGTATATGTGAACCACCTGCATGCCTGGTGCCTGCGAAGACCAGAAGAGAGTTCTGATTTCTTAGAACTAGAGTTGCAGATGGTTGTGAACCACCATGTGGGTACTGAGAACTGAACCCAGGTTCCCCAAAAGAGCAACAAATGTAATGATCTACTCTGTCAAGCCATGCCCACTCCTCCATTCTCTGAGGCAAGGGGATCTTCAGCTTCTAGCCTGAGTCCCTTCCTTTTCGTCTCCCTCTTGAAGAGGCAGCTTCTGTCTCTTCTCACTTCTCCCCTTCCTCCCTTCTGTTTCTCTCTCTCTCTCTCTCTCTCCTTCTCCCCTTACCTTCCATAACCCACTAAATAAATATCCAACCTCACTCTGCATGGCATTCCTATCCATGTCTCTGTTTCTTATACCGCGTGGCTCCCTGCCCAGGATCAGCCACCTTTGGAGACCTGTGGCATGGTCTCATGGTGTGCCTGTTTGTCTCTCCTCGTGGGACTCACTGCCCCTTGTGGCTCACTGCAGCCACTTGGGAACTGGGCCATCCCTGCCTGGGACTGGCTGCTGTCAGACTGGCTGCCTACTGCCACCACTTAGGAACCTGCAGCATTTCTGCTGCTGCAGCCACTCAGGGATCCACAGCATTTTACTTAATCCATTCCAACAAGTGCTCTTAATTGTGGAACCATCTCTCTGTCCCTGCCTGCCTGCCTGCCTGCCTGTCTGTATGTCTGTCTGTCTGTCTGTTTTGAGATAGACTCTTAGGTAGTCTGGACTTTCCCTGAGTTACTAATTCTTGTATTCCCACCTCTAAGATGCTGGAATTACATCTGTCACTACATCTAGGAGCAACTTTATTGAATAAACAAATCAATAAATGGCTTTCTAATTAGAATCAGTAAATAAAGCTTTCTCTTTGAGAAACCTCAGAGGTTGATATGAAAGATTACTGATCTCAGAGTTCTTTTGAGTCATTTTGATTTGTGTTTCTCCCATGACTAAGGACATTACTCAGTTTCTTAAGTTCATTCCACTGTTTGAGATTCTTCTGGTGAGATTTCTCTGTTTAGATCAGTACCGCATTCTTTAATTGGATTATATAGTATTTTGATAATCTAGTTTCTTGAGCTCTTTATATATTTTGTAGATCAGCACTCTGTCCAATGTGGGGTTGGTGAAGATCTTTTCCCATTCTGTAGGCTGTCTTTTTGTCTTATTGACTGTATCCTTTGCTTTACAGAAGCTTCTCAGTTTCAGGAGGTCCCATTTATTTATTGTTACTCCCAAGAGTCTGTGCTACTGGCATTATATTTAGGGAATGGTCTGTTGTGCCCATTTATTGAAGGCTACTTCTTCCCACTTTCTCTTCTATCAGGTTCAGGGTGGTTGAATTTATACTGAGGTCTTTGATCCATTTGGGCTTGAGTGTTGTGCATAGGAATAGATGTGTATTTGTATTCTTCTACATGTTGACATCCAGTTATGCCAACATCATTTGTTGAAGATGCTTTCTTTTTTCCACTGCATAGTTTCGGCTTCTTTGTCAAAAATCAGGTGTTCATAGGTGTGGATTTATGTCAAGGTCTTCAATTCAATTCCATTGATTCACATGTCTGTTTTTATGCCAATACCAAGCTGTTTTATTATTGTTGTTGTTATTATTTTAGCTCTGTAGTAGAGCTTGCAGTCAGGAATGGTGATACCTCCAGAAGTTCCTTTATTGTACAGGATTGTTTAAGCTATCCTGGATTTTTTTTGTTTTTTCATATGAAGTTGAAGATAGTTCTTTTGAGGTCTGTGAAGAATTGTGTTGGGCTTTTGATGGGGATTGCACTGAATCTGTGGATTGCTTTTGGCAAGTTTGTCATTTTTATTATACTGATCCTACCTATCCAAGAGCCTGAGAGATTTTCCCATTTTCTAATATCTTCAAGACCAAAACACTAATGACAGCCTATGTTGGAGAGGAGGTGGATTAAGGGAAACACTCCTCTACTGTTGGTGGGAATGCAGTCTTGTACAGGCATTTTGGAAATCAGCATTATAGTTTCTCAGAAAGTTGGGAATCAATCTACCTCATGTTGTATTAGGAGCGGCGGGCTAAGTTCCTCCACCCGGCTAGCTTTACCCCGAAATAATTACATGGAAACTGTATTCCTTTAAACACTGCCTGGCCCATTAGTTCCAGCCTCTTATTGGCTAGCTCTTACATATCGATCTAACCCATTTCTAATATCCCTGTAACACCACGAGGTGTCTTACCAGGGAAGATCTTAACCTGCGTCTGTGTCTGGCAGGAGAATCATGGCGACTCCCTGACTCAGCTTCTTTCTCCCAGCATTCTGTTCTGTTTACTCCGCCTACCTAATTTTATGTCCTATTAAAGGGCCAAGGCAGTCTCTTTATTTAACCAATGAAATTAACACAAAACAGAAGACTCTCCCCCATCAACCTCAAGAAAGGATGCTCAATTATACCATAAGGATACTTCCTCAGCTATGTGTATAGCAGCATTATTTGTAATAGCCAGAACCTGGAAACAACCTAGATGCCCCTCAATCAAAGAATGGATAAAGAAAATATGGTGCATTTACACAGTGGAGTATTACTCAGCTGTAAAAAACAATGACATAATGAAATTTGCAGGCAACTGGCTGGAACTAGAAAAACTCATCCTGAGTAAGATAACCCAAACCCAAAAAGAGAAACATGGTATGTACTCACTCATAAGTGGGTACTAGATGTTAAAGCAAAGGACAACCAGACCACAATCCACAGCCCCAGAGAAGCTAGGTAACAAGGAGGACTCTAAGAGGGTCACACGGATCGCCCTGGGAAGAGGAAATAGATGAGATCTCCTGGGTAAACTGGGGGTAAGGAGCGGTAAAGAGGAAGAAATGGGCCCTGGGAACATGAGGGAATGGGATGGCCTAGTTGGGGGAGAGATGAAGTGGGAGGGCAATGAAAGAGATTATCTAGATAGAGGAAGCCATTATGGGACTAAGGATAAACCTGGTACTAGGGAAATTTCCAGGAATCCACAAGGATGACCCCAGCTAAGACTCCTAGCAGTAGTGGAAAGGGTGTCTGAACTGGTCTTCCCCTGTAATCACATTGGTGACTAACTGTCATTCATAGAACCTTCCTCTGGTAACTGATGGAAGCAGATGCAGAGATCCACAGCCAAGACTCAGCTCCAGGAGTCCAGTCGAAGTGAGGGAGGAGGGATTGTATAAGCAAGGGTGGTGGGTCAAGAGCACGATGGGGAAACCCACAAAGACAGCTGACCTGACTTGTGAGAAATCACTGACTCCAGACCTAGGGAGCCTCCATGGGTCTGAACTAGGCCCACTGCATGTGGATGACAGTTATGTAGCCTGGTCTGTGTGTGGAACCCCTGGCAGTGGGACCAGGATCTATCTCTGGTGCATGAGCTGGCTTTTTGGAGCCCATTCCATATGGTGGGATGCCTTGCTCAGTTGCGGTGCAGGGGGGAAAGAGTCTTAGTCCTGTCTTAATTGAATGTGCCAGACTTTCTTGACTCCTAATGAGAGATCATACCCTTTCTAAAGAGTGGTTTGGGGGTTCTGTGGGGGAAGTTGAGGTGGGAGTGGGAGGAGGGTAGGTAGGGGGAACTGTGGTTGGTATGTAAAATGATTTTAAAAAAATTTTAATAAAAGATTACTTAGTCAAGACAGAGTAAAGTCTTGGTATTGGCTGACCCTGTTCTGTTTGTTGACAACCTATGAGGAAAGAACTGAAGTGATAAACCTTGCTGTGGGATGGATCCTTTGCTTATAAATACCTGGTTTCTGGAGTCCAAACCAAATTCCCTAGCCTAGGTGGTAAGTGGATAGCAGTAACATGCTCAAATATCATCTTACCTAGGCATTATAAACACATTACAACAAAGCAGCCCTCTGAGTTGACTCAGGTTCCCAGGAATCCTGCAGTACTTAGAAACATCCTGGTTGTGTCCTGCTGGGTTGAAAAAGACGATCCTAGAAACCTTGTCTCCTCCCCTGTGAGATGCCTTGAAAGCCAGTCATCTTGAAAGAAGGATGCTGACTTAATGTAAGCTTGGCATTGCAGACTCTGCTGGATCAGTGCCTTGCTGACCAGCTCAAGAACAAAGAGCCCCAGCTTCAAATTGTTAAACTTGATAATGGTGAAAAGATACATATTCAACAGAAGCTATACTTTTAATTTATTTATTCATTTTGTGTACCTGCATATAGGTGCATATGCATGTGTACATTTGGAAGTCAGAGGCCACCATTGGTTTGGTCCTTGACTGCTTTCTACCCTTTTGTGCTATGTCTCTCTCTCTATCCGGAGGCTCACTGAATAGGTTAGGCTAGCTGACCGGTGAGCCCCAGAGGATCTACCCATCTCTTCTTCAATAGTGCTGGGATTCCAAATGTGTGTCTCCATGCCTGGCTTTTTAAAAATGTGGGTTCTGGGTTTGAACTCAGGTCCTCGTGCTTCTAGAACAACCACTTGACAAACTGAGCTCTTTCTCTCCATCCCCAGAAATTGTATTTTAATTTTGACTTTGGGTTTTTTCCTAAGATAATGATAGACAGTCAAGTCCTTTTGGTGAGGCTGGACAGCACCATCAGCCCCACCATCACAAGGAAAACAGTCACTACAGTATGCTGAGTTATAAGCACTTGTAAGCCACTAATGTGGGTGCTAGAAATAAAGCTTGGTCTTTGGTCTTTTATAAGAGCACTAAGTGCTTGTAACTGCTGAGCCGTTTCTTAACTGCCTACTGTATTTTGAAGCTATTATATTGGGTTGCTTCCAACATAGGATATCTTAAACTTATAATAATTTTAATACATGATGAATTTATTAGGATATAGCCCATTTGTTGTAAATGGAGGAGTGTATATTTGATCAGGGTCTCTGGAAATGACCTGGCCTGACACTGTCTGCACAGTGCCTGCTCTTTGTTGACCCATTGTGTGTCCCTATGTTTGGTAGAAACACACAGTGAACAATGTTTGGTCCCTTGTCATGTTTCAGTTCAGATAACTTGATGCCTCTTGGTAGGAAACTTGGCTGATACATCTCTTGCCACCATTGTGATTCTGTGTCTAGAAACTCCACAGAAACACTGCCTCTTGACACGCTGAGGACCATCTGTTGACCTCAGTTATCTTACAGAGGAGTGGGGAAGACTCTAGTTATCATTTCAAGAGAAATCCTGGAGTTCTGAGATGCTGCAGTAGTTGATAGGAACATCTAAAAGGAACAGCTTGAACAAATAGCTTAGATAGTTGGTTAATTCTGCCATTCATTCACTAACAATAAGCCTCTGGTCTTTAACAAGCCCCATTCTAAGCAATGGTGGTTTATTTATGTCAGTCTAGATAGGAAACACAATGACAACAGTGAACATACATGTGTACATGCATGTACATATGTAAACAAAAGAGGGTGACATCAGAGAGTAATCTGAAATGAACAGGTGTGACAGAAAGAGGCTGAGTGGTCCAGGAATGCATCTTCAGAGAATCACATTTAACTAGGGCCTGGGTTGTAAGGAAAAGCCTCTAGCCGGTGCAGAGGGCTAATGATCCTCCTCACAAGGCTGGCAGAGGTCCAGGAGCATCCTGAGGGAAGGGAAAGTGTAGTTGGTTGGGGTCAGGGCAGTTGCATCCTGTCCTAACTGTGTGCTACTGTGCCCTTGCCTGGGCTAACACTTGTGTTTTCTTCTACAGACGACTTTGTAGAAGAAGAGGAGGTGCAGTCCTTCGGTTACAAGAGGTTTGGTGAGTCCTGACAAAGCTTGGTTCCTTTCCCTCACTCGGTATAGAACTCAATAACAGACTCTTAGTGACGGTAATGTAATAGACTTTGACACAGGTAAACATTTGGGACTTCGAAGTCCCATTGTGGTGGAAAATTGAGCTTCTATGTGACAGGTGGATGTACAAGTCCGAGGGTGTGTGGAACAAGAGCTGCATCCAAGCAAAGGGAAGCGATGTGATGTTTATGTGTCAGCTGCCAATCTATTGGGAAAGGGAAGTATGTGGCCAGCAAGGAGCAGAGTCCGTGGAAGTCCCTCTGCTGCATTCACACCCGTTTCTCTGTGTCTTGCCTGTTCCTAGGTCTTATGCTTCTAAATTTAGTATTAGATGAATGGGAGGGAGACTTCTTCCAGGGACCTCACTGTGTATGTGCGCTATGGAAATAATGGCCTGCAAAGGTATCTGCGTCTGCGCTCCTGGAACCTGAATGGTTACATGGCAAAAAAGACAAGCCACTACTGGACTGAAGAGTTTGGAATGGGGAGATTATATTGAGTTACTACTGGGCCTTAACTGCCACAACGTGTCCTTATGATAAAATTTGACACAAGAGAGGTGTGTCCCACTGACTGAAGCAGGATTGGGAGGGTGCTTAAGTCAAGGAATTTTGGTAGCTTCTAGATGCTCTTAAGCATCTTAAAGGCAAGGAAATGATTTCTTCCCCCAGGGCCTCCAGAGTGAGAACAGTTTATTTGAGGCAGCTGAAGCTGACTTCAGAATTTGACTTCCAGGACTGTAAGAGAAGAAATGTGTGGCCTTCAAGCCTCCCTGTTTGTGTCATCTGTTACAGAGCCACAGGGAATTACCACTCACCCGCTGTCTCTGCACTGCTGCACTGTGGTCTATGCTCTTGTTACAGAGCTTGAGTTTGAGGGTCGCTCTCTGCCTCAAGCCATGTCCAGCCACCTGTTCTCAATAAGCCAATTAAAAAGAGTCAAACTAAAAGGAAAAAGGAGAAAAATATCTATTCAGTGTAGCCACTTTGGGGTCAAAAAGATATAGAGAATCTTCGAACCCCTTAAGTCCTCCTCCAGTGTCATGATGTGAGATTAAACTTTAATAGAAGGCCAAGGATATGTGCATCTAAGTAGTTCCAGCCAAAATGTGGTCCCACCCACTTGCCCATTATCCTATGAGCTTCTGTCTCATCCTGTAAGGTGATCTGACAAGTTGTTAGAACCATGTGAAGTCTCTTCCTTCTCCCAGCCTGATATTCCTGGGTGAATTCCCATTTCTTTAGGCTTCATTATCTTAGTAATCTGATAGTTGCATTCAGAGAGACAGACAGGCAGGCAGGCTGGCAGAAAGACACAGAGGCACAGTGTGCCCTTAGAATATCTTTATTTCTGCCAGGCCTGTTACAGTCCTCCTCTTTCTGTTTTAGCACTTCCATCCTAAGGTGGACTGTGTCTATGCCTGCAACAATGTAATAAACAAAATGCAAATAGAAACCAAAGTCAGAACACGTTTAGTTAGTGCCAGGTGCCCATGCATAAGAACCAGTTTTCATGACCTCTTGGCTTTTAGGAGACTGACACAGGCCACTCCATCTTGTCAGTATGATACAGGATTTCTCCGTGAAGCTCAGACTGGTCTCAAACTGAAATCCTGCTTCTGCATCCCAAGTGCTGAGTTTTCACACAAGCTCTGCTTTGTCCAGCACAGCTTCATTTAGATTTGCCAGAACCGCAAGGGAAGAAATGTGTGATGTGAGCAGTACCCTGTTCCAGCAGCCACAGGGAACTAACATTCACCCCCCACACACACCTCCTCAGCTCCACGTGGACCCAGCTTCTCAGGCTCTTCAGTGTATCTGAAAACCATCAGTAAAGCATTGCTGTTCCAACCACAGTTCAAGGGAATGAAGGGAACAGCTTGTTTTTGTGCCTTGGTCCTAAAAAATAGAGAAGGATGGGTGGGGTGGAGAGGGAGAATATGAATATAAAGAACCTAAATCTACTTCCTATTACTTGAAACATCTTGGCTGGACTTTGGTTAAAGTTAACAGTCCCCAGCTGCTTTGGCTCCATAATTGTTGTAGCATTTTTTTTTTTTTTCTGTCTGGAACCAACATTTCTGTGTTTCTTTTTGGGGAAAGAAATGGGGCTTTACTATAGTTATTCAGCCACATGAGGCCCATAATTTTCAACTCAGGCTTTGTCAGAGCAACCTGAATCCCAGCTTTCCCTACCTCCTCCGCATAGCAACAGATTTCTGGGTCCATACCGCGTGTTATTCTGATTCCACTGGGAGAGAGTCTCTAAGAAGAATGGTAATGGAATTGAAGGTGAAACTGAGAATTACAAAAACACACGGACTAGAAACCACTGGAAAATAAATATTAAAATGGCTGTATATTTTGGAAATCAGTAGTCATGTAAAGAACTGAAAGATATTTTTAGATGATCTCTTATAACCCAGGCTGTCCTCAAACTTGCCATATAGCCTAGTACATCCTCTTGCCTCGGTCTAACAAGTGGGGTTAACACATGTCTGCCAACATGGCTGACTGAGGAAACATTTCTTTAAAAGCAGTGACCAAATTGGGTGTATACCTGTAATTCTAATAGTTCCCGAGGATGAGCCAGAAGTTCATGGCCTGCCTGGACAGCTTAGTAAGACCTTGCCTCTGTGTATAAAACCTGAAAAAGGTGTGGGGATGCAGGTCAGTGTCAGAGCGCTTGACTAGCAGTGTGAAGATCTGGTCCATTCCCTCATTCTACAGAATAGATACATTAAATAAACAGCCAAAAATGAAGGTTACAGAATCAAAAGGGTGACACAGAAAACATTCAGTTAATTTTATGACTGCATTATTAGTTCAGTGGGTGGGGAGCTGGTGCAAAAATAAAAATTAGCACATTTTGAAAAAGATTTTAATTTATGGGGCTAAATTATACATGGGGATTGCCAACTGGTGACTCAGAGTCTCCTCATGCAATGAACTGATAACTGTCCAGAGAGCATAAACAGAGAAGGAAGAGAATGAATGCTACCAAGCATCTCAGAAAATTAGGCTGATGCAATTCTGAAAACCCTTGGGTTCCTGAGCCTGGCATGGTGGCACACGCATATTATCCCAGTGCTGGGGAGGTGGAGGCAGGAGGACCAGGAGCTCAGGGTCGTCCTCAGCTACATACTGAGTTTCAGGCCTGTTCCATAAGACCCTATCTCAAAACCAATCAACCAACAAAAGGAAAAGCAAGAGAATTCTGCTGGTGGGAGGCTGGACTGTGTTTCTAAGCAGAGATACCTTCTTTCACAGGGCTGCAGATGCGGGAGGTGAGATGTGGGTAGAATGAGTTCCTGGTCAAATGAGTTAACTGGATCTGGGGTTAGAAGATAAGCTCTCTATTTGATTAGTGTCTGGGGATAGGCTCTTACATTAGATTGAGGTGACCTTTCAACTTCTGTGCCTGGGAAGGGCACCCTTAGCTCAGAACCGAAATGTGGGCCTAACATCACTATCTAGGCCTACTGGGGAGGCCTAGGTGCTTTTGTAGGGCCTAGCACTCTGGCCAAATTCTTAAGGTCAGTAGGTTTTCAGCCAGTTCCTGACTCAGAGCCACAGAGCCTATTCCTTCAGGTGTGAGCAAGCCTGAGCAGCCCCTTTCCAGTCAGTCGTTGGTGGTCTAAAAAGTAGACAGTGTGTATAGGTGGAACAGTCTGATAGGCCCTGCTCCTGCTGACTCTCCTCACTGGGAATCAGTTGATGACACTTATGAGCCTCACCATCCACCCTTATTCCATAAGCTGTTGACGCCAGCAAGGTAGAACAGTCTAACATGCTGGACTTTGGTGCAATGAGCAGGGTCCTAGGTAGAAAGGGGCTGGGTAGGCACTGTGTTGTAAAAACAGGAGCTATACTATCACCTACTAGAGATTTGGGGCCGCAGACTCTTGGCATTTGTATATAGTCACTTCAGAATATCCAAGTGTGAATCCTCATTCCTAAGGGGTTGGGAAAGGTATGACTTGCCTCTAAACATGGCTGTTGTGTTGGCTTTTATCTTTGCAAAAGGAAGCTGAATACTATAGGAGTTATGTTATTGTTTAATTTTAGAGATGTTTTATATATACAAATAGAATAAAAACAGCTTGAATTTGACATGCAGATGAGCCAGGGTTAATTATCCTTAGAGCAAAGGGGCCATTGTTAGAGCAAATCATCACTGAGTAGGCTTTTCCTAAGTTATCCATCATAGTTATTCAGAATCATTTGCTGTACAAGGTCAAGGTTATTTATATCATAATATTGGTCATTTTCCAGATTTAGCACAGATTATAATAAGGAAAAAATGTCTGATCTAGTATATACTATATTAATTTTTTGTAGTCATTTATTTTTCATTTAGAGACTAATTGTTACATTTTAGTCTCAACTAGGTCTGTTTTCCTTTATGTATGTCAAAGTTGTTTAACCCCATTCTGAGAGTTCTGAAAGGTGTCTAAAAATGAGACCGGTGAAGCCTGATGATTGTGCCACTAATTTGTTCCACAACATAAACTTTCAACAAGGGGAATCTTTGAAGAGTTAATGAAATGGACATTCTCAGATTTTAATCAGGCTTTGTGGGTCAACATCTCTTGGCCTTAGTCTGCAAAGCAAATTGAGGTGTAACTATGGTTACAACTTGACAGAGGGCCTTTCTTGAGACATGAGGTACCAATCTATTGTTGTGCATATGTGCCTGCATGCGGTATAAAGTGTGGTGTGTGCAGTAGACATGTGTGTACACAGTCTCATTGTATAGTCCAGTTTGGGGATCTTCCTGCCTTGGTCTCCTATTTGTGGCATTACAGGAATACATTGTTACTTCTGGGTCTGTCTATTTTTATTTTCTTTGCATAGAATATGCTATTTCCTCTAAAGATACCTTTTTATTTATTTCATAGTCTCTATTGTTGACCGAGGTTTTCTGTCCCACCCGACACTTGTCCTGCCTGATTCCCACAGTTGTTAAGTCCCAAAGAAATCACACAGAGGTCTACATTAGTTAAAAACTGATAGGCATAGTAGCTCAGACTTCTTTTTAACTCTTATAACTTTTATTAGCCCATTATTTCTTGTCTGTGTTAGCCACGTGACTCTGTACCTTATTTGGTGCGGTAGTCACATCTTGCTTCTTCTGTGGCTAGGTCACAACTACAGACTAGGACTTCCTTCTTCCCAGAATTCTCCTGTTCTCATTGACCTGCCTCTACTTCCTGTCTGGTTGAGTCGCCTATACTTCCTCCCTGGCAACTGGCCAATCAGCGTTTTATTAAAATACAATTGACAGGGTATAAACCATTGTCCCACAGCACTTCGCCCCCTTTTATTTTTTAAGGAACAAGAACTCTGAAACTAATATCTTTTGTTTAGATTTTCTCCTGACCATTATCCATAACAACTTGTAAGCAACATTCTAAACAAAGGAAAATATCCATAGTCTATTTTTCTGGGAATGTGGGCATAGTTTACCAGGCTACTTCCTGTGGTTGGGGCACTGATAATCTTATGGGGATCTAAAGAAAATGTAGAATTATGATTAAGTCTTGACTGGAGTATCCTGTGAGGCTTGATCATCTCAGGCAGCAGTCTTGAATCTGTTCTGGATGTAGAACTCGGACATCGGGGCCATCTGTTCCTACTGAAGATTTCTCAGCTGGTCTTCCTTGATAAAACCTGATTTTTCCTAACTCAGAATAAATCCATAGCCTCTCATTTTCTGTGGAAACAAAAGCAAAATCACTTCTCCAAAGTAACATATCTTTTGACTTCAATTTTGAAGTCAAGGCATTTACAAAATATTTGTGTTTTATTAATCCAGCAGCATTTATATTTAAATGACTCTTAGCAGCTGTTGTTCCTTCCTCAGCATTCAAACAATTCAAAGGGACCATAATAACATATAGTATCCAGACTCTCTTGTGTATTTTTCATCTTTACATGGCTTTATTTTAACCTCTATTTCTTTGATTTTTATTTTTTTATTTTTAGCTTTTTTAGACAGGGTTTCTCCATGTATCTTTGGCTGTCCTGGAACCCATTCTGTAAACCAGGCTGTCCTTGAACTCACAGAGATCTGCCTGCCTCTGTCCTCCAAGTGCTGATATTAAAGGTGTGCACCACACCTTGAATTCACAGAGGTCTGCCTGCCTCTGTCTCCCAAGTGTTGGGATTGAACGTGTGTGCCACCACACCCAACTACTCTCGTTCTTTCTTTTTTATTTGAAGGACTTTAACCTTTTTTTTCTCTCCCAAGCCTGCATATATTTTTAATACACTGTAAACCATTTAGAGGTTTTCGTCTTTGAGTCTCTCTTTACTGTATATCTCTTTTTCTGACCACATGAGTCTTTAATTTGCTAGGCAACATGGCTAAGATTAAAGCCACTGCCCATTCTTTAGCTTTTGGCCTCATGGCGGAGGTACCAGCTGGAACCATGTTTGTTACCACAGCTCTATGGTGTTTTAAGGTGCCTGCTACCACCAAAGAGCATGTGGTCAGCTTTTGTCAGGAGCCAATTTCCTCCTAAAATTATTGCAGGAACCATCACCCTGGGGAGTCTGCAGAGAACCCCACACCCCTAATTGTGTTAGGAATCGTTCTATTGACAGAGCCTACCCCACACCCAAATTGGCTGTTAATGGAGAGCTATCTGTTAGCGGAACCCGCCCCACATTCCAAACTATCTAGAGAACTAGGTGTGTCATCTCCTAGTTGTGACTTCCTGGCCTACATGACCAATGAGAACCACTTGACCAATGTGAACCATGCAGCAGGAGCCCAGGCCCCTGTACCCATCCCCCAACTCCTTACCCTATATAAGCTGTACCCCATCTCTAATAAACGGAGGCTCTGGCAAACCTAGCATGGCCTCCTTCCTCTCTCTCAGGTCATATCTTCCAGATAGTGCCTCTCCGGGACCCTGGAATAACTGACTGCAGGGTGGGTTACAACCTCTAGACTGAGTAGCCCACCCAAAGGCAATCAACAAGCTTTCATCAACACCATTAAGTGTTTCGTGACAGGACCTCTTAAAAGAGCTCCAGGGTTTTGCAGCTAATGCTGAGTCAGGAAGCCTCTCTTCTTAAATGAGAGTGCTTGCTTGCCTCTAGCAAGCAGAGTGTCTACCCTAGAAAGTGCTACTATCAACAAACTGTGCTTAACTCTATTATTTTATGCCTAGAATTACTTCCCAAGCTCTCAGGCTTTATGTGGATGCAGTTGTCCACGTGGGCGCCATTTGTTGACTAAGTTTTCCATCCCAACACTCTATTTTAAATAAAAGTCATATATGAAAGGACTGAGGATGTAGTTTAGTGGTCGAGAACTTGCCTGTGTCATTTGCCAAGTCCTAGAGTTCAGTTCCCAGCACCATCAAACAGTAGTTACAGAAACAAAGAAAATCTTCCCATGACTCTGGAATCCCTTATTATCCCACTGGTGTCTCCCTGATTGTCATAGATGCAACTCCCCCACCCCACCCCCACTTCACCAAACCTACTTGGCACCTGTCTGTGTTGGGAGATCAGCAGACTAAAGACATCTTATTGATTGCTTGCAGTGGGTTCATCGTGTTACTTTTGGATGGTGGCCCGATTTGGTTATAGATGTCCATATTGGAATGATGAAGGAACAATAGCTACATGGTTCGGCCTATGTGAGCAAGGGCAGATTTAAGGTTTATATTGAGTAGTGTGGGCAGCTGGAAACATTTACTGTTTGTGTTTGACAAACCAAACTGGGACAAAATTGCTTTTGTGAAGGGGGCATGTTGCATGTTGGGAGGAATGTTATTAATGACTATAAAAAAGAAATCTGGAAAATCACAAACTGAAATAGTAGCAAAAGTGAAATGGAAAGTAGCTTGCTAAGGAGAACTAGAGGATTTGGTGAAAATAATCCAAAGGAACCAATGAAAATTACTTAGGGTTATAGTCTAAAAGAGGTGTACAATTGAAGATGACATAAAGAATGTCCTTGAATCATTTTGCTTATCCAAAACTTCATGGGTCTCTTAGAACTATAGTTTCAAAATAAGCTTGGCTTTTCCTTTCCCTAGAAAAATAATTATGAGCTGGGCAGTGATGGTATGCACTGTTAATCTCAGCAGAGGCAGAGACAGGATAGGGAGATCTCTAAGTTCTAGGCCAGCCTAGTCTACAGAACTAGTTCCAGGACAGCCAGGGCTACACAGTGAAACCCTGTCTCAACAACAACAAAAGTTCTTTAAGAAGAAAAATAATTTTAGATTGAACTGTTGTTATTATTATTACTATCATTTTTTAAGAGCTAAGGTACTTGCTATATGGCCCAGGCTCACTTTTGAACCCTTGGCTTCAAGGAACCTTCCTGCCTCAGCCACCCACTACAGTCCTCTCAGCAAGAATCCTCTAACAGTTTAGCCCACAAGGTGAATAGCACTTGAAGCACCTTAAGTAGGTACTGAATAGAGAAGCAAGCTGTCACTCTGAATTTCCTCCTCATGCTTGCCATCCCCTCCTTTGAGGCCATCCTCGAAAGGGATAAACTTCAAGTTTGAGCTTCCTTTAGTTAAGAGGTTTATGTAATGAAATATATTATTTCTTTCTTCTCTTTATTTTGGGACAGATTCTTATTATGGGCCTTAAACTTAGGATCCTCCTTTCCCAGCCTCCACAGTGCTGGGATTCCAGGTGCCCGCCATATCTGGCTTCAGGAACTAAAAAAGCATAGAGCGGGGACTGAAAACATGGCTCAGCAGTTAAGAGTACTTGTTTCTCTTGTAGAGGACCAGGGCTTGGATCCCAGACCCACATAGTGGCTCTCAGCCAGGGATCTAACATCCTCTTCTAACCTTTGTGGGCACTGTGTGCATATGGTGCACAGATGTGCACACAGGCAAAACACCGTTACATAAAATAAAAATAAGTAACTCTTTAAAAATAAGTATATAAAGGCATAGAGGACCACTTAGACTTCTGGAAGATCACCACATATATATGCTTGGCTACACACCTGGAAAGACATTGATTGTAAGCACTTGGTAAGTTTCTGTTTTCACTTCAAAAATTATGTGTGGTAGCCGGGCGGTGGTGGCGCACGCCTTTAATCCCAGCACTCGGGAGGCAGAGGCAGGCGGATCTCTGTGAGTTCGAGACCAGCCTGGTCTACAAGAGCTAGTTCCAGGACAGGCTCCAAAACCACAGAGAAACCCTGTCTCGAAAAACCAAAAAAAAAAAAAAAAAAATTATGTGTGGTGTGGTGTGGTGTGGTGTGGTGTGTGTGTGTGTGTGTGTGTGTATGTGTGTGTGTGTGTGTTCCTGGGGCTTGACTCTAAGGCCTATCTTGTGCTAGGCCTTGTCATCAGCCACACTCCCAGTCCAGTGCAAAGTGTTCCTCTAGGTTTTGACAAGAGGACACTGAACTCTCTTTGTAAAGCTACTCAGAATGGACACTTGGCTGCTTGGCCTGTTTCTCCACATCTGAGACTCTTCAAGAAGCTTGGATTCATTTTTGAATTTGTAGAGGGTGTTGTGTGACACAAGCTCCCCTGACCCTACCCCCATTCCATTCCTGGAGTGATTAGCTGGGCAGTGATGGGAATGCCAGGAATCCAGGAAAGTCCTTGTTTCCTGTGGGGAGCATCTAAATGAGCCCAGCGTGAGGCTGTCCTTTCAGCTGCACCACTCCCAAGCATCTCTGAGTGGGAAGGGGACTCCGGGGAGGAGAAAAGCTAACGGGGGAGATAAGCAGAGGGCAAGGGAACAAGGTTTGCCTTGGTGCTCTTTGAAGGGCTGCTTTGAAATGTTCAAAGCCTTTTGCAACACTTAGTGGGAGGGGTTATTGATTCATGTTTCTGATTTTATAAGAATTTGGTGTTGGCTGGCATGTGGAGAAGAGGACGCCAAGTAGGTTTTCAGACTGTACTGCCTGGAAGGGAAGGGCTCTCAGGCAGGCAGTGGGGTTCCTAAAACTCGAGGAGTTTCCTGGCTGTTGCTTTTTTTTTTTTAAAATAATTTGAGGCGATTTCATATTTTTTGTACCATCAATGGTATTCACAGCCTCATTTGCCAACAGAATGTACCCCAGTACCCCCCCACTTCTCTCTTACAGAGTATTCATTGGTCAGGCAAGATCCCTGCCAAGCATTTTTTTTTTTTTACAAGTAAATGTTGGTCAGTGCATTTCCATGTGATTAAGGCACTGATTTTTCTTTTTCTTACTTTCTTTTTTAATCATTTTCATATGAAAGAAAGGGTTGCATAGCCTCTCTTGAATATCTTTTGTATGCCATGCAATTTCAACTCTTTCATTCATTTAATTCTCCCCAGTATCCTTCAAAAGGTTACTTGGGGTTTATAAAGGAGGGACTGAAGCTCGTGGGTCAAGTGTGACCCAGACTGTAGCTCAGTGGTAGAGAGTGTGCACTTAGCATGAAGGAGGCTCTGGGTTCAGTGAATCCAAAGAATCACAAGGAATCCCAAAAGGAAAGGCAGCGTTTGAACTCAGAACCCCATTTTCCTTCCACTGACACCTGAACTGACCTGACAGAACCGAGGTGACACCTGAACTCAGACACTTCAAGATTCACTGAGCACCCCAAGATTCTGGGGATAAGTGATAATGGTATGTGCATGTGGACTCAGCCACCCTTTACAGCTGGTTTTCTATGTTGTAGTGTCATTGTATATGGAGTAGTGGCCCTGAAGTTTACAGTTTCAGCCTCAGCCTCACACAATGCCCCCACCCCCACTTTTGTTCACAGATAAATCACAGGGAGTGTAGAGAAGAGTAGGAATAATTATTTGTTTTTCCAACAATTAAGTCAAAGTTGAACATGGCTTGTTTTTATTTTTTGAAAAATTAGAGAGAAAGCATCTTCTCAACTGTTTTTTTTTTTTTTTTTTTTTTTTTTAACTAAGAAAGCATGAAGATATTAGGTTGTTTCCAGCATTTGGTTGTGGGGGTGGGGTGGGAAAGTTATTCTGTAGGTAGTGACTAAGCAAATTAAAATGGAAAACTCTGGAACTTTCCTTTTAAAGCTGATCGTTTGGAGGTCTCTTGAGGAAAGAGTGCTGTCTTGAACTGAGGATTTGAGAGTAGACCACAGAGCTTTCAGTGTACCAAAGTGACTCTCTCTGTCACTTTTCCCCAGTGTCTTTGAGGTAAGGAAGCCAGGCTTTAGAGCAGAGAAACCTTCTCTACCTGCCGGCCCTGTCCTCCGCCTTCCTTTAAGGCTTTGTGGAAACATGAAATACCGTGAAACTGCTCTCTTGTCCTGTGCTTTTTGAGAAAGGTGGTGTGCCAACAGATCTGAGCAGCTCCCTTGAAGCGTGGGAAGAGCATCTCAACTAAGACCCAGCACGGGATGGAGCCCGACTGACTGCAGTTTCTAACCTACCAGGAAGCAGAGATCGGCTTGGATGAGTTAACCCCTCTGTTGCACCACATCCTCTGCGGTGACACTAAGAACGATATCTTGTGTTAGAAAGACCTGTGGAAATGGTCAGAATGTCACTGCTGCAGTTCTAGTGGGTGAGGAAGTCATTGTTTCTGTGTTTCTTCTGGGGAGCATAGACACTGTCCTGGAAAGGCCTGAGCATGCTTCCCCTTAGGTATCTCACTGCTCTGCAGAATTGCCATCCTAAATTAGGTAGAACAAAGGTTGTGTTTAGCTTGAGCTAATCTGTGGGATGGAATACAGGGTGAGTTATTAAAATCCTCTGGCCACTGTTAGTTATAACTGTAACTAAATATGATCATCATATTGAGAACTTAATACCACACCACAGAGTGATCATTATAGAACAATTTCATTATAAGTGGGTACTTTATAATTTTTTTCTACTTGTAAAATTATCTTTGTTTTTAAGACAGTGTTTCATAGAGCCCAGGCTAACTTTAGGCTCTCTAGGTAGCTGAAGATGGCCTTGAACTCATGATTCTTCTGCCTGTATGTCTTTAGTGCTGGGGTCACAGGGGACTGTACCAACAATACCAGCAATAGATCATGTTTTATATAGTGCAGTGAAAAATTCAGTTTATTCAAAAATAATTACAAATTGACTTGGAAATTTAATTTTTTCTAGAAATGATTCTAGAAGGTGTCAAACTCTCAAAACACAAGTGTTATATGTAAGAAGAGAAACCTTAAAAACAAGAGTCAGGTGTTGGTGGAGCAAATCATTGAATTAATGTTATTTTGTTTTCAGGAACTTGATATTGTCTGTTATTTTAAGCAGATTTTTTAAGGAGCATTTTTTTTTCAGAAGAGGAACTTACAAAATCCTAAATATCAGTGGATACAACTCTTGCCACATGAAATATTATGAAATTGTCCTCCAGAGTCTTCACTTTCTACCCCTTCTGATGCTTTGTTTTGATCCTTTATAGGTTTGAATACTAGTATTTGGCCCGGGTTGATACAAACTTCTCTTTTTCACTTGAATAGTTATTTCTCATGAGCATGAATGTTTTCATTGCTCTTGACTGAAAGATCAGTTCTTTCATGTGCTATAGAGGATGGAAGACTCTGGGCTTCTCAGGAAAGTGAGAGACTCCAAAGTCTATAAAAGTTCTGGCAGAAACTCTGGCTGCACTGGAACGTGCAGAGCTTGGAGACGTCTTGCAGCCTCTAACATTGGAGATGATCTTTCTAAGCTGTTCTCTTTGTTCAATGGAAGCAAAGCCATTGCTGCTGTTTTATTTTCATTGACTTTTATTTCTTTTGGTATGGGGGGTAGTGTTATGCCCAGATCACAGAGTCCCCTCAAAACCAACTAGGAAACCGAGTCCTGTATATAAAAGCCATGAGCCTTTATTCTTACACAAGCTTGCAAACTTGTCTTTTCATGTGTCCAAGGTATTGGAGTGATCAGAGAGCCCCAAGCTCAGTTGGGGTTGGGTTTTTTTGTAGTAGCAAAGGTGGGGGTTAGGGGTTTCTAAGGTTCAGGACCCCTGATTGGCTGACATTTGTCTAGAGGTGTCCTGGTGAAAAGCCATGGGTGTGTGCTGGCAGGTGATCCTATCTACAATATTTGGAATATTAGAAATTTTCTTTGGATGGTCTGTTCCTGGGTGGTTCCTGGGTAGTCTTTCTTGCAACCAGGTATTGCCTTAGGGAAAACTACTGAGACTCAGGCCTCTATTAAGCTTATCATGGCTGGGTCCTATATATGCAGTTGCACATGTCAGAGTGTGTGTGTGTGTGTGTGTGTGTGTGTGTGTGTGTGTGTGCGCCTGCACATGCACGTACACATGCCTGGCTATAAAATACCACCATTGGGGCTGCGGAGATGGTTCAGAGGTTAGAAGCACTAACTGCCCTTTCAGAGGACCTGAGTTCAATTCCCAACACGCACACAGTGGTTCACACTGTCTGTAACTTCAGTTGCAGGGGACCAGAAACCCTCACACAGACATATATGTAGGCAAAACACCAGTGCACATAAAAAATAAATTATTAAAAAGATAGCCACCATCTTTTTATTTTTAAGATATATTTAATTATGTGTATGTGTCTGAGTACAGATATGTGCACATGCATGCAGGAGCCAGTAAGGCCAGAGACATCTGATGCCCCTGGAGTTGGAGTTACAGCCAGGTATGAGCTGCCCAACTCGGGTTCCAGGAACAGAACTCCTGTCCTCTGCAAGAGCAGTATGTGCTCTTAACCACTGAGCCTCTCGCCAACCCCTCCCTCAACCCCCTTTATTTTTCACAGAGTCTTTAGCTGGCCTGGGATTCATAAAGTGGGCTAGGCGTGCTGGCCAGGTAGCTCCAGGGATCTGTCTGTTTCACTGACACCGGAACTCCACACACCTGTCACTGTGCCTGACTTTTTATATAGGTTCTGGAAATTGAACTCGAGGCTTCGTGTTTTTTGTGGCATGCATTTTATAGCACCATCTTTCTAGTTGCTGATATCTCTCATTTCGTATTCATTTGATGAATAATATTAGATAAACTTGTGTTTAACAAATACGTAATTTTGTTAAATTGTTTATGCAGGTAACTGAGGGGAAGCATAAACACTTAGAATTCTGGTATATATTCACTGAGCACTTTCCATGTGCTGTAAACTGGGCGCAAAGATAGAGAAAACGAAGTTCTGCCTCTTTAACTGTCCAACACTTAGAATTTCCCCTGTCTAGATGGAGAGATGGCTCAGTGGTTAAGAACTCTGACTGCTCTCCCAGAGGACTCAGTTTCAATTCTCAATGCCCACATGGTGGTTCAAAACTGTCTATGACTCCAGTTTCATGGATCCAGTGATTTTTTTGACTTCTAAAGGCACCAGGTAGCATGTAGTACACAAACATACTTGCAAGCAAACATTATATACATAAAAAGAATTCCCTTTGCCTCTATTTCTCAGTAAGTAAAAGTAAAAAAAAAATTTCACAGAAACAAAATTCTTTCTTTTCTTTTTCTTTCTTTCTTTCTTTCTCTCTCTGTCTGTCTGTCTTTCTTTCTTTCTTTCTTTTTTTCTTTCTTTCTTTCTTTCTTTCTTGACAGGGTCTCGCTCAGTGGCACTAGCCAGGCTGGAACTTTCTATGTAAGCCATGTTAGCCTTAAACTCATAGAGCTCTGCCTGCTTCTACCTCCCTGGTGCTGAGATTAAAGGCATGCTCCAGGGACTGGAAAGATGGCTCAGTGGTTAAGTGACTGCTCTTCCAGAGGAT
This sequence comes from Microtus oregoni, assembly GCF_018167655.1. NCBI lineage: Eukaryota > Metazoa > Chordata > Mammalia > Rodentia > Cricetidae > Microtus > Microtus oregoni. The sequence goes on from NW_024544720.1 coordinate 2,507,679, forward strand.
CTGAATTCTGTTTCATGGCTGTTCACAACTGTCTACACCTCCAGTTTCAGGGATCCGAAACCCTCATATCAATGCACATTTAAAAAGTTAAAAAAAAAAAAAAGCATGCTCCACAGGGACAAATCTTTTTGCTTTAATTTACATCTTCAGCTGAATGTGGTGTTCCATGCCTGTAATCCCAGCACACAGGTGGCAGAGACAGGAGGATTGTGAGTTTCAGGTTAACTTGGCTACATAGTACGTCTCTATCTCAAAAGAATAAAACAAAGAAAATAGCCAATAATGGTCTTCAGAGTCTCCCCCAGAGGGAATCTAATTATGTGGAGAGTTGGGAGCTGCCATTTCATGTTAGAAGTTATAGGAACAGGAGCCAGAGGCTCACATACATACTCTACAATTGGGGTTTGGGGGCAAAGTAAGAGAGGGCTGAAGTGAATCCACCCCGCCCAGGGAAAAAGGGACTGACATTTGTGGGCATGCTTTTGAAGGGCCCTTTTCTTGGGAAACATCTGCACTTACTGAAACATGAAAGCGGGCAAGACTCCAGGGGACAGTTCAGTGTGGAAACGATGTGATGTTTATTAACCATCCATAATATGTCATGCATCAGACACAAAAGAAGGAAGGCATGGCATTTTGCCTCTAGGAATTTCACATTTAATAAAAAGAGGTTTGAAAATGTGCATTTGTATAAAAGAAAACTATCAGCCACCCTACAAATTACCCCTTCCCTCCCATAGAATCCCAGAATGCACAATAGGGGGTATCACATGCCAGATGAATCATCTCCCCCTTCTGCCATTGAGGCTTCATCTGTACAGGGGAAGAGAACACGGAGACCTTGTCCTCTGCCCCATGGCTAACTTTGGAGATGAGGTGTGAGAATCTGTTTGGTATAAGTCTGTGAAAGAAGGTTGAAAGGAAATTGGTCTCCCTATGCAGTGCGCACCACAGCCACAACTATCACGAAATTGCTGCCATTTGGGTCCACAGATGTGTTTATAAAGCAAGTCACAAGTTGGGTAGGAAAAGAACTTGGTTTAGAGACCCTTGCTATTGGTGAAGCCTAAAAAGGACTACATTTATTTTTTATTGTGTGCATCGTAGCGGAGGTAAGCCATGGCGCATGTGTAAGAGGGCAGCATGGGGGATGATTTGGCTCTTCCATCAAGTTGTTCTAAATTGAACTCAGACTGTCAGGCTTGGCAGCAAGCACCTTTACCTACTGAGCCGTCTAGACCAAAGTGTAGCTCTGTAAACACTGAAGCCCACAAATAAGGATTTCAGAAAGCCTTAGGGACCTCAAGGAAGTAAATTGACACCACTAAGTCTTAGTGTTCTTGCTATGGAGTGAGAGTTAGCAGGTAAAAGTAGCAGGGGCATTGTAAGGATTAATTAATGCCAATGAAGGACTTAACTCAATGTCTGGTCCTTAAAGGGATTCCATCGATGCTCTTTATTGGTCAAGAGAGGAAAGAGAAGTAAATTTAAAAAAAAATGCAACTAAAACCTGAAGAAAGAGTTTAGTTCTTCATCTTGTATGTGTTCATATTCTCATCTCATGAGCACACTGCCTTATTTATACAGTCCTATGAATAGGACCCAGAACATTGTCCCCAAAATAGGCAAGCACTCTTTAACTGAGCCACATGCCCCACTTAAAAAATTCCATAAGGTATTCAGGTGGTGGTGGCTCAGGCCTTTAATCCCAGTACTTGGGAGGCAGAGGCAGATGGATCGCAGTGAGTTTGTGGCTAACTTGATCTACAGAGCTAGTTCCAGAACAGCCAGAGCTATAACACAGAGAAACCCTGTCTTAAAAAACAAAATGAAAAAATTTTGTTAAGACTTAACAAAGCTCATGATCTGCTGGGCCTCTTTTTTGAAAGCATTTATGTTGGACTGAGATCATGTGTGACATCGGGGCAGAGAGATTCCAAGACTGGCTATCAGTGAGACCCAGCATACTGATTCCAGGAAAAGTGACAAGCGTTAGAGTTATGTCTGTGAAAGGAGAAGGCAAACTCCTAGGAAAGTGGGCAGAGGGATAGAGACAAAGGAACTAGAAACTGCTCAGTAGGTACGAGATAGCTCCAGATAAGGTAGGCCTCTTCTGAAAGACCAAAGGTCCTTTGGATTCAAAACAGGACTTGATTTTATTGTTTGCTTAAGCTTGATTAAAATAAATAAGTCTTCTTTCCCTGGAAGGTACAAGGCTTCAAGTTTGGTCCTCACCATCTTAAAAGAGAAAAGTCCCAGTTTTGAAGTACAGATACACTAATCAGCCTTAAAAATGGTGAGGGTTTCCTGTCACCTGTAACTCAGCATGAGCTATTCCATTACATTGCTTTTCTTCTCTTCTTTTGTGAAATCAGTAAAGATATCATCGAGAGACTAATGTTTCAGGAAGATGGAAAATTCAAGTAGCTTCACATTAGAATGACCATGATCCAGAAACATTTTCAGTTGCAGGGCAGACTCGTAGGCAGGACCATGTCCAGCAACCTTTCCAACATTACCTGTTTTACTTAGGCATGTTTCCAACCTAAGTAAGTGGAGCTTTATCTTCACAGGGGCTTGAGAGTAAATATGAACCTAGAAGAAGCTTCTGTTATACTATTCTCCACAGTGACAAAGGTACCTAGAGCCTAGCTTTAGAGAGATGAGAATTAAATGAGCTTCCCTAGGTCTTGGTGAGGAGCCTTCCCAGCTAAAAATTAATTATCTTGTGCACAAATCTTTGGCTTGGTGAGAGATTGTGTTAGAGAATACACAGGAGAATGTACCTTCTGGTTTTCATGTAGGGTCCTTGTAATGGATTAATAAAAACTTCTGCAGGATCCCTGATGGCGGCAGGCAGCAGAAATGCTGCAGGTCCCCAAGATATAAAAGGCAGCAGCCCATGTGGTGGCAGGCAGGGAGCAGCAGGTCCCAAGAGCAGCCAGTCCCAGGTGGCAACGGGCGAGAGACAGATGGATAGGCACACCATCAGAGTGAGGCTGGATATTTATTTAGTGGTTATGGAAGGGGAGGGAGAAGGGGAGAAGAACAGAGAGGCAGAGAGAGAAAGAGAGAGGGGGGGAGGAGAGGAGAGGAGAGGAGAGGAGAGGGAGACTGAAGTTGCCTCTCTGAGAGGGAGCCAGAAAAGAGATAGAGAGACTAAGGCTGCAAGCAGGAAGGAAGACCTGCCTGCCTCAGCAGATGGGGGAGGGAGTGGGTGTGGCTTGTCTCTTAAAGAGACAGAACAATCATTACAGTCCTAGATGGATTTTTAAGGCATATGACTATTTATTTTAATGTACCAGTAAATGGCTCAGTAGTAAAGACACTTGCCAGCTAGCCTAGTGATCTGTGACCCTAGGAGCCAACATGGTGGAAGGAGAGAACCCACGTGTCGTCCTCCGGTCTTCACATGCATGTAATATCATGTACCCACCCCCCAAATCACACACAAATGAATGCTTATTTTTTAATTAAAAATTAATGACTTTTAGGGGGACTGAAGCAACAAGGGCTTTGGGCACACCAAGCACACTCTACTGCTCATCTACACCAGCAACTTTTATAGCAGTAAGGTCAACATCACTGTGCTATGGTGTGAAGACTAGGGGAAACATTAGTGAATAGTTAGAATCTGAACTGAAGAGGTTGGAAGAAACAAGAGAGAGGTAGGACTGTCTCAGGGAAGGGACATCAACTCTAGAAAGTCCCCCAAAAGTCAGGCCAGAATGAAACCATGTGACTGGCATCACTGAGCAGGTAAGTATGCTGGGCTTTATATCTGTGAGTTCGACATCCCAGTTCAACCGGTGTGGATAGAAAAATGTTAGAAAGAAATAGCATCTGTCCTGATCTTGGACAAATGGATCCTTTCTCCGGATCATAGAAGCATTTATCATATCAGTTATTGCAAATGATCCTAGAGATGGCTCATAGTGTGGGGAAGGAGGTACTTAGGTTATAGTATAAACATGTCCCAGTTTTGTATGAATGATTTGAATATCTGTAGACTTTAGTATCTTCAGGGTGTCATGGAGCCCAGTACCCATGATCATAGAAGGGCAACTAACCTATCTTCATAGGAAAAAGCCTGGGGTCTATATATGAAAGGGAAATATACATACCCATCTCCTGGTCAACATCATATGATAACATGGAACACTGCATTTATTAGGCACCCACTGTGTACTAGGTGCTCTGTAGTTTAAAAGAGTAAATTTATTCTAAAAAAAATAAACCAACTAAGTTCAGAAAATTCAAGTTATTCATATGAAACAATTTAGTTTGTTGGTGGAAGTCTAGAGTGAAGATGAATTCAGACAAGAGAAAATCAGAAAGGGGAAAGGAAGGGCTACTAGTTAAGCCCAAGAAGGCAGGAGTTACGTCAGGCAGCCTTCAGGGATGGAGCTGAAGACGCCAGATAGGGGCCAGTGTGGGGACTGGGAAAATGGACATAAGGATTTTGATTCCATTACATCCAATTAAGATGACTGATCTTGGAAGGGGTTTTTAGGGAATGATCTCTGGCAGAGAAGTTTACAGCATCAGATGTGGAATGACTACTAACCAGAAGAAAGTAGAAATAGGAGCTGGTGGGGACACAGCACTTTAACTGTCAGCAGCAAATAAGTTGGTGATGGATGTGTGACAGCAGGAACAAAGTGGGAGAGAGATGGAAGATGACATCTGCAGGGCCCCAGATCTCTGGCCTGCACTGTGAGCTGTTTGCTACCTGTTGGCGAAACACAATGGTGGACAGCATCCACCCTTCACTTCACTGAGATGACCGCTCTCCTCCCACCTAGGATGTGGTAAAGGAGCTTTGCTAGCCAGTGGGGATGGCGAGAGCAAGGGAGTCCTTTAAGTTTGAACCTGGCTTCTGCAGGCCTTGGATCCTTTCCTCATTCTCCCAGAAGATTTGATTCTTTGTTTGTTGCTTGGGTGAGGGCTACATCTGAGGTAGTCAGTATGGACAGGGAGAAACCGAGAGGGAGTAACTGCTTTGTTCTGCCTTCTGACATTAAAGAGGCTTCGAGATCTAGTCATCTGTCACATTACCAACCTTGTGGTCCCACAAACCTGAGCACAGAAGCTATGTGGGAGCCTCAGATAACAGTGCAAGTCTTTGTCATTTTATAAATTATACAGAGAAATTTAGATTCCTTGTCATTCAGTTCCATTAAGTATATTTCAGATTTATGCAGTCATTTCCATAAATCATTCAGAATATTTTTGAGTTTAGCACCACACTCCCCTCATTTGGGACCACTGAACTGATTTCTGACTCAGTAAATTTGCTTGTTTGGGCATTTCATAGACATGTAATCCTATAATTTGTTGTCTTTGTGTCTGGCCTATTTCACGTAGTTCATTGTCTTTAAGGTTCATTCATGCTGTAGTATATATGATAAGTTCATTCTGTTTTGTATTACTAAGTAACATTCTACTCTGTAGATATACCACATTTCATTTATTATCATCTCAGAGATTCATGGATTGTTTCTCCTCTTAACTGTTATGAATAATATAGACACTTGCATATATGTTTCTGTGTGAATTCCATGTTTTCATTTCTCTTGGGTAGGTACCTTAGAGTGGAGTTTCTGTATTGTATAATAACTGTGTGTTTCACTCCTGAAGAAATTCCAAAATATTTCAGAATGGGCACAATGCTTTGTTTTTAAATTGTGTGACTCATTCTCTTTACCCCAAAAGGTCTAGGGTGAGTCTAACTTGTTATTTTGTTACAGTACAGAGATGATGTAAGTTAACTAAAACAGAATACAATGGAAATGTGTGTGTGTGTGTGTGTGTGTGTGTGTGCGCGTGCATACCCACAGAAGCCAAAGGAGGGCCTTAGAGTTAGAGTTATAGGCAGTTGTGAGCCACCCAACGTGGGCACTGATAATTGAACTCTGGTCTTCTAGAAGAACAGCAAGTGCTGAGCCATCTCTTCAGCCCAACACTTCAATTTTGGTTTTTTATATTTAATTTCTTTTTTAAAATTGATTTTTAATGAGCTCTACATTTTTCTTTGCTCCCCTCCCTGCCTTTCTTCTCCCCTTCAACCCTTTCCAAGGTCCCCATGCTCCCAATTTACTCAGGAGATCTTGTCTTTTTCTACTTCCCATGTAGATTAGATCTATGTATGTCTCTCTTAGAGTCCTCATTGTTGTCTAAGTTCTCTGGGATTGTGATTTGTGGGATGGTTTTCCTTGCTTTATGTTTAAAAACCACCTATAAGTGAGTACATGTGATAATTGTCTTTCTGTGTCTGGGTTAACTCACTCAAAATGATGTTTTTTAGCTCCATCCATTTTCCTGCAAAATTCAAGATGTCGTTATTTTTTTCTGCTGTGTAGTACTCCGTTATGTCAATGTACCACATTTTCCTTTTCCATTCTTCGGTCCAGGGGCATTTAGGTTGTTTCCAGGTTCTGGCTATGACAAACAATGATCAATTTGGCTTCATCCCATCAACTTATATGGAAAAGCAAAACACCCAGGATAGCCAAAACAAGCCTGTACAATAAAAGAACTTCTGGAGGCATCACAATCCCTGACTTCAAACTCTACTACAGAGCTACAGTACTTCCTGGTACTGGCATAAAAACAGACAGGAGGACCAATGGAACCGAATAGAAGACCTGGATATAAACCCACACACCTTCGAACACCTGATTTTTCACAAAGAAGCAAAAAATATCAAATGGAGAAAAGAAAGTATATTTAACAATGGTGCTGGCAGCCGGGCAGTGGTGGCGCACGCCTTTAATCCCAGCACTCAGGAGGCAGAGGCAGGCGGATCTCTGTGAGTTCGAGACCAGCCTGGTCTACAGAGCTAGTTCCAGGACAGGCTCCAAAGCCACAGAGAAACCCTGTCTCGAAAAAAAAAAAAAAAAAAAACAAAACAAAAAAAAACAATGGTGCTGGCATAACTGGACATCAACATGTAGAAGAATCAAAATAGATCCATATCTATCACCATGCACAAAACTCAAGTCCAAATGGATCAAAGGCCTCAACATAAAGCCAGCCAAACGGAACCTTATAGAAGAGAAAGTGGAAAGTACACTTGAATGCATTGGCACAGGAGATCACTTCCTAAATATAAACCTATCAGCACAGACAACAAGAAAAAAAAATTAATAAATAGGACCTCCTGAAACTGAAAAGCTTCTGTAAAGCAAAAGACACTGTCAACAAAACAAACAACAGCCTACAGAATGGAAAAAGATCTTTACTAACCCCACATCAGACAGAGGGTGATCTCCAAAATATACAAAGAACTCGAGAAATTGGTCATCAAAAGAACAAATAATCCAATAAGAAAAATGGAGCACAGACTTAAACAGAGAACTCTCAACAGAGGAATCTAAAATGGCTGAAAGACACTTAAGAAAATATTCAACATCCTTAGTCATCAGAAAAAATGCAAATCAAAACAACTCTGAGATTCATCTTACACCTGTAAGAATGGCCAAGATCAAAAATACTGATGACAACTTGTGATGAGGTTGTAGGTTAAAGAGAACACTCCTGCGTTGCTGGTGGGAATGCAAGCTGGTACAGCACCTTTGGATGTCAGTGTGGTGGTTTCTCAAAAAATTAGGAAACAACCTTCCTCAAGACCTAGTAATACATACATACAAAAAATATGTATGACAAAAAAATGTTGACAATTATCTTGAGCTTGCCAAAAAATATTTTATATTAACTGATTTTTTTTTCTTTTCCAGCAGTTCAAAATTGAAGTGTTGAGTACATGTCCTTGTGGCACAATTGAGTAACCTTTGAATATATATATACTCAACAGTTCAATTTTGAACTACTGGAAAAGAAAAAAAATCAGTTAATATAAAATATTTTGGAAAGCTCAAGATAATTGTCAACATTTTTTTTTTTTTGAATCACTGAAGAAAGGCTAGGAATCTGTTCCCTGAATGAGAATCAAAAGAATGCAAGGTGAGGTGCTAAGGATCTTGGCTGCTCTTCTAGAACTCCTGAAGTCAACTCCTAGCAGCTAATGTGGCAGCTCACAACTGCCTATAATAGAATCTGATTTCATCTGCTGCTGTGCAGACAAAGCACCTGTGCACATAACATACAAAATTAAATTATTCTTGTGGGGGAAGTAACCTTTTAAAACAAATGGAATGCTAATTGGTCTTACAGTGGCCTTGGTGATCTCCCAAGCCCTTTTTTCATTCAGCCCACACACCACCTAGTCAGGGTTTCTATTGCTGTGATAAATGTCATGACAAGAAGGAACAGATTTATTCTGGCTCACAACTCTCTAAAATAGTTATCATCAAAGGAGGCCAGGGAAGGAACACAAGACAGGAATCTGGAGGCAGGAACTGATGCTGAGGCCATGGACAGGAGCTGCTTACTGGCTTGTCCCTTATGGCTTGCTCAGCCTGCTTTCTTATAGCACCTAGGACCCAGCCCAGGGATAGCACCACCATAGAACAGAGTCTTTCCACATCAGGTGTCAACCAAGTAAATGCACCACAGGCTTCTCTCTAAGCCAGTCTTATGACATTTTCTCAATTGAGTTCCTTCTTCCAAAATGACTCCAGCTTTTGTCAAGTTGACATAAAACTAGCTAGCACACCAGCCAAGTAGAATTAGAAGTTTCATCAAATAGAAATATGCCTAGCAAGATGGCAAAGCAAGGTCCTGTGATGCTTAAATACAGTTCTTCATGGGTTCTTTCCCTTTGGTATCCTGTGTATCTGTTATGGTAAAATGCAGGTCCCCGAGTGGCGGCAGTGGGCAATGGGCAGTGGGCCACAAGACCACTGCAGGCCACGAGGGCAGCCAGTCTCGGTAGGGAGCTCCATGGCGGTGGGTGAGACACAGAGACCTATTAGGTATGCCATGCAGAGTGAGATTGGATATTTATTTAGTGGGTTATGGAAGATAAGGGAAAAAGGGAAGGGAAGAAGGAGGGAGAGTGAGAAAGTGTAACGGCGTAAACGAATGCAGACAGATTGTAAAAATATATATACAGCTTTAATGGAGAAATAGATTTACAGAACCACCGTTCCCGCGGAGACCAGGAAAGCAGAAGCAAGCACTGCGAGCAGGCTCGCCAGATTTATAGGTAAACATTAGCCCGAGGTGAACACGCCCCCAAAGGGGCAGGACTTATCCCTACAAGAAAGAGTAACAGGTGGGACTGGAGAAGTGGGGAGAAGGGAGAGAGGCAGAAACTGCCTCCTTGGGTGAGAGAAAGAAAGAAAGGAGCTCAGGCTGGAAGCAGAAGGAAATCTGCTTGCCTCATTGGAGAGGTGGGAGGGGCAGAGCTTGTCTCTTAAAGGAATAGGACAGATCATTACAGTATCTGTTACTGTAAGAGCTGTCTAAGGAACCATCTCCTCTCCTTTGTGGAAGTGACAGTGGACCCAGAAGAAAACAGGAGGGAGCACATGTGGGCAGATACTGAGGAGATTGCGAGGTGCATGTCCATTGCTCCATTATTCAGCTACTGTGAGCACTGCTTGATTACTGGCTGCTTGATTCAAAACAGAGCACATACATTCTTTGTTGTTGTTTGACAACATCCTAGGTAAAATAATTTAGCTTGACTCAAGACCGTATGACAAGATACATTCCTAAATTCTGTTTAGTTGGGAAAACAACTTCTTGACTGGGGATTTTTTTCATCAATACATAAATTGAAACCTGGGGTCAGGACATGTGGGGGGACTCTCCAGGTGAAATGGAACCCATGAAGCCCAAGGCACATAGGAAACAGAATATGCATTTCTCTTACAGCCCAAATGACCACAACAGAAGAAAACAAAAGTAGAAGTTAGGCTGCTGGGATTGTATTCATGGGTGACAGCAAAGGGACTCCACAACTTGTAAATAACCTCATGTTAGAAGCCTTCTTCCGTTCTCATTGATGCTGTGCTGGTGTGCTGGTGTGCTGACAGCCCAGTCCAAATAGTAGAGTCCTTTTCTTCTATCTCCAGATGGTCTCATTGTATGTCATCTCCTCATTTTAAAGTAGCAGCATAGAAGTACCCCCAGGGATTCCCAAGAGGTCATTGTGTACTTAAAATGGGGTAATTGAGAGACAGGACAATCTTAATAAACTAATGTGTGTGAAAATGTTTTATTGATTTCTCCAGGCCAGCTGCAGGCCTCCTTTAAGATCAATAGTGCACCTTTCAGAAGGTCCTGTTTCCTTCTCTAGTCTCATACCTTAGAGGTGAAGCATGGGAAACTCAGGAAATTTATCTGACCTTGGCTCCATGTCCATCATAGAAGCTTCTAGAATACATAAACAGGTCAGATAATAACTCTCTAACATTCAGATGATGTATATGCTATCTTGGGTATGTTTATGAGATATGGCATAAACTGTGCTTTAATGGAATTTTTGAGGTTGAGAAAAAAGGCCCTGAATACCTTGCTGTATTTATTCTTCAATTTTAAAATACTCTGTAATCTTTCTTTCTTTCTTTCTTTCTTTTCTTTCTTTTCTGTAATGGAAAACTTGAGAATGAGTGTCTTATAGAGAAAAGAGATTAATATTGGTCCATAGTTCTGGAAGCCTGAAGTTGATAATTTTCTTGCTTGCAGAGTCCAAAGATAGCATAGGGTATCTGTTACATGGGCAGAACATGCACACATATGTCTATTCTTGTTTAATATTTATTTATTTACTATGTATACAATATTCTGTCTGTGTGTATGCCTTCAGGCTAGAAGAGGACACCAGACCTCATTACAGATGGTTGTGAGCCACCATGTGGTTGCCAGGAATTGAACTCAGGACCTTTGGAAGAGCAGGCAGTGCTCTTAACCACTGAGCCATTGCTCCAGCCCCATATGTCTATTTTTTCTGGTCTTTTGTAAACAACTTCCAGGATTCAGTCCTATCCTACCCTGCTCTTCCCTAACCCCTGCCATGAGATTAATTAACTCTAATAATCTCCAAGGACCCCCTAGCTATCAGTCAGATGATTTCTTCCATCATAGTATCTCACCACAGGGAGTCTGTATCTGTACAGGAATTCCAGGAGAGATACTTTAACAACATAGAAACATTTTGCTAACTGCATCTCAACTGTGCTCTCCAGGCATACAGCCTTTTCCTTCCTTCAAAGTCTCCTAGTAAGGAAAGCTGTCTGGTTTTACATAAAAATTTATCCATGAGAGAGTTCCTTCCAGGTTCTGTGCTTGCTGATTCTTTGAAATGGTCACATATGTGCACAAATAGAACTTGCAATGGGGCAGTATTTAACTCCAGAGAACACAGCACAAATGTCTTGTCATACTTATAGTAGGTTGACTGACAGAGAAATCCTTCAGATATTTTTATTTGGTTGGTTTTGATATAGGGTCTTAAATAGTACAGGCAGGCTTTGGCCTTACTATGGAACTCAGATTGGGATTACAGGCTTATGCCACTACACACAGCTTGGCATCCTTCAAATTCTAAGACAAGGAGAGTTTCTCTATCCATACAGAAGAGCCACTCTGTCCTGAATCAGTCAGAATCCTTCCTCAGAGTCTGGGAAGTCTTTTCTATCTGGAGATTACTCCATAGTGAGTAGCATTCAGCGGGTATGGTGTTGGGACAATGTGAAAACTGGGAAAGACTTCTCTGGAGAGAGAACTCTTGGAGTGTGTGATCAGATGGACAGAATCACGAGGCAAAGGAGGTCCAAGATGAAGAGATGGGCCTTTCCAGCAGAGGCAAAGACTGCCTATTTGTCCTCATTGGCTCTTAGGGCCTAGTTTGTTGCTAATTCACCCAAGTGAAGATCAGTTTTGGAAAAGTGGTGTGCACTGTCAGGAATAGCAGGTCCCATGCCTGTGGCAAGAGAAGAGAAGGTTTGCCTGTTGTTCCTGGAAGTCACCCCTCTTCTACCTCATCAGCCCGCTCAAGCTCAATGGGGAAAGAATTCCTCACAGTTACCAGAAGCCTGTGTTTGTTCAAACAGGGGGTTTACTTCACTAGCACCAGATATGGAGCATCCTCAAGGAGCTGTTCAATGCTAAACTGGAAAACTGGTGACAAAAGTTAGTTCTTGGTAGGATCTTCCCAGGACTTTCTTAAATTAAAATGACTCAGTTGATACGGGGACTCAAAAACGTAAAATTATTGCAGATGGAAACAAAAACAGATCACGGACAAGTCTAATGGGTTTCTCTTTCCAACATTTGGGCTTTGGGTTTACTCTAATACTTAGGGCCTTCCATTTGCCTGAATTTTTCTCTGGCAGAATCTACCGGTCCCTCTGCCACAAAGAAAACACTGTGCCTTTGGCAAACCACAGCTTCATGTAGAACTAAACATATTTCTGTAACTCAGTCAGAAGAATTTAAACATAGAAAATTTCAACTTTGTGAACTTATTGTAACTAAAGAAAAAAAGATCCATGTCCTACCAATCTGATATGCCACCTCCTTTATCAGGAATATTCAAGGATGCAGTTTTTGTTGGCAGTGATGCTCACCAATGCTCAATGAAGAAGACTTGGTTCTTTTCCACAACGAGGAGAATACTGAGACTCTCATTAAGTAGGGGCCAGCTGAGCAGCTCTTTCATGGAGAGTCTAGGAGATGCCATTCATACTTTATTTTAAGTGAGCAAGAATGGGGCTTGGTGGACATTTTTCTATCCCTTTCCTTATAAGAGAGGGAACTCTTCTTCTTTAAAAAGATTTATTTATATTTTCCCCCAACCCAGTGTGTGTGTGTGTGTGTGTGTGTGTGTGTGTACACAAGTATGAATGTGCACAAGAGATCATGGAGGCCAGAAGAGGGTATCAGATTTCTCCATCCTTTGGAGCTGGAGTTAGATGTGGTTGTGAGCTACCTAGTGTGGGTGCTGGGAACTGAATCTGGTTCTCTGTAAATACAGTAAGTGCTCTTAACCTCTCAGCCATCTCTCCTGCCCTTTCCATACCTTTTTTTTTTTTTAAAAAAAAATGGAGCTCTAACATAGTTGTAGTCCATTTTCTAAATAATTTTGCCTTGTGTAGATCCTGTACTCAGCATCATCTGCCCTAGCATGTGACAGGGACATTCTTCAAGTCAGGGTTACAAACATCTGCAGCCCAGGAACCAGCGAGTTCCCCAGGGAGGGTGTTAGATCCAGAGTATGCTGATCTGTTTCCTGTCTTTGTTATGGTTTCTTCACTGTAACTGGATATCCTTCAGAGTCCAGCAAGCGAGTACTATGTGCAGCTGTGTCAGCAGGCCAAGGACTGCTGGCTTTGGAAGCCACATTCTCATTTACACAGCCAGCTTCCAGAACTCCAGTTAGACCTATTCGTTTACAGGGTTAGCTGCTCCCTGTCTGCAGATCTGCAGGCCTCTCTGTGCCATTCATGAGGTTCTGTGTAATCTAATTAAGATGAATTAAGAGGGAGAGTGGTTACCTAGCTGCACAGGGCTCTGCCAAGACAAAATCTCACAGGAATGCAAACAAATCACCATCGTAACAAAAGGCTATAAAAACACTGCAGGAAAGCAGCAAAATCTCCGAGACTTTGAAGCTGGCAAGCTGAGTGCTGAGCACTTACCAGGGACAGGACCAGTAGGTGCGTGGCTGCGCCTGTCAGACTCTCTTCTCACACTTGTGTCATTCTTTTGCTTTGAGGACAGATAGCTTACTGCCCTCCAAACAGCTTTGATCTGCACGTGCTATCTCTCTAGATGTCGAGCAGCAAGGAGTCCCTCTTGCCTGCAGGCTAACTCAGCACACTGCTCCTTGTTGGAGGAGAAAATGCAGCTTTTGGAAACCTTGCAGATATCATCGTTTATTCCCCAAACAGCATCAGCTGCCATTGGGCTTCCAGTGAGCTTTGACGGTGTTTAACCCAAAGTAGGTTTGTGAACTTCTTGCATGGAAGTATTAAGGAGGCTCCGTAGAGGGTAGAAAGCACATTATTGGTACTCTGACCTCTGTTGACCTGGCACAGAAGGGAGAACCTGCCAAATGTGTGATTCTCTAGAGCCTGGCTCAGGGCTTTTCTCACTGCACATCATGCTGTTCATCTGGATAGACCTGATTTCTAATCTCAGGTTGTTCTTAGGATTGGTTCAAACTCCACGGTGCTTCCTGGCACCCACCCAGCAAGAAGTTTGGATTTATATAAAGTTGGAAGAATTAAACAATGTGCACAATGGAAATTAACAGTGTATTATATCATTTAGACTCATTTTTTTGGTTTTTGTTTTTTTCAAGACAGGGTTTCTCTATGTAGTTTTGACTTTCCTGGAGCCTGGAACTTGCTGTGTAGAACATGCTGGCCTCGAATTCATAGACATCCGCCTGCCTTTGCCTCCGAGTGCTGGGATTAAAGGTGTGCACCACCACCACGCTCATTTAGACTCTTTTCTTCTTTTCTTTCTTTTTTTTGAGAATTATAAATTTTGATTTAATTTTGATTTTTTTTAATTCATTTTATGTACCAACTACAGTTCCCCCTCTTTCCCCTCCTCCTGCTTCTCTCCACATTTCCCCAAGCCATCCCCTACCACTCCTCAGAAAGGGTAAGGCTACAAAGTCTGGCATATCAAGTTGAGGCAGGAAAAAGCTCTTCCCCCTGTATCTAGGCTGAACAAGGTATCCCTCCATAGGAAATGTTCTCCAAAAAGCCAGTTCATGCATAGGGGATAAATCCTGATTGCACTGCCAGTGGTTGCACAGACTGGCCAAGTCAAAGAACTGTCACCCACATTTAGAGAGCCTAGTTTGCTCCTATGCAGGTTCTGTAGCTGTCAATCCCTAGTTAGTGAGCTCTTATTAGCTTGGGTCAAGGGACTTGATCGGGGGAGAGGGAGGGAAATGGGAGGCGGTGGCAGGGAGGAGGCAGAAATCTTTAATAAACAAATAAATAAAAATTAAAAATAAAAATAAAAAATAAAAATAAAATAAAAATTCCCTTTCTGAGGATAGCCAAGGTACAATCCACAACCCCTGAGAGGCTAGGTAACAAGGAAGACATTAAGAGAGTCCTGCATTTATGCCCTTGGGAAGGGGAAATAGATAAAGATCTCCCTTTTTTTTTGATTTTTCAAGACAGGGATTCTCTGTAGTTTAGGAGCCTGTCCTGTAATTATCTCTTGTAGACCAGGCTGATCTAGAACTCACAGAGATCCTCCTGCCTTTGCCTCATGAGTGCTGGGATTAAAGGTGTGCGCCACCATTCCCCAGCTCACGTAGACTCTTAAGAAAAGCACAATACCAAAAACTGTTTGCAATCTTCATTAAGAACTCCACCTTGGTGGGGAAGTGCATGCCTGTGATCCTATCCTTCAGAAGTGGAGTTCAAGGCCACTTTGAGGCTGGCTTGAACTACTTGAGACCTTATCTCACAAAGCCAGAGAGGGGAAGACCTCAAAACAAGCACTGCTGCAGTAGGCCAGTCAGATTCTAACGTTGTCATTTTTACCTTCCTCAGAAGTCAGGTGGTTCTTCTCAATTTAGTGTTCATGTTCAATGCAGAAATGTAGTAAAATGTTCCATAAAATGAGTTGCAAGGCAGTCTTAAGCCACCCAGGCCCTAACCATGTGCTGTGTAGTCCCACCTGAAAACTCCCATGTGATTTGCTTTCACACCCTGCCAGAGCTGTGCCTGATATGCTTAAGTATTATATCTTAAAATACACTGTGCTGTTTCTATAATGTTGTAGCATCATGGTCCCTTTTGTTTCCACTTATTTTCAGTGTGGCTTGCCACTCAGCTATGCCACACTCATAGAGTGGAAACCAGTAATATCTGGCTCACAAGTTTCATGCTTATAAAAATTGTCCTCAAGGACTGGAGAGATGGTTCAGTAGTTGAGAGCACTGGCTGACTTCCAAAGAACTGGGGTTCAATTCCAAGCATCCACTTGGCAACTCACAACTGTCTGTAACTCCAATTTCAGAGAATCTGGCACTCTTGCACAGATATTCATGTGGGAAAAACACAAATGCACTTTAATATAAGTAATCTTTTTTAAAAAAAATGGTCCTAATATGGGACAGGAGTGCTTGAGATGGCAATAAAGTCAGGACCATCAGTGATGGTCAATTGTGATCCCATACAAAGTTCCCCTTTCTTTGGGAGAAAGAAAAGCCTCAAAGTGGAATTAAGGAAGCTCTTCCTGCTCAGCCCCAGTAGCTCAACATTTGTTGTTCTGCTACTTATTGAGTAACTATGACTTGTCATACTGTCTAGGCTCTGGGGAACATAGACAGAAAGTACCTGCCGTTGTAGCAGATGGGGAAGCAAGCAGTGAAATTATTTCAAAACGTAAGTCAGACAGTGATAAGTACTGTGGAGAGAACTCAAGACTGAGGACCAAAATGTGATAGAGAATAGCTTAGATCTTATTAGGAGCCAGAGAAGAGGGAGGGGATCTACATTATAGCTTTGCAATGTGATCAATATAAAATCCTTGATGTGAAAACCTAAAGGGCTGTTGCTCTAATAGCATGAAAGGAGGAATAGAAGAGATAATATTAATGAGTAGGAGGAGTAGGAGTGTTCAGACGAAGATATCTTTGGAGAAGACCTTGGGATGTATGAAAAGCCTTCATAGGGGTCAAGTAGAGACATCACACATAGGACAGGTCTAACATATGTGACTCTGCCTGCTCTGTAGAGAATGGCCAGGGTGAGGAGGTTAGATAAAGAAGGAGAGACTTGTAGGACATTATACCTCAAGAGTAGATGGAAGGTGATGATGGCTTTGACCCAGAGAGGTCTAATGATGTGATGATAACAGGGAGAGATGGGATTTGGGATGCGTTATTTAAAGGCAGAACTGACCCGCTTGCCAGTGTTAGTGTGAGGGAAAGTGGAGCAGGATCTGAACAGTGATGTGTGTATCTATGGTTTTGTGCAGTCTCAGTAGCAGAGTTTGAACTTTAAACACACCAAGTTTGAGATGCTTCTATAACCTGTGGAATACAGAGTTGAGAGTATCTACTGCTCAGGGGAAGCACAGTTGCTGAGAACATTTGAGTCCATATTGTAGAACTCAGGGATCACTAAGATCACATAAGTGGAGAGTTAAAATGGAAAAGATGAGTTCTAAGGCATGAACCGTGGGCCTCCTACTGTGACAGATTTAGCCTGAGAAGCTGGAGTCCTGCCATCTCCTTTACGGCTAGAAAAGCTCTGTTCTGCTTTCTTTTGTTGTGGGACAAGGAGGCAAAGACTGGTGGCTTTTTCCTCCTCATCTTTTTACTCCCTCCATGTTTTTTCTTCTTCCCTTTTTAAAAATCTTTTCTTTTGTGATTGATTATGAAATTCTAGAGATTCTATCTTGGCATAGAGTGAGTCCTGTCTTTATGTGTCCTGCACATTTGTCTTTGCCAGTATCTGAAGTAACTCTGCAAAATTGATCATATAGCAGCAATTCACAATTCTTGCTCCTTAAATTTCCTGTCACCTCTTACTAGAAGAAGTTTAGTAAGCTCAGAGGAAACCAAACCCCATAAGCCCCTTGCTGTCTGGAAGTTTCCTTTATCAGAAAACATATTTGGCATCTAAGATTATGTATCTCTTTCCCCTTCCCCTTCCCAAGGTACTTATGATTGAATGCAAGGATTTGTGCATGCTAGGCAAGTGTTCTTACCACTGAGGTACTTCTAAGTCTAGGCTTCTGTCTTTGGCCACTTTCTTTTAGCTTATTACCTATTAACTTGGCATTCCCATGGGTTAAGACCTTCTGACGTTGTCCTCAGCAGAGCATCATCCCATCTTCCTTCAGTATCCTGAGCTCCACTGGGAAGTACATGTGGCCAAGGCTCTTAGATGCTTATGTTGCAAGGTGAACAGATGGAAAATGTAAAAGCTTACAAAAATAAACATACCAGTCCTAGACAGTCATGTTTGGGTTCTGGCTTTGACTGGTACACTCCTGGTAGTGCTGCTGAAGCCAGGACCAGAACGCAGTCCATCCAGGGTCCTCAGAAAATGTTTTTGTCTGGTGATGGTGAGATTGAAGATGCTGCTGCTACTAAGGAGGGAACTCCCAGAAGCAGAGACAGAGTATTGAAGGTGATGACAGCCATCATGACAGTGCATTTCTGTACACTGAGGATTTGGCAAGTGAAGGCAGGAAGATCAGGATTGCCTCATCTTCATAGAAAGTTTGAGATCAACTGAGACTCTGTGAGACGCTGCCTTAAACAAATAATAACGAAAGGAGCTGAGAACATGACTCCATCAATAAAGTACTTACCACACAAATATGAGAATCAGAATGTAGTTCCCCAGTACCCACATATAAAGTACTGAAGTGGGAATCCCCTTTGTGTGCTGTCATTACCATTAATAAATAAAGAAACTGCTTTGGACCTATAGCAAGGCAGAACTTAGGCAGGCAGGAAAAGCTAGACTGAATACTGGGAGAAAGAAGGCAGAGTAGGGGAGCCTCCATGGAGCCGTTGAAGATAGATGTGCTGAAACTTTGCTGGTAAGCCACGGCCTCAGGGTGATATACAGATTAATAGAAATGCTTTAGATTAATGTAAGAGTTAGCCAATAAGAAGCAAGAGCTAATGGGCCAAGCAGTGATTTAATTAATACAGTTTCTGTGTGATTATTTTGAGTCTAAGCTAGCTGGGTGGCCGGAAACCTGCCTCTCCAACAAAGTATAGTGCTGTAGTACATGTAAGTAACTGATATTGAGGAAGTAGAAACAGCAGGAAAACTGAGAAAACTGAGGCTGAGAGCAATACAGACAGACACCTAATGTTTATTCTGTCTTCTTCATACATGTGCACACACACACACACACACACACACACACACAGTAGTGATGACAATAGCCTTTGGCTAGTGCATGTTTAGACACTTTGAAGTGCTTTGCCTGTCATCTCACTTAATTCTTACTATAATCTTACAAGGGATGCTCTAATAGGGGAGTATTCCATTCGACTGATGAAGAAAGTAAGATATAAAGACTTTTGTGAGTTGTCCACAGTCCAGCAGGGAGTAGAAATTAGAAACCAAGTCTGTCTGCTTTCAGAACTTAAACTCTTATTTAATCCAAATCACAAATATTCAACAGAACAGCACTAGCCCAAAGTTTCTTCTGACAGGTCATAAGTAATCATTGAACCAAGAGTTTATTCAGTACCTGTTCCACTCAGGCTTGATCATGTGGAGCAGGGCATTTAAAGAGACTTTGACTTTTTTCCCCCCGCAAGCAGTTTAAAATCTAGGTCAGACATAATACCACCTTAAAAAAAGTAGAGACAAGAATAAGTAAGTATATAGCAAAATAACTAATTGAGTGCAGTAAAAATTATAAATGCTTAGATGAGACAAAGGTAGCATGAGTCACAGGATCAAGGTGGCACCTTCTCTCTGTGATATAATTGTTCATTAACTAAAAGCATATAAAACAAAGTACCTTGTACCCAAAAGGCACATTTGTTGCTAAAATCTAATTCTAAGAAATATCGTAACATTTCTTTTAAGTCCCCATTCCATGTGACATAATTTTGCTCTTAGGTAGTATTAATTTTGATCGTCAAGTTGATTTAGAATCACTTAAGAGCTCTGGGCATGTCTATGGTGGACAGATGCAGTGTGACTGACTGGCATGCTTTGGTCACCACTGTGGACTGTATCCCCTCAAATTGTGATCAAAATTTTTTTTTCTCTTTTAAGTTGCTTTTCGTTTGGTACTTTTTCCACTGTGGGTAGAAAAATGTGTATGCGTATATATGTATGTGTGTGTGTGTGTGTGTGTGTGTGTGTGTGTATATAGAGAGAGTAATGCAACTTCCAAATGAATCTGTGAATATTTACTATCTTCCATGTGATAGGTACTGTGTAAGATTCCAAGACGAATAAGACACAAGCTGTGATCTCAGAGCTCAGATGAAGGCAAGAGGACATGTGAGAAGGATGAGGCCAGTGGTGTGTGAAAAACCAGGTAACAGTCAATGACAATAGCCAAACTACAGGGATTTGTATTCTTTGGAGAGATGGGGAAAGGCCACGATAGCCAGGAGGAAGAGAGGAAATCAGCAGGATAGGGAGCACAGTACAGAAGAGAGCTGGGTGTTGGACATACCGTCAAGGCTCGCCTGGACCAGTAAGGTCAGTACTTTCTTCTCACCCATAGAAGAAAAGAAAGCAGCATGCTTTTAAAAGGAAGATAAGTAGGGTTTTTGTGTGTGTGTGTGCTTATTAGATTTAGAGTTACAGTTAAATTATGTCCCCCAAGAGTTGTTATAGTTCTAACCACCAGTAGCAATGGATATGGGGGCATCATTATGTGTGTGTGTGTGTGTGTGTGTGTGTGTGTGTGTGTGTGTGCGCGCACATGCGTGTGCACCCGTGCATATGCATACTGAGGTCAGAGAATAACCTTGTCTGTCATTCCATAGGTGGTATGCATCTTTCTTTTTTTTTTTTTTTTAAGACAAGTTCTCTTACTGGCCTGGAAGTCAGTTAGTAGACTAGGCCAGCTGGCCATTGCCTGTCTCTGCTTCCCCACTGCTGGTTTGTGAGCCTGTGCTTCTCCACCACTGGTTTGTGAGCCTGGACCCCAACATCTGGCTTTTTGTTCTGGAGTTAGACTCCGGTCTTCATGCTTACACGGGAAGTGCTTTATTGACTGAACTATCTCCCCAGATATCTATGAAAAGAGAATCTTTGCAGGTGATGAGATTGTAATGAAGTCATAAATTTATATAGGGTAAGACTTGGAGTCATGTACATGTGGGAAGATGAGGGGAGAGCTGGGTTAGGTGGGAAAAAATCGTTGTGCCAAAGATTGCCACAAACAATCAGCAACTGGAGGAGGATCGTGGAATAAGCTGTCTTCTCCAGAGCTCAGAAGGGTTCAACCCTGCCAATGCCTGATCTTTCAGTTACAGCACCAGAACTGCAAGTGATTAGATTTCTGTTGTTTGGGGTGCTTTGTCACTGCTGTTCCAGGAAGTGGATGCTACATTTTATCATTTTATTGTTGGCTTTTGTTAACAAGTTCACCATAAGCTCAGTGGTATAGTCTCACAGTTCTGGAAGCCAGAAGTACAAAATCAGTTTCATTGTGCCAAACCCAGAGTTGGCAGAGCTGATCTCTTGAGCATCTAGTGGCTGCTGGTACCCTTAGCTTCTGGCTCCTAATTCCAGTAGCTGCCTCTGTGGACCTACCACCCTTCCCTCTGTGTTTGCTACACCTCTCTACCTCTTCTCTGGAGGGTGTCTGCTTAGGGCCCACAAGATAACTAGGATGATAACTAGGATGATAACCTTGCCATGCTTAGCTTTACAATGTCTGTAGAGACACTTTTTCCAAATGCATAAAATTTCTAGTTCTACGGATTAGGAACTGATGTCTCCTCTAGATTTCCACCAGCCTATCTCAGGTACTCTGATATGTAAATTGAACTGGTCAGTGATCAATAAGATGGTTCTACATTAGCAGGAGTGGAAAACAGTCAGAATGCACATGAGAGTGAAAACTGTGAGGGGGAGTCAGATGGTGATAGTGTACTCCTTGAATTCCAGCAATTGGGTGGCAGAGGTAGGTGAACTCTGTGAGTTCAAGGCCAGCTTGCTCTACAAATCGAGTTTTAGGAGAGCCAGAGCTACATAGAAACTCTGTCTCGAAAAACCAACCAACCAACCAACCAAACAACAAAAGCTTGAGGTGGGGGGTACCATCTTTTGGGAATATGCAAGAGACAGAAGGAGTCAATGACTACCTGAAGGATACAGAAAAGGAAAGGAATTCTTTGACATGACTGAAAAGAAATCCTTATACTAACTAGTTTTCTAATACCATAACAAAATGCCTAAGGCTGGGAGGTTTTATAAGAAAAGCTTATTTTGGCTCACCGTTTTGGAGGTACAGGTACAAAGGGCTGCATCTGATGATGACCTTCTTGTTGTCAGGACAGAAAGTAGCCCAAGAATCCCTTGGCTACACTGAGCACCTGTGTCTGTCTCTTCTGGCCTTCTTCTTAGGAAGCTGCCAGTTATTTAATCTTGGAAGCTCTACCAGGATGACCTGTTGAACCCCAACCACACCCTAAGGTTCCATTCCAAACACACCACACCACTATAGGAATGAACTCCAAGGTGTGCTTTGCTGGGGACAAACCATATTCATAGCATTTTAAATGAAGGAAGAGAATTGGAAGAGGGTTGAAAAAAAACAGAACAAGAGAAGAGTTTTAAGAAAGAAAGTCATTCTCTTTAAAGAACATGTTTTATTTGTTCTTCTGATAATTTCATTCATTTATGCAATATGTTTACAAAGTGTCTTGATCCTTTGCACTTCAGCTTCCCTCTCCAATTTTTAGGGTCACCCACCAAAAGTTCCCTTCCCAGCATCATGTCCTTTTCTTTTATTAATATTTTTTTCTTTTTCTTTCGTTTTTTTAAATTTTTTATTGAGAAAAAAAAGTTTCCGCCTCCTCCCAGCTTCCCATTTCCCTCCCCCTCCTCCCGCCCTTCTCCCTCTCTCCCCACTCCGCTCCCCCTCCCTCTCCAGTCCAAAGAGCAGTCAGGGTTCCCTGCCCTGTGGAAAGTCCAAGGTCCTCCCCCCTCCGTCCATGTCTAGGAAGGTGAACATCGAAACTGGCTAGGCTCCCACAAAGCCAGAACATGAAGTAGGATCAAAACCCAGTGCCATTGTCCTTGGCTTCTCATCAGCCCTCATTGTTCGCCATGTTCAGAGAGTCCGGTTTTATCCCATGCTTTTTCAGTCCCAGTCCAGCTGGCCTTGGTGAGCTCCCAATAGATCAGCCCCACTGTCTCAATGGGTGAGTGCACCCCTCGTGGTCCTGACTTCCGTGCTCATGTTCTCCCTCCTTCTGCTCCTCATTGGGACCTTGGGAGCTCAGTCCAGTGCTACAGTGTGGGTCTCTGTCTCTATCTCCATCGATTGCCAGATAAAGGTTCTATGGTGATATGCAAGATATTTGTCAGTATTGCTATAGGATAGGGTCATTTCAGGTTCCCTATCCTCATCTGCCCAAGGAACTAACTGGGGTCATCACCTTGGGCACCTGGGAGCCACTCTAGGTTCAAGTCTCTTGCCAACCCTAAGGTGGCTCTCTTAACTAAGAATTGTGGTTCCGTGCTCCCCTATCCAACCTTTCTTTATCCCAGTCCTCCTTTTTCCCCCAAGTTCTCCCCATCCTCCCCTTCTCCCTTTTCTCTCCCCATCTCCCCTTACCCCCATCCCACCCCACCCCCAAGATCCCAATTTTTCCCCCGGCAATTTTGTCTACTTCCCATAGCCAGGAGGATAACATATGTTTTTCTTTGGGTTCACCTTCTTATTTAGCTTCTTTAGGATCACAAATTATAGACTCAATGACCTTTATTTATGGCTAGAAACCAGTTATGAGTGAGTACATCCCATGTTCATCTTTTTGGGTCTGGGTTACCTCACTCAGGATAGTGTTTTCTATTTCCATCCATTTGCATGCAAAATTCAAGAAGTCATTGTTTTATACTGCAGCGTAGTACTCTAATGTGCATATATTCCACTTTCTTCATCCATTCTTCCATTGAAGGGCATCTAGGTTGTTTCCAGGTTCTGGCTATTACAAATAATACTGCTATGAACATAGTTGAACAAATGCTCTTGTCATATGATAGGGCATCTCTTGGGTATATTCCCAAGAGTGGTATTGCTGGGTCCAGGGGCAGGTTGATCCCGAATTTCCTGAGAAACCGCCACACTGATTTCCAAAGTGGTTGCTTAAGATTGCATTCCCACCAGCAATGGATGAGGGTACCCCTTCCTCCACAGCCTCTCCAGCAAAGGCTATCATTGGAGTTTTTGATTTTAGCCATTCTGACAAGTGTAAGATGATATCTCAAAGTTGTTTTGATTTGCATTTCCCTGATCGCTAAGGAGGTTGAGCATGACCTTAAGTGTCTTTTGGCCATTTGAACTTCTTCTGTTGAGAATTCTCTGTTCAGTTCAGTGCCCCATTTTTTAATTGTTTTAATTAGCCTTTTAAATAGTTTCTTGAGTTCTCTATATATTTTGGAGATCAGACCTTTGTCTGTTACGGGGTTGGTGAAGATCTTCTCCCAGTCAGTAGGTTGCCTTTTTGTCTTAGTGACAGTGTCCTTTGCTTTACAGAAGCTTCGCGGTTTTAGAAGGTCATATTTATTCAATGTTGCCCTTAATGTCTGCGCTGCTGGGGTTATACATAGGAAGCGATCTCCTGTGCCCATTTGTTGTAGGGTACTTCCCACTTTCTCTTCTATCAGGTTCAGTGTGTTCTGATTGATATTGAGGTCTTTGATCCATTTGGACTTGAGTTTTGTGCATGGTGATAGATATGGGTCTATTTTCATTCTTCTACAGATTGACATCCAGTTGTGCCAGCACCATTTGTTGAAGATCCTTTCTTTCTTCCATTGTATACTTTTAGCTCCTTTATCGAAAATGAGGTGTTCAGAGGTTTGTGGGTTAAAATCCGGGTCTTCTATACGATTCCATTGGTCGACTTCTCTGTTTTTATGCCAGTACCACACTGTTTTCATCACTATAGCTCTGTAATAGAGTTTGAAGTCAGGGATGGTAATGCATCCAGACGATCCTTTATTGTATAGGATTGTTTTGGCTATCCTGGGTTTTTTGTTTTTCCATATGAAGTTGATTATTGTCCTCTCAAGATCTGTGAAGAATTTTGATGGGACCTTGATGGGGATTGCATTGAATCTATAAATTGCCTTTGGTAGAATTGCCGTTTTTACTATGTTGATCCTCCCAATCCAAGAGCAAGGGAGATCCTTCCATTTTCTGGTATCCTCTTCAATTTCTTTCTTCAATGCCTTAAAGTTCTTGTCAAATAGATCTTTCACTTCCTTGGTTAGAGTTACCCCAAGATATTTTATGCTGTTTGTGGCTATCGTGAAAGGTGAAGCTTCTCTGATTTCCCTCTCTGCTTCCATATCCTTTGTGTATAAGAGGGCGATTGATTTTTTGGAGTTGATCTTGTATCCTGCCACATTACTAAAGGTGTTTATCAGCTGTAAAAGTTCTTTGGTGGAGTTTTTGGGGTCGCTTATGTACACCATCATATCATCTGCAAATAATGAAAGTTTAACTTCTTCCTTTCCAATTCGAATCCCCTTGATCCCCTTATGTTGTCTTATTGCTATTGCTAGAACTTCAAGAACTATATTGAAGAGGTATGGAGAGAGTGGACAGCCTTGTCGTGTTCCTGATTTTAGTGGGATGGCTTTGAGTTTCTCTCCATTTAATTTGATGTTAGCTGTCGGCTTGCTGTAAATAGCTTTTATTATATTTAGGTATGACCCTTGTATCCCTAATCTCTCCAATACTTTTATCATAAAGGGATGTTGAATTTTGTCAAATGCTTTTTCAGCATCTAATGAAATGATCCTATGCTTTTTTTCTTTCAGTTTATTTATATGGTTGATTACATTGATAGATTTTTGTATGTTGAATCAGCCCTGCATCTCTGGGATGAAGCCTACTTGATCATAATTGATAATTTTTCTAATGTGTTCTTGGATTCGGTTTGCCAGTATTTTGTTGAGGATTTTTGTGTCGATGTTCATGAGTGAGATTGATCTGTAATTTTCTTTCTTGGTTGAGTCTTTGTATGGTTTTGTATCAGAGTAACTGTAGCTTCATAAAAGGAATTTGGCAATGCCTCTTCTGTTTCTATATTGTGAAATACATTAAGGAGTATAGTTATTAGGTCTTCTTGGAAGTTCTGGTAGAATTCTGCATTGAAACCATCTGGTCCTGGGCTTTTTTTGGTAGGGAGGTTTTTGATAACCGCTTCTAATTCTTCGCGACTAACAGGTTTATTTAGAATGTTCACCTGGTCCTAGTTTAACTTTGGTATATGGTATTTATCTAAAAAAGTGTCCATTTCCTTTACATTTTCCAGTTTTGTGGCATACAGGCTTTTGTAGTAAGATCTAATGATTCTCTGAATTTCCTCTGTGTCTGTGGTTATGTCCCCCTTTTCGTTTCTGATCTTATTAATTTGCATATTCTCTCTCTGCCATTTGATTAGTTTGGATAGGGGTTTGTCAATCTTGTTGATTTTCTCCAGGAACCAGCTTTTTGATTCATTGATTCTTTGGATTGTTTTCTGTGTTTCTATTTTGTTGATTTCAGCCCTCAGTTTGATTTTTTCCAGTCTTCTACTCCTCCTGGGTGAGTCTGCTTCTTTTTTTTTCTAGAGCTTTCAGGTGGGCTGTTTAGTCTCCAATGTGTGCTTTCTCTGTTTTCTTTAAGTGGGCACTTAGTGCTATGAACTTTCCCATTAGAACTGCTTTCCTAGTGTCCCATAAGTTTGAGTATGTTGTTTCTTTATTTTCATTGAATTCCAGGAAGACTTTAATTTCTTTCTTAATCCAGGTATGGTCAGTAGTTGACTGTTCAGTTTCCATGAGTTTGTAGGCTTTCTGGGGGTAGCATTGTTGTTGAATTCTATCTTTAATCCATGGTGATCTGATAAGACACAGGTGGTTACTAATATTTTTTTGTAACTGTGGATGTTTGCTTTGTTATCGAGTATGTGGTCAGTTTTCGAGAAGGTTCCATGAGCTGCATAGAAGAAGGTATATTCTTTCCTTTTTGGGTGGAATAATCTATAGATGTCTGTTAAGTCCATTTGCTTCATTACCTCCATTAATTCTCTAATTTCTCTGTTAGGTTTCTGTCTTATTGACCTATCCATTGGTGAGAGAGGAGTGTTGAAGTCTCCTACTATTAGTGTGTGCGGTTTGATGGCTGCCTTGAGTTTTAGCAATGTTTCTTTTACGTACATGGGTGCTTTTATATTAGGGGCATAGATATTCAGGATTGAGACTTTATCCTGATGAATTGTTCCTGTTATGAGTATAAAATGTCCCTCTCCATCTCTTCTGATTGATTTAAGTTTGAAGTCAACTTTGTTATAAATTAGTATGGCCACACCTGCTTGTTTCTTAGGTTCATTTCCTTGATAAGCCTTTTCCCAGCCCTTTACTCTGAGTAGGTGCCTGTCTTTGGTTGAGGTGTGTTTCATGTAAATAGCAGAATTTTGGATCCTGTTTTCTTTTTTTAAAAAATATTTATTTATTTATTATGTATACAATATTATGTCTGTGTGTATGCCTGCAGGCCAGAAGAGGGCACCAGACCCCATTACAGACGGTTGTGAGCCACCATGTGGTTGCTGGGAATTGAACTCAGGACCTTTGGAAGAGCAGGCAATGCTCTTAACCTCTGAGCCATCTCTTTAGTCCTGGATCCTGTTTTCTTATCCAATCTCTTTGCCTGTGCCTTTTTATAGGTGAGTTGAGTCCATTGACATTAAGTGATATTAATGACCAGTGGTTGTTAACTCCGGTCACTTTTTTAGTAGTAGAGTTTGTGTGTTTCCCTTCTTTGAGTTGCGCTGGTGAAGGGTCTCTAGATGTCTGAGTTATTGTGGTCATTGTTGGACTCCTTGGTTAGTGATTTTCCTTCTATTACTTTCTGTAAGGCTGGATTTGTGGCTATGCATTGTTTAAATTTGTTTTTATCCTGGAAAATTTTGTTTTCTCCATTTATAGTGAACGAAAGCTTGGCTGGGTATTGTAGTCTGGGCTTGTATCCATGGTCTCTTAGTTTCTACAGTACATCTATCCAAGACCTTCTGGCTTTCATGTTTTCCATGGAGAAGTCAGGTGTAAGTCTGATAGGTTTGCCTTTATAAGTAACTTGGCCTTTTTCCTTTGCAGCTCTTAATATTCTTTCTTTATTCTGTATGCTTTGTGTTTTGATTATTATATGGCGAGGGAATTTTTTTTTTTTTGTTTTTTGTTTTGATCCAGCCTATTTGGTGTTCTGTATGCTTCTTGAACCTTCATAGGTACATCTTTCTTTAGGTTGGGAAAGTTTTCTTCTATAATTTTATTAAATATATTTTTTGGACCATTGTGCTGTACTTCTTCTTCTACTCCAATTATTCTTAGGTTTGGTCTTTTTATTGTGTCTCAGATTTCCTGAATGTTTTGTGATGAGAGCTTGTTGGATTTGCTGTTTTCTTTGATCAATGCGTTTATTTTCTCTATGGTATCTTCAGAATCTGAGATTCTTTCTTCTATCTCTTGTATTCGGTTGGTTATGCTTGTTTCTGTAGTCTCTATTTGTTTACCTAGACTTTCCATATCCAGCAGGCACTCTGTTTGTGTTTTCTTTTTTGCCTCCATTTCAGTTTTCAAGTTTGAACTGTTTCCATTATCTGTTTGATTGTTTTTCCTTCGTTTCCTAGGGTATCATTCACTGATTTATTCAATTCTTCAAACTTTCTGTTATACTTCTCATCCATTTCTATAAGGTCATTTTTTACATGCTATTTAAGGGCATAAATCACTGTCATAATGTCAATTTTTTCTACGTCTTCTTGATTAAGGTGTTCATGTCCTCCTGTTGTGAGGTCGCTGGGTTCTGGTGGTATCATGTTATTTTTCAGATTGTTGGGTGAATTCTTGCATTGGCGCCTGCCCATCTCTTCCTCCGAATGCTCCCCATGGCTCTTCTTTTACAAGATCAGGTCTCCTTGCCTACTGATGTACCTTCCCAATGATGGCACTCCCCAGTGATGGCTCTCCTGGTGCTCCAGTGATGTCTCTCCTGGTGCTGAGATCAGATCTCTGTGCTGGTTGGGTAGCTCCTAAACAAAGTGCCTACCTTGCTTGCTGCAGGCAGGCTATTGAAACAAAGGAGCTCCTGCCTGCTCGGTTGCCTTCGGGATTCGGCCTTATTAATATTTTTTTGTAACCCACTGAGTCTATGTGCCTGCTGGAATGTTGATTTGATTTGGCTTGATTTTATGTAGGTCTTTGTGTAGGTAACAATAGTTGGGGTGGGTTTGTAAGTGCTAAAAGATAGCAATTCACAGCTCCTTGTCTTATTCTTTTCTGTGATATCCCTTGAGCCTGGGCGGGTGTTGATACAGAAGTCCCACTTAGGGCTACGCCTTCAAGGGTTGCTTATTTTTAGTACTTTGATCAGTTTCAAATATTTACATTAACTACTACCCACTAAAGAAGCATGTCTGATAAGAGTTGAGAACAGTAGTACTCTTAGATACAAACACTTGGAAGATACTCTGAGAATATTCCTATTCAGGAAAACGGCAAAAGTAGGCTTCCCTCTAGAGCCTGTAACATGAGCCATGGGGTTTTTACCAGGTTTGAAATACCAGAGATGAATTCCTTATTATGGAGCTGCAGGCTCCAAATGAGTCAGAAAGTGGCTGTCTGCTACCATAGCCCATGTTACTGTCTCCTCAGTGAGTATATTTGTCTGGCAGGTTAGTACTGCAGCACACAGAGATGGCTGCCAGGATAATAACAATGATATCTTTTCTCCTCCAGCAGCTTTCATAGCACATTCTAGCACTGTGAAAGCTAGTCAGCAGGGAGGAAGTTATCAGATCAGTTCCAACTTGATTGTGATGTGTCCTGCAACCAAAACATGTCAGATCAGTTCCAACTTGATTGTGATGTGTCCTGCAACCAAAACATGTTGCATCTTCAACAGTATAGTCTTACGTCTAACTTTGAAGGGCAACCAATAACAGTGGCTGTAGCCTGTGCTGTTTTCCTTTTTTTTTTTCGAAACGGGGGCTGGGTGGTGGAGTGGGTCTGGAACTTCCCTGGCCAATAACATATAGGAAGATAAAACCTATGCCTAGCACTAAGTTGCTGTTGTTTTTTTTTTTTTTTTTTTTCATTTAGTAACCCATGACTTCTTAGGGGACCATTGTCTACCCATGCAGAGTACCTATGTTCAAACTCCTTTTTAATTATTGTTAGCTTATAAAGAATGGATTTTCATAAGGGTTTGTCATACATCCTTAGTTTGGGCTAGCCCACTTCCAACCCTTCCTTTTCTCTATCCCCCTGCTTATATCCCTACTTAAACTTTTGCTTCTGTATACTGCATACCCCACTCTCATGGCCCATGTCGTCTCACCCTTTAAGGCCTGTTCAGAATGGTCTTATAATTGAATAATTTTGCTCTGTCACTGTTGTCCTTTATGTACTCTGGATGTCTACAAATAAATGCAAAAAATGAATGCAATCTGCTTTTAATTTTTTTATTATTCTATTAAATAATTTTGTAGCATATAAAAGAGGCACTAAAAAAGATTAAATGAAATTATGAAATTCATTTTTAAATGATAGGAACTATCCAAGGAAAAAAAATGTAAAGTAACATCATCATTAATAATGGTATTATTTCCAAAATTTTCTGCAGTCTCTGAAGGTGTTTGTCTTCAAAAAGACTGCTTCCTGCTTGAGCTAAGTCGGGATTAGTGTCGAGGTCCTGCAACTTCTTTGAAACCAATCAGAACAGGGAACCTTAAAGGCTTTGCTAGAGTCCAGACAGTCTCCTTTAATAAGGCTTGTGAATATACTGAATGTGTAATATTCCTTCCATGACAATAGCTTTTAAAATAAACATGTTAATTCTCTCAGCCACATACTTTAGCACAAAAAAAATATGTTGCTTTTTTTATTTAAGACTTGGGGTACTGTAGTCAAGAAGACATTACAAATCATCTTTGTACCTATGTAATGGAAAAGATTCTGTAAAATTCTCCTTGCCTTTCCCAATTCCATAGCCATTTTTATTTACTCAGTTGCCTTAATTGGGGCTATTTTGTCTACTGATTGTCTAATAGGCCCCACAGGCATCTCACTCAGAGCCCATGAAGTAGATCTTTTCAAATACCACCTTCTCTTTGAACTCCCTAAGAACGTGGACAATAGCTGTGAAGTTTGTAGGAGGTTGAGCTGTCTATGTGTTATAGAAAGTGTTAAGAGAGAGCAAGCACAGCGCTGAGAGTTTTGACAAAGCAGAGACTGTGTCGCAGTATTTGCTCAGCACATCCCCAGTGCTGGCTGTAGGAAGGCAGTGTGTCCACACTGTTGTGTCAAGGGCCTCTGCACACAGTTGACCCAGTAGACTGCTGCAGGCATGCTCCACTTGTGCCTGTTAGCACACCAGACCTGTTAGCACACCAGTTAGCACACCAGACCTGTTAGCACACCAGTTAGCACACCAGACCAGTTAGCACACCAGACCTGTTAGCACACCAGACCTGTTAGCACACCAGTTAGTACACCAGACCTGTTAGCACACCAGACGTGGATATTTCTTTGCTCCCACCTCCCTAACTTTCAATTTGGAAGCTCACACTTGTTATTCCAGGATGACAGAAAAGTGGTTAAAAAAGACCGCTACAAAATCTATATAAAGAAAGAAATAAAAATTAAGAAAAAAACAGTCTTTTCCAGAGAGACACACAGACACTGACCCTGACTGACTTGCGAGAAAGACAGACTTTGTGGCCTCCATTTGGGTGTTGTAAGCACCAGAAGTGCAGTCTCAGGACCTCTGCATCTCTTCACAGGCCCTTTGAATACATATTTTCATGCCACTGTTCTAAGATTCAGACTCCCTTGGCAATCAAATCAAAGCATGTTACTGTTTTCTTTGATGGTTGACTGCT
Source organism: Microtus oregoni (assembly GCF_018167655.1). NCBI lineage: Eukaryota > Metazoa > Chordata > Mammalia > Rodentia > Cricetidae > Microtus > Microtus oregoni. The sequence continues at coordinate 2,539,174 of NW_024544720.1, forward strand.
TTTGAAGAAGCCTGAAAGTGTTTGACCATTGCAAAAATGACCATTGTAGTTTTTCTTTCCATATGATTACATGCTTGGTATATTTTGCTATAGTAGAAAAAAAATCCCATAGCTTTATATTTAGTAAAATAAGAGAGGGCAACACCTTTAGTTTAGGTTTGTCTTTACATTAAAAGATGTAAACACCAAAACAGATTCTCCTTGTGACATTGTCCAGTGTATGTGAAGGAGAAGGGCTTTCTCCATCCCGTGTTTTACAGTATCTTCCTAAGAGCAGGCTAAATTCCCCACACATTGGTTTATGAACTGTTGTTCTTGCAGTGTCTCACTGGTGGATCTGTTTTCCTTGGTCTGGCAATAAAGTCAGATTCTATTCAATCAAGATGTCCATGTGGGTGGCCTCTGCTCAGCATTTCCAGAAGGGTAGATGGCTCTGCTTTCCCACCAGCCCCTGAAAAACAGAAGAGAGCCATGATGTTGGGGGTAGTGGTGATGGACGAGTTGCCTGGTTGGCCCTGATGAGTTCATACTCTTCAACATAAGCAACTTGACTTTAAATTACACATAGAAAAGGGAAATTTACTAAACAATTGTGTACTTGTTGGTTAACGACAACCAAGGAAAACATGGATGCTTGTGCTGTCTGTGCAGCACAATCTTTCACTGGAAGAGATATTGTATAGAGTAAATCACAATAGATTAAAAACAGTAATTCAATGTGTGACTATTTCTCTTAATGGTCATATAATTTTCAGGTGAAATCTCCAGTTGCTCAAACTAAAAGGATCCTATGAGCAGAAAGGAAAAGCAGCACAAATGGCCAGTTACTAAATACCAAAGTCATGGAAGTCAGTGTTCTAGTCGTGTAACAAAATAAAATGCACCAATCGTTTTACAAAGAAGAAAGGTGAGCTTTTACTTCAAGGTTGTCTAGGGCCTGTGGTAAGACAATGCCTGGCAGGGAGTGCATGGTGGAGCCCGGTGCTCACCTCACAATTGTGTAAAAGCAGAGAGAAGTAGGGACCAAGGAAGTGGGGAGGAGTGAAGGGGGGGATAAGAGAGAAGGGGGAACAGGCTGGAGTCCAGTGACCTCTGGGCTCTGCCTCCTTGAGTTCCCACTACTTTGGATAGTGTCGTTGGTTGAGATCAGGCTTTTAGCACATGGGCCTTCAGCAGACACCCACATCTAGTTATAGCTCAGGTAAACTGTCAAGACACAAGTGCATATGTTTTTCAAAAGCCTATTGGTGGCTATATGCGCCTTAGGACCCTGAAATTCCAATGATAAATGGGAGAAATCAGATGGACATGTGGATAGAATATGCCTTCAGTTTGTTTTCAGAGCATGCAGTGGTAAGTGGATGTCTGACAGAATGTTGCAGGGCACATTAAGATCAATCATCTTTCCTTTCATAGCACATGGTGCTGGAACTTAGGGAGAACTGCAGTTGCTTTGGAACATCAGAATACTATTTTTCCTTTCTTGTTTATGTCGTGAATTTGTTCACATACACAAGTGTTTGCACATACAATTGTTAAGCCTCAAGCCTAGTACAAATGACTGAGGTGCCTATTTAACATACCAAAGTGGACCTGGCCACCAGGTTCTCCCAGCATTCCTCAGTCCCTACCTGTTGCGGTATGGCTGGCATACTCTACCCTCTACACACACACACACACACACACACACACACACACACACCCCTCTTCATCCCAGGAGCTTGGGTGCCCTTCCCGCAGAGGCTCTTCCCTATATAATCCAGCCACTGTGGTTACCTGCCCTTTCTTTGCCTTTTGCCCTCTTGACTGCTGCACTTGGTTCCCCTTTCTGTCCTCTCCCATCCCCTCCCCTCTCTCTTTACAAGGCTCAGGGGCTACGTCCACTCTGGACTCACCCAGATGTCTCTGCCACCGAACATGCGCTCCCTTTTATCTACAATAAACTCTCTCCTCCAGCATGCCTAGGAGCAATCATGTCTTCCCTTTTTATTTCTTTTTTTCATTCAACAATTAAAAAATAAATGTCAGGGTAGTCTTGAAGTTCCTTAAAGTTGAATATAGAAATTTGTAGTACTGGAAATTGGATTCAGAGCCTCATATGTTAGACAAAGTGCTTTACAACTGAACCACACCCCCAACCCCTGCATACAGGATTTAGATATGACTTAGTGATTCTACTTAAAGGTATATATAAGAAAGAAATGACAACTTGTATTTACATAAAATGTGCACATTATTTGTAATAGCCCAAAATATTAACCCAAATATCCACTAGCTATAATATAAGTGATAACTACCGTGTGTTATAACTATACAGTGGAATTCTCCCTGGGCATAACAAAGAATGAAGTGTTGGCACATGCCGCAGTTGGCAAGCCTTAAAGGTACTGCACTAGAGCTGGAGTGTAGCCCCGTGGTAGAATACCTGCCTGCCATGGGAAAGGCCCCAGAGTTGATCTCAGTGCCATAGAGGGAAAAACAAACCATTAGGCGAAATGAAAAAGAAGAAAAATGTCTCCTTCCATTTCTGTGAAGTGCCTTGGACAGGCAGATCTCTAGAAAGTAGGTTAGTGGTTGACTGACAGAGGATTCCACCTGGTGAGGTGAGAGTGTTTGAAACTGGTTACTGTGTTAGTTGCACTTACTTTGAATATATACAGAACTTTTATATGTACTAAGGAGTTGTATATTGTGTGAATTGGATTTGAATCAAACTATTATGTCAAAAGAAGATAAATTTCAGGTCCACTACACAACTTTCATAGTTATAAAGCATTGGGCTAAAACTGAATGATCTTAAATCATAATGTGGGCAATATCCTCAGGCTGTTGGGACATTTATGGAACATACTGACACGCGTGTTGTGGCACGTGGAGAGAACTAATGTGTGTTATTACACTCCCTGGCATGCACTTTGCTCTGCTTGCTATATGAAAACCATTGTCTTGGTCACGTCTGAATATTTTGTGCCAAAGAATGTTCAAGGAATAAATGTGAATGTCATTGGCTATGGAATTAAATTTGATCTCTATTTGAAAATAACACAAAAGAAATTATGCTCAATAAATAGAAATAACTTAAGCTGACAGAATAAATGCAAAACTTAAAAAAAAACCCGACAAAGTCTATTTCCTCCTCCTCAGAAAAGAAACATACAAACATGATTCTTTTTGTGTGTCATACAGCCTGAGAAAGCTGCAGCCACTGACACAGCTTTGTTAGACTCAGAGATACTGGTTCTGCCAACTCTAAAACTTCAGCTTTTAAGGAAATTCTGTGCCTATATGTATAGATAAAGCCCTCAAATAAAAATTCTTTTCTTTTTAACTTTTTGCTTATTTTATTATTTTGTTGAGTTTTTGAGACAGGGTTTCTCTGTGTCATCTTGACAGTACTGGAACTCACTCTGTAGACCAGGCTGGCCCTGAACTAAGAGACTCGTCTGCCTCTGCCTCCAAGCGCTGGGATTAAAGGCGTGCGCCACCATGCCCGGCTCCATATTTGCTTTTTATTGGCGGAAAATAGTTTCTTACCTGCATTGTGTAATTCATTGTGTAATTGCTTCAGAAAGAGGTGAGAGTCATATTATTACAAATCATCTCTGGGAATATCATGTCTAAAAATTAATTTCAAAACACTTAAAAGATTTGATTTTTAAAAATTTTTTATCTATGTTGTCTCTGTATGTTGTTTATGTATGTATGTCTCTGGAGTTACACACAGCATCCATGTGCATGTAGGAACCAAACTCTGATCCTCTACAGGAGCAGAAAGTGCTCTGAACTGCTGAGCTGCCTCTCCAGTCCCATCACAGACTTCTTGTATTTTCCATTGGCATTGTCAAATTATTAAACTCCTAAAACTTGATTTGTTAGCTCCATTGACTCTACAAGTGGCACATCATTTTTAGGTTTAACTTCAACTTTATCAGCATTTTTATCTTGCTGTGATTGGACCAGCCTCTAGCTATGGATTCCAGACTCTGTGTCAGTGATCTCTCTCGTGCGGTGTAATGTGCTTGTTCATCATTATCTCAGAGACGGTCACAATGCTGTTTACTGCTCTGAGCAACACAGCATGTGTACAACTTAGAAAAATTGATACCCACACTCTGAAAGATATCCAGTTGTCAGTTTGCTTCTAAGAACAATGCTTCATCAAAGTTTGGAGAGCCCTCTCTTTTATTCTATGGCTTCTCTTTCCCATCATAGTCCTTATCTCTACAGTAGCCCCAGTGTGGACCACTGGTTCTCCCCTTTCTTCACCCTGCACCATTAGGCAAGAATACTCTGAAGCCAAGAGTACCTCAGAGCTCATAAGCAAAGACACATTCCCCTAACACAGGAGTACGAATACACACTTGGAGCCCTATACTAACCACAATATAAATAAAAGACCCAAGAGTATTTTTTTTATTGAAAAAAGGAAAAAAAGTTTCCGCCTCCTCCCAGCCTCCCATTTCCCTCCCCCTCCTCCCACCCTTCTCCCCCTCCCCACACTCCTCTCCCCCTCCCTCTCCAGTCGAAAGAGCAGTCAGGGTTCCCTGCCCTGTGGAAAGTCCAAGGTCCTCCCCCCTCCGTCTATATCTAGGAAGGTGAACATCCAAACTGGCTAGGCTCCCACAAAGCCAGAACATTAAGTAGGATCAAAACCCAGTGCCATTGTCCTTGGCTTCTCATCAGCCCTCATTGTTCGCCATGTTCAGAGAGTCCGGTTTTATCCCATGCTTTTTCAGTCCCAGTCCAGCTGGCCTTGGTGAGCTCCCAATAGATCAGCCCCACTGTCTCAGTGGGTGGGTGCGCCCCTCGTGGTCCTGCCTTCCTTGCTCATGTTCTCCCTCCTTCTGCTCCTCATTGGGGCCTTGGGAGCTCAGTCCAGTTCTCCAGTGTGGGTCTCTGTCTCTATCTCCATCCATCACCAGATGAAGGTTCTATGGTGATATGCAAGATATTCGTCAGTATTGTATAGGATAGGGTCATTTCAGGTTCCCTATCCTCATCTGCCCAAGGAACTAACTGGGGTCATCGCCTTGGGCACCTGGGAGCCAATCTAGGTTCAAGTCTCTTGCCAACCCTAAGGTGGCTCCCTTAACTAAGAATTGTGGTTCCGTGCTCCCCTATCCAACCTTCCTTTATCCCAATCATCCTTTTTCCCCAAGTTCTCCCCATCCTCCCCTTCTCCCTTTTCTCTCCCCATCTCCCCTTACCCCCATCCCACCCCACCCCCAAGATCCCAATTTTTTCCCCGGCAATTTTGTCTACTTCCCAGAGTCAAGAGGATAACTATATGTTTTTCCTTGGGTTCACCTTCTTATTTAGCTTCTTTAGGTTCACCAATTGTAGACTCCGTGACCCTTATTTATGGCTAGAAACCAATTATGAGTGAGTACATCCCATGTTCCTCTTTTTGGGTCTGGGTTACCCCACTCAGTATAGTGTTTCCTATTTCCATCCATTTGCATGCAAAATTCGAGACGTCATTGTTTTTTACCGCTGAGTAGTACTCTAATGTGTATATATTCCACACTTTCTTCATCCATTCTTCCATTGAAGGGCATCTAGGTTGTTTCCAGGTACTGGCTATTACAAATAATACTGCTATGAACACAATTGAACAAATGCTCTTGTCATATGATCGGGCATCTCTTGGGTATATTCCCAAGAGTGGTATTGCTGGGTCCAGGGGTAGGTTGATGCTGAATTTCCTGAGAAACCGCCACACTGATTTCCAAAGTGGTTGGTTAAGATTGCATTCCCACCAGCAATGGATGAGTGTACCCCTTCCTCCACAGCCTCTCCAGCAAAGTCTATCATTGGAGTTTTTATTTTAGCCAATCTGACAGGTGTAAGATGATATCTCAAAGTTGTTTTGATTTGCATTTCCCTGATCGCTAAGGAGGTTGAGCATGACCTTAAGTGTCTTTTGGCCATTTGACCTTCTTCTGTTGAGAATTCTCTGTTCAGTTCAGTGCCCCATTTTTTTTTTTTTTTTTTTTTTGTGGTTTTTCGAGACAGGGTTTCTCTGTGGCTTTGGAGCCTGTCCTGGAACTCGCTCTGTAGACCAGGCTGGTCTCGAACTCATAGAGATCCGCCTGCCTCTGCCTCCCGAGTGCTGGGATTAAAGGCTTGCGCCACCACCGCCCGGCCAGTGCCCCATTTTTTAATTGGGTTAATTAGCCTTTTAAAGTCTAGTTTCTTGAGTTCTCTATATATTTTGGAGATCAGACCTTTGTCTGTTGCGGGGTTGGTGAAGATCTTCTCCCAGTCATTAGGTTGCCTTTTTGTCTTAGTGACAGTGTCCTTTGCTTTACAGAAGCTTCTCAGTTTTAGTAGGTCCCATTTATTTAATGTTGTTCTTAATGTCTGTGCTGCTGGGGTTATACATAGGAAGCGATCTCCTGTGCCCATTTGTTGTAGGGTACTTCCCACTTCTCTTCTATCAGGTTCAGTGTGTTCAGATTGATATTGAGGTCTTTGATCCATTTGGACTTGAGTTTTGTGCATGGTGATAGATATGGGTCTATTTTCATTCTTCTACAGATTGACATCCAGTTGTGCCAGCACCATTTGTTGAAGATGCTTTCTTTCTTCCATTGTATACTTTTAGCTCCTTTATCGAAAATGAGGTGTTCAGAGGTTTGTGGGTCAAAATCCGTGTCTTCTATACGATTCCATTGGTCGACTTTTCTGTTTTTATGCCAGTACCACACTGTTTTCATCACTGTAGCTCTGTAATAGAGTTTGAAGTCAGGGATGGTAATGCATCCAGAAGATCCTTTATTGTATAGGATTGTTTTGGCTATCCTGGGTTTTTTGTTTTTCCATATGAAGTTGATTATTGTCCTCTCAAGATCTGTGAAGAATTTTGATGGGACCTTGATGGGGATTGCATTGAATCTATAAATTGCCTTTGGTAGAATTGCCGTTTTTACTATGTTGATCCTCCCAATCCAAGAGCAAGGGAGATCCTTCCATTTTCTGGTATCCTCTTCAATTTCTTTCTTCAATGCCTTAAAGTTCTTGTCAAATAGATCTTTCACTTCCTTGGTTAGAGTTACCCCAAGATATTTTATGCTGTTTGTGGCTATCGTGAAAGGTGAAGCTTCTCTGATTTCCCTCTCTGCTTCCATATCCTTTGATATATCCGATTGATATTTTGGAGTTGATCTTGTATCCTGCCACATTACTAAAGGTGTTTATCAGCTGTTAAAGTTCTTTGGTGGAGTTTTTGGGGTCGCTTATGTACACTATCATATCATCTGCAAATAACGAAAGTTTAACTTCTTCCTTTCTAATTCGAATCCTTTTGATCCCCTTATGTTGTCTTATTGCTATTGCTAGAACTTCAAGCACCATATTGAGAGGTATGGAGAGAGTGGACAGCCTTGTTGTGTTCCTGATTTTAGTGGGATGGTTTTGAGTTTCTCTCCGTTTAATTTAATGTTAGCTGTTGGCTTGCTGTAAATAGCTTTTATTATATTTAGGTATGACCCTTGTATCCCTAATCTCTCCAAGACTTTTATCATAAAGGGATGTTGAATTTTGTCAAATGCTTTTTCAGCATCTAATGAAATGATCATATGGTTTTTTTTTCTTTCAGCTTATTTATATGATGGATTACATTGATAGATTTTCGTATGTTGAACCAGCCCTGCATCTCTGGGATGAAGTCTACTTGATCATAATGGATAATTTTTCTAATTTGTTCTTGGATTCGGTTTGCCAGTATTTTATTAAAGATTTTTGTGTCGATGTTCATGAGTGAGATTGGCCTGTAATTCTCTTTCTTGGTTGAGGCTTTGTGTGGTTTTGGTATCAGAGTAACTGTAGCTTCATAAAAGGAATTTGGCAATGCCTCTTCTGAGGATTCGGACCCAGCGGCCATACAGGCTGAGCTGGGTGATGTTATGTGCCCAAAGAAGGCAGGGGGCCGAAGTTGGGAGGGTTCTGGATGCACGCTGGGTGGGATAGGAAGAAAGAGGCAGTATGCAGGGAGTAGCGGCCCTGCAGAGAGCCCAAGATGGATAGGGGCTTGAGGAACTTCTGAGTTCCCTGTCCCGGGCTGGTGCTGTGGGGTCAGAAACTCACCCCAGTGTTGGCTCTCCTGGAGCCGAGATCAGGTCTCCGTGCTGGTTGGGTAGCTCGTAAACAAAGCGCCTACCTTGCTTGGTGCAGGCAGGCTATTGAAACAAAGGAACTCCCACCCCTTTGGTTGCCCTGAGGATTCGGACCCAGCGCCCATACAAGGTGAGCTGGGTGGTGTTATGTGCCCAAAGAAGGCAGGGGGCCGAAGTGGGGAGGGTTCTGGATGCAAGCTGGGTGGGATAGGAAGAAAGAGGCCATATGCAGGGAGTAGAGGCCCTGCAGAGAGCCCAAGATATATTGGGGCTTGAGGAACTTCTGAGTTCCCTGTCCCCGGGCTGGTGCCACGGGGTCAGAAACTCACCCCAATGTTGGTTCTCCTGGCCCCCAAGAGTATTTTTAAACAACAACAATTGAGTGTTGTTTCAGTTTACTAAGAAAAAGGTGTGAAAATGAGGACACAGATTTGCTTTCTTTCGTAGTAGACCTTTGGTGTTTTTTTTTAACTATTAGCAAATGAGTGTGTTCATCTTTATAGATTTGAAGACTTTGATCAGTTGAACTTCAGTAATGAAAGTCCATTAGATACTCAAGTACATACTTTGTTTTTTCAGTCAGAAAAATCTGTACTTCAAGAATTTTAAAAATATTTGGAAGAGACCTTACACAGAGTCATATACATGCACACATGCAAATATTTCCCACATTTTGGGAAGTTTGTCAGCAATCAAAATTATATATGAGCTAACCTTGTTTCATTAAAGAGTGTGTACTATCAGTGTCTAGACTAAACAACCCCTTGCAGAGACATTTTCATTGGAGGTCTAGCTCTCCAGGATTATGGAGAGAAGTGGTTCTTAACCTGTTGGTTGCAACCCTTTGGGGGTCATACTACCCTTTCATAGGGGTCACATATCAGATATCATGATTCATAATAGCAACAAAGTTACAATTATGAAGTAGCAACAAAATAATTTTATGGTTGGGGGTCACCACAATATGAAAAACTGTATTAAAGGATAGCAGCATCAGGAAGGTTGAGCACCACTGTACAGAAACTCATAGATAGGTTCCAGTGCATGAGTTTGTAGAAAGCAAAGGCCACTCTGCACTGGAATGCTGCAAATTCACAAGCAGAATGAAACTTGAACTCAAATAGAATAGGGCTGTGTGCATAGAGCAAAGCATAGAAATACATACGCTTATAGCTCACCTTCTCTTGCTGAGGGTGAGTGTTCAAGCAGATCTACACATGGATATGAGATTTCTTCTTCACTTCTTCAGCAGCTCTATTAGGCAAGCTTAGTCATTTGTCCAAGTAGGTAGACTTGCTTTAGTCTCTAATGTTGGGGAGACTAGAAGGGCTGCTGGAGATGGGAAACATTGGCCATTGGTCTATCCTGTCATCCAACACAGGTGAAGCATTTCTGATTTAAAAATCTGAAACTCAAGATTCTTCAAAAATTGGAAACTTCTTGAGCACTGACATGAAGTCACACATAGACGGTTCCACATATGACTTTAAGTGAGGGGTCACTGTCAAAATATGGTGCTTTTAAACTCCCATGTGTAACATTGCTTTTAGGCTATGAATATAAATGCATCTGAAGCATGAGTAAACTTTGTGCTTGGACATGGAACTCATCCTTAAGATAACTTGTTAAGTATCCGCAACTGTTCTAAAATTTCACAATTAAATCTAATCCCAAACACTTGTTGTCCTAAGCATTTTAGATAGGGAGTATTTGAACTATCTAATTTCTGTCTGAGGAGCATTAGCCCTATTGCACTATGACAGCAAGAAAGGAAGGTTAGAGCCGGCTGTCCTGTTGACACAGTCAGAACTGTCTTGTGTAAGATAAGCTCATTAGACCTGTTGGTAGGGAGGCTGCAGTGGCAACGTCAGGAAGTGGGATGAGAGTCACCATACAAATTGACTGTGAAATGAGGGAAAGAGGACAGAGAAAACTCTAGAAATAGATGTGCTTACCTTGGAACACATTTATGGAGACAACAGTGGTGCGTCTTGAAAACAGGGAGTCATATGGAGAAGCCTGTGTTGGGCAGATGCAGATGTTCGGAGGTATAGGCAAGTCATTGGTATGACTAGCCACAAAGATTGGGTGCGTCCAAGAAGAATTCAGGAGAGAAAGATTGAAATGCCCCCTACATAGATATCATAAATGAAGACATGAATTGATGACCTGTCTCATAAATAAATACCAAGATGAAAAATTTCACAAAACCACAGTAGACAGTGGAGGAAAGAAATTGCCATCATGTTTCACACCTCTGTAACCTCTCTCTGACATTATAGAATGAATCCCATATTCTTAATATAGAGGAATATAATAGTAGATTCTGACTCAGAAATCTTTATCCAAGATAGACTTCTTCATATTCTTCAGTGATGTCTTCAGAGTCATACCCCCCCCCCGCCCGCTGCTCATTATTTTTTGAGCTAGCATTTTACTATGTAGGTCAGGCTGGCCTCAGACTCTGGCCTCCTGCCTCCTTCTCTGAGTGCTGTGATAGCAAGTGTGTTTGGTAGAATTGTTAGTGCGTATATGTATATATGTGTGCATGCATGTTTGTGTATGTATATATGTGCATACATGTTAGTGCGTGTATGTATATATGTGTGCGTGCATGTTTGTGTATGTATATATGTGCATACATGTTAGTGCGTGTATGTATATATGTGTGCACACATGTTTGTGTGTGTATATATGTGCGTGCATGTTAGTGCGGGTATGTATATATGTGTGCACACATGTTTGCTTGTTTGTGTGTTTATGTGCTCCATGTTTTCTGTTACTTGTTTGTTCATCCACTGAAGATAATGGACTAGTTGGCACAGCTAATGGGTAATGACATGAAGGTGACAAAGAAAAGTTTAAGGCGTGCAGTTTTTTGGAAACACACAAGGATCTCTATATATAGCCTAGACTGACCTCAAACTCATGGTCCTGCTGTGTCAGCCTCCTGAGGTCTGGGGTTACAGGCATGGGCCTCCACCCTTGTTGGCAACATATGACCGAAAGGAGAGTGCCACTGTGAAAGTTCAGGCCATGAGTTCTGAGCTGTGAATGCTGAACTCACCAACAGAGGGAAGGAAAGGCAGAAGACGCGTTTCGCTCTTCACACTGTCTCTTCTAGATGAAGTAGACAAATAGCAGCCACTTCCTGCCCAGAGTTAACCATTGTTACCTTCTTCTCCTTGCAGCCTTATGGTCGTCATCCCCTAACTTCAGGCCTGTCTTGTGTTTTATCTGTGGCTCCTAAGGCATCTAGTAAACATATATAGAAGAGGGTCATCAGAAATTCTAAAATGAGAATTTGGGAAACTCTTGTAGCTCTGTGGCTTCCTTTTTATAAAGTGAGCTAAGTATGATATATACATCTGCGAGGGATTGAACCTAAAATGCTAATGTTCACTTGTATTTGTGTATTTAAAAATCTTAAATAGTTGGCAGACATACAGACTATTAAAATTTGGAATGAACTGTAGCTCCATGATATAGTACCGCTTATATTTGAGTTGAACTCCCAACATGGAAGAGAAGAATTCAGAAAGGTGAATTATTAATTCATATATCAGCCTGGGCAGTAACATCATGAGTGTGCTGGCAATATGACAACATCTGAAATCACTCAGCTCTACTCTAAATATATCTCTACCATGACCAAAATTTTTTCAAAAAATTTTTTGAATGTGGAATTTTAATGGCAACATAGTGCATGTTTCATTTTGCCCCTCATAATGTTTTAAAAGATTCAACTCAGGATATGAGCTGGAATTTAGAGCTGAATTGTAGATGATATACATTTAACATGTGTGTGTATACTGTAAATTTTTAAGGATGTATTTCTTCTGAAATATGTGTGCTGTGCATTGACAGGCCAGAGCTTTAAGCCCTGTTTTCTGAATTTTTTATTACTGTTGGAGAATGTGAGAATTTTTCTCTCCTTGAACTTGCAGCTCACAGAGTCTACTAAATGAACTAATAGATGCAAGAAGTTTGAGAAGTACCTGACACCTGCCAAAGGTGTAGTAAATGCATGTTGCTGTTATTACTATTATTTCTCCAAAGACCATTCTTTTAACTCAGATGCTTTCACGGGGAGTACTAGCATCTGTGTTGACTCAAGCCGTACCAGGATACAACTTTTTACCTCTGGGGTCTTGTCCTCTCCTTTTAATCTACTTTGGAATAGTAGATACACTAAAGGGATCCACAGAGAAGATGACTACCTTCACCTCATTTTTGTGTGCAGATACAACATACCAGCACAGTGAAAATCACCCTTCAAACAAAGAGACTACAGGAGCAGACTTGAGAAAAACAAATCAGTTTAAGTTGTGAATTGGGACAGGTCAGAATAGGTAGGAGACCTTTAAGGAATGGAGGTGGTATGCCGTGGTCACCTCAGACTAGTTACAATTTTCTTAGGTCAAAGGTTAATTTGGGAATTTTGCCATCATTTGCTTTCACAGGGGCCCCTAAGGAGAACATCGCCCCCATGTCAGCTAGAAGCAATCTTAGAGGATGACGTCCCCTCTCCCAACAGAGTTTGCCCGCAGGGTTAGGGACATCTTTTAGTGGTCGGTTTAGGGTTGAGGGGATGGGGAGATATTTTATGGAATTAGGGGTATATTAAAAAAAAGGGGGGGATTAACTGGTTTGATGGGATGATTGGTATTTGTGACTTACTGTTTTTAGAAAATTGTATTGGTACTGTTTCCTGTATATTGATATATTGAATATTGAATGTGAGTGTTCCTACCTCTATTTTTGTACAAGAGTATGCTTATATTGTATTGATATATCTACCATATCACAATGTACATTTCTTCCTCTGATACTATTTATGTAATAACATTGTTTTCATTTGATATGTAATGACATTGTTTACAGTTGAAGATCATTGTCTTCATATATTGCACAGTTGTTTATTCTTTTAGTCTTCAAGTTAGATAGGTATTGAGAATTATAGTTCGTCATATTTATTTTTAGGTTAATCAGGTCTTTTAGATACATAGAGTTTATATTTAGTATAGATAGTATAATCTTCAGCCTCTTCAAAGAGCTGTAGAAAATGACCTTTAATCTAACCTAAAATTCTGTGCCAACGAGCTACAATCACTCCTGGTGACACCACTCTACTTCCGAGAGAACGTTGAGCACCAAAGACACTCCACTGGGAGCTTGTCTTCTTGGCAAAACTGGCCTTTGGGTTAAGAAAAGCCCATACCTCAACTTTTAACAAAGATACAAAATATCCCTAAATGGATAAAACAGGATTGTCTTATCCTGCCAAGACAGGGTAGGATAGTTCTAAGAAAGTTCCTTGCCTTTAATAATGGTATGTCAGTTATGTTAGGCCTTAGCCAAAGTTGGTTGACTCAACATTGCAAATGAGACTTTGGATGATTGCCCAGGTAGTCAGTTGTCTCTGTCAATTGTTGCACATTTTGGATATCTCTCGATTGTTAAGTAATATTTATTCCCTTCTCAGATCTTTGATAGAGTTAAAGATTATATAATTGTAGTTACTCTCTACATTATTTAGACTCCTTGAGATAAAATGTTTAACAAAACTTTTGTTCTCAATATTGTTTGTTATATTTATTATTTGTTATTATTGTTTATAGTTGTATTTGGTTTAGTTCTGTCTTATTTAGACAAAAGGGGGAGATGTAGGGTTAAGCCCGCCTTAGGGGGCGTGTCTGCCTCAGGCAAATGTTTACCTATAAATCTGCCGGGCGTGCGCCCAGCCACCCCTTCTGCTTCCTGTTCTCCGCTGGAACCGTGGTACTGTAAGTCTATTTTCCCCATTAAAGCTGTGTATATGTTTTACAATCTGTCTGCATTCATTTACGCTGCTACAGGTGTGCAGTGGTCACTCCGAGGCTATAGGGAGGTGGTGTGCAGTGGTCACCCTGAGGCATGAGAGTGTGGTGTGCAGTGGTCACCCGAGGCTATAAGAGTGTGGTGTGCAGTGGTCACCCGAGGCTATAGGGAGGTGGTGTGCAGTGGTCACCCTGAGGCTATAAGAGTGTGGTGTGCAGTGGTCACCCTGAGGCTATAAGAGTGTGGTGTGCAGTGGTCACCCGAGGCTATAGGGAGGTGGTGTGCAGTGGTCACCCGAGGCTATAGGGAGGTGGTGGGCAGTGGTCACCCGAGGCTATAGGGAGGTGGTGGGCAGTGGTCACTCCGAGGCTATAGGGAGGTGGTGTGCAGTGGTCACCCCGAGGCTATAGGGAGGTGGTGTGCAGTGGTCACCCCGAGGCTATAGGGAGGTGGTGGGCCGTGGTCACCTCAGGCTATAAGAGTGTGGTGTGCAGTGGTCACCCGAGGCTATAGGGAGGTGGTGTGCAGTGGTCACCCCGAGGCTATAAGAGTGTGGTGTGCAGTGGTCACCCTGAGGCTATAAGAGTGTGGTGTGCAGTGGTCACCCTGAGGCTATAAGAGTGTGGTGTGCAGTGGTCACCCTGAGGATATTTTATCTTGGATCATTTGTGATCCCTTCCAGCTGTAACCACATCTGCTCTGGCTCAGATGGAAGGCCTTGATCTCTATGTTTTATAGCCTATATTAGACGAATGACTATGAACACAGGATTAGAATTTAATTAATTTCCTTTACTCTCTTAGCATCAGTATTTAATGGAGCTGTTTCTTACAATAGAGGGTTCTGGAAAAAGAGGCCCTGATTTGGGCCATGGTTTCTCCTCAGTGTCTGCTGCCTCTCTCTCTCCACTTCCTCTATCACTTCCACCTCTGAGGTTTCTTCTTGTCAGTTGCCTAATAGATGCTCTCATCTTGTGATTTTTTTTTCCTCAATAATGTGTTAGACATATGTAAAAGATATATCTGATGCTATTTACCTTTTTTATGGCAAAGCCAACTAATTGACAGGTGTTACATAATTAAATTGGTGACTGTCTGCCATACGAGACATACAACGGAAGTATAAAGCATGAACCTTCATCCGAAGACACTTCACCTGCTGTGGATGAGAGGACAACACATAGCAAAGCATCAGAGAGCAACACCATGTTCTTCTGTGGCTGTCTAAAGAAAGTCGGCATGCATTCTTGGGATGCCCTTAAGAGTGACCTTTGCTTCAAATGACTCCTTGGAGGGCTAGACATACAGCCTGCAAATACCAATTGAGCAGAAATGCAATATCTAGACCAAGTTTATATTTATGTACTAGTTTTCCTTTATTACCTATAAAATTATCAGATAACTATCTGAGAAACCCTCCTCTCTAGTCCCCAGGAAGAGGATGGTTTATATGAGCATATTTTTAAAAGTTTTAATGTGCTTCTATTCATTGGAATTATACATATTGTAATCCTTTCACCATATATGAAATATATAGTAACACTCAAACCAAAATAATTTGCTGACAACTTCTAATATTCTAATATAATAATTCTAATAACAATAGCACTTAAATTGCTATTTACTTGGGATGATTTAAATTTAAGCAGTTTCCCAATTTGCATATGTGAATAATCTAATTTAAGATAACGTTCTTATTGTGTGAGTTTGTTCTGTCACTGAGTTGGGACTCCCTTGTTGCCTCAACTCCTTGTATACGATGCATTGTCCTCATGCTGTACTCTGGTCGATATTCTGGAGTCAGCCTACCAGTTCTACTTTTGTCCCTTCAGCCTAAACATACTCACCAAAGTATACGTCTTGCAGCTTCCCCCAAATATCATAGTTTCCCACATCAAGGTATCCCAGTTTGCGCTGTTCAACCCTGCTTTAGCTTCCCTATAGGTCATCAGGGTGACATAGAACAGAAATTTAACATCTAAGCAGGGTTCTTTAATGGAGCCAAATAACCTAGCCAAGAAGTAGTGTTAAGAACTGATGGCCAAGACATTATTACTTTTTTTGTAGCTGACATACCATATGCATTAGGCACAGATTCTGACTTAAATTCTCTCCAGAGACAGTACTGACATGCGGAAAAAGAAAGGGATGATGTGAGCAGTTATTAACAATGTCTGACTGCCAGAAATGGACATTGCTGCATACAAGATGAAGAGTCTAGATGCCACTCTAAATTTCTGTTGTATGTTTTCAGGATGAGAGTGCACTTCCAGGACATTCTTTAGGCTGAACCATCAAAACGAGAAGTCATTATCTTTCAACACTTTTTGTGTTTTGACAAGACGTGAACTTTATGTGTGGAGAGCTGCTAATATAATGCTAAGATCCAGATGTTAAATATACTGAGATTTTTTTTTAAGAAGTGGGCAGAATTCT
Source organism: Microtus oregoni (assembly GCF_018167655.1). NCBI lineage: Eukaryota > Metazoa > Chordata > Mammalia > Rodentia > Cricetidae > Microtus > Microtus oregoni. Next base: position 2,555,546 of record NW_024544720.1, read on the forward strand.
GAATCCTTTGCTTGCTTACATCTTAATATTCAGAAAAAGCCTATAAAGTGTTTGTGCACACACACGTGTATGTGCGCGCGCGTGCATGTGTTCGTGTGTGCAAGAGAGAAGGAGAGTTTTGCTTTTCATCTTTTTTCTAAGTTAAATAGAATTTCATTTTAGTGACCATTAATAGAACATGCATTATTGGTAAGAGAGTTGACTTTAAATTTTTTATTTGTGTGTGTATATTTGTAAGTGTGCTTACGGTTATTCACAGAGGCTAGAAGGACACACTGGATGCCTTGAGGCTATGGAGTCACAAATGTTTACTAAGTACCCAGTATGAGTGCTGCCACCAGAACTCCTTCTCTGACAGCACTCTTTTTTTTTTTTTTCGAGACAGGGTTTCTCTGTGGCTTTGGAGCCTGTCCTGGAACTAGCTCTCTAGACCAGGCTGGTCTCGAACTCACAGAGATCCGCCTACCTCTGCCTCCCGAGTGCTGGGATTAAAGGCATGCGCCACCATCGCCTGGCTTCTGACAGCACTCTTAACCATTGAACCACCTCCAGAGAACCTAGACAACAATGAGGACCCTCAGAGAGACATACATGAATCTAATCTCCATGGAAAGTAGAAAAAGATCTCCTGAGTAAATTGGGAACCTGGGGACCATGGGAGAGGGTAGAAAGGGAAGGGAGTGGGAAAAATATATAGCTCAATAAAAATAATAAAGAAAGTCAGAAGCCCTCAAAGTGCAAGACCCCGAAGAATAAGGATTTGGAAAGGTATAAAAGGAGACAGGTACTCCGTGTCCATAATATTCCATAACCACCCTAACATGGCCACACCATGTTAGAAATGTTTTCATAGCTATTCCTAAGCAATCTGTATAATTTCTAGTTCTTTAATTATATCCTCAGAATATTTTGAGAATCAATAAAATAATGGGCAGATGTGGCACTATTTCCAATGCCATTCCATCTGGATAAGCCCATCGTGAACTGACAATGCATTTAATCTACCTAACAAGCAGCACAGCTTTACCTCACCCATCTCAAATGTACACAGAATCTTACATTCACCTACCATTGGGTAAAATTATCTACCACAAAGCCCATTCTATAACAAAGCATCAAAGTTTATCTAACCTCTTGGGTACTAGATCAAAAGTACAAATCAGAATAGCTGGATGGGCACATCATGAAGTTGACAAATCCTGAACTGAACTGCTGGCAAGCCAGAGACCATCTGTATAAATCATGCCATAGCAGCCACGGTATATTTTACAAAGAACGGTGGCAGTATACAAGGAAGAGATGAGGCAGGCCATACTTTTCTCCTTTCTATGCGACCTTGGACAAGTGACCTGACTGCTCTGTGCCTTCTTTTGCTTAACCCTGAGCCTGGGTGTTAAAAGTTATGACAACAGCATAAGGGAATCTATGGAGAAGTGCCCTGGAAAATGAAAAATGCTACTCTCATTTTTCTTTAAGAATAAGAACCTATATAATAAGAATTTAGGTAGCGATCTTCTGAATGCGTACACAAGACCATAGTTACTGTAATTTGTAAATCACATGGGAAAGTCTTTCCTTCTGTGATCTGTGGCCGCTGTTTGTCCTGAGTGCATCTTCGTTGTCATCCACATGTCCTGATGTATCCAGAGAGGTTAGTGTCAGAAATGGTAATGTCACTGACTACCAGGGCAAGATGTTCCTATTTAAATGTGTGTAGACTGTACTTCATTCTCTGTAACCCCTCCCAATAGAACTGTTACTCCAGTTACTACTGCTTGTCTTGAAAGAAAACATTAAAGATTCCTAAGAGATGGGAAGGAAAATTCTTTGGACCACATACTGATGGAGGAAGGTCATTGGTTAAAAAAAATAAAGAACTGCTTGACTGGGCCTCATAGGTTAAAACATAGGTGGGAGGAGTAAATAGAACAGAATGCTGGGAGGAAGAGGAAGTGAGCTCAGAGGCCATGCTCCCCTCTCCCGGGCAGACACCATGAAGAAAGCTGCCAGGTCAGACATGCTGAATCTTTCCCGGTAAGACTGATGCTACACAGATTATTAGAGATGGGTTTATCAGGATATGAGAATTAGCCTGTAAGGGCTAGAGTTAATGGGCCAAGCAGTGTTTAAATGAATACAGTTTGTGTGTTGTTATTTCGGGGCATAAGTTAACCAGGCAGCTGGGAGCTGGGTGGCCGGAAAGCAGCCCGCAGCTCCTACAACAACATACTCCTTGAGTGATGGAGGAAGAGGGAGCACATATGAGAACAAGAGCCCTTTGCATCAGACACAGTGCTTCTCCAGAGTCCAGTTCCCACCAAAGCCTGCACCAGAGCACAGAATGTCTGCCTCAGCTGAAGGGTTTGGGCTGTGGAAATGGTAAGGCCTTCTGGGTTGCACTGTTCTCCACACACTTAAGGCTTTGCAAAGGTCTTTGGAGATGTTGAAGAACAAGGTCAGGGCTCTATTTGAGACAAAGGCTAACTTCAGACTTGAAAAGGAAAGATTATTTGATGTATGCTGTTCATTATGAATAGAACATCAGATAGTGGAGTGGGAAGTAAGAATGCTGGAGACTGGCTACTTCTGCCTCTTCTTCTGCCAGTAACGTGGGTCCCAGTGTGCCTTGCCCATCTATGACATAACATTTCCCACACTGACTTCTGGTTGTTGGTGGACCCATTGCCTCTCTTTAACTGATCAATAGACACCTCAATCCCCAAGACACTAGGAGACATCCTAGTCTCAATATTTAGCAGGCCAACCCTGGAGCTGGACTCAATCAAATAGGAAAGCTTGATCCCAAATTTCAGTGTTCATAGTGAGACTATTTTCAGCTTTCTCAGAAACAGCATCTGTAAATAATCAGGCAGAAACCTTTTATGAAACAACATAAGAAAAACCTCAAATCTATTTATTCTAAGGCTGCAACATTTAAACAAGATTTTTAACCCATAGGGATGCCAAGATCAACATGGAGCTTCCTGCACATAAAAACTGGAATTTCATAGCAGTGTGGGGGCAAGAGCTATGATCACATCTCTGCCTTCCTAAATTATATACTGCTTACTGTTACTGTGAACAGAGGTCTGGATAGAGACGGGCTTGTGGCTGATGTAAGACCCACTACAAACTCTGCTCTTCTATGATGTGGTATCTGTTGTGATAGGGCTCGGAGAGCCATCAGGCTAGCTGGACTGTTTAAGGCAAAAAGGTCACTTGTAGTTCATGCCACAATTTAAATCTTCCATGAAATTTAGCATGGAACTTTCATTTTGCATAGAAAAATGATTAAGGACATTACATAATATATTTTCATTAGAAGATGGTGTTCTGAACATTGCTTTAGTGGCAGCTATAAATGCCATTCCGAAGTCCGTTTCTTTTTCATACAATTTGGATGAAGGAAGTAGTTTTCTATAAGATGGTGTTAAACATGACTTTGAATAAACTCTTCTTGTCTGGGTATGTAGCTCAGTGCTGCTACCCACAAGACCCTGTATTCCACCTACACACTGACAAGAAACAATAGCAACAAAATCTTTTCATCTCTTCTAGCAGCACAATTTTCTCCCAAGGAAGAGAGACTGTTGTATCTGGAAGACTCTGCAGTGCTCTATCCTCCCGAACCAGGTTTAGAGCAGGGGCAGGGGTGAGGAGTGAACTGCTGAGAGGAGACAGGACTCTGTAATAGTACTGCGGTACTGGGAGAACCTGGTGACCAGCATCCACTCTGATATGCTAATAGGCACCTAGGCATTTGTAAATGTGCACACTTCACCCCACATTTCCATGAGTGCATATGTAGGATGCAATGCAGAGAGTCTCTGCATATATTTTGTTTAGTTATAGAAATTAGCTGGCCTGGAATTCACAGAGATCAGCCTGCCTCTGTTTCCTAGGTGCTAGGATTGAAGTCATACACTGTGACACTCATTAAGAAAATAGATTTTTTAACAATAGTTATTTTCCAGGAGGAGAGTAAAATTGGAAAAGGTAAAATTTTTGTATTTTCATCACCGATTCCTCCTTGTTTGAATTCCTCATAAAATATATATATATATAATTGTTTATCTCTGGTTCTTGGCACATGACCTGGCACCTAAAAACATTCAGTGTTAGGGAGGTGGCTCCACCCACAGAGAATTACACATCTGACTTTATGAGGGTTAAGAGATGGATAAGGAGGAGGAAATTGAACTAAGGCTTAGGAAGGAAAGTAGGAACTGTGACTGATTCTAGAAAAGGCCCTTGGAAATCAAGAGTTTTGAATGCTGCTGGTAAGCTAAATATCTTATCTTAAAAATTGTCAGAGAAATGGTTAAAAGGTGATTGTTGCTAAGCCAGCCTATCTGAAAGTTCAATACCCAGGACCCACAAGATGAAAAGAGAGAATCAGCTTGACATGCCACACATATCCCCCAAATAAATTTGTAAATCAATACATAATGAAGTTTTAAAATGACAACAAAAATTTGTCTCAAGGGGCTGTGGTCACGGCTGGATTGGTGAAGAGCTTCCCCATTCATACTCTTTAACCTGAGGGCAGGAGTTTGCATCACTGTACCATGTAAAGATAAGTTGCTGGGGGGGGGGGGCTGCATCTATAATCTTATCACTGGAGGTGAAGACAGGGAGATCCCTGGAGCTCATTGTTCAGCCAGCCGGCTTAGTCAAATTGTTGAGCTCCAAATTCAGAGAGGTCTTGTCTCAAAAAATAAGGTAGAGAGTGATCAAGGTAGATAGCAGCACCAGACTTTGGCCTCTACACCCCCCATCACTCCCGTACCCACCTGCACATGTGTACACACTCACACCAAAGTGTACATATTCTATACCACACATACAATGAAAGAAAACCTGGCCTAAATTAGCTACAAAGCTACTGGTGACAGCGCATAGTCCGAGCAATAATCATCTCCATCCCCAAGGCTTTATCTGTGGGCTGAACAAAAGGCCACTGATAGAGTTCACCTGCTTACGAGCTGGAGTAACTAGACTAGCCCATGTGTATCAAAAAGGCTGTGTGGGGGCTGGAAAGATGTCTCAGTGGTTAAGAGCACTGACTGTTCTTCCAGAGGACCCAGGTTTGAGGCTTAGCACCCACAAGGCAGCTCACAAGGGTCTGTATGTAATTCCAGTCCCAGGGAATCTGACCTCTTCTGGCCTCCAAGATGCACAGATTTATATGCAAGTCAAACACCCACACACATAAAAGTAATAGTTAATAACAAAGACAAGTCTTGTGCTCACAAGCCAAGTGAAGGGAACTAGAGGGTTTTCTGGGCTGTGTTGGAAAGGGGAAAACAACTGTATCACCTGTACTTGGCCTGGGACAGCCAGCTCCGTTTGCTCCACGGATTGCTTGCTAGAGTGCTGAGAATTATTAGCTTCCACCCAGCTGGCAAAACCCAAGCATGGAACCATCTTTTGGCTCCTCATTTGGCAGGGGGTTGGAAACATTTACAGGTGCTCAGAGTTAATTTGTAGAGAGACAGGAATATCTAAATGAGACTTCAGTCAGCTGTCAGTCATTGGAGTCACTTAAGCCTCTGACCAAGTGAAGACTTGCCTCAGTCTGGGTGGCAGAGTCTATGGGGTGCAGATGCCGTGTGTTATACTGGAAAGAAGCTGACTGAAATCACTGACTTCCTAAATTAAAGGCACAGAAGACTCCTATGTAATTCTGCTAATTACACATCCCTTTTTCTCCTGCATTCCTTTTATTCCTTTCCATTCACCTCTGTCTCCTCAACTACAAGATCTTGTGCTAAAAGCAAGCTGTAGTGGAAGATCTAAGAAGGGCCCACTGGCCTCAAAGGGAAACAAAAGCCCCTTGTTTGAAAGTCCAAAAGCTTCAGGATCTAGTTTCTGACAGTCATAGGAAATAGTAAAGCATTTCAGGAGAGTCGTGAATACCTTTGATTATGTTTCCCATCTGCTCTCTACTAAGATGGACTGTTAATAAAACATCCTTGGTTTTTATTACTAGGCAGAAAGAGTCCAGGTCATCTCGTTTCTCATTAAAGTATATGCTTGTGGCATTATTGCAGAGTTTTCATAATTCAGCTCTAGAGACAAACTCATTTCTACAATACACAGTCTTAGACAACTTGGAGTTGTGGTTTTCACAGAAAGGCAGATATGCAAGGCAGGGCAAGTAATGGAGGATTATCTAGTCTGATTGCCTCAGAGACCAAAGTGTGAGTCTGATGTGTAGTTGCCTGATGCTTGATGGTGGGAGGAGTAAAGACAGAGGGATTATTGCTTCCTGTGTCACAGGGCCAGATAGGAGAGGTCTGGCTCTTGGGTGGGTAGTTTGCCTATTAAAGGCTTCCTTCCAGTGGTGACTTTTCTGCCTTTAAGAATTGGTTTATCCCCAGCTAGAAGTGCTAAAAACTGTCAGAACATACAGGAGGTAAGAATTATATGCTGTACAAATTAGTGGAGGTACTCTTTTATTGCCATTTGCTAAATTATACAATCTACAAAGATCTAATACATTTACCTTCTACATCTGGAGGCAATCCAGAGCTACTACTACTTCTCCCTTCACTCCCTTGGTTTTCCAAAGTTTGGGGATACCCCCCACCGAAGACATTTTATTTTCTATCTTAGGCTAGCCTGGAACTCATGATACAGCCCACACTTGCAGTGAACTCCAGGCAATCTGCTTCTACACCATGGCTCACCTCCCCCCCCCCCCCCCTTTTCCTCTTAAAGACTTTTAAAGGACCTTTTAGAATGGTAGACTTTTGGTTTTTTCCCTCTCCATTGTATTTTTGGACTTGGTGTTTAGCCTTCATGTATTCTGTTAATTTATACAATTTGGCAAGGCTTTTGTCCTTTGACCTTGGCAATACTGAGGAATACTATTGTCTTTTTGGCTCATATACTTACAAAGTCCTTTCACACCTGCTATGTCCAATGCTCTGCATGCTGTGTGAGACAGATAGTTATTAACAGAGTTTTTCCAAGTAGGGAAATGGGAGAGGTTAAGCAAACCTGGCCCTTTGGCTGCAGAGACCTGGGACCAACCCAGAACTTAAACTCTGAATGCTGCCATTTCTTACTCTGATCTCCACCTCTCCCTACCTTGCTGTCATGGCATTCAAAGGCTTTGAGTAGCACAAACATGGTGCAGGGCAGGGCCGTCGTCCTCAGGAACAAAAATGGCAGACTTCTGAAGTCTGACTTAGAGTTATTAGAGAAAGATGAAAGGATGGAGGTACCCCAGCAAATTTAGAGGAAGTTTTCATTTTTTCTGTCTCCATGGAGATCTAACACTGCTGGGGTTTCTCCTGATGCATGAGGGATCAATTGCTACAGCAATGACCAGTTGTTTCTTGGAACTTGCTGATGACAGGGATCCCCAGAAGTCACTTCTGTGACAGTGTTTTAGCATCTCTGTCCTATCTACTTCCCACTCCAGGCACAAAACAGCCTAGTGATGTGGGGACAGCAGTGAGCTTCAGGATACTATACAACTGTGGTCTGGCTCAAAGGACCATGTGTTAATTACTTCCCCAGACTATCCTAGTTTGATCTTTACTGTTTTAAGTTTGTTTTTGTGTTTGATGAAATGATCCCTGCATGGAACCCTTTAGGGGATGAAGACACGTATATAAAAGGCCAGTTTCGCATTTGAATTGTAGGAGTTCTAGTTTATCTGAGAAAAAAATTGAAATAGGAGATCCCAGAAAGAGAAATATCTGTGTGTGTGGAATGATGGATGAGTCCTCCTTCCTGAGTCCTCTCGCTCTGCCGTACTTCTCTGCACAGCCTTTGTGTTTTTTGTTTTTGTTTTGTTTTTCAAAATTTTATTTTTTATTGTTTTTATTAAGCTATATATCATTCTCCGCTGTCCTCCCTTCCTTTCCCCTTCTACCCTCTCACACTCCCAATTTACTTAGGAGATCTAGTCTTTTTCTACTTCCCATGTAGATTAGATCGATGCATGTCTCTCTTAGGATCCTCATTGTTGTCCAAGTTCTCTGGGATTGTGAATCATAGACTGGTTTTTCTTTGCTTTATGTCTAAAAGCCACTTATTAATGACTACAGATTCTATTTATCTTTCTGGGTCTGGGTTATCTCACTCAATATGATGTTTTCCAGATTTATCCATTTGCCCGCATATTTCAAGTTGTCATTTTTTTCCCGCTGTTTAGCACTTCCATGGTGTAAATGTACCACATCTTCTTTATCCATTCCTTGGTTGAGGGGTATTTGTGTTGCCTCCAGGTTCTGACTGTGACAAACAATGCTGTTATGAACATAGTTGAGCACATGACCTTGTGGTATAATTGAGCATCCTTTGGGTATATACGCAAAAGTGGTATTGATGGGTCTTGAGGTGGGTTGTTTCCTAATTTTCTGAGAAATCGCAATACTGATTTCCAAAGCAGCTGTATCAATTTGCACTCCCACCAGCAATGCAGGAGTGTTACCACACATCCCCTTACCACACATCCTCTCCAGGATAAGTTGTCATCAGTGTTTTTTGATCTTGGCCATTCTGACAGGTGTAAGATGGAATCTTAGAGTTGTTTTGCATTTCTCTGATGGCTAAAGATGTTGAGCATTTCCTTAAGTGTCTTTTAGCCATTTGATATTCATTTGTTGAGAGTTCTCTGAGGTCTATACCCCACTTTTTATTCTTTTGATGACCAATTTCTTGAGTTCTTTGTATATTTTGGAGATCAGTCCTCTGTCTGATGTGGGGTTAGTAAAGATCTTTTCCTATTCTGTAGGCTGCCATTTTGCCTTGTTGACTGTGTCCTTTGCTTTACAGAAGTTTCTCAGTTTCAGGAGGTCCCATTTATTAATTGTTTCTTTCAACATCTGTGCTACTGGGGTTATATTTAGGAAGTGGTCTCCTGTGCCAATGCATTCAAGTGTACTTGCTACTTTCTCTTCTATGAGATTCAGTGTGGTTTATTTTATGTTGAGGTCTTTGATCCATTTGGAATTGAGCTTTGTGCACGGATAGATATGGATCTATTTTCGTTCTTCTACATGTTGATATCCAGTTGTGCCATCACCATTTGTTGAATATGCTTTCTTTTTTCCATTTTATATTTTTGCTTCTTTGTCAAAAATCAGGTGTTCGTAGGTGTGTGGATTGATATCTGGGTCTTCAATTTGTTTCCATTGGTCCTCCTGTCTGTTTTATGCCAATACCAGACTGTTTTCAAAAGAGTTTTTGTTGTCATGTTCTGATCTGCTTGTCCTGATTATACCGTGGGAACATTTCATTCAAACGATGTGTTTTGTTTGTTTGAGGAAAGATTGCATGTGTCTCCAGCTGATCTCAACCTCACAACCTAGCCCCAGATGAACATGACGTTCTCATCCTCTAGCCTCCCCTTCCCAAGTGTCGGATCACAGGCATGGCCACAACACTGAGTATGTTCTACCTGAGATCAAACCCAGGGCCTGTACACCCTAGGCAAGTACTCAACCAGCTTAGCTACATCTCCATCCCCTAAAAAAAAATTAAGAATTTATTTTAAACATTTTAAAAAATATTTATTTTTATTTTATGTGTCGTATTTGTGTGCAATGCTTATGAGTGTTTTGATTGCCTGTATATCTGGGCACTGCATGTGTGCAGTATTGGCAGAGGCCAGAGAAGGACACCAGAGCCCCTGGAACTAGAGTTACATGTGGTTATTAGCTGCTGTTTGGGTGCTGGGAATTAAACTCAGGTTGTCTGGACCAGCAACCAGTGCTCTTAACTGATGGGCCATCTCTCCAGCACCCCGTCCCATTTTTTTTTTTTTTTGGTAAAAAACATTTACTTGATCATTGTCTTATACTGTATATTAGTATAATGACTAGAAAATCATTTATTGAGATCTTATGGAAACATAAGATACTATTTACTCATCTGTTTATAAATAGTTATATAAGTTATATTTTATTTGTTTATTTTATTTTACTTCCTCTCTCCCCTCGCTTCCATAATAAAGGGGAAATAAGCTGCTCTGTGGGGGGTGACTTATTTTGCTTAATTTGATGGTGCAGGTGGAAAATTATACATGTTTTCCTGTTTTAATTGACTTATTTCATTTAACATAATTAAGATTCACCCATTTTATAGCATATCAGAATTTTCCATTTTAAAGGAAGAATAATATTCTATAATATGCACATAACTGTATTTTATTTACCATTCATCTGTCAGTAGGTAGATTGTTTCTTTTTTGGACTGTTTTAAAATGACTAATTCATCTTATTTCATAGTGAGTGGGCTGTGGTTGAGAAAAAAGACAACTTAGACTTTCAAAGTTCTTCATCTAGAGTTATTCTTAATATTTACCTCCCTCCTGTACTGCTGGGTTTAGAACCCAGTCCTCACAAATTCAAGGCCATCACTCTGCCCCTGAACCATCCCCTTTGTGTAAGCTGTACTGGTCGCATGTCTTATTTCTGATATTAGTAACTTGTGTGTGTGTGTGTGTGTGTGTGTGTGTGTGTGTGCGCGCGCGCATGCACGGGTGGGTGGGTGTGTTGCCAGCAATATTGCATTGTATAGACCACAAAACAACTTTTGGGAGTCAGTGCCCACTTTCACCTTGTTGAGGCAGTAGCTGTCTTGTTTCTGTCATTATGTAGTGTACTGGCCCATTATCTTCTAGCTTGCTGTGTGTCTCTGCCTCCCATCTTGCCATAGAAATAATGGGTTACAGGTGCACACCACCACATCACCTCCTGAGCTTGTATCCCCAGTTCCTTGGCCTAGAATTCACTATACAGATCAGGTTGGTCTAGAATTCACAGAGATCTGCCTCCTTCTGCCTCCCAAGTTTTGGGGTTAAGTGTGGACCACCATGCCCAGCTCTAAAATAGAATATTTTTATATTGTTTTGAAATCTGCATTGTGGCATCCCCCTTTACACCTGAGATTATTAGAAGAGAGAGAAACAGAATCTCAATACTACGTACTACATAACTGGTGGCAGAAGGCCAGATTCTCCTGCGTGCCCTCTGGTACCTACCTGAGGTCTGTTTGTTGTGGCTTTATTGATGAGCAGGTATGAAAGGTCCATCTCTTCCTGGTCTCCTTTGGCAGCAGGGTGTGCATGGTGTTGTTATGGCAGCAGTAAAGATCCTGAGTCTCCTCTGGTCTTTCTCTGTGACACCCCAGTGGCCTCCTCACCATAGCACTCACATGAGCTCTGCTGCCAAGGGTGAAGGGAAAGCCACAGTTCATTCATGGTGTTTAGCTAAAAGACAGCATTTGCAGAGAGTAAAAGACCAGCAGAAGGAAGCTGGGAGGGAAGATGAAGGGACACAAGTACAAAGCGTGTGTGTGTGTGTGTGTGTGTGTGTGTGTGTGTGTGTATAAGTAATGAAACTCCATTACTTTGCATAGTAACTAAATTAATAAAATACAGTTAACAGAATGAAGTGTAACAGTTTAGTGTGTTTGATATGATATCTATGAGGTATTTAAAAGCAAGTTAGATTTTTTTCATCTCTGCTTAGGAGTTAAATTTTAGACTAGTGGTGCATTAGTTCCCACCATCTCTGAAATGAAAGCACACTGTATAAAAATGTATAATGTGATCATCCTAAAAGAAATCCATTTACCTCTGTCAGCACTTCTCCCTTTGTTGCTAGGCTGCCCTAAGGAGAACACACTTGTTGGCTGCTCTTTCTGCTCTTCCTTCCTGTGCTCCTTAGGGTTCCGAGCTTGCTAGCTCCTTCAGCTGCAAGTCTGGGATAGATGTGGCAGCAAACATAAGAACAACTCAGCTATACATCATCCTTTCAGTTTTGATGTCTTTATCTGAGGCTGCCTTCTTTTCTCTCCTCCGTCTTCTGTTTGTTTTCTGTCTGTAATCAGAAAATTCATTGACTTGTCTCCTTGCAATAGTAGAGTTTGTAGGTCTAATCAACTCAGTTTTTCAAATATTATAAACATGCTCCGCCACTTAACAAGCCAGAAGAGTACCAAAACACCTGCCAGAAACGATGGTTTTCAGAATTTTGCGGTGTGCCTGGCACCTTGTGAATCATATCCTCAGAAAAATGCTAGGGTGGCAGGGGTGCATATTTCACCCCTGGTTTACAGAGGTAAGAACTGAGGTTCAGAGAAATAAAGGCTCTGTGCATCCCTAAATATTCCACAGCATAAATGAATGTAACTTCATTTAAGTTCATATCTTAAACTAATATTCTACAATACTTAACCACTGAGCCACCGTTCCAGTCCCTGTTTTGTTTTTGTTTTTTTGAGATAGGATCTCACTTTGGAATCCTGGCTGATCTGGAACTTTGATTTGCCTGCCTCTTCCTCCTGAGTGCAGGGATTAAAGGCTTGCTCCACCATGCCTAGCTTCTTTTCTTTTAAGGTAATATTCTCACTGTATAGTTCTGGCCAGTGTTGAACTATGTAGTACTGCTAGGTCTCAAACTCACAGCAGCCCACCAAACTCCACTCCTCAAGAGCTGGGATTGCAGGTATGAGCCTCCACACTCAGCCACCATCATTTCTGCATTGTATATTTTGACACCTATGTCAGTGCGAAGTATCTTGTGCTTTAAAACTATTTCCTCAAAGGCTCTATATACATTAATGAGTTTATGCCTATTTTCTTTCAGTGAAATTTGACTTAAAAACTAATTGTACATTTCTTTTTTCCCTCTCTTCCACCACCCCATCCTTTTTTTTCCTTTTCTCAATATTTAACAATACTTGAATTTCCTGGAATGTTTCAAGTTTAAGACAACTATAAATTAACTCACACATAATCCTCCAAGTTAGAAGTATGACATCCGTGTGTGTGTGTGTGTGTGTGTGTGTGTGTGAGAGAGAGAGAGAGAGAGAGAGAGAGAGAGTGAGAGAGTGAGAGAGTGAGTTTAGAACCATAGGAGTTTTTGTTATAATCTAGCAATCACAGAGTACTAAGGAAATGCAAGAGACAGAAACTTCATGTGGAACTCCAAGTGTGGTGGCCGTTTCTGCCCAGGTCCTACTCATGCCTGCCCGCTGAGTCAGGAGGGAGAGACAGGAATTGTCAAAGTCTTATCAGGAGTTTTGTCCTGTACTGTCTTTTAATAATATTGTCCAAGGAATCGCTGTACTAAGGAAGTGTGATAAAGCTGAGACTGAGCTTTGTACCCATATTTTCCCTGGGATACTGCGTCACATTTTGTCAAAAGCCAAAGACGTTGACTTAACCACTGACATTCTAATCAAGCATTATCAAAAGTTCATTTCCATTCTGAATTCCTTCTGTTAATGAGACGTAGTCATCATTCATCCAGCTATTTATTGTGTTCCTTATGTGCAGAGTTTCGCAATTCTGACTGCATACAGGAGTTACCCAGAGCCTTTAAAAAATAGAAAGATGTAGGAAGTTAAGGCCTACGAGGCCAAAAGGAGCTGACCTGGAGTCGGAGCTGTCCACTGCAGAAGACATTCAAGAAGAATAACTTTTTCCAGAAAGCATAATATCAAGCCCCACCCCCACCCCCAGAGATTTGGTAGTTGTCTTTAGATAAGGCTGTAATGAGGGTGCACCCTGTCGTCATTGATGCCCTTAATCTCTTATATTGCTTCTCCTAATCTTTAAATTTAGGGCAAATTAGTTCAGGAAATCATAAAGCAAGGCGTTTTCCACAAAGGATTTTTTGCCTGTATTACCATGTAAATATTCAAACCAAAAGATGAGGCCACACATGCATTTTAAGTGGTGCGAGGACAGCTGAGTGAAACATTAGTTATGTAAGTACATGGCTTTTCAACTAGGATGACCACTGGGATGGCAGCCATAGAATGGGTCACAGATATGCAGTGTAGAAAGTTCTGATTTGCCTCCCCAACTCCATCTCACCTCAGCCTATCCAGTTCTCTTCTGTAAAAGGCCTTGAGGCTTCTGACCCTTCAGCTGTGTCCCTTCTCTTGTTGCATTCTTGCCCCTGGAACTCTTGCTTCTTGCTACCATATTGGTAATATCTCAGTCATATGAAACAGCCGTTTGGAATTCTGTACTGCTAATTTCAGTTATTTCTACCATCTTATATGTAGACACAGGAAAGATACACTTGCTTCACCATTTTGTTTGCGCTCCATCTTCCCAAAAGCAGTTTCTCCTAAACAACCAAAACCACAGGAACCGGTTCAGTTGAAGAGAATAAACAGATTTCAAGGGATCAAAAGACATTGTGGAAGCTCAAGTAGCAATCTCTTCATCACTGGATCACACTCACGTGGAGATGGTGTCATGTTGAAGATGAAAGCATCAGGGACTCTATGTTATGCTTCACTTTCTGATGAGTTCAGTGATCTTAATTTTGCCTTAAAATTAGATTAAACAAACCAAGAATACATTTGAGAAAAAGAAAGATGTCTTGGCTTAGATGTTGGAGTTTGTCCAGTTCCCAAGCATCCAAAGAAAACTTTTCCCAACTTCTTTTCTAATAACTCGGATATATGAGAGCAAGCAGACAGTCAGCCCCTATCCTTCTTCACGTGGCCACAGGAGCTTCAGAGGCTGCTTAATTACCTGGCAACCTTGGCCATGGACACAGTATTGACCTTTTACAGTAAATACTGTAAAAGATGATTTGGGGGAAGAATAATTTTTCTCTTACTTTTCCCCAATCATTTCCTCACTTCGGCTTAGTAATAGAGTTATAACTTTAATATTTAATAATGCTCAGCTCCATTCATTCATTCATTCATTACTTATTACTTCATTTTCATATAAAAATACAACCAAAGAAAATAGATTGCATATAATTTCAGTCAAACCTGTTATTTCAAAAAGCTGGACAGTAAGGAATCACTGAAAGTGAGTGCTCCCAACAGACACATTTTGCTTCATTCACTGTTGTAAAGTTGTGTGATTAGCTTTTCTCTTCCAAGATTAGTACAGTCTGTGATGAGAGAGCTTAATGGGTGTTACTCACCCCAATTTTCCCACTTTTGCTGTTAGAGTTTTGTTTGTCATAGTTCCCAGTGTTCATTAGAAAGATCAACCCAAGTGGGGTACAAGCAGGTGCATCTGTGCTGCCGATCCAGGAGCAAATAGGTGGTGGGAAAGGGGGCCAAGTCAGAGCCTGTTTATTTCTAAGGAGGAGGGAGGGAGGGGAGGAGGGAGGGAGGGCGTATGGCTGGAGTGCTGGGGATTGTACCTAGGATCTTGCACTAGCTAGGCAAGAAGTCTACCACTAAGCTGTATCCCAAGTGCTGTTTGTTTTTCTGTCTGTTTGGAAACAGCTTTTCACCATGTACTACAAGCTGGGTAGCAGGATTTTACTGTGTAGCCCAGGCTGGCCTTGAATTTCCAGTCCTCTTCTCCCAGCCTCCTGAGAGCTAGGATTACAGGCATGTGCCACACATATTTTAAACGGTTTGTGTTCACAAGTGTACACACTAAGCTATGAACAGGTAAATGGCTTCTGATCTTCCGTGTCCATCTGAGAGCCCGCTGAGTCCATCATGACTGCATCCCACTGATGTCATTCTCACTTGCCTTCTTCGGGGTCTTTAATAAGCTGGCCATTGAAAGCTCCTGCTCTTCATTTCTTTTTTTAAATTGCTTTATAAATAATACCATTCAAAATTTCCACTTCCTCCCCTCCTCCCATTTCCCTCCCACCCCCCACTCATCCTCCTCCCTCCCCCTCCAGTCCTAAGAGAGGACAGGGTACCCTGCCCTGTGGGAAGTCCCAAGGCCCTTCCCCCTACATCCAGGTCTAGGAAAATGTGCATCCAAACAGACTAGGATCCCAAAAAGCCAGTACATGCAGTAGAAACAAATCCAAGTGTCATTATCATTGGCTTCTCAGTCAGCCCCCATTGTCAGCCACATTCAGAGTGTCCAGTTTGATCCCATGCTCATTCAGACCCAGTCCAGCTCACTTTGGTGAGCTCCCATTAGATCAGGCACACTGTCTCAGTGGGTGGACCAACCCCTTGTGGTCCTGACTTCCTTGCTCATTTTCTCTCTCCTTCTGCTCTTCAACTGGACCTTGGGAGCTCAGTCCAGTGCTTCGATGTGGGTTTCTGTCTCTATCTCCATCCATTGCCAGACGAATACACAAGATATTCATCAGTGTGGCTATGGGACAAGGCCAGTTCAGGCACCCTTTCCTCTGCTGCCCAAGGACCTAGCTGGGGACATCTCCATGAACACCTAGGATCCCCTCTAGAGCCAAGTCTGTTGTCAACCCTAAAATGGCTGTCTTAATTAAGATATTTTCTTCCTTGCTCCTATATCCGTCCTTCCTCCATCTCAACCATCCCACTCCCCCAAGCTCTCCCCAGTCCTTCCCTTCTCCTTTCTCTCTTCCCCTCTCCCCTTGTCCCCTCCCTATGTTCCCATTTTTTACCTGGTGATATTGTCTGCTTCCAATTTCCAGGAGGATCTATATATGTTTTTCTTTGGGTTCACCTTAGTATTTAGCTTCTCTTGGATGGCTAGAGTCCACTAATGAGTGAGGACATACCATATTCATCTTTTTGGATCTGAGTTATCTCACTCAGAATAGTGCTTTCTATTTCCGTCCATTTGCATGCAAAATTCGAGAAGTCATTGTTTTTTACCGCTGAGTAGTACTCTAATGTGTATATATTCCACACTTTCTTCATCTATTCTTCCATTGAAGGACATCTAGGTTGTTTCCAGATTCTGGCTATTACAAATAATGCTCCTATGAACATAGTTGAACAAATGCTTTTGTAATATGATAGGGCATCTCTTGGGTATATTCCCAAGAGTGGCATTGCTGGGTCCTGGGGCAGGTTGATCCCGAATTTCCTGAGAAACCGCCACACTGATTTCCAAAGTGGTTGGACAAGTTTACATTCCCACCAGCAATGGATGAGTGTGCCCCTTACTCCACAACCTCTCCAGCAAAGGTATCATTGGTGTTTTTGATTTTAGTCATTCTGACAGGTGTAAGATGATATCTCAAAGTTGTTTTGATTTGTATTTCCTGATCGCTAAAGAAGTTGAACGTGACCTTAAGTATCTTTTGGTCATTTGAACTTCTTCTGTTGAGAATTCTCTGTTCAGTTCAGTACCCCATTTTTTAATTGGGTTATTTAGAATTTTAATGTCTAGTTTCTTGAGTTCTTTATATATGTTGGAGATCTGCCCTTCATTTCTTAACATACTTTAAAACCAAGTATTGAAAGGTCTTGTCAGGGAGACTGGCAATCTTCTGAGTACTGAGACTACAGCTGAGAAGCTAAACCTTCATTTTGACAGGACATAGTAACTTAACTCTTGATGGAGAAGTGTGGAAAATTTATTGCCAGAAACTTACGGTGACTGTACTAAACCATCCTAAAGCATCAGAGAAGCCATGACTACTTACTCTTTTTAGACCCTGTGTTTTCTCCAGCTCCTGCTTGTCTGCGTACACCCAACCCTCTACAGTGCTTTAGAGAACACACCTTGGGTCAGTGAGTAAGCATTCACTGCTTAATGGGGCCAAGGGGTATTGTAGGGAGTAGTAGGTGGGTGGTGGGAGACTGACATGGGTCAGCTCCACTTTAGCTCCTGCTGTATGTGCTGTTATGTGAAGACTGAACACCTCACAAGGCCAGACTCTTCATATTTTGAATCTCTGCCAGATGCCACACTGCAGTAGAGGAGACGATAGAAGTCATCCTTTCATATGGTTGCTGTGTCTGTCAGAAGTACCTTCTTTTATACTGTTGCATGGTCATTGTCCTCTGTCATGATTCTTCTAGATATAATGTGGAGCAAAAATAAACTTACAGGATCAGGCACAAAAGTGCTGGGAGAGGGGTTGAAAGTTACCGACTATTTCCATAGCTTTCCTTTACAGGTGAGAGAATATAAGCTGTTGCGATGCCATAGTCAGATCCAGAGCCCATCATTTCTGCCTCATCTTGATCTTTCTTTTGTCTTAGAACACTTTCTGCCAGGTAAAAGTCCTCCATAAGCCATGTTACTCTCAGGCTTTCACTAATCTTCATGTAACCCAGCTATATTTTTAGATATTCTGTTTCTATGTCTTGAAGAAAAAGAGATGGGAGTGTGCTACAAGCCATGCTTAATATGGGTTCGTTAGTACCATGCCCTTCTCGGCATATTCCCTTAAGGTGTTTATTAAGGGGTCGTAGCCCCACTCTGGAAACAATAATGCTGCAGGGCTGGAAGGACGGATGGGAAACAGTGCTGCCGCAGACTTTCCCGTAACACTGAGTGCTGGATACCATGATGCAGATAAAAGTCTTTGATTATACTCATAGACAATTAATTTTAAATGCCTAAGTCCCAAGAAGCTTGCAGTGTGCCTCTGAGAACAGAAAGTGTTAAAAAGAGTGTATGATGATCTAGTGGATCCTGATCAGGAGCTACTCATACAAAAGGCAGAGTCTACTTGTCCTGTGGCTCTTGACTTTGATGCTGTAATGAGATTCTACCAAATGCCATGCACAGGTGAGACTGGTATTCTTGTGGAGATAAGTCACAATGCTGGGGAAAAGTAGTAGACTGTTGATTAATTAGTCCAGACTTAATTTCACTAGTGATAAAGAATTCATCCTAACAAAGTAAGTTTATTGTTCAGGAAGCTGGACCATATGTTCCCAGATGCTGCTTTCTCCCAAAACCCAGAGAAAAGGAGGTTAGGCTAGTTCTAAAAAAGGGGGAAAACAAAACATACACTCAAATTGTTATTTCTTAAAACAGAAATACCAAACCTCCAAAATAGTAAATGTTACCAGAATAATAATAAATAATGGCAAACATTCCCATCCTAAAATACACAGTCATGTTTTAAGGTTGCATAACCTAGAGCCATGTGCTTAGGCACTTCTATGATAGCTGAAGACACATTCCAGATGGCATAAGCATCCACCACAGATTCAGGTCTGCACTGCAGGGTTGCAGCACCTCAGACCGCTGGTTGTTGACTGCTGGCAGCGCACAAAGTGTTCCTGAGAACTCTATGTGTCCTTCAGGTGCGAATGGTGCAGCTGAAAAAGTACTCTGGCTTAGAAAGTACCTGGGGTAAAATAACCCTTCAGGAAACCTAATTTTAAAAGAAAGGAAATGCACCGTTGAAAGCTGACATGGCTTTTCTGAAGCATAGTCAAATCATACGTGAAATACAATAACCTTTCCATGCCAGAGGAGTAATAGCTCATTTCCCCTGCATATTCCAGACCCTCTTGCCCTTATGTTTTATTGCATGTTTAACTATATGTTGTTGGTAATCCATAGTGCATGAACTTCTGACAGCCTAGAGGGGCCTGTTCACCCTGTGCACTGTTGATCCTGGCAATTGGGCTGTCTTGCTTCATTATTTTTAGAGCACACCAATGCTTTGTTACACAGTCCACAGAGGTTATCCAGGTCAGAATTACCTAACCCTTCACTCTCCTAGATACCTATTAACTCTGGCATCTTGCTTTATTGCTCCCTTGCTGTTCTAGCTGGGTGGCACTGTGGATACATAGAGAGAAAAGGATCAATCGTTTATATACTATATATTCTTACTGCCTCCAGTCACCACCCACTCCCCAGCTGCATCCTCTGGCCCAGGTTAGCCTAAACACTGAGCCAAATACTAGGGCTGCTATAGGTTGGGATTTTGCCAAGTACTCTGAAGCAGATGAAATGGATTTCCCAAGTGTCCATCACTGTCTTCACCCCACGTCTGTCCCAAAACTCCTTCTTGTGCTCATAGTCAAGGGGAAGCATGAACCTAGTTACCCTAAGCATTCAACATCGACTCAGAGTTAATAGACCTGCTAAGTTAACAGCTGATACCAGAACAAAGTGCAGTTCTCCCCTCAAAATACCTATATTGTAGCCCAAATGAAAACTCTTGCAAATAACATCCCAAGGGATACTAGGATAGAAAGCTTAAGAAATGGTGGAGACCATGTGTATTCCGTTTCCCGGGTCTGACACTTAAAAGGAAGTCAGTAAGTATTTGGTACTTTGGTAGGTTAGTGGATGACATGATGTAGGAGGCAGAGCATAGCCTCGTATGAGACTGATTTATTTGACAAGCAAAGATGCCCACTAGCTGGAACAGCAGTGCAGCGGGCTTCGGTTGAAGAGTGCCTGCTCGGGTAGGTTAACTGGTCTTCATGCAGCAGGTCTGTCATTAGGCATCTGTGTCTTTTAGGCTGGTAATCCACGTCATCCAATATAATAGTCCAGGCCCACATAGTCGAAAGCCACTACCCCTGCCAGCCTCAGAAGCAACTGTGCCTTTTCTGGATAGTTCTTTAGGTTTGGACTTTTTCATGTTGTTTTTGGTAGACCTTGATTTTCAGATAATGATGTTAGCTGCTAACAGGGTAGCCTGATGCATTTGGGTGGCCCAAAAATGCTTTGGACTTATGCTGTATTAGATGGGTGACAAGATCAAAGGATTTGCATGGATCTAGAATAGGGTTGGGGTCTGGATAAAGACATATGGACTAGCTCTTCATTACCTCTTTCCTTTTTGTGCTGTTTAGACTCAGTAAGTAAACATCTTCTTAAACTGAGTTATTACCACACTGGCCTTTCTCTTCCTTTTGAAAACTATTCTAAGTCCAGAATAGTGGTGGCACATACCTTTAATTCCAGTACTCAGGAGGCAGAGACAAGTGGATCTCTGTGAGTTCAAAGCTATCCTGTTGTACACAGAGTTCACAGCAACCAGTGCTGCATAGTGAACCCACCACCACCAAAATAATCCCAAAACAGAATATATATATATATATATATATATATATATATATATATATATATTTGACTATGACACTATTGTTTCTGGAAAGCCCTGACATACTGTGCTTTTTCCTGGCTAGGTGGAATGATATTGTTGCTGTTTAAATGGACAAATCTTCACTCTTTTATCTCTAACTTCTAAAGTTCCGGGGTATAAGTATACTGTCTGGCTAAGTGAATTGACCAGGTACATTTGGCCATAACCTAAGGCAAAAAAAGGGGAGGGACATGTGACTTTAAAAGACTTCTGTAAAGTCAGTGTGGCAGCCTGTAATCCCAGTATATGAGAGGTGGGCACAGGAGGGTCATGAGTTTGAGGAGTTTGGGTAGCTACATAGTGAATACCAGGCCAGCCTGGGCCACATAATGAGACTGTTTCACCCCATCCTGACCTCCAGAAAAGAAAGAAAGAAAGAAAGAAAAATTGATTTTGATTAAAATTTGGCAGGGTTGGTACATTAACTACCCCTCCCAAACTTGGGCCAGCTATCATCACAAGACAGAAATAGCAACATTTTAATTCATTGAACAGCTGGAAAAACAAAAATAATTCAACCTTCAGAACACTTAAAAATTATAGTTAGGATAAGAATTTACATCTAAACTTACTTAATAAATTTCACTCAAAAGTATGCTTTGTGTAGCAACATTGGCTACACAGCTAATTTATGTTCAAAAGTTAATAGATAAAATCAAGAATTTAGAGGTATGCAGTCATCCCTCCACTTCTATAGTTTCTCAATTTGTGGATTCATCCAACCCTACATTAAAAAAAGGTAGAAAATGTCCTGGTCTCTTAGTGGTGCACAGAATTAAATAAGGCCCTGGGAGGGATGGGGGAGGATGCAGTCTCAGCACAGTATGAAGTTCTGTCTCATAGATGGTGTAGAGGCAGCTGAGCAGAGTCCTTCTCACAAGGGCCACAGTGGACACCAGAAACTGGACTTCACTGAATCCTATATCTACTATATTTTTATACATGTACATAAAACTTACATGTTTTTACTTAAAAGAGGCACATTGTTGCCTCTTTGTCTGAATTGCCAGCTGTCCTTGTTTGTTTACTTTCTACTGCCCTGATAAACACTGTGACCAAATGCAAATTGGAGAAGACAGTACAGTTTACAGCCCGTCATGAAGGGAAGTCAGAGCAGGAGCCTGCAGTCAGCAACTTAAACAGAAGCACGGAGAGATGCCACTCTTGCTTTCCGTGGTTTGTTCAGGTTTCTTTCTTATACAACTCAGGACTACCTGCCTAGGGAGGCACCACACATCAATCTTTGTCAAGAAAACGCTCCACAGACTTGTCTGTTTTCTCAGTTGATATTCCCTCTTCTCAGATGACCCAAAATTCTGTCAAGTGGACAAAAGCAAGAACAAAAACCTGCACACCAGGCCTCTAATTCTTGTACTTTGAGGCCATTATTAAATAATGAGGACAGCTCTATCGTGATATGACAGAATGACCTAATAACAGAAGTGGCTATGAAATGACTGATGATTGAGTAGCATATACAGTATGGACACAGAGAACAAAGGATAACCGGGTCTTGGGCACAACTTATGTTTATCTCACTGCTTAACATACTACACAATTGGAAACATTCATTTCTGGAACTTTCCATGTCATACTTTGAGACTATAGGAAACTAAAATTGCAGAACAGAAAATCTTGACTAAGGGGCTACCTGTATTACAGGAATGACAGTAGAGTCCATGTGGTTGGTATATAAGTAACTCATCTATGGACTTTTGCCAGAATCGGTGCCTTTGTTTGTGCATTTGTTTTGTCCTGAAGAAAGCCTCTGATGAGCTGATACATTGGAAGGATACAGCTTTTCCTAATCCACACAGAGACATCTACTGTGACATCTACTGTGACTGGTCTTGAATTTAGGCAGAGTATACTCGAAACAAAGCAGAATGTTATGATTGGTGACTTTTTCTAACCTGGAACATAGCTGTTTAGGCCCTTAATAAGCTAGGTTTGCATTGTTAAAGCAGTGATCTAGATCGGTAGGTCACATGAGCCTAGGTTAGCACTGCTGTTAGAGAAGCTTCTTGAAGTCATATTGGGTGGTGGAGAGAAGCTCAGAGAGGGGGGAAAAAGTCAAGTCAGACCCATACCTGAGACTGCAGGGATTTGGAGAGAAGAGCATGCTGGTTTGGTGGTGTGACCAGAACTTGTTGCGTGCTGCCAGATGCCATTTGTTTCCAAAAGGCATTGAACTTATTCCATGGTTGTTGCCTTCTCCCTCCCAAATACAAAGGCTTTGCGACATCTCACTTTCCCAGACCTAGGCAAGGAGAGGGTTGGTTGTGATTTGGGTGGGAGGTGACAAGAGACATCATTAGAGGCTGAAAAGATGCTTTCTCCTTTTACAAAGCTGGTAGAAACGTGATCTAATCCAGCTGTAGTGCCACAAGCCTCACTCGCCAGCTCTGCAGTTGCATCGTGAGCTCTGGGACTCAGAGGCTGTAAATTGCATAGTAATGGCTGGTTCCTCAGTGGGGATAAACATGTGCTTTGAGTTTTCCAAGTGAGTCAGACTCATGCTGCGAGATAAATGCTGATAGCAAGCAGATGTGACATGTGCTTTTCAAGAGTGATAGGAGGGGCATGAGAGAGGGGCAACTGTGGGATTGGCATCTTCCACATGCTTTGAGGGGATGGGTTAACACTAAATGGGGCCTGCTCTCTTAACAAGAAACACTGGATCACGGGTGATTCCTCCACCCCTTATTTCTTTCTGTAAGTGGAATCTATATTTTTAAGCCTTAAATGTAAACGTGTTCTGGCTCCAATTTGTCAGCCAACTCTAATCTCTTCAAAAGTTTATATAAACTCTAGGTGAGTAATTTCCCCAAGTACAGTACCCTTTTGGAATGCGTGTACCCTGAACTCAGATTAAACTTTTAACCCCACATTTTTGGGGGAAGGATTATTATCTATGTTTTTATTGTTTAAAAAGGCAATCATAAACCCAAGAACACTGAGTGCTCTCCAGTGTCTCCTTGCGTTGTGCATGTCTCAGGACCATGAATATACTTGACTTCCTAAAAATGGAAGGAGAGAGAGAGAAAGAGAAAGAGAGAGAGAAAGGTAAAATAAAGATTGCTCAGGCCCAGTGTTTCAGAATTAAAACTCTAGGGCACTGATATTTTTGTCTTTCTCATGACACTCCCAACTGGTCAACCGTTTGGAGGGCCTTGTGCCTTCCTCAGTCAACTACAAAAATATGAGTATCTCCTATCCAAGTGCTAAGGAGCCGTGGACAAAACTTTGAGTGTCTTTTTGCTGTTACACACCACATGCCAGTTGCTATTCCTCGGCAGAGCCTCAGGTCTGGCTCTAAGATTGTTCTGCCTTGTTCCAGGCTGGGCTTTCATTTACTCCATCTCCTTCCTTTAAGCATATGATAAAGAGGAGTGAGGCTCCTCCATCAGGTTGGGCAGAGCAAATATCAGATGTCATGCTTAAAGATGGAGGTTTTCTTTGCAAGTTTGGTGTCTTTCTCCCCGTACCCGTTACTCGCCTGCTTGAACCTATGTGAAATTAGTTAGGCCTTTGGTATGTGGCATGTGTATTTGTTTTGCTTTTTGTTTGTTTGTTTGTTTAAATCTGAGTTGGTAGCATCGACATGGAAACAAGCAGACTGACATATATTCTTCTATTTGTAATAGATTTTGTTTGATGACTACCAAGATGCATTTGGCCTGGCACTGGGGGAAACAAGATGGCTGGGGATCATACATTGGTTCTGCTGCCGACTCACTGTGTGGCCTTTAGCAAGGGAAAGTGTCTGACTAGGCCATAGCACATCCAATTGGAAATGGGAATAGCTGGATTTTTGTCTGCTTACTGAGACAGTGACAGTCCTTTTTCATTTTTCTGTGATGTTTCAAGAAAAAGCAAACAATAACACAAGAAACAAATGCTCAAAACCCAGAGCAGAGAGCTGCACGCACTGCATGAACATCCTCTGCAATTGCTCCCCTACTACATTTTCATACAGTGCCTCAAAACACTTCAATGCCATTTTCATGTTCCATTACATTGTGCAACAGATATTTTAGATTCAGTGTGTGTGTGTGTGTGTGTGTGTGTGTGAGAGAGAGAGAGAGAGAGAGAGAGAGAGAGAGAGAGAGAGGTGCATGCACATGCAAGTGTGTACATATAATTATCTATCTATATCTATATAACTTTTATGTGTGTATGTATGTATATATGTTATATATATACACATGTACACACGCACACGTGCATGCACACACACATATATGTTAGAGATTATCTTCAGGTCTTTCATTCCTCAGGAACAGTCTACCTTGGATATTGTTGTTGTTGCCTTCCTTTCTTTCTAGTTTTGAGGTGCTTGAAGATTCTTGAAAAGAATATCAATGCTTTTTTCAGGTAGCTGGACCAAAAGCACCTGATTAATTACTTCATTTATTTTTTAGTATTATTTGTTAAAAGGTACACATATGTGATAGCGCTGCAATTTTGAATGGAAAAAAATGACATCTATGCAAACAGTTCTTATTAGCAATAGAGTTCATATTAGCAAGAGTGCTGGGATTGGCCAGCATTATGTAAATGAAGCATCGCAGAAAAGACAAGAACTATAGAGAACTAAGGAAAGAACAAATAATCAGGGAAGAGGATGGCAATGCCAGGGGCAGCTTATTAGTGCCAGGAGTGAGAATGGATAGGGGTATGGCTGTATAGGGCTCTCCCTTCTAGAAGGAAGCTGCTCTAGGCCTAGTAATTATCTTTTTGTCATCATCTTTGTCTTCATCACAGATTAAAGCATTGTTTCAGCTTATCCAGAAAAGGTTAGGATGGGGCTAGCTATCTACATGTATAGCACAAGCTACTTTTCAGCATCTCAGTGAAGATACTAATTAGGAATTCCACTTGGTTGACATCCTTGGAGAATCAATTCCCATTCATAGCATATAGGAATTCTTCTGCACAAAGAAAAGCTGCCGGGCAGCTCTGGGATCATACCTAATGCTGCAGGGTTGCATCTCACAGCAGTACCAAATGTTCTGTGAGTTGGCTGTGTATCTATGGGACCCAGGCGTGTGAGGTTTGTAGCATATAGTAAGTGTTACATTATATTAGTAGTGCAGATACAAACTGAGACATAGACTCAGGCTCTGAATCTGCCAGAATTTTCCTTGAATAAAGGCAGGCAAACAATATTCCAGGCAGAGAATATTTCATGGAAGGCACAGAACAGCATGAAAGTACCCAATGCATCCCTTTGATTTAGTCTAGGAATTGTAGGAGTCACTGTGATGGGATCAGAGATCCATGAGACATAGTGGCAAAGACAGGGATGGAAAAGCAAACTGAGGGATCCGTAGGAGCCTTTTCCAAGCGCAACAATTAAATAAATACGTTTTCAAAAGATCTCAGGGAATTTATAGAAATACACACTATATGAAGAAATTTGTGTGTTGTATACCTTAAGTATATACAATGATAGTTTTAAAAAGACATTTGAAGTATAGGAAATAGTGAAGAGACATATGTAAAACCATGAATGGTTCATATATGGTACACATACAGTTGTTAGAGATGAGAGGAAACTTAAGTCCTGAACTTCCTAGAGACCAAAACCAAAAGGGAAATAGAAAGTTCACTGCACTTTGGTGATGAAAGCCAATCGCTCCAGAGAAGCTGGCTTCTTCTAGAAGAAAGAATCAAGGGAGAGTTCTCCTGGTTTTCATCAGAGTCTCTTTGTGGGATACAGTGGAAATATCTTCAACAGTATCCACACACTAGCAACTTTATAGGCCTGTTCCTTGTAATGTCCCCCTGTGCAAGCCAATGGCACTCTGCCAGAGTGTAACTCAGTAAAAACATCTCTGCTCAAGCCAGAGCAGTTCAGCCCACGCCTGCTGCTCCGGTTGGTTTGGCTTAATGTGGGAATTTGACTGAGGGTAGGAGAGGAATAGGTGTCCTTCCCATCTCTCGGGCAGTCATCCATGAGTACTGTTCCTCACAACAGGACCCTTAAATGTATCAGCAGAAGCTGAACTTGAGCCCTCTTCTCATTGGCAGAGATCTCAGGAATAAAGGCATTAACCCCGGGGTTATGTAACAAAGTATATTTTTCAAAGCTGTTTAATCTTGGAAGGGAAGTAACTGATCAAGATGAACTAGCAATGTAACCCATGGGCTAAGTGCATTCTGGCTTGGCATCAGGGCCCAGCTGTTACTGAAAACTGACCTGGCATACTACATCTGCGGTGAACTTGTGACTGAAGGTGGACACACAAAACCCCTCAAATGTTTGAAAAGGAAGCAGTGGGCTGATTATACTTTGAAATTTGGCCCTTTTTTATGAGTTAAAGCATTGTGTGAACAGGAACTTAGATACATGAAGCTGATGTGGGTATGTGTCGCAGTGTTTTGCTTCATTTTGATTCAAAAGCTATGGCAGTTACTGAAAAGATAGAGTACATTTGGCCAGATACAAATAGCAGGTCCTATGTATCTTATCAGATTATAGTACAGTTTATAAACTACATTCTATCCTATAAACACTCCGGGGTGTTTATGTGTATGAGATGTGTCTGTCTGTCTGCCATACACACATATGCACTTGAACAGGAATGTGTGCTTGTATGTAAAGGTCAGAGGACAACTTTTGAGTGTTGGTTCCTTCCACTGTGGATTTGAACTCTGGTAGTAAGCCTTGCACAGCAAGCATTCCTACCCACAGAACTGTTTCACTGATGTGCCAGTTTGTCATGCAGTTGAAATACTGTAGCTTAAACTAATTGTCATGGATATTGAAAAGCCAGGATTGTCAAATTTGGATTGTAGTACAACCCAATACAGAGACAGTGATTTTGAAAGTCTTTATAAACATGCTCAACAGCTGCTGTGCTGTGGGAAACTTGTGAGCATTATAGGTAGGGAACGCTCCGCGTAGTTGACTCGGAAGAAACATCTGCACCATCGGCAGGAATGCTCCAGTGCTGCTCTGCTCACTGGAAGTCCAGTACTTTTTGGTCCCTAGACCCCAATGAAAGGCCTCAAATGTGTTCTGGCCAGAGATGGCCCTTAGCTTTCTTTGTTCTTCTACCTTCTGCTTGCCAGGTGTAGCAAGTTTGTTTCCATATATGTCTCTGTATAGGTCTCCTGATGATACAAAGTCAGCTTTATTCACACTATAGAAACTGTAAATGATCCTTCCTGTTGATACTCAGTGCAGGATCTTCCCCCCAAAGGACTTACTCCATATAAACTCAAGAATGATACTGAACTCTGTGTTCAGACAGAGAATAACTCTTTCCATCTCCAAGCACCTACATTTTCATTAAACTTGGAAAGGTCTAAAACCTGTGTCTGATTACTTTGACCAGGTGGGAAACTGGGGATTAAAAATAGACATCCTTGCCTCTGACCTCACAATGTGATGAACTGCAAATGTCCCCAAAGACAGGCTGCTTCTTCCAATCAACAGAGTACGTGTCACTGGGGAGCCCCTGGTACTCATTACCCACCCCTGATTTATATCTTGGAAAAGGATCCAAAGTCTGTACAGGAGGCATACCTGGCATGAAAACATATTGTGGGCTGGAAAGATGGCTCAGCTGTTCAGAGCTCTTCCGGAGGACCTGCATTCAGTTCCCAGCACCCATATGGCAGTTCACAGCCGTCTATAGCTCCAGTTCAGGGGATCTCTCCTCTTCTAACCTCCACAAGCACCAGGCACATATGAATATATATATATATATATATATATATATATATATATATATATATATATTATAGATATATGTATATATAACACTCAAACATAAATAAATCTTCTAAAAATGCATGTTGCATCTTCAATGAAGAAGTTTTCCAGCTACTTGGAAGATGGGGCAGCTTACAGTGAGTGAGAACCTGTCTTAAAACAAAGTCAAAGTAAAAGGAGCTATTCCCAGTGCACACACAGCTGCCCACAGTATATACTTCTTGACAGACAGCCATCTGCTGTCCCACAAGTGTGTTCCAGTGCATTCTGTGGCCTACTACTATATCAATAAAAAGGAAATTAGAAAACAGGGCAGTCTACACATCATCAGAGAGGTGTCATCCAGGAACTGATGCAAGCAAATGCAGAGACCCCCAGCGAAACACTACGCAGAGCCTGGGGAGCCCCGCTTAAGTGGGAAGGACGGATTGTAGCAGCCAGAGGGGTCAAGGACACCAGGAAAACACAACCTATAGGACTCGGGGGCTTACAGGACTGAAACCACAAACATGGACTCTGATCCTCTGCATACATCTATGGTTGTATAGCTTGGCGATCTTGTGGGACTCCCAACAGTGGAAGTAGGGGGTGTTTCTGCCTCTTCTACCTACACTTGGGACCCTTTCTTCCTACTGGGTTGCCTCATCCAGTCTTGAAATGAGATGTGCCTAGTCTTATTGTAACTTGTTAGGCTATGTTTGATAGACATCACTGGACAGCCTGTTCTATTTTTTTTTTTTTAAGGGAAACAGTTGGAGTGGATCTGGAGCGGGTGGTGCTGGGAGGAATAAAGAGAGGGGAAATGTGGGGATACGACACATGAGAAAAGAATAAAAGAAAAAGTTTGAAAAAAGAATATAAGAAAATAGCAGAAAAAGATAACAGGGCAGTCACCAAAGGAGTGAGCCATTTCTACTATTACTTGTTTGCTGAACTATCTATCATTGTGCATTAAAATGGTTAATGGAATATCATAAAAATGCCAATCTGGGGGGCTGGAGAGATGGCTCTGTGGTTAAGAGTGCTGACTGCTCTTCCAGAGGACCCAGGTTCAATTCCTACCATCCACATGGCAGTCAACAGCTGTCGGTAACTCCAAGATCTGACACCCTCAGATAGACATACATGCAGGCAAAACACCAATGCAAATAAAATAAAAATAAAAATAAATGCCAATCTGAGTCCCAGAGATTATTTTCTGCTTTAAAAGATTTAATTCAGGTTCAGCATTGTGCTTTCTCAGAGAAGGAGAGGCCCAGGCCCATGTTGTGCCAGAGTGAACAGCAGGTTGTAATTTCTGAAAATTAACATAATTTCTGATTTTTAATATTAAAAAAATCCTGAAAAGACCTTATTTGGGGCTCTAGATTGGAATAGAAATGAGAAAAAGCTCCAGTCATTCCAAAGCTGTAGATGAGGTTTTAGGATTGGCATTTGTGAGCAGATCTGGGAGTATGCTTTAACCGTGGGTGAAATGCCCATATTCTTAGGCCTGTTCAGAAGTGTTGTACTAAGTATCCAGTCCTCCTCCTCAGTTTTCAGTCTTTAGGGTTGGGCTTGATCTTCAAAGGTTGGGGATGTCGGGAGCAGGAAGTGGGAGGGGGTCGTTCTGAGCTAGTAGAAAATCAGGCATTGGATTTATAAGTGGAGGATGCTATTACAGTACCTGAAGTTTCCATTTTTGTATTTTAAACCTTTTAAAAATTCTTCATAGTACTCTCTATCATGTTTGATTGTTTGAGTCTGTGTGTGTGTGTGTGATGTGTATGTCAGTGTTACATGGCTGTCCTTCAATATCCATGACAGTTTGTTTACAAGACCCCTCCAAAATCTGACTGTTCAAGTTCCTTATATAAAATAACAACCTTTGTATAAAACCTAAACACATCCCATGTAGAGTGCTTATAATATAAGTAATCTGAATATTGTGTAGCAAATAATGACAGAGAAAGTCTGGATGTATTCAGGACAGGTACTCTTTTTTTTTTTTTTCAAATATTTTTCAGTCTGCAGTTGATTGGCTCCTTAGACGCAAATCTAAGAGATAAGGGGCTAACTCTCTTATTTCTTCTGATTTTTCAACATTCCCCTAATTTTGCCTGAAAATCACACATTCTTTTCTGGTCCAGACTGAAATAACTTCTTTTCAAAGTTATACTGGCCAAAATTCCAACCCTTGTCAACCCCATGATTAACATAACCCACAAACTTATCGTCTAGACTCCTTGGTGAGTGGTTACACCTTCAAGCTGAACTGTGAATAATGCAGCCAGGTTGTCTCACTTCTCCCCTGGCTTAGGTCCTCTGAGTGGGGTGTTGTTTAAGGAGCTGATTTGAACTAAGAGCTTTTCAAATGTGAGTATAATGCGGGATGCTTTAGTTGGCTGGCAGGAACATGAGCCCTCTCCAGTACAGGGGAGTAAGTCCAGGAGGCAAATAAAGAACAATGTAGACAGAGATAAAGTCTTTCCCTTGTTGAAAATGTAACTAAGTTGATGCTGGCTGGGGGAGGACAGACGTGGACTCTTCTAGCTGCATTGTTACTCTTGATGTTTCTGTCTACCCCTCTTTATGTGACAATTTTTGGGTAAACTCTTTCTTAACTGTCCCATTCATTAGTTGACACACCACCAGCTGTTATCTAGTCATTTCTGCACCCTGAGCTCTGGGTTCAGTGTTACAGGTGTTTAATGAAACTTCTTCAGTGTACCAGCACTGGGCTCTAGAAACATCACTGTTTGATTGGCACTTGGGGGAGACATATACATGTATAAAAACATAAGCAGAACCCAATGTCGGCTACTACTCACTACTATAGTGTTGTCTTAGTTAGGGTAATTTATTGCTGTGAAGAGACACCATGACCATGGCAAGTCTTATAAAAAAAAAACATTTAATGGGGAAGGTGGCTTGCTTACAGTTCAGAGGTTCAGTTTATTACCATCATGGCAGAGTGCGTGGTGGCACGCAGACAGATGTGGTGCTGGAGCTGAGAGTCCTACATCTTGACTCATAGGCAACAGGGAGTCAACTGACTATCACACTGAGTGAAGCTTGAGAAAAGAGATCTCAAAGCCCAACCCCACAGTTACACACTCCACCAACAAGGCCACACCTCCCAATAGTGCCACTCCCTTTGGGAGCCATTTTCTTTCAAACCACTGCAGATTCCATGTTAAGACTTATAGGAGGAGGGCCTGCTTGCTCATCCCAACCACGCAGCTAGGTTAGCCCTGAAATAACTACGTAGAAACTGTATTAATTAAATCACTGCTTGGCCCATTAGTTCTAGCCTCTTATTGACTAACTCTTAAATCTTAGTTTAATCCATTATTAATCTGTGTATCACTGGCAGTGGCTTACCAGCTAAGTTTTGGCATGCCTTGCTCTGGCGTCTCCCTGACTCTGCTTTCTTCCTCTCAGAATTCAGTTTCATCTTCCCAACCTATGTAAGTTCTGCCCTATCAACAGGCCAGGGCAGTTTCTTTATTCATTAACTAATGAAAGCTGCACATGGACAGAAGGACCTCCCACACCAAAGACTAATGGCCAAAAGATTCATTACAGATGATCCAATTAGGCAGATTTTGTCCAACATTATATAAATAACTCTGGTGGGAATTACTATTCTAGCTCAATTTTACAAGGCCTGTGTTTAACGTGAGGTAGTTCTTGACCCTAATAAAGCACTATGATATGTAGTTTGCTGGATCTTGTCATTGAAGAAATGGAGAACTTCTGAAGAACTTTAAAGTTATTATTTAAGATTGATTTTATTTTTCAAAGGGCCAGTTGTGTGCATGGCCTATCACCAATTCTTTCTGTTCCTCATCCTTCCTGCTGTCCTGTTGGGACCATTTTTTACAGTTTATTAGTCTCTTCACTAGAGGATGGGAAAAATGAGGTGAAAGAGACTGGGTCACAGCCAGACGTTATGCAGAGAGAGAGAGAGAGAGACAAAGACAGAGACACAGAGAGAGACAGAGAGACAGAGACAAAACAGAGACACAGAGAGAGACAGAGAGACAGACAGAGACAGAGAGAGAGAGGCCAATGGAACATACAGCTCTAAACAAAATGTCTCCATCAATCCCTCCGTACAGAGCTCAGGGAACTCCCCAAAAGAGGAGGCAGAAGGAATTGGTTAAATGAGGTGGAGGACACCTGGAGAACAAGGCTGAACAAAGTTCATGTGAGTTCACAGAGACTAAAGCAACAATCGCAGGGCTGCACAGGTCCTCTGCATATATACCACAGCTTTCTATTTAGTACTTTATGCAATTCCTGAATGCATGAAAGAGTGGATTCTGATTCTTGTGCCTTCCTTTGGGCTCTTATTTTTTAAATTAACTTAACTTATTTAACTTTGATATCATAATTTTCATTTTATCTTATTACATTTTATTTTGTGGTTTTCTCCTAGAAGCCTGCTCTTTTCTGATAAAAGACAGAGAGTGGATCCAAATGGGAGAGGAGGCCGGAAGGAACTGAGGGAAGTAGAGGCTGGGGAAATGTTCAGATTACATTGTATGAGAAAAGAATCTATGTTCAATAAAGGGTGGAGGAGAAAAATTAAAAGACATATGTCTGCCTTCAATGTTAGGGAATTATTGACTGAACTGAATCTTTCTTGGTAGAATAAGAAATAAAGCCAGAAGCCAGTGGTGGCACACACACTTGTAATGCTAGTCCTCAGGAGGCTGATCAAGAAGGGTTGTGACTTTAAGACTAGCCTAGGTTGCATAATGAGGTCGCCTCAAAACCAAAGAGGAGCAGTTGGCCAATACAAAATGGACTCAATGTTATTTTTGTAAACTTTTTGTCTCATTTTGCTTTGTTTGCTTTGTGTTTGTTTCTTAAAGAAAGGGAGGAAAAGAAAAGAGCATAAAGTTGGGTGGGTAGGGATGTGCAGAGGATCAGGAAAGAACTGGAAATTAGGAAAGAAAGCATGATCAAAATATATTGTATGAACTTTTTTTCAATGAGAAACAAACCAAACAATGTCCTACACAGGATTCTCTTTACATGGTGTTAGTTTTGTCAGAGGTAAAGAAAGCCACTCTGATAAATCTAGCAAGGTGGTGAAAGCTCACCCAAAGTTTCAGTGTTTATAGTCATCAAAAAAAGGTTTTTTGACAGCTTCTCAATTCTATTGACAAAGGATCTAAATTTTCTTGCAACATAATATTTTTAATAGCTGTGAACAAGAGCCGTCTATGGTTGTATGTCAGCTAACAGCATATGAAAGATGGGTTGATTCTCGACATTGCATAGGATGAAGTCACTAAAGGGCTGCACTGTCCATGGCATTGAAGCCTTTTGCTGTCTCTGCAGTTGAGATGGGAAAATCGCAGTATTTAAGTGGTGGAAGATTAATTGTAAGACTTAGCCTACAAGTAGATAATTATCTGGTCTTAAGAAAAATAGAATCTTTGCCACTAGGATGGATTTTGGGGGAGAGAAAGAGGGGAGCAAAGGAGGTGACTAAACAAAGAAAAGTGAACAGCCTCGGTTTAAGTCACTGCTTTGTCAGCCACTCCTTCAGTAGCTGCTGTGCGGTAAACACCTCAATGAATTTAGTTTCTTGCCCTGATACAAGAGACGTGTTTTGAAAATCAGGTCATACTTTAACCCCTTTGGAAAAAGAAATAACAAATAATTACGGCCACAGTGCTTAAGGGGCTGAAATTTATTGGCAATAAAAGGCAGAGAGCTGGACAACTCTTCCAGTTAACTGATTGGAATGGGCATGTCACTGTGTGAACAAACAGAGCTGGAAACACCCAGGGACCCGTAAAAGCATAGACAACAGTCCTGGAGAATTTGGGCAGCTATGTGGTGTCCTGCCCTTCAGTGGATATGGTTATTCTATCTCTCCCCAGCTAACTAGCTCACTATTAGAGAACATTTCCAGCTTCATAGGGTATATACCTGGCCCCTCTTAGAACCTATATGCACCTAGAAGTTACCAAATGCAGTGCATAAAAATGTGAGAGATTAAAGTTTGGGGCACTTTACATACCTGTTGTTATACTGCTGAGGAAATACGCATCCTTATTTCCACACTTGAGGAAATAGAAGGAGGGAATGTCAAAATTTAATCTTTTTGGTTTCCATATCTGTTGCTTTTCTGTGACATGGAATGTCTACTCCAGATGTGACTGATAAGAAGTCAGTGTATGACTTCTGTAAGCCTCGACTGTGTCTAAGAAGTCAGTGTATGACTTCTGTAAGCCTTGACTGTGTCTTCGAAAAGTGAGAGGTCAGAGACTTGGAGGTCTCTCTTATCCTCATGACCCTTCTGCTTTCAGCCATGGGACTGGATGAAGTGGAGATCCAAGAGCTGCAGGTCTGGGGAGGGGCCTGATCTTGTGCATCTAACAAGAGTCTAGGGACTACATATGTGTTGGTCCACAGACATCCTGTAAGTAATGAAGCTGTGTACCAATACCATTCTGGCTTCCAAGGTGGCAGTGACTGTATCTTAGTCTTCTGGTCTAAATAAGTACACCTGTATTTATTTAGGTGACTGACATTTTTGGTCCTCGGTAATAGTACACACCTTGGACATAGTTAGTCTAGAGCAGTGAGTCTCAGTCTGTGGGTCGCAACCTCTTTGGGGTCAAGCAACCCTTGCACATCACAGGGGTTGTCTCGGACTACTGGAAAACACAGATGTACAAATTATAATTTATAACAGTGGTAAAGGTTTTCAGCATTAGGAAGGCTGAAAAAAACTAGGTTAGAGTGAGTGTCTTGAAGAGACAGCCTGAAAAAAAGAATATACTACCCAGTGCTTGTGACCACACAATTTCATGTAAGCTCCATTCCTCAAGGGGCAAATACTGACTTTTTTCTATCTGGTTTCTTGTTAATTCTTTCTCTCCTCTACCCCTATCTCCAGCTCACTCAGACTGACTTTATAAAAATAAAATCAACTTGGAGGATATTGGGAAAGTGATGTGTCCTTACTGTCTGAAAGGTTTTTTTCTTTTCCAAACTAAATCCCATCTGCCCTCTAGAGGCATTGGTTTGTTTGGTTTTTTAATCTTTCTATTTTATTTTTTATTGTTTTTATTGAGCTATACATTTTCATCCACTCCCCTCATATCCTCTCCACTCCCCTTCTTCCCACTCGCATGGTCCCCAGGCTCCCCATTTTACTCAGGACATCTTGTCTTTCTCTATATCCCATTTAGTTTAGATCCATGTAAGTCTCTCTTAGGGTCCTCACTGTTTTCTAGATTCTCTGGGATTGTGAATTGTAGGCTGGTTTACTTTGCTTTATGTCTAAAAGCCACTTGTGAGTGATTATTTATTATAATTGTCTTTCTGAGTCTGGCTCACCTCACTCAATTAGATGTTTTCTAGATTCATCAATTTACCTGTGAATTTCAAGATGTCATTGTTTTTTTTTTCCCACCGTGTAGCACTTCCATGATGTAAATGTACCACATTTTCCTTATCCATCTTTGGTTGAGGGGCATTTAGATTGTTTCCAGGTTATAGCTATGATAAACGATGCTATGAACATAGTTGAGCACATGTCCTTGTGGTATAATTGAGCATCCTTTCGGTTTATACCCAAAAGTGGTATTGATGGGTCTTGAGGTAGGTTGTTTCCTAATTTTCTGAGAAATCACAATACTGACTTCCAAAGCAGCTGTATCAATTTGCACTCCCACCAGCAATGGAGGAGTGCTCCCCTTGCCCCACATCCTCTCCAGCATAAGTTGTCATTGGCACTTTTTGATTTTGGCCATTCTGACAGGTGTAAGATAGAATCTCAGAGTTGTTTTGATTTGCATTTCTCTGATGACTAAGGATGCTGAACATTTCCTTAAGTGTCTTTCAGTCACTTTAGATTCCTCTGTTCAGAGTTCTCTGTTTAGGAATGTAGCCCATTTTAAAAATAGGATTATTTGTTCATTTGATGACCTATTTCTTTAGTTTTTTAAATATTTTGGAAATCAGGCCTCTGTCTGATGTGGGGTTAGTGAAGATCTCTTTCCATTCTGTAGGCTGTTGTTTTTGTCTTGTTGACCGTGCTCTTGGCTTTACAGAAGCTTTTCAGTTTCAGGAGGTTCCATTTATTAATTGTTTCTCTTGGTGTCTCTGCTACTGGGGTTATATATAGGAAGTGATTTCCTATGCCAATGCATTCAAGTGTACTTCCACTTTCTCTTCTGTGAGGCTCAATGTGGTTAGTTTTATATTAAGGTCTTTGATCCATTTGGACTTGAGTTTTATGCATGATGATAGATATGGATCTATTTTCATTCTTCTACATGTTGATATCCAGTTATGCCAGCACCATTTGTTGAATATGCTTTCTTTTTTCCATTCGATATTTTTTGCTTCTTTGTCAAAAATCAGTGTTTGTAGGTGTGTGGATTGATATCTTCAATTCAGTGCCACTGGCCCTCCTGTCTGTTTTTATGCCAATACCAGGCTGTTTTCAGTACTGTAGCTCTGTAGTAGAGTTTGAAGTCAGGCATTGTGATGCCTCCAGGAGTTCCTTTATTGCACAGGATTGTTTTGACTATCCTGGGTTTTTTGCTTTTCCTTATGACATTGAGTATTGTTCTTTCAAGATCTGTGAAGAATTTTGTTGGGATTTTGTTAGGCATTGCATTGAATCTGTAGATTGTTTTTGGTAAGATTGCCATTTTTACTCTGTTAATTCTACCTACCCAAGAGCATGGGAGATATTTTCATTTTCTGGTGTCTTCTTCAATTTCTTTTTTCAAAGATTTAAAGTTCTTGTCATTCAGGTCTTCCACTTGTTTGATATTTTATACTGCTAGTGGCTATTGTGAAAAGTGATGTTTCTTAGCCCATTTGCTGATTTTTTGAGTTAATCTTGTATCCTGCTACATTACTGAAGGTGTTTAAGAGTTGGAGAAATTTCTTATGAGTTGTAGAAGTTTCTTGGTAGAATTTTTGAAATCTCTTATGTAAACTATCATATCATCAGCAAATAGTGAGAGTTTGACATCTACTTTTCTAATTTGTATCCCCTTGATCTTTGGTTATCTTATTGCTCTAGCTAGTACCTCAAGAACTATATTGAATAGATCTGGAGAGAATGCACAACCTTGTCTTGTTCCTGATTTCAGTGGGATTGCTGGGAGTTTCTCTCCCTTTAGTTTGATATTGGCTGTTGGTTTGCTGTATATTGCCTTTATTATGTTTAGGTATGTTCCTTGTATCCCTGTTCTCTCCAAGTCCTTTATCATGAAGGGATGTTGAATTCTAATTTTAAGCCATGGTGATCCAATAAGATACGTGGGGTTATTCCAATATTTTTGTATCTGTTGAGGTTTTCTTTGTTACCTAGTATGTGGTCGGTTTTTGTGGAGGCTCCATGATGTGCTGAGAAGGTATAGTCTTTTATATGTTTTGATGGAATGTCCTATAGGTGTCGGTTAAGTCCATTTGAGTCAAAACATCTGTTAGTTCCCTTATTTTTCTGTTAATTTTCTGTCTGACAGACCTGTCCAGTGGTGAGATTGTGGTGTTGAAGTCTCCCACTATTAGCATATTGGGTTAAATGTGTGATTTAAGCTTTAGAAGTGTTTCTTTTACATATGAGGGTGCCCTTGTATTTTGAGCATAGATGTTCAATATTATGATTTCCTCCTGATAGAGTTTTCCTGTGACTAATATGAAATGTCCTTCTTTGTCTCTTTTGATTTATTTTATGTTGAAGTCTATTTTGTTAGATATTAGGATAGCTACACCAGCTTGTTTCTTAGGTCCATTTGATTGGAAAATTTTAACCCAACCCTTTTCTTTGATGCGATGTCTGTCTTTGAGGTTGAGGTGTGTTTCTTGTATGCGGCAGAAGGATGGATTCTGTTTTTATATCCAATCTGTTAGCTTGTGTCTTTTTATAGGTGAGTTGAGTCCATTTATATTAAGGGATATTAACTAACAGTGATTGCTAGTTCCTGTTGTTTTAGTTTTTGTTGTTGGTGATGTCATTGTGTATGTGTGTGTTTCCTTTCTTTGGGATTTGCTCCTGTGAGATCATCTATTGTCTGTGTTTTTGTGGATGTTTTTTTCCTTCTAATACTTTGTGTGGGGTTGGATTTGTGGCTAGGTATTGGTCTAATCTGGTTCTGTCATTAAATATTTTGTTTTGTCTGTCTATGGTGATGGAAAGTTTTGCTGGGTATAGTAGTCTGGGCTGGCATCTGTTGTCTCTTAATGTCTGCATAACACTTGACCAGGACTTTCTGGCTTTTATTGTTTCCATTGAGAAGTCAGGTGTAATTCTGATAGGACTGCCTTTATATGTTACTTGGCCTTTTTCCTTTGTAGTCTTAATATTCTATATGTTAATGTTTGATTATTATGTGGTGAGGGTACTTCTTTTTTTTTTTTTTATCCAGTCTATTTGGTGTTTTGTAAGCTTCTTATATCTTCAAATGCATATCTTTCTTTAGGTTCGGAAAGTTTTCTTCTATGATTCTGTTAAATATATTTTCTGTATATTTCTCCAGGCTTTGAGTTGGAGTTCTTCTCCTTCTTCTGTACCTATTATTCTTAGGTTTGGTCTTCTCATGGTGTCCCATATTTCCTGGATTTTTTGTGTTAAGCTTGTGGTAGATTAAATGTTTTCTTTGACTGATGAGTCTATTTCCTCTATTGTATCTTCAGAGCTTGAGATTCTCTCTTCCATCTCTTGTATTCTGCTGTTTATGCTTGCATTTGTGGTTCCTGATCATTTTCTCATAATTTCCATTTCTATAATTCATTCGGTTTATATTTTCTTTATTGTCTCTTTTTCAGTTTTCAAGTCTTGAATAATTTCTTGCATCTGTTTCATTGCTTTTTCTTGGTTTTCTTTAAGGGATTTGTTGATTTTTTTTTCCAATTTTTTTCTTTGTTTTTTTTCCTCCATTTCTTTGAGGGTAATTTTCATTTCCTTTGTAAGGGCCTCAAACATTCTCCTAAAGTTACTTTTAGGTCATTTTCTTCTGCTTCATCTATATTTTGTTGTCCAAGTCTTGCAGTTGTAGGGCCACTCGTTGTTATTGGTCCTGTATTGCTCTTTGTGGTGTTGAGTGTGTTCTTATTTTATCTACCCATATTTTTCTCTGATTGTTATCGCTGATCAATCTTCCAGGTACCAGTGGATCCCAGGCTCAAATGGTTGCTCCTTATGGTGTCAGGCCCACTGTTCCAGTCACCCCAGAGGGCACTCCATGTTCAAGGTTCCAAGAGGTCACTCGGTGCTCCCTGAGGCTGCTCTGCAATACAGGGTCACTTGGGGCCACTTACACCTTGGGCCTGTTCAAGCAGAGATTGTTGACTCAGGCCTGCTCTGGTGGAGGTTGCTGGTTTTGGCCTGCTCTGGTGGAGGTTGTTGTCTCAAGCCTGTTTCTGTAAATGTCCCTGGCCTTGGCCTGCTCCTGCAGAGGTCCCTGACTTGGGCCCCGTCCTGCACAGTTCTCTGGCTCGGACCTGCTCCCTTGGAGGTCCCTGAGTTGTGCACGGACCAGCAGAGGTCTCTGGTGGTCCTGCTCCCTCAGTGGTCGCTCCCTAGTACCTGCTTCTGTGGAGGTTGTTACCTCAGGCCTGGTCTGGTGGGAAAGAACATCATGAAGCAAGAAATAGCCTCTAAAGTTTCTTTTCTTTTTCTATCTTATAAAAAAGTGTCATGTTAAACTATGTGTTTAGAGTTCGGTCTAATTAAAGTGCTTTAAAAATAAAGACTTATTACTATGTTATGCCTATAAAGAAGGTGATAGTATTTTTTGCTGTTGTTTTTTGGTTTTTTTGAGACAAGGTTTCTCTGTAGCTTTGGTGCCTGTCCTAGAACTAGCTCTTGTAGTCCAGACTGGCTTCAAACTCACAGAGATCCACAGGCCTCTGCCTCCCAAGTGCTGTGATTAAAGGTGTGTGCCACCACTGCCCGGCGGGGATACTGTTTTTTAATGTGACCGTAGCTTATAATGCCCCCCAAAACACTATGCATTTTCATATGACTCTCATGGGACAGAGTCCAATTATCTTACTTAGACATACAGAATACCACTCCCTTCATTTGAGAAAGTATGGGGATAATTAACTCAGAGTCTCCTCCAAGGTGCCTGCCACTTAAATCAGCAGATAGCCTCCCTGGGAGCTGCCACAGCCCAGGTGTTCACTGGAACTCCCTGCCCCTTTACTTCCCCAATTTGAATTTTGATAATGAACTAGACGGTGCTGGGGGCAACAGACATTTTGTTTTCTTGGCTTCTTCCTGCGACCTAGCTCATCATGTTTGTCCATTTGGTAAGATTTATTGTAGATGTGTTTTCTCGAGTTAAACAAAATCTCTCCCTTCATTCTGTGAATTTGTTATTTAGCCTATTAGTAGCCATTGATCCTCTGGAATCAAAGTCGCCTGCACTCTTACAGAATCTCTGCCCTGTGAAGCTTCTCTCGTGATACTTCCAGAATCCAATGACAAGTTTCTGGTACTCTCAACCCTACCTCATGTCTCTGAATGATGATCTTATAAGAAAGTTGTTTGCTAATTGAGGCTGCCCATATCCCAGCTAGCTGCTACTCATTCACCTGACTCAGGACATTTTTCATGGTGCTGCAGAGCCCCTATCCACAAGTGCCACCAGAGGAAGATGAGAAAGAGAGTTAAGAAATTTGAATTGTTTAAGATTTGGTGAGATCAAAGGCAATTAAATCCTGTGAAGTTCTCAGAGGTCCACAAAAGTATTCGAACATTGAAGTAGCCAAACTTATTCAAGATATGTGGGAATGCGTTGGAGTTGCTGAAATAAAGGTGCCCATGACTCCAACTCACCAGTATATACATACATACATACATACATACATACTAAATACATGTGTGTGTGTGTGTGTGTGTGTGTGTGTGTGTGTGAGAGAGAGAGAGAGAGAGAGAGAGAATTGAACTTGTATGAACCAATAGAAGACAAAGAAAACAATGTTCTCACAAGGTATAATGGCACCTGCATTTAGTGATATTTCATTTGTATTTTAATAAATAAAGCTTACCTGAAGATCAGAGAGTAAAACGGCCCCATTGGTCAGCCTTACAAACCAAGTAGTGGTGACACACATCTTTAATCCTAGTTAGCTACGCTAGTTTGTCATAGAAACTGGGTGGTAATGGTGCACACCTTTAATCCCAGAACTAAAGAGGAATGAATATAAGACAGGAGGAGGCAGCTCTCAGACATGGTCTTATTGTGAGATTCCTGAAGGCAGGATCGCCATTTTGGACTGAGGTAGAGGTAAGAGCCAGTGGCTGACTGTTGCTTTTCTGACCTTCAGTCTGAATCCCAATATCTGTCTCTGGGTTTTTATTAATTATGCTACGTCTGCATATACTTCTGACCCTGGAGAGACTGAGGCAGGAGTATGAAGTTTGAGGTCAACCTAGGCAACAGCAAAACCCTATGTCCTAAAAACCAAAAGAAAACAGACATAGACAGCCCTTCAAGTAATTTACAGGGAAGAAGCTACATGCCTCTAAACCTTTGTCAGTTACCCCTGTGGCAGATAGCAGGCATCTTGCTCTTCTGATCGTTCAACTCTAAAGAATCTTCTTCTTCTTCTTCTTCTTCTTCTTCTTCTTCTTCTTCTTCTTCTTCCTCTCTCTCTCTCTCTCTCTCTCTCTCTCTCTCTCTCTCTCTGTCTTTTCCTCTCTTTCTCAATTTTGGGTTCCAGATACAAGTCTAACAACCCAATCTTAGCTTTGCCATGAGCATGACCACAGCCTCACATTATATAAGAAAGAGAACTTCATGTGTAACACGCATGACTGGAGCT
The DNA here is from genome assembly GCF_018167655.1 of Microtus oregoni. Lineage (NCBI taxonomy): Eukaryota > Metazoa > Chordata > Mammalia > Rodentia > Cricetidae > Microtus > Microtus oregoni. The sequence goes on from NW_024544720.1 coordinate 2,597,837, forward strand.
ATAAATGCTGCCTGGATCTCTCGCCACAAAAGTTGGTAGACTGCGCACATGGAATGTGGCCCTGGCGTTTGGAGGTGACGTGATGGTGTCAGAGAACCCACAACCTAGCACTTGGGTGCATACATCTGCTCAGCAGCTCAAACGTTTATCTGTCTCTTGGTTTTTAGTTTCCGTCTTGACTTCCTTTATCATGGAATATAATATAACTTTTGTTACACACCTAGGATAGCTGGGCTTGTGTTTTCACGTTTGCATTTTATCAAGGATTCTTTGTTTTGAGACAGGGTTTCATGTAGCCCAGGCTGATCTTGAATTCATGATCATCTCAAGTTTTTTGTTAGTTTATTTTGGTTTTTGGTTGTTTGACAGGATCTCACTCTGTAGCCCAAGTTTGCCTCAGATTCTGGTAGTCCTGACTCTCCTTACTCTCTCATCCTTCCCAATGCCGAGATGACTGAGGGAGGCGTTGCACTAGCTCACAGCTGTTTCAGGCATGCCGTTTCTCTAACTCACGCTGGCTGTAGTATGACTTCTTTCTCACTAACACTGCTCCCATCTTATATTGTGGAAACTGCTTGTTTATTTAAAAATTAACTTTCAATGCTGATAAAAGGTCAGGCTAACAGCCAAGGTGTGCTCCAACAATGAACTTCCCAATCCTGAACTTGAGGACCCGCACAGCTGTAACCACAGTATCTGTGTACAAGGATTGCCTTCATGAGGCAGATCGGCAGATGAGAGTGTGTGCTGTTTGCAGGCACCCTCCCCAGCAAAGGATCGCTGAGCCAACACACACCCTTGGGAAAGTCTGTCCACCCTATTTGATAGCATGGTCATAGGGTTGTAATGATGCCTGCATCACAAGAAGAGAGGCCGGGACTCAAGAGAGATGAAATGTTGGTTTGTAAGCTAGAGCCTCATTCTTTCTACCATGTCACCGTTCACATAAGGAGGGGGTCGTCACGGTTGGATCTCATTGTACAAGGGTTACTTCAGAATTCCAGCCTTTCTACCTGTTCGAGTCCTTCATCCACATGTTTCCAGGCTAGGAACACTTTCTCAGTGTGGTGAGATTCAGAACATTTGGAATACAGTTGCTCCATCTTGGAATACTTTCCTATGTTAAGTAGCAGGTCAGACCATACACATGAGGCCAGTTAATCCTGTGCTCTTGGCTTTGTGCGCTGGAAGTGAGAAAGGGGGCATCAGTGTGTCTGGCCAGTATTTAATCATGTAAGAAACATAAGGGCAATTTTAATTATTTAAGGGTACGTTTTTCACTGGACACAGTATCTTTTTTACCTGGTAAACCTGATTTTCTGGTCATTTGTAATGCCAGCCTCACCCACATGGTCCATGGTCTGTGATAATCAAGATACTACTCTAACTTGATCCAGGGCATTTCACAGGTGACCCTGGGTTCCTAGGTATCTGTTCCTCATAGTGAAAGGGTAGTTTATTGTTTGTTTATAGCCAATAACAGACCTATATGCTTGTCTAACTCTTCTGAATAATGAGGCTTTGGCATTTTTAATTGAGTGATTACTTTTCTGAATGAATATAAACTGTTTCAGTTCAATACAGAATGTATGGAACACGTGGCATTTTGATGTTCCTCTCCTCTCTGTCAATTTTACTTTGGACTTACTAGAAAATGAAGTTTGGGTGTAGACAGGCTGCTCATTCATTTCCCAGCCTCTCAGACAGAAATTGTATTAATTACAACACTGCTTGGCCAGTGATTTGAGTGTATTTCTAGATAGCTCTTACATATTAAATTAACCCATTTCTATTAATCCATATATTGCCACAAGACTATGGCTCACCAGAAAAGTTTTGGCGGTAGTATCCTTCTCCTTCAGCAGTTACATGGTGTCTCCCTGGCTCTGCCAACTCTCTCTATATATATTTATCTGTTTGGATTTCCAGCCTGGCTTTGCTCTGCTAAACCATTGGCCAAAACAGGTTTATTCATTAACCAATGGTAATAAAACACATTCATGCAGAGGAGAGTCCCACATCATCTGGGAAGTTACATCTCGGTAAAACTGAATTAAATACTCTCCCTTTCCCTGTCCTCACCTAGGACTTATTCTGTTGATTTCGCTACTTACAAAAGGCTCCACTTCTTATGCCAGTACCTGCAAAATACCTTTCTTTAAACAAAGCTGCCTGGCAAAACAGGGAGCTAGGAAGGTGCCTCTGAAGGAGGCCTTCTGCCCCCGTCTTTCTCCAACCTCTCCTTTTTATCACAAGCGTCCTCTTGTGCCAACATGTATCCCTTCCTGAGTTGAAAGCTGATGTGAATAGGAATGAGGTCTGTTAGTACTTAAAGCCATTGCTGAGTTTCAAAACTTAATTCTGGGCTAAAGGTTACTCCGTTTTACTGTATTTACTCTGAGCATGTTCAGAAACTTTGTGGCAAGGGACCTAACTAGAATTTATAATTCCATAAATACAAGTGTTGATCATGATGGTGGTGGTAGGTTGATGGAGGAAGGTCATTGGCTAATAAAGGAACTGCCTTGGCACATTTTATTGGTTAGGACATAGTTAGGGTAGGTGGAGAAAACAGAACAGAACGCTGGGAGGAGGAGGAAGTGAGGTCAGACTCCACAGCTCTCCTCTCGGGAGCAGACGCCTGAGAGAGACGCCATGTCCCGCTCCCGGGATGAAGCTCCGACCCAGGATGGACATAGGCTAGAATCTTCCCGGTAAGCACACCTTGGGGTGCTACACACAGATGATTAGAAATGGGCTAAATTAATATGTGAGAATTAGCCTAGAAGAGAATGGGCCAAGCAGTGTTTAAATGAATACAGTTTGTGTGTTGTTATTTCGGGCATAAGCTAGCCGTGCGGGCGGCTGGGGTGCTGGGGACGCAGCCCCGCTGCCCTTATTACTACAGTAGGTGGTGATGGTGGTGATGATGGTGGTGTGTGTCTCTCTGTGTGTGTTGTTTTACACATAAAATTTTTTATGATTTATTTATTTTTATTTTACATGCATTTGTGTTTTTCTTGCATGTATGTCTGTATAAGGGTGTTAGATTCCCTTGCACTAGAGTTTCTGACAGTTGTGAGCTGCCATGTGAACTGGGAATTGAACCTGGGTCCTTTGGAAGAACAGCTTTTAACCACTGTGCCTTCCCTCCAACCTCAAAATTTAAATGAATGCTTATGAATAGCCGGCATACATTTGGGCTATTTACTCTGTTAGGTGCTAGTGAATGAAGAAAGCTACAACTTTGAGAGACCTCTGAGGGTCTGGATGGGAATCTAGGACCTTCAAGGGAGTAGACCTAAGCCAGGACTCCTGTGGATATGGGTGTGAATCTGGGACCTCAGAGGAAGTAGGCTTCAGCTAGGACCTCTATGGGTCTGGGCATTGGTCTGGGACATCAAAGGGAATGGGCAGGAACCTGGAACAATTCTGTGGGTCCAAGTGTGAGTCTGGGACCTCTGAGGGAGTAAGCCTGAGCCAGGTCCTCTGCGGGTCTGGGCACACTCAAGCCTAGGAACTCCAGGGAGTAAATGGGAGCCAGAGATCTTTGCAGACTAACTCCAAGCCAGAGACCTCTGCAGGAGCAGATACAGAACAGGATTCATAGAAACAGGTAAAAGCTGACAAGCTAGACTAGAGCAGGCCTAAGAAAGCAAACTCCAAGGGACTGGAGCACAGCCCAGGAGCATTGAGCGACCTCCAGGAACACAGAGTGACTGAAGGGGTAACTAGAACTATGGCACTAACTGTACCATGATGAACAATAATCTGAGCCTTGGATTCACTAGCACCTAGAAGATAAATCAGCATAATCACTGACAGCCCCAAACATACCTATTAGAGGAAAAGATGAGTAGAAAGGTAAGAACACATGCAACACCACAAGAGCAACACGGCAATAAAACCTAAAAACCCTACAACAGCAAGACTTGAACAACCAAATATGGATGAACCAGAAGAAAATGACCTAAAAAATATTGTAAGGAGAATGTTTGAAACTCTTAAAGAGGAAATGAGAAATTTCCTCAAAGAAATGGAGGAAAAGACAAACAAAAAATTGGAAGACATCAGCAAATCCCTTAAGGAAAACCAATAAAAAGCAATCAAACATATGAAAGAAACTATTCACGACTTGAAAACTGAAATAGAGACAATAAAGAAAATACAAGCCGAGCGAATTATACAAACAGAAATCATGAGAAAAATGATCAGGAACCACAAATACAAGCATGAACAGCAGAATACAAGAAATGGAAGAGAGAATCTCAAGCGCTGAAGATACAATAGAGGTAATAGACTCATCAATCAAAGAAAACATTAAATCTAAAAAAAGCTTAACACAAAAAATCTAGGAAATAGAGGACACCAAAATAGGCCAATCCTAAGACTAATAGGTATAGAAGAAGAAGTTGTTCAACTCAAAAGCAGAGAAAATATATCTAACGAAACCATAGAAGATAACTTTCTCAACCTACAGAAAGACGTGCCTATGAAGATACAAGAAGCTTATAGAACATCAAATAGACTGGATCAAAAAACAGAAGTCCCCTCACCACATAATAATCAAAACATTAAACATACAAAGTAAAGAAAGAATATTAAGAGCTGCAAAGGCCAAGTAACATATAATGACAGACCTATCAGAATTATACCTGACTTTTCATTGGAGACAATGAAAGCCAGAAAGTCCTAGTCAAGCGTTATGGAGACATGAAGAGACCACGGATACCAGCCCAGACTACTATACCTAGCAAAACATTCAAACACCATAAAAGGACAAAACAAGATATTCCATGAAAAAACCAGGTTTAACCAACACCTAGCCACAAACCCAGCCCTACATAAAATACTAGAAGGAAAACTCCAACCTAAGGAAGTTGGCTACATCAACAAAAACACAGACAATTGATGGTCTCATAGCAGCAAATCCCAAAGAAGGAAAAAAATGCACAAATTAAAAAGTGAACATTGACATAATGGAACTAACAGATGTTATGACTCAAATGGACTTAACAGACATCTATAGAATATTCCATTAAAACAAAAAATAATATACTTTCTTCTCAGCACCTAATGGAACATTCTCAAAAATTCACTACATACTCGATAACAAAACAAACCTCAGCAAATACAAAGAAAAATGGAATAACTCCATGTATCTTATCAGTTCACCATGTTTTAAAACTAGAAGTCAACAGCAATACTAATTCCAGAAAACTCACAAACACATGGAATTTAAACAATGCTCACCTGAATCATCAATGGGTCAAGGAAGAAATAAAGAGAGAAATTAAAGACTTTCTAAAATTCAATGAAAATGACCACATATCATACTCAAATTTATGGGACACAATGAAAGCAGTGTTAAGAGGAAATTTCATAGCAATAAATGTCTACATAAATAAGCTGGAAAGATCCCACACCAGTGAATAAACAGAACATTTGAAAACTTTAGAACAAGAAGAAGCAAACTCACCCAAGAGAACTAGAAGGCAGGAAATAATCAAATTGAGAGCTAAAATCAACAAAATAGAAACAAAGAAAATAATACAAAGAATCAATGAGAAAAAGAATTGGTTCTTTGAGAAAATCAACAAAATAGACAAACCTTTACCCAAACTAACCAAAAGGCAGAGAGAGAATATCCAAATTAACAAATTCAGAAATGAAAAGGGAGACATAACAACAGACATGGAGGAAACGCAGAGAATCATCAGGTCATATTTCAAAAACCTGTACTCCACAAAATTGGAAAACTCAAAGGAAATGGACAACTTTCTAGATAAACATCAATTATCAAAATTAAATCAAGACCAGATAAGCAAATTAAATAGACCTATAAGTCTCCAAAAAAACAAAACCAGGACCAGATGGTTTCAGCTCAGAATTCTACAAGATTTTCAAAGAAGAACTAATACCAATAGTGCTCAAATTATTCCACATAATAGAAACACAAGGAACATTGCCAAACTTTTTTTTATGAGGCTACAAATACCCAGACCACAGAAAGACATTACTAAGACCAATCTCACTCATGAACATTGATGCAAAAATATTGAATAAAACACTGGCAAATCGAATCCAAGAATACATCAGAACCATTATCCAACATGATCAAGTTGGCTTCATCACAGAGATGCAGGGATGGTTAAACATACTAAAATCTGTAAATGTAATCCACCATATAAACAAACTGAAGATAAATCCACATGATCATCTCATTAGATGCCAAAAAAACTTTTGGCAAAATACTATATCCCTTCATGATAAAGGTCTTGGAGAGAGCAGGGATACAAGGAATATACCTAAACATAATAAAGCAATATACAGCAAACCAACAGCCAACATCAAACTAAATGGAGAGAAACTCCCAGCAATCCCACTGAAATCAGGAACAAGACTTTCCATATCTATTAAATATAGTTCTTGAGGTCCTAGATAGAGCAATAAGACACCAAAAGGAGATCAAGGGGATACAAATCGGAAAAGAAGAAGTCAAACTCTCACTATTTGCTGATGATATGATAGTTTACATAAGCGACCCCAAAAATTCTACCAAGGAACTTCTCCAACTCATAAACACCTTCAGTAATGTAGCAGGATACAGGATTAACTCAAAAAAAAAATAAATCAGTAGCCCTCCTGAACTCAGATGATAAAAGAGCTGAGAAAAAAATCAAAGAAACATCGCCCTTCACAATAGCCACAAATAGCATAAAATATCTCGCAGTAACTCTAATCAAATAAGTGCAAGACTTGTATGACCAGAACTTTAAATCTTTGAAGAAAGAAATTGAAGAAGACTCCAGAAAGTAGAAAGATCTCCCATGCTCTTGGGTAGGTAGAATTAACATAGTAAAAATGGCAATCTTACCAAAAGCAATCTATAGATTCAAGGTAATGCCCATCAAAATCCCAACAAAATTCTTCACAGACCTTGAAATAACAGTACTCAACTTCATATCGGAAAGCAAAAAACCCAGGATAGCCAAAACAATCCTGTATAATAAAAGAACATCTGGAGGCATCATAGTCCCTGACTTCAAACTCTCCTACTGAAAACAGCCTGGTATTGGCATAAAAACAGACAGGAAAACCAGTGAAACCGAATCAGGGACTTGGATATCAATCCACACATCTTATAACACATGATTTTTGACAAAGAAGCAAAAAATATCAAATAAAAAAGAAAGCATATTTAAAGATGATGCTGGTATAACTGGATATCAACATGTAGAAGAATGAAAATAGATCCATATCTATCACCATGCACAAATCTCAAGTCCAAATGGATCAAAGACCGCAACATAAAGCTAGCCACACTGAACGTTATAGAAGAGAAAGTGGGAAGTACACTTGAATGCATCGGCACAGGGAACCACTTTCTAAATAGAACCCCAGCAGCACAGACACTGACTAAGAGAAACAATTAATAAATGGGACCTCCTGAAACTGCAAAGCTTCTGTCAAGCAAGGGGCACAGTCAACAAGACAAACAACAGCCTACAGAATGGAAAGGTCTTCACTAACCCCACATCAAACAGAGGTCTGATCTCCAAAATACATGAAGAAATCAAGAAATTGGTCATCAAAAGAACAAATAATCCAATAAAAAATGGAGTACAGACCTAAACAGAGAACTCTCAACAGAGGAATCTAAAGTGACTGAAAGACACTTACGGAAATGTTCAGCATCCTTAGTCATCAGAGAAATGCAAATCAAAACAACTCTGCGATTCCATCTTATACCTGTAAGAATGGCTAAGATCAAAAACACTGATGACAACTTATGCTGGAGAGGTTGTAGGTTAAAGAGAACACTTCTGCATTGCTGGTGGGAATGCAAGCTGGTAAAACCCCTTTGGATATCAGTGTGGCAATTTAACAGAAAATTAGGAAACAACCTACCTCAAGACCCAGTAATACCACTTTTGTATATCCAAAGGATGCTCAATCGTGCCACAAGGACGTGTGCTCAACTATGTTCATAGCAGCATTGTTTGTCATAGCCAGAACCTGGAAACAACCTAAATGCCCTTGACCAAAGAATGGTTAAGGAAAATTTGGTACATTTACATAATGGAGTACTACACAGCAGAAAAACATAATGACATCTTGAATTTTGCAGGAAAATGGATGGAGCTAGAAAACATCATTTTGAGTAGTGCAACCCAGACCCAGAAAGACAATTTTCACATGTACTCACTCATAAGTGGTTTTTAAACATAAAGTAAAGAAAAACCCACCCATAAATCAAAATCCCAGAGAACCCAGACAATGAGGACCCTAAGAGAGACATACATAGATCTAATCTACATGGGAAGTAGAAAAAGACAAGATCTCCTGAGTAAATTGGGACCATGGGGACCTTGGGAGAAGGTTGAAGGGGAGGGGAAAGAGGTGGGGAGGGGAACAGAGAAAAATGTTGGGCTCAATTGAAAACAAAGGAAGAAAGAAAACTACACCCTTTAATTTCTTTTTCCATGAGAGGTAAGTAGCTTGATTAGGAGGGTGTTCAGGTGCAGTAGAGTATAGGAGAGGGGGCCCCATAGAATCAGAGTGAGGGCTTTTGAGAGGCTCTTTAGAGGATGGGTACAGTTTATTTAAGCAAGCATGTATTAGGGACAGCATTGACAATACTGCACAAGGTAGCAGCATGTCTCCTGGCAGCTCAGAGTCTCCAAAGCTGACCTGAGGGACACAAGAAGAAAATGAAGGTACACAGTTGAGGTAGGTGACTTCAGGAAGGTACCTTATTCTACTATAAAAACCAGGAACTATCAAAAATATTCAGACTGGAGAAGGACTTGACAAAATGTATCAGGCATCAATTCTAAGTCATGTTGCTAAAAATAACCCAAGTCAGAGGAAAGTAGTATTCTTTTAAGTGATAATAAAATTCTTGCCTTGTCTTTGGGTAGAAATCTTTGCTTTTTCCTATGAAAATACATCTCTCTCTTCTCCTTTGTGGTTTTGTGTGGGTGCCTGAATGCCTACCTGTTCTAGTATTGCAAGCTAAGCAATCTGCTGGCTCTTGTCCTGTGCTCACATGTCAGAGTGACAAATGACCCACGTCACTGCCTGACTGACCTCTCAATTGCCGCCTTCCTTACTAGATAACCCCAGATCTCTGGATTGAACCATCCTGCATGACGATCTGTGGGCCCCCTCAGGAGCAGAGCACTTTGCTCTAAATCATTTGTGAGGTGCCGGAGGGTGCTTTGTGAAACATTAGAAACAGTTTTAGTATTTTGAACTTTGACCCGAATCCACCATGATCACTCAGGGGTTGGGTCTTTTCTTCCGCCCTTTGTTCCTTTTAATGCTCCCCCTTAATTCCTCCTCTGGTGGGTTTCATCTGATTTGATTGCTTTCTGGAGAATATTTGGGTTTCATAGATCCTGTTTCAAGTACATGTGACTATTTCTGCCTATTTGAACTTTTTGTCCTAATACATCTCAAGTATTTAGACTGCTTGGCCCATTCAGCTCCAGACTAGAATCCAGTGACTCTGTGTCAAGACAGCATACTTGGAATTCTCCATACATACACAAGGGTCACTCCATTCTTTACTAAGGGTCATCAGAATTATTTCTGTCAATTTAGTATAAGGGTCTCAGGAGATGGGTGAAAAGAACAAACCAGAAAGAAGAAATACAACTGCAGAGAATAAGGAGACTGCAGATGTGCAGTAAGTGAAGGAATGGCAGGCAAGAGTCAAGGGTTAAAGGTCTAGGATGGGAAGGAGGCAATAAGTTGGAACTAAGTAGGTAATGTCATAGCAAAAGGTGCTGAAAACATAAGGCAGCAGAGATTTTTCTCCATTTTATTGAAAATAGGTTCCTTTTTCAAACTATATATCCTGACTATAATTTCCCCTCCTTTTTCCTCCCCGGTTCCCTTCCCCTCCAGATCCACTCCCTTTATGTCTCTCACTAGAGGTAACAGCCAAGCATGACAAAATATATTAAATACCAGCACATCGAAACTGGATAAGGCAAATCAACAGGAAGAAAGGAGTCTCAAGAGCAGGCAAAAGAGTCAGAGATACACTTGTTCTCACACTCAGGAGTCCCATAAAAATACTAAGATAAAAGCTATAATGTATACACAGGACCTGGTCCGGACCCCTGTAGCCCCTGTGCTTGCTGCTTCAGTCTCTGTGAGTTCTTGTGGACCTGGCTTCGATAATTCAGAGGGCGTTGTTTTCAGGTGTCCTTTTACTTTGCATAGATAATTCAGATGGCTTTGTTTTCCTGGTGTCCTCTATTCTCTCTTTCCAACTCCTCTTGTGAGTTCCTTGAGCTCTGAGGGGAGGGATTTGACGGAGAAATCTCATTTAGATTCTGTCTCCTGTTAGTGTCTGGTACCTGTTCCCGACTGCTGCAGGAGGAAGCTTCTTTGATGATGAATAAGGCACTGATCTATAAGCATAGCAGAATATCATGAGGAATCATTTTATTGATAAGTTTTAAGACCAGTAGTATTTGGTTTTACCATAGGTCTCTGGGCTATCTAGTCTTTGGTTCTCGGTTACCAAAACAGTGTCAGGTATGGGTTCTGTCTCCTGGAGTGGGCTTTAAGTCAAATCAGACAGTGGTTGGCTTCTCTCACAAGTTCTGTGCCACCATTGCCCCAGCACACCTTGCGGGCAAGTCAGATTGTAGGTCAAGGTTTTGTGGTTGGGTTGGTGTTTGTATTTCTCTTTTGGTAGCCTGCAGAGTATCTTCCTGAACCAAGATACTAGAACATAGGGGCGAAGGTACCAGCTTGACTTCTCCATGTTCAGTGAGTTGTGTTATTGTTGCCCTCCTGCTTGCAGAGTGCTTCCCATTGTTGTAGCAACAGCCTGGGTTGTTTGGGATCCCATTGGACAACAGATCAATTGAATGTAACCCAGTTTCACTATTGGAAGCCTCGCTGGGTGACAAAAGGTAGCCAGTTGTAACTCAGTATCCCCCATTATTAGAAGAGCTCATTAGATTCACCTTCACATATTTTAGGAAGTTTCCACTGTGCTAGGTTTTCATATCATGATTGGAACTTTGAGAAAGGGTTTCTTTGAGTCTGGAATTCATAATCTTCCTGCCTCAGCCCATCAGTTGCTAGGGTTGTTGGTATGTATAGGCAGAAATAGATTTTCTCAGTGACTTTTTTTATGCCATGCTGTGGCTCAAATTCAGGGCCTTGGGCATGTTAGGCAAAGTGTTCCCCAACTAAGGTGAACTTTTAACCCTAGTACACTATTTTAAAAGATTTATTTTTCTTTTCATTCATGTATGTGAGACAGATAGAGAATATGTATGTATGAGAGAAAGAAGAAAGAGAGAGAGTCAGACAGACAGAGAGACATATGTGCAGGTGCCTGAAGAGGCCATCATATTCCCCTAGAGCTGGAACTACAGGCCATTGTGAATTTTCTGACATGCATGCTCGAAACTGAACTCTCAGGTCCTCTGCAAAAGTAGCAAGTGTTCCTAACTGCTGAGCCATCTCTCCACCTTCCCTTCCCCAGCACACCATTGACACTTCGGATATTGTCTCTGGAAAGATGTGCAAATTATGCTTAAGGTTTGATTTTGACTTTTAATAATTGCTAGGGAATCACAAAGACCTTTTCAGCTGCCTGGAGGACAGGAGCTGGTTGCTACTTTGCTTTCGTCCTTCCCTCCTGCTCTGTGCCCTGTACAACTTTGTTCAGTTAGCTAAAAGACCATTGTGACAACTGCATGTGATTCTGGTTCCCCAAGTAAAAGACTTGGGCATTTTCTACCACCTCTATGGAGCCTTGGCACCTGTCTGATAGTGAAACAACTAAAAGTAGCCATGTATCCATCTACTTTTATTTATTACTTTTTTAAATTCATATTGACTTAAAGACTGTATTCTAATGAACCATCAGCTTGGTGTAGCCTGGTCTGTATTGAGCAGGATGCCCTCTGGGAAAATCAGCAGACACTGAAAGCTCTGAGTCATCACTGAACAGTTGGCTGTTCCTTTATATCCCGTCAGCTGATAGTGGTGCTGTGTGTTTACAGTCTAGTGGGACACACTTGGCCTATACTCAGCAAGAGAGAGATATGAAATATCCCTTTGGATTAGTCATTGTTATACAAATCATCCCTCTCCCATTGGCTGAGTTCGCCTTTAGAATCTGGGTTGTGTTAGCACCTGAATTAGACCACAGCCCTCACCATGGAGCAGTAGTACCCCCATCTCTTACCTATATTTTCCCATCCTATTCCCTCCGAGGCTCAGCCCATGGGTGTTACTGTTTACCAATTGGCTGTGGTTGCCCTTTGACTCATGTCCTGACTTTTTTAGGCTACATGGCAGCTTCCTTTTCTCTGGTTGTAAGGCAAGTGCTCCAGCCTCCAGCTCTGAAGAAACAGAATTAAAAGCTTTTCAGATTAAAAAAGAAAAAAAAAATAGGTCTACAAAGCTGCCAGAAGTGGCATGGAATTCCTTCTCTTGGGTCCAAAACCCCAGCTGTGCTCTGTGAGTTTCCTCTTCCTTGGGCCTCAGGCTCCTGCATAGCTCAGACCTGGATACTGAGAATAGCTGGAAGGTCAGAGAGCAGCTTCTGGGACTCACATTCCTGCCATAACCCACTTCCTGCTGCTAGGTTCAGTCGGGGGCTGGCGGGGGTGGTGATGGTAGAAGTTTGCAGGGATTCCCGTTCCCATTCACAGGGGCTCTGAATTGAGGCAGCAGCCTGGCTGAAGGGCACCAGCCTTTTGGACTTGTACATGTCAATTGCATCTTACACATCCTGCACAAGTTGCTCTTCTGTCATCTGGAAGCCATTAGCAGTGAAATGGTTTCAAGCACTTGCTTAGCCCTGGTTTTCCAGGAGGGCTCAACTTGGCACTGCCAGGTCTCAGCAGCCAAGGACTTTTCAATTTTTATAGGATTTTGTTAAGGCCTAGCAAAGCTCCAGACCCCAACCCAGTCCTCTTCTCTTATTGGACCCGACACTGGCACCTGTCCTTGATCTATGTCTTATCTGCTTTATGGTTCTGAAGGGAAGTGACAAGTTTAAAACATCTCTGCTGTCTGCATGGAGACTGAGGATGAGCTCAGGAGAGGCCTGTGTAAGGGGGGCATAATTGCTGCTTTTGGATCTCTTACTTCATTGCAATGACCATGTCATCACAGTGGACACTCTCACCACCTGCTACTCTGCTCTTGCTACATGTCTTCCCCCAGTCCTTGTAATAAATAACCCTGCAGATGCAAACACTGCGGTTTGGATGTGCAAGCAGCTTCTATAGGTGATTCTGGTTCTAACTGAGGTCTTTGTAATTCCAGACCTCTTTATGCTCTTCAAAAACATGTCACAATTGAAACCTGGATAAAGGTAGACAACCCAGGAGAACAGAGGAACAGCTGAGGAACTATTGTTTGCGTGCTACATAACACAGCCTGCTTGCTTTCTTTCTTTTCTTTTCTTTTCTTTTTTTTTTTTCTGAAGCAAAATCGTCTTTTAAAAGGAAACTCATGCAGTCTGTCAGCTTCTTGCCAACTCTTACGACAGTGCAACTGGCCAAAAACAGCCAAACCTTGTTTGGGGCATGAAAGCAGCTGTTATAATAACCCCTGCTCTGCTTCTTTCCTGTTATGATGGAATGACTGCTTCAAGTAAATGTCTCTAATCCAAAGATTTTCTGGGGTCAAGAAAACACATTTTTAATTGGCAGGATTGATCAGATTTTTTTGGACAAGTTAGGAAGTAAACAGAATACCTCCATCATTTCAACTTCATGCATGACTATAAGTAAGTGCTAGCTCCATTCTGGGCTCCTTAATCTTCACCTCCTACTCCTTTGGCTGAACTTGCCCCTGTCCTATCCCAGGATTTGCAACAAAATGTCAGGAGAATAAGAACACAGATCGTGGAATCAGATCTGGACTGGGATTGTGGTGCTACCAACCTTGACTGTGGACTCTCAGGTAACTTACTCTGGGCCTCAGTCTCCTAGTCTATCAGCTGGATGTAGTAATAACCATTGGGCTTAACACAAAGTTTGAAACAAAATAAGAAACATTACAAGCTGAAAATAATAATCAGTATTTGAGAGAGCTTGCTGCTCTTCCAGAGGACCCCATTGGGTACAGCACCCACGCTAGGCTGATCACAACCACCTATATCCTCAGTTCCTGAAGCCCTCTTCTGACTTCCATGGGCACCCCCACCTCCAGCATACACACATACACATTAATACATAGATAAGTAAATGAATAAGAAATGTCCAGCAGTGTTTAGTATATATCCTGTGCTTTTTTTTTCCTGGATTGGGGGTTACATATATAACTCAGCAGTCCTGTGGGATGGAATTTCTGATCATGCAGTAACCTCTCTCTAGGTGTACATAAGTGAGCACATACCAGGAATCCTGCCTGCACAGACCTGCTGCTGCCAGGGAGACAAATAGATAAAATAGTCAGTATGTTAAATAACAGTAAGAGCAATGAAGAAAACTAACATGGGAGAAGAAATGGAAAATAGGCAATAAGATTGCTGCCTTCAAAGAGTAGCCAGGGAATGCCTGTCTGAGAATATCTCATCAGAATGAAACCTGGGGGGAAAAGCTGGCCGGAACTGTATATAATACCTGCATAGGAGATGTATAGGAACTAAAAGAACCTATAACTGCAAGGGTCCCATGGTCACTGGTCTGCTGTGTTCAAGGTGCAGCAAGGAAGCTTATATGGTTGGAATGGAAGAGCTGAGCTGTAGTGATACGGCGAGTAGGCCTGCTTTTCATCCTGCCTGGCTCCCGTGCAGCTAGCTTAGCCCCGGAAATAATAACACAGAAACTTTATTCATTTCATTTAAACACTGCCTGGCCCATTACATCTAGCCTCTTCTTGGCTAACTCTCACCTCTTGCTTTAACCCGTATCTAGGAATCTGTGTATCACCACAGGGTCGTGGCTTACCAGGAAGATTCTAACTTACATTCATTTCGGGCCAGAGCTTCATGGCGTCTGCCTTACTCTGCTTTCTTTCTCCCAGCATTCTGTTCTGTCTACTCTGCCTATCTAAGCTGCTGTCCTATCAAAAGGCCAAGGCGGTTTCTTTATTTAACCAATAAAATCAACACAAAACCGAAGACACTCCTACATCACTGAGCGGATGCGGTCAGCATTGTGGCAGATAGTTCAGGGCCTTCTGGATCTGAGAATGAGAAAGTTCTGGAAAGAGGGACACGATCCAGATTATGACAGATGTGAGAAGGGACACTACACATTTGGTTAATATAGCTGCTCTTCCTGCTGTTGGTTGCCAACTTTTTAAGATGATTTAAATAGGACATCTCTTAAGGGAACATCTGGGCCTCTAGTAGCGAATTATGCTTTTTGATTTTAACAACAGATGAACTTTCCCCCATGTCTGCATCTATACTCTTCCCTCCCCTTTTTTGAGGCGGGGGGGGGGGAGAGGCTAGTTCTGTCATCGACTGCAGCTCTGGCCTGTATAGTTTCTGTAGTAGTACTCCTTAGCTAGCATTGTAGGTAACATGGCATACACCTGCTATGTCTAAGTTACTGCTGTTTTGAACTAGTTACTGGTACCAAGGCCTCATGAATTAGTTAGACCAGGCAATTATGAGAAAGAAAGGAGAGAAAGGAAATGCTTATGAATGAATTGCCCCAAACTGTGGGATGTCAGGAGTGTCAGTGCAGCCAGTAAATCTCCTAGGACCTGTCAATGCTGACGAGAAAAGGATTTGGATAGTCCCCCAACTTCCTTGAGAAGTAAGTTCTGACCCTTGAGTCTTGGGTGGCTTTTGGCACCTATGAATCTCCTGAAGTTGAGTCTAAATGTATATCTGTGGGTGTTTTTTAATGTGAGGTCCTAGCTACCATTTGATTATTGCTTTAGATTACTTTAGTCACGGTCAGTTATGGGCTGTCCTTGCAATGTCAGATACACTAGCAGGTTTGCCTTTGTTCAAAGCTAAGGGAAGTTGCCCATTTGAAAATGGAGTTTAAAGATATCCTTCAGTTGCCTAACATTGTATAGTCCTATTCTTCAAATATTATTATACTATTCCCAAGATAGATACCATTATTGTCTAAAAGTTATGCTGCGTATGTTTGAAGATACCGGAGTATGTAGTATATGCAAGATCTGTTCAGCCTCTTTGATCAAAGGCTATAAGTCATCAAGAATCCACCCTCTGTGTTAGGCTTTTCATTGCCTTTGAACACTGCCCAATTCCTGTAATTCACAAGAACACATATGAGCCAAGTGAGTTCAGACAATAACCTAAGGCTTAAGTATTTAGAATCCCAAACTCTCCAAGTCATCATGCAAGAGGCATTCCGACTCCAAGGAAGACCAGAGAATTTAACATGACATCCAAAAACTTTATGGCAACACCGTGTACAAAGATTTACACCTAACATGTCTCATATAAAAACCTGAAATCCTAAATGTTCCAAATTCTGAAACTTTGAGCACTGGCATGATGCCACAAGTAGAACATTCCATATCTAGCCTCATGTATTGGACCCAATCACAGATGTATTAAAATAATATTGTATGAAAATATATAAATGAATTTTTAGTTTAGACTTGGGTCATAAACCTAAGATATCTCATTAAATATATACTTATATTCCAAAATCTGAAAAGAAAAATTGAAATACTTCTGGTTTTAAGCATTTCAGGTAAGCAGTAATCAACCTGTATGTTGGCACATGTTGTCATCTTATGGTAGTGGAAACAATATATATCCAGTATGTCTGCTAGTTAGTCACCTACAGATGTACTGTGGAGCACAAGAGACAGCTTTCCATGGGGGCTGCTGTTCACTCTGGGCTCAGGATTAGGGTCATAGAAACCCATTCTACTAAGGTTCAGATAGATGAACATCAATACAGACATCAATAGAGGGATCTGCTGAGAATGACTGATTCCATGCCCTGGAATGCAAAGCACACATGGTTGCGGTGCATAATTATATACAGTAAACGATAAAGGACACATAGTGGGCCTCTAGGCCTGGTTCCCCATTAAAGAACTGGTGTAACTCCTCATCGGTGTAGCCAGGAACTACCTCTGTCCCTGTCCAGCCAGGTCCTTCGTACCTACACTAGTCTGCAGATGTCTCCTCTTCACATCAGAGTCAGAAAGCAAGGGTCGGGATACCACAACATGTCCCTGCCATTGAGAATCTGTCACCACGTGTGGTGTGAGTAAAGAAGAGTATGAAAATCAGTAACATTAAACACAGCTTACATTTGATAAGTAACATGGGCTCGTATAATCAATATGATGTAGGAATTTGTATTTATTCAATAGCACTGCACAAAAATTTTTCATCAAAATGGAAACTTAAAATGAGGGAGACTGTGCATGCTCTCCCAATGTCTGCATTCCTATGTGGCTTTGACCTGGTCCCAGGAGGGCTGCTTTGTAAGTTCCCCTACAATTTCTGGAGCAGCATGACACTGCAGTATCACAATATTAAATGTCCCCATGGCACAAACTCTAGTATGTCCTTGAATCGCCACATGCTGTGTTTTGGATGGATTGTATTATCAGTGTCAGTAAATAGCAGCCTTTCAAAGCCCAGGACCACATGGTTTCAATGCAGAATTCTACCAGAACTTCCAAGAAGACTTAATACCTATACTCCTTAATGTATTTCACAATATAGAAACAGAAGAGGCATTGCCAAATTCCTTTTATGAAACTACAATTACTCTGATACCAAAACCACACAAAGACTCAACCAAGAAAGAGAATTACAGGACAATCTCACTCATGAACATCGATGCAAAAATCCTTCATAAAATGCTGGCAAACCGAATCCAAGAACACATTAGAAAAATTATCCATTTTGATCAAGTAGGCTTCATCCCAGAGATGCAGTATCACAATATTAAATGTCCCCATGGCACAAACTCTAGTATGTCCTTGAATCGCCACATGCTGTGTTTTGGATGGATTGTATTATCAGTGTCAGTAAATAGCAGCCTTTCAAAGCTACATACGAAATGTATCAACATACGAAAATGTATCAATGTAATCCATCATATAAATAAGCTGAAAGAAAAAACCATATGAGCATTTCATTAGATGCTGAAAAAGCATTTGACAAAATTCAACATCCCTTTATGATAAAAGTCTTGGAGAGATTAGGGATACAAGCGACATACCTAAATATAATAAAAGCTATTTACAGCAAGCCGACAGCTAACATCAAATTAAACGGAGAGAAACTCAAAGCCATCCCACTAAAATCAGGAACACGACAAGGCTGTCCACTCTCTCCATACCTCTCAATATAGTGCTTGAAGTTCTAGCAATAGCAATAAGACAACATAAGGGGATCAAAAGGATTCGAATTAGAAAGGAAGAAGTTAAACTTTTGTTATTTGCAGATGATATGATAGTGTACATAAGCGACCCCAAAAACTCCACCAAAGAACTCTTACAGCTGATAAACACCTTTAGTAATGTGGCAGGATACTAAATCAACTCCAAAAAATCAGTTGCCCTCCTATACACAAAGGATATGGAAGCAGAGAGGGAAATCAGAGAAGCTTCACCTTTCACGATAGCCACAAACAGCATGAAATATCTTGGGGTAACTCTAACCAAGGAAGTGAAAGATCTATTTGACAAGAACTTTAAAGCATTGAAAAAAGAAATTGAAGAGGATACCAGAAAATGGAAGGATCTCCCTTGCTCTTGGATTGGGAGGATCAACATAGTAAAAATGGCAATTCTACCAAAGGCAATTTATAGATTCAATGCAATCCCCATCAAGGTCCCATCAAAATTCTTCACAGATCTTGAGAGGATAATAATCAACTTTATATGAAAAAACCAAAAACCCAAGATAGCCAAAACAATCTCATACAATAAAGGAACTTCTGGAGGCATTAACATCCCTGACTTCAAACTCTATTACAGAGCTACAGTAATGAAAACAGCGTGGTATTGGCATAAAAACAGAGAAGTCAACCAATGGAATCGTATAGAATACCCGGATTTTAACCCACAAACCTATGAACTAAAAGTATACAATGGAAGAAAGAAAGCATCTTCAACAAATGGTGCTGGCACAACTGGATGTCAACCTGTAGAAGAATGAAAATAGACCCATATCTATCACCATGCACAAAACTCAAGTCCAAATGGATCAAAGACCTCAATATCAGTCTGAACACACTGAACCTAATAGAAGAGAAAGTGGGAAGTACCTTACAACATATGGGCACAGGAGATCGCTTCCTATGTATAACCCAAGCAGCACAGACATTAAGGGCAACATTGAATAAATGGGACCTATTGAAACTGAGAAGCTTCTGTAAAGCAAAGGACACTGTCACTAAGACAAAAAGGCAACCCACTGACTGGGAGAAGATCTTCACCAACCCCACAACAGACAAAGGTCTGATCTCCAAAATATATAAAGAACTCAAGAAACTAGACTTTAAAAGGCTAATTAACCCAATTAAAAAATGGGGCACTGAACTGAACAGAGAATTCTCAACAGAAGAAGTTCAAATGGCCAAAAGACACTTAAGGTCATGCTCAACCTCCTTAGCGATCAGGGAAATGCAAATCAAAACAACTTTGAGATATCATCTTACACCTGTCAGAATGGCTAAAATCAAAAACACCAATGATAGCCTTTGCTGGAGAGGCTGTGGAGAAAGGGGTACCCTCATCCATTGCTGGTGGGAATGCAAACTTGTGCAACCACTTTGGAAATCAGTGTGGCGGTTTCTCAGTAAATTCTGGATCAACCTGCCCCAGGACCCAGCAATACCACTCTTAGGAATATACCCAAGAGATGCCCTATCATATGACAAGAGCATTTGTTCAACTATGTTCATAGCAGCATTATTTGTAATAGCCAGAACCTGGAAACAACCTAGATGCCCTTCAATAGAAGAATGGATGAAGAAAGTGTGGAATATATACACATTAGAGTACTACTCAGCGGTAAAAAACAATGACTTCTCGAATTTTGCATGCAAATGGATGGAAATAGAAAACACTATCCTAAGTGAGGTGTCCCAGACCCAAAAAGATGAGCATGGGATGTACTCACTCATAATTGGTTTCTAGCCATAAATAAAGGTCATTGAGTCTATAATTTGTGATCCTAAAGAAGCTAAATAAGAAGGTGAACCCAAAGAAAAACATATAGTTATCCTCCTGGATATGGGAAGTAGACAAGATTGCCGAGCAAAAATTGGGATCTTGGCGGTGGGGTGGGATAGGGGTAAGTAAGGGGAGATGGGGAGAGAAATGTGAGATGGGGAGGATGGGGGGAACTTGGGTAATTGGGATGGTTGGGATTAAGGAAGGATCCATATGGGAGCAGGGAAGCATATATCTTAATTAAGGGATCCAGCTTAGGGTGGGCAAGAGACCTGAACCTAGAGGGGCTCCCATGTGCCCAGGGGGATGTCCCCAGTTAGTGCCTTGGGCAGCTGAGGATAAGGAACCTGAAATGGCCCTATCCTATAACCACACTGATGAATATCTTGCATATCACCATAGAACCTTCATTGGGCGATGGATGGAGATAGACAGAGACCCACATTGGAGCACCGGAATAAGCTCCCAAGGTCCCAATGAGGAGCAGAAGGAGGGAGAACATGAGCAAGGAAGTCAGGACCGTGAGCGGTGCACCCACCCACTGAGACAGAGGGACTGATCTATTGGGAGCTCACCAAGGCCAGCTGGACTGGGACTCAAAAAGCATGGGATAAAACCGGACTCTCTGAACAATGAGGACTGATGAGAAGCCAAAGACAATGGCACTGGGTTTTGATCCTATTTCATGTTCTGGCTTTGTGGGAGCCTAGTCAGTTTGGATGCTCACCTTCCTAGACCTAGATGGAGGGGGGAGGACCTTGGACTTTCCTGACTGCTCTTAGCTCTGGAGAGGGAGGGGGAAAGGAGTGGGGGGAGGGGAGTGGAGTGGGAGGAAGGGGAGGGAAATGGGAGGATGGGAGGAGGCGGAAATTTTTTTTCCCAAGAAAAAAAAATAAAAAAAAAAAGAACATCCTCCAACATGTCCGTTCTACTTCACCAATTTAGGTTTAGATGATCCATTCCTAGCTTTGGCTAACTAAATTCCAGATGGTGGTAAGTGGCTTAATAAAAACAAATGCAATTAAAGTTACTGTAAAATACAGTATACTACAACAGTTATTAGGGACATCAGGGCTGGGCTGTGATTTAGTAGTTAAATGTTTGCCTCACATATCTGAAGCCTGGGGGAAGAGGGTTGATCCCTTTTTCTGCCAATAAGTAAATGAATGAATAAATTGGTTGATGGTATCTATTTGGTTTCTTTTCATTATTTTCTGGGTATTTATTTTTTAAGGCAAGTGAA
This sequence comes from Microtus oregoni, assembly GCF_018167655.1. Taxonomy (NCBI): domain Eukaryota; kingdom Metazoa; phylum Chordata; class Mammalia; order Rodentia; family Cricetidae; genus Microtus; species Microtus oregoni. Next base: position 2,619,216 of record NW_024544720.1, read on the forward strand.
GGGAGGGTAGTGACTGTAGGTGACTTGGGACATGCCTTTTCCATAAATGAATACTGTTTTGTCTAAATTCAGTTCCTCTGAATAGAAACACAAACAGAAGGGTACTGTGTAAGGCTTCTAAAGGGTACCTGGCTGAAAGGACAGTGAGAGAGGAAATTTACCCAGTTCACCAACCGGGTGTAATAGAAATATAATCTTAGTGCTGAGCTGGGGCTTCAGCTCAGTGGTAGAACACTTGCCCAACACACACAGGCAAATGGGTTCAATTCCCAGAAGATATGCACACACCAAACAAAAGCAAGTACAACCTTAGTATTGGAATTCTCCATGAGATACTAGGTCAGTACTCATATCTATACCTGACTGCCTTGATTCACTGGGCCTTGCATGTCCAAGGATTTTTACATGACTGTTGGTACATTTCTTTCCTTTCCTCTTTACTCTTTAAAACTGGCTCAAAAAATAGTAGGCATCATTTCTATGTGCCAGTAAGCAAAACATAGATCTCTGGCTTATTAGGATAAAACGTTACTGTTGGAGGTTAGGGAGAATGCCCAGTGAGGAAAATGCTTGCTCCACAAGGATGAGGACCTGAATCCCAATCCCCAGAACCCAAGTAAAAGCTACCCATCATGGCATGTGTCTGCACTGAAGGGGCCGTAGTAAGGGAGACAAGAAGATCCTGGAGCTTGCTGGCCAAGCAATACAACCACGTTGATGAGTGCCAAGTGAGAAGTCTGTCTCAAAAAAAAAAAAAAAAAAGTGCAACAGGGCAGTGGTGGCGCACGCCTTTAATCCCAGCACTCAGGAGGCAGTGGTAAATGAATCTCTGTGAGTCCGAGGCCAGCCTGCTCTACAGAGTGAGTTCCAGAACAGTCAGGGCTACATGGAAAAGCCCTATCTTGCAAAACAAAGTAATAATAAACAGGTAATTAAGAGAACTTACTGATTTTCTAAATGCCTAGAGTTCCCAGCACCCATGTTAGTCAGCTAACACCTGTAACTGTCTCCAAGTTATCCAATACCCTCTTCCGGTCTCTGTGGGCACTGCATATATGTGGTACACAGACAAGCAGACACATACATATATACATAAGAAGAATGACAGGGAGACACAACATTGACCTCTGTGTGTCTGCAGAGACTTGTACACCTGTCCACGCATGTGTAACACCAAAAGGTGAAAAGAAGTGTACAGCTAGTCTGACTATCCCAGTGCTTCTGTGACCCTGTCTCTCATCCTCATTGCCACAACTCTCCTTTCCTAAAATCCTGTCTAGATAATCACAACACTGCTCTTTTCCCAAAAGAAACATTTTAGTCTCTGTAGCCCCTTTCACCCTGTTCTGGACCCATATCGCAGCTTCCTAAACAAAACCCCCCACCCCGAGCCTGGCTTTCCCAGCAATGCCTGGGAAACACATCTCTTACATGATTTGTGCCCAGCTGTGCTGTGCTCTTGGGAAGTAAGCAAGAGTGGAAGGAGGCCTTTCACCAAGCTCACAACCACAAAGTTCAACTTGTGTGTATTAGTCCTGCAGCTAAAATGTAGTGTGTGATCACACAGTAGGCTTGGTGGACCATCGTAAACTAGCATTGAATTTTATAAGCACTGCCATAATAAGAGTGGGGAGTGGGGTTTTCCCTCTGACTGTAATGCATGTTCTTTGCTAGGTGTTGTCTATTGGGTGCTGTTTCCCTGCAGTGGTGTTGGAGGTGTTAGGCAGCTGTAGAACAACCAATAGGTTTTATTTCTGCATGCTGGTTTGTCTTGACTAGCTTTCTCACGTTAACACAACTGCCTTCTGAGAGGAAGAAGCATTGCATAGTACCAGGAGCTGTAAAGTCCAGACTTAAGTTTAACCCTTGCTTAGGAATGGAAATGCTGGGAATCTCTGAGCCCTTCTCTTTTAGTTCTTCTTCAGACTGTGGCACTGTGTGTCAAGGCAGGAGATTAAAATGTGCTGTCTTTGTTTTGTAAAAAGAGCACCACTGGTGTCCTCAATAGGACTTAAGCTTGAGTCACTTTTCCAAGTATAGGGTTGGGTAATTGGGGAAGTTCTCTAAGGCAAGCCACATCTGCTAAGCCAAGGCCACCCCGGGTATCCTATTGTCAAGGACCCCTTAGAAGAAGTACTTCTTTAGAGGGTGTGTGTGTGTGTGTGTGTGTGTGTGTACATGCGTGTATGTGGAGGCCAGAATCAGCCTCAAGTGTCATTTCTAAGGTGCAATTTACCTTTTTTTTTTTTTTTTTTTTTTTGAGACAGGGTCTCTCACTGGCCCGGAGCTTGCTGAATAGGCCAGGTCAGACTCTCCACACACTCCAGGATCTGCCTCCCCTGCCTATTAGCACTGAAATCACAAGCACACACTATAAAACTTGCTTTTTTATGTTAGGAATTTTCCTAACGCAAGCTCTCTGCCAACGCAAAAAAGAAAAATCCCAATCAAGCCAAATCACAACAAGCCAAATTAAAAAAATATCCAGGTTTAATGGGATTCCTGCACTCTTGGGGAAACCAGGAAGCTACGAGGAGGGTCAAGGCTTGGTGGGCCCAGAGATCGGGGCCTCCAAAGATGGAGGCAGAGACCAGGACTTGGGACTTACACTTTATGTTGGCTCTGAGGATCGAGCTCAGAATGAACTGGCTCCCAGCCCCAACAGAGGGATTCTTGACTATAGATCAGTTGCACTAGTCTGAGTGGCGAATGTTTAACAACCAGCTCTCCAGAAAGCAAAAGCTCTCTTGTAAGTTGTATGTCCATTTCCAAGGTAGAAACATGCTCAGTGAGGTCAAGGCCGCTTGTTCATTGCGGCCGCCCAGAACCAAAATAACTACACAGATACTGTATTAATTAAATCACTGCTTGGCCCATTAGCTCTGACTTCTTATTGGCTAACTCTTACATCTTAATTTAATCCATTTCTATTAATCTGTGTATCAACACTTGGCAGTGGCTCACTTAAAGTTTTGGCATGTCTGACTCTGGCAGTTCCATTCTCTCTCTCTCTCTCTCTCTCTCTCTCTCTCTCTCTCTCTCTTCTCTCTCTCTGTTCCCCCCCCTTCCTTCTCTAAGAATTTAGTCCAGTTTTCCCTGCCTACCTAAGTTCTGCCCTGTCAATGGGCCAAGGCAGTTTCTTTACTCACTAACCAATAAAAGCAACACATAAACAGAAGGACTTCCCATACCACTCCTATAAGTTGTATGTCCATTTCCAAGGTAGAAACAGACTCAGTGAGGCCATTTTCAAGGTATGTATGTAAATTTCAGGACCATGGAACTGTGAACACATACAAACAGTAGGTTGTCACCATTCAGTATTATGTAATTCCTGCCACACCCCTAACTGAAGAAAGTCACGTATGTGTATACAAAAGCATGTTTTTATTTATCTCATTTTTCAACACATTTCTAAATTTTAACTATTAGGAAGAATCTCTTTGGTGTGAAAAATTTAGTAAGTCAAGTTGGTCTCATTTACTTGACACTCCGTTACAACTGGCTGTGTGCCTTCTAGTGTTTCTGTTGAGTGGCTTTTTGTTTAATTTCTAGTTTTATTCTTTCGTCTTGAAAATCATAATTATCTGTCCCATGAAAAACTTCTTCCCTCTGTCTGCCCTTTGTTCAGCTTTAACAGCAGTTATGTGGCTGAACTGGGCGACCATCCTGTGGGAGTCAAAGCTGTACTTTCCCCATGGTTGCTTAGCCAGTTTTCCTCACTTGGGTATTTGAACTTGGCTGACTAGTTTCCCGTTAAGTTTCTGAACCAAGAAATGTCTAGTTCGGGATAGACTGGACACTATCCATAGCGTCTGTCTCTGTCTTGGCTCCTTTCTTCTCAATTTTAAGCATCCTTTCTATTGAAGGAAAGAAACCAAAAACCTATTCCTAGAGGAATGAGAAATGTCTGTCAGGATCACTGTATTTTCATTCATATTGAACCCCTACCCTTTCATCAAAATACTGCTTTTCTTGGTCTACAAAGAAACATGTGTAGGGCTGGAGAAATGGCTCAGTGGGTAAGAGCATTTGCTGTTCAAGCAAAGATAGGCCTGGCTGTCTGGTCCAGTGACCCCAGCACAGGTGGATTCCAGCAGCTCACTGGCCAGGTGAAGCTGAGGTCAAGGATCAGTGAGACACTTGTCTGGAAGGAGCAAGATGCTCAATGTCTTCCTGTGGCCTCCGTTTACACACATAGACACACACACACAGAGACACACACACACACAGACACACACACAGACACACACACACACACACACACACACACACACCAAAAAAGAAAGCAAGAGTGGTGTGAGAGAGCAGCTCCAGGCTTTGATGTGAGCACCTCCATCCCCCATAATTAGGGGATAATTAGCAGGTTGATCCTGCTCAGCTGTGTGCCCTGTCATAATTTTGTTAGTCCTTAAGCTGCCCAAAGTGACACTTTTTAAAGTAACAACACTAGAAGCAAGTGGGGGGCCTTGCCTTTCATGTCACCCTCTCTGCCTCCTTAGATTAAGCTTTGTGAATGCCGAATGCTGAATGTAGAAAATGAAGTCACAATGAGATGTTCGCATTGACATTATCTGAGAAGGGTCTCCAGCCTTGTTTCACATTCCTTCCCCAACCCCACCACAGAGCCAGCTTCTGGTGGAGGAGCCAAGCTGGGTGGGGGGTTGGTGCACACAGAGTATCTGAATGTTGCCTTTCCAATTGCTCTACTACTGAGCTATATCCCCAGCCCTTCTTTTACCTTTCATTTGGAGACAGGATCTCATTAAGTTGTTCAGAATGGTCTTGAACTCCCAATACCAAAGGAGAATTTTCTACTTTCTATCGTCTTTCCTCTGCTTCCAAAGGAGCAGGGACCTCAGAAATGTACCATCATGCACAGCAAATTTTATGTTTTAAGTTATTCACTGTGTTTGAAACAAAATTGAAAAAACAAAACAAAAGAAATGAATGCTCCCTTTCATGCACGTTTCCCAGGATGCCTACAGGACAGTGAAGTCACCCTGCCAGGCCTCACCTGAAAGACAGGCACAAAGGTGGAGTGGGACTGACAGGAATCATCTTCCTTCCCCTGCTTCACTGTCTTCACTCCAGTCTTACTCAGTGCAGTCCCATTCTATGCAAGGTGCCAGAGAATGCTTGTTTGTTTTTCAGAAAAATGAAAAAAAAAAACATAGTAAAGAAAAGAATTAAGTCCCCATTCCTGTCAAAGGAGAGGTCCTGAAGATGGCATTTAAATCACTTGAGAGATACACAAATGAGTGTGGATGTGCACATGCAGCTGACGGTAAGGGCTCAGACCCAGCAGCGCTGGATGCCAGTGAGTTAGGAAGGGACTCGCCGAGGAGGCAGTTGACTAGTCAGAAGGAATTTATTTGGCAGATGGAAAGGATACTTTAGGAAGAGAAGGGTAAATATCAGAGCCAGAGATTAGATGAATAGCATATTGTTGGGGGAGCCCAGGATCTTCCATTCTTATCATTGGTGCCTGATATACAGCATGTACCCTGTTCTTATTTTTTCTTTTTTCAGATTAAGAGACTGGAGGTAATTTGTCTTTTAATCACCAGTTGTAAGCCCTCCCTTTACCTTTCTGCTAACTGTGCATGTTTGTTTCTTGCAGCCTTGAGCCGTCAGCAATGCTATGGACATAGATAAAGGAGTTGGAGGATGTTCTTTGAGATTCCTATTTCAGTGTAGTATAACTTTGAAAGAAAACATGCTAAGGCAACTGAGTTGGTCTGGTTTCTAGGCTAAATTTCTGGAGGCCCCTAGATGCCTCATAGTTGGCCTTGAAATTACAGAGTTACCTTCTCCCACCACAGGTCACCCTGTTCCCATATTACCACTTCCCTTGGAGTGGGACTTATTCTCTATGAGAGATCAACAAGGCTTCTTGGCCACATAGACTTCCATAGCCGATCCTCACTCTTTTGGAACAATGAGCACTTATTTAGGGTGGAATTACCTCACTTGCTGCTCAGGTATGTTAACATATGACATAGAATTACAGCCTGCAGAAGCCTGGGCCCTGTCATAGTTAATAGGGACTAAATTTTCTTGCTCACGTCTGAGAAAGCTTCTCTCTCAACACATAAAATGTTCTGTGCTGCTTTATTCTGACAGAATGCTTGTCATTCACGTTTAACCTGACAGTCCCTGCAATTTAACTAGTTAGACATCCTTAATCTTGCCTCTTTTTTTTCATTTTTTCTAGAAATAAATAAGCTTGAAGAATGTGTGACATCCCAGCTCTGTGACATGACTTGGGAAACTCTACTTGTTTGACCATCTAATTTTCTAAAGGGTATATACTGAGGGTAGTCCTCCTGCTCTGTAGGGTATTAGAGGAATTGTAAGCAACAAGGAGGGAGAGTTTGGTGCACATCGGGTCCTCAGAAATAGCAGTTATTCTTAGCAATTCCTGCTTGTGTTTGAAACAGTCACAAACTCTGCACCAAGCCAAAAAAAAAAATGTCTAAGAGCTTCTATCCAAGTATGTGCATGGAATATGCCTGTCTCAATTGTGTGGCAGACTCTCAAGGCCCAAGCTGGAGCCAAATCGCTTTGGGTTCTTTTCATGCAAAGATTCAGGGCTTAATCACAGAAGGACACTGCATAGTAGTCCAGATAACAGAGCTGTCAGGACTGCTGGACTCTGTCATCCACTCATTCTGTGCCGTTGAATGAAACAACCAGGAATGCAGCCAAGATGGAGGAACCAGCCAGGAAGAGTGTGTGGCAAAGATACAATGTTTGACCTCTGCAGCCAACAGAGTCTTCTGCTCAGAACTGAAAACATTTGTGGACAGTTCATCTGATAAATTTATGTAAAAACCACAAAGAGAAAAAATGGTGTTGTTTTAAGACACTACATTTCTGGAAGACACTCTATATTCTAAGAAGGACCATTATATCTGGTTTCTGCCTATAGCAATTGTTTATAAAAAGACAGGGTATAAATTATAAATCTTAAAACAAATATGACTTACTCTTAAAAAAATTAAAGCCTGGAGTTCTCGTCTATTTCCCTTTTCCAGGGAGATTCATGTCACCTCTCTTAAAGTTCTCCTTGTTTCCTTTCTTCTCTGGTGTTGTAGACTGTAGGCTTTTTGCTTATATTTACTATGTACTTATGAGTGAGTACATACCTAGGACTTACCACAGGGCAGGGAAATCTGACTGCTCTTTGGGCTGGAGAGGGAGGGGGAGAGGAGTGGGGGGAGGAGGAGAAGGGTGGGAGGAGGGGGAGGGAAATGGGAGGCTGGGAGGAGGAGGAAATTTGTTTTTTTTTTCTCTTTTCTCAATAAAAAAAAAGTTAAAAAAAAATACTGTATCTCTTTCTTCAGTTGTCTTCCTCAAAAACAACACAGTATCCAGATTCTCTGTGTATTTTCTATCTTGATGTGGCTTTTTTTTTTACTCTGTTTCTTTTAAAAAATTTTTTCTTTTTTTTCTTGAGACAGGGTTTCTCTGTGTTGCTTTGGCTGTCCTGGATCTCACTCTGTAGGATGGCTTCAAACTTATAGAGATATATCTGCCTGTGCTTCCCAAATGCTAGGATTAAAGGTGTGCACCACTATCCTGGCTACTCTATTTCTTTTTCTTTTTTAAAGACTTTCTCTTCCTTTTTTTTCCTGTCCCAAGCCTAAGTATATTTTTAAATACACTGTAAACTGTTGATAGATATGTTTTTTCTGTCTGAATTATTTTTATTGTATATCTCTATCTTTTTCTGACCACAAGAGTCTTTAATCTGCTAAGAGACATGACTAGGATTAAAACTGCAGCTTTGGCAACTGGCTCCACCACATTCCTTAACTTTTTGAAAGTCTAGCTTCATAGTGGAGATACTGGTATTTAAGTGTTTGGTGGCAGGGTCTCTTAAAAGATCTGCAAGGTTTTTGCTGCTAATGCTGAGTCAAGAAGCCTCTCTTAAAGGAGTCATGCTTCTGCTCGCCATCAGTAAATAGAGCCTATGGAAGTAAGACAGTTACCAAGAAGCTGAGCTTGACTCTGTGTCTGTCTAGAATCCCCCCCCCCCTTTTACAAAGCTTTCTCAGACTTTATATGGAAATTCTTACCAAATGTTTGGGTGTCATTTGTAGATAGAAGTTTGTGTACCACCTGGTCCCTCAGCTCTTCAGTCCCAAAGAAATACACAGAGGCTTATATTAATTATAAGTTGTTTGACCTATTAGCTCAGGCTTATTATTAACTAGCTTTTACAATTTAAATTAACCCATAATTCTTGTCCATTTTTAGCCATGTGGCTTGATACCTTTTCTCAGTAAGGCACTCTAATTTTTCTTTCTCTAGCTGGTGACTACATCTCTGCCTTTCCTCTTCCCAGAATTCTCCTAGTCTGGTCTCCCCACCTATACTTCCTGCTTGGCTACTGGCCAGTCAGTGTTTTATTAAACCAATATGAGTGACAAATCTTTACAGTGTACAAGAGCATAAGGGTGTAGGAGAAGGGCCCGCTTATTTGTTCTGGCCACCTAGCTAGCTTAGCCCTGAAATAACCACACAGAAATTGTATTAATTAAATCACTGCTTGGCCATTAGCTCTAACTTTTTATTGGCTAACTCTTACATATTAAATTAACCCATTTTCATTAAACTGTGTATCACCACGAGGTCATGGCCTACCAGTCAAGTTTCAACATGTCTATTTCTGGCAGCAGGTCCATGGCATCTCTTACCCTGCTTTCTTCCTCCCAGAATTCAGTTCTGCCTTCCCTGCCTACCTAAGTTCTGCCCTATCAACAGGCCCAAAGCAATTTCATTAACCAATGAAAGCAGCACAAAGAAAGAAGGACCTCCTACATCATTTCCCCTTTACTGTTTAAACAAAAGGCAAGCTTTAATATAGTAAAATTCTAGCAAGAATTACAGTTATAATATTTATATTTACTTTATCTTTTATTATAACTAAAGAAAACTATAAATCCTTCAATTCCATCAAAGACTCCAGAAGGATATAATATTACCTAAGTAAACAAGAAGTACATTGTAAGCAACTTCCAAAACTCTAGAAATGACAGACTCATTCATGAAGCAGGAACCCCAAAGGATCATCTCACCTTTATGCAAGTTCAGCAGTCATTTCTCTACATGTCCTGCTTGTCTAGTAAAGCAGGTCAGGCAAGAGCAGGTTTTTGCCCAAATTGCTAATCAACTCCTTAAGGAATCTCTTTGATGCCCATCTTTTTCTTGAAGTAGCTTGTGCTTCCAGGAGATGTGTCTCTGGTGCAGGAGAATTGTTCTGTATTCTGTCAATCATGTTTCAAATAAACACTGATTGGCCAGGCAGGAAATATAGGCGGGAAAACCAGAAAGGAAGTAGAAATGATGTAATGAGAACAGGGCAATTCTGGGAAGGAGGAAGTTGATTCTTTCCACTCCTGCCCAGACCACCGAAGTAGCAGGATATGATCTACCCCACTGAAAAAAGGTACTAAGCCACATGGCTAACATAGACTAGAAAAATGGGTTAATCAAGATGTGAGAGTTAGCCAGTGAGAGGCTAGAGCTAATGGGCCAATCAGCTTATAATTTATGGAGACCTATGTGTGATTTTCTCTGGGACTATACAGCTGGGGGGCCTGGCGGGACAAAAACCCAACAACAAACAGGACCCTCCATGTTGCATATCTCACTGTCATGAAAAGTCTTAAGTTCTTATACATTTTAAATGCCATATTCTGAAGGTCTCTGAGATTTGAAGAATACCTATTTAGCTGAAATATATCTGTATACATCTAGAAAATCTAACTAACATGACTGCAAGCTTGACTATTATATATGATTATCTATTAACCTATATTTTTTAATTATACATGACATTTTTAAATGAACTACACAATCACAATACCTTAATCAAGATCAGAAATACATAAACATATAACAAAATTGACCTTATATTTGTATCAATAAACCAAGATCCATACCAATGCAAATTATTCATATCTATATCATAACGGCGGGGGAGAGAGCATGGGAGAATGGGGTGGTCAAGATGGGGAAAGGACAGAGAGAGAAAGAGCATGGAAAGAAATATCTTGATTCTGAGAGCCATTATGGGGCTAGCAAGAAATCTGGTACTAGGGGAATTCTTGGGAACAAGGATGATCCCAGCTAAGTCCCTAACAATAGTGGAGAGGGTACCTGAACTGGCTTTCCCCTGTAATCAGATTGATGACTACCTTCATTGTCATCATAGAACCTTCATCCAGCAACTGATAAAAGCAGTTGCAGAGATCAACAGCTAGAACTAACTGGACCAAACTCCCAGAGTCCAGTTAAAGAGAGGGAAGAGCAATAATATGAGCAAAAGGGGTCAAGACCATGATAGGGATACTCACAGAAACAGCTGACCTGAGCTCCTTGTAGCTCAATGACTCTGTACTGATAGTGGGGAAATCTGCTTAGGATTAAATTAGGCCCTCTGAATGTGGGTGACAGTTATATGGCTGGGGGCAGTCTATGGAGCCAACTGGCTGTGGGACCAGGATTTATCTCTAGTGCTTGAACTGGCTTTTTGGAGTCCATTTTCTTTGGAGGCATACCTTGCTCCAAATTGAGGCCCTCCAAGATTAAGAGGGCCTTAATCTTGCCTCAAAGTGATGTGCCAGACTTTGTTGACTCCCCATGGGAAGTATCACCCTCTCTGAGGAGTGGATGAGGAATGGGATAGGTGGGAGGTAGAGGGAGTGGGAGAAGGAAAGGGAGAGGGAACTGGGATTGGTATGTAAAATGATAAAAGATTATTTTAAAAGAATTAAATCCAAACTAGAACCACTGTCCTTCTTTTATGTATATATGAAAAAATAGAAACTATACTATTGGTAAATGCATAGACTGTTACAGTAAATTCACAATGAATGTGAAATGGTTTACTCATAAAACTATTTTCTAAATCTTTCTTTGTTCCTATCTAGTTATACTTTCATGAATAGAATTACTGAGAACTTGTTTATACAGAAAGTAACTGCACTACAAATTCTTGTCCCATTTTTGTCATTCCTCATGTCACTTAGGAATCTTGGCATGCTAAGGTGTCCAGCACTAGAATTCATATTTATTAAAGTAAATCACTTAGTAATAAAAAGAATTATACTAACAAAATCCATATTGTACCACATACTAAATGGCTTGTGTAATAAGGACAAGCTAATTATTTATGGGATGAAAGCGTAGGGTTTATAACCTTTTGTGATTTCATAGCAGTAGCTAGCCAGAATGTTAACTTTGTTTTGTTGCTGTGGAGGACAATTATAAGTATGTATAGGTATTTATTTGACTCATAAATTTTACTGTTAGAGCCAAGTCATTCTCCTGGGCTTATGGGAATATATGCCACCAGGCAATAGATTAGTAATTACAGAAACCATGTGATAGGGTCACTTCAAATCTCTGATCAAAACTGATGTCTTTGAGATTTTGCAATCTACCAGCTATGTGATGCACATGGTCTTAATGATAACACTGCCTAGCAATAGACACTTGAGGTGTTTAAGATGGCCCAGAATGTTCCACTATACCCATGGTGCCAACATGCACCCACTGTGGAAGATGCTCAATCAGTGTGTGTCCCTCTTAATGGACAAGCCTATATTTGGTGATATACATGACAATAAAACACAATAGTAAAGGGAATGCCCCCCCCCACTTCCAAAAAAGTTTGGAAAAACAGATTGGTTTGGAGCCTGGACCACAAAACGTGGGAGGGCTCTTTATGGAGAACCATAGCCGAAAGGAATTCTCTTTACTGATGAATTCCTCTGGCCCTTTGTACTGGCTTTTTTGGGGCATGTCAGCTATTCCTACAACCAGCTAACCACCCCCTGCTTGCTGGCCCCACCCCATCCAGTTCTTACTTGAAATATGTGTTATGGGAAACAGGGCAACAGAGAAAACTTTTGAGTGTGGTCAGTCTATTCTTAACTTTGGTGGGCTATTCAAGTTTACCAGACTGATTCTGGCTTCATGGGGCCTCAAAGGTTTTTGAATAATAAAAACTTGAACACTGCAAAATGCATTTAAATCATAAGCCAAGAATGGACTACAGTGGGTGGTAGTTCAAGAAGCTAGCCAATGGGAAAGCATGGACCCTGAAGGGCCTTTGCCTGTGGGCAACTGCATCATAAATATGCTGTTTGGGCCAGGTTTTTCAAGAAGTTAGATTTCTTGGTGTTACAGGCCAACTTTGCTCCACTTTCTGAACTGAAATCTCTGATGCACAGCATTCTGTAGATTGATTCCCCTTGCTTTTCTTGCACTTCTCCCAGCCCCCATGGGAACAAAGTCCCTAGTCTCTTGAAAGTAATGCTAAGTAAACAAACACTACAAAGGCTGTTAACAGGGGGATATCTCTCCCAAATGTTTAGGTTTTTTTGTGGTTATCTAGGTTCAAGGAGGAAGGGGTCCCCTAGCTCCAGGAGCCAGCAGGGCCTCTTTGTAGTAGGCATCTATATGTTTAGCCAGATGTCATCCCAGGGAAGGGCAAAGAAGGAAAGATAAAGCAGAATTCTTATTAAAAATAAGACTCCTGAGGGAGAGAAAAAACAAGCTAAAGAATAGGTCAAGTGGAAAGGAGGCCAGGCAGTGCCATCTGCTGTTGATTAACGCTGATAGTCAGCAATGAGAAGTGTACACTGCCAGGAAGTGCCCCTGCTCTTTGGAATGTGGACCTGTGGCAGCTGTCTGGGAGCAGATCTTCATGTATCCCACATGCAAAGATGCCCAGTGACAACACAGTGCTACAGAGTGCATACAGACAGAGAAGGACAGGAGGGACAGGTGCCTGTGGTAGTGTCTGGGTGGGGCATGCATCTTCTGATCTTGCTTCACCTTGCTGGCCTTTGTTTCCCTATCAATAACAAAGTGACACTTGGCCAAATGACCTCTGTGCTCCCCTTAAGCTCCCAGATTCCACTGTCCGTCATACTCTGCCCGACCAAATCTCCCAAGGTTCTTCTAAGGTTCTGGAAAAGTGTTAAGAGCCTTAGACACCTCAAGCCCCAAAACTCAAAGGAATAGCACCCCTAGCAGCTCAGTTGCATCCAGTCTTTTTTCAGAGATCCATCTGTCTGTCATTCCCCTGTGTTACAGTTGCCACCAAAGCAATGTTTCTTCCTCAACATGGAATGGCACATGCTTGGAGGTCTACTTATAATTCTTTCTCTCCTGATTTTTGTTTTATTTTAAGTAATTTCAGTTTATTTGTGTGTGTGTGTACTTGTGTGCGTGTGTACATGTGTGTGTTCATGCACACATGCATATGCACAGGGGAGGGCAGAGGACTGCTGTAATAGTCACAGTAGGGTCCCCTGCCATGCGGTCACAGGTGGAGGGCAGAGGACTGCTGTAATAGTCACAGTAGGGTCTCCTGCCATGTGGTCCCTGGGTCAAAATCAGGTCCAACTGCAGGTACCTTTACTTGCTGAGCCATCGCAATAGCCCAATTTTATCTTAAACCATCAGATTATAGAGACTTTGTGCTGAAATTTGTATATGTTTGTCTTCATTTGTTTGTTCATCTTTTAGTTAAGGGTAGGGCATTAAAATTGTTTTTGTCTTTTCCTTCTTGGCAAATACATGCAGACAGCAATATTTTAGTAGAGGGTGAGGCTGGATTCCAGTGGGAATGGAGGGTAAAGATCTCACACTAAGACAGTAACAGTGAAAATGGAAAGAATGTGCAGAGCAGAGATCATGGTGTAGTGCAGAGATGGTACCTTGCAGAGGCCAGCTCAAGTCATAATCCTGGCTGTGGTATGTGTCAGATGGCGCATATGCTGTCACTACTGTACCTCCTTGTAGCTTGTTCTATGGATTCCAGATGCTACCCAGAAAGGACTCGGCTCAGAACTTTGTACTGGGTTGGAAGCCAGTGAACATCGGGAAGCTAGGTGATAAATAAAGATGGTAGTGAAAATACCCTACAGGAAGATCAGCAGGGACTCATATATTGAAGAATTAGTAGAGGCACACTGTGGAGATTTTTAGTTTAACCACCTGAGCAGTTTGTATTATAGTACTTAGTTAAGTTGGAGATCCAATCGCTAGGGCAGCAGTAGACATGAGACAGCACTGAGACACAAATACAAGTAAGTAAACATATGTAATTTTTAAAATGGTTGATTACCCATCATCAGAAAGGTTTCTCCCTGCAGTGATGGGAGCAGATGCAGAGACCCACACCCAAACATAAGGTGGAAGTTGGGGCACCCCGCAGAAGAGGGAGAGGAAGGATTGTAGGAGCTAGAGGGGTCAAGGATGCCAGGAGAACATGACCCACAGAATCAACTAAGCAAGGCTCTTAGGGGCTCACAGAGTCTGAGTCTCTCCGTGTCTGCACCAGGACCTCTGTGTGCATGCTGTAATTGTTTAGCTTGAGTGTTTGTGGGAGTAGGGGTACCTCTGACTCCTTTACCTGTTCTTGGGACTCTTTTCCTCCTGCTGAATTGCCTTATCCAGCCTTAACATGAGGGTTTGTCTAGTCTAGTCTTATTGTAACTTGTTAGGCTATGTTCGATTGCTATCTCTGGGAGGCTGCTATTTTCTGAAGGGAAATGGAGGAGCAGTGGATCCAGTTGGGAGCGTTGGAGGGGGGAAAGCTAGGAGGATTGGAGGAAGTGGAGGCTGCAGTTGGAATCTATTACATAAAAAAAGAATAAAAAAGAAAACCTGGTTGATTATCATAGTGGAGTGTGATTTGAAGTTGTGTGTTATTTTAAAATCGTATTGGATATAACTATGACAATATGATATAATATTGGATGGGCTTGTATTGCTGCAGTGGAGAGTTTGTTTAATTTGAAAATATGTTCATGGTATAGAAAGGCATGTGATAAACTCTTCTTACTTATGTTATTTAAATCCAAACTCATTGTCCTGGCTAGTGTTGTCAAGTTGACAGAATCTGGAGTCATCTCAGAGACAAGCTTCCCGGAATATCTAGTGAGAGGTCTTTTAGCCCCACGGGGGGGGGGGGGGGGAATTATGTTGATTACGTTCATTGATTGGGAAGACCCATCCTGAAAGTCCTGGAGTGTGAGAAGAGGAGAAAATGAGCTGACTGGGTGCAGTGGGACAACCTCTGGGGCTGGCTGTCTTGCCATGGACTGTAGCCCTGAGCTTCCAGTCAGAAGAGACCTTTCCTTCTCTAGCTTTCTTTTTGTCAGGGCTCACACTTGCAGCATCAGGAAAAGTAACTAAGATGTGCTTTAGCGAAGATACTGTTTGAAATGATGTTTTTTTTATCTGACTTCTCTTACAGGTATTCAAGAAGGAACACAGTGTACCAAATGTAAAAATAACTGGGCACTGAAGTTTTCAATCATATTATTATACATTTTGTGTGCCTTGCTAACCATCACAGTAGCCATTTTGGGATATAAAGGTAAGTATACACTCTTTCTGTTTGCTTTCCAAATAGCAAAGGGATTTGAAATTTAAATGCTAAAAACATCACCTTTGGAAGTAAGAAGTACAGTTGGCCCTTGTATCCATAGAGAGTTAATTTTAGGTCATTTGTCCCCTCAAAGGATCTCAAAATCTTTTAATGCTGTCTTCCCTTTAGTTCAGGGCTTCCATTGTTAGTATGTATACATCCTCCCATATATTTTATGTCACTGCTAGATGACTTATAATACCCAATATAATATAAATGCTATGTAGATGGTTGCTATACCTCATTACATAGAGAATGATGCCAAAAATAATTTGTATATGTTCAATACAAATACATTTTCCCCAAGTATTTCCATTGTGAGGTTGGTTAAATCCAAGGACCTAAAACCTGGGAAGGACCGTTGAATTATATTTATGATACTCCTGTGTAAAACTCACTAACATGATGAATTCCATTTTTGTGTCCTGAGATATTAGCTATGGATGGGACAGTTTTGATTCACTTCATAATCATGACAGTCCTTTCTAGGTTAGGAAGATTTTTTTCTTTTTTCCATGTTGCTTTTTCCTATTTTTTCAACCATTTCCTTTTCCTTGTTTTTTTTTTCTTCTTCTTCTTCTTTTTTCTTCTTTTTCATCTTCTTTGTCTCTAAGAGGCCTGGGAAAGTGCTGCTGACAGAGGAGAATAAGCAGCACACAGGCTATACAGGGATTGACTCATCCCCCAGGGATTGACCAACTGATGCACTTTTCTTCTCTAAAGCATGTTTACTTCAGTAAAGAAAACAAAACAATTACCCCATAGAAATTAAACTTATAAGCAACTTAATAAACTGTTAGGCCTACTATGTCTGATTAAGGTAGAGGAGATTTTCCTCCAAATCTTCCAGACCTACTAAACTAGGTCCCAACCACACACCGCTGCTGCCATGATCCTTTCAGAGATCATGGGTAGAAGGAGTCATAACTAAGAAACACAAACTGCATAAACCCTTGTATGGAAGGCAAACATTGAAGCCTGGCCTGTCACAATAACACGAGACAGACATGGTATCTGATTGTAGCACAGAAGCAAGCGAGGGTCACACCTTCCAACCATTGTCTTAACGGTCTCCTCAACTGTTGACAGACCTCAGAACTGACAGATTAACCCAGCAGAATTACTGCACCAACTGTCCTTGTCCTTAACTTGTGGGGCCAGTTTAGGAAAGATAAAGTCAGGGAGCGAGTTCCCTTCCACTGTAAATCCCCAGCACCCTCACTGTGGCTTCTGAGAGGGCCCAGTTGATAAATCCCCAGCACCCTCACTGTGGCTTCTGAGAGGGCCCAGTTGATAAATCCCCCAGCACCCTCACTGTGGCTTCTGAGAGGGCCAGGTTGAATTCAGTGCTTCTGAATTAGAATTGACTTAGGAATCAGTCCAAGTTATCATGATCATACCTATTTTTTAATACAATTATGAATTCCCAGTAAGTGTCTGCCACTAGGTGTTGTGTTAGTCCCATCCCCTTTAGTGCTATAGCCCAGATGTAAACCATCACTTCTGGAGGTTGATTTTGTAAGGCAGTAACCACCATGCCATTCTTCAGATTAGTTGGGATGAGCAAAGATGTCAGTTTGGACCCAAGCTACAGTGTCTCCCTACTCACTCTTCCTTGATTGCTTACTGTATTTATTCATCTCTATGGAAAATAAAAGTTATCATACAGAGTATATTGATTGATGAGTTGAGGCGATGAGAATTTAGGAATTTGCCTCGTCACTTTATCCATTTATGATGAATTTATTTCATCATGAAGGAACAGAGGCTGCGGTTTAAAAGACTGCTGAATCATGAGGGCTGGACAGAGGAGCAGGGTCAGAACCTAACGGTGTGTTTTATGTCCCAGTCATTCAAACTGCCCCCTTTTTTCCGGGACCATGACCTTTCCTACTGTGCTGAAGATGATCAAAAACAGTCATTCACTAAGGAATGTCAGGGCTCAGTACAGAGTGATAACATGGGAATTAAAATTCACTGCTAGAAGAGAGAGCAGAGGGGGTTCGTGGGTACACTTTGTGAATTTTACCTCTGCTGGAAAGGATAAGATTTATGGCTTTGGAATTACACAGAAAGCCAAGAGTCCAGCTATCGTCTCACTCCATCTCCGTACCACATTGGAATAGCTCTAGCATATCCATGCGCTTGATCGCTGATCTGTGGTCCCAGGACTGTGTTGTACCTAAATGACTACTTTGCCGCTTATGTCTCTGATACATGTCTCACCAGAAGCCCCTGAGTGGAGCCTCCCACAGTGTTTGTTCCCACAATTAACTTTCTCCACTTTAGGTTCCATTAAATCATATCATTATGGCTAGTCTGTCTGGCTTATGTGGGTTAACACCAACTACAGGATTCTACTAAAGCTGCCTTTTATTTATGAAATCTCTCACTAGTACCTAAAACTCAGGGCTTCTTTATTAGACACCCAGGAAAGTTAGCTACATGAGTGGGTAGTTGGATGGATGGTCAGATGATGGTTAGGAACTGGCTTCTTTGAAGATAAAGAACAGACGCCAAGGAACCTCTGAGCCAGTGTCTTTGTAGGGGAGTGTTGTTCCTCAGAGCACTACCCAGAAACCTAGCATTCCAGGGTGAAGGGAAAGAGATCTGGGGAGTAAGGGGACATTGCCACTCTTTTCCCTCCTTCAGTGCCTCCATTCCTCCGGCTTCTGCTGACTAAAGGATACAATATATACTTCTGGTCACCAAAGCCAGCCTTAAAGAACTCAAAGTTAACATTTTCCAGATGTACTTTCTCTTCATGTGTCTGACTCCTCTTTCTTGCTGATAAGATTCTGAAGACCCCAATGTTGTAGGAGGCAGAAAGATAAACCCCAGTTCTCTCCTCACAGACCCCTCTTTGATGTCTTGTAAAGCACTTCTCCATTCAATAAAGAAGAAATATGCAGTCAAAGTAGTCCAGGGGTCTTTCCGGACACATGAAAGGAAACGAAACTCTCTTAGCAGGACTGGCAAAGGCTGTGTTTACACTGTTTTCCTCAAAATTGTTCTTCGGTTCTCCTTTTATGTTATTTTCATAGCTACGTGTTAGAATCTTTTGAAGACTCAGCTAGAGAATTTGCTGAGCAAACTGGAGGATGGCTTAGTCACTCAGACGTGGTCTGTATAGTGGCTAGGGCCGTGAAACATGTTGGTTATATTGCGGAAACGTGTTTTTGAACAGTCGCAACTTGGTACATCCTCTACCCTAGACTCTATATCATTAATCATAAGCTTACATGAAAGGCATCCTCCCCAAACCCCTCTCACTTTGGTTTTTCAAGACAGGGTTTCTCTCTGTAACAGCTCTTAAGAACACCCTCTGTAGACCAGACTGACCTCGAACTCACAGAAGTCTGCCTGTCTCTGTCTCCCAAATGCTGGGATTAAATCATCTCTTAAATTCTTCAGTTAGTCATGTTCCTTCCAGAACATTCCCTTCTCATGAAATACTATCCCATTGCTCTGCCCAGCAGGCTCTTAAGATGCTTAGAATGACAAAAGGCACAAATCTGAGTCAGAAAGTCTCCAGTCCCTCAGGGTTCTTGACCTTGGTTTGTCTGATACTTGACTGCTAAAGTTTGCCAGCATTGAGGACAACTGGGGGTGCGGTAATACCTCAAACCACACTGTAGAGCCCCTTAGAACTTGGGGTGCTGCCCTCCTGACTTTGTGTTGCTCAGTCATGAATCCTGAGGTAGTGTTAATGGTAGAAATTTCTTTGATAGGTTCCAAGGCTGTGTAGCTGCTGATCCTAGAATTCCTAGGAACTGTTGATGTTGATTTCTGTTCCTGCATTTTTCAACAACAGGTGGGAGCCCGTCCTCCAGGAGAGGCCATGGCCTGTCTCTTTATCTTTAATATTTATACTATGACAGATGCATAATAAACATCTGTTGATGATAATTAAAAATAGAATGAAGATTGCTTTCCTTTACGGATTTTCCTTAATTAGAGGAAATCAGACTAAAGGAAGAAATATTAAAAAAAAATCTGTGTGGAGTTGAAGAAGACATGGATTTTAGAGTTCCATCTCCTATCCTCTGAAGTCTCATTTCTTCTCTTACAAGCTGCATGATTCTGGGTTATTCTCGAATATCTCTACAACTCAATTTCCTAGTCTGTAAACCAGGAGGGAGAGGAACTGACCGCAGTGACAGTACAGTACACATACACAACCAGGAGTTTCTTACTCATACCATAAAAACTGAGAGGCTGTTGTTACTGTCTTAGGCTCAAGTAAGAGGCAAAGTTTAGTGTGCTGTGGTAGACCTCAGGAAGTGAGTGTTCCTGGGGTGTGAGCACTGGCAGACTGGTGTTATCTGAAAATTAGGATGAGGGGCCCCATGAACGCCCGGAATGTTGATGGCCCTTTTGTGCTGCCTCGTTTTTATTGTACAATGATCTGTATAGACTTGGAATTTCTAGGATGAGACCGGAAGCTCAGCCATTATGCTTCTGGTTGAAAATTTGTGCTATAAATTAGGGGAAACCTGAAGAGATGGTGTGTGCTGGTGCAGTGCTGTCTCTGAATCCCTGTCAGCCTCTAGTTTCTGTGAACACGTGTTGCCAGCCTTGCAGTCTTACAGCTTGCAGCTTTATACCAGGGTGCTATTTTTAGACACACACACACATACACACACACACACACACACACAGGGCTAGTTCTCGAACACTTGTGGGTAGCACACATTATTTCCTTTCCTTATTGAAAACCAAACTAACAGTTTTTTTCTCCTCCTCCTTCATGAAAATATTATTCCCTTTATCCTAAGTACACTTGAATTATCTGTCCCCAACAGTTCTGTGTTTTTATAAACTAAAATGGAAGGGAAATTCGGGCGGGTGGGAAACGACCGCCTGTCAGCATATTTCAGATTTCTTTGGCTTCCAGGAAGGAGGCAGGGCTTGAGATCCTGTGTGGTTTGAGGACAGAATGAGGCATATGTTTTTATCTGACAGTCAGAACTGAGTCTAAGCTCAGTTTCTACATTTTTTAAAAATTTAGCTTTGATAAAATGTATTTTGTTCTACAAGATGTGGGGGGATTCAGTAGCATGTATGCCTATCACACAATCCCAAACTCAAGATAGAACTGGACCTCTGTGTCCACATAGTAGTTTGTTTTTTGTTTTTGTTTTTAAATTATATGGCTGGATATGTGCACATTTGTGCAGTTCTCTTGGAGACCAGAAGAGGGTGTCAGATCTTCTGGAGCCGAAGTTAGAACAGGCAGTTGTGAGCCACTTAACATGGGTGCTGGGATCTGAATTCTGGTTCTCTG
This sequence comes from Microtus oregoni, assembly GCF_018167655.1. NCBI lineage: Eukaryota > Metazoa > Chordata > Mammalia > Rodentia > Cricetidae > Microtus > Microtus oregoni. The sequence goes on from NW_024544720.1 coordinate 2,639,963, forward strand.
CAGGAGTACTCAGTTGTAAGCACTGAGTCATCTCTCCAGCTCCTGTGTGGCAGTTTTAGAAATAATAATTCAATAAAATGTCATACTGGGGGCTCCCTGGTTAATTGATTTGTATGTTGGCCTCTACAGTCTAGCTCAGCTAGATTTCCTAGACCTTAGCAAATTCTCACTTATTTAAATAAATGGCACAATAACTATTAATTAAGTACTACATGCTAAACTAAGAACTGTATATAGCTGCAGATGATCCTTAACTTACCATAGTTTGTCAACTTTATAATCACGTGAGGTAATACACACTCAATAGAAAAACTGTACTTTGAAATGTGTTTTTTTCCAGACTAGTGATGGGTATTACACTGGATAGTAGCTGAAGCCACAGCTCTGCCACCTGTGAGCATGAGGCTGAATGACTGACACTTTGCATGCTGGGTCACTCAACTAGAATGTTTTGGATATCTTCAACTTACAGTGGGTTTGTCAGACATAATTCTGTCATAATAAAGACCTGTCAAAGATCATAGTAAACAGTGTTAGTGTCCTGAAATAAGGAATGGGCTACTGTCCTAGAGAATTCCACAAGGTGCTGCTCAGCTGAGGTTTCCCAAAGAGCTAGCAAGACTAAGTTTTAAAAAGACACTCAGTTAAAAAACAAAATAAAACAAAGAAGAAAACGGGTGAATATTGTAGATGGAAGAAGAGCTCCAATGTGCCACCACACCCAGCTAAGCCAGTCCTTTGCCAGTGGAGTTCCCACACACAAGGAACATTAGGGAGGCTTAGAAGTCATATAACTTTTTAAATAATTATAGTGCTATATGTCTTCACATGTAGAAAATAACAAATGCATTACAGTAGGGGATTCAGTGTATAACAGAGTACTCCAGCACATAAAAAACTTAGAAATTAGTCCAAACCCTTTCTATAGCTTCAAAAAAAGGTTACAGATATAAGGTCTGTACGCCATAAGTTATATCACTTGGCTTTTTGCTAGCTATTTATCTAAAGAACAGCCTGTCTTAGAGTTTCTATTGCTGTGAAAAAACACCATGACCATGGCAACTCTTATAAGGAAAACATTTCATTGGGGTGGCTTACAGTTTCGGAGGTTCAGTTCATTATTACCATGGATGGACATCGTGGCATGCAAGTAGACATGGTGCTGGACAAGGACCCGAGACTTAATACATCTTGATCCACAGGCAACCAAGAAGTGAACTGAAACACTGGGCATGGCTTAAGCATAGGAGACCTCAAGCCCACCTGCACAGTGACACACTTCTCCAATAAGGCCACACCTACTCCAACAAAGCCACACCTCCTAGTAGTGCCACTCCCCATGAGCTTATGGGGGGCCAATTATATTCACGCTACCACACAGTCTCCTCCATATTTGATCTCAGCTTCTCATTTTAAATCTGCTTTCTTCTGTAATGAAATTAACTCATCTTAGAATTGAAAAACAAGCGCGAGCAGATAAGTCAACTAATCTGTTCTTTTCCCAAATCTTAGTTGTAGAGAAAATGGACAATGTCACAGGTGGCATGGAGACATCTCGCCAGACTTACAATGACAAGCTCACTGCAGTGGAAAGTGACCTGAAAAAATTAGGTAAACTACAGCAAGAGAGAGCCATTGAAAGGAGGGTTCCACTGTATGTCATCTGTATGAGTGATAACAATTTTTCAGAATGGTAATGCGTTTAGGGTTTTTATTGCTGCATGCTGTGTCTTTACTTGCCATTTAATTCTAATATTTTCATGAGGGGGGTTGGTTTTGATTTTTCGAGACAGGGTTTCTCTGTAGCTTTGGAGCCTGTCCTGGAGCTAGCTCTTGTAGACCAGGCTGGCCTCAAACTCACAGAGATTTGCCTGCCTCTGCCTTCCGAGTGCTGGGATTAAAGGTGTGTGCCACCACTGCCTGGCTGAATATTTCCATTTTTAAAGGTAAGGACTCCCACCTTGAAAATCTCATGCATCATATAAAATCTACATCCAATCCTGATGGAAAAGAGCCATTAAGTAGCATCTACCAGAGATTCTCTGGTCAACTGCTCAGAAAATACTAATTTGAATTATTTTAAACTGTATAGGCACATTGTTGGGAATTAATTCTCTGTGTAGATCAGGTAGGCCTCAAACTCATAGATTCTCCTGCCTCTACCTCCAGAATGCTGGGATTAAACTATGCCCACAGACTTAACTTTTTTAAAGGTTTTTATTTATGTGTGCTGGTGTGAAGGTATCAGATCTCCTGGAACTGGAGTTACAGACAGTTGTGAGATACCATATGGGTGCTGGGGATTGAACCTCTGGATGATCAGCCAGTGCTCTTAACTGCTAAGCCATCTCTCCAGCCTCATAACTTTTAATGTAAAAGATTCTAGCCTTGTTGAAGGGAGCTGCAGGCTACATTCCTGACACCCAGCTCCCAGCCACCTGGCTAGCTTATGTCCTGAAATAATTACACAGAAACTGTATTCTTTTATACACTGCTTGGCCCATTAGTTCTAGCCTCTTAATTGCTAATTCTCACATCTTGCCTAACCCATATTTAGTAATCTGTGTAGCACCAGTCTTACCGGGAAAGATTCAGCATGTCTGACCTGGCGGCTTGCTTCATCGCGTCTGCCCTGGAAAGGAGAGGCATGGCATCTGCCTCACTTCCTCCCAGCATTCTGTTCTGTTTATTCCACCCACCTATGTTCTAACCTATCAGGCCAAGCAGTTTCTTTATTAATTAACCAATGAAATCAACTCAAAACATAAGACTCCCACATCATAGCCTGTTTGGTCTCTTGATGTTTATTTTCACTTATTAAAAAAAAATGAATTTTGGTTTAAATGGTGTTTAAGATTCTATGAATATGATTCTGCTTTTGAAAATTGTCAGTAATTTCTAGCATCCAAGTTATTAAATACCCACTGAGTATAAAGAATTTTGGTAAATCTGGAAGATTGTTTTCTTATAAGTACACCCTGCCTGCTATCCTAGAATCTGGTAAATCACCCTCTGTCTTTGAAAAAAGTGTCCACCCAAGTTTGTAAGTCCTATGCTGAACCCCTTTGCTGATTCTAAAGCCCCATTTTAAATAGATTCTCAGTAATATACAGCCTAACCTGCATGTACCACAGATTTTACATCTAAAAGACAGTACTACCATTTAAGTATATGGGATCTTTTTAAAAGATTATTTTTATTTTTGTTTGTTTGGTGGGAGGCATATACATGTCACAGCATGCATGTAGTCGTCAGAGAACCGATGACTTATGGGCATCTGCTCTCTTCCTCCACTATGTAGGCTCAGGGAACTAATTCAGGTTGTCAGATCTGTCAGTAAATGCCTTTATCCATTGAGCCATATCTTTGGCTGATATCTGGGTCTCTGGCCTCACCTAAACATCTCTCTACCACCAGTCTAAGTAACAAACATCTCTTATTCCAGGGGACCAAACTGGGAAGAAAGCTATAAGCACCAACTCAGAACTTTCTACCTTCAGATCAGATATTCTGGATCTGCGTCAACAGCTTCAGGAGATCACAGAAAAAACAAGCAAGAACAAAGATACACTGGAGAAGTTACAGGCAAGTGGTGATTCATTGGAGGACAGGCAGAGTCAACTGAAAGAAACTCTGCAGAATAATTCTTTCCTCATCACCACTGTCAACAAAACCCTCCAGGCATATAATGGCTATGTCACAAATCTGCAACAAGATACCAGTGTGCTCCAGGGCAATCTGCAGAACCAAATGTATTCTCAGAGCATGGTTATCATGAACCTCAACAACCTGAACCTGACCCAAGTACAGCAGAGGAACCTTATCACTAATCTGCAGCGCTCTGTGGACGACACAAGCCAAGCCATCCAGCGAATTAAGAGTGACTTCCAAAGTTTGCAGCAAGTTTTCCTTCAAGCCAAGAAGGACACAGATTGGCTAAAGGAGAAAGTGCAGAGCATGCAGACATTGGCTGCCAACAACTCTGTTCTAGCCAAAGCCAACAATGACACCCTGGAGGAGATGAATAGCCAGCTCAGCTCATTCACAAGTCAGATGGACAACATCACCACTATCTCACAGACCAATGAACAGAACCTGAAAGACCTTCAGGACTTACACAAGGATGCAGAGAACAGGACAACCATCAAGTTCAGCCAACTAGAGGAACGCTTTCAGGTCTTTGAGACAGATATTGTGAATATCATTAGCAATATTAGCTACACAGCCCATCACCTGCGGACGCTGACCAGCAACCTGAATGAAGTCAGGACCACTTGCACAGATACCTTAACTAAACACACTGATGACCTGACCTCCTTGAATAACACACTGGTCAATATCCGTTTAGATTCTGTTTCTCTCAGGACACAGCAAGACATGATGAGGTCAAGGTTAGACACTGAAGTGGCCAACTTATCAGTGATTATGGAAGAGATGAAGCTGGTTGACTCAAAGCATGGTCAGCTCATCAAAAATTTTACAATTCTACAAGGTAAGTGTAAATTTGGGTTTGTGTCAGTTATCTATTGCTGCAAAACAAATTATTCTAAAACTTGACAATTTAAAACAAATATATAATATGTAACAGGTTTTATGGATTGGGAATTCAGAAGCAGCTTCGTAGATTGGTGCTGACTGGTCCTTTTATTTGTGTGTGTGTGTGTGTGTGTGTGTGTGTGTGTGTTTGCACTTAAGGTGTTAGCTGAGGCGACAGTCATTTGAAGGCTTAGTAGGTGTGGGACATCTACTTCTAACATGTCGTACATGGTCCTCAGCAGGAAACTCAGTTCATCACCAAGTGAATTTTCTTAGTGTTGTCACAATAGGGAAGCTGCCTTTCTCTGAAGTGGTCCAGTGAAGAGAGGAAAATGAAAACCACTTTGTAACTTCACCTCAGAAGCCATACACTCTTAGCAGTAGTGCCTGCAATCCCAACACTAAAGAGGCAAAGACAGGAGGAACAGGAGTGAAGGTCTGCATTCTTGTCCACATTAAGAGGGTGAAGCTAGCCTGTGTTACACAACACCTCCTTCTGCCATGTTCCATTCTTGATGTGTAAGTCAGCAGGAGGAGGAGAGCTAAGCTCCATATCTGGAAGGGTGGTGTATATATGTGTGATTAAGTAGTTTATTGTACTAAAGATTTTGGATTTTCTCAACATCTGAGCTATTTCAGTGCCTTGTATATGTTGAGCTCCTGTGAAAACAAGATTAATTCATCCAGGTCTTCAGGCTACAACTAAGGTATTCCTATTTATACATTTCACCAGTAGAAGGGTAGAAAGATTATGGTTATGCCCAAATCCATGAAGTCCCCCAAAAACTAACTAGGAGACCCAGTCCCATATATAAAAGCAAAGAGTCTTTGTTTTATGTAAGTTTGTAAACTCGATCTCTCCACATGTCCAATGTATTGGAATAAACAAAGAGCCCAGAGCTCAGTTAGAACTGGGTTTTTATAGTAGTAAAGGTAGGGGTGAGGGGTTTCTGAGGTCCAGGACCCCTGATTGGCTGGCATTTGTCTAAGGGTGTCCTGGTGAGTGTGTGCTGGCAGGTAATCCTATCTACAGTGGTTGGAACTTGGAACGTTATGCATTTCCTTTGGATGGTCTGTTCTTGGGTGGTGCTCAGGTAATGATCCTTCCTGCTTCAGGGTAAACTACTGAGACTCAGGCCTCTATTAAACTTATCGATGGCCCAGTTCTACTCTAGCAGGTGATAATGGTTAGAAGTAAAGAACTTCCTTTGGGTGGTCTGTTTCTATTTAGCTTATCATGGCTGGTTCCTACAATTGTCACAGTAACTGTGAGTTCACAGAAAATGGAAAAGGTGTCACTACCATAGAAAATGAACTTTACTGTCATCCGGGCATCCATGCTGTAGAAGCAATGACTTGGATCCAGGCTGATTTCCAACAATAACTGCCATCATAGGTTTTAATGCAAAAAAGTACTACTGGATGCTGTGCTCAGTTATCTAAGGCTTACAAAGAAGGCCAGATACTGGATGCTGTGCTCAGTTATCTAAGGCTTACAAAAAAGGCCAGATACTGGATGCTGTGCTCAATTATCTAAGGCACACAAAGAAGACCAGGTAGATGCTTCCCCTTTGGTAACTTAACCTCAAGAGAATTTTAAAGCCTCCAAAGATGGGTGACAAGTAATCATATTCTTGACTTTTAGAATGGGTATAAAAGGTAGACTTAACACACTATATTTAGTTGGGTCTACTTTTAAGCCTGAGAAAAGTTTAAGAGGGGAATAGAGGAAGATAATTTGTGAGCTTTCAGGAAAGTCGCTATCACAATGAGTCCACTAAAAAAGAGGCAGGTGGCCTAATCTTATTTCCTTACACTGACAGATTAGTTAAACTTGTAGAATGGAAACAACATGTCCAGATTTTACCAAGGCATTGGGCATTGACACTGTTAAGAAAAATGTAGAAAAACAGGTGGATTGTAGCACATTTGGGTGGATACATTGATAGTAGTCGTTTTCTGGTTAGATACCTGAGTAAGGTAAAGCCAAACACACAGAACATCTCCCAGTTTCTGTTAGCCAGAGTCTTGGTGCAATGCAGTGGCCATCTGTTGGGGCCTTCCCATGCTGCCAGCTCCCTAAGGACTTGTGACTTCATCAGAAACTGTTTTGGGAAGATGTAGATTTCCATGTCACCTCAGGCTCTTGGCACTATTTGTTGTCTTGAACATAAGGGTTGTCATCTGAGGAATACCCTCAGCTCCTGGAAGGTGACATGTTCTTGGCCAGGCAGCCATGTCATAATAGCTCAGTTTCTGCAAAGTCAGCAAGAAGCCTGTCTCTGTCTAGTCTACCAAGATGGAGCCTTTAATGTCATGACCTATTAAGGAAGTGACTTTCTGTCACCTTTGCCATGTATTATTGGTTTGAAGCAAGTCCCATAAGTCATACTAAAGAGAAAGTGACACCTAGGGCATGTGTCTTAGGATTTCCGTTGCTATAAAGAGACACCATGACTACAACAACTCTTATAAGGAAAAACATTTAATTGAGGTGGCAGCTTAGAGTTCAGAGGTCCAGTCTATTATCCTGGTAGGCGCATGGTGGCATGCAGACAGATATGGTGGTGGAGAAGTAGCTGAGAGTTTAACATATTGCAGGCAACAGGAAGTGATCTCAGTATTACACTGAGCGAAGCTTAAGCATATATGAGATCTCAAAACCTTCCTCCACAGTGACGCCCTTCCCTCAGAAGGCCACACCTCCAAATAGTGCCTATCCCCATGAACTTATGGGGCCAATTGCGTTCAAACTACCACAGTATCCATCACTGGTGGTCACCTTAAGGAGCATCTGCCACATTTGTTGAATGATTAACTATAAAAAGCACCTGTTTGTGACAGGTGAGAGAGGGCAGGACCCTTTTCAACAATTCTGTTAGTAACACAAAACTTCCACAGTAAGTAAAGATGATAGAACCACCCAGAACCTGACTGAGCCTGGGAACAGCACCATGTCGGCACCAATGGAACAGAGCCTGTTAGATCTGCTAAGATCCTGCTCTCTGGTAGACAAGACCAAACAGATCCCCACTCTTTTGTGGGGGACAGGATCTAACTATATAGCTCAGGCAAGTCTGAAAGTCTAACCCTCCTCTGTCAGCATAGCTAACTGTGTTCAGTTGCCCTCCAGAACAGCAGTCCCAAGCAGGTACTAAGATAACAAGAGGCTGAGAAAGCACCCTGATTCTGGATACACGTGCTTCCTTCTACACATGCCCACTTCATCCCATCCGCTTCCTCTTTCCATAAACATGGAGAAGCTGCTAAATTGGTTTATGGTTTATGTGAGTTCTGCCTCTGTGAGTTCAAAATATTTTGATAATTTCCAAGAAACTCTGTTAACACGCCTTTAATGAGGTCATGTGCTAATTGGTCAGCCACCTGAAGCACCCTCAACAAGATGCAGAAACTGAAGTGGTACATGTCTATAATCCCAGCATTCAGGAGGCCAAGGTAGTTAGGACTGAATGTTCAAGGCCATCTTAGGCTACATGGAAGACCCTGTATTAAAAAATAAAATGGGGCTGGAGAGATGGCTCAGTGGTTAAGAGCATTGCCTGCTCTTCCAAAGGTCCTGAGTTCAATTCCCAGCAACCACATGGTGGCTCACAACCATCTGTAATGAGGTCTGGTGCCCTCTTCTGGCCTACAGGCATACACACAGAACATTGTATACATAATAAATAAATAGATAGATAAATAAATAAATATTAAAAAATATAAAATAACATGATAAAAGGGAAAAAGTAGGTAGTCATATATTGGCCTTTGGCAATAACAATTATCAACCAAAACTCTTGTTAAGGAGCCTCTTTTCCTTTGATTACAAATAACATGAAGATTTTTATCCCAGGTTCCATACACAAAGGGCCTTGCATGCACACTGCCGTACTGGAAGTTTCTGCTCTCCCCAGAGCTGTTCCTCTCCAGGCTAGGCCCTGCCCGTAGCATTTGTACCTTCTACATAATCTGATGTTTTCCCTTCAGCCCTCCTGAGATAGTAAAGTTTCATGAGTATGAAATGAGACAGCATTTGAGTACCAAATTGTTTCTCCAGGAACTTTCCCCTCATCTGTGTGCACCTTTCAGTCTTTGAGGACTCAGTTGAGGTAGGGGCAAGTATGGAGTGAGGTGCCTAGCTTGGGTTAGAAATAGCACCTGTGTGATGGTGGATTCAATTCCTAGGGAAGATTTCCCCTGTGCTATACCTACAGCCAACACATTTCAGTGGCAACAAAACAGTGTTGTGTGCATAAGGAGAGGTCTCACAGCACACAGGGTTAATGTGGCATTGAGTCCATAAGTCCTTCCTGCTGGCTTCTGGAGCCTTACCTGGAGGTGAATCACACTCGGGTACTGGTCATGCTGCTGAGCCTTCAAATAAATGGTCCATATTCATAGTTGTATTTCCTTAAGGTGGGAAACATTAGTGTTCTCCTTTTGCAGGAGAGGGGTCTAAAACATAGAAAGCCCAAATAACGGTTCCAACTTCAAACAGCTGGCAAGTGATAGCAGTGCTAGTTCCCAGGCTCAGGCTTCCCCAAACGGTAGCCTGGTACCTATGCTGACTTCAGAGAGCAACACATTTGGCAAGGTTGAAAAGATGAAGAATTTACTTCCAGCAGTTGATTTTTGGATAAGGAGTTGACCCTTGAACTAAGCTCTGCAGGGTAAGTAGCAAGGCTGGAAGATCCGGAAACAATGCCACGTTCAGGGCTGATGGAATATGAGGCCTTAGGTTCTCACAGGGCCTTCCTATTCTCTCCCTCATGCTACACTAACCCTAGCCAGAATGTGTCTTCGGCATCCTTGAGGGAAGCTGGAAGTTTATGAAGCAGATGTTGTCACTTGGTGAGAAACCATGGGTTAAATATACCCTTCTCTGTGAACAAGAAGTTAGCATGAACTAGAAGTCAACTCTCAAGTTCAGGATAATTCTTCAGAAAGATTGTCAAATAGTATCTATTGCTTTTTTATTATTTATTATTATATTATTATCATATACTTTTATTATTATTTTATTTTTGGGATTGTCATTGTGGTTGTTTTGTTTTGAGACAGGGCCTTGCTACATAGCCCTGGCTGTATTGGAACTCACTGTATAGACCAAGCTGACGTTTAACTCACAGAGACCTGCGTGCAAGTGCTGCGATTAAAGACATGTGCCACCATGCCAAACTATCTGTTTTCTTTCGTTTTTAATTTTCACATGTTTTTTCACCTTGGTAAAACTAAGTCAACAGTTGCTTATTACACACTGCTATAGTTTAGATCCAGAATGTTCCCCAGTGGCCTGTGTTTTGAAGGCTTAGTCCTCGCTGTTTTGGGGAAGTGGTAGCATGTTGAAGAGGTAGGGCCTGGCAGGAAGTATTTGGCCCCTGACCTTGAAGGGATTTTGTTGTGAGATGCCAGTTTCTTTTTTAATCTCAGCCATAAAGTAAATCATTTACTCCATAGGTTTCCCAACTTAATGTGCTACCAGCCAAAGGCCCAAAAGCAAGATATCCATCCAATTAGTCATGGACCAAACCCTCCAAAACCATAAGCTAAAATAAAATATTTCTTCTTTTTAAGTTGATGATCTCAAGCATTTTGCTACAGTAACAGAAAGTTAACACATAGGTGATTAATAAATTCAGTTAATTACAATCAAAGTAGTTTTTTTATATGAAGAAAGCTGCATTATTGTATCTTTATTATTTCTACCTAGTCTATCTTCTAGTCTTCTACTAGGGTTCTTTGTTGTTGTTGTGACAGAATCTTATACTGTGTCCCAGGATAAACTGGAATAAATGTGTAGCCTACCACTGCCTCAAATTTGTGGCAGTCCTGCTTTCGGCCCCCAAGCACTGTGTCACCCTAGGTTCTTAACATCATGTCTCCAAGAATATGGATGACAGACAAAACTTAGGCCTTGTCTCTACTTCATGTCACACAGAAGTTTTGTTGGAAGTCATGTTTAAAACTGGCTCAAGCAGGATCCAGGAGCAGATGGCACTTCTCAAAGTCTGCAATTGATATGCCAAAGCAGAAAGGGGACAGTGATAAAAAACAATCTAACGTCCAAGGATTCAGTATCTTAAAGCCCCTAAGTCTTTGACGTCTGGGAGCTACAGAGTGACAGAGCAAATGAAGCATTGCTCAGACCCTGCTGTTAGTTGTCTGCATGCACTTGGGGAGCTTGTGATAGCTTTGCCTGTATCCTGGCAATTCAACACCTCAAGTCAGAGAACCCACTCAGCCTTGAAATTGCACTCTGCGCTGCCATCCATATACCTCCGCACAATACAACACTCTTGACTCGACATTCAAGTTTCTGAATACATACTCATAAATATTTCCCTTTTTGTTTTGTTTTTTAGTTAGTTTACTTGTTTGTTTTTCATTTTTTGATTTTCGAGACAGGGTTTCTCTGTAGCTTTGGAGCCTGTCCTGGAACTAGCTCTTGTAGACCAGGCTGACCTCGACCTCACAGAGATCTGCCTGCCTCTGCCTCCTGAGTGCTGGGATTAAAAGTGTGCCTCACCACCATCCGGCAATACTTTCTCATTTTATGTGGGGGGGGGAGAGTAGGAACAGGTAACATTTAGTTTTTGTTTATTTATATGTATATATGTGTGCCTGCACACAGGTACAAATGTGCCACAGCTTCCACGGGGAAGTCAGGAATCTGCTCCTGCTCTCCATCCTGTTGAGGAGGGTTCTCTTTTCCTCTGAGGTTGTGTCATGACTGACTAGTGTGACTGTGAGCCTCTGGGTGATGCGCTTGCCTCTCTGCCACTGACATCAGTGCACGAAAGCTGTGACCACACGTTCAAGCCACTGCAGCTGCCTTTGAACATGGTTTTCAGAGGTCAAACTCGGGTGGTCAGGCTTGCACAGCTGGCCATCTATGGCCATGTCCCCAGCTCCTTGTTTTATTTTATTTTTATTTCAACAGCTACAGAGGCTGACACTGACACTAGCATCTCAGAGAAAAACATCTCTTGGGCCAATGCTAGTCTTTTAAATTAGCTTTGGCTCTTTTTATCAATTTTTTAATCAGCAAGCAAAGTAAACATCTAGCTTGTCTAGTCATCAAAGTTTATCATATGACTCCTCTTACCAATGGAGCACACATCTTGTAACTCAGCATCTTGGGGAGTACCTGCTCCTAGGCAGTTTTTGCAAAGTGAAGGCAGCTGTGATCGAGAACATCACTATTCTGTGCCTGCCAGTTTGTGCATAATCACAGATACTAAGCTTAATTTTGCTGTAAAACTGTGTGTTGTGGATAAGTGCAGTGCTTTACAAGAAAAGACTTGGTTTTATACTAACCTACTTGGGAATCCATTGATAGTGAGATTTTTATTAAAAGCAAAAACTTGCACCACATACCCATATCCACTCCTTTCCTTTGTGTGATTTAGAAACTAGCATCTCTTGGTGTTTTGTGCTGGCTCTGGAACCCATGTCTGATGCCCTCTTGGGGGGAAAAAAGTCAGTGTCTGTCTATGTGTGTATTAGTTGAGGACATTCAGCCATGTCCAGTTGGGGAATTGGGGTCATTTAGACTCTATAAACATCCTACCCAGAAATAATAAGCAATAAAAAGCTGCTACCCCATATGAGTGAGATCTTAGATTTAGGTATGAGCTGTGTGCCTTTGGAGCTGGGGAACACTCAAAAGAAGTCTAACTGAGCTGAGAGATAAGGCTGAAGAGCCACACCATCCTTGCAGATAAACTCATTTCCTGAAGCTTACAGTAGAGTATCAAACCCTAGAGTGAGGAGTTGAGAAACTAATCACTGGATGAAAGTTTAGAAAAGAAGGATAATAAAGTGTTACTAAAGTGAGTAGATTTTCTAACAGATCTTCATTTTGTGGATTTCCTGAGGTTTAACATATATTATGAAGGAAACACACGGTTGAGAAGTTATATATTATGTGCCTGTTAAATTAGAACTTTACAATAATACACCCAATCCAGGGAACTCTCTGGCACCTTCCCCAGTGTAAGCCTCTATGATGCCATTTTGCCCAGACAGGCACTAACTTACTTTAAGGAGATACAGATGGAAATAAAAGGCCTTTCTAGTCATCCCTCAGTGGCATGGGTTGGATAATGTGCTCAGAGAAGAAAACTCAGATTGCAGAAGGGATCAGTGGACCCACTCTTAAATGTCAGACTTAGGAAAGCAGGTCTCTACAGCCATTCCATGGATGGACCCAGGATCCACCTAACACATAGGTTGGGAAGTCTTACTTCTTGGAATGAGGTAACACAAGGCAGGTCACCATTACCCAGAAGTCTCTTACTTCTGATGTCTCCTAACACAGAATGAGGATGTTAGAATTCTGTGATTTGGCAGTAAGGCAAGTGCATTTGGTAAAAGTCCTGAGTAAAGCTGCCAGATAAAGTGAGGTCTAGATGGGCTTAGGAAACCAAAGACCAAACTCATAGAAAAAAAGAGAGAAATGCATGCCTTTTCTGTTAGTGACAAGCATGTTAGTGCCAGTATCATCGTGGATCTTATCAGTGAACACCATTAGTTACATCATAAATACTGTGAACAGAAAGGGCAGGCTTATTAATTAAAAACAAAAATAAACCAGTACATCATTGTATTGCTTTGCATGGACTTAAACCGGCCAGAACAGATTTTTGTCCTCATAGCTCTGCAGTCAAGGTCTTGGTGAGGTTGGTTTCTTCCAAGGCCTCTCTCCTTAGATTGCAGATGGCCATCTCCTCCTTGTGTGTTCACCTGGTTTATCTCTGTGTCTTAATCTTTTTGTTTTTGTAGGCATGTATGTAGTGTGTGTGTAGTGTATTCACATGTATGCACAGCTATGCACACATATGGAGGCCAGAGGAAGATGTTGGGTGAACTGATTCTTACTCTGTCTTACTCCTTGAAGCTAACAATACATTATAAATAGTAAGCACTCCTTAATGCCTATGTTTATGTGTTAAATTTTTTATTGTAGGCTATATAAGCAAATATACCCTCACAACAGACTTCATATATTCGTTTTTATGTTTTAGGTCCTCCTGGTCCCAGGGGTCCAAAAGGCGACAGAGGATCTCAGGGACCACCTGGACCAACTGGCAACAAGGGACAGAAAGGAGAGAAGGGAGAGCCTGGTCCTCCTGGCCCTGCGGGTGAGAGAGGCCCAATTGGACCAGTAGGCCCCCCTGGAGAGCGTGGCAGCAAAGGATCCAAAGGCTCACAGGGCTCCAAAGGATCCCGTGGGTCCCCAGGGAAGCCTGGCCCTCAAGGGCCTAATGGAGACCCAGGTCCACCAGGTCCACCAGGCAAGGATGGACTCCCTGGACCCCAGGGCCCTCCTGGCTTCCAAGGACTGCAGGGTACTGTGGGCGAGCCTGGCGTACCTGGACCTCGGGGACTACCAGGCTTGCCAGGGGTTCCAGGCATACCTGGGCCCAAAGGGCCACCTGGCCCCCCAGGCCCCTTAGGAGCAATGGAACCCTTGGCTCTGCAGAACGTGCCAACTCCAGCATCAGAGACCAATGGTAAGTCCAAATGGCCCTTTTCAGCCAGTGTTGGGGAAGAAACAGGGCAGTGTGTATGCTTGGCTAAACTAACCTTCATGTGTCCCCTAGTTACACTTAGCATCAGGGGCCCTGTGTGTCCCCTTTGATGCCTCACTGCTATCACTCAGGTCCCGAGTATATGCCCAGATATTATCAGGTCTCTAGTCACTTAGGTAAGCCAGGCCCTCAGAAGACACATGCACCCCAAACACTTGCTTCCAGACATCCTGCACTGGTTACTCTCTGACCATCTTTCTCCCTAGAAACAGACTGTCCATCAGTTAACTCTCCCAGTGTGCAGACAATGTTTCTTTGGCAATGCCCACACTCAGGTTTTACTTAAGGTGTTGTGGTGCCTTTGCATCCCTTTAAGTCTTTTGCAAAACTCTGTATTAGTTAGGAACTGAGCCTTGTGCGTTGCCATGCTGACCCAGGACTTGAACTTTGGATCTGAACACTTGTATGCACTAGTTTGTAGGCTGTAGCTGATCCAAAACTGGCAATATCAGAGCCAATACCACTTTCTTCATTCTGCCATTATAAAGTCTGATCCTGGTGCAGAAAAAAAAACAAAAGCCCAGTCAAACCTTTACAGGTTGTAGTATAGTTTTTACTACTGTGTCCTCTACAGTTTCCGCCCAGGGACGCCAGGCTTCCATTGGCATGATACTGTCCCTTTGGTATCTTAAAACACAGCTGAGGAAATGAAGAGTGCTTTCTGTGTTTTTTAAATCAATTATGTAAAAACATTGCATTTCTAGGCTGCCCCCCTCTCTGGAAGAACTTCACAAATAAATGCTACTATTTTTCGATGGAAAAAGAAATTTTTGAGGATGCTAAGCTTTTCTGTGAAGACAAGTCGTCACATCTTGCTTTCATAAACTCAAGGGAGGAACAGGTATGTTAGCTGCACACTTGGTTGGAGAATATTATAATTTAGAGATCAGTTATACCTGGAAATTGCATGCATCCTAGGGAGTCAAAGAGATCAAAATCCATGGCCTCATAAACAAGGAAGGCTGCAGTTTGCAGGCATGACTGGGACTAGAGCATAGGCACTGTCAGGATGCTTAAGCCTATGGATATATAGCGCCTCCTGGTGGCTTTCTGGAGAATTTCAGTATAGTAGAAAAGTGAAGGGGGAGTTGCCATTAGACACACACACACAGGAGAAAGAGGGGAAGAAAAAGAGAGAGAGAGAGAGAGGAGAGCGCGCGCGCGCTGGCTTGTGGTGAGGGCCACAAACCAGATTTGTTGATTCAGAAACTGGTAAAGGCCTGTGTGTGACAATGATAGTGGCCCTTTATTAAGCCCCTGTTGTGTGCAAGTCCCCCTTTTAAACCTCATAACAACCCTGCAATATAAACCTTATAATTGCCATCCTCTCCCCCTTGGTTTTTTAAAACAAAGCCTTGCTATGTTATCCTAGCTGGTCTGGAATTTGTAGTATAAGCCAAGCTGGCCTACAACCTATGACTGTCTCCCTGCATCCATTCCTCAAGGATGGGAATATAGGTGTGTACACTGCTTCTTCTCACAAGGCAAAAGGCAAAAGAAGAGCTAAGACTTGACTGACAACCATCTCCATCAGACACAACCCTGAAATCTGGTTTTATTTTTTTTTTAGTAACTGAGGAAGCATAAGAAAATCAGCAGTTGGGCCAGGGCCCAAACAACTGCTCAGCAACTTGTCTTTGATACATCAGTTTTGGTAGAAGCTCATGAATGAGTGGTTGCTGGGAAACAGGACACTCAGCAGTCATCCTTAGAAACTCTAAGAACATTACTATCACTTGTTAAACTTGACCCAGAAGGTCCAAGCCCCTGAAAACAGTGCCCACAAAATAAACATAATACAAAATGTACTGCAAGGGCTATTAAAAACTCTGAGAACTGCCTTTTGTCAATTTTACCAAAAAAACAAGACTTTCTTTGTGTGGGCTAACAATAAACAAACCTTCCTGACTTCTATTTCAGCAATGGATAAAAAAACAGACAGTGGGGAGAGATAGCCACTGGATCGGCCTCACAGACTCTGAGCACGAAAACGAGTGGAAATGGCTAGATGGGACGCCTGTTGACTACAAGTGAGTTCTCAAAATTTCTAGACTGTGTTCACTCTTTCCTGATTTCCTACAACTTCTCCCTTAATGACCTTTTATCCTATCCCATCCTCTCAAGGGCCTATGTTGCTGGTACTAGTTGTCTATTCCCAATAGGGAAGCCTGGTGGACAGTCACTATGCTGTCAAGTAGGGCACTTCTGACAAAGTGTCATCTTTGAGTATTAAGAGAAAGGATAATGAAGCCCAAAGCCTTTCCGAATGTCAGTGTTCACCCAAACATTTTTATGAGTACTGGGAAGTCCCAGCCTTGATTAGGCTTCTGACCTCCTCCAAAGTTGTAGATCTCCTAATCATAGGAAATCCAAGTGCACCGCACAGAGGATCTGATAATGTTCACCCTTGACAGGTTAAAAGCTGACTAAACTATACCAACTCAAATTTTACCTCTTTTCTCAAAACATGCTTGCTTCTTCTGGAGAAAAAGTAAAGGACCTATTAACGGGAATCTCTGTGGGGCCTTCAGTTTGCTGGAGACAAAGAAGTCAGGCAAATAGCAGCACATCACAAGAAGCTACTGTGCCATGGGGGAGGAGTCCAGTTTGAGGTAGTCTCTATGCACTGAGGTAAGACTAGAGGTAGCTGAAGAGTTGCACAGGGACTGAGATGATGGACAGAGAGGCCACACAGTCTCAAATATGTATAGGAACAGCCAGGTCTGAGCAGGGTCGTACTACATATGTGATCCACACTGGCCTGGAACATAAAATGTTCTGCCTTCAGCACTGAAGTGCTAGCTCAGAACTGCATCACTGTACCTTACAGTTCTATACTTTTAATCTCCCCCACGTGAAGAACATGAGAGAAAGTAGGTAAAATCAAAGGCCATCTCCAAAAGGGGTAAAATGTGGACAAATTCCTAAGTGGACCATCTGAGGATTTTAGGTCTGCCCCAAAGCTGAGTAGGTACACCTGTGTTTGTCTGCCAGCCTTCTCTCTGTCTGCTCTCTTGTGCCTGCCTCTGGGAGACAGTGGCACTCAGGGAAGCACCCAGTGTGGTAGGGATGCTGTATACAAGACTCCACACAGCTGTGCATGTTGATGTGTAAATTGGGTGCTGTGATCGCTTGGAGGAAGACTGGGAAGCAGAGGTTAGTAAGGAAAAAGGCAAAGCTCTTTCTTTGGCAGTCAAGAAAGTCAGGATATCTTTTTTAATGAGGTGAGAGATGCTCCCCACTTTTCTCACTGCCGTAAATGTGAAGAAACATTTAGTTTGACTACGAAATTCAAACTTAAACTTTATTGGTTCATGTGGGATTGACTGAGCTGGAATATTGCTAAGTGCTCCATCTTTCAAAGGTGACCCTTTGCTCCTTTGCCTGGGATCTAGAAAGAACTTTGTGAATGGGGAGGAAAGCACTAGTATTGGTCCCTGGTTCCTGAGAGGTATGACATCACAACCATAGTCACCCTGGAGCCTCTAGGCATGAGAGCGCTCCTGTACTCTCACCACTACAAAGTCTCTGTGTCTCCTTTTCTACCCATAGGAATATATGTATACATGGAAAACTCCCCAGGATCAAATTCTAAAAGTAAGGATAAATTAAGCAGACATTTTAAGAGATTTCAGTGACCAAAGGGTAACTTAGTTTGACATAATAATAATAATAAACACTGCATAAACTAGAGAAAGGGCTGGTACCATCCAGAGGGGAGATACAGGATAAGCACTGGGTTCAGGCCTGCCTGGACCTGACACCCTATGAGTTACCTCAGTCACATAAAATCTTCATGTCCCCGTGTATAAAATGAATTTGACAAAGGGACTATGATAATACCGCTTAAATGTGATTTCCTAACACACACACACGGGGGGGGGGGGGATTTAAAATAAAGCTTGTCACCTGGGAAGAACTGGAGAAATACTGGCTGTGGGTATTGGTGTTATTTCTGTTGTTGACACAGTCGTGATTGTTACCACAGTAAAATGCTACTGTGTTGGGGAATATTATGCCTAGAATTTGTACAATGTGCAGGATCTTAGTTAGAGATCCACACACAGCATCTTACAAGAATATTCCCTGTCATGGCTTAGGAATGGAAGCAGGCTTATCAGGCAGCGGTGGCACACACCTTTAATCCCAGCACTGGAGAGGCAGAGGCAGGTAGGATCTCTGTGAGTTCTGGCCAGCCTGGTCTACAGAGTGAGTTCCAGGCTAGCCAGGCCTGTTACACAGAAAAGTCCTGTCCCAGGGGAAAAGAAAAAGGAATGGAAAGAGCCTTCAGCATATCAGGGTCTCCCAACCGTATATAAATGCTTTCTCAGATACTTGAATTAGCCTTTGCCCTCCTCTTCTCGCATCATGAGGCCTTCAAGCATGGAACCATTCCCCCCACTCCCCTCCTCCCCCACTAGCAGTGGTTTCTAGATCCACAGTCATTGGAGACCACTGTGAACCGTTACTATGAACAACTGTACACCAACAAACCAAAAGCTGAAGAATGGACTCGTGTCAAGAAACAAACAGTCACTAAGGCTTAAGAAGAAATGGGTAGGCTGAGCAGACTCTAACAAATGGGGTTCACATGGCCATCAAAGTCTCCTAGCAGAAACAACCCAGGAACAGAGGCTTCATGGCTGAGTTCTACCAAAATTACAGGAAGGACTGCCACGACTCATCTTAAACATCTCTAGTACCAGAAGCTAGTGGCTCTGGTACCATCCCAGGCCTTGCCTGGCGTGGGAATTAGTACACAACTTTCCTTTTACCCTTTTTCTCCAAAGCAGATGCATATGCCCTTTTGAAATTATTTAAGTGCTTTTGGTTTTTTTTAGTTTTTTTTTTTTTTTTTTTTTTTTTTTTGGTTTTTCGAGACAGGGTTTCTCTGTGGCTTTGGAGCCTGTCCTGGAACTAGCTCTGTAGACCAGGCTGGTCTCGAACTCACAGAGATCCGCCTGCCTCTGCCTCCCAAGTGCTGGGATTAAAGGCGTGCGCCACCATCGCCCGGCTGTTGTTTTGTTTTGAGACAGTGTCTCTCGATATAGTTCTGGCTGTCCCATGGGATTTTAGCTTTTCCAGAGATGCCCTGGGACCCCAGGTGCTCATTCTATAGGACTGTCTCCCACTTATTCTGGACACCACAGAGTTTGTGCTGCCTTTAGTCACAAGGAAATCCTTGATAACTCTATAAAGAATTCTGAGGATCTGAGGAACCCAGTTGAGAAAGGCTCCCTTTCTGTTTAATTAGTAAGTCCTCAGCCCTTGTTACCTATATGATTAAATGGTGTAAAAGAAAACGCAAGAGAATTGAATTAAGCAGGTCCTCTAGTCCAAATAAACCATACACATGGATTTATTTGGGTGTAGATGCATGCATGTGTGTGTGTACACATACAGTTTTTACAATTAACTGAAAAATCAAGACTATCAAATACATCATTATACAATTGGGAATCAGAGATGTCAAATCATATAAATAAAATCAGAATTGTTCCCTTTCATCATTACTGGTAGACTTGAATAAAATGTATATTAAAGAGAACAGCCACCAATTCTGATGACCTGAATTTGTTTCTGTGACCCACATGGTGGAAGGAGAGAACTGATTATCTCCAGTTGTTCTCTCCTTTCACATACACTATAGCACATGTGTGTGCTCTCTAGTGGATCTCTCAGTATCTGTGTGTGTGTGTGTGTGTGTGTGTGTGTGTGTGTGTGTGATAAATGAAATGAAAAGTTCTTTCCCAAGAGAAGTAGAGAAATGCTTGAGTAATTTTCAGTAATATTAAATTACTGTTTTCTGAAGCTGTCAACCAAGTCCAGCTGAGCCACAGCCACAGCCAATTGTTTGTGGTTGTGGTTTCTGTAAGTGTGCATCAATATGCTCTCACTTTCTCTTCCCAACCCTTAGACATATCAGAGACAAGACACACCAATGTCCACAGTCCCTGTGTAGTCTCACAAGAGCTATGTGCATATACATTTGTGTGAGATATCCCAAGAGTACATATTATCCCTGCTCAACTATAGATCCATGCCCAGAAATCCACATTGCTGGACAAAGCTAAAAGCCATTCATCCCACTATGTCAAAGGACTCATCCCCTCTGCAATAATATGAGGCTCACTGGGTTGGTGTCTTTACGGCCAAGCTACACTTCACATTCCTCTGCAAACAGCTAAATGAAAGTGTGCTCTGCTTTCTAAATGATGCCTGTTCATTCCGCAACAAATGGTATGCTTCGGGTTTAAGCTTTTGCAATCCTCTGGTGTTCTTAAGCAAACAAAACCTCTGCATACTGTGTCAATAACACCCCTTTTCTGCTTTGTTAAAAGAAACTGGAAAGCTGGACAGCCAGACAACTGGGGCAATGGCCACGGGCCAGGAGAAGACTGTGCTGGGCTGATTTATGCTGGGCAGTGGAATGACTTCCAGTGTGATGAAATCAATAACTTCATCTGTGAGAAGGAAAGGGAGGCAGGTAAGCAGCCTCATGGCTTACGATGGAGCTAAAGGGCTCTGGTCTTGTAAAAGGGGAGAGGTGGCAAGAAAGTCTCTAAATACATGCTCTCGGGTCTGAGTTTCCAACCTACTTCTGCTGCCTTAGCAGCAGGATTATCAACCTCCATGGAGAAACAGTGACTCACCAGTTTATAATATTGCCAATTAATTATTATTAATTATTCGTTTGGCTCCAATGTGATGTTTTTGGGGAATGTAGACATCCACATCCTACCAATTCAACCAGTTAATCTACAGTACTTAACTGATTTCAACCAGTTAATCTACAGTACCTAACTGAATTGAACCAGTTAATCTACAGTACTTAACTGAACATTTAGTATAGGCCATTCTTTGTGCTAGTACAGTGGATGGCTATGGTCTGCATGTCTTCAACATGCTTATGTCAAAGAATTCTGTGGCAATTCGCCTTGGCTTCATAAGACACTATCTAAAACTTCATTTACTACATGACCCTCTTGAGCGCAGGGTGGCAGATGAAGGACATGGGAAAGGAATGCTAAGAATGTGGGTAGCAATTTTTGGACCTTATGACACAACTTTGAAAATATACTAAGGGGACTATAGAGATGGCTCATGCACAGGACCCTGGTTTGATTTGCACACCCACATGGTGGCTCACAGCCATCTGTAACTCCAGTTCCACTGGATCTGATGCCCTCTTCTGGCTTTGGCAGGCACCAGGCCTGTGGTGCAAAGACATACATGCTGGCAAAGCACTCATATTCAATTATAAAAATAAAATTAAAAAGAAATATGCTAAGGTCAACTGAAGTTTACTTTCATCAGTAATCTTCATAAATTTGTGCATTAGGGTTCAATAAAGCTAATTTTGCTAATTAGGGGTAAAAAGAAACCTAATTAGACTGTGTTCACATTATTTCTGGAAGTACTGGGATTCAAATTACTCATATACACATTCAAGATAGGTACTGAGTACTTTTGATGTTTTAAATAGTGTGAGTGCTAGGGATAGCAATCAAATAAGGAACACACTGTCTGCTTAGCTGCAGGCAGAAGCACAGATTGCTAAACACAGGATTACAGTTGACGATAACAACCAGGCACTGTATGTTTATCTTGTTTGCTCATGAGGGAGTTGAGTAGGGAATAGTACTCCCTAGACTTGGCCCTTCAAATGAAATGTAACTTTTACTTAATCTGAAGAAAAACTTCCCAATATTCTTCTTTGAATGATGTCTTTCCTAAAGACTCCTCCTGTTTTAAGTGATAAAAAAATGTATTCCTCAAACCAAATTAACACCCATCATTATTTTTCTCTTATAGTACCGTCATCCACATTATAACACAGTGTGATGTAACAGCAGGAACATGTTTTCAGAAGCCTCCAAAAGGTGAAGGAGACTCCTTTCTAATTCCATCACTTTCTCACCAGATTGGATGGGGAAAACACTGAAACCAGTTATTGAAAACAAATGGACACACTACTGCACTATGACCCAAGGACTAGGGAGCTAAAATGCTTCCCCAAGTTGATACATTGATTTCCAGTGTGCAAATGGACCGAATCACATAGATTTTTCTCAGCCATTAACCATACATTTTATGAAAATTATATATTCCTGAATGTGGAATGCTCCAATCAGAAAAAGACTATCATGGTTGTTGAGTTCCAGGCTCTGTGTAAACCGTGCATTTCTGAAATCCCAAAGGTAGGAAGAATATGAAGACGTAAAGATATATAGGACACCTTTTAGTAATGATATGAAATATACTTAAAGAGCTTTTAAAACATTGTATTTTTGTACAAAATATTTCCCTCTTACAATCATTTTCCTTTTTTAATTTTTACCTATATAATACATAAAGCCAAAGAATACAATAATGGTACTAATAAAATCTCATGGAGTTTCTCTTTAGATTTCATCTGTCCATGTGTGTATGTGTGCGTGTGGGTGCATGTGGGTGTATGTGTGTGTATGTATGCATTGGGTGCATGTGTGTATGTGTGTGTGTATGCGTGTGGGTGCATGTGTGTGTATGTGTGTGTGTATGCGTGTGGGTGCATGTGTGTGTATGTACGCATGTGGGTGCATGTGTGTGTATGTGTATGTATGTATGTATGTGTGTGTGTATGTATGCATGTGTGTATGTGTGTGTGTATGTGTGTGTGTATGTATGCGTGTGTGTATGTGTGTGTGTATGTATGCGTGTGTGTGTGTATGCGTGTGGGTGCATGTGTGTGTATGTATGCGTGTGTGTATGTATGCGTGTGGTGCATGTGTGCGTGTGCATTGCACACGTGTGAGTGTGTGTTATTTATTCAGAACAGTGAATCGTATAAAAGCATCTAGAAATACCCTTGCACATTTTGGTACTGTAATTCGAGCCTGAGAACATCTTGATGCCATTCAAGTAGGCTGTGCCATGAGCCCTCCACCAGCCACTGCCTGTGACATAATATAAAGTGTTGACTCGGGATGTGCTTTTGTTCTGTTTTTGTGGAGCAAGGGTGATGGAGAAACATCTGTCAGGAAGAACAGAGCACCTGAATCTAGACGTATGGAAGGCACTGGTTTTTGGCTGATGTGTGAATAGGCTCTGTCAGACCCACACCAGAGCAGACATGAGGCTAAGGCGCCACCTCAGTCAAAAGCAGCAAGTGATGCAAGATAGAAACCCACTCTATGCCACTTGCAAAGTCTGTTTTTCCTAAGTTCAGTTCCAAAAACATAACTAATACATATGCTGAATGAAATGCAAAAGTAAACTTCTGGCCATTTGTTGACCTGGCAAAGAACCTTCCCCCGTGAGCCTAAAACTACCTTGCACTCCTTATCTTGCCCCTCGAGAGTCCACTGTGGAAGTGTTCAAGTGAGGAACTTAAATTCTATCCACTACTATTATTCTCACCTCCCAAAGGTCTTCCTGGTAAAATGGTGGAACATACATAGAGTGTAATTTCACACATATAGCCCCATGAACTAATGTTGCATGCCTGAGATCATGTTGTTTCCATGGCCAGGGAAAACATCCTCAGTGTACCTATCTGTACACCTCACTATACTCTCTGTGTGGTTTAGACAAGCTACTAGGCCCCAGTGTTATCTGCACTTAAATTGCGGAGGTCTGAGATGGAAGACAGGCACTGGACTCAAGCAGTCTTCACATTTAGGAATATTTACAGACTAAATTCTATACACGTCCTGTTTTTCAATTGTTAATTAAGGTTTGCTACTTGGGCAGGGGTATAGCTCAATGGCAGAGAGCCTACACAAGACTCACTTCATCCCCAGCACTGCAAGGAGAAGACTTGGAATAAGGGTCAAGTGCCATCATTGGGAAAGCCCTGTTAGTTTCTATCACTCCTGACTCTGCATTGCATAACAAATAGGAATGCTGTTACAACCACAGACATTGACCCATAAAAATATATGAAATAAAAAAGTAGACTGGAGAAAACAGTCAGCAGAGTGAAGGAAAATCCTCTCCAGCCATGTTTCAGACAGGCCTGAAATCTAGGACATCTTTTAAAAAGAAAACCTGCAAAAGGTAAATACAAAACGAATAACTTTAAATCTTTTCATCAGTAAATGGGCTGACGAACAGACAGCTCTCAAAAGAAGAAGCACAAATGACCAGTGAACATTTTTAAAAGTGTTCAACATCCTTAGTCATCATTGGAATGAAAATCAAGAGCCGGATGGTGGTGGATCATGCCTTTAATCCCAGCACTTGGGAGGCAGAGGCAGGCAGATCTAGTCTATAAGAGCTAGTTCCAGGACAGGCCCCAAAGCTACAGAGAAGCCCTGTCTTGAAAAAAAAAAAATCAAAATCACTGAGATTCCACCCCAAGGAAACAGACGACAGAAAATGGTGAGGATAAGGTCCAGTCACTATGGAAGTCAGTGACCAACTGTACCACGCCTGAGTAAATACATAAAGGACCCCAAGTCCTGCCACAGAAATAGTTGCACAACCATGTTTAATGCTAGTCTCTTCAGAATAAAAAAAAAAAAAGGAAAGACACATACTAGATAACCTTCAACTAATAAATGGCTAAGAAAAATATAAGCACAGTCTTAAATAAGACATTTGCAGGAAAATGGAAAAAAATGTTATGTTAAACAAAGTAGCCTAGAGTCAGAAATGGCACATTTACTTTCACACGCTGCATTAGTTACTGTTCTTGTTGCTGCTGTGGAATGCCAGACAAACAACTGAGGGAGACAACATCAGGAATGCGAGGCAGTTGGTCCCAATGTACCTACAAAGTACTCAGAGTCCAACCCAGTTGCTTACATCCTCCAGAGGCTCCAGCTCCTAAAGGTTCCATAACCTTCTAAAATAGCAATAGCAAAAGAGAACCAAGTATTCAAACAGGCAAACTTGTAGGAAATTTTTTACATTTAAACCACAACACAGATGAATCCTCAATTTTAATTTTTATGTGTGTGTTCTTGTGTGTATAGACCATTAAACTAGGAAGGAACTAAGGGAAGGGGAAGAAGTTTTAAAGAAGGGTTGAGGAGAAGGGGAAAGGGCAATTGACTATGTGACAAGAAGCAAAAGGAGCTGGAAGAAGTATCAAGGTTTATGTTGGGGTTAAGCCCATTAAACCTCTCAGGATTCATAAGGATCACTATAGCAGCTGAAAACTGGCTACGGATATCTGAGGGTAAATAAAATAAATTAGCTCACATAAGTCTTTTATCATGTCTCGTTTATTATTTCTATGCTCTCATGATGTTTTCCTCTTGATGTTCCTCCTTGCTGTTCATCATTCTTTCACTGCTCTTCTCCAACCCACATGATTTCTAGTTTATATACCCACAAAGTTAACAAGCTTGCATTTCACAGAATCACAGAAACCTGGTGAATCTGGCAAGGAAGCGCCTTGCATCTCAGAGGGGGTGTGACTGTGAGATACCAGGCAGATACCAGGAGGGTTAATTAAGAATCAATATAAAACTTTAAGAATTTTTCTTGTACTAACTACATTTCTTAAGTTTAACTAATTAAGCTATAAGTTTGTCATTAATAATTGTAGAAAATGCAGCAGTGCTGTTAGACTTTCTGAGCACTTCTCTGGTGGCTGGGAGGAAGGCAAAGGTACTTGATTTGCATGAGCATCTAGCTAGCTAAGTTAAAAGGAATTTCTATGGAGACTTTGTTTCCAGCTCTAGTTGGGTACCTGCCAGCACCCAGGTAAGAAGAAATTTCTTCTTCTGGAGCTGTTTTAGTGACTCAAGCATTTTTTCTGTATCCAGGAGAAGAAAAAGAAAACATAAACAGTTAATTTCCTGGGCTATGATCTTATGTTAATTGAAACCAAGGTAAAGGGTAAATCAAAAATATTAATAGCATGTTAGGATAGATCAAAAGGCCAGTAAATTACACCTTCCTGAATCTTCTGCTAGAGAATTCAGGATCACCCAGACCTTTTACTGTCACTCAGCTCAGTAAAAGTGAGTTAGGGCTCCTTCCTTGTCAATTAGCCCTGTCAGTAGGATATTTGTGAGGGACAGGCTTTATGTAGATTTGATTATGAGAACAAATGTTTGGCTGACTGAATACTTTCACACCAGAGAGAGCCCTGTAGTGTGGGAGAAGTCATCCATTTACCAGTACAGAAAAAGTCAGATTTAAAGAATGATTTATACACTGCTGGGATATTATAGAAGGGGAAAATGTCATGATTTCACAAGATTTCTACAGAATTGAAAGTGACCATCTAAGAGACAAATGTTCCTGAAGCTCTGCAAATTGGGTTCTCCATATGAAGTGTACGCTCCCGTGGATCTAACTATAGATCAGTCAGCTGTATGTTTACTGTATAATACTTGTATGCTCACATCAAAGGAGGAGGCTGGGAAAGTGGGAGAGGAAGACCAAAAAGACAAAGTATGTATGAAAATGCCAAATGAAACCATTACTTTGTATACTGATTTTAAAAACAAAGAGGCCCAAGCAACCCACATAGGAGAGCATCAGAGACCCAAGTAGCCTGCCTAGCAGAGTGTCAGGGGCTCAAGCAACCTGCCCAGGAGAGCATCAGAGGGCCAAGTGACCATCAGGAACAGCAAGCAATTACCAGGAGACAACAGCAGTGGCTTCCAGAAGTTATCATAAGTACTTCCTCTGGTAAAGAGCACCTGTTCCCCAGCCAGTATCCACTGCCATTCTCAATATGAGATACCCTGCTGCAGCAGCAACCACAAGAACCTCATCCCCCTCTATACCTAGAGAAGAAATTACTGAACCATGGCACTGTTATCCGGGTTTCTGTCCTGCCTGGTTCCTGCAGTCGTTAAGTACCAAAGAAATCACACAGGGTTCTACATTAGTTATAAACAGATTGCCCCATTCGCTCAAGCTTCTTATTAACTTTTATAATTTATATTAGCCCATTATTCTTGTCTATGTTAGCCATGTGACTTGGTACCTTATTAGGCAAGGCAGTCACATCTTGCTTCTTCTATGGCTGGGTCAGGACTGCAGACTAAAAGTTCCTTCTTCCCAGAATTCTCCTGTTCTCATTGACCCGCCTCTACTTCCTGTCTGGTTGTCCTGCCTATACTTCCTGCCTGGCTACTGGCCAATCAGGTTTATTTAAAAGATAATGGACAGAATACAGACCATTGTTCCACACCAGTGGCACCACGTCCACCTAGAGGGGTGACCACCAGAGCAGTGGCCCCATCTGCACCTCGAGGAGGGACCACCTGAGCCTTGGGTCTGCTTGCACCTGGAGGAGCAATCACCAGAGACTCTGCTCTGACAGCACCTGAAGGGGGGTTCAATGGAGCCACAGCCCACAACTACACCAATTAGAGGAAGAGGGACCCTCTGAAGCACAGACTTCACCTGTAGCAATTAAAGGAAGAGACAGGTAGACAACAGGGCAAAAATACGCTCAAAAACATAAAGAGGACTATGGCACCACGAGAAACTAGTGTAAAGGCCAAAACAGCCCTTTACAGTAAAGGACCATCTGGAGGCATTGCCATCCCCAACTTCAAGCTCTATTATAGAGCTATAGTAATGAAAATAGCATTGTATTGGCATAAAAAAAGACAGGCGAACTAATGGAACCGAATTGAAGACCCTGATAGTAGCCTACACACCTGTGAATAGCTGACTTTTAACAGAGGAGTTAAAAATATAAAATGGAAAAAAGAAAGCATCTTCAACACATGGTGCTGGTATAACTGGATGCTGACATGTAGAAAATGTAAACATCCATATCTATCCCCATGCACAAAAATCAAGTCCAAATGGATTAAAGTCCTCAGCATAAATCGAGCTACACTGAATCTCATAGAAGAGAAAGTGGAAAGTACCCTTAAATGCATTAGCACAGGAGACACTTCCTAAATACAACACCAGTAGCATAGACACTGAGAGAAGCAATTAATAAATGGGACCTCGTGAAACTGAGAAGTTTCTGTAAAGCAAAGGTCATGGTAAGCAAGACAAAATGACTTCCTACAGAATGGGAAGAGATCTTCACCAACCCCACATCTGACAAAGGTCTTATCTCCAAGGTATAAAAGAATGCAAGAAACTAGCCATCAAATTATCAAGTAATCCAGTGTTAAAAAAATGGGTACAGATCTAAGTAAAGAATTTTAACAGAAAAATCTCAAATGGCTGAAAGACACTTAAGAAAATGCTCAACATCCTTGATCATCAGGGAAATGTAAATCAAAACAACTCTGAGATCAAAACAACTCTGAGATACCACCTCACACTGATCAGAATGCCTAAGGTCAAAAAACACTGATGACAGCTTATGCAGGAGAGGATGTGGAGTAAGGGAAACACTCCTGTAGAAGGAACAGCGGGCTGCATTCCCGCCCAGCTCCAGCACGGCTATCTTTACACCCAAAATAACAACACACAACTTGTATTCTTTTAAACACTGCTTGGCCCATTATATCTAGCCTCTTCTTGGCTAACTCTCATATCTTGCTTAACCCATTTGTAATAATCTGTGTAGCACCACGAGATGGTGGCTTACCGGGAAGGATTCTAGCCTATGTCCGTCTTGGGTCGGAGAATCATGGTGTCTGTCTCACTTCCCTTCTTCCCAGCATTTTGTTCTGTTTACTCCGACTACCTAATTTTCTGTCCTATCAAAGGGCCAGGGCAGTTTCTTTATTAACCAATGAAAGTAACACATAGACAGATGACTCTCTTCCATCATTTCCCCTTTTTCTGTTTAAACAAAAAAAGAAAGGCTTTCACTTTAACATAGTAAAATTACATATAACAAAAGTTATCAAGCAAGAATTACAATTATAATATTTATATCTATTTTATCTTTTATCATAACTAAGTAAAACTATAACTATCCATTCTTCAACTCCATCAAAGACTCCAGAGGATATAATATTACCTAAGCAAACAAGAAGTAAGCAACTTTTAAAACTGTAGAAATGACAGAGACATCTCGCTGCCTGGACAGTCACCCAAAGTTCCTCTGCACTCTTGGGGCATCCATCTTCAGCCTACAGGCCCATAGTATCCAGCAGACATTTCCATGAAGCAGGAATTCCAAAGACAGTTCAGTCACTATCTACTGTGTCCTGCAGAATGTCTCGTAGACTCTTTCATAAATCAGGAACCCCAAAAGACCATCTCACCTTTAGTCAAGTTCAGCAGTCCTCTCTCTGTAGGTTCTTTGTGTCCAGTTTATGCATCAGTTCAGGCAAGAGCAGTTTCTTGCCCAAATGGCTAACCAACTCCATAAGGAGCCTCTTTGATGCCCATCTTCCTCTTGAAGTAGATTGGGGCTGCCAGGAGCAGACGTGTCTCATTGTCATGAAAAGCCCTAAGTTATTAAAACATTTAAAATGCCATATTCTCTAGTCTTTGAAAGATATGAAGAATGCCTATCTAACTGAAATATATCTCTATATATCTAGAAAACCTAACTAATATGACTACAAGCTTGATGATTATCAATTAACAACCTATATTTCCTAATTATACATTTTAAAATGAACTATACAATCACAATACCTTAATCAGTATCAGAAATACATATAACAAAATTGACCTTAAAATCTATACCAATGCAAATTATTCATATCTATATAATATCCCCCTTTAAATGTAAAAGAACATTTATAAACAATATTTGGGAATATGGGCACAGTTTTTTCTCTCCAAACTGCTTCCTGCTGTATGGGGGCACTGTCATTTAGGTCTTTCATGGTAAAACCTATGTGGTAGATACATCTCAGTCACCAGTTGAGTGAAGTAATTTTTTGAGGGTGTTCACAGCAACCTTTCAGGAGGGTGTGGTCTATAATTCCATATTGGGATAGAAGCAATCCACAGGGTCTCATCCTCTGTGAAAACAAAAGAAGAATTTTTCCAAAGTATCATAACCTTAGATCCAAATTTTGAAGTCAAGGTATTTTCAAAATATCTATCTTGGATTATTAGTTCAGCTGCATTTATAAACAAATATCTTTTAGCAGTTGTTGCTCCTTCCTCAGCATTCAAACAATTCAAAGAGAGCATAATAGCATACGTATCAAGATTCTCTGTGTATTTTCCATCTTTATGCGGCTTTATTTTAACTTCTATTTCTTTTATTTTTACTTTTATTTTTTGAGACAGGTTCTCTGTATATCTTTGTCCTGGAATATCTTTGTAGACCAGGCTGTCCTTGAACTCTCAGAGATCCGCCTGTCTCTGCCTCCCAGGCATTGGGATTAAAGGTGTATCCTGCCACACCTTGAAGTCACAGAGGTCAATCTACCTCTGCCTATCAAGTGTTGGGATTAAAAGTGTGTACCACCACACCCAACTACTCTCTTTCTCTTTTTTTAGCTTTAAGAACTTTAACCTTTAGCCTACATATATTTTTAACACACTGTAAACCATTTAGAACTTTTCTTTGTCTTTGAATCTTTCTTTACTGTATATCTCTCTTTTTCTGACCACATGAGTCTTTATAGAGAGGATTAAAGCCGTGGCTTTGACAGCTGGATCCAGCCCATTCCTTAGCTTTCTAGCCTCATTGGCTGAGGTACCACTGGAGCCATTTTTATTGCCACAACTCTACGGCATTTCAAGGTCCTTGCCAGCAAGCAAGCTGCAACATTCTGCTCACAGACCATACTCAGTTGGACTTCCTGCCTGAAAGAGTCAGAGTTTGCCCTGTCAGGTGGCCCAGAAAGCTGGCATTTTAAAACAGTGCAGCTTTTTTCCTGCTACGGCTGAAAACTGAAAAGCATGCATTCAGCTTTTCATTAACACCGTTTAAGTGTTTCATGGCAGGACCCCTTAAAAGAGCTGCAGGGTTTTGCAGCTAAAGCTGAAGCCTCTCTTAGATGAGAGCGCTTGCTTGCCTCTAGCAAGCAGAGCAGACCCGAGAAATTGCTGCTACCAAGAAAACATGCTTTATTCTATTCTTCCCCAAGCTTGCTCAGGCTTTCTGTGGATTCAGTTATCCACATCTGGGCGCCATTTGTAGAAGGAACGGCGGGCTGCGTTCCCGCCCAGCTCCCACATGGCTATCTTCATACCCGAAATAACAACACACAAATTGTATTCTTTTAAACACTGCTTGGCCCATTATATCTAGCCTCTTCTTGGCTAACTCTCATATCTTGCTTAACCCATTTCTAATAATCTGTGTAGCACCACGAGATAGTGGCTTACCAGGAAGGATTCTAGCTTACGTCTGTCTCGGGTCGGAGAATCATGGCGTCTGTCACTTTCTTTCTTCCCAGCATTTTGTTCTGTTTACTCCACCTAGCTAATTTTCTGTCCTATCAAAGGGCCAGGGCAATTTCTTTATTAACCAATGAAAGTAACAAATAGACAGATGACCCTCCTCTATCACACTCCTCCATTGATGGTGGGAGTACAAACTTCTACAGCCACTTTGGAAATCAGTGTGTTGGTTTCTCAGAAAATTAGAACTCAATCTACCTCAATATCCAGCAATACCACTTTTAGGCATATACCCAAAGGTGGCATACTCATACCAATTCATACCTCAAGGACATTTGTTCAACTATGTTATTAGCAGCATTATTCATAATATCCTGAACCTGAAAACAACCTAGATAGCCCTCAACCAAAGAATGGATGAAGAAAATGTGGTACATTTGCACAATGGATTACTACTCATTGGCAAAAACAAAACAAAACAATGACATCTTTAAATTTTCAGGCAAAGGGACAGAACCAGAAAAAAAAATCTTGAGTAAAGTAACCCAGACCTGGTGTGGGATTCTCCTCTGTATGCTGTGAATACCATTGGTTAATAAAAAAAGCTGTTTTGGGCCTGTGATAGGGTAGAGCAGAGCTAGGCAGGGAAAACTAAACTGAATGCTAGGAGAAAGAAGGCAAAGTCAGGAGTAGCCATTCCCCCCGCCCTGCCCCGCGACAGACGCCAGAACCTTACCGGGTAAGCCACAGCCTTGTGGTGATACACAGATTAATGGAGATGGGTTAATTTAAGACATGAGTTAGCCAGAAATGTGCTTAAGCTATTGGCCAAACAGTATTGCAAGTAATATGGTTTCTGTGTGATTATTTTGGGGCTGAGCAACCAGGAACAAACAAGCAGCCCTTCTACTAAATCTGACTAAAATCTACTTAAAACCTGAGAGAGTTTTGGAAGAAATTCCAGGCAAGAAAAAACAAACAAAGCAAAGTTAAGCACAGCGTAACACCGAGGCTCCTTTAGGAGAGGTTTTCCTGATTCAGCGGTAGAAGAGCAAAAGAGGGGACAATTTTGAAATGGCAGCTTTCTTGGCCATGCTGCCAGCACGAACTCTGGCTCTTTCAGGAGGCTGAGTATTTAAATGGAGTCTGTGAGCAGAGTTCTATAACTTGCTTAATGGAGACACAGACCCACTGTGTACCTAAAACTGGGGCAGTGTGCTTGGCTCTCAGAGGCAGCAAACAGGCCTCAGGCATGCTGGATTAGGCAGAGCAAGCAGGCAGGGCCACATTGTCCCTAGTCACGCCCATGTATCATTAAAAAAAAAGTGGTTCTGGTCAGCAAAGAATTACAGATATGCAAGAGAAAAATCCAGATGGAAAAGAACTCTAAATGGGTCACAGTAGGTTTGGGAGACAGAGGAAACAGTGTAAAGAGACAGTAAATATAATATAAAAGAGTACAGACAGTCACAGATTAAAGGAATTAAGATAAATAAATATTAAACTTGTAGAAAAAGTAATAGAGTAAGAAAAGTAAGATGCATAAAGATGGAATATACACAGAGAGTCTGGATTATGTATATTATTCTGTTTTGAGTTTTTTTAACATGAAGGATCTAAGTACAGAGAGACATTTCATTCTATGGACTGCTAAGTTAAACCAACATAAAGGTATCTTGACATCAAAATTTGAGTCTAAGGATCTCTTGCTTTAGAAAAGAGGTTCTGCTTTTGTTTCCACAGAGGATGAGAACCTGTGGATTTCTTCCAGACTAATGTGGTTTGATGGACCAAGACCACATGAAAGATCTCCATGAAAACCCCCCAAAAATACTTCGCCCAACAAAAAACAGGGATCAGTTTGGAGAGAACTATGCCCAAATACCCAAATATTGTTTATAAATGTTTGTTAACATTTAAAGGGGATTATGCTATAGAGATTTGCGTTGGTATGGATCTTGGTTTATTGATCCAAATTTAAAGTCAATTTTGTTATACTGTGTATATGTATTTCTGATCTTGATTAAGGTATTGTGTTTGCCCAACTCATTTAATGTATAATTAAGAAATATAGGTTAATAGATAATCATCCATAATAGTCAAGCTTGTAGTCATGTTAGTTAGATTGGTACAGAGATGTATTTCAGATGGACAGGCATCCTTCAAACCTGTCCAATGTTATAGAATATGGCATTTAAAATGTAACTTATAACTTTTCAGGATCATGAGATACATCTGCAGGTCTCATGGCATGTCCATCCGTCTGTTTCTCCTCGTGGTACTTGACTTGCTGCCCCTCATGGCCTACTGCAGCCACTTGGGGAACTGTGTCATCCCTGCCTGGGATGTTTGGGGACCTGCAGCATTTTTCTGCAGCTGCAGCCACTTGGGGATCTGCAGCATTTTATTTAATGGAATCCCAGGGCCTTGAGTATTCTAGGCAAATGCTCTTATGTTGTTACATCCACAGCCCTAACTCCCAGAATAAAACTTTCAGAGACCAGCTCTGGTCATATACCATCACTTATTTGCTGGATTAAAAAAAAAAGCTTGGGGGGGGGCAAGCCCGACAAGTGAAGGGGTGTGTTATATGGCCCTACAATAGCTATGAGGGCTGAACTTTCTTGGCCTTCATTTATAAACATGAATAATGAAAAAGCTCCAGTCTTTTTTTAAGTTTTTTTAATTATGTCCATTTATGGGTGATATATGAATGAGTGCCAGAGGCCAGAGGTGTCAAATACCTCTAGAGCAGGAGTCACGGACAATTCTGAGTTGTTCAATGTGGGTGAACTAATTTACTTACTCAACCAAGGCTGCATACTAACAGTCCAAGAGATGTCTATTGAATAAATGAGAGGAACTTTAACTCATTTTTTATGGGAAAGCCAATAAACTCCATTTTTTTCTGTTCAGACTTTTGTATGTACAACTTGGTCTTGTCTTCTAGATGGCTATTAATCACCTGTAACAAAATGATAACCCTGTTGTATCAGTTATCATCAATCAATAATGTGTATTTCCAAACTAAACGATATTTTTCCCTTCCTAAAATCAAACTTCAGTGATCTGTTGGCTAAAACAAAAAGACTGCAACCACCCAAAATATCATCATTGTTCACAATTTTCACTTAGGGGCAAGATTCTGCTGTTAAAATTTCCAAAGCTCCCGGTATTCTTACTGGCTGTGGAAATTCTGCCTTTCAGTCGGCACTTATGATTAAGATTTACTGTCATTGAGCGTCTCATTGACGAAACCCTTCTGAGGAAGAGAGGCGGGGAGATACTGACCATCAGTTACGCTACAACTTGGATGCAGTGCACTTTCCAAGCAGCAAGATGTACGTCTTCTTTCAGTACTTGGAGGCAGATAGGCGGTTTAAGGTCAGCCTAGTCTACAGGAGAGTTCCAGGACAACCAGAGATACATAGGGAGACCCCTCCTCAAAATAATAGTAAAAATAAAATAACTACTTATGAGTCTATGATCCACACTTCCTTCTTTACAGCGGCTCGGTGAAGCAGGTGTTACTCTTACTTCCCAGAGCTACAGGATCCACGGATCACCCAGCTGTCAGAAAAACCCAAAACCTGTCACTAGCTTTGGCACTCAGCCTTCCAGGAAGGCCGTGGGCAGGAAAGAGAGTGGGGGTAACTGCCACGGCTTCCCGCGAGCACTACCTTCCGGCGCCGCCCATGAAGCGGTCCCACCTCCCAAGCGAGACACCCAAGGCCGCTCCACGCCAAGTGTCGCCCCAGACCCCGGCCTCCGCGTCACGCCACAGACCCAGGCGACACCGGAGCTCCTAACGGACCGCCCAGCCCGTCTGTTCACCGGCCGCTCTAGCCGCACCCGGCCGTCTCGTTGCTCCTAACCTGACGTCATCACACGGCGCCGCCACACTGTCGTAGGCACGCGCAACCAAGATGTCTCCGACGCCGGCGCTTTTCAGTTTGCCCGAGGCGCGGACGCGGTTTACGGTGAGCTGGGGGGTTGGAGTCTGTCGATCTGACCGGCGCTACTCTTTCTCCTTCTCTCCCTGAAAATTTGCCAGAGACCGGAGGATTTACGCCACTCGGTCAGCTCCTGGCCCCTTCGAGACTTAGAGTCAGAGAAAGGCGCATTAGCTACCTCTTCGGGTCCCGAAACCCGGTCGTCTGCGTGGGCGAGCGTGGAGCTTTCACCCCCAGGCTAGTTCCGTCAGCTCCAGCTGCTTGGGGCCGCTGTCTCGGGCAGGAACTCTGAAGTCTGTGTTCCCGCCCCGCTTCCTGCACTACCAGGTGGCTAATCTGGCAGCCGGTTCATGCCTCTTTAGCCTTGCTCATTTCATCCAGAGGTGGATATGGAGCTCCTAAGCGGGAAATGCAAACTGATCACCTTGGGAAGGGTTGCCGGCTGGAAAGAGTTAACAACTGCAGTTTCGTTCTTGCCTGTTTGGTAAAGGGTAGTTGAGCTCTTAGGAAACACTTTGATAATGTTTATGTGTTAGAATAACACTAAAATAGATAATTTTCTCTCCTAGAAACGAAGACACCCCTAACCCCCTCTTAAAAAAAATTGAATTGACGACTTTTCTCGTTTTTCTGACTTTAAACCCATGGTCCTTTCTTGTGTTGCTCATCATAGCAATATATGTTCGAAGAACACTTTTACAAGCTATTAGGCTCATAATCTATACCATTTGTGCTAAAAGTTCATACACGTTTCAACTTACATATTTAACTGTGTTTAGGTGGTTATAATGATACCAGAAGGAAAATTATGTGAGAGGAAAAAAGATTCTTCAAAATCAATAGTTGTCTTAAGTCGTTTTCTGCTTTGCCAAGTGTTTTGTTTACTTTTGAGGAATTATGGCTTGCTTATGTCATTAGAAACGTTTTCTTCTGTTACAGTATCCCTGAAAGGAACATTTCCCCCTTTTCTCTCAGTACTGGGAATAGAGCATGCCAGGCAAAGAACTCTACCCCTGAACTATGCCACCATTTAATTGTAGATCACTTAGAACAGTGGTTCTCGGGCTGTGCTGTTGTGTTGTTACCTGGAGAGCTTGTGAAATGAAGATACTTACTTATTAAGCCTAAAATGGAGACCAGAGAGTCTCAATTTTCTAACAAGTTTCCATGAATGTCATTGCCACTGATATATAAGGGTGGCGAAACAAAAAGAAAGCAATAATCCCCAAGTGACTTCACTTAACCTGGTGATGGAACCAGAATGGACACTTATTGTTCAGATAAAAGCTTTTATGGAGTAATAAGATAGCTTTGCAATGACTGTAATAGTTTTGTCATCTCTCTCTCTCTCTCTCTGTGTGTATACATACATACATACACGTGTGTGTATGCACATACATATATATGTATATACATAAATATAGCAAACAATCAGTTTAAGATAATCATTTGTTTATTCATTGCTTGGATTTTCCTGGCACTGTGCTGGATG
Source organism: Microtus oregoni (assembly GCF_018167655.1). Lineage (NCBI taxonomy): Eukaryota > Metazoa > Chordata > Mammalia > Rodentia > Cricetidae > Microtus > Microtus oregoni. The sequence goes on from NW_024544720.1 coordinate 2,676,724, forward strand.
AACACAATGCCTGGAAGAGGTAGGCCACTGAGTTGAGTCAGAGTGTGTAGAACAGCATGAGTGTGTTAACATACTGAAATGAGGTTCATAGGAAATGTCGTTTAAACACCGGCACACTTAAATGCTGGTGTTAGAGAGCAGGAGATAAGGCTGAAAACTATAGAATAATGTCACCAGGGGATCTGGAGGGAGCTACATAATTTCAAAACCAAAACATACAGTTAAAGAACCATGTAAAGATTGGTTTGTTGTTTAGATAAGGATTTTTTATTTTTATATTTGTTTTTTACCTACCAAATATAAAAATGTTTTTAATGGTTTATTTTTTAAATGTTTTTCCCCAGTACCCCCTCCCTCCCCCCACTTTCCCCACCTTCTCCCCACCCCCATCCACTCCTTAGAGAAGGTAAGGCCCATCGGGAGTCAACAAAGTCGGTCACATCACGTTGAGGCAGAACATAAGACCAAAGTGTTTAGGCTGATCAAGGTATCCCACTATAGCGAATAGACTCCCAAAGGCCAGTTCATACACTAGGAATAAATCCTGATCCTGTTGCCAGTGGCTCCACAAACTGCCCAAGCCACAGAACTGTCATCCACATTCAGAATACTTATTTTGTTCCTGTGCAGGCTCTCCAGCTGTCAGTCCGCAGTCAGGGAGCTCCCACTAGCTCAGGTCGGCTTCTGTGGTGTCCCCGACGTGGTCTTGACCCCTTTGCTCATATTATCACTCCTCCTTCTCTTTGACTGGACTCTGGGAGCTGGACCCTTAGCTGTGGATCTCTATCTTTTTTCATGAGTCACTGGATGAAGGCTCTATGATAACAATTAGGGTAGTCATCAATCTGTTTACAGGGGAAGACCAGTTCAGATACCCTCTCCACTATTGCTTAGCCTTAGCTGTATATTCTGGGGAATTTCCCTAATGCCAGGTTTCTCACTAACCCCATAATGGCTCTCGCTTAAGATAAGATATCTCTTTCCTTGTTCTCCCTGTCTGTCCTTCCCCCAACTTCACCATCCCCTTCCCTTATGTTCTCCTTCCCCTCCCCTTCTCCCCTCCTCCCTACCCCCCTCGCTCCCACTTTACTCAGGAGATCTTCTCTATTTTCCCTTGCCAGGGGCATCCATGTATGTCTCTCTTCAGGTCCTATTTGTTACCTAACTTTTCTAGGGTTGTGGACTATAGATAGGCTGTCTTATGTCCACTTATGAGTGAGTATATACCTTGTTTGGCTTTCTGGGTCTAGGTTAACTCACTCGGGATTTTTTTTTCTAATTCTATCCATTTGCCTGCAAATTTCAAAATTAGACAGTGATTTTTATTTTTTTTATTTATTTATTTTTATGTGACCAGGATATACTGGAACTCAGAGGACACAGTTTGACCTTAAATTCACCAGCATCTGCTTTCCCAGTGCTGGCTACAGGATACTGCACCATACTTAGCATTTTTTAAAGCGGGAAACTTGCATGGATGTAATAATATATAAGAAAGGGATCCCCCTCATGAACACTGATGCAAAAATACTCAGTAAAATAGTGGCAAACTGAATCCAAGAACACATAAAAACAAATCCACCATGATCAAGTAGAAGATATAAGCAAAACAAATGATAACCAGACTACAATCCACAGCTCCAGGAAGCTAGAGCCTTCTTCCAGTAATTGATAGAACCAGATGCAAAGATCTGCAACCAAGCACCAGGCCCAACTCTGGGAATCTAGTCAGAGAGGGTGGAGGGAATACATGAACAAGGGAGATGAAGATCATGATGGAGAAATCTACAGAGACAGCTGAACCAAGCTCGTGGAAACTCATGGACAGCTGTGAAGCCTCTGTGGGTCTGAACTAGGCCCTCTGTATGCAGGAGTCAGTTGTGAAACTTGGACTGAAGGGCCCCTGGCTGTAGGACCAGGACCTATTCCAGTTGCAGGAGCTAGCTTGTTAGAACCCATTCCCTATGAGGAGATGTCATACTCAGACTTATCACAGAGGGGGAGGGCTTGGACCTGCCCCAAATTAATGTGCCAAACTTTGTCGACTTCTCATGGGAGCCCTTACCTGTAGGGAGAAGTGGATGGGGGAGTGAACTCGGGGGATGCAAACGGGGGCAGGAGGGAGAACCTGGGTTGGAATGTAAAATGAATTTAAAAATAAATAAATGTTTAAAGGAAAAAAGGGAAATCTGTGGTGCAAATGTCTGTCTGCAGCTCTTGCCAGACTTCAGTGTCAGTAACATTAAGTGGCATTAGAAATAAAGGTTAATAAAAACGACTGGCAGGAAATGTTTCCCAGTTAAAAACATTTTTTAAGTTAAAAAGACATAATTGATGAGTGGTAACTTTTTATAAACAGCAAGCAAAAACTTTCTACTTATTTGTCATTTTTATTTTTGTAGAAATCTACCAGAGAGGCCTTGAATAACAGAAATATCAAGCCATTGTTGAATGCCTTCAGTCAGTTACCTGGCAGGTAAACTTCACTGTCCATGAAAAAGGGTTTTTTGAATGTTTATATTAATAGTGAACTATTTGTTAAATGAAGATATTTTTTGTTTTTTATAGTGAAAATGAAAAAAAATGTACCCTTGACCAGGCTTTCAGAGGTGTTCTGGAAGAAGAAATTGTAAGTATTTCTTCCCCTTTATTTGTTGTTTAAATTTACTGGCCTTAATAAATCATGTTATTAGAAAATTACTTTATTATTAGAATGGGTATTTAATCATGACATCTGTTTCCTGAGCATGAATATTTTGCCTTTTAGAAGATAGCCCGACAGGATAGGAGTTTGTCCTAATTAAGGCTCCTGATAGCTCAGGTACAGTTTAAGGTTTTGATGATAAGAAGAGTTTTGACTTGCAGTCTTAAAGAGCAAGAAGTAAAGACTAGCCCAGGAAGATGGCTCAGCAGGTTCAAGGCACCTGCTACTGAGCTTAATGACCTGACTGTGATCTCTAGAACCTAGATGTTGGGAGGAGAGAACTGCAAGTTGTCCTCTGACCTCCATACATGTACAGGGACACCCACATGTAGTTGTCAAAGTAAATTTTCACTTTGCTATGTAAATGGTGACACACTAGAATGGCTTAAGCAGTCTAGTCCAAGTATGTTAAGCACAGAGCCAGGATTCCATGCCCTCATTTCGTTGTGGGATCTCCCTCAACCACAGAATACATTAAAAACTAAGGCTTGTTTCGCCCTGGTAGAGAAATTTTGTCTATTCATGAAGAATCTAAATATTACCTTTAGCAGGGATCTTGAATAGAAGAAAAACAGGGGTTTTTTTGGTCAAGCAGAACTTTCCCATAGTGGTATATTCTCTTCTGATAACCATAACACAGTGTCTGCCTTTTTTCTCAGATAATTCTGGGTCAGACCAATTGATTGTTTTTTTAGATTGAATGACTCCTATATTGTGAGGTGCTGAGAAAGTCCCTTTTCTTTCAGAGCTTCACATTCATGTGTAAGAAGAATAACACATTTTGTTAATGTTGTGTAGCACAACACAGTGAACACTCAGTGCATTACCTCCCTGAAGAAGACCTCAGCTTATGGACTAAATCCAGGTCCTGCTCTTGTCCTGTGCTGTTGATTTTTTAGTCACAGCCTCAGTACTTCTTACCCAATAAGTCTTGGTCATGCAAACGTTAACCATTTTTCCAAGACCATCAGATGTTGAGTGAATCATTCTTTACTGCTTGACATGAGTCTATAGCCTATATATTAGTCTGTTCATATTTTTAATATTAGAAAATAAGATAATTTTATTCCTGTGTGACTGCTTAAATTCAGAGAACCTGTCTTTATTGTAAGCAAATTAGTCTGAATTCTTGCTCCTAAATACAATTGTTTCTTTGTTGATAGATAAATCATTCGGCATGTGAGAACGTTTTAGCTATTATTTCTCTTGCCATTGGGGGAGTAACTGAAAGTAAGTATTATTCTGTCTGTTTTTTAAAGTTACTTTGGTTACCTGTTTCATTTAAAGCCTCTCACCATACCTCTACCCCTATCTGGTTCTGCTCATTCTTTATGTGTGGTGCTGTAGACCAAACATAGGGTCTCATGCATCTCTTGTACCCTTATTCATTGTTTGGCTCCTACCTTTGCCAAGAATTTTTTCATACTCATTTCAGCTTTGTTCAGACTTCTCATCTCTGTTATGTCATGCACATTTGCAATTGCTTTGTTTTTCAAGTGTTTAATCATACATAAATACTTACTGAGCATCTATTATATGTCTGGTGCTAAGCTAATATTTGGAAAGTCAGTGGTGACTAAATCACAGAGCCCACCTGTAAGGATCAAGTGGGTAATGAAGGAAAGAAATGTGTGACTGTCTTAATATGCTAAAGTGTGTTGAAATAACAAAGTGAAAGTGACTCTCTAAATTAAAAATCTAAGGGAAGCAGGAGAAATTTTAAAAAGGAAGATGGGTTGGGATTTGTGACGCATACCTATAATTACGTGCTTGTAAGGCTGAATCAGGACAATCAGAAATTTGAGACAGGGCAAGACCCTGTCTCCAAAATTTAAAACAAAATAATAAAAGAGGAAGCTCCATCTTACAAGTAGGGACATGAAGAATTCAGTTTGCCAGAAATAGAGAAGGGCATCTTTAGCAAAGCTAGAAAATTATGTGTATGGAATTCAGCACCATCTTCTGGCCTTAGAAGTATATGGAGTAGTCGGGCGGCAAAGGTGCATGCCTTTAATCCCACCATTCGGGAGGCAGAGGCAAGTGGGTCTCTGTGAGTTCGAGGCCAGCCTGGTCTACAAGAGCTAGTTCCAGGACAGGCTCTAAAACTATAGCGAAACCCTGTCTCAAAAAAAAAAAAAAAAAAAAGTATTCAATTCCAGCAAAACACTCATAAAATATAAATGAAATAAATCTTGTTGGGCATGGTACCAACACTTGGGAGGCAGAGCCCAACAGATCTAGGAATTCCAAGCCAGCCAGAACTTCATAGTGAGACCCTGTCTTAAATAATCTTTAGAAAATGTTCATGGGCTGGAGAAATGGCTTAGTAAATTAAGAGTGCTGGCTGTTTCTGCAGAGGACCCAGATTCAGTTTCCCACACCTGTGTCAGGCAATTCATAACTACTCCAGCTCTAGAGGATATGAAGTCCTCTTCTGTTCTCTGTAGGCACCTGCACACGTGGGATGCACATACATACACTAAGGCATACACACATACATATAAAAGAAATCTTTTCTAAAAATATGTCAGTGCCAATATCGGATTGATTTAAGAGACTTTAAACACAGTAGGCACATAATGCCCAACATATGGCTGGCTGGCTGTAGCTTGTTAAATATTTTCAGAAAGACAAAATAAAAAAAAAAAAACAAGCCGGGCGGTGGTGGCGCATAGCCGGGCGGTGGTGGCGCATAGCCGGGCGGTGGTGGCGCACGCCTTTAATCCCAGCACTTGGGAGGCAGAGGCAGGTGGATCTCTGTGAGTTCGAGACCAGCCTGGTCTACAAAAGCTAGTTCCAGGACAGGCTCCAAAACCACAGAGAAACCCTGTCTTGAAAAACCAAAAAAAAAAAAAAAAAAAAAAAAAAAAACAGTTCATCAGCATTACTTAACCCTGTTAACTCAAATTTCATTTGATTAATTTAAATGGTGTATGTGAAAATGACATTTTAATCTGTTGTGTCATTCATATTGTTTATTATTTTGATATTTTTCTCTATAGACCTGGAGCACACACAGTGAAAATAGTATCCCAGTGTCACAGTGAACTGTTTTGTAAATCTAATTTCCCAATTTCTGATTTTACTTATTAAACTTTTGCGTAAGCTGTTTATTCATTTACTCATTCAGAAACTGAGATGAGTTCCCCAACAGTTTTTCTCACCCTGTTCATCTCAGCTTACAGTATGTGCTTAGTTCACAAATTTGCTGTTGTTCACTTAAGGTTGTTGATGGTTTTACTACAGAATGAGAAGGATATGCCTAAAACTTTAGTTGAGAAAAGTGAGGGCTTGTCAGCTTAAGCTACAAATAAAGGTTTAAATACAGTTTTCTGCAAGGGAAAGTTTGTTTTTGAGAGAGATTATTATTGTCACTTTATGTTTCATGTTTTCAGGTTGTTCATAAATATCTTTAATTAGACTTGACAGATACTTATGAACTTCTATCCAATGTCAAACATTTAATGGGTAGAATATTTCCTACTTTTTAAATGCTATGTCTAGCAAGATGACTCAGCACATAAAGGCACTTACTGCCAAAGCTTGACGTCTAAGTTCAGTCCACATGGTGAAAGGGAAGAACCAACTCCCACAAGTTGTCCTCTGAACTCCACATGTGCTCACCCACACACATATATGTACACACAATAAAATAAATGTGATAATAAGTAAGCTTACAGTCTATACTGCCATGGTGATTAATTGTGATATGCTAAATTATTCAGTGCATTGATATACTGTGTGTTTAGGAAGCATGAATATGATGGTCTGCCCAAAAATGTCAGGGTTTTTTGCTTGTTTGGTTTGGTTTTTTTTTTTAGATGAGCTGTCATTTACTCTATTTTGAAAGATGAGGTTGAAATTTGCCATGTAATAAAGACAAGTATTTAGGTAGAAGAAAAGAGTACTGTAAATGAAACCATGAAATATGAGCATGGCTTGGAATTTAGGAACTGGAGAGTGATGTTTATAACCAAGGCTGAGATAAATAGCCTGTTGCAGAAGCTGGGATATAGACTGAAAGTTCTGGGACACTATCTTCCACCTACTGCTGCCGTGAGGATCAGCCTCTTGCAGCTCAGGGACTGAGGGGAGCCAACAGAATCTGTGGACTAATCAACTTGACTTCTCTATCTGACGGACCAGCCTGGGGGATAAACTTACCTCTCTGGGGCCAGCGAAAAAGGAAAAACACACACACACTCTTAGGGTCTTTGCCTGTTATTTCTTTATTTCTTTTCTTACCTCTATCCTTCTGTATACCTTCTGTTTATATTGATATCTTCCTTCTAACTAATTTTATTTTTTCCTTTACAGCTTATATACCCCAGCAAAATCTTTTAAGCAATATAAAAATTACAATGTGGTTATAATCTATTTCTAAGGGAATGATTACAGTGAATAAAAGTAAAAAACAGAAAAACAGCATGCTTTACATGATTTACATGATACAGGTGAAAAACAAGTTGTCCCAAGAACCCACGTGCATTCATACCCAAGCAGCTTGATATAGATGAACAGAATCTAAGTAAGCAAGGTATTTTTCTCAGCTAGTTGTTTTGCTGGCAGGCTGCATTTTGTGATTACAAAGAAAGGATCAATTACTTTATTATTTATCTCAAAGGGTAATCTTATTTAAGAAATCTTTAAAAGAATCACAAATCTAAATTTTTGTATATGAAAAACAGTCAGCTCCATTTTAAAATCTCAGGGTGCATACCTACTTACCAACAGTTTTCTTATATCAAAAACACTGAGGACAGAAATGGATACAAGGAATTAATCATTACCCTTGATCACCAACCCATCCTAGCAAAAAAGGTATGTCAGCCAGCAATAGCCAGGCTGCCATTGTTCTTGTTCCCGGATCTCAACCTTGTTCTCTGACCTCAGCGAGTCCCTCGCTAAAGATATGCCTTTAACCTGTTTTCTAAGATGTTTTTACCTCAAAGCCATTAATTAAAACATCTTGATACAACTTTAAGTTATTTTTAAAAGCTTTGTTTCAGCTGTGATGCACATGGAAACTCATGAACACATCTCTTGCCGGGTGGTGGTGGCACACACCTTTAATCCCAGCACTTGGGAGGCAGAAGCAGGTAGATCTCTTTGAGTTCAAAGCCAGTCTGGTCTACAGAGTGAGTGAGTTCCAGGACAGGCTCCAAAGCTACACAGAGAAACCCTGTCTTGAAAAACAAAACAACAACAAAACAAACAAAAAAGATTAAAAGAATTGAGTTAACTTAGCTTCTAGAATTCAGTTGTTTTCTGAATCATTAACCTAAGCCACAGTCTTTATGATTCGTCAGGAGAAACTAGCCGAGTGACATTTCCTTGTTGTTATTTTCTATCCTCCGCAGCCCCTGTTTTATCAGGGATGGGGGTAGCACCATATCTTGCTTTTACCTATATTAGTTTTCCCACTAAGCTAACCTCTATCATAATCTCTTACTGTATTTACTAAAAACCCTTAATCATCAAAATCCTATTTAAACTCACACTATTATTGTATAAAATCATTCCTTCATTTAAACAGTACAGCATAGGAGGAGGTCATCTTCATAATACTCCACAGGTAAAAATGTCGAGTAGAACAGGAAATTACTATGAGATAATCACACTAACGTTAGTGGGGATCTCCCCATACCCATTCACACCATGTAGATACCAGAGGAAAATGGCAATGACAGACATGTAAAGACACAGCAGTAGCAAGAGACATTCTGGGGCTGAGGCTCTCAGGGCCTTGCCTATTCAAGATATTCAAGCATCAGACCTTTGCTTCCTGGTGGGCTAATTCCCTGAAGTAAATTGCCACCTGCTGCTCCTCTAACATGACCACTGGCACCCACTGGTTCCCATACTTACCAGCCCTTTAGTGTCACCAGCCAGCTTTTATCTGTATGTGAGATTCTCAGGTCCTCACTTGGTTCTGTTGACCCAGCATCTTTGGCAATAGAAATAAACATTTTTTTCAGGTAAATATTATATTTATAAATATTAAGGGAGTTAACATACCATCTGCAGTTAGTGACAGAAAATAATGCCTTTTAAGTTTCTTGGGTGCAGAGTGTAAGATCACAGAGTTAAGTGTCATAGGGTTGTAAGTCTAGCCTGTCTTCCTGCTATAGTGGCACTGATCAGTTGTTGTCCAGCCTTTGCCAGACAAGCCTGTTGATGGAGTTCATTGAGTTCTGCTGTTCAACACTGAAGATGGCATCAACCTTATACTGGTTTGAAAGTGACTTCCTTTTGCTGCCCTGGTTCTAGGCAATGTTCTTCACATACAATCCAGATGTGATCATAGCATTTCTGAGTACAGCTAGAAATAGCTTCCCTTTTCTGAGCCTACTTAATTTACTCAGAGTCTTATGCTTATATTGAGCACAGATTTTTTTTTATCCACATATCAGTGTTTCTAAGTACTTTCACTTAAGCGAAAGAAAAAAATGAGTAGAGATGTAAAAGTACTTTTAACCACTCTAAATGGCCTTTTCTTAAGGAAAAATCTTTATTTCTCTTTTTATTGCCATTGGTTTTAGAGATACTTAGTAACTTTTACTTTATTATTATTTTGTAATGTGACTGGTATACATAGTTTTTTTGAGCTTGTTGCCAGTGTCAGAAGCTCTCCATTGGTTTGCATCCCACTTGCAGGTGTCTGTACTGCGTCCACACCATTTGTGCTGTTGGGAGACGTCTTGGACTGCCTTCCTTTGGATCAGTGTGACACAATATTCACTTTTGTCGAAAAAAATGTTGCTACTTGGAAGTCAGTAAGTGCCTTGGTTTTATTTTCTACTGATACTATCTCTATAAAGATAGAGTTTAGAAGATAGTTTTGTTTGGGGTTTATTTGCTAATAATTCTAATATTGGTAGCTGCCGAAAAATTTTCCCTATGAAAGAAATAAATACTGTGTTTTCTTGGAAGAACCAAATAAGAATCAGATGTAGAGAAAATTTTGAAGTACGAGACTTAATTAATAAAAATAACTTGAAAGTCCACACTTTGAGTCAGGCCTAGTGTTGTAAACTAATGAGATGTGGTTAGGAAAGCTATGCTCCTAGCTAGCCTGGTCTACACAGGAATAACCTATCTCCAACAAATAAGAAAGACTAGGGGACGCCTCAGCACCTTCGTGTACTTGTTCTTTCATAGAGCTTGGGTTTAATTCCCAGCTGTCATCCATAACTCCAGTTCAAGGGGATCTTATGCCCTCTTCTAGCCTTCACAGACACCAGGCACACATCATACATTTACATTCTGGTAAAACATTTACACGTAAAAAAATAAAATGAATAAATGTAAAACAGATGTTTACAAGTTATTCAGTGCCATGTTATGTGCATATCCAAAAACATTTCACCGATAATGCTTTGAAACAAGTGAAAGTAGTGACATAGAACCTCATACATTAGTGTTCTTTAAAATATTAATTCCTGTGATTTACTGAAGGCAGTGGACAACTTCCAAAGTGTATTAATAATTTTGGTCTTAATTTTCAGAATACATTCTATTCTGCTGGCAAAAATTATTTACTGCGTATGTGCAATGGTAAGCAATTCTGTATTAAAGTATTGCCTTTAAAACTGTGACTGTAACCAGAAAAATAGATGGTTTATTAAATATCAGTGAAACTGTCTTAAAAGTAGATTAGGATCTTTGTTTTTAAGTTAACAGTCTTATTTATTAGAAGCGATGATTCAAGTACATTGATCTTGTCCACAGAACTTTATTTCTAACCTTTAGTACTTGCTGTAACAATGATTTGTACTTCAATTTTGGGAACCCTTGCTTTAGAAAAATACTGAACAAATAGTTAGAAATTCAGCTATGAGGGAGGAAGGAAGGGGAACGGAGACAAATGTATAACTGAATAAAAACAGTAAAAAAAGATACAAAACTAAAAAAAGAAATTTAGGTATGATTATAATGAACACAGAATGATCTCTTCTGTGTTACGCATTTCTGTTAGATCTCCTCAGAAGATTATCGAAATCTCAGAATACAGTCTTTTGTGGACGAATTCAGCTCTTTTTGGCCAGGCTTTTTCCTCTATCTGAAAAATCAGGTAAGCCTTTATACATTAAGTTCTTTTTTTATCTTTTTTTAATTGATTTTTATTGAGCGCTACGTTATTCTCTGCTCCCCTCCCTGCCTCTTTCCTCCCCTCCAACCCTCCCGCAAGGTCCCCATGCTCCCAATTTACTCAGGAGAGCTTGTCTTTTTCTTCTTCCCATACAGATTAGATCTATGTAAGTCTCTCTTAGTGTCCTCATTGTTGTCTAGTTTCTCTGGGATTTTAATTTTTAGGCTGGTTTTATTTGCTTTATGTTTAAAAAGCACCTATGAGTGAGTACATGTGATAATTGTCTTTCTGTGTCTTGGTTACCTCTCTCAAAATGTTTTCTAGCTCCATCCATTTTCAGCAATAAGATGCTGTTATTTTTTCTGCTGTGTAGTACTCCATTGTATAAATGTACCACATTTTCCTTATCCATTCTTTGGTCAAGGGCATTTAGATTATTTCCAGGTTCTGGCTATGACAAACAAAGCTGCTATGAACATAGTTGAGCACATGTCCTTGTGGCACAATTGAGCATCCTTTGGATATATACCCAAAGGTGGTATTGTAGAGATGAGGCGAGCAAGCCTGCTTTTCGTCCCGCTCGGCTACCTTTACACCCGAAATAACAACACACAAACTGTATTCATTTAAACACTGCCTGGCCCATTATATCTAGCCTCTTCTTGGCTAACTCTCATATCTTGCTTAACCCATATCTATTAATGTGTGTAGCACCACGAAGTGGTGGCTTACCGGGAAAGATTCTGCTATGTCCGTCTCAGAGAATCATTGTGTCTGCCTTACTGCCTTCTACCCAGCATCCTGTTCCGTTTACTCTGCCTACCTAATTTTCTGTCCTATCAAAGGGCCAAGGAAGTTTCTTTATTAACCAATGAAAGTAACACATATACAGATGACCCTCCTCCATCATGGTTTTACTGGGTCTTGAGGAGATTGTTTCCTAATTTTCTGAGAAATCGCCACACTGACATTCAAAGGGCCTGTACTGGCTTGCATTCCTACCAGCAATGCAGAAGTGTATCCCCCCCCCCCCCCCCCCCGCAACCTTTCAACCTTTCCAGCATAAGTTGTCATCAGTGTTTTTGATCTTGGCCATTCTTACAGGTGTAAGATGGAATCTCAGAGTTGTTTTGATTTGTATTTCTCTGATGACTAAGGATGTTGAGCATTTCAGGGTCTTTCAGCCATTTTTGATTCCTCTGTTGAGAGTTATCTGTTTAGGTCTGTACTCCATTTTTTAAATTGGATTATTTGTTCATTTGATAATGAATTTCTTGAGTTCTTAATATATTTTGGAGATCAGACCTCTGTCTGATGTGGAGTTAGTGAAGATCTTTTCCTATTCTGTAGGCTGTCATTTGGTCTTGTTGACCATGTTGTTTGCTTTACAGAAGCTTTTCAGTTTCAGGAGGTCCCATTTATTAATTGTTTCTCTCAGTGTCTGTACTGCTGGGGTTATATTTAGGAAGTAGTCGCCTGTGCCCATGTGTTCAAGTGTACTTCCTACTTTCTCTTCTATAAGGTTCAGTGTGGCTGGCTTTATGTTGAGGTCTTTGATCCATTTGGTCTTGAGTTTTGTGCATGGTGATAGATATGGTTCTATTTTGATTCTTCTACATGTTGATGTCCAGTTATGCCAGCACCATTTGTTAAATATGCTTTCTTTTTTCCATTTGATACTTTTTGCTTCTTTATCAAAAATCAGATGTTTGAAGGGGTGTGGATTAATATCTGGGTCATCTGTCCTCCTGTCTGTTCTTATGCCAATACCAGGCTGTTTTCAGTACTTGTAGCTCTGTAGTAGAGTTTGAAGTCAGGGATTGTGATGGCTCCAGAAGTTCTTTTTTTGTACAGGATTGTTTTGGCTATCCCTTGTTTATTGCTTTCCCATATGAAGTTAAGTACCATTTTATCGATGTCTGAATAATTTTGCTGGGATTTTGATGGGCATTGTGTGGAATCTGTAGATTGCTTTTGGTAAGATTGCCCATTTTTAGTATGTTAATTCTGCCTGCCTAAGAGCATGGGAGATCTTTCTACTTTCTGGTGTCTTCTTCAATATCTTTCTTCAAGGATTTAAGTTCTTGTCATACAAGTCTTGCACTTATTTGATTAGAGTTACTGCGAGATATTTTATGCTATTTGTGGCTATTGTGAAGGGTGTTGATTCTCTGTTTTCTTCCCCAGCCCTTTTATCATCTACATACAGGAGGGCTTCTGATTTTTTTGAGTTAATCTTGTATCTTGCTACATTACTGAAAGGGTTTATGAGTTGTAGAAGTTCCTTGGTAGAATTTTTGGGGTCGCTTATGTGAACTATCTTATAAGCAAACAGTGAGAGTTTTACTTCTTTTCCGATTTGTATCCCCTTGATCTCCTTTTGGTGACTTATTGCTCTAGCTAGGACCTCAAGAACTATACTGAATAGATATGGAGAGAGTGGACAACCTTGTCTTGTTCCTGATTGCAGTGGAATTGCTGGGAGTTTCTCTCCATTTAGTTTGATGTTGGATGTTGGCTTGCTGTATATTGTCTTTATTATGTTTAGGTATGTTTCTTGTATCCCTGCTCCTCCAAGACCTTTATCATGAAGGGATGCTGTATTTTGTCAAAATCTTTTTTGGCATCTAATGAGATGATCATGTGGTTTTTATTTTTCAGCTTGTTTATATGGTGGAATATGTTGACAGATTTTTGTATGTTGAACCATCCCTGCATCTCTGGGATGAAGCCAACTTAATCATGGAGGATGATAGTTCTGATGTGTTCTTGGATTCAATTTGCTAGTATTTTATTTAGTACTTTTGCATTTGTTCATGAGTGAGATTGGTCTGTAATTCTCTTTCTTAGTAATGTCTTTCTGTGGTATGGATGTCAGGGTAATTGTAACCTCATAAAAAGAGTTTGGCAATGTTCTCTCTGTTTCTATTGTGTGGAATAATTTTAGGACTATTGGTATTAGTTCTTGTTTGAAAGTCTTGTAGAATTCTGAGCGGAAACTATCTGGTGCTGGTCTTTTTTTGGTTGGGAGATTTTTGATGACTATTTCTATTTCTTCAGCAGTTATAGGTCTGTTTAATTTTCTTATCTGGTCTTGATTTAATTTTGGTAAGTGATATTTATCCAGAAAGTTGTCCATTTCCTTTAATTTTTCCAGTCTTGTGGAGTGCAGGTTTTCGAAATATGACCTGATGATTCTCTGTATTTCCTCCATGTCTGTTGTTATGCCCCCCTTTTCATCTGATTTTGTTAATTTGGGTAATCTCTTTCTGCCTTTTGGTTAGTTTGGATAAAGGTTTGTCTATTTTGTTGATTTTCTCGAAGAACCAACTCTTTGTCTTATTGAGTCTTTGTATTGTTTTCTTTGTTTCTATTTTGTTGATTTTAGCTCTCAATTTGATTATTTCCTGCCTTCTAGTTCTCTTTGGTGAGTTTGCTTCGTTTTGTTCCAAAGTTTTCAAATGTTCTGTTAATTCACTAATGTGAATTTCCATCTTCTTTATGTAGGCATTTAGTGCTATGATCTTTCCTCTTAACATGCTTTCATTGTGTCCCATAAATTTGGGTATGATGTGTGGTCATTTTCATTGGATTTTTAGGAAGTCTTTAATTTCTCCCTTTATTTCTTCCTTTACCCATTGATGATTTAGGTGAGCATTGTTTAATTTCCATGTGTTTGGGTTTTCTGGAATTAGTATTGCTGCTGACTTCTATTTTTATACTATACCATGGTGATCTGATAAGGTATATTGGGTTATTCTAATTTTTTGTATTTGTTGAGATTTATTTTGTTTCTGAGTATATGGTCAATTTTTGAGAAGATTCCATGAGGTGCTGAAAAGAAGGTATATTCTTTTGTGTTTGGATGGAATATTCTATAGATGTCTGTTAAGTCCATTTGAGTCATACCATCTGTTAGGTCTCTTATTTCTCTGTTCATTTTTTGTCTGGTTGACCTGTCCAGTGATGAGAGGGGAGTATTGAAGTCTCTCACTATTAGTGTGTGGGTTTTAATGTATGATTTAAACTTTAGAATTGTTTCTTTCACATATGAGGGTACCCGTGTATTTGGGCCATAGATGTTCAGTATTGAAATTACCTCTTGATGGATTTTTCTTGTGACTAATATAAAATGACCTTCTTTGTCTCTTTTGACTGATTTTAGCTTGAAGTCTATTTTGTTAGATATTAGGGTAGCTACACCCGCTTGTTTCTTAGGTCCATTTGATTGGTATATTTTTTCCCAACCCTCTGAGACAATGTCTGTCTTTGAGGTTGAGATGTGTTTCTTGTATGCAGAAGAAGGGTGGAATCTGGTTTTGTATCCAGTATGTTAGCCTGTGCCTTTTTATAGGTGAGTTGAGTGCCTTTTTATGAGTGAGTTGTTAATTTAGTTTTCATTGTTGGTGATGTTAATTTGTGCGTTTTTTCTTTCTTTGTGATTTGCTGCTATCAGACCCTCAACTGTGTTTTCATTGGTGTAGCCAGCTTCCTTGAGTGGGAGTTTTCCTTCTAGTGTTTTGTGTGGGCTGGTTTTGTGACTCAGTATTGGTTAAATCTAATTTTGTCATGGAATATCTTGTTTTGTCCTTCTATGGTGATTGAAAGTTTTGCTGGGCTGGCATCCATGTTCTCTTAATGTCTGCATAATGCTTGACCACGACCTTCTGGCTTTCATTGTCTCCACTGAGAAGTCAGCTGTAATTCTGATAGGTCTACTTTTATGTGTTTCTTGGCCTATTTCCTTTGTAGCTCTTAATATTCTTTCTTTATTTTGTATTTTTATGTTTATATTATGTGGCAAGGGAACTTTTTTATGGGTCCAGTCTATTTGGTGTTCTGTAAGCTTCTTGTATCTTCTTAGGCATATCTTTCTTTAGGTTGGGAACGTTTTCTTCTATGATTTTCTTCATTATATTTTCTGTGCTTTTGAGTTGAACTTCTTCTTCTCTACCTTATTATTCTTAGATTTGGCCTTTTCATGGTGTCCCATATGTCCTGGATATTTTGGGTTAAGTTTTTGTTAGATTTAATATTTTCTTTAATTGATGAGTCTGTTTCCTCTATTCTATCTTTTTGTGTGTGAGAATTTTTCAACCTCTATTGTATCTTCAGCGCTTGAGATTCTCTCTTCCATCTCTTGTATTCTGCTGTTCATGCCTGTGTTTGTGGTTCCTGATCGTTTTCTCATGATTTCTGTTTCTATAATTCTCTCGGCTTGTGTTTTCTTTATTGTCTCTATTTCAGTTTTCAAGTCCTGAATAGATTCTTTCATATGTTTGATTTCTTTTTCTTGGTTTTCTTTAAGGGATTTGCTGATGTCTTCCAATTTTTTGTTTGTCTTTTCTTCCATTTCTTTAAGAGAATTTCTCATTTCCTCTTTAAGAGTTTCAAACATTCTCTTGAAGTTATTTTTTTAGGTCATTTTCTTTTGCTTCGTCTATGTTCAGTTGTTCAAGTCTTGCTGTTGTGTTGCTCTTTGTGGTGTTGTATGTGTTCTTACCTTTCTGCTACTCTTTTCCTCTAATAGGTATGTGTGGTTGGGGATATCTGAGTTTCTGTTGATTAATCTTTTAGGTGCCAGTGAATCCAAACCTCAGATGGTTGTTCCTCGTGGTACATCAGTGCCACAGTTCTAGTTACCCCATTGGTTACTCTGTGTTCCTGGAGATGGCTCAGCCCTTCTGTGCTTTGCTCTGCTCCCTTGGAGTTTGCTGTCTCAGGCCTACTTTGGCCTAGCTTAGGCTTTGTCCTGTTTATGTAAATCCTGGTTTGGATCCCCTCCTGTAGAAGTCCCTGGCTTGGAATTGGTCCTGCAAAGGTTTCTGGCTCCGGTCTACTGCCTTGGAGTTTCCAGTCTTGGGTGCGCCCAGAACTGCAGAGGATCTGGCTCCGGTTTACTCCCTCAGAGGGCCCAGACTCACACTCGGACCTGCAGAGGTTCCAGGTTCTTCCCTATTCCCTTTTATGTCCCAGACCAATGCCCAGACCCACAGAGGTCCTGGCTCAGGCCTACTTACTTGGAGGTCCCAGACTCATGCCTGGACCTGAAGAGATCTCTGATTCCTGCCTATTCCCTAGGAGGTCCCAGAGTCACGCCCAGACTGGCAGAGGTCCTGGCTCAGGCCTAGTTCCTGGCAGGTCCTAGACTCATGTCCAGACCCTCAGCGGTCTCTTGCTCTGGCTCACTAGCTCAGCAGTTACTCCTCTGTACCTGTTCCAGTGGAGATTGCTGTCTCTGTACATTAAATTCTTTGGAAGGAAATCTCTTCCAGTTTTTAATTGGAGTAAGATCTGTCATAATAAGAAAATGTAAAATAATAAATTGAAAGCATAGACAATTGCTTTATTTTCTCGTAAATATGCCGGTCCTAGCTATGATATACATAATCTTAAGTTCAAAGTTATTAACAGTGCATATATAGAATTATCCTATCTAATATGTCTATTCTTTGTTTCCATTTTCTGTTTCATTAATTGCTGTTTAGTCATATTAATTAATTTTATAATTCTTTGTTTTGTTTTTCAATACAGGGTTTCTTTGTGTAACCTGGCTGCTCTAGAAATAGCTCTGTAGACCAGGCTGGCCTCAAATTCACAGAGATCTGCCTGCCTCGTGCACCGCTAGTCCTAGCTCATCAGGTTGCTTTCTTCCACACTGGGACTAGAGTGGCAGAGCTCACAATGGGGTTGGGCCTTCCCACATCTATCACTAAGTAAGAAAATGCCAGATAGGTTTGCCTACAGGCCAATCTCATGGAGTCATTTTCTCAATCATGGTTCCCTCTTCTCAGATGACTTTAGCTTGTGCAACATTGACAAATACACACACACACCAAAAAAAAGAGTAGCAAACCAGAATTGTTGTCTTTCATTATATCTTTTTCATGAAATGTTTATTTCTTTTTAATTCTTGTAAGAATATAGTAACTTTAAAATGCTAGGCTAGGTCAGGCAGTGGTAGCTCATGCCTCTAATCCCAGCACTTGGGAAGCAGAGGCAAGTGAATCTCTGTGAGTTTGAGGCCAGCCTGGTCTTCAGAGCTAATTCTAGAACAGCCAGGGCCACAAAGAGAAACCCTGTCTCACCCCCTACCCTATCCCCCAAAAATGCTAGATTGTTGGTACTAGATAGATTTCATTTCATTTGTGGTCATCTTTATCTTCTAGTCTCTCAATCTTTGTTATTCTTTTTAAACTTTTTATTAGTGTGTGTGTGTGTGTGTGTGTATGTGTGTGTGTACATGCATGTGGAGATTAAAGAACAATTTGTGGACATCCAATTCTCTTACCATGTGGGTCCTAGGTATTGATCTTATGTCATCACACTAAGCCATTCCCTGGCCCCTGGTCCTTGGTCATATGTTCTATAAGATAATCAGTGTTTAAATTTTAGAAGATAACCCAATTTTTTTTCCCTGCTTGTAAAATTTTCCTTGATTTACTATAATGTGTCTTTGTGTGGGTTGTATATGCTTTCACATTTTATAAATGCCTCTTTTCCTTTTGCATCTCCAATTAAATAAATATCACTCTGTCTTTTATGCTACCTACCTGCCTCCCTATCTGAATATTAGCCTGTCCTTGCATTACATTTTAAGTAGCCTGATGGGGTTCTTTTTTCAGGAAGGTATTTTCACTTTTTAGCTTTTTACTCCCTGTTGATACTTTGAAGTTTGTTCTTTAGTTTTAAAACATGGTAAGATTTTCTTGTTGTTTATATCTGATCATTTATTTCAGTACCTTATGCTTTTGTGAGGCTGTTTCAGCTAATTTTTTTTCCTTAGAGTGTTTTGTCTCTGTGTGTCTGGCAACACACTGTATTTTTTTTTTTTTTTTGCTTTATTTTTGGTTTTGTTTGTTTGTTTGGTTTGGTTGTTGTTGTTGTTGTTTTGAGAAGAATGGTTTTGAATCCTAGCATGGTACCTTTCTTGAGAGAAGGCTGGTGTTGCACGGAGATGGCCCCCTTGTTCCGGCCCCCCAGCTAGCTTACACCTGAAACAATCACACAGAAACTGTATTAATTAAAACACTGCTTGGCCATCAGCCCCAGCCTCCCATTGGCCAACCCTCACATCCTGATTCAACCCATCTCCACCAATCCGTGCCCACCACGAGGTTGTGGCCCACCAGGAAAGATCCAACATCTTTCCTGGCGTCCCCACACTGGCCCTCTCTGGTATCTCTCCCTAACTCTGCTTTCTTCCTCCCAGAATTCAGTTCTGTCTTCTCCACCTACCTAAGTTCTGCCCTATCAGGCCAAGCAGTTTCTTTATTGATTAACCAATAAAAGCAACACATAAACAGTAGGACCTCCTACACCAGGCTGGTTGTTCTGTTTTTGTTTTTTTTTTTTTTTTTTTTTGAGGGGTTTTGGTTTTCTTGAGACAGGGTTTCTCTGTAGCTTTGGAGCCTATCCTAGAACTTGCTCTGTAGACCAGGCTGGCCTCACACTCACAGTGATCCACCTGCCTCTGCCTACTGGTGCTAAGATTAAAGGCATGCGCCATCACCACCCTCGAGAGAGGCTTTTCATTGCTTATGTATGGTTCCTTAAGAACAAACCGCTGCCAGTGAGGGTCCTGTTAACCTAGCCTAGCTCAAAGCTGTTACTGTCCTCATCAGCCATAAAATTTAGCATTAAGCTACAATTTTTTTCATTGTTACCTGAAGATGGCTTGATACGAGATTTTTCCATTTATTAGATTTTTTCCCTTTTTCCTTTTACCGACAAAGCTATTAAAATGACAACAAAATATCACATCTGATTCTTTCTGACAGGAATGTTAAAGGAAATGTAGATATATGAATGTCACTCCTAATATTGTGTAGTGCTAATACAGTTATTAACACTGAGAATTCAACATTGGCACAGAACTCGTTGTCAGCCAGAAACATTTGGATTTCATTAATTTATCCCTATATTTCCTTTTCTAGTCGAGAAGCCACATCACATTGAATTTTCATGTTCCCTGGTCTCTCTAACGACAGTCCCTTAGTTTTCGTGTTCCCTGGTCTCTCTAATTACAGTCCCTTAGTTTTTGCTGACCTGTCGTGACTCAACATACAGGAATTGAAGGGAGGCTTTTGAAGAACATCGAGGGGACTGATGCGCCTTCTTAGAGCATCATTTTGAAATTGATGTTGACATGCCTTGTTGTGGCACACTCATTGCTTAGTTAAGATAGTATCTCCTATTTGTCTCTGTGTAGTAGGGTTCGTTTTTCCCTTTGTGATCTAAGATGCTTATAAGGAAGGATGGTATTTTAAGACTATACGGAAACTTCTTTCCTCACTATTCTTTGCCTGCTAATATCTGTCAGTGTATCTTTCCTGATGTGAATGAAATCTTTTCTGTGTTTATTAATGGTGATCCTTCCATAAGGGAAAGTTGTCTTCTCAAAGGCTTGTTTCTAGTTTAACTACCTCTTTCCAAATGAACTGTGGGTATTTTATTCCTTGGGTTAGAATGTCATAGATTATTATTTACTTTTTTGTTCACATTGTTTCTGTTTCTGCCACTAGGAGCTCTTCTGATTGGTAAATATTATTACCCATACTCCTATTTTTTTCCCTTTTCCCGCCTTAAAGTCACTCATTTTCTCAAAGAGCCTAGTTTCTTTTATTTAAGAATGGTAGTTAAAGCCAAGGTCTGGACCTAAGATATGCTTGATGTGTCTAGACTCTCTTAACAGGCAAAGCAAGGAAAGGTATATATATATATATATACTAACTCACATGTACATATATACCTGTATGAAGAGCGACAGGAAAATGAGATTACACAGGTAAACGGACCTGCTTACTTTTACCTTCTTACTGACAGTTAAATAATCTGGCCATCTTTATAACGTTTTTACTGTTTCATTATATTGTCTCAGACTGAAACAAATACGTTAGCAAAATTCTGAATACTCCATAATCTGTGAATTTGTTTTGAATGTTGTAAATCAAAAGGACTAACTCAGCCTTGTATATAATAGCACATGCCTGTTTCTAGCACTCAGGAGACTGAGAGGCAGACCAATATGAGCTACGTGGTAAGAAGCTATCTCAGAAGAAAAAAAAATAAACTAATCTCTTTTTCATAGGTCTTAACTTACAGAGTCAGTTTAACCTGGAAAATGTTACTGTTTTCAATACAAATGAGCAGGAAAGCACCCTGGGTCAGAAGGTAAGGCTGATAAGAAACCTTCTCATCGAACATTCTTAGATTTTTTTTTGTTAAGATGATTGAGAAAATGGGACCCTTAAGTCATCAAAAATTTGAACACTTTTAGCTTCACTTAGTAATATGTATTTGTGTCTATACACACACATGTGAGGGTGGAGCGTATTGTAAAATCAAAGGACAACTGTGTAGAGTTGGTTCTGTCCTTCATCCTCTGTGTGAATTCCAAGGATTGGATTTGGGTAACTAACTAGGGCTTACACAACAGACGAATTTACCTTCTGAGCAATCTTGTTTGACTTTCATTTTTAATATATAGACATAATGTGTATTCTGTATAAAGATTTCAAACAGCATTTAAAGTACAAAGTATAGTGACTATAATCTTTAATGGTGTCGGATTATTGTGTAGCTTGTCCTCTGTTAAAATGGGCGTTTGAGAGACTGCTTAGCTCTTTTATGTCCTCATCATAAGGTACATTATAGAAGGAAAGAGTTTCCCGCTTTGAACATTATTTTAGTTTTTACCTGTTTTCTGTAAGGACTGTTTCTATAACCGCTCCTAATAATCTCCATCTAATCTTAGAAGACTTTGAGTACTTGTACCAACTAATGTTATTTTTCCCAAATAAGATGGCATAATGTATATAGCTCTTAACTTCATCTTCTTTAAACTGATATGTCAGTTTAATTACAGATTAGCTTCCAAAATGAATGTACCACGGGCGGTGGTGGCGCACGCCTTTAATCCCAGCACGTGGGAGGCAGAGGCAGGTGGATCTTTGTGAGTTTGAGGCCAGCCTGGTCTACAAGAGCTAGTTCCGGGACAGGCACCAAAGCTACAGAAAAACCCTGTCTCGAAAAACAAAACAAACAAACAAAATGAATACCATAATTTCTTGTCAGTAGACATTTAAATCATCTTTAATTTTAAGCCAGGGTTCAAGCCCAGGCTGATCTTGAACTCACTGTGTAGCTGAGGATGACCTTGGGCTCTTGAGCCTCCTGCCTTCACCTCCCAAATGCTGGCTTGTGTCACCATGCATGGCACAAATAACTTGTAATAGAAATTGTTGCCATTACAGTAAACAGTATGTATGATTGCTAACTCGTGCAATCATTTCATTTTGATAGCTAGGAGAGAGTCAGTTTTGTTTAAGGGTGTGGCCCTGGTTGGTGCCCACACCCATCCACATATGTGCAGTACTGCTGTTACTTCGCAGAAAAGGTACATGCATACATACTGTTACTGTGACAAGTGAAGATTGCCTGTCCGTCTCCTGTAGCCTTGCGCACACTTTCTGTCCTTTGTTATTGTTATTACTTTAATCATTGTTTCAGTGACAAAAATATACATAGCCATGTTATGTTATTGTCGTATTACTATTAGTTTCCTGTCATTTAAATTCTCATTGCCTTAAAGATTATAGGTTTGAACAATTACTGTAACTACTTCCCTAATAATAATTGTGTAGAAGTATATAAACCACTTAATTGTGTGCTGTGTCATCTTTCACTCAATAACAGACTGGTTCTGTTCTGTTCTGTTTGGCTTTATTAAGCATACTGAGGAGAGAGAGGAAGGCATGGATGTAGAAGAAGGTGAGATGGGAGATGATGAAGCCCCAACAACATGGTGAGTTTTTAGAGCTTAAGATCTCTTGATTTATAATTATTTACCCTTCAAATACTGTAATAAAGATGCAGACGAGGAGAAGGAAATCGTGCTTATAGGTTTCTTTTATATATACCTCTTATGTATTAAATAAAATAAATCCTGACTCGCTAGTATGCTGTATCAGTTGACTTCTAAACTATAGGCAAATACTTGACTGTTTTTGCAGCCCATCTAACATATATCCCAGCTAGCAACAACCTTAGGAGCCCTTCTCCCTTCCAGTAGCCTATGGGCCTGGTACCCATGGTAACTGTACTGATTTAGTGACATGCAAGCTAGAAACCTCCTTCTCTTGCCCTCTCTCTTGTTTTTATCACTCTTTTCTTACCTCTGTATCTGAGTTTTTGTTGCAGGAATCTCTTCATAGTCCTAGTTAGAAGTTGTAAGGAGAAAGGGGACAGGAAGAGCAGAGTCTCCTGTGCTATCAGAATAGCACTCTTCCATGGTTGAAGCAGTAGGCATTGTCGGCTGTAAGTGACAGAGTTTCTATAATTGCTGTCCAGAAGATCAATAGGGGATTCCTCTGCCTGCAGAGGAAGAGGTATTCCTGATGTTCCAGATTTCAAATTCAATCAGAAAGTCATATAGAAACTTTTAGAAGTCATATACCCTGGGGTTTAATTCCAGTGTTCGCTTGCTAGGCATATGACTATAAACAAGCGGTTTCCTACAGCTGAGTTTGGTGTTTTTAAATGCAGCATTGCTATCTGCTCGTTGTTGTTGAGAGAATTCAGAAGGCTTATGATAAAAGTGGTCTGCTAGGGTACTCTGGTATTTTCATGGTAGTTGCTGATGGAACACATAATGAAAAATATAAAGCACACAGAAAAGTATCTCTTCATTTTCTAACAATTATTTATTATTTCTAGTTATGGTTACTCATTTTTAGAGACCAGTTTGTTTACATAGTATGGATAGAGTGGACCTTTAGGGTCTGCCTGTGCAACAGTGGGCAAAAGTTGTAGGTGCTAAGATAATGAAGTTTAACTAGAACCCCAGAGGTACTCTACTTGCTAGTCACTGCCTGGTCCATAGGCAGCATTCAGGTTTATCGGTGTGACCATAAACTAATCCAAGGGCTGACAGAGATGGCCCAGTGTTAGCTGCCAACCCTGACAACCTGAGTTTGATCCCTAGAACTCACATGGTGGAGAGAGCTGACTCCACAAGTTGCCCAGTGAGCTCTGGGCTCGTCTTGTGGCACATGCATGTACATATACACTAAACAAATACATAAACGTAAAGATAAATAAACTCATCCACAGGAAAGTTGTTTAAATAGGATCTGGCATTCAGCTATCTTTGTCTGATGTAAACAGTTTTATGAAAGTGTAGGGAGAGTTAGAATTCTGATGAGTGAGTAGCTGAATTAGCCTTAAGAACTGAATTTAAGCCGGGCGGTGGTGGCGCACGCCTTTAATCCCAGCACTCGGGAGGCAGAGGCAGGCGGATCTCTGTGAGTTCGAGACCAGCCTGGTCTACAGAGCTAGTTCCAGGACAGGCTCCAAAGCCACAGAGAAACCCTGTCTCGAAAAACCAAAAAAAAAAAAAAAAAAAAAAAGAACTGAATTTAACTGGAGAGCTAGCTTAGCAGTTGAGAACTCTTGTTCTTACAGAGGACCCGGATTTGGTTCCCAGTACCCACATGTTGACTTATAACCATGTAATTCTCCAGTTTCAGGGGAATCTGATGCCCTCTTTCTGACCACATGATATATATATATGCATACACACACACACACACACACACACAGGCAAAGCCATTATACTATTAAAGTAAATTAAAATAAAAATAAACTGAATTTATGATTGAACTTGGTGGCACATACCTTTAACCCCAGCCTTTGGGAACTAAGGCAGGCAGTTCTCTGAGTTCAACAACATCTTGTTCCAGGTCAGCCAGGCCTACACAGCGAAAGCCTTTCTCAAAAGATAAAAACAACAACAATAAAGCTGGATTACAAAGTATATTGTTATAACTCATGAATTCATATTATGGAATCTATTTTATATTTTATTCAATTAATGAATAAATGTTTTTATACTAAAATGCATGTATAAAGATTCTATAAATGGCTCAGTGGAACCAGGAGTACTAGTATGACCTGTACTCCCAGAATCTGATTGTTAGGCTGCAGGACTGCCTTGAATTTGAGGGCAGCTTGGGTAATGCAAGACCCTGTCTCAAGATAATGATAACAACATCATTCTACATTTTTAAAAAAATGGTTTTGGAGTATTTTCACTTAAGATACTTAGGTGACATTCTACAGTATTGTTGGTGTTGTGTTGGAGTCTTCCTTTGTTGGCCAGGTGGGTTTTGAACTCTTGGGATCAAGAGATCCTCCTGTCTCACCTTATCCAAATATCTGGGACTACAGTCTTGCTCGACTACATCTTTCTTTAGACATTCTATTTTAGATAGTAACTCTTACCTCTTACTTGTTATTGCTTACAAATGTAATAAGGCGTGCCCACTGGCACAGGCCTATCTTCCTAGCTGGGAACCTGAGACAGGAAGATCCAAGAACCAAAGTATGCCTGATCCTATTTTAACAACTTTCCTGTGAATGAGTCTATCTACTTTTAGATTTATGTTTGTTTGTTTAGTGTGTATTTACATGCTGAATGTGCCACAGCACAGGTGCAAAAGTCCAAGGACAGCTTTGAGAAGTCAGTTCTCTCTTTGCATTATATGGCTGGAAATCCTATCTTTAAATTAAAAAAAAAAAAAGAAGAAGAAGAAAGGGAGGGGAACGGGGCGGGGGGGGGGGGGGAATCTTAGGCTCAATTCCCTGTTCCACATTTTGTGTGTCTGTGTGTGTAAATAGTAAATTCATAAGTTTTTATAGAATAGTAAAAGTAGTAAAGTGGTATGCAGTGTATAGGCTCTTTCAATTTTATTTAGAGAGCAGGAGGTATAGATCAGTGGAACTCTTGCCTGGCAGATACAAACCCTAGATTTAATTCTCAACACCAAAATAGCAGTTCATTTAGCCATGAAAAAATAACATCTAGGAGTGGGAAATACAACGGTCAAGTAGGAGACATTTTCATGCCCAAACTATAAAAGTTTCTTAGTATGTTGATACTACTTCAAAATTTACTCCGAGATAGGGGTATATCTCAAAGTCAAAGTACTGTACTATACTATAGTATACTGTACTATAGAGTGCCGATCTTGAGGCCCAGCACCACAGAAAAGAGGTGTAATTGATTCTGTAAAGCACCTCCCCACCAAGCCTATTAAAGAAGGTTGGAAATGATAATCAGCAGCTTGAATAAAATACTTCTTCAGAAGGTAAGGAGATGCAGTTGTGAGGGCTTGAGTTTGAATCCTCAGAACCTATGTAGAAACAAACACTACAGCGCACATCTGTACTCCCAGAGCTCCTACAAGAGAGTGCCCAGAAGTTCACAGACCAGCTAACCTTGTATGCTGCAGCAAACACCTGCCTGCAAGAAGATGGAAGGCAAGGACTACACCCAAGGTGTCCTCCATTGTCCACACACACCTGCACGCATACACGTAGATACACATGTTGTAAACACACACAGAAAGATAGATAAAAGCCAAAGATCCTTTTAAAAACAGGATTTTTTTTATTTATGTGTATGTGTGTCTGTATGTGGGTATATGCACATGAGTGCAGGGTCCTCTGAAGGCTAGAGAGGTGTCCAGCCCCTTAGAACTGAAGTTTCAGGCAGTTTTGAGCTGCCTGATACGGGCGCCGAGAACTGAACTCCTGTCCTCTGCAAAGCAGTAAGGACTCTTGACCGCTGAACCTTAAATAAACAGGAGATTCCTATTGCTGTCAAGTATTAAATTATATTTAGATCTTCAAGTGACTGAGACAAAAATGGGCATATAAATGGTTGTATGATTCTCTCTGCTAGAGATAACTTTTTGTTTTTCTTAGGATAAATCCCCTGGTCCTAAATAGTATTGTAGCCAGATTGGAAGTTGAATTAGTAATGACATAATGAAGTCACTAGAGAAAAGGCCTATTTTTGTGATACTAACTTGATTTGTTTCTTATATATTTGTCTCACTTCCTAGAAGAGTGGATAGCTAGTTATCCTTTTAAATTGATTTAAGTCTAGAAAGAGGCATTCCAGGAATAGTAGGATAGTACTTGCGGGGTAGTCAAGGAACCCAGATTTCTCCTGACTTCTGTTCCCAGCATATATTAGCCATTTTTCCTGTAGTGTAATATAGTTCACTGCGACTTTTACTTCTGCACCAGCAGGAAAGGGAAAGACAGATGGTAAAACATGGTCTAAATATTGTACATATGACTTCTTCCAACTAATTTCACATGGCCACTCCTAGCAACAAGAAAGATCAAGAATCATTACTCTTTCATTTTAAATAGCCATATATTTAGTCAAAATTCAGGAGCTCTACCAGTATACAAAGGTTTCAAATCCCTTCATATTGTTTATAAAAGTTTGCCTAATTATTTCTGAACGTATGCTTTTTAGGGGATAGAAGCCTTTTGTGAACTTTCAAAAAGGTTTTGTGGGCGAGCAAAAGAGCATTTATGTATCTATAAAACAAGTTAAGTGAATTAATACAATATTTATTTTATAGCTCTATTCCAATTGATTACAACCTATATAGAAAATTCTGGTCACTTCAGGATTACTTCAGGAACCCAGTACAATGCTATGAGAAGATTTCTTGGAAAACTTTTCTCAAGGTAAGTTACCAGTCATAGACCTCAAAAGCTGATAGCTCACAGATAATGGCAGAGCTAGACTTGCCCAAATACTCTTCACTATAGAATTCTGTTTCTGATGATTTTATACCCTTTTATAATATACAGAAACTAAATTGTGACTCGATTCTTAACTGCTGATTTTGTAGTAGAGTTTTTAAGTGGCTTAAGGATTAAAAGTTACTATTTAAAGCCTTGAGAGTTTATTTTTAATAATAATTGCTGACTACATAAATTGATGATTTTTTTTCTGGATGTCTTTTTTGAAGAGCACACAGCAGGGAGATGGCTTGGAAGGAGCCGCTCTGTCCAGTTGTTGTCTCTCCTGTCGACAGACAGGGTTCATAAAACAGCAACCGCAAGCAAAATCAGTCTTCTTTGTGAAGAGATTTGTTGGACTGCAACCATGGGGATTTCATTATCTATGGTTTTTCTGCAGTGTGGCAGTGTTGAGTACTTGGAACTGACACCATATGCGCCACAGAGCCCCAAATACTTGCTGTCTGCTCCTTTAAATAACATTTGCTAACCCCATTTTAAAAGAGTCCTCATATTTGTCTTGTAGAAATGGCAGGTTGTGATAAAAAAAAATACATATATATGTATGTGTGTATATGTGTATATATATGTATACATACATATATGTAAACAATTTTAAAGTAACATGGTGCATGTTCTATGTTGATTTTTATGCAGTTTAGAGAATAGAACCATCCATATTGAGGTTAAAATGGTGAGTGAGGAAATTACAAGGAATTATCTTCTCATTGTTTTGTTAGTCTTAGCACATAAAATGTTTTTTGAGGTTTCCATAGCTGGTTAAACAATTGATTTTACTGCTAATTTTTTAAAATTTCTTACAGTTTTCTTACATGAAATGAGTACATGAATTTTAGGCATTTTTACCCCATTCCTTTCTATCACCCACCAAACACACACACACACACACACACACCCTCACACCCTTCCTTCTCTGCAAGTTCTCTCCCCGCTTTCATGTCTTCTTTTGGCATCTGACCCAACTAAGTTTAATTAAATTTGCTTGCATGCATATGGGAGGAGTTCTTACCAGAGTGTGGCAGGGAATCAGTAGCTGTATCCCTTAAGAAAATGACTCCTACCCCACAAGCATTAGCTGCCAAAGACAGGCATTCCCCAATTCATGACCAAGTGTTGGCAGACCCAGTCTCATGTAGTTCTTATGCAGATAACCACAACTGAGGTTACCTATGAGGTCTTGAGTGTGTCCTATCCAGAAGGCATCTTTTTGTTGCATATCTTCCCTCATCCTCTGACCTGTACGTCTTTCTGCCCTTATTGCCACTATGTTCCCTGGGCTTGAACACTCCACTACCACTTACTCTCACATTGTAGCCACTTCATAGATTCTACGTCAACTACCCCATCCCCCATTGTGATAAGATGCTTCTCTGATGAAGTCTAAGTGCAGCACTAGTCCATATAAACATGAGTCTTTAGAATGCGATAACATCTTAACACTCAGCAAAAGCATTCAGTGGTAATTTTTTATATACAATCAGCTCTTGATATCAGTAGGTTCTGCACTATGGCACCAGTCATCCGCAGATGACAGGTTGGTGTGAATACACTCACACTGTTGGGTGCTGTTCGGATGAGATTGTTTAGATAGCTCTGCAGTCATAAAGGAGACACTTCAGTAGCTTCAGATTTTTGTCTCAGAGACTGATTTGAACAGATGTACCTTTCTTTTTTTATTTGCCTCTTGACATTTTACAGAATGTTAGAAAAGTCTTATAGTTCTCTTGAGGAATAGTGTTTATTCCCTGCTTTTGCAGTATTATGAAATCTCATCAGAAACATTTTTTACACCTGTATTGCTGTTGATTTTTTTTTCTTTTTTTTTTGGTTTTTCGAGACAGGGTTTCTCTGTGGCTTTGGAGCCTGTCCTGGAACTAGCTCTGTAGACCAGGCTGGACTCGAACTCCCAGAGATCCGCCTGCCTCTGCCTCCCGAGTGCTGGGATTAAAGGTGTGCGCCACCATTGCCCGGCCTGTTGAAAATTTTTTATGCCTTCTTAAAAATATGTCTTACATTATACATAGGTTAACTGGGAGTAAATTCTAAGTATTTGATCCAGAAAATCACTCTTAATTTTTTATAACAATGTCAAAGAACACTAATTTTTTTTCTTTGCAGTATTCTGAAGAAGTTTTAGCTGTGTTTAAGAGTTATAAATTAGATGATACTCAAGCCTCCAGGAAAAAAATGGAAGAATTGAAAACAGGAGGAGAGCATGTGTACTTTGCGAAGTTTCTAACAAGTGAAAAGGTACCGTCTTCCTTCTACTACGTGTGGGGATGTTCTGAACATGCACAATCTACTCGTGCTCAGTAGAACCACTTTTTAGTTTGGTTATAGTTAAAATTGGTTTCTTACTGAACAAATAGGACGAATTTGATTACAAAGCTGTTCTCCACTAAGTCACCTAGTGGACTCACTTAGAATAATATTCCTGATTACTTTCAAGTATATATATTTTAAATTTTAAGTTAGAATTTATTTTGTATAAAAAGATTTTGCAGTTTATTATTCATATAGTTAAAAATAAGGGCTTTAAAGTTCCCTTTTGATCTTAATTTGCATTTTAATGAGTTTTATTCAAAGTGGCACACGAGTTATGTTTTGACTCTTTTTGCTGCAAGCACAAAGCAAGATAAGTGAAATATAAAAAGAGAACACCAAAAGGCAAAGCTGAGTTCCCAGAAATAAATGTCTTCATAGGTCAGAAATAGCAAGTTAGAGGGTGATGGTGAGAAGGAAAGGCAGGTGAGTCTCTGAGTTCGATGCCAGTGTAGTCTGCTTTTGCATGAGTGACAGAGATTGTACAGTCCACATAGACTAAAGTGCTTACAACTTATCCTAAACACAGAAAAAAAAATGCTAGTCCCTGAACTTAAAACTACATGTATTAATGTGGGTAGATTTCAAACCCAGTGTTGTGTAAAAATAGCAAATTACAGAACAATGATACAGTTTAAATACATCTGTATAGTGTGTATAGATGCCTGTATATGTATTAATACTACAAAATATGCATAAGAATCCTAATCACCAAATACATGGAATGGTTACCATGGCAGGAGAAGGGAATAGGAATATGGATGTCCGTAGGGACTCAGCAGTTTCAGAATGTATTTTTTTAAGCAATGTGGAACAAGTAACTAGGTGGTGTTATGTGAATATTGAACTCTTTATGCCTTATGAACATTTGAAATATTTAATTTTAAGCAGAGATTGAGAAAAAGGAAGGGAGAGCAGAGAGGTCAAGAAGCAGGGGTAAGCAGGAAAATGCAGATGAGAACACATATCTAGATACAGCTAAGTTTTACTTTGGGGAGGAAGCAAGAAATTAAATAACTTCAAATTTGCTGAATTTTTTTCTCATTGAAGGCAAATAAAAATTGAGGTGGAGTAGTAAGTAGTGTTTGGAAAGTAGAGAGGTTTATTGAAATAGTTGCTGTGGGGAACAGGAGAAATGACCTTAAGGAATAAAGAAAGATTGCTGAGTAAAACAAAGATATTCCCCTTGGGACATTTGAGTAGAGACACTGCCGAGCAGTGTAATTTATCTATTTGTTCAAACACTTTCCCTTTCATTCTGGGTAGGACTATAGTGTTAGTATAGAGAGGGTGACTACAGTTGTTGGACTCAAGTTGTGTGCTTGCTAGATGTGGCAGACTGTGGTACAAAAGAGTGTTCAGTAAATTGGCAAGAAAACGGTTGAAAAGAGGAAGTTTTTCCAAATCTGGCCATTGGTTGCTTTTTTGTTTTGTTACTACATTGTGAATGCTTATGTAAGTACCCACATAATACTCATACTTCCTAGCCCACAAAGCCTTAAGGAAAAATTTTCCTGACAACTAAACCATAATTATTATAATAAAAACAGGGTGGGACCAGGCGGGGTGGAGCACACCTTTAATACCAGCACTCGGGAGGCAGAGGCAGGCAGATCTCTGTGACTTCGAGGCCAGACTGGTCTACAGAGCTAGTTCCAGGACAGCCAAAAAGAGATGGAGAGATCCTGTCTCGAAAAACAAACAAACAAAAGAAAAACAGGGTGGGATTACAGATGAGCAGAGAACAGAGAGTTCAAGGAACTATCTCAACAAGACTGAAGTATTAGCCACACTGGTAGCAGCTCAGAGTGAGCCCTGAAGGAATAGGAGGTTAGCATTGTTCTTCCTGGATGGGACTGGGGACTGGGAGAGGAAGACTCCAGAGCTGTAATGACTGGGTGGTCACTGCCAACCTAACTTGTGGCCATGCAACAAACCCAAAGTAGAGGGACATGTCTGTCAGTGGGGTTGAAGTCCAGAGCTTTTGCAATGCCAGTCAAGTCAGTTGGGGTTTAGAGGAGAGGAAGACTACTGGTATGCCACTCATGTGGGAGAGATGAGGCCAGTTATATTAGAACAATAGTGTGTGCAGCATAGACGTGCGCCAGCAGTGTGAAGTTATATTAGAACAATAGTGTGTGCAGCTTAGACGTGCACCAGCAGTGTGAAGGAAGATAGCAGGTGTAACAGTGTAGTTGTGGCAGGCTATCTTAGAAACATCCCTGGTGAAGCTGAGCCAATAGAAGTTCGAACACTGAATGTGAAGCCAGTCACTAGGGTTGTCTGAACATTCATTTAGAATAAGGCAGTGGTTTCTCTAGGTCAGAAAAAAGACAGAACTGATAAAAGTATGGAAAGTCTTCAGCTATCCTTGGCTGTATTGCACTCCATTTGTATTTTAATAAATAAAGCTTGCCTGAGGATCAGAAAAGTAAAACAGCCTTACAGACCAGGCAGCAATAACACACACCTTTAATCCCGGTAGCCACACTAGCTTGCCATAGAAAGCAGGAGGAAGTGGTGCATGCCCTTAATCCCAGAACTAGAGAGGAATATAAGATGGGAGGAGACAGCTCTCAGTCTCATTCTGAGATTCCTGGAGGCAGGATCACCATTTTGGACTGTGGCTGGCTGTTTTGCTCTTCTGACCTTCAACTTTATTTATCATGCTTCATCTGACTCTGTGGGGGCATCATCAGAATGTCTCCTTCACGCCACTAGTCCCTCTCCCAGTAGAAGCCGCTGGGTGGTAGGAGTGCTGGAGAGAGAGCATCCTCGTTAATGCTCTCCAGCCCATCTTTGTTCTGTAATGCAGTCACGGCGCAGTGTTCTCTACGGTCTAAAGAGGAAAGGCCCAGAAATAGTTTACAGAAATAACTCCCTCCCCTTCTAATTTCTGCTCCATGATTCAGCCCCACCTCTGATGCAGACACTTTGCAGGGCTCCAAAACGAGTGGTGCTCCTTGCAATGGGACCTTCCTGTGGCCATTGCTCTTGGCAGTAGGAAAATGTTAGGCACTCTTTCACATCGTTTCATTTCTGCCTCATGTTGTCCTGGTGTCAGGACCAAAGAGCTTATTTTTTATTCACCAACATAGCATGAAATGGCCAAGGTGTCAAAATACAACCATTGCTGTTCGGTTCTTGGGCTTGTGCAGGGAGTGAGCTCACATCAGATATTTTTATTTGAAACAGAATCTTCCATTTTTACAATTGTATAATTTGTACTTTTAGTCATACCGATTTTAATGTATTGTTTGTATATGTGCTTATATTTTGAGTAGTTGATGGATTTACAACTGAGTGACAGTAACTTTCGGCGACACATCCTGTTGCAGTACCTCATTTTATTTCAATATCTCAAGGGACAGGTCAAATTCAAAAGGTAAGTTAATGTGTAATTAAGTGACTTATAAACAGTGACAACGGAAAGACCTTGCATAGAACTCCTCATGTTTTAGACCCATAAAATACATACAGTTTTTATTAAAAATTATTATTGCATATGCCATGGTGCACTGGTGGAGGTCAGAGGCCAGCTTTCAGAAGTCATGTCTCTTCCCACCCTGGGATCTGGGTATGGAATTCAGGTTGTCAAAGTCACATAGCATCAGCTTCCACCCACAGCCACTTCACCGACTTAGACCCACTGTGCGACTCGGAGCTACATGCCTCAAGAGTTTCTACTGCAGCAGGCAGCTAGCCAGTTGGGAACTTTGAGGTGTAGGATATTTGTTTTAGGAAAAGTGTCAAAATCTGCATCTGCTAGTGTATGTCTCCTACCAAGTACCAGGCATGGCGGTCTCCATCACCTCACCCAGGCATTTGTCTCATGCTAAAATTGTGAACTAAAAAGATAATACTCTCACAAAGTATATCCCAGATAATACTCTAATATCTGGGATATTAGAACTGGAAGAAGCAAAGAAAATCTTGAAACAAAGATGAGCTCTGGGCACTGGGAGATAGCATAGCTTAGTTGGTGAAATGATTGTGGCATAAGCATGAGAAAAGGTCATTCTCCAGCGCCTACAGAAATAACCAGCTGTGGGACACACCATGTAATCCCAGCAGTACAGACGTGGACAGGACAAAGTACCAGGTCTCAGTAAAATACCCT
Organism: Microtus oregoni; assembly: GCF_018167655.1. NCBI lineage: Eukaryota > Metazoa > Chordata > Mammalia > Rodentia > Cricetidae > Microtus > Microtus oregoni. The sequence continues at coordinate 2,710,591 of NW_024544720.1, forward strand.
TTCTCCAAGACCAAAGTGAAGGCTCCTGAGGAATAAGACCCAGAGAAGACCTCTGCCCTGACCCCCTTCACCCACACAGTTGTCTTCTTTTAGGTTTTCATACCTCATCCGGATGTGTGTTGTGTCTAAACCCTCCACCAAAGGCATACCATTTCCTCCTGTACTGTGCGTAACTAAAGCCAGGACTCTGTTGCTTTCATACAAATCTGCAGTCTGAGTTGTGTACAGGACATTGTCTTCTTGTCTGCTGGATCCATATTCCAGTGCCAGCACCTACTGCAGCTCCTTCAGAATTGCACAATACCCACCCAAAATATAATTTCTTACTCTGTGTTAAAAGTTTAGTGTCCTGTGATGTAGAAAGATCAAGGGCTTGAAATTAGACCTACATTTAAATTCAAGCTTTGAGCTTTCGGGAAAGTCACTAAGTTACTGTACTCTGTTTTGTTTTGTTTTTTTGTTTTTGTTTTTCAAGACAGGGTTTCTTTGTAGCTTTCGAGCCTGTCCTGGAACTAGCACTGTAGACCAGGCTGGCCTCAAACTCCCAGAGATCCGCCTGCCTCTGCCTCCCAAGTGCTGGGATTAAAGGCGTGCGCCACTACTGCCACCGCTCAGCAGTTACTGTACTCTCTTTAATATATACTGCAGATTCTGAGCCAGTGGTAAAATCCGGGCAGATGACAATCTAGCTATATTTGTTGATAGCTTTGGAGCAGTAACCTTTTCTAGGGTTTGTATTTAAAATATGTTTTAAGGAAAATATGCACTGGGCGGTGGTGGCGCAGGCCTTTAATCCCAGCACTCCGGGAAGCAAAGACAGGTGGGTCTGTGAGTTCAAGGCCAGCCTGGTCTATGGAGTGAGTTCCAAGACAGTCAGAACCTTTACACAGAGAAACCCTGTCTTGAAAAAAACAAACAAACAAAAAGTATGCCTATTTGAATATGCATCATGTAGAGTATTATGTGTTAATGTTTTCTCAGATTTTTATCTCATTAAATTTATGAAATATTTATTACTGTAGTCAGATCAGTTAGTCGAATGTTTTATTTGCCTTTATACTTTCACAACTTGAAGTCTAACCCTTGACAAGATTAAGTGGAAGAATTTTCTCATATTCTTTACATTTGTGATGGTTCTTGGTAATTTTTTGATATATGGTTAATTTTTAGTGCCATAAATAAACCTCAGCATGAATATATATGCTGTAACTCATGCATGCACATGTTCTCTTTCCCTAGTTCAAACTATGTTTTAACTGATGAGCAATCACTCTGGATTGAAGATACTACAAAATCAGTCTACCAAGTAAGTCCAACATGCAACAAACCCATGATTGAAAAATGGAAATTTAGAATTTTCTTTGTTTCAGCCCCAAATAGGAAAATAAGGATAAAGTTAAGCTCAGGTACAAGATCACAAACACTTCTTGGTTCTCTGCCTACAAACCATCCTATGATGCAGAAAGTTGTTGAAAGCTTAGTATATTCTTTCTAATCACAGCTGCTATCTGAAAACCCCCCCGATGGAGAAAGATTTTCAAAGATGGTAGAGGTATGTATTTGATCACTGGTTTTCTTAGTACCAAACATAATTCTAAAATATTCTTTTATGCAGATGTAATGTCTTTTGTTTATCCTAGCATATATTAAATACTGAAGAAAATTGGAACTCATGGAAAAATGAAGGCTGCCCAAGTTTTGTGAAAGAAAGGTAAATAGATACAAGAAATATGAAAAAGACATTTCAAAGTACAGCTTGATATAGTTAAGTTCTCAGAGTAAGTTGGTGTTGTTGAAAATGTTGTCTTTTGCCCTATAATGTGGTATTTTTGTCTTCTGTCTGATGAGTGTTTTGTCATACTATGAAGCTTTCATATTCAGTGCAAAACCAATAATTGTATTTGTTTTGCTGGGCTTGTGCACATTAGGCAAGTGCTTACCACAGATACACTCCCCCGTTTCTGATGTCCACTTACTGTCCACAGAATGTGTTTGTTCATTTGTTCACAGAGCATCAGACACCAAGCCCACAAGAGTGGTGCGGAAGAGAGCAGCCCCAGAAGACTTCTTAGGCAAAGGGCCCAACAAGAAAATCCTGATTGGCAAGTATGTCCATTCATCTTCCTAAGTTCTAGGTATGTTTATATTTTGAAATTACTCTAAGAACTCTCCAGGTGGGCTGAAGAGATGGCTCAGCCATTAAAGGATAGACTCACAACCAAAGAGACATAAACTCTCCAGTGACCAAATTCATGCAACCACTGAAGCCATCCTTTTTTCTCCCGCTTCCAAAGTGCTTGTCTATAGGCTCTGCCATCTTTTCCATGTCATGGATAGCACAACTGCTTAGGCCACTGCGGCTCAACTTCTAGTTACTAAACCTTTCCAGTAAATTCCCCATTTTTTTACTACGACTAAATAGATTCTGAAAAATGATTTGAGATTTTCACTAAATATATACTTACATTGAAAATTACTGTCATCACCCCAAACTTACTACTTATAATACGCAGTTTTATAACATACTAAGGATGCCATCCATATGAAACTATGTCTGCCTTATCTTGTAGTGAAGAGCTAACAAGGCTTTGGAACCTCTGTCCTGATAATATGGAAGCCTGTAAATCAGAGACAAGGCAAGTGTAAAACTTTTGTTAGTCTTCTCAATGTTCAGTAAAGTAAAATAGAACTGTTTCTTAGCTGAGATCAAAGCTAAAAGGTTATTGTGGTTGGTTGACATTGGGCCTAGCAAAATATGGTTTGGCTTAAAACACCTAGAAATGCTGATAAAATTTTAGCAAGTGAGAAGAAAAGAAGTTTCAACAAGAAAAAAAAATGGAAACTCAACATCGAAAGAGTAACAATAACAGTGGCCGAACTATGAGCCGAATAGTTTTGCAGCCTATACCTTCTTTATGGTTCCATTTTAGAATAAGTTTTCAGTCTTTTCCCTTAAAGAATTCCTGCATTTAGGTCCTAGCTGTAATTAGCACTTATGGATACTGTTAAAATTTATATTACCGCCATTTTAGAGTATTACAGATGAAGCTCACTGTTTTCTTTAATGACCAGAGAATACATGCCAACTTTGGAGGAGTTCTTTGAAGAAGCCATTGAACAAGCAGATCCTGAAAATATGGTTGAAAGTGAATATAAGTAAGTAATGTTCTGATGAACATTGTTAAAACATGGTTTTCAGCGTGTTTCTTGGGAATCCTTTGTATGCTATTAAGTGTATGAAGTCAGCAGAGTAGTGCTGTTAGGAGAGTTTATGTACACAGCACATCACTGTAACATGACTTGCAATAACCTGTTTCAAGTTGAAGACTCTCACCCCACACCTCCCTGTCACCTCCTGCCAGTTTAGTTCCTGTCCTCGCTTTCTCACCCATTCAGCCCAACCACTCGAGGCTATGTTCCCCGTCATTCCACTGAAGTAGCTCCACAGGACTCTTCTCTGCCAGTAGACCTGTTGTGGCATCCGTAGAACCACTCGCGGGCCTTTTAACTTGCTGTTCCATCCACCTGCCTCCACATCTGCTGCCTTAGCTTAAACTTTTGGGGTAACTTTTAAGACTCACCATCTTTTATCTAAAGTGTCCCATGGGACAACAGTTAGTTTTTGTTTTTTGGTTTTTTTTTTTTGTTTGTTTGTTTTTTTTTTTTGTTTTTTGGTTTTTCGAGACAGAGTTTCTCTGTGGCTTTCGAGCCTGTCCTGGACTAGCTCTTGTAGACCAGGCTGGTCTCGAACTCACAGAGATCCGCCTGCCTCTGCCTCCCGAGTGCTGGGATTAAAGGCGTGCGCCACCATCGCCCGGCAACAGTTTTTAAGTAGGTGTTTTGGAGTTGTGATTTAAAAGGCAAAGCCCCTCTTGTCAGAATGTGTAGGTTCCCATCCCCTGTGCCACTTTAGTGGCCAGGTGTCTAGTTCTAACAAAATACTCCCTGTGTCCCTTTTCTCATTTGCTAAGTAGTAACCACTCATCTCACAGGCTGATTCTAAAGATTAATGGTTCATTTTGAGCCATGTCGTTAGCACATGATATAAATGGTTAGTTTTGGCCCCGTGTTCCAATCTCCTAACTAATGTGTGTTCTATTCTCCATGCACCAGAGAGTGATCTTTAAAATACACATATATAGGCTGGAAAAATGACTCAGAGCGCTGACTGCTGCTCTTCCAGAGGCCCCGGGTTTGAGTCCCAGTACCCACATGGTGGCTAACAGCCATCTTTAACTCCAGTTCCAGAGGATTTGACACGATATCTTCTGGCTGTCTTTGGCACTGCATGCATACGATACACAGTCATGCTGGCAAAACACCCATACACGTAGTACCCAGCACCCACAAGGCAGAGGCAGGTGAGATTGAGGCCAGCCTGGTCTACAAAGACCCTGTCTAAAAACTAAACACATACACATGCACAGTAGGAATGGTAGCACATACCTAATAATCCCAGTACCCAGGAAGCTGAAGCAGGAGGATTGAGTTTGAGCTTAGTCTGTTTTAAACAGTAAGATCCTATCAGTAAAATAAAGTAAAATATGCACCAGTCTGATCTTGTGCTAAAATCTTTCTTATGCTTGAATTGAGTGTGTATATCCCACAGTTAATAAGAGAGCACTAAATGAACCAGATTGCAGAGTTGTGCATTTGGGGATTGCAGGGTAGACAAAAATCCTAACAAACCCTACACAGAATCTGTTTTATTCTTTTGGATGTGTCTGTCTTTAAGATTTCTCACAGGTCCTTGGTCCTTGCTTTCTTCTTATTTTCTTGACATCAGTGTATCACTACTCTGGCTACTGGATATTTGCTCTTTTGGCATTTTGAGCCATTCTTATTCATTGAGGTTGATATTAAGTGAATTAAAGATTAGATGTTACACAGATAAAACCCTTATTCAAAATACCTGAAGCTTTTTTCAGATTTTTTTCCCATATTTGGAACATTTTAGACCTTAGCAGCAGCCAAGCATTTTAAGACAAGTTAAACAGTGCAGGTTTTACATTAGAAGCCTTCAACTTGTATTAGTTACATTAACATCATAAACTTGAATACTCTGAACTCAGATGTTAGGTGTATTACAGATATGGATACCAGCTCACCAAATATCTTTTTTCCCATTTCTTCTATATAGCCAGATTAACTTGCTAAAATAAGCAAAATGAAATAAAGATGGTACTATGGGCTCTTATTTGTAATAATGTACAGAATGTCATGTCATGTGGAAAGAACTTTGGAAGTGGATAACTGTAAGTCACAAGGTTGACAACTCTTCTTACAGAGCTGTGAACAATTCAAATTACGGGTGGAGAGCACTCAGACTCTTAGCACGGAGAAGCCCTCACTTCTTCCAGCCAACCAACCAGCAGTTTAAGAGTCTCCCAGAGTACCTTGAGAACATGGTAATAAAGCTAGCCAAAGAACTACCAGTAAGTAACATACTTCATCTTTTCCCATTTCCTTTAGTGAACATTATCTGCTTTAAAACTGCTACCAGTTTAGTTTATCACAAAAATAGTGATCTTTGGAGCACCATGTTTTAGAATGGGGAGGATTGTTGCTCAGTGTTCACTTAACAGCATGCAGTTTAAAAATGTGTTCAGAAAATATCTGCAATAAACTAAATCCGTTTTCTTCTTTACCGGTTACTGTCTTTTCTCAAAGGGCAGGGTCTAGGAATGGCTGTAGGGTTTCTGGCAGAACTTTCCAGTGTTTTCTTACAGTGTGGTAATTATAGACATGCTCAAATTTCTATTGCCCCTTAGATAATACTAAGGCCTAGGTATTTGCAAACTGGCTTGTTCATGCTTCTCAGTTTTCCTTCTGCCCAAAATGAGTCACGGGGTCTGATGTCCATTACTGAAATCTATAACTGTATCATTACATATCTAAACAGAACTACTTATCTTTAGAAACTAGTGTTCTTTTAAACATTGTTTCTCATTTACTATAGCCTCCTTCTGAAGAAATAAAAACAGGTGAAGATGAAGATGAGGAAGATAATGATGCTTTACTGAAGGAAAATGAAAGTAAGAATTGAAATTTTTTGTTTAGTTTACAAAATTGGAAAAGATAAGGGATCTTTGTTAAGGGGTATGTTAAGTAAGTTGATCTGTTTCTCAACTTCTACCATTTTATCTCTGGTCTACTTTCACTTACATGAGAAATTAAAACCATTGTCACTTAAAATATATTTTTGTATAATGAAATTTGGAAGTGGCCAATTTAAAAGGTAATAAAGATAGGTGTTTTAAACTCTGCTAACTAGTTAGGGCTAGAGGGAGCATCTACGGAAAAATCTTTCTAATTAAAATAGCTTTGAGCATTGAATGAAGTGTGTGGGGGGGGGGGGAAGTTATGTAACCTATGGAGAATTAGGCTGTAAAGTACCCAGTGGTTTTTAGCTTTACTCTTCCAGATACTTAGGACTGCACATATTTATATCCTCTTCTCTTCTAGGTCCCGATGTTCGGCAAGATAAACCTATAACAGGGGAACAGATAGAGTTATTTGCTAACAAACTTGGTGAGCAATGGAAGATTTTGGCTCCTTACTTGGAAATTAAAGACTCTGAAATGAGGCAGATTGAGAGTGACAGTGAAGACATGAAGATGAGGGCCAAGCAGCTCCTTGTTGCATGGCAAGATCAAGAAGGAGCTCATGCAACAACGGATAATCTGATTAGCGCACTAAACAAGTCTGGATTAAGTGACCTTGCAGAAAGTCTAACTAATGACACTGAGACAAATAGTTAGCTTTCTTTCTTTCCTTTGTTTTTTATTAAACTGTGATGAGATTTTGTTACCAAGCAACATTTGATAAGAGGTCCACTGGTTTTGGTAAACAATAAACACTTTTATAACAGCTGTTGTACAGTTGGCTCAAGAACCACAGAACAGACATTGGTTCAAACCTTAGTTTGGAGTATAGGAGGGTGGGGTGGGGCCAATGAAAAATGACCTCAGTATCACAGACTACTTTTTGTAAGTTTTTTTTTTTTAATGAAGTTAAGCACAGTCCTATCCTAAATTAGTTTCCTGTGTGTTGTTCCTTAATCAGATTTATCCTGAGATCCCAGAATGACACTTCCGAAACCTTAGACTGTTCTCACTCTCGAGCTAGAAAGCAGAGTCAGCAAACAACCTGTTTAAGCGTTCTGCCATGCTTACTCCAGCAGCAAGAGTTCAAACTGAGAACCAGCAGCTTGAGAGCCTATTTACTGTTTGGCCAATACAGAAAATATTTACCAGCCTCTAACTTTAAATGAAGTAGAGTCTAAGACCCATTAGCTTTACAAAAATCACTTGGCCCCTCAAGTCCTTAAACACCCAGGGATTCCTGTCAGTTTAAGTGAAATGTCTGTGAAAGCGCCCAGACAGCAGAGCATGTGCAGTCCTGGCTAAAGGGGAGACTGTCATCTAGTTGTTCCCATACAGCATCTGTGGGGTGCTAAGATTTCATCACTGATGAAGGGCTACTGGGCACAAACTTACTAGGTAAGTGCTCTTGCTTGAACCTCACTCCACTACCTAGTGAAGCAGGGACCAAGCACAGCTCTAGCCTCCACAGGTCCTCTGAGTGCATTAGGCAAGTAAAGGCACATGGAGGGATTAGAAGTGAGGATTGTTTTTTGTTTTTGTTTTGTTTTTTTTTTTTTTGCCTCATCTCCCTTTACATTCAAGGCTGCATTCTAAAATACTTAAATCATCCTTATTTAAAACAACACTGGTAGAAATCCAATTTCTACTTTATTAAAGAATGTCTTTGGAATGTCTTTTTAGAGCAAATAAACTATAACCAAACTTTTGGTAATGATATAGTTTTTAAATTTTTTAATACAGTCTAAAAACATGGCTTTTTACATATTTCTAAGCCTATTCCACCTTGAAAACTCAAGTCTAAATTAATTCTTTCTACAACTATTTTAGCATCCCAGAGGTTATAATATAAACACTACGGTCACAGAGTGTCGCTACACCTCACTCCATGTTTACTCCCCCACTGTGTGGAATCCCTGAAATGCTGACCTATCACACAGTACTAACACATTATTCTGTAGAAACCTTAGGCAGCAACATACTTTACAGAGCAGTAAAACATGGTCTAGGATGTCATGATATTCTCCAATTAGGTAATATCCAATCCTTCTTTCCTTAACTACCAGTCAAGGTTTCTGACGTATCTAAAGATTACAAGTAACTGACTAATCAGAATAGGTTAATAGACTGATCTTATTCAGATACTCTTGGTAATGTATGGTAAGGTATACCTTAATTTTAAAAATCACTAATACTAAATTTAGAGATGGACATACAGACTTAGGGAAAGAAAACAAACAACAAATGAGCAAGGGACTGAAACTGATTACAGGATTCAGTGTCCAACTTCGTATTTCTTTTGAGATAACAACCTAAGAAACCTTGTATTTTAAATGGATGCTTAAGATTATTAGCAATCTGCAGAAATTATATAGTGTTGAATTCATCTGACTCTTCAGTCAAGCTCTAACACTAAAAAGACGGGTCAAAAGTCATTAATCCCTCTTTATTATTATCAAATATCCTCATTTTCTAAAAATAAGCAACGAGAGCTTGTTGACATATGATTACTACAAAACCAATGCAAAATTAAATATATAAATCACAGTACATTACAGACACAATAATAAGTGTATAATCAAATGTATTCTTATTGATCACAATTTATTGTAAAGTCATGAAAAGCCAGCAACAGTCAGTCTGGACAAATACTTGATTGCACCCAGCTGATGGGATGTGGACAGCAGCACTGAGTTACACGATGAGAGCAACACTTCCTTTTCCACCTTCCTAGAAAAATATTGGTTAGATAAGGCAAAGGACGGGCAGCTACTGAATATTAACCATGCAAGAACAAATAGGTGTGCAATAAACATCACTGCTAAATCTTGAGCTGGAAGGGCAAAGGGGAATTTGTACGATATAAGCTTTTAAAGACTGTCATCCTCATCCAGCTACCTTTATACAGGGTAGCACCCAAATGTAATTTTTTTGTAGTCTCTTTAAGAAACAGGCCTGGTTCTGTTCTTTGTTCCCTTTGGAGCTCAAGATTATAGAAATGATAACAAAAAAATTTTATATCACACCTAGGCATAAATAGCTAAATTGAAGATTACTGTTCATTTTCTTCTTCCATTATTTCAACTCTTCGAGGCCCATAAAGTAGAACATAAGCAATGTGCCAGTCTCCACCACCAGACAGCCGCAGGATATCTTCTGGTGTTACAATGCTGACCTTATCATCGTCAAACTTGATCCATTCATCTAAATTAGAAGATAGCACACAGTTATGTTGAGATCTAGTGCAGAAGAAACAAATGTGATGCGCAGCACTACACCTGACTGCCCCTAGGGACCATGTAGGTTCAAGATGTCAAAGACTTCCATGACATCCCAGATATTTCAGCACTACTTTTAACGCATGATCTGCCTTTCTACCCTCATTGTCACCTAGCATGCAGTTTTCCAGAAGCTTCATAATGTATACCAATCCAAGTCTAAGCATAGACAGATATGAAAGGGACTAGGGATGTAGCTTGTTTCAGAGCACTTGCTCAGCGTATGCAAGGTATCTTGCAAATGTGATTTGATCCTAGTATCAAAACAACCAAAAACCCTTAAACATTAGAATCTAGCCATATTAATCTGGACAATAGGAAAACAAAATGTAAATGCATACCACTTCATGATGTTTTTGCTTGGGCAACAGTTTATAGGATTTCTCAGCTACTGATGTTACAAATTTGAAAGTAAAAGAGAAGCAAACCTTGGAGGCCTTGAGACCACGACTAGAACTGGGGATTCACTCAGTAAGACCTGACGGACATGAGACCCTGAGCTCTGTTCCCCAGGCAGCAGCTATGCATGCTGGCTCCTGTCTATAACACTACTGCTGAGGGGCTCCCTGACTAGCTCTATCTAACTCTAGGCTCAGTAAGAAACTGTCAAGACAACACCCAACATGGGCCTCTGGCCTATACACAAATACCCACACACCTGAATAAAAACTACAGGAAATTATTTTTCATTTTCATTTTTAAAAGGCATGAAAAAATTCACAAACAATGCTATGGTTTTCAGTGATAAAGTAGTAGTTAATTAACTAAACCAATACTTTTTACCTTGCTTCCTTTTCACCCATGATACGTAATGACCTGAAGAACTAGATCTTCCTTGGTGAGTTAGCACTGCTTGTAAGTCATAGTAGCCACAATTATTGGAGCCAATATCTTAAAGGAAAGGGAATCAATTAAAATAGACAACAAACAATGTTCTCTCAAAGTAATAACAATCATCAAGTTAGGACTGGAGAAAGAGTGCTCTACTGGACCCCACTAAATGCCACTGTGCAGAGAGCTACAGTTAAATTTATTTCCCATAACTATACCACTTTAAGTTACATTAAGGAAAATTATTTTTTTAAGAAGCCTGAATTTAAGCCAGGCTCATATCTATCCCACCAATATTTGGGAAGCTAAGATAGGTGAAGAGAAATAACTCTGAGAATTACCCTTAGCTACACGGTGAATTCAAGGCCATCCTGGACTATAGAGTGAGAGCCTTTCTCCAAAACAAAAACAAACTTTTAAAAGAAAAAGCATAGTATCTGAATAAATAGATATATGGTAGAACATGCCATCTGACTTCAATGTGTAAATAAAAAAAAGACATCCAAAGGCTGGGTGGTGGTGGTAGTGCACACCTTTAATCCTAGCACTCAAGAGGCAGAGTTAGGTGGATCTCTGAGTTCAAGGCTAGCCTGGTCTACAGTGGATCTCTGAGTTCGAGGCTAGCCTGGTCTAAAGAGCTAGTTTCAGGACAACTAGGGCTAGGGCTACACAGAGAAGCCCTGTCTTGAAAAACCAAAATGAAAAACGAACATCCACTTACCATCAGCAAATGAAAAGGGTTCATACTTAACCTCTTTTGGGGGACTATTCTTGTCATTCTAAGAGAAAAAAAGGTTTAATTTTAAATTGTGATATTGGAAATAATTAACCACTAACATATTCTTGTTAGTACTTAATTATACAAATATTTACACTTAAAGAACGGTCTGCCTTGCAAAATAATAAACTATACAAAAAAACTGCAATGCCAAAGGCTCATCACAGTAAATAACATGTTCCCTGGATATACTGCTAATGTTAAGCCTCTAACTAAATTTTTAGCATGCCATAGGATCTAGTGGTATGTCTATGAACCTGCAAGGGCTACCTCAAAAACAAAACAGAACCCAAGTCAAGTTTCTGTAATCATTAGCTAAATGAACAAAGGTCTACACTAAAAGCAGCATGATTAACTACATGGATAAGAGACTTCAGTAGAAACTCACTTCCCTAACTCATTCTACTAATAGAGAAAAATTAAGTAGGCCTTAAATAAAAATAACAGAAAACAGGAAACTCAACAAAACAGGGCCATCCTTTGAAACAATAAAACTGAGAACCTCAAGAAGAAAAGAGACAAATTTCAATTATTAGTAAAGAAATGGGCTAGATTTGCCCACAGACATGAAACAGCTAATAAAAGAACACCAGGAACAATTACACAAACGTGAACTGCTAAATGAACACCAGGAACAATCATACAGACACTGTGATTCTGTGAGAACACAGACAACACAGTATGGAAATGGTCACCTGAGTAGTCCTTCACCTGCCCTGTAGTTTCAGAAAACTAACTCAAACATTTGAAAACTTAAAAGTCTCCAGACACGGTTATTTCCACAATTACATCAAATAGAAAATAATTCTACAGTCTGTCTGAACAATAAGGGGGGGGGCGGAGCTACTTCAGGATGTAAGATCAACACACAAAAGTAGATGTAGGGATAAGCCCAGCCCCTTAGGGGGCGTGTTCGCCTCGGGCAAATGTTTACTTCTAAATCGGGCCAGCGCCAGCGGGAGCCCAGCCAGCGGGAGCCCATGCGCTCTCTCTGCTTCCCTGGTCGTTCATGGGAACCTGTGGTCCTGTAAGTCTATTTCCCCATTAAAGTTGTATATATTATTACAATCTGTCTGAATTCATTTACATTTTGGCACTCAGCGTCAGGCTATTTTCGCCCCGCCCCAGCACGGGGTGGGGGGGGGGGGCAAGCTCAATCTTTCCCAGCCTTTGCAAGCAAGCCTGATTGGGCTTAGCTTTCACAGCGGGCTCCCTGCTCGCTTTCCCTTCCCCCACTCCAGGCACAGAGCCTCGGGGGCCCTTATGCCTAGCCTGCGGCCTCCAGACTTACTTGGGCCAGAGCACGTTAACCCCTCCCTGTCAGCCACAGCCGCCACAGCAGCAGATTTGGTCTGATACAGAGGGACCTTTTCCCCAACCACTCTTAACTCCTCAGGCAGAACAATCCACATCTAATTCAATCCGGCCTTGGCTCTGCCCTCCCAGGCCCCCATGGCAAATATTTTTCAGTCATTTCCAGTTCTGCAGAGAACGTGCCTCATCAGGACAATTAGGAAGCCCCATGCCTACTGTTACAAGCAATAATGATCAGAAAGATGAGTTATGTGTGTTTTGGCAAACTTCTATAAATGATCAAAGACCTAAGCTGAGAGTGCATGTAAATGGCATTTTTATTACTGGCCTGCTGGACACAGGTGCTGATGTAAGTATCATTACCCCAGAATCTTGGCATCCATATTGACCTCTTCAGAATGTAAATGTTCAGCTCCTGGAAATTGGAACCCTATCTCGAGTAAGGCAGAGCACAAGATGGGTTGAATGTATAGGGCCAGAGGGACAAATAGGAAAATTAAGGCCATATGTAGCCAATATTGCAAAGAATTTATGGGGTCATGACCTATTACAACAATGGAATACTCAAATTAACATTCCTGCTAATTCTAGAGCATATATTTCTGAGAATAATACTAAAAGATATTAAAAAAGGAGAAAACCGGCCATTCGGGCTGTACAAGAACAAGCAATTGATGTCCCTTCAGAGATACCAACAGCCTTGCCCCTAAAATGGTTGACTGAGAAACCAATATGGACAAAGCAATAGCCTTTAGCCGAGGAAAAGTTACAGGCTTTAGAACAGCTGGTACAAGAGCAATTAGATGCTGGACATATAGAAGAATCTACCAGCCCTTGAAATTCTCCTATATTTGTGGTTAAGAAAAAATCAGGTAAATGGAGAATGGTGACAGATCTCAGGGCTATCAACAAGGTTATTCAACCTATGGGCCCTCTGCAATCTGGAATTCCTTTGCCCTCTTTATTAACAAAAGGATGGCCTCTCATAGTTATTGAATTAAAGGATTGTTTTTTCACTATACCTTTACAAAAAGAAGATAGAGAAAAATTTGCCTTCACAGTGCCTACTTATAACAATTCTCAACCTTCGAGGAGGTACCACTGGGCCATCCTCCCCCAGGGTATGTTAAATAGCCCCTCCCTGTGCCAATATTTTGTGAATCAACCATTACAAATGATCCACAAAAAATTTCCCAAATCGATAATATATCATTACATAAACGACATTTTGTTATCCGATTCAAACATGGATACCTTGAACAGACTGTTTAAAGAAATAAAGATACTTTTTACCTAAATGGGGATTGCAAATTGCTCCTAAAAAGATTCAAAGGGGAGATTCTGTTAGTTATTTAGGTTATAAAATAGGTTTGCAAAAAATTAAGACACAAAAGGCACAAATTAGGAGAGATCACCTACTTTCAAAGATTGTTAGGAGACATTTCCAGTCTACGACCAGCTATTGGGATAACACCTGATCTAATAATTCATTTGAACAAAACCTTAAATGATGATAAAGATTTAAACAGTCCCAGAGAATTAACAGCTGAAGCAGAAAAGGAACTGACAATGACTGAGGAAAAATTACAACAGACACATGTGGACAGGGTAAATCCAGAGCTCAAGTGTATTCTCGTCATACTACCATCAAAAATTTCTCCTACAGGAATTTTAATACAGAGAGATGATATTATCTTGGAATGGATCTTTTTACCACATAAACCAAGTAAAAAACTAAAAACTTATGTGGAAAAAGTCTCTGAGTTAATTATAAAAGGCAAGTTGAGACTTCATCAACTAGCAGGCATAGACCCAACAAAAATTATAGTGCCTTTCACTGCTGATGAACTAAAAAAATTATGGGAAGATAATGAACCATGGCAAAGAGCTTGTGCTAATTTTTTGGGAGACATTAATAACAACTATCCAAAAAGCAAGAGGCTTAACTTCATAAAGAGAACTTCTTGGATCCTTCCTCAAATCGTCCGTGATGCTCCAATAACTGGAGCCCGTACATTCTATACTGATGCCAATAAATCAGGGAAGGCAGGTTACAAATCAAAAGACTTGGGTAAGGTGGAACAAAGTCCTTATGATTCTGTCCAGAAGGCAGAATTATATGCCATTCTTATGGTGCTAAGGGATTTTAAAGAACCTATTAATATAGTTACTGATTCACAATACGCAGAAAGAGTTATTTTACATATTGAAACTGCTGAATTTATACCTGATGATACAGAACTAACCTCATTGTTTATCCAGGTTCAAGATTTGATCAGGAACAGGCTTTGCCCTATGTACATAACACACATCCGATCCCATACGGGTCTGCCAGGTCCTCTAGCACAAGGTAATGCAGAAATTAATCAATTATTGATTGGTAGTGTGCTACAAGCCTCTGAATTTCATAAAAAGCATCATGTTAATAACAAAGGTTTGAAGAGTTTTCTATTACATGGCAACAAGCTAAGGAGATTATAAAGAAATGCCCTACTTGCTCTTTCTATAACCAAACGCCACTGCCTACAGGGGCTAATCCAAAGAGCACCCAAAGGAATGAAATCTGGCAGATGGATGTGTTCCACTTTACAGAATTTGGCAAATTAAAATATGTTCATCACACCATTGACACTTATTCAGGCTTACAGTGGGCAACTGCTTTAAGTTCAGAAAAAGCTGATTCAGTAATCACTCATTTATTAGAAGTCATGGCTATCATGGGTATACCAACACAAATAAAGACAGATAATGGTCCTGTTTATGTCTCTGGGAAAATGAAACGGTTTTTTGATTATTACAATATCAAACATGTTACAGGTATACCATACAATCCTACAGGTCAAGCAGTCATAGAAAGATGAAATCAAACTATAAAGGATATGTTGAACAAACAGAAATGGGTGGAGAACACCCCCAGAAATAGGTTACATAATGCTTTGTTAACCTTGAATTTTCTCAACGCTAATGAGAAGGGAACAATGGCTGCAAAAAGAAACTGGATAATGGAAAAGTCTACTAAATCAACCAATTTATTTCAAGGATGTGCTAACCTCACAATGGAAGCCAGGAGATGTGCTGCGTTGGGGAAGGGGTTTTGCTCTTGTCTCCACAGGTGAGGAAAAATTGTGGATACCGTCAAAATTACTAAAGGTTCGGTTTAAAGAAGAGAAGCACTTGGAAAAGATAAATAACAATTCATTCACATGGATGGCGAGCAAACTGATGGTAAAAAATACAGATAGGTTGGGGGCAGGGTTCTTTTTTATTATCTCCACAGAAAAATACTCATCTTCAAAGAATTTAAGGGACCCTAAATATTTAATTACTGATGGATGGAAACTAGTTACGACCCACTAAGGATCAACAATAAAATTTTATACATTCTGTAAGTATTGATTTTTTTATATGTCTTATTAAACACTTCTTTATAAATATGTAGAGCTGGTTTTGAAGTTGGACTATGGCTCAGTCCCTCTTCAATTCCAAGCCTGTTGATAAGAGATATCTTAGAGTTTCTGTCTCAGGTAAGGAGCCATAAAATGTGACAGAATAAGAATAATTATATACTTGATAAACTTTCTTTGCCTTTCCTCATATCTGTGTTTCTTTATATGTCAGTATATGTCTTTGTTGTTAATGTTTAAACTTCCCATAACAAACAATTTTCCTACAGTAATCTTTGAAGTTTCCAGGATGAAGATGGGGCCCCACAACATCAACTCAATCTGGTTTTTATGACATCATAAATATTTTTTAAACGCTAATATTAGACCTGTTTTTTGGTACCAACTGCACAAGACAATTTTGAATGGTGCACATTTTTGACAACACTCTGGCCAAACCTCAAAACGCTCAGAGACTAGTTACAATTTTCTTAGGTCAAAGGTTAATTTAAAAATTTTACCATCATTTGCTTTCACAGGAACCCCTAAGGAGAACGTCACCCCTATGTCAGCTAGAAGCAATCTTAGAGGATGACGTCCTCTCTCCCAACAGTTTGCCCGCAGGGTTAGGGACATCTTTTAGTGGTTGGTTTAGGGTTGAGGGGATGGGGAGATATTTTATAAAATTAGGGGTATTTTCAAAAAAAAAAGGAGGGGGGATTAACTGGTTTGATGGGATGATTGGTATTTGTGATTTACTGTTTTTAGAAAATTGTATTGGTACTGTTTCTTGTATATTGATATACTGAATATTAAATGTGAGTGTTCCTACCTCTATTTTTGTATAAGAGTATGCTTATATTGTATTGATACATCTACCATATCACAATGTACATTTCTACCTCTGATACTATTTATGTAATAACATTGTTTACATTTGATATGTAATGACATTGTTTACAGTTGAAGATCATTGTCTTCATATATTGCACAGTTGTTTATTCTCTTAGTCTTCAAGTTAGATAGGTATTGAGAATTATATGTTTGTCATATTTATTTTTAGGTTAATCAGGTCTTTTAGATACATAGAGATTATATTTAGTATAGATAGTATAATCTTCAGCCTCTTCGAAGAGCTGTAGAAAATGGCCTTTAATCTAACCTAAAATTCTGTGCCAATGAGACACAATCACTCCTGGCAATGCCACTCTACTCCCGAGAGAACGTTGAGCACCAAAGACACTCCACTGGGAGCTTGTCTTCTTGGCAAAACTGGCCTTTGTGTTAAGAAAAGCCCATACCTCAACTACTAACAAAGATATGAAACAGGATTGTCTTATCTTGCCAAGACAGGGTAGGATAATTCTAAGAAAGTTCCTTGCCTTCAGTTATGTTAGGCCTTAGCCAAAGTTGGTTGACTCAACATTGCAAACGAGACTTTGGGTGATTGCCCAGGTAGTCAGTTGTCTCTGTCATTTGCTGCACATTTTGGATATCTCTCATTTGTTAAGTAATATTTATTCCCTTCTCAGATCTTTGACGGAGTTAAAGATTATATAATTGTAGTTACTCTCTACATTATTTAGACTCCTTGAGATAGAATGTTTAGCAAAACTTTTGTTCTCAATATTGTTTGTTAGATTTATTATTTGTTATTATAGTATATAGTTGTATTTGGTTTAGTTCTGTCTTATTTAGACAAAAGGGGGAGATGTAGGGATAAGCCCAGCCCCTTAGGGGACGTGTTAGCCTCGGGCAAATGTTTACTTATAAATCGGGCGAGCGGGAGCCCCTGCTCTCGTGCTCTCTCTGCTACCCTGTTCGTCACAGGAACCTGTCGGTGGTCCTGTAAGTCTATTTCCCCATTAAAGCTGTATATATTATTACAATCTGTCTGAATTCATTTACGCTGTTACAAGTAGTAATGCCATTTGCAGAAGTATTACAAAAAACAAAGCTTGGAGATCACAAACCTGATCCTTACAGGGAAATGTCATAAGTTATCACATTGTAGCACATGCACTTTGAGGTATAGAGGCAGGAGGATCAGGAGTTCAAAGCTAGTCTCAACTGCCTGGCAAATTAGTGGCCAGCCTGGGCCCCATGAATCCCTGTCTTATTGAACAAAGACAAACACTGCAGTACGGCCAAGGAACAGATACACAAACCAATGGAATAAAATTGAAGACTCCAGAAAAACATTCTTATCTATCATCAATCAATTATCTACAAAGATGCCAGGATCATTAAATTGGCAAATACTAGGTTTTACTTATTTTTTAGATGCTAGAGAATCATAGCCTAAAGAATGAATCTGAACATCTTACCACATAGAAGTTAAACCAGAATGAATCAAATACCAAGATGAACAAACTATAAAACCCTTCAACTTTTTCTCTGCATTAGGATGAAAAGATAAAACTACAGACTTTGAGAAAACACTTGCAATCCGCATAGTTAAAGAATTAGAATCTACAACAGAATACCTCAGCAGAAGACCCACATATGACAACCATAGCATGAAGAACGGTCAACATCATTAAAACTTAGAAAACACCAGGCAACACCACAAACATATCCACTGGCTTGAATGAAAACTAGTGACAACAGCAAATGCTGATCAGAAAGTGGACCAGTCACAATCGATGAGGAGAATACAAAGTAAGAAGCATTTGGCACTTTCTTGAAAAACTGAGGATGCAACCATCATGCAACACAGCAATTATACTTTTAGACATTCATTCTAGGAAAATAAATTTCCTGCTTACAATAATATCTGCAAATAAACATTTTACCAACTTTATTCACACAGACAAAAACTGAAAACGATCTAAGTATCCTTTAATAGAAGAACGGTTAAGCAAACCACAGAATGCCCACACAAGCAGTGATAAAAACACTGCTACTGACATACAAAACCTAGATGAGTTCTGGGGAATTCTGAACGAAGAATCAATTTCAAAAGTTTGTCTAATAAACGGGAGCTTAATTTCATTTAGTAACTTTCTTGAAATTATTCGAGAAGCATAGAAGCATGATGGGGATGAGACTAAGATGGTAACCCTACACCTCCCACTCTAACACAAGGAGGTTAAAATACCTCAAGGAAAATCATCAATGTAGAAAATGCAGACTTCATGGGAATGCACACATGCTGTAGACCCCAGGGCAAAGATAAGAAGGGGTCTGCTTTCCCACAACAGAGCCACTGCTTCTGGCACTATATTATTGCAACTACGGCTAACATCAAGATATGCAAGATGTATGCACCTCCTACCTGAAATGTAGGCTGATCATTTTCATAATAGTAACGGCTACTGCTAGGCACTAAATGAAGATTTAAATGGCAGTAGTTAAAAATACAGAAAAAAGAACCTACTGCATTTGGTTGCTGATTCACTTTCTTATCTTCTAGATCCTTGAATTTTGACCGAAAAGAGACCATTTTCTCTTGAAGCTCTGGTGTGCAGAGTTCATAAACATCCAGCATAAGAGGAAACTTAACATCCTATAACAGAAAAAAAAAGTGCAAAAAGACAATTCTTTAAAATACATAAACACTTTCAAAGTAATACTTTCATAATTCAAATAGAAGTTGAAAATGAAGTCTGTGACATCACAGAAAAAGATTGCCACTGAAGAAATCCTTTGACTTATTTTCAAAGGTGACTTGCAATAAATGGGCTCTGTGTTTACAAAAAGAACCCACAAAACCCGGAGGGAATAGTGGAGTAGGGTTGGGGAAAAATGGAGGAAAAGGAATGAGGAGTGGATTTGACCAAACAAATTATATGCATGTACAATCAAACACTTAAAACAAAATTAAAGAACGATCTGATTCTAACCTTTATATAGTAACTACTTTTCCAGATCTTTTTCCATTAAATAATCAAGCCAATACACATGACCACAGAAGCTGTACTTGTTTAAAAGAGCATTCGTAGCCAGTGCTTTGCTGGCAAAAACAATTTTTATAAAGAAACAACACTGAAACAGTTAAAGAACATATTAAAATAGCTGCAGTAAATACTAGTAGAGCCCCAACTTCGATTTAACCTTCACCTACAACTCTATTAGAAAATGTTATGAATTTCAGCTTCAGAGGCTAGATTCATTCATATCATTCTTCCCAAGGAATTTTGTAGACACACAAGTAGTCTACCCAGCTCAAGACAGTTCAAGGAATCACAGCCTAAGTTCTGTGGGGCGTAAATGCAATGCACTGTGCTTACTGCCTCTGTCCTCATTTCCAACGAATCCCCTCAAATCTGATCTATGAAGTGAAGGATCTAATTTAAGGCAGTACGTCTGTGGTGTGCAAGAATACTACAATTATCTGTGAATCCTTTGAAAAATATAAAATGCTAACTCCAAGACTTAGATGTGTAAGGCTGAAGGAAGAAGTCATGCATATGTAAAACCAAAGGGGTAATACATAATTTAATAAATAACATGGGTAAAGATTGCCCACCTAATATTAACCACCCCAACCATCTCAAAACTGTTCTTTTGGGGTTTTGTTGTTGTTGTTTTTTAATTTTTTTAAAGACAGGATTTCTCTATTTAGAGTGTGTTCTGGAACACACTCTATAGAGCAGCCTGGCCAGGAAAGGGATTGAAAGTGTGTGCCACCCCAGCTGAAAGCTATTGTAATACAATAGATAAATCTATTATAGATTAGGGATTGCCTTCAAAGGATTATATTTAATATGCAAGTTAAAATTCATTACTAACCTTAAGAACTTTGGCGTTCACAGATTCTTTCTCTTTATAAAAAAATCGAACCATCTGAATAGTTAAGTAAGCAGGCAGCCGGCTGATCTTAGACTAAGGAGAGAAATGGGAAGAAATCCTTTATATCTAAGGCCACATAAGTTTTTTTTATTTTGGTAGTAAAAACAAAGCTCAAATAAAATTAACTGGAACTCTTTCACTTTTTTGTATGTTAACAATGTGGGTGAGCATCCAAATGTGCACTTGTATGCGCATTTACAAGTATGTAGGCACATGTATCGTGACAATGCACGTGTGAATGTGCATGTGGAAGGCGAAGGTTGACAGGAGGTGCCTTTCTCAACCACTCTTCACCTTTTCTATTTCTTGCTGAACCCTGAGCTCACTGTTCCGATAAGTCCAACCCATCAGTTCTACCTATTGCACCCTGGGATTGGAAGCAGGAAGCCATGCCTACCCAGCTTTGACATAGTTCTGAGGTTCCAAATTCCAATTCTTGGGCTTGCTTTTCCCACTCAGCCACCTCCCTGCCCCTGAATCCTTTCAATGAAAAGAAATTCAATTTCAAAAGGAAATCTATAACTTACAGACTTGATGTACAAAGCATTTCTCTGCAATGTTGGAGACTGTTTAGTAATTTCTTCCTGCAGTCGCTGAAAAGAGACATTACAGACAACCAGATATCAGATTTAAAACTCTTGTCTGCAGCAGACTCACACAGCTCATTTTAAAACACAGCAATATTTAATTAATAATAATACATCAGTGCATTTATCCTAGTGAAAAACAATTCAAATAAACATGACGTAGGTAGGGGTTTTTTTGTTTTTTGTTTTTTGGTTTTTTTAAGATTTGTGCACACTTTTAATCCCAGAATTCAGGAGGCAAAGGCAGGCAAATCTCTGTGAGTTTGAGACCAGCCAGACCTATTAAACAGAGAAACCATATCTAAAAGAACAGAAAACCAGGCAAGCAGAAAAGAATCCCTCTGAATACAATGTTGCTCAAGGTCAGAGAAGATAAATTGTTATTTTTTAAATAATAAAGCTTTCTGTGACCCTATATCTATGAATAATCAGAATACCCACACTAGAAACTAAGAGAAGGTAGGAAACCCTTGTTCTTCATTCACTAATATAAAAGCCTGTCAGCATCAATTAGGTTAATTTTAAATCTGAGAAGGATTAACAAAGAAAATGTGTTAACCTAAGGCAGCGATTCTCAACCTGTGTGCTACAACCTCTTTAGGGGTGTTGAATGACCCTTTCACAGGGATCAGACATCAGATATTTACATTCATTCATTCATAATAGTAGCAAAATTAGTTATAAAATAGTAACAAAAACAATTTTATAGTGGGGGTCACCACAACATGAGGAATTATTAAAAGATCGCAGCATTAGGAAGGCTGGGAAACCACTGGTCTAAGGGATGTGGGGAAATCTTTAGCTACAACTTCTCTCCTCCGGCTAGATTTGTTAGTCTCTATTTCAAGAGTGATTTAAAATGGCACACGTTAGTGCATGCTGAAAACTTGAAAAACAACCTGGCACATAGTTTATATGTAATAAAGATTCTCTATTATTTTCAATGTGCTACCTATATGTACATATATAAATTAGCAAAACTAAACAAACATGAACTAAAAGAATTTACAGTTCATAATTTAGTATCTTACAATTGTGTAATTGAAGACTGGTTTTGAAAAAATTTACCAATCACATTATAAAAGGAATCACTGCAGCTTTAACACATAATAACCATGCAAAGTTAAAACATCAAGTAAAATGACTTAAAATCCAAACAAACAGCGGGAGGTGACGACGCCCGCCTCTCTTCCCACCATTCATTAGACAGAACTCTCGAGTTTGAAGCCAGCCTGGTCTACAAAGCAAGTTCTAGGACCGTCAGGGCTGTACAGAGAAACCCTGTCTTCAAAAAGGAAAAAGGAAAAGAAAAAAAATCCAAACAAATGATGATAAAATCTTTAAAATTATAAAGGGGGGGAAAAAACCCACACAATTCAGAAATATATTTTTAAGAAAGTCTAGCTAGAATTAGGTGTACTGGTAGATGGTAATCCCAGCACAGTGGAGGCTGAGCCAAGAGGTCTGCAAGTTCCTAAGCTACAAAGTGTGTACCCATGTGTGCAAATACACTTGCTTGTGTCAAAGTATTCGTCAGCAAGCTACAATTAACAGAATGCAATGCTGTCAGGTTGTCATCCAGACCTCAGTATAGCTTTGCTATAATTTTACAAAATTTAAAATAATGCCTGCAGAATCCCTGACAAAACATTCAATTCTAATTCTAATTAACACATTCACATTCCATTTTTATGTCCTCTAACTTATAATTATCAATTTATGAAACTATGTTAATAGTGCTTTATTAGTTAAAAAACCAACTGCAGTGTGATGTTCAAATACACAGGTAATTCTTGACATTCAGAGCGGCTGTGTGACACCATGAGCACTGAATTAGTAAATACTGAACCATGTTCCTAGGAGAAATATTGGTAAGTTGCTGCAAACTTCTGGTCGCCCTTCCATTAAAGGTGTTTCCATGTAAAGATGTCTTACTTCACCTACAGTGCTGCACCTGTAACAGAACAATCCTAATACATCATCACAGCATCCTTGTACTTAGGAATGCCATATGTTTGGAGATAATTCTAAACACAAAAATTTCCAACAACATTAAAATAAAAAAGCATGATGCTACAAAAGACACATATATGGTGTGTCAACTAAACAAGAAAAGCAATTCATGTAGTACTACTGTGTGACACTAAACTCAAAAATTGTGCTACTGCATTGGGAAAATAGCTCTCAATATTGTTCTTGCCACACAAACATGAGAACCCAAGTTGGATCTTTAGAACCCGTATTAAAAAGCCAGGAATGGTAGCACACTTATAACTCCAGTGCTGAGGAAGAAGAGACAGGCAAATCCCTGGGTCTTGCTGTCCAATCAGCCAAGTTGCCAAGTCAAAGATGAGTTTTTAAGACGGGTTTCTCTGTGTAGTTATGGTTGTCCTGGAACTTGCTTGTAGACCAGGTTGTCCTCAAATGCAGAGATCCGCCTGCCTCTGCTTCCCACGTGCTGGGATTAAAAGTGTGTCACCAATGTTCGGCAGTCAGTGACTGTCTTAAAGATAAAGTGGGCATTGCCCAGGGTTGTCCTATGACTTCCATACACATACCACAAAAACCTACAACCTGTGCGTGCCCAACTCCTCTGCAGATAACCATCAAAACACAGCAAGAAGCACCTTTGAGTTTACAGACAAATTTTAGCCAATAAGCATATTCACAAATACAAAACCCACACGAGGCTCAGCTGTGGTTTCCTTACCAATTTAAGCCCTGTGAAAAGATATTTAACTTCCTGGTTGATAAAACAACTAAGTTGAAGTTGATTTTCCTTTCCTTTGGTGACCTCCTCTTCTTCAGATTCAGTACATTTCATGCTTTGTAAATTAAGGAATGGCAACAGCTATTCAAATTATTAGTTAATCTTGAAAAGAATAAATTATCCTAGAGTTATTAATAGTCATATGTTGATTTATTTTAAACATTAGTCTCCCAATAAAGATTCAATGCAACATGCTTTGCCTATCAACAATTTCATCAACAAAAATGAGTATATGTTGAAGAGACCACAACAGGATATAAGTTGTCATTCTGTTAAGTATCTTAATGATATAAATATGAGCAAAAAATGTTGACCAGATTTCTACCCACATCTCAGAAAATAGTTCCTAAAATTCATGTACATTATTAATTAATACATTAGTTTCATTTAAGTGAAACTTCTCTACAAGATAAATTTATGAGACACACTGATAACGGTGTTCTTAAGAAAAAATAATGGGGGTTGGAGAGGTGGTTCAGTAGTTAAGATCATGTACTGCTCTTCTGAAGGACCAGGATTTGAGTCCCAGCACCCAAGTCAGGTGTTCACAACAACCTCTAACTTCAGTTTCAGGGAATCTGATGCCTCTGGCCAACACACATATATGTATAATTTAAAAGTAAATAAATAAATATTTAAGAAAAAAATAATAATTATCCTTAAGGTATACATATTTATCTAAAGTTCAAAATCACTAAATGACTATTTTATCTACTCCTAATTAACATTATTATAAATTTTTAGGCATAAAATCCTGATGAAATTTTCTTCTGCTCTCCAATGCCAATCAGCCAACTAGACACTTTAGTGACAATTTACATTTTTTAAACTTTTGTTTTAATATTTATTTATTATATATACAATATTCTGTCTGTGTGTCTGCCTACAGGCCAGAAGAGGACACCAGACCCCATTACAGATGGTTGTGAGCCACCATGTGGTTGCTGGGAATTGAACTCAGGACTTTTGGAAGAGCAGGCAATGCTCTTAACTTCTGAGCCATCTCTCCAGCTCCACAATTTACTTCTTATAAACTTTGAATACAGTCTGTACAAATCTTGGCTCAATAAGGATACGTGGTTTCAAACTCAACACCAAAAAACTGATCAATTAAGCTTTTCTTTTTAGAAGGTGTCACGGTTGATGCAGAAGAATCTGTCTGCAAAATTAAAAGAAAATTCTAGTTTTAGTTTTCGTAGATTTCAATACAATCCAGTTTACTAATACATATTTAAAATTTTTAAATGTAGGTCTTTTGTGTATTTCATCCTATGATTCAAAATAATTACCAAAAGATTAAACATGTTGAATAAATATCAATAGATTATGTTTACAAGTAGACTAAAACGCTAGTCATCAAATTCTAAGTATAGGCTGAGCATCTAAAATATTCTGGCAGCTATCTACCAATTAAGCTATATTTATTTAAAGCCATTCCAAGAAAAAGCAAAAAGACAATCAAAATAAACACAGAGTGGCATGAGTCTCTGGTCACCTCTTTAACGGAGTCATCCTCTATGGCTTCCAGCTTCTGCTGCAGCACGCGCATCATTTGTATCCAGCACTCGTTAGCATCCTGTGATGGAAAACGGAACACGTTTGTCCTGGCTGTAACAGTGTTTAGTCTTTAAAATTCTTTCAAACTAATTATTGTTTTCTTAAGAAAAAAAGGTATTTTCTTCTTTAAAAACACCCATTCAGAACTGGGCATGACAATGCCCACTTACAACCACACTTGGGAAGCAGAGCCACAAACTCAAGCCTGCGTGATCTAAACATAGTTCCAAAGCCACTCAGAGTTACACAGCAAAATCCTGTCTCAAAATAAATAAAACTTGTTAAGTGGACATGGCAGTGCACATCTTATTTTCAACACTCAGAAAGCCAAGGCAGAAGAATAGCTATCAATTTGAGGCTACACACATCTAAACTGGAGGCCAGCCTGGGTATAGAGCAAGACTCTGTCTCTACCCCTTACCCCACCCCACCCCACCTATACATACAGAGGCTGATGGTAAGGTAGCGCAACAGGTAATGTAAATACACCTGCCGCCAAACCTTGAAACCCTCATGGTATTAGTAGAAAACTGACCCCTGACCTCTGAACATGGTCCTTTAACCTCCATATACGTACCATGCCATTCATATCCCAGCCCCACACAAAAGAGAAATTTAAATTCTTCTAAAATTCTTTAAACATTTATTTACCTGTGTACATGTCCCTGAGTATGTGCACCACATGTGTGGGGGTGCCACAAAGACCGTAAAGAGGGTGTTACATTACTGGAACTGGAATTATAAACAATTGAGTCACCTAATCTGAGAGCTAAGAACTGAACCTGGGTCCTCTGGAAGAGCAACAAGCACTCTTAACCACTGAGCCATATCTTCCATCCCTTGTTTTTTAATCATGCATAAAAATAACTACTTTAATTAAACTGGTATAAGATCTTTCAAAAAGTAATGAATTTCAGAAAATTCATCCAGTAGATTTTGTACTTACTCTGAACTGAGCTACACTACTACAGATATTTCAATATTTTAGTGCGTGTGTGAGTGCATCCACATGTGAGTGCATCCACATGTGTGTGTATGAGTGCATCCACATGTGTGTGTGAGTGCATCCACATGTGTGTGTGAGTGCATCCACATGTGTGTGAGTTCATCCACATGTGTGTGTGAGTGCATCCACATGTGTCTGTGAGTGCATCCACGCGTGTGTGAGTGCATCCACATGTGAGTGCATCCACATGTGTGTGTATGAGTGCATCCACATGTGTGTGTGAGTGCATCCACATGTGTGTGTGAGTGCATCCACGTGTGTGTGAGTGCATCCACATGTGAGTGCATCCACATGTGTGTGTATGAGTGCATCCACATGTGTGTGTGAGTGCATCCACGTGTGTGTGAGTGCATCCACATGTGTGTGAGTGCATCCACATGTGTGTGTGAGTGCATCCACATGTGTATGTGTATGAGTGTATCCACATGTGTGTGTGAGTGCATCCACTTGTGTGTGAGTGCATCCACATGTGTGTGTATGAGTGCATCCACATGTGTGTGTGAGTGCATCCACGTGTGTGTGAGTGCATCCACGTGTGTGTGAGTGCATCCACGTGTGTGTGAGTGCATCCACGTGTGTGTGAGTGCATCCACATGTGTGTGTGAGTGCATCCACATGTGTGTATGAGTGCATCCACGTGTGTGTGAGTGCATCCACATGTGTGTGAGTGCATCCACATGTGTGTGTGAGTGCATCCACTTGTGTGTGAGTGCATCCACATGTACGCGTGTATGAGTGCATCCACATGTGTGTGAGTGCATCCACTTGTGTGTGAGTGCATCCACATGTGTGTGTGAGTGCATCCACATGTATGAGTGTATCCACATGTGTGTGAGTGCATCCACGTATGTATGAGTGCATCCACGTGTGTGTGAGTGCATCCACATGTGTGTGTGAGTGCATCCAACGTGTGTGTGTGAGTGCATCCACATGTGTGTGAGTGCATCCACGTGTGTGTGAATGTACCCACGTGTGTGTGAGTGCATCCACGTGTGTATGAGTGCATCCACATGTGTGTTTGAGTGCATCCACATGTGTGTGTGAGTGCATCCACATGTGTGTTTGAGTGCATCCACATGTGTGCGTGTATGAGTGCATCCACATGTGTGCGTGTATGAGTGCATCCACATGTATGTGTATGAGTGCATGCAATGTGTGTGTGAGTGCATCCACGTGTGTGTATGAGTGCATCCACGTGTGTGTATGAGTGCATCCACGTGTGTGTGAGTGCATCCACGTGTGTGTGAGTGCATCCACATGTGTGTGTGAGTGCATCCAATGTGTGTGTGAGTGCATCCACATGTGTGTGTGAGTGCATCCACGTGTGTGTGAATGCACCCACGTGTGTGTGAGTGCATCCACGTGTATGAGTGCATCCACGTGTGTGTATGACTGCATCCACGTGTGTGTGAGTGCATCCACATGTGTGTATGAGTGCATCCACATGTGTGTGTAAGTGCATCCACATGTGTGTGTGAGTGCATCCACATGTGTGCGTGTGAGTGCATCCACATGTGTGCGTGTGTGAGTGAATCCACATGTGCGTGTATGAGTGCATCCACATGTGTGTGTGAGTACATCCACATGTGTGAGTGCATCCACGTGTGTGAGTGTATCCACATGTGAGTTTGAGTGCATCCACATGTGTGTATGAGTGCATCCACATGTGTGTGAGTGCATCCACATGTGTGAGTGCATCCACATGTGTGTGAGTACATCCACATGTGTGTGAGTGCATCCACATGTGTGTGAGTGCATCCAATTGTGTGTATGAGTGCATCCACATGTGTGCGTGTATGAGTGCATCCACCTGTGTGTGAGTGCATCCACATGTGTGTAAGTGCATCCACATGTGTGTGAGTGCATCCACATGTGTGTGTGAGTGTACCCACATGTGTGCATGAATGCATCCACATGTGTGCATGAATGCATTCACATGTGTGATTGCAGAGAGCACAAGAGCGTGCTGCCCTGGGGTTGTAGTTAAGAGCAGTTATGAGTGACACAACATGGGTACTGGGAACACATGCTCCCCTGGAGTTGTAGTAAAGAGCAGTTATGGAGCCGGGCGGTGGTGGCGCCCGCCTTTAATCCCAGCACTCGGGAGGCAGAGGCAGGCGGATCTCTGTGAGTTCAAGGCCAGCCTGGTCTACAAGAGCTAGTTCTAGGACAGGCTCCAAAGCTACAGAGAAACCCTGTCTCAAAAAACCAAAAAAAAAAAAAAAAAAAAAAAAGAGCAGTTATGAGTGACACAACATGGGTACTGGGAACACAACTTGGGTCTTCTGGAAAAGCAACAAATGCTCGTAAGTTTTTTTAAAAAATGGAATACAGGGAGAGTCATCTCTCCACCCCCAAGCCCCACTTATTTTTAATTTACCTATTTTGGGAGCTAGAGATCAAACCCAGAGCTTCATTAATGCTAAAGCGGTGTTTAATCATTCAACTCTACTCCTCCCCTTATTTAAATTTTTAAAAGGACATCAGGGCCTTATAGGGATATAACGTATAGGGTTGAAAACATCAAGATGACCAGCTAAGATGACAGCCACACTGTGGTAAGAGATAATGACGTGAACTAAAGCAGACTAAGACCTGTGTTTACAACTACATTACAGTTACTATCAGTGCGGGACACCTAAGTTTTGGGTTAGAGCTACGCGAGGAAAGTGCCTGCTGTCCAAGCTGAATGTGCATGCCCAAAACCCATGTCCAAGTCAAACATGTAGCCAGAGCATTTGTAATCCTAGTGCTTCTACCAGGAGAGAAGAGAAGTGGAGAAACAAGAGTGCCTCTGTTTAAAGTGGAAGGCAAGAACTGACACCAAATGCACACTGTGACGTGTACATTCACATTTACACACACACGCACAAAGATAATCTAAGTCTCTCATTTTGTAAAATAGAAACCTGTTCCTGATTACCTGCTGAAGATACTGTCCTTGTTCACCCTTCTCCGCAAACTGTGGGAAAGCCATGTGCAGAAACTGCAGTAGAATAATAGGTGGTATACTAGAAGACGTTTTATCCATAGACTCAAACAAATCTCTAAGGGCTTAAAAAGAAAACAAATATTCATTTAGAAAAACAGTAACATATTTAATATATGGTTATTTTGTAGTAATAAAAATGTTCCAAAATTATACAACACTATGAAGAATGATGGACACATTTCAAATGGGTGACCTGTATGACATGTGGCTTACACTTAAATAAAACTTCTGAGGATAAAATAGCACAGCTATAAAACATTTTCTAATCTAATTATTTATGAGATGATTCATTTCTAGTCAGGCATGGTAGTGTGTACCTATAATCTCATTTCTTGAGAGGATATAGCAATAAGATCTTGAGTTCAAGACCAACTTGGACTACATGGTGACATCCAGTCTCAATAATAAAGTGGGGGCTGTTCATTAATTACAATATCAAATTCCCCTCACATAGTAAAGAAGCACATGATGCTGGCCTTTAGAGAATACCCAATAGCTTAGGTAGGGAGCACACTTAGCTCGCATGAGGCCCAAGTTCAATCTTTAGCACCACAAAAATAGTAATTTAGATTTATTCTTACACATATTACTTCTTTATTAACATCAAGTAAGTTTTTTCTTAATAACAATCACAACAACACTACTAAAACTTATTTCTGTCACCTCTTAATGTCATTCCCAGGGATTTAACTAACAGAATTTGCAAACAAAATAACAACACAAAAAAATCCAAAGGTCTGGCCTGGGAAGAGGAGCCTAAGCTCAACTCCCAGAGCCCATTAAAAAAGCTGGAGACAATGGTATACACTTCTCATTTCAACCACAGAGAGATGGGAACAGGGAGACCCTGGGTTCCATGACCACCAAGACTTGCCTAACTGGCAAAGTTCCAGGCGAGTGAAAAATAAAAGATATTTGATCCTACGCAATGTGCTGGCTTTGTGGGAGCCTAGCCAGTCTGGATGTTCACCTTCCTAGATATGGACAGAGGGGGGAGGACCTAGGACTTACCACAGGACAGGGAACCCTGACTGCTCTTTGGACTGGAGAGGGAGGGGGAGAGGAGTGGGAGGAGGGGGAGAAGGATGAGAAGAGGGGGAGAAGGGTGGGAGGAGGGGGAGGGAAATGGGAGGCTGGGAGGAGGTGGAAACTTGTTTTTTTTTTTTTCTTCCTTTTCTCAATAATAAAAAAAAATGAAAAAAAAAGAAAGAAAAAAAAAGAAAAAGAAAAGATAAATGGCTCCCAAAGAACACCCAAGGCTGACCTCTGGCTCCACGTGCACTAATACACAACACACAAAAATGTGACTACATGCACATACTCCAAACAAACACCAGAAGGGAAGTTTACTCTTTGAAAGACAAGGAAAAAATATATTTAGTTTGTAATCTGCATACATTTCAAGTTATTTAATATAAGGATAAAGATATTCCATATAAATGAAGTGACAGACAAAAAAGAAATTAGTTGCTATTTGTTTGTTCATTTTTTTTTTACATAGGCCTGGCCATCCTGAAACCTACAGAGATCCATCTACTTCTGCCTCCTAAGTGCTGGGATTAAAGGCTTGGGGCACCAGGCCCAGTACTGCCACCATTTTCTTTTTTAAATAAAAAAGGTGCTGTGGCTTCACCTGGAGAGATGGTTCTGGGAGTAAGGTCCCTGCCGACAAGCCTGACTTGAGTTCAGTTCTCCTAGGACCTACTTACAAAAGCTGCCCTGACCTCTACACGTGCACATGGACACACACATACACACATGTAAGTAACATTTACTGAATAGGACAGCCCCTCTCAGTATACGTACTGACCTGCAGTAATATACTGTGCTGAAGCCATTTCCCCTGAAGCTCTCAAGGCACCTGCATACCTAGGAACATTAAGTATAACAAACATAATTAAATTCATCCTGAAATTTAAATGAGAAGAAATTAAAAGAACTTATTAGGATACTGTTGAATTCAAATTTCTCAAAGTATTTTTCCCATTCTGATCTTATTCATATAAGCACAATGGACCTTCAAAAGCTATTAAACTTAAAAGCCACATACTTAGATTCATTACTCATCGAACATAACTCAGTCACTAGCAGGTCAATGTTCTAGCAGAGAGTACCTACTTTCAGCATTACTCCTCTAACAACATTCTAGTAGAGAGTATCTACTTTCACTTTCAGCTTTATGATCCTCAGTTAATTTACAATAGCACAGAACACGAAACATCGAAAGGAAAAAAATCCAACCATGGTCACTGCTCACATATTACCTCATTATATAGAATCTCAATCCCCACTTACTGATAAATTCTCTATGGTAAAACATGGCTTTTCTACTACATTCACTAGAGTCTCTAATAATATCTCAGAGAAGAGACCAGTCAGAATTGCCCGCACGATCAACCTTGACAAACCTCAACTTTAGGTCGAATAAAGAAATAAACCAAAAATGAAAGCCTACATGATCTGTCTGCATTCCAGAACTGCAAAGTAACCCGAGATATGAAGTTGTCAGAGATACTTAGAGAAAATGGGATTTTTAGCTGGAGAAATAAAATGTTCTAGGTTGGCAGGAAAATAGATCACAACGCATTTGCATCTGTCAAAACTAATCAAATCCAACAAGGAAAAAAATAAACGACAAAACCAAACAGTGTGGTATGTGTCCCTACAGGTGTAAAGTATGCCTCAATTTAAAAACATAAAAGCACTTTGCTTACTTCAATAGGATGAAGGAGGCCACCAAAGAGATGTTAAATTCCTCCAACTCAAGGGCTTTGCTTTCCTGCCATCTCTTTATAATTTTTTGAAACTATAAGGTTTTTGTTTGAAGTTTTTGTTTTGTTTTTGGTTTTTTAAATTTATAGAGTCAGATGGAGTGGAGGGCAGGAAACATCTTTAAGACTACTTCAGATTCTCAAAGAAATCAAAGCAGGACTAATTTACAAAACTTGAGAGCAGAGCACAGGTGGTGAACCAGTCAGTGAAGACAGGTAAGTGGCACAATGAAGTCTGTCCCAAAACATAACTTTTTTTTAAAAAAATATTTATTTATTTATTTATTTATTATGTATACGATGTTCTGTCTGTGTGCATGCCTGCAGGACAGAAGAGGGCACCAGACCTCATTACAGATGGTTGTGAGCCACCATGTGGTTGCTGGGAATTGAACTCAGGACCTTTGGAAGAGCAGGCAATGCTTTTAACCTCTGAGCCATCTCTCCAGCCCCCAAAACATAACTTTTTAAAAGTAAAATGCAGATAAAAACATTAGAAGTACGAAAAAATGATCTAAACATTTTGGGCTGGAGAGATGGCTTAGCAGCTTAGAGGTCCTTTGCAGAGGACCCAGGTTTAATTCCCAGCACCCACATGACAGCTCAAAATCATAACTCTAGTTTCATGGGATCCAATGCCCTTTTCTGACCTCCAAGGGAATCAAGAACACCGATTGTGCAAACTACATGCATGCAGGCAAAACACTCAAACATAAAATACTTCAAAAATCATTAAAAAAAAAAAATCAAACCCGAAAGTTCTAATTTAGTCAAATTTAAAGTACTTAATTTAGTACCATAGTTAAAAAAAAAAAATAAGTAAACACTCAGATTCTAAGAACATTTAGGAAAAGAAAAAAACCTAAAACTACTAACAAAAAAAGAAACAGCAACCACTCTCAGACCAGAAAGGCCTATGAAACTCTGAGAAATAACTATTAACCACTGAAGAAACAATTTCGACCCAGGATATTTGCACCAAGAGAAATGGGTTAAAAAAAAATAGTATTTTGAAAAAAGATCACAAAAGGCTTACTGTGAATGTATCAGGTCATATTTCTAAGTAAAAATAAAAGAGGGAAAAAAGTGCTAAAGATGAAAATAACTACCAGTATCAAGTACTAAATAATTTGTTCATATTTTCATTAAAAATCTTTCAATAAAGGCTCCCCAATCGCCATCATACAAACAGCTCATTATCATATTATTATAATGTATGTGTGCACACGTGCACGCACACATGTGTATGTCACAGAAGAGGGAAAACAACTGTCGGGCATCAGTTTTCCCCTTCCACATATGGGTCCTGGGTACTGAACTCAGGACATGCAGTAGGCATCTTTACCAACTGAAAAATCTCACTGGCCCCCATGGCATTTTTTTTAAGGATTCATTTATGTTATTTCATGTACATGAGTGTTTTGTCTGCATATATGTATGTGCACCACACACGTGTGTCTGGTACCTACAGAAAACAAAAGAGGGTGTCAGCCCCTCTGGAACTGAAGTTACATATAGACAGCTAGGAGCTGCTATGTGGATGCTGGGAAAGTGAATACAGATCTTCTGCAAAAGCACTTTAGCAATTAAGTGCTCTTAACTGCTGAGCCATCTCTCTAGCCTCTACTATTTTTTAATTTATATTCACTAAGAAGAGATTTACAAATTCATAGGTTCTCAAAGCATATGACTTTTACTCACTTGTGTGACGGAATATAAAAACAAAGTTTTCATTCTTTTTTTAAAACTATCATTCAACTGTAGGGCCCAGCCATGTCAAGCTCAACAGAGGCCTGAGTTTCAGATTACCTGTTTCCAGGAAAGACCACAAACTGAGACCACCCAGGCACCACCAGGAATGAAGAGGAAAGGACCTAAAGTTCGTCCCAACCATTGTACAAAGGATCATCTAACGTCTATTAGCCTGCACACATCCATTCCTTTTCACCAAGACAACCCTAGACAAATGCCACCAATCAGGGGTCCTAAACCTGAGAAATCCCTCAGTCCAACCTCTGTTGTGATAAAAGAAAAACCCACCCCAACTGAATTTGAGGCTCTCTGATCGTGCCAATGTGTTGGACACACAGACACCCCAAGTTCAACTTGAATAAAGGCTCTTTGCTTTTACATACAAAATTCAGTCTTGTGGTAGTCTTCTAGAGGCCCCAGCAACCTGCGCACAATGGTACAATGGAAAATAAAAACAAAGGTTTTGCTCTTTTTTAAAACCACCATTCAACTAGCATAGTTAAACCTTAACCTGAAGGGAACGAAATTAAAAGCATATAAACTGTTATTAACAAAGCTACTAGACAACTAAATGAGTTAGAACAGTTTGACAAACAGTGCTGGAAGATCTATATTACCTATATACAAAAAGAGATGGAGTAAGAACACATCTACCTCCTACCATACATGCAAATTAACAGGAAAAATTTCTCTTCCTTGAAAAAGGAAATGTGGCCAGATGTGATAGCTCACACCTTTAATACCAGCAGAGGTAGAGGCAAGTAGATTGCTGTAAACTACAAGACCAACCTGGTCTATATAGTGAGTTCCAGGAAAGACAGAGACCCTGTCTCAAACAAAACAAAACAAAAAACATAGTATAAATGTTGGCAATGTTATATTACAGAGTTCATTTCTAACATAACACCAGAAGAGATAAAATGAGAAATTAAAATTCAACTACATTAAAATATGATTTTTAAATTTACTGTGTGCACTCATGTGCTGCACTGCACACATGAGGATCAGAGGACTTTCAGGTGTTCACTCCTTCTACTTTGCTGAAGAAGGGGCTCACAGCATACTTCAGCAAGCTAGTTTGTCTGTCTTTGTGCCTCCCATCTGGCCCTAAGAGTGCTGGATTACAGATGCATACCACTGTATCTGGTAATTTACATAGGCTCCAGGGACCAAACTCAGGTTATCAGGCTTGCATATCAACCATATTTGGCCACTAAGCCATCTCCCTAGCTCCTACATTAAAATATTTTTTAATGTGCTGGAAACAGACTACCCACAAAGTTAAACAACTCAGAATACAGAAAAAAGTATTTATAAATTATCTAGTAAGTCAATTTAGAATGTATTTTAAAAACAACTGAATTTTTTTTTTAAAGGGGGGGACAAATAACTCAAAAACAGGCTAAGAGGAATGGGGAGATGGCTCAGTAGTTAAGCACACTGACTGCTCTTGCAGAGGACCGGGGTTCAATTCCCAGCACCCACACTGCAGCTTACAGTGTCTGTAATTCCAGTATCAGGGGACCCAACACTGTAATTTTCTGTCCTGTTACTTTAAGAGACAAGCCCCGCCCACTCCCCTCCGTTCTGCAGAGGCAAGAGGATCTTCCTTCTGCTTCTAGCATGTGAGCTCTCTCTCTGCCCTGTCTCTCTTCGGAAGAGGTGGCTCTTTTATCCTATCCCCATCCCTCTCCCTTCCCTTTCCTTCCATAACCCACTAAATACTCACTGTGCATAGCATGCCTATCCATCTCTGTCTCTCACTTGCCAAGACCTCTCATCCACAACCTCCACCGGCCTGACCCAGAGAGGCCTCAGGTGGTGGGACCCAGCTGCCCCTTTTGGCCTGCTGCCGCCCCTCGGAGAATGGCACCATCTTATCTAAACCATTACAAATACCCATGACAAAACACCAAAAAACATAGATAGATAGATAGATAGATAGATAGATAGATAGATGAATGTATTTTAAAAAACAAGCCAAAGATTTAAATAGACATTTTCAAAACATACAAATGTCCAATAAAGACCTGAAAAGATGCTTAACATCATTAGACATTAGAAACATAAATGAGACTATCAATCAGTCACCACTTTACACCTGTAGGCTAACTGCAATCAAATTCAGATTGTAACAAGTACTAAACAAAGGTGGAGAAATTAAGAGTCCTTTTCCACTGCTGGTAAAATGTAAAATGGTGCAGCATCTTTGCAGAAAATTTTGTTTCTCAAAATCTTATGACTAAACAACCCATTCCTAGGTTCAAAAACAAGAGAAATGAAAACGCTGTCCAAATGTTTGTACATGAATACCTGCAGTGGTTGGAATGAGAAACATCCCCCATAGGCTCATTTATTTGAGACAAGAGTCCCTAGTTTGTGGTGCTTTTCAGGCAAGTTCCAGACTTGCTGAGTAAGTAAGTGCATCATTAGGGGTGGCCTTTAGGAGTCTACAGACTTGTACGACTTCCTATTTCCACCCTGTTTCCTGTGTACAAGAAAGGTGATCAGCCAGTTTCCTGCTCGCAGTCATGCCTTGCCCGCCGTCATACGTTTCCCACCATTACATCACCATGGGGTATCTACCATCCTTTTGGAACTATAAGCCAAAATAAATGTGGTGGAGATACTGCAAGCTTCATGGCCCGCAGAGAAATAAGGGAAGAATGACACTTAGGGTCAGCACGTTAACAGGTGCTGGGTCAAAACATCCAGAGTCCATCTGCAGGATTTACTTTTCTTAAGCACAGTAAGAATTTGGGAGAAGGTTTCCAAGTGACAGCTATCACAACAAAGCTTTAAGCATAGCTGCACAGAAGCTCCCTACAAGGTAGCAAAGCACCTGTGAACTTTACGGTAAGAATGAGATCTATTGGTTGATAAACAGAGCTAGGACTGAGGTAGGATTTGCAATAAGCATAAGGACAGAGTCTATTGGTGGAGAGGATGCAAAGTACATGGGACCACATAAGGACAGGTTCCCTTCACTGAAAGGCAAAGTATAGGATTCAGGTCTAAACAATGCCCCAGATTTGGGGGGATTTAGGAAGTCTGGCTCATAGAGTGGCAAAAAAGATCACCCAGGTTGTTAGACAGCATCCACTCCAGCATTTTCTTCCTATGACGAAAATAGGTCTAAATGTCTTAATAAATCTTGTTACTCCAATGCTTTCTTTAAGCTGCACCTCCTATACAAGCCCTTTCTCTTCCTTAAGCGGAAAGTTTAGTCACAGGATTCTATAGCAGCATTACTCATAACAGTGGACACAAGCCAAATGCCTACCAACAAAATGAATAAAGAAAATTTTATATGTGTATACCATGAAACAGTAAGAGTAATACATGTTCAGCATGCATGAACCTTTGAAATATTATGCAAAATGAAGAAAGTCAAGTGGAAGACCACATCTTATACGATTATATGTATATGAAAGGCCCCTAATGGGCAAATTTATAAAATAGAAAGTAAATTAATTGCTGAAGATGGGTGGAAAAATAAAAGATGTGACTACCAGTGAGTACACATGTCCATTCATTCATTCATTGGAGACAGGCTCTCACTATGTAGCCCTGGCAGGTCTGGAACTCACATGCAGAACAGCCTAGCCTTAAACCCAGAGATCACCCTGCGTCTTCCTCCTGAATGAATTAAAGGTGTGCACTACCATGCCTGGCCACATTTCTTAAGAAAGGGAAGGTTTTCAAAGCAGTAACAGTCATACAATTCTGTGAATAAAAACCATGGGTACATGAAAAGCGACCTGGTGTAATAAGTGTCTCAATGAAGATGCTATGAAAGTAGGGGCGTTCATTCAAAAGTGAGCCACCTTTACTCAGAGACTAAACCAGTTCTTTTCAGTCTTACCTTTTAAGGGCATCTTTGAGTTCAGGCACAGAACGAATACACTGAACTGTAGCATTCATGTAACAAGTGTTACCAAGGTTTGTCAATCCACATGGTAACTCCATCTGATAAAAGGGGATGGAGTAGGATTAACACATTTATAAAAAGACATAACATACATAAATCACAAAAGTTCACACTCTGAGTCAAGAACCATTTACCAGCCCTATCAACTAATATTCTACCTTCACACTAAAAGTGTTCTTTCATTTCCCTTAACAGAAAACTTTTACTTGTATCACACCAGCAACAATTCTGTTTTAATTCTTTTCTAAAAAATAGGGGCACAGCCTATCAGTTCTACATCTTTCCTAAAAAATAGGAGCACAGTCTATCAGTTCTACATCTTTTCTAGAAAATAGGGGCACAGTCTATCAGTTCTACATCTTTTCTAGGCTTGTAGGAAACGTGCAGTAGAAAGACTTCAGAACAAATACACAAAAACAGACAGACAAATGAGCTGGGCTTGGTAGTGCATGCCTGCAATCTCAATAGTCAGAAGAAAGGCACATCATAAATTCAAGATTGAGCAACACAGCCTGTCCCCAAATTCCCTTCACTTCCAAAACATGTAAAGTAGTAGGTGTGTGTCTATTTTAATTTGACAAGTCTTGACCATTTTCTATATTGATTTTGCATATAATAGATTTTGCATTTTGGAATAGAAGCCAGGTCATAGCTCAGTGGCAAGGTACTTGCTTTAGCATGTCCTCAGTTTGATCCTCAGTACCATTAAAAATATATATATATATAAACTGTATTTAACATGGAAGGTATTAAGAATTTAAATATCCTATCATTTAAACTTCTCTTTGATCCTGTTTTCTCATAAGTAGTAAATATTTCAATAGAATTATCTTCCCAATACATATCTACTATATGTCGATATATGTATATTTGTGTGTGCATTATATAACACCTCCATCTGTAAAAACAGTCTTTAATATTTCATAGCTTTGAAGTATAAAAGCATAAGCCCTGAATTAGGAATGTTACATTTAATAATAAATAGAAATTAAGCTTAAGTTAAAACCACATGTAAATGAAGGAAAGCTATAATAATCAAAGTATACAATATCAAGGAACTCCTGAGTTTTATGATGACCTGTCTAGGGGAAACATTAAAATTCTGCTCATTGCTAGCACACATCAATGTTAGTAATTAAATCAGAGCCTTTAGATACTACTTTCTGGAAGGCATCTTAATAACTGTCCTTCAAAAAGTAGTGACCCAACATAAACTCTGGTGTCTTACAGCAGTTGCTAACTGTTCTTCTGTCATGTCTTCTACGAAGACAGTTTTAGCTGAGGGTTCTTCTGGAAGAGCATCTGCTGACCCCATCATTAGTACAGTCATTCCCTGTTACAAAAGAAATAAGTTCATGAAAATACTTAAAAGTTGACAATGTTATGTTCAATAAAGGGAAACTCAAAAGAACTCATACTTCAGCATGGTTCTACTAGCCAAAGAAAGGTAAATCTACATAAAACAGATTCATGGCAACCTAGCCCTGGTGGTAGCTGGAGGGAGTGACTTTAAATGGGCCTGTGTTTCTTTAGTAAGATGAGCAAACTTAGAACCTTAAGAACATCTATGAGCTTGGCACCACAGCACTTGGGAGGCCAAGGTCTGGGCACCCTGACTTCTAGTCCAGTCTGGTCTCCACAGTTCCAGGACATTTTGAGACCCTGTCTCAAAACAACAACAATAAACCAATGACTGGTCCAACTGGAAACCCACACTATGAAAGGGAGCCCATACCTGATACTTCCTGGATGGCCAGAAACCAGAGGCTGGATAGTCCAGAGACCCAGGACAGAACCAAACATGAATAAAGGAAACATGAATGATTCCTAATAATATTCTGTTATGCTCCTAGATTGGTACCTAGTCCAGCTGTCATCAGAAGCTTCATCTAGCAACTGACGGGAGAAGATGCAAAAACCCATAACCAAACATTAGGTAGGTCTCAGGTAACACCAAGCAAAGGGATTTTAAGAGCCAGAGAGGTCAAGGACACCACCAGAACACAGTCCACAGAATCAAAGCAAGGCTCATAGGGGCTCACAGAGACTGATATGAAAATCAGAGAGCCTGTATGGGTCTGAGGTAGGTCGTCTGTATATATGTTAAAGTCGTGTAGTTTGGTATTCTTATAGGACTCCTAACAGTGGAAATAGAGGTGGTCTTTATGACTTTTTTGCCTGCTCTTGGGACCCTTTTCCTCGTACTGGGTTGCCACATCCAACCTTGATATGAAGGTATGTGCCTAATATTTCTCTAACTTATTATGCTGTATTCATCCCTGAAAGGCCTTTTTTCTAAAGGGAAACAGAGAGATCTCCATGAACTTTTTATAACACAACAGCAAAGCAATACTACACCATCACTAAGGAAACTTTTTCCAAAGCCGTCTAAGGAAGCAAATATTTAAATATGCCAATAATCAGTAAGAAAACAGGAAGGAGTATTAAGCTAGGCAAGACGGCACACACATATAGGTTATAATTCTAGAACTTGGGAGATCTGCAAATATCTGGCATGGGAGGTCTTTAAAAGTTATCCTCTAGGGCTGGAAGATAAATGCAACAGGTCTTAAAGCACTTGCCATGCAAGCATGAGGACCTAAGTTCAAATCCCCAGAACCCACATAAAACCAGACACAGTAACACTCATTTCTAATCCCAGTGTTTCTAGGCAAGAAGACACGGGAAAACTCCCAGAAGCTCAAAGGACCAACTTGCCTGCCTTACACAGCAGCAAACAAACAAACAAACAAACCCTGTCTCAAACACAGTGGAAGGCAAGAACTGATCAATGTTCTCCCCACTCCCGTGAAAATATCCTCACCAAACAAACATAAAAAAAAAATCTCTTAAAAGATTTAAAATTAATCACACCAATTCCCACAAGGTTTTCCTGGTCTAAAAGAACTCACTGGTCAATGATTTCATATATGTAAAGAACATCAATCTTTAACTCACTCAGAAAGGAGAAATTTTTCTCCAACTCTCTTAAAGAGCTCAGCATAATTCTGCCAATAAAAATATAGACTAGCGGGGCTGGAGAGATGGCTCAGTGGTTAAGAGCATTGCCTGCTCTTCCAAAGGTCATGAGTTCAATTCCCAGCAACCACATGGTAGCTCATAACCATCTGTAATGAGATTTAGTGCCTTCTTCTGGCCTGCAGACACACACAGACAGAATATTGTATACATAATAAATAAATAAATATTAAAAAAAAAGCCGGGCGGTGGTGGCGCACGCCTTTAATCCCAGCACTCAGGAGGCAGAGGCAGGCGGATCTCTGTGAGTTTGAGGCCAGCCTGGTCTACAAAGGGAGTTCCAGGACAGGCTCCAAAGCTACAGAGAAACCCTGTCTCGAAAAACCAAAAAAAAAAAAAAACTAATTAATTAATTAATTAAAGACTAGCCAGGTGTGGCGGCACAGACCTCTAACCCCAGCACCAGGAGGCAGAGAAAAGAAGATCAGTTCAAGGCCATCCTCCACTACAGACAGAGTTCAGGCCCACTCTGAGCTACTTGAGACACTATCTCTATAAAAATGAAGATTGACATGCCTCATGATCATACATATAAACATCCTAAATAAGAAACAGAACCCAGCAATACATTAAGGAGGTAAATATGTCCTCCTCCCAAACGGTCACAGCACTCAAAGTGCTGTCTGTGAAACTCCACTGGCACCTGAGATTCTTTCAGAAATATTAACTCACAAATATTTTCACAACCAGGCCTGGCGGCACATGCCTTCAAGCCCAGCAGATGAATCTGCGAGTTTAAGGACTACAAAGAGTCCATGCCAGCCAGGACTAGATAGTGAGACCCTGACTGATGTTCTGTATTAGAACAAGAAGAACCATGAAGCTGCTATGTCCACTGAGTGGTGCGAGTGCTGCAAATGCTGAGTCAGAACGTGGGTTAGGGACTTCTCTCAATTTCTTACTGTGTATGAGTAAGTCTGTGTGTACCACATGTGATGCTCAGAGGACAATTTGCAGAAGTCACTTCTCTTCTACCATGTGGGTTCCAGGGACTGAACTCAAGTTTCAAATTTAGCTGCAAAGATTTACCATGGATCTAATTGCCAACTCCCTTTGTAATTACTTTTACAAGAATGAATATTTTTTAATATCTCAGTTTTAATGTCCCAACATGCTAAATATCAATGGACAAAACCCATAACAACACACTGAGGTTTATTGCACATTTTTTCTTTGACACAGAGTCTTATTCATTATGTAGCTCTGACTGATCTGGACCTTCCAGAGATATACCTATGCCTGCCTCCAGAGTGCTAGAATTAAGAGCATTTATACCATACCAAACAGACACACATCTTCATTCTATTTCTGAGGCTGAAGCAAGACTGCCTGAGCCAGCTCAGAGCCAACATGGGCAACGTTTAGAAATACTGGGTTGTAGGGGTGGGTGAGACTCAATGAGAGCACAGCTGGCATGTACCTCAGTGGTGAAAAGCTTGCCTAGCATGCACCAGACCCACAGTCCCATCCCCAGCACCAACGACAGAGGATGGGTGATAAGTAACAGTGAAATTGAACAAAGCATTAAAAAAAAAATCAGATGATCATTTTAACAAACAGAAAAATTAACAGTCATTCATAATTTTAAATTTCAGTGAATTAAGATAAAATGTCCACTCTCACTGTTTTCTATTTAACAGTACACTAAAAATTCTAACAAGAATTTAGGAGAAAAAAACAAAACCGGAAGTAATGACGACTAAAAGGGCGAGAGTAAACTCATCATTTGCAGATATTGTTCCTGTGTATGTAAAGACCTCAAAGCAATCTCCAAAAACATTACTGGAAGAATCAAGTGTTAAAATCACAGAATAAAAAAAAATAGAAAAAAGAAAATCAATTATATTTTTAAACACTAGTCATGAACACTAAAAAACAATTTTTAAAAATATTGTTTTCAACAGCAACAGAATATTAAATTCTAGAATGTGGAGCTGGAGAGATGGCTCAGCAGTTAAGAACACTGGCTGCTCTTCCAGAGGACATGGGTTCAACTCCAGTTCCTAGGGATCTAACACTCTCACACAGACATATATGAAAACAAAAGACCAATGCACAGAAAGTGAAGATGAATAAAACCATTTATAAAAATTCTTAGAATCTAACAAAGTCAGGCAAAGTCTCTATACCAAAAAACTACAACTCTGCTATAACAAAATACCTAAACAAAATAGGAAGCATACCATACTCAAAGACTTAGTACTCAAATGTAGATTCATTCTCTCTAAATTGACCTAAAGATCTATATAATTTTCAAACAAGGTCAACCTGAAGAAAATGATTTCTTCTAAAATTACAAATGAACTGAAAAATATTTTAAGAGGAAAAGTGTAGAGAATTCACAGTACCTTATTTCATACAGACTTATTTGCTTTTGTTATCAAGACCACATGATACTACTATAACTTTAAGCTACTAGATCAATGAGACAAGAGCTCATAGACAGACCTGTATTTGATTTTCAATAAAACTTAAAAGAATTATAAATAAATGATGCTGAGTAACTAAAAATACACATTTAAGAAGGGCTCTTAGGATTTATTTTGGTGAAATAACAGGGTCATTTCATTGCAATGAGTGTTCTTAATACTTACATTTTTTATTTTGATGTTTCCC
This sequence comes from Microtus oregoni, assembly GCF_018167655.1. Classification (NCBI taxonomy): domain Eukaryota; kingdom Metazoa; phylum Chordata; class Mammalia; order Rodentia; family Cricetidae; genus Microtus; species Microtus oregoni. The sequence continues at coordinate 2,754,094 of NW_024544720.1, forward strand.
CAGTCATCGTCCTATTTCAAAGACAAACAAAAATGTTTAACCACCTCTGCACAATTATTAAATTTGAAGCTACCTCAAATTAAAATTTACATGCCTGTCCCAAAACTAGAAATTCAATCCAGACCAGCTTGACTTTACATCACAAACTTCGATGTCTTTTAACTTAAACCTCTCTGATGCTCTGTTACCTTAGTTTTAAAATATTAATAATATACATTGGAAAGAAATGGAAAATCATAAAAGTCTGGTATAGGAGATATACACAATAAAGTTAATTATTATTAATCACCGTTTTAAATTAGTATTTTCTGCTATAGTCCAAAGCAAACTAAAGGACACAACTCAGCACAAACTAGTTATCCGAGTCCCTGAAGGCCAAAGATAGAATGTAGGAAGTAAACAGTTCTCCTCAATATCTATTCCTGACAAACAGGGCAGGCAGGCAGTTCTTCCAGAATGTCACATCAAACCCAACAAAAATATTTTTCTGCTATTCTATTCTTATGTGGTATTATAAACAATAAAAGAAAAAAACTCATCATTTTGTGGCCCCTCATCAAAGGCTGCTAATCTTGAACTCTCATTATAGAGTTTGTGTGATCATTACAGAGGAACAAGAGGGGAAATAGCTTTTCTCTCCTTTTAAATAAGCATTTTTATCCTCCCATCTCTAGGTGGAAGTTAGATAACAATGAATTTTTTTAATGTGCATTAGTGTTTTTTGCCTGTATGTACATTTGGTATGAGGGGTTCCAGATGCCCTAAAGTTACAGACAGTTGTGAGCTGCCATGTGGGTGCTGGAAATTGAACCCCGGTCCTCTGGAAAAATAGCAAGTATTCTTAACCACTGAGCCATCTCTCTAACCCCCACAACAGTTAATTACTCTTCTTTTTTCCTTTTTCTTTTTTTTTTGGGGGGGGGGGGTTGTTTTGGTTTGGTTTTTTTGGTTTAGTTTTTCAAGACAGAGCTTCTCTGTGTAGCCCTGGCTGTCCTGGAACTTACTCTGTAGATCAGGCTAGCCTTGAACTCAGAGAGATCTATCTGCCTGCCTCTGCCTCTTGAGCACTGGTATTAAAGTAATTACTCTTAAGAGAAAAATATTTTTCTTTAAAATGTAGAAAAGCGGGGGAAAATGTATAAGTGTCCCATTATTTGAAAACCAGGGCTTTGATGAAGATGTTAAACTCAATTTCAACATTCATATACATTATAAAAATATATACTATGGTATTTAAAAAAAAACAAATTACCCATACTGTTGCATTTTTATTATTCTATAGTTTATGTGTATGAATGCATACCTGGTATCTTGGGAAGTCAGAAGAGGGCATCAGATCCCCTAGAACTCTAGTTACAGACAGTTGTGAGTCCCCAGGTGGGTGCTGAGAATCAAATCTGAGTCTTTTGCAAGGCCAACAAGTGTTCCTAACAACTAATCCATTTCTCTAGCCCCTGGTTGTATATTTTTAACACATAAAATTTTCCATCTCTGTACATGAAATTATCAAAGATATGCAAATCCATTTTATGCTAGTCTACAACAAAAATAAACATCTTCATAGAAAAATTCAAACATTATAGGATGCTATAGTCCCGACCACTGGAGGTATCTACTGAAAAAAATTTTAAATGACACTTTGCAATATTATATTTTGAAATAGACATGATGTTTCTCACATACAGAACACCACTAGAAAGGGTTTAAACAGGAGGCAGAAGCAGGCAGATCTGTGTGTTCAAAGCCAGCTTGATCTACCTGGGGAGATTCAAGCCAGTCAGGACTACATCATAAGATCATGTCTCCAAAAATGTACATTAGTAATAATCATAGTGTCTAGTATTAATTATATAAGCAGTATTAATAAAATTTTAGATCACTTTTACCTTCAGTGTTCCTCCTTTCACCATAACTTTTTGTCTGGCTGGCTGGACTCCAGTCAGTGCAAAAAGCTGGGCCTTGAACACCATTGGAGGTTCATCAGTATTCAATTCTACACCTTCAAATTTCTCCTTTCCCCATTTTACTGTAACTGTAAAGAAAAACATAATTATTTTTCACTTACATACTTTTAAATTTATAGACCTCAAAATCAGAAAATACTTAGGGAATAACTCTTAAAGGTGAAAATATGCCAGGACCTACCATTTAGGAGATAGAGACAAGCCATCTTTGTGAGGCCCAAGCCAGTCAAGACTACAGAGAGACCCTGTCTCAATCCCAACCCTCCAAAAGGAAAAGTCAAAATATATCCTTCATTGTTTTATTTCCCAAATGAGTAATGTACATGCAATGGACCCAAAACAAAATTTTACCAGATCTAATTTGGTTTCTCATTATATAAATAAAGCTTGCTGAGAGCACAGTTCAGTGGTACAGCATCTGCCTAGCATAGAGATGACATGAGCTAAATTCCCAGCACTGCAGGATAAAAGAGGGGGAGGAAGAAGGGGAGGAGAAGAAAGGGAGATAAGAAAGGAAGGAATGGGACAGGGAGCAGAGGGGAAAGAAGAGACTAACTTGAGAAGTTGATTGATTCATGTCACAAAATTGGTTATTAACTATCATCCAAGTATTCTAAATTATACATCAATAAGTTCTGTATATCAAGATGAACCTCTGATCCCACTGAACTATCTCCCAGAATAAAGTTCCCAGCCTTCAGGATGTGTTAGCTTAAGAACCATTTAAAGCAGTGGTTCTCAACCTCCCTAATATTGTGACCCTTTAATACAGTTCCTTATGTTGTTCTGAGCTCCCAAACATAAAATTATTTTCATTGTTAATTCATAACTATAATTTTACTACTGTTATGAATCATAATGTAAATACCTGTTTTTCGATGGTCTTAGGCAATCCCTGTGAAAGGGTCAAGACCCACAGGTTGAGAATCACTTACTTACAGCAATAGACACTGCTGGAACAATGAGTCCGAAAGACAAAAGAGATTGTGAGAAAACAAAACAATCTCAGCAAGCGATGGTGGCGCACGCCTTTAATCCTAGTACTTGGGAGGCAGAGGCAGGTGGATCGCTGTGAGTTTGAGGTCAACCTGGTCTACAGAGCTAGTTCTAGTTCTAGGAAAGTCAGGGCTACACAGAGAAACTCTGTCTCCAAAAAGAAAAAAAAAAAAATTGAGGGAAGAAAAGAATACTGAAAACAGGGTAAGGAATTATAATTCAGGCTGAGTATGTAGTTGCACACTCAGGAAGTGAATTCTTGGGCCCATGAGATGGTTCCGTGGGTAAAAGCCTGATGTTCGGTTTACAAGCTTGATGACCCGCATTCGATTTCCAGATCTCAGTGTAGAAAGGTAAAACCAACTCCCAAAAGTTGTCTTCTCAAAATGTGTGCCTGCACATGCAAACTGGCATGTGTGTGTATGTGCGCACACATGCACCATTCTTTTTTAAAAAGTATTATACTTCTAAATTATAAGAAAGGTGTATGAAAAATAAAAGGTTGTTTCCCAAACAAAGAGATACTCAAGTGTTCAAAAAAATCCAAAGAAATGTTGGCTACATATGTGAGCTATGGTCTCCCTGCCTCCATTATTTGGGGTTTTGAGGTTTAAGTTTTAGCGTATAGCTGAGACTGGGCTCAAACTGGTAATTCTCCTGCCTCAACTTTCTGAGTACACATGCCTGCAAGCACAGAATTTTAAAAGTCTTTTAACTTTTTATTACATTTTACTTATTACTGAGCATATATGTTTATGTATGGGGTGTGTAAGCTATTGCAAGCATATTAAGGTCACAGAATAACTTGCATGGGTTGGTTGATTCTCTCCATCCACCATGTGGATGGGTACTGAGGATGCAACTCAGATCATACAAAGCACTTTTACTTCACTGTTCCCGCCCTACTCCCCGCCACAAATGTTTCTCATGACGGTTAGTGAGGGTATAGAAAAACTAGAATCCTGTGCACAGCTGGTGTGAACATAAAATAGCAGTTGCAATGGAATAAACAGGAACTACCTCAAGAAAAAATTAAGCTAGGTAGTGGTGGCGACCACTTTCAGTCCCAGCACTCAGGAGGCTGAGACAAGAGAACCTGTGAATTGGAGGAGGCCAGCCTGGTCTATAAAATGCAAGTTCCAAGACAGCCAGGATTATATAGAGAAACTGGCTCAAGAAATACAAAAAAAAAGCATGGCTCAACTTCAAATAGCTAACTTTTGAAATATGTAAACAATAAAACTCAAGCAAATATACTGAAAACTGAGTCTTTTCAAAAATGGAAATTTCAAAACAAATTCCAGCTTCTAGAAATCAAAACTTTAATTCCTGACCCAGACTCCACTTCTAAACTCTATCAACAGAGTATGCTAAAGCCAGATTTAATGAGTCCAGAGAGAAGGCTCAGGAGGTAACAGCACTTGTTGCTAAGCCTGACAACCTGGGTTCAATCAGACAATCCACATGGTGGAAGAAGAAATCAATTCCCATGACCACCAAACACATTTTGCATGCACACCCACCTCATACAGAATAAATAAACATTGATTTAATAATAAGTACATTACCCATCTTTAGAGAGAATCTAATATAGAGATGATGTGATAGTTATAATGATGTTTATTATAAAGATTAAAGGCTCAAAGAACAACAATTTTCTTTTTAAGACATGGTCTTACTATATAGCCCTGACTATAATTTGAAGTGTAGATCAGCTTGGCCTTGAACTCACAGGAAGATTCTGCCTCCCAATGCTGGGATTAAAGGTGTACACCACCACACACACAACTAAACAAAAGTCTTGAGTAAGGAAGTATTATTTATTGTTCTGTTTGATCTTGCTTTTTTGAACAGGGTCTTCCTGTGTAGCCTACATTGTACCAAAATTTACTGTCCTTCTGTCTCAGTGCTTCAAATGTTGAGACTAGAGATATGAACCACCATAACCCAACCAGGAAAGATTTCTTGAAGGAATTATTAACTTTTGAATTATCACTGCCAACTTTTGAGTTGAATCTCAAAGCAAAGGTCAGAGAAGTATTCTTAAAACAGACAAGGAAAACAAAAATTTAGCATGAGTTCTGAGATAGCAATAATTCCTAGAGTGTATTAGAAAGTAGCAGAGAAAACTGGAAGCTATTAACAAGGGTGAAGTGGAAAAGGCAGCATATGGCCAGGCAGTAGTGGTGCATGCCTTTAATTCCAGCACTCGGGAGACAGAGGTAGGCCAGCCTGGTCTACAGAGCAAGTTCCAGGACAGTCAAGGCTACACAGAAAAACCCTACATCAAAAAATAAAAAAAAAATAAAAAGATAAAAAAAACAGAAGAAGAAGAAGAAGAAGAAGAAGAGAAGAGGAGGAGAAGGGGAAGGAGAAGAGAAGAAGGAAGAAGAGAGGGAGAAGGGAGAAAAAGAAGAGGGAGAAGGGAGAAGAGGGAAGAAGAAAGAGGAGGAGGAGAAGAAGAGGGAGGACAGGGAGGAGAGGGAGGAGAGGGAGAAGAGGGAGAAGGGAAAAGGAAGGAGAAAAGAGAAGGGAGGAGGGAGAAGGAAGGAGGAGGAGGAGGAGGAGAAGGAGGAAGAAGAAGAAGAAGAAGAAGAAGAAGAAGAAGAAGAAGAAGAAGAAGAGCAGGAGGAGGAGGAAGGGTAGCATATGGCACACTGAAACATACATATGGTCTTTTATGGTATATGCAATGTGTAATCCCTGAAAGAGTTAAAGAATAAAGGCTGCTTGGTGTGTTTGATTATTAGACAACTCTAACAGGAGCAGGAAAAATAGGTTCAAATATAGCATAAATTGTAATCTAAAGAGACAAAAAGCAAAGACACTGAGAATACAGTTTAGTGGTTTCTACTTAGCATGCACAAGTTCCTCCTAGGTTTGATCTCCAATAACACAATAACAAGTTGCGTGTGTGTGTGTGTGTGTGTGTGTGCGTGTGTGTTTCCTTCTTTTTTGGTTTTTCGAGGCAGGGTTTCTCTGTGTTGGTTCCCTGTCTGTCCTAGAACTTGCTCTATAGACCAGACTGGCTCTAAAATAAGAGATCGGCCTAACTCTGCTGGGATCAAAGCATTACCCACCATATGTGGCCTACAAGTTTTAAAGTAATGTATAATAATAGTACAAGATAAAAAAATAAAAAATAATAATACAAGCTAAAGATAACACAGGACAAATGAAAATAGTATTAGATATAAAGGAGAGGACGCCAGGTGTTGTGGTGTACATTTTTAATCCCAGCAATTGGGAGGCAGAGAGGGGCGATTTTTGAGTTCCAGGCCTGCTAGGCCTACACAGCTAGCCCTTGTCTCCTGTCTCCAAACAAAAAAAATAATAAAAGAATCCATCCTAAGATTAACTATTATTCTTGGTTCATATAATTCTTTAAAAGCAATCAATGTCTTATAAAGGATGTCAAAGTGGAGAGTCAGAATAATCAATAAACCACATCCATAGGCAACTGGAGTTGCCATATACATTTCTGGAAGCCATTTTGACTAAGAGTAGGAAAAGTGAAGTCCATTAACTAAGGAAAACATGATCCTTGGTCAGTATCTTGGAAAGCCTGAAAGAAAAGACTGCCAAATGCCAAAGAGAAAGAAACAGCACTCGCCAGTATTTGTATTGATCTACCCTTTGAAGCTAACACTATGCTGCATCTTCGCAGTCTAAAGCAATGTATGCTGAAGTTAAAACGAAGCATCAAAAAGACTGATTTGCAGACGGCTTCGAGATAGAACTGAAATTGGCACAAAGGGGGCGGTAGAACCAAAAGGGTGAGCAAAGGGAGCTACTGAAGCAACCCCAAAAGCAGAAGACAAGCAAACCTTATACCGGAGACCTTCCCCCAACTTCCCTCCATGCTCATTTCACTGCTATCATCCAGGAGCTCAAAGCAAGCACGCTCGACCAGCCTGATCTTCTGAGCCCCAGGACACACCTTCACCTTTCCCAGCACACTAGGTCAGCGACAGAAAGTATTCTGCAGAGTCACGACTCTTGAGGTTTTCCGTGTCTCCACCCCTGCTCCCACCCCACCCACTCGGAGACACGGCGGACAAGCTCCCACACGTAGCTGGGCGCCGACTCGCGCGGCGGCTACCCCGCACTTCCCACAGTGGCCCTCCGCGGCTGTGCCCTGCGCGCGCCTCTGCAGGCTGGGCCTAGGCGGAGGCCTACCATCGGCTGCGAGAGCGCGGCGGGAGGGAGGATGGTGCTCACCGGAGTAGAGAGGCATGGTGGGGCAGAAGGGAGGAAACGGCGCGGGAGGCTGGGTCTGACAAGGGCGGCAGAGGGATCTGAAGCAGCTCGTGGAGCCTGCCGGGGACGAAGCACGGTGGTGGCGGTAGCTCCGCTGCGACAAGCCTCATTCAAACCGGCCACTAGCGATGACGCAGCAGCACGCTGTTCGCCCAGGGAGCCGCTGCAGGAGGGAGGCGCTGCACGGGGCAGAGGCGGGGCCGGGGGGAGGGAAATAAAGGGAAGGGGGTGGGCCAAGTGGAGGAGGGGACCGGGGACGGGGGGCGGCCGGGGGAGGTGAGGGAGGAAGGCGGGGCCTGGAGGTGAGGGGCGGGCTGAAGTTGTGGGGGCGGGGCCTGGGAAGAGCAGCGTGGCCCGAAGGATGATGGGAGTGCGGGGCAGGCTGAGGAGAGAGGTGGGGCCTGATGCTTAAAGGAGGAAGAGGAGTTAGTTACGAGGAGCGGAGGAGGAAAGAGGCACAGATGAGGAGCAGCGGCGGGGGCCTGGGGTAGAAAGCCAAGGAGATAAGCCATAGAGGGGTGGGAGGAACTTGGTGGTGAGTAGAGGAAAGTGAGCAGGCCGACGCCTGGAGGTGTATCGGAAGGAGCAAAGGTGGACACTGGAAGGACTGAGACTAGCAAAGGAGTGAAAGTGGAGATCCAGGCCAAGAGGGGGAGGGGGCCTGGTGGGATGCAGTCCACCCGCAGGCCTCGAGGCCCTTGCCCTGCCACAGGTTCTGTACTGTGCTTTCATTAACCTGTCCGTTGCCTTTTACTAACTCATCACATTTCCGGTTTGTTTGTTTGTTTTTGAGAAGGTCTACTTCGAGGCAGGGTTTCTCTGTGTAGCTTTGAAGCCTGTCCTGGCACTCACTCTGTAGACCAGACTGGCCTCAAACTCACACAGATCTGCCTGCCGCTGCCTGGGATTAAAGGCGGGCGCCAACTGCAGGTTTATGGATAAACAAGGCCAGTGGAATATGATCAAATATCAGGGGTATATATAATTTTTATGGGTTTTGGTATTTGGCCTGCGCGTATGTCTGAGGGAATCGGATCCACTGGAACTTGAGTTACTGACAGTCATGAGATGCCACCTGGGTGCTGGAAATTGAAACCCGGTCCTTTGGTAGAGCAGCCAATGTCTTAGCCACTCCCCAGCCCCAATATCAGAGTTTTCATAAATCTTATTAATGTATCCATGACAAGAGAGGAAGACCTTACAATCACATTTGTTAACGGGACTTTATAAACTATACCACTGTTTAGGATGCTTTCTTCCTCTTAACATGAATTTTGTCTGTCTTTAACACCCCCCTTGTTGCTTACTCTTTCATATGAACAAAGGCTACTCCTATCAAGTCATAGCCATTCTCTCCTTTCTCCCACTAGTGTCTAAAGCACTCAAAATAGGATACAAAATGAATAAAACACAAATCCTGTCTAATAAGGCCTAGGATAACTCAAAGTATCACCATATGCGTTCATTAAATCCAGGACTCTCTAAATGGAGCCCTTTGCTGGAAGCAACAAAAATCAGAGCTGGCCAGGGATGAAGAAAGAACTATCTGGCTCAGCCTCCTCCCCAAATGCATCGAGGCGTGTGGTGTGGACTTCGCCAAGTGGAAAAGCCCCTCAGTGGTTTGCCATAGCTGCAGTAACCAATGGCCACAAACTTGGCCATTATCTTATCAGTGGTGTAGTCAGGAACCCGGGGAGCCTTAACCATAAGGTGTTGGCAGGATAACTTCCCCTGGAAGTACCAATGGAGAAATCTAGTCCTTGCCTTGTCTAGGTGTTACAAGCCGTCCATGTTCATTGGCTGCTAACTCCATCTCTGCCATGGTTATCATGCTTCCTTTGCCAGCTTTTTCTGACTTTGCTGCCTCCCTCGTTTTAAGCTCCCAATAATTACACTGGCTTCACCTGAATAATTCAGGCCAATCTTCTCAAAGTCTTTAAACACACAAGTAAATCACTATTTGAAGGTAGTATTCACAAGCTCAGGGATTTATATGTGGACATGTTTGCAGGAGCTTTGTTTTATCTGCAAGATACTTCCAAAAACAAGCATGTAAGGTAAAAAAAAAAAATCTACTGTCCTTTCTTATAACATCTTTAACTTTATTCCAATATTTTTTCTCTGCTTCATAATTCTTGTAGAAAAAGGTCTGCCTTAAATATTTTAAGAAATACATTATGTCTAGGACAGTGCTTTGCTTTAAAAGATGTTCAAATATTTTCTAAATGGATGCGAAACATAGTTGAAGATCAATAGAGATGCAGATTGTATCAAGTAAATACATGTTTCTGTGACAAAGAGGCCTCAAAATTCAGCTGTTTGAAGTAGAGGGTTGTGGAAGAGTCAGAGAAGAATGAAGGAAAGGTTGGTGCCACCTATTACACTAACTGAATATAAATGGGGCCGATCAGACAGCTCAGTGGGCAAAGAGGCTCTGAGTTTGAGCTCTGGAACCCACTGATGGAAGGAGAGAGCTCACACCCACAAGTTGATCTCTGACTCCGTGCAGAGAACAAGGGAGACAGAGAGGGACACACCCAGGGCAAGAAGTCAGGCAGCCACTAATCATCCAGACATGAGAAGCAGTGAACGTGAGCTATACAGAATGAAAGAAAGGTAAAAAATAAATAAATAAATGAATAAATAAATAAATAACAAAAACACCAACGGCAAAAAAGAAACAGATTAAGTTAAAGGGGTAGCCAGAAATAAACCTAAACTAGGCCAAGTAGTCATAACTGATAAGAAGTCTCTGTGTCATGATTTGGGTGCTGGTTGGTGACCCAAAAGAAAAAGCCTGATACAACTGGATTCCCAGGAAGTAGAGTTAGCATGGTTGTAAGTCACTATTTGGGTGCTAGGACTTGAACCCACATTGTCAGGAAAAGCAGCCAGTTGTCTTAACTTTGAACTGGCTCTCAGCCCCCTCAGCCATTTTAAACAATTGCTGTTTGTACCAATTAGCATTTAACCAATCTTTTAATATTTACTATCTATTAGCAGTTAATGATGTGTACTATTCTATTTATGTGTATATATAGCAGTTATATTTCCACTTAGATTATGAATAGTTCATTGTACTGATGACTAGTTTGACTAGAGCTTTCAGGATTGTATAATGTTCTGACATACTGCAGTGTTTATATCTGTAGAGTCAACTAGATGACTCAGTGTGTAGAGGTGACTGCACGCAAGCCTGATAAAACCCGAGTTCAATTCCCATATTTCACCAGGTGGCAGGAGAAAACTGATTCCTGAGAGCTTTCCTGTGGCCTCCATATGAGTACCATGGCATGAAAACCTCTGCACACCTCTGTACTCATATACACATGAACACACAAATTAATAAATACTATAATGTGATCTATATTGTCTACTTCATGTCTGCACAATAGTTGCATCTCACTTCTTTATCTGTGTGCTCCCTAGCTCTAGCACAGACCACCATAAACTAGGAAATATATTTATGAATGTTAGTAATGGAATTCAGAGAAGAATTGAGGGATGTTGAAGGCATTTGGGAGTATCAGAGCTGTAGATAACAACAGAAAAAAGCAAAACCGAAAACAAATTCATTAATGTGACAATTACATGTTAATTATATACTCTTGGACCCCTATATGCCAGGAACTCACAGTCCATCAGAAAATAAGGAAACAATATCACACACATGCCTTTAGTTCCAGCAAAGCAGACTGAGGCAGGTGGATCTCTGTATGAGACCAGCCTGGTCTATATAGTTATAGTCTATAGAGTCCTAGGACTATATAATGGGACTGTGCCTCAAAATAAAACAAAATATAAAAAATATGTGGCCAGAAATGGTGGCTTATGCTTATAATCTTAGCATTCAAAAAACAGAAACAAGAGAGTTATGAGCGATAGGCTAACCTGGGCTATATAGTGAAAACTTGTCTTGTAAAAGTAAAATTATTAAAAATAGCAGTATATATGGAAGCTAGGAGGGAGGAAAGCATGATACAGCAGAAGGATATGTGGGGCTGTGGGAAGAGATAAGGCATGGTGGACAATATGAGGCATGGTGAAAAGTATAGATACCAGGGGGAAATGTTCAGTCTTAATTTAACAGAGCTCCTGTCATCAAAAAAGAAAAGTAATACTGACACTTCCACATATTGGGCTGCTCCAGATTTTTTTAAAGGACAACCTTTACAGAAAGACAAAACTCGTCTCTCTCCCCATACCAGTTCACATCTCACAGGCAGTGCTAACTTTATCTTTTCTGATTTCAGATCTACTGGTAATTCTACAATTCTAAAGAATATAACATTATTATTTATCAAGCTTAATGGAATATTTATTGAATTTACACTGAAAAATATGAGAACATATGTTATACTATCTACAATCCACCTCTCTCCCACTTTCTATGTATTTTTTTATTGAAAATACATTTTTTCATAAAATATATTCTGATCATAGTTTCCCCTCCCTGAACTCCTTCCAGATACTCCCATTTCTCACTCACCCAACTTGACATTTTCTCTCTTTCTCTGGAGAACAGGCAGACAAAAAAAGCGAACAAACAGGAATCTTAAAAATAAGAGAAATAAGCTGGGCATAGTGGCACACAGCTTTGATCCCAGCACTTGGGAGGCAGAAGCAGGTGGATCTCTGAGTTCAAGGCCAGCCTTGTCTACAGAGCAAGTTCTAGCAAGGACTACACAGAGTCTTGAACCTTGTCCTCCCAAAAAAAATCAAAATATACAACCAAAAGACCAATTACAAAAAAAGATGTTCAGGCAAAGTAGTATGAGAAAAAATGTCAACAGAAATGCCATTGAATTCATGCCTTGCCCTTAAGTGTGGTTAAGATACTCAGTAAAACGCCTTTGGAGAGAACTAGTTGTTCCTCTGCAAGCAGATGTCAATTGGAGAAAACGTTTTGGTTAGGCATAGGAGATGGTACCCACTTGCCCCTCTTGGGGCTGGGATCCCTTCTGGCTTGGCCCTGTGCATGCTGCCAGTCTTTGCAAGTTCAAATGTGCATTAATCCTGTTGTGTCTCTAAGATACTGTCTCCTTGGGACCATCCACCGCCCCCCTAGCCTTCAAAATCCTTCTTCCTTCTCTATCTATAGCTCCCTGAGTCCTAAGGGGTGGGGTTTGATGAAGCTATACCCTGTAACACTAAGGGACTGGAGGATGCTGGGAGAATCTGGTGGCCAGGTCTGCTTTGATATGTTAAATAAATATCTCAGTTAGTCATTTGTCCTGGGTTGAGAGTTTTCTAAGACTTTGCCACTATTCCTCAGGCCTCACCAATACAACCAGCCTTCAGAGAGCTCTGTACTGGTTGGAAAGAATTTCTCTCTTTTTTTTTCATTTTGGTTTTAGTTTTTTAGGACAGGTTTTTGTGTGTGTGTGTACCTTTGGCTGCCCTGGACCCAGCACTGTAGACCAGACTGGCCCTAAACTCACAGAGATCCACCTGCCTCTGCCTCCTGAGTGCTGGGATTAAAGGCATGAACAACCACAACTGGCTGCTTTTTTAATCATTGAAATTTTTAGTTCTTTTACTCCTCAAATTTCTGTCCTAGTTAGGGTTTCTATTGCTGAGATGAAACACCATTGACTGGTCCAGCAGGACACAAATGGGAGCACAGCACGAACCTTGAAGGGAGAGGAATGAAAGACTCAGAAACGGACAGCAGGTCTGTGTTCTGATCGAGCTGCCAACTTTATTTTTTCTCAGGAACATTATATATCAAAAAGACAGCGGGGGAGGGTAGGATGCTGAAATGTCAGTTCTGGAGACAACCCTAGCTGATAGGAAGAGATAAGGGGATGCTGAGGGTCTGTAAATGTATATAGGGGAAATGCTAATCACTTTCTGAGGCCTGGGACCTGCTACGTCTGCTGGCATTCTTAACTCACAGGGTAGATAAGGGTACGGAACTTGCCCTACAGAGGTGAATAGCTTACTTAACTTGTGAGCTAAGATGAGTATAACTAAATACAGGTCTTTGTTCCTAGCAGTCTTCCCTTTTTATAAGTATTAGTATGAGGAGAGTTAGAGGTCATCTGGTAGATGAGCGGGCATTAACCGGGCAGGGGGTAGGCAGAGGCCCAGTCCTCCCATGTTTACTTCGTGGGGGAAATTTCTTTCGGCTTTTATGTCAATACTTCTCGACATCAACCTCTATGCAATCAGGCATGTTCCTCAGGAGACCCAGAGATGGAATGCATGGTCCTCTCATGCTTGCCTTGAACCCCTTGCTAGTGCCCATGTCTGTCGTGGACAGACACACATATCTCTGGGTGTTCTGTGGCTCCTATAGGAGACTTGCTCTCAAGGGGCTCTTCTAGCCCTCGATCAGCCAGATCAAGCAGGTGACAGTGAACTTGAATGGGCTTGGAGGCCAGGGAATCCACCTGTTGGCAAATAAACCCCGTGAGCCTATTGACGGCCCACGGCCCAAAAGCCATCAATAATAAAAATCCTAAAAGGGGCCCCAAAAGGGAGGGTAAGAGGGTGGTGACCCAGGGAGAGATGGAAAACCAGTTTTTAAACCATCCCTCCTCTTGCTCTCTTTGCATTCTTCTATGCTCTAATCCTTTTCTGACCTTAGCCATACTGTCTCTAACTATTCCAGTGTGATCAGCATAGAAACAATATTTTTCTTTTAAGGCAGTGCAAAGGATCAAAATCTAAAAATTCTTAATATTATGATTTTTTAAAATGCTGGTGTGCCCCCGGCGGGCTCGCAGAGCAGCCACTAGCCCGGCAGAGATGGTTGTGGGTCCCTGTAAGATCCCGGGGGGCCATATGAGCAGGTGGCAAGCTCACAGAGCAGCGGGAGCCTGATGGGTCCCCAGCTGCTCGCTCCAAGGTCCCCAGTGGGGCGGGCTGCTTGCCAAGCCGTGAACCAGCAGAGACAGCTCCCGGAGGGTCTGGGAGAAAGGAGACAGAGACATGGACACAACATGTTGAATATTTATTCAGGGGGTTATGAAGGGGAAAGGGAGAAGTGGGGGGCAGAGAGAGAGAGAGAGAGAGAGAGAGGGGAACAGAGAGACAGAGAGACACACATGCACATGCCAAGAGGGGACAGTAAGAGAGAATCCAAGATGGTGGGTGGGGGTGGAGGGGGAGTGGGCGTGGCTTGCCCCTTAAAGGGCCAAAAGAATAACATTCCCAGATCCTTTTTTATAATAAAAAGCAGGAAGCCGGGTGGTGGTGGTGCATGCCTTTAATCCCAGCACTCGAGAGGCAGAGGCAGGCGGATCTCTGTGAGTTCGAGGCCAGCCTGGTCTACAAGAGCTAGTTCCAGGACAGGAACCAAAAAGCTACAGAGAAACCCTGTCTCGAAAAATTTAAAAAAAAAAAAAAGCAGATTAGACACCACAGTTTGACGGAATTGGGGCAGCAAATTCTCAAGACTGCTTCCGGCTGATTTGTGGGTGTCATCTTTGGGGGGGAACCTGAGAGAAGGCTGGGTGCTGGCCACATCTTGGCATAGCTGGTCTCTTTGCTCCCGACCGGGTGTCTGTGGCATGGAAATGTCTGGTGACCCTTATCCTATTTAAGGTATTGGCAGAACACAGAACAAAGTTAAATTAAGGAAAAAAAATTTGGACCAGGGAATCGAGGGGGTATCTGACCTGTTTAAGATCCTTTAATCCGGCTCCCTGGAACTCACAAGAACTCCTTGGGTTTGTGAAAACAGAAGTTTTAGACACATGGAAGGCAGCATAAGAGAGAAATTTGATTTGAAATTTATTTGGTGAGGTAACCTGGAAAAACCTCTCAGCTATCAAACTGTCAGAGATCTTTGAGAAGGATAAGATTTTACTTGAGTTACTGATTTTAAAAATGACAGAGAACTTACTTGGTTGGCACCCAGAGCTTCTCTTTTGGGTCCTCCATGGTCACTGAAGGTTGCACTTGACCTTTGCTGGTTAGCATCAGGCCTGCTAGGCTCCCGAAGACCCTGTGGGCTAAGAAATCTGTAGGAAGACAGGCCTACTTTGACCTGAGCAGCTAGGCTGTCGATTCCAGCGATTCCGTCCACATCTAGAGGTCTTTAGTTTAGACAAAAGGCAGTTTTGCTCAATGGTCAGCACTCGGCAGTCGAAACGAACTGCAGAAGGACGTTATTCTGCGTGCGTGTCTTCTGTCTTCTTTGGAGGAAGCAGAGTGTTGCTGCTAAGGAGCCAACCTGTCTCTTCTTGTTATGAAAAGTTTTTTAATAATTAAATACTTAGGGCTGGAGAGATGGCTCAGTGGTTAAGACCATTGCCTGCTTTTCCAAAGGTCCTGAGTTCAATTCCTGGCAACCACATGGTGGCTCACAACCATCTGTAATGAGGTCTGATGCCCTCTTCTGACCTGCAGGCATACACGCAGACAGAATATTGTATACATAATAAATAAATATTTTAAAAACATAATCAAATACTTAAATATCACATTCCCTAGATCTCTGAGCAGTTGAGGGCTATTTATTATGTATAGCTGCAGTATAGAATCTGTCTGGAAGGTTGTGTCTGAGCTTTACTGTACTGGCTCTTAACAGGTAAGATTTACACTCGTAAAAAGACAGAAGAAAAAAACTGTTTGTAATATAAGGTTAATGGCAGAACTAACAATGGTGGAGAACAGCTTACTATATTTTTAAGAGACTTAAAAGTACATACCAGTTTAAAATATGAGACCTATGATTTTGTAATCTGAAATGGGATATAATGAACAATTATTATACACAGAAAGAGTGAACAGGAAGTGGGCAACGTGGGTGTCTTTGATGGGCTCTATCAAAGGCATGCCATTGCACAAAACACATGTAACAGAGTTAACAAGAGGATTTCTGATGGAGGAAGGTCATTGGCTAATAAAGGAACTGCCTTGGCCCATTTTATTGGTTAGAAGATAGGTGGGAGGAGTAAACAGAACAGAACGCTGGGAGGAAGAGGAAGTGAGCTCAGACTACACAGCTCTCCTCTCGGGAGCAGACGCCTGAGAGAGACGCCATGCCCCGCTCCTGGGCAGACACACGCCATGAAGCTCCAACCCAGGATGGACTAGACTAGAATCTTCCCGGTAAGACTGGTTCTCACAGATTATTAGAGATGGGTTGATCGGGATGTGAGAATTAGCCTGTAAGTGCTAGAGCTAAAGGGCCAAGCAGTGTTTAAAAGAATACAGTGTCCATGTAATTATTTCGGGGCATAAGCTAGCCGAGAAGGCAGCTGGGGTGCTGGGGACGCAGTCCCGCCGCCCTTATTACTACAAATGGCGCCCACGTGGACAACTGAATCCACAGAGAGCCTGAAAAAGCTTGGGAAAGAGTAAAGCATGTTTTCTTGATAGTGACAATTTCTCGGATCTACTCTGCTTGCCAGAGGCAAGCAAGCACCTCATCTAAGAGAGGCTTCCTGACTCAGCTTTAGCTGCAAAACCCTACAGCTCATTAAGAGGTCCTGCCACGAAACACTTAAATGGTGTTGACGAAAAGCTGAACGCATGCTTTTCGGTTTTCAGCCGTAGCAGGAAAAAAGCTGCGCCATTTAAAAATGCCAGCTTTCTGGACTGTCCTGCCAGGGCAAACTCTGACTCTTTTATGAAGGCGGTTCGTGCGGTTTGCAAGCACAGGCTGCTGAAGCTCTTGCTGGCAGGGACCTTGAAATGACATAGAGTTGTGGCAGTAAACATGCCTACAGTCAGTACCTCAGCCATGAGGCTGGAAAGCTAAGGAATGGACTGGATCTAGCTGGCAAAGCCAAGCCTTTAATCCTACCCATATTGCTCAGTAATTTAAAGGCTCGTGTGGTCAGAAAAAGAGAGATATACAGTAAAGAGAGATTCAAAGACAGAGAAAATTTCTGAATGGTTTAAAGTGTGTTAAAAATATATGCAGACTAAAAGTTGAAGTTCTTAAAGTAAAAAACGAAAAAAAGGGAAGAGAGTTGTTGTGTGTGGTAGTACACACCTTTAATCCCAACACTTGGAAGGCAGAGGGAGATTGACCTCTGTGACTTCAAGGTGTGGTAGCACACGCCTTTAATCCCAGTGCCTAGAAGGCAGAGACAAACAGATCTCTGTGAGTTCAAGGTGTAGTAGTGTACACCTTTAATCCCGAATGCCTGGGAGGCAGAGACAGGCAGATCTCTGAGAGTTCAAAGACAGCCTGGTCTACAGAGTTACTTCAGGTCAAAGATACAGAGAACCTGTCTCAAAAAGCAAAGAGTTAAAAGTAAAAATAAACAAAATAGAGGTTAAAACAAAACTGCACAAAGATGGAAAATACACAGAGACTTTTGATACTGTATGCTATTATGCTCTCTTTAAATTATTTAAATGCTGAGGAAGGAGCAACAGATGCTAAAAGATATTTATTTATAAATGCTGCTGAACTAATCCAACATAGATATCTTGATGCCTTGACTTTGAAATTTGGATCTAAGGATATGATACTTTGGAAAAGAGATTCTTATTTTGTTTTCACAGAGGATGAGACGCTGTTCATTTCTTCTATTCTGATTTGGTATGATGGACCACGTCCTCCTGAAGGGTTGGTGTGAACACCTTCAGAAAATTGCTTCGCTCAACTGCCAACTGAGATGAAACTAGCACACAGGTTATACCATGAAAGACCTAATTAATGACGCCCCCATTCAGCAGGAAGCAGTTTGGAGAGAAAAAACTGCGCCCATGTTCCCAAATATGGTTTATAAACGTTCTTTTACATTTAAAGGGGGATATGATATAGGTATGAATAATTTGCATTAGTATAGAATTTGCTTTAATGATAGAGATTTAAGGTCAATTTTGTTATATGTATAAGTGTTTCTGATTTTGATTAAGGTATTGTGATTGTGTAGTTCATTTAAATATGTACTGTATAATTAAGAAATATAGGTTGTTAATGGATAATCATCTATAATAGTAAAGCTTGTAGTCATGTTAGTTAGATTTTCTAGATATATAGAGATATATTTTAGATAGACATTCTTCATGTCTTTCAAAGATTACAGAATAGGACATTTAGCCGGGCGGTGGTGGCGCACGCCTTTAATCCCAGCACTCAGGAGGCAGAGGCAGGCAGATCTCTGTGAGTTCGAGACCAGCCTGGTCTACAAGAGCTAGTTCCAGGACAGGCTCCAAAACCACAGAGAAACCCTGTCTCAAAAAAAAAACAAAAAAAAAAAGAATAGAACATTTAATGTTTTAATAACTGAGGACTTTTCATGACAATGAGACACTCTGCTCCTGGCAGCACCAATCTACTTCAAGAGGAAGATGGGCATCGAAGAGGCACCTTATGGAGTTTGATAGCCATTTGGGCAAGAAACTGCTCTTGCCTGGACTAGTGCATAAACTGGACACAGAGAACCCGCAGAGAGAAGACTACTGAACTTGCCTAAGGTGAGATGATCTTTTGGGGTTCCTGATTCATGAAAGAGTCTGTGAGACATTCTGCAGGACACAACAGATAGTGACTGAACTGACTTTGAATTTTCCTGCTTTATGGAAATGTCTGCTGGATACCATGGGCCTGAAGGCTGAAGATGGATGCCCCAACGGTACAGAGGAACTTTGGGTGACTGTCCAGGCAGCGAGATGTCTCTGTCATTTCTAGAGTTTTAAAAGTTGCTTTTTTCTTGTTTGCTTAGGTAGTATTGTATCTTTCTGGAGTCTTCGATGGAGTTAAGAATAGTTAGTTATAGTTATAGTTTTCCTTAGTTATGATAAAGATTATTGTAACTTTTACTTGATAACTGTTTCGTTATATGTAATTTTGCTATGTTAAAGTTAAAGCCTTTTTTTTTTGTTTAAACAGAAAAAGGGGAAATGATGGAGGAAGGTCATTGGCTAATAAAGGAACTGCCTTGGCCCATTTTATTGGTTAGAAGATAGGTGGGAGGAGTAAACAGAACAGAACGCTGGGAGGAAGAGGAAGTGAGCTCAGACTACACAGCTCTCCTCTCGGGAGCAGATGCCTGAGAGAGATGCCATGCCCCACTCCTGGGCAGACACACGCCATGAAGCTCCGACCCAGGATGGACTAGGCTAGAATCTTCCCGGTAAGACTGGTTCTCACAGATTATTAGAGATGGGTTGATCGGGATGTGAGAATTAGCCTGTAAGTGCTAGAGCTAAAGGGCCAAGCAGTGTTTAAAAGAATGCAGTGTCCGTGTAATTATTTGGGGGCATAAGCTAGCCGAGCAGGCAGCTGGAGTGCTGGGGACGCAGCCCTGCCGCCCTTATTACTACAGATTTCAGTGAACATGGGGGGGGGGGGGCAGAGTATACATAAGTAAAACTGGAAGAGTGTGGTCATGTGACCTGGCTCTCAGCCAAGATGGTGGTAAAGTTACCTGACCCCAGTGAACATGGCAGTGACCACGTGTTGTGGGAAAAGTCACAATTTTTGAGCTGTAAAGATTTTAAGCTTAATAAGAGGGACCTAAAGGCATGATCTGCTCTGTTGCTGAGCCTCCATGCCATAACACAAGTGCGGGGGTGGGGGTCAAAAGGCTGGAACCGAAAAACTGCACCATGCCACGGCTGGAATGGAAAAGCCGGCTGGAATTTTAAAAGCCGTGGAGCCGGTTGCTATCAAGAGCCAAAATCGTGAAAACCCGCAAAAACAGCGCAAACACCCAGGACTCGTAGACGAGCATCTTCGAACCGGGAGTGGGCTGTTAGGGCCTAGCTGGATTCCAGTGACCCAGAACCCAGAGAGCTCCGAGCAGCGATCACGATGAGAGAAGATAAAAGGGAAATAGAAGAAGTGAAAAACATGAAAAAAAGATAAAGAAACTGAGGACCCGGTCCCTAGTCGAATGCACTGCACAGGAAGTGTGCAGTGCTAACCTGGCAGACCGGCCCCCAGTGTCAGTCCAAACACGATTCGGGTAAAGGAAAGCAACGGTAGCAGAACTGGGAGGGACTCACCAATTGAAGCCATCTGGGAAGCTGGTGTGGGAGTGGAAAAAGAACCCGGTTCAGGATATCCGAGTCACAGGATATCCGAGTGACAGGTCCTGGGATCAGGTACTCCTCTCTCTCTGTGGGGGCGGGGAAGACCGGACCTTGGACTCTTCTCCAAATCCTCTATGGGGTGTCTGCAGCTATGACGTCATCAGGTCTGCCACTCCTTTACTGTATATGCAGTCGTCTCATCCAGCTTTATTTTCTTTCTGTGAAAAAAGAACATAAACACATCCTTGACCCAAAATAGAGGCCAGGTCTTTTTATAATTCTTTGCAAGGGCTTTTGTATCTTGCCTTAGCCAAGGCCACCTTGGTGCCATCACGTCAGATCTGTCTGCAACTTTTATCCTTTTAAGTTGTTTTTAAGAAGCCAATGTCATGCTCCACAGTTTCTTTCATTGTTAACCATATATGCAGTCCTTCCATTGGAAGAGCCACTTGTAAAATTCAGCATAACATCCTTTAAGGGATCTTTAACTATAACATTAGCAAAATATAGTTCTGTAAATCGCAGCAACAATCATCTGGAAAAAAGCATTATTATGGCCTTTAAATTGAGCAAATACAACTGTAGAAGAATCACTATCTTAAAATTTATCAATTAATCTATTGCTTAGTATAAGAAACATTGATCACAGTCAATACTCTGTTAAACTATCTCTTAGATTCCATCCTGCTCTTTTGTATTAGACAAGCTACTGCTTTAAATTAAGAGTTTAATATCTTAACTGGCAAAAATGAGAAGATACAGCTATAAAAAGCATTCTGGGTTTTTGTTTTTCATAAAATTGCTGTAGAATAAGTTTTGTACTAAATACACACACTTGCTTAGCTGAATCATAATTAATACACTGTACTTGCTGATTATCATATACTTTACCTGTTGTTCTATACTCCACTTGCTTGAGTACCTGTTTGGCAGCTTTTATAACTCTGTACTGGAAATTGGCTCATTGCTCCCTTTAAGAATTTTATTTAGCCGGGCGATGGTGGCGCACGCCTTTAATCCCAGCACTCGGGAGGCAGAGGTAGGCGGATCTCTGTGAGTTCGAGACCAGCCTGGTCTACAGACCTAGTTCCGGGACAGGCTCCAAAGCCACAGAGAAACCCTGTCTCAAAAAAAACCAAAAAAAAAAAAAAAAAAAAAAAGAATTTTATTTAGTGGCTTAAGGTCTCTCATAAGAATATTATAATTAAGGCTTTAACTATTGTATATCTAATTAAGAGTGTGTAAACTATCCTTCTCTTAGGTTGAAAGTCTGCCTAACTGATAGGAAAATGGAAAAATAAAGCATATTTAACTAATGATGCTGGCT
Source organism: Microtus oregoni (assembly GCF_018167655.1). NCBI lineage: Eukaryota > Metazoa > Chordata > Mammalia > Rodentia > Cricetidae > Microtus > Microtus oregoni. Next base: position 2,775,589 of record NW_024544720.1, read on the forward strand.
TAATTAGACATCAACATGTTGAAGAATGAAAATAAATCCATATTTATCTCTATGCACAAAACTCAAGTTTAAATGAATCAAAGATCTCAACATAAAACCAACCATACTGAACCTCACAGAAGAAAAATTTAGAAGTACACTTTGGCACATCTCAAACACAGCCTCAGTGGCATAAACATTGAGAGAAACAATTAATAAATCAGATTTTTTTAATTGAGAAGTTTTTGTATAGCAAAGGATATGATCATAAGATATAATATCAGCCTATAGAATGGGAAAATATCTTTACTAATCTACTCTTAAAAATGTCTGGCGGAAATGAGGAGAGAACACAAGACATGAACGAACCCACATAGGAGTTTATTAAGAGGGCTTTGTGCTTGCGAGCTCAGGGAAATGTGTGGACAGAAAAGGAGAGGGTAGGAACGGCATGCCCAGCTTTGAAAGATGCTGATGACAGGCAACGCTATGCCCTGCGCCTGCGTATGGGGGCTTCTGCGTCAGACACTGTCCCACGCCTGCCCACACAGGGGGTCCATGCTCCAGCTTCAGAACCCAGAAGTGCAGCCTTACAGGTGGCTAAAAGAATTACAACTCTAAAGCATACAAAGAACTCAGGAAATTAGTCATCAAAAGAACAAATAATCCAATAAAATTAAATGTTACAGACCTAAAGTGAAAACTCTCAACAGGTGATTTAAAATGACTGAAAGAGACTCAAAAAATGCTCAACATAACATCCTTTATCCATCAGAGAAAGGCAAATCAAAACAACTATGAGATTCCGTCTTATCCTTGTAAGAATGACCAAGATTAAAAACACTGCTGACCATTTATGCTTAGGAGAATGTGGGGTGACGAAAAAACTCCTCCCCTGCTTGAAGTGTAAACTGGCAGAGCTGCTTTGGATCCTAGTATGGCAATTTCTCAAAATTAGGCAACCGTCTACCTTAAGACTCAGCAATACCACTTTTGGGCCTATACACAAAGGATACTTATCTATACCATAAGGACATGTGCTTAACTATGTTCACAGCAGACTTGCTTTGTCATAGACAGAATCTGAAAATAATCCAAAATCCACCTCTTCTACACATATGATAAATGAAAGACAGCATCCTTTACAATAGCTATAAATACAATAAAATATCATGGAGAAAGTCTAACCACACAAATGGAAAAACCTGTATGATGAAAACTTTAGATCTTTCAAGAAAGAAATTTAAGATGTCAAAAAATGGAAAGATTTCTTATTCTCTTGGAAAAGTAGAACCAACATAGCAAAAATGAAAACCTTACTGAAATCAATCTACAGAATTAATGCAAATGCTCATTAAAATTATAGCAAAATTCTTAACAGACCTCGAAAGAACAATCCTCAACGTTATAAAAAAGAGATAAAAACTTAGGATAGCCTGAACAATCTTAAAATCATATACAATCAAGGAACCTGTGAAATGACTTTAAAACTTTCCTACAGAACCACAGTACTGAAATCAATCCATCTTGGATACAAATTTACATGCCTACAAACAGCAGATTTTTGACAAAGAAGCAAAATTGTGAAATGAAATAGAAGCATATTTAACCTGCTTATTTATTTTTTTATGGTCCTAAAGCTATAGTTCCCTGAGGATACCTTATTTGCAAACCTATTGTCCTGAAGTTGCACTCTCTCTGAAGCTAACTTATTGCAAACCTGCCTTTCAGCAACTCTGTGTTCTGATCAAGCTGCCAACTTTTTTTTTCCTCAGGAGCATTATATAGCAAAAAGACAGAGGGGGAGGGTAGGATGCTGAAATGTCAGATCTGGAGACATCCCTAGCTGATAGGAAGAGATAAGGGGATGCTGAGGGTCTGTAAATGTTTATAGGGGGAAATGCTAATCACTTTCTGAGGCCTGGGGCCCGATAAGTTTACTGGCATTCTTAACTCACAGGGTAGATAAGGGTCCGGAACTTACCCTACAGAGGTGAATAGCTTACTTAACTTGTGAGCTAAGATGACTATAACTAAAAATAGGTCTTTGCTTCCAGCACACCATGACCAAAGCAACTTTAGGAAAAAGGGGGTTACTTGGTTTATGCTTCCAAATTAGTGTTCATCATCAAAGGAAGTCAGGACAATCAAGCAGAGCAGGAACTGGGAGGCAGGAGCTGATGCAGAGGCCATGGAGGAGTGCTTCTTACTGGCTTGCTTGCCCTGCTGTCTTTTAGAATCTAAGACTGGCACAGGGATGTACAATGGGCTGGGCCCTTCCCTACGAATTAATAATTAAGAAAATGCCCTACAGGCTTGCCATAGCCCCCGTCTCATGTACACATTTCCTTCTTATTTTTCATTTTTCTAAATTTCCTCTTTTCTCATAATACATCCCAACAGCATCCTCACCCCAACCCCTCCCTTCTCCCCAGATCTGCTGCTCTTTTCTCTTTAGAAAAGAGCAGGCTTTCCGGGGATATTTACCAAATGCAGCATAACGATACATTAAGACTAGACACAAATCCCCATATCAATGCCGGACAAGGCAACCCAGAAGGGGGAAAGAGGTTCCAAGAGCAAACAAATGAATCAGAGATGTCAGAGATACCCCCACTCTATATACATTTATTTTCTTCTTTCTCCTCCTCCTCTTCCTCTTCTTCTTCTCATTTCTTCTTCCTCTCGTGTGGAGGCCCAGAAATGTGAACCTATTTTCTCATTGACCAAAGATCAGAGAATTGGAACTTATCTCTAGTTTCTTCAAGGTTATTGTGCTTCTACCTCAAACAAAGATCCCACCAAGACGCAGAGCAGAGAATTCTGCTCTCTCAAGGTTATTGTTAACAGATGTGGCCAATAGCCAGATCTTGTACTCCAGGTATAGAGAAGTAGATTGTCCCTACCTCAAACAAGAGTCTAAGCATCCAACTAAGATCCAATTTTCTTTATGGAGATAACAATGGATTCCACCCAGGGAGTGGTTTGTCTACAGAGTCTAGGGAATAAGTGTGACTTGGTGACTTGTTTTGTTCTAGCAACAGAATGTATAACTATGAATGTAGCCACGCAAACTTCAGTTGGTATGTTCATTTTCTTGTATCATGTTAATGCAATGTTTTATCTTACTCCTACCTTTTGGGGTCAGGGGTGTTTTAAGCATTTGGAAATTAAATGTGGGCAAATTTCAGTACTCACTGGAACTCCCTCCTGACACTATCATATATGTTTCTCCATTTTTATTATTTTCATTCGCATTTTCATGTTCTTTACTATATTTCTAAATTCCCACAACTCTACCCTAGCAAGAAGTATTTGTGTCGAGGCTGGTCCCTGACCTCCTTCCTTCCTCCCTCTCCCCCTCCTATGTGGGAAGTGCTTCTGTCTATGTGTTGCTTTTATTGGTTAATGAATAAAGAAGCTGTTTTCACCCAAAGGCTTAACAGACTGGGAAAGATAGAGAGAGAGAGTAGGCAGAGTCAGCAAGATGCCAAGTAGCTACCAGAGGGGAAAGACATGAACTGCCAGCTGGAACCTTGCAAGTAGGCCACGAGCCTCATGACAAAATATAAACTAATAGAAATGGGTTAATTCTAGATGTGAGAGCTAGCTAGCAATACGCTTAAGTGACTGGCCAGTCAATAATTTAAATAATATAGTTTCTGTGTAATTACTTTGGGAGTCTGGGTGGCCAGGAAATGAACAAGCAACCTCCAACTCTCTCTCTCCTCTCTCTCTCCTCTCTCTCTCCTCTCTCTCTCCTCTCTCTCTCTCTCTCTCTCTCTGTCTGTCTGTCTCTCTCTCTCTCTCTCTCTCTCTCTCTCTCTCTCTCTCTCAAGCCAGAGAGTTTCTCTGTGTTGCCCTTGCTATTTTGGAACTCACTTTGTAAAACAGGCTGGCCTCAAACTCAGAGATCTGCCTACCTCTGCCTCCCAAGTGCTAGGATTAAAGCCACCACTGCCTGGCTTGTAAGTATTTCCTTAAGGTTTCCTCCTCTCAGATGACTTTAGATTAGTCATAACTTTCCAGCACACATACTTAAAGCTCAGTTTCTATTTCTATTACCTCATACTGTTTCTTCCTCTCTTACCCTACACTGCTGCTTAGATAAGAACATGAGAATGTCTAGCTTTCCCCTCCTCTTGCTCCTTCCTGCTGGAGGAAGTCTTACAGCCAGTGGTGACCTGCCCACTGGGATGTGGGCTCTTATACTATACAAGCCAATGTAGAGCATATGTCTGCTCTTGTTTTTCAGCTGCAGGATTTGGTTTCTGATCACCGTTCAAGCAGAGGATTCTGATTTGTGAGTCTACCCCTAAATAAATAGCCATCTATTTCTCAATTCTGAGCTAGTGTGAGATTTATTTTAAGCATCTTTCTTCATTTAGCACCCATGTGGATTCAGACTCCATGCTTACCGGGTGGATGGCCTAATGGCCTAGCTGGTCCACAGCCCAGACAGTCTCCCAACCCTGCCTGCTTGGCTTGCTTTTTTTTTTTTTTTTTTTTTTGGTTTTTCGAGACAGGGTTTCTCTGTGGCTTTGGAGCCTGTCCTGGAGCTCGCTCTGTAGACAAGGCTGGTCTTGAACTCACAGAGATCCGCCTGCCTCTGCCTCCCAAGTGCTGGGATTAAAGGCGTGTGCCACCACCGCCCTGCATGGCTTGCTTTTACCTAAGTGTTTTTTCATAGAATCCCCGCCACAGTGGAGTTTACTGCATGTGGCAACTTGGAAATTTCCAAATTAAATGCATGACTGCTTCATTCCCTGGGGCGGTTCCTTGCTGTGTGGTGACTTATGCAGCTTTCCGTTTCTGCTTCCTGCCCGTGAGTTCTAGTTTTCTTGCTCCATGTGTGGAATTGATTTAATTGCTTTTAATTTGTCAAACAAAGCCTATATCTCAGTATTTAACCAGTTCCAAGGTGGAAAACTAAAGCAGCCCAGGATCATTCCCACTACCACCAGTTGCATCACTTCTACTCACAACTCTGCAACCATGACATCTGCTGGATAATAATGATTATAGTTTACCGGATCACATAACAGGGAATTAACAAATTAATATAGCAGATTACATTAATAGTGCAACTTTTAGTAACTTTTTTGCTAATACTATGGATTGTATTATGCGAGGCTTATATGGTTATGGTGCTACTTCAATTTGTTGGGTATTGGACTCAGTTTTCTTCACCACATTCTATCATTAATAAAGAATATGGCACTTTTAGGAATGATACAATCTTTACAGACTAATAATGAACAGCCAGTTGACAGGATTAATAACATTGAAAATCAAAAGTTGCCTGAAAAAAATTAAAACTATTAAAAAGGATGACATTAATTTGATAGACAAAACTGAATCCATATCTAAAGATACTACGGAGTTATCTGAAAGAATTCATACTGTTGAATTTGACAATTAAAATTTGTTAAAAAGTTATGATAAATTAGTAGATAGACTCTCTCTCCAGGATGACAATCTGCACACTATTCAAGTAAAGTCCAAGGATGAGATGTTATCTTTAAAGGAAAAACTTCAGACCTTGTAATCATAAGTAAGTGCTGAATAAGGACCAGAGGCTAGGTGCCTCAAGATATTTGGGCTTTACAAAAGACAATAATAAAAATATTGTCTTTACAAAAGACAATAATAAAAATATTTAAAACAATTGAGGAAATTATTGGAGCTGATGAAAAGGGAAAGAAGTCACAAGGATAGGATTCAACACTGCCAGTGGCTGTCAGAGATGACTTACCCAGGGTTGGAGCTTCCTATACTATAATCTACTCTGATGAAGCATCAATTTCTAAAGGCCCAAAAGGATCCAAAGAAGGTGGATGGATACCTATAGGAATGAATGATCTAAAAGAAATTAAGCAAGCTGTTGTAACTTATGGCTTGCAGTCTGCATTTGTTAAGGAGATGATAAAGTCATGGTCTTCTAGCATTAAAGCAACGCCACATAACTGGATTCAGTTAGTTTCAGCAGTCCTGGATGATGGGCCTTGATTAATATTTAAAATTTATTTAAGAGAAGGAGCAAAAATTTTTGAACAACAGGGAAAAGCAAAAAGACTTGTCTCTGTGCCACCAAGCAGACTTAAATGCTTGGGACAGGATTCATGAGCTAGGAAAATTAATTGAATCATATGCCACAGTTAAACAGGTCCAGAGAGAACACTTTACTGACTTTTTTACAAACGTTAATGAAGGCTGTACAAATAGAAGTAACAGACCCAGATGCTAGACAAGTTTACTTATTGAATCTCTTGCTTTTGAAAATGCCAACTTAGGATGCAAAAAGATACTTGGGCCTTTAAAGGTCAGATCAGCAACTATGGATGAATGGATCCTGCATACAATGGATATTTGACTATAATACTGAATCTTGGATAGGAGAAGCAATTTCCAAAGGAGGAATGAGGAGACATCAAAATGCCAAATATTTTAATTGTGGTAGACTAGGACATCCTGAGAAGGGATTGTAGAAAAGGAAACCCTAGGAATAATATCTCCTCTGGGAATGGCAAAAATAAGAGAACTCAGCCTTCAGGTATATGTAGAAGATGTGGCAAAGGCTGACATTGGACCAATGAATGCAAATTAACAACCTGATAACATCAGGAAACACTTAAAGGATCTTTCGTAGGCCCCCAAACCAAAAGTGGCCCAGTCATTCCCAGTAACTGTGTAGGACATGTCTCACCAGGAAAATTAAAACAATCCAGAGCCTACTATAAAAGACCATACTGTTCTAAATGATGGCATAAACATGGAGGATAAGTAAAAAAATTTCAATAGGAAATAGGAAACGTATATTCTGGCAAATCTCTATACCTGATCAGAGACCAAAGTTGAGAGTGCATATAAATGGAATTGTAATTATTGGTTTGATAGACACAGGTGCAGATGTGAGTATCATTACTCCAGAATCTTGGTATCCAAATTGGCCTGTTCAAGAGGCAGACGTTGAATTACTAGGAATTGGAACCATATATCAAGTTAAACAAAGCACGAGATGGGTTGACTGTATTGGGCCAGAAGGTCAAGGAGGGAAGCTGAGGCCATATATGGCTAATGTTGCAATAAATTTAAGGGGTTGTGCCCTGCTGCAGCAATGAAATACCCAGATTCACATTCCTGCAGTCCCAGGAACTCATAATTATGGGAAGGATATTATGGATATTATAAGGTACTATACACAAAGCTCACCAGCCATTCAGGCTGTACAAGAACATAAAGCAACTAGCAAACCTTTAGAGGCACCAAGAGCCCAACCTTAAAGATGGTTAACTCAGAAACCAATATGGTTTAAGCAGTGGCATCTAGCTAAAGATAAGTTGCAGGCTTTAGAACAGCTGGTATAAGACCAACTAGATGCTCATTATTTTGAAGAATCAACTAGCCCTTAAAATTCTTCTGTATTTGTTGTAAAAATTATAATAGACCTAAGAGCTGTCAATAAGGTAATTCAGCCTATGGGCCCTCTAAAATCTGGAATCACTCTGCCTTCTCTATTACCAAAAGGATGGCTTTTTATAGTTATTGATTTGAAAGACTGTTTCTTAATTATACCTTTACAAAAAAGGATAGAGAAAAGTTTGCCTCACAGTGCCTACTTATAATAATTCTCAGCCTACTAGGAGATGTCAATGGAGGGTCCTCCCACAGGGAATGCAAAATATCCCCACCCTGTGCAAATACTCTGTCAGCTAGCCATTGCAAATAATACATAAGCAAAATCCTAAGTCTATAATCTACCACTACATGGACATTTTGTTATCTGATTCAAATACAGATACTTTAGAAAGAATGTTTGAAGAAGTAAAGAAAGTCTTGCCTAAATGAGGATTATAAATTGCTACTGAAAAGATTCAAAGAGGATATTCTGTTAATTACCTAGGTCACAGAATAGATTGACAGAAAATTAGAACACCAAAGGCACAAATTAGAAGAGACTGGTTGTGGACTCTTAATGACTTTCAAAGATTGTTAGAGGACATTTCCAGTCCTCTAACTGGCTGTTGGGATAGCACCTGATCTAATAGCTCATTTAAACAAAACCTTAGATGGTGATAAAGATTTGAATAGTCCAAGACAAATGACAGCTGAAGCAGAAAAGGAACTGACAATGATTGAGGAAAAATTACAGGAGGCACATGTGAATAGGGTGAATATGAATTTTAATTGTATCCTAGTCATATTGCCTTCCAGAATTTCTCCTACAAGAATTTTATTGCAGAGGGATGATATTATCTTAGAATGGATTTTTTTAACCACATAAACCAAATAAAAAAATTAAAAACTTATGTGGAAAAAGTCTCTGAATTAATTATAAAAGGTAAATTGAGAATTATGTATTAACATCTTTGGCTGAGGTTTCCAGACAGCCTAGTATTGACCATGTTGCTTGGTTATTAGTGGCCAAGCTTATGCAGATCTGTAAAGAAAGGGAGCAAACTGGCTCGTGGTTCTGATGGTTTCCGCATCACGGTCTTGATCTATTTGTTCATATTATTGTTCCTTCCTCTCTTCAACTGAACTCCAGGAGTTGGGACCAGGGCTTAGCTGTGGATCTCTGCATCTGCTTCCATCAGTTGTTTGATGAAGGTTTTTTTGGGGGGGAGGGTTGGTTTTTTTATTGATATGTATTAAGCTCTACATTTTTCTCTACTCCCCTCCTTGCCTCTTCCCTCTCTCCTTCAATCCTCTCCCAAGATCCCCATGCTCCCAATTTACTCATCCTGTCTTTTTCTACTTTCTACTTCCCATGTAGATTATATCTATGTAAGTCTTTCTTAGTGTCCGCATTGTTGTCTAAGTTGTCTGGGATTGTGGTTTGTAGACTGGCTTTCTTTGCTTTATATGTAAAAAACACCTATGAGTGAGTACATGTGATAATTGTCTTTCTGTGTCTGGGTTACCTCACTCAAAATAATGTTTTATAGCTCCAAAATTCAAGCTGTTGTTTTTTTCTTCTGTGTAGTACTCCATTGTGTAAATGTACCACATTTTCCTTATCCATTTTTCAGTTGAGAGGCATTTAGGTTGTTTCCAAATTCTGGCTATGACAAACAAAGCTGCTATGAACATAGTTGAGCACATGTCCTTGTGTCACAATTGAGCATTCTTTGGATATATACTCAAAAGTGGTAATACTGGGTCTTGAGGAAGGTTGTTTCCAAATTTTCTGAAAAATCGAATCACTGACATTCACAGGGGTTGTACCAGCTTGCATTCCCACCAGCAATGCAAAGGAGTGTTCCCTTTTCCCCACAACCTCTCCAGCATAAGTTGTCATCAGTGTTTTTGATCTTGGCCATTCTTACAGGTATAAGATGGAATCTCAGAACTGTTTTGATTTGCATTTCTCTGATGACTAAGGATGTTGAACATTTCCTTAAGTGTCTTTCAGTCATTTTAGATTCCTCTGATGAGAGTTCTCTGTTTAGCTCTGTACTCCATTTTTTTATTGGATTATATGATTTTTTGGTGTCTAATTTCTTGAGTTCTTTGTATATATTGGAGACCATACCTTTATCTAATGTGGAGTTAGTGAAGATCTTTTTCCATTCTGTAGGCTGTAGTTTTGTCTTGTTGATCATGTCCTTTACTTTACAAAAGCTTTTCAGTTTCAGGAGGTTTCATTTATTAATGGTGTCTGTGCTGTTGGGGTTATATTTAGGAAGTGGTTCTCTGTGCCAATGTGTTCAAGTGTACTTCTCACTTTTTCTTCCATAAGGTTCAGTGTAGCTAGCTGGCTTTATGTTGAGATCTTTGATCCATTTGGACTTGAGTTTTGTGCCTGGTGATAGATATGGGTCTATTATCATTTTTTTACATGTTGATACTCAGTTATGACAGCACCACTTGTTAAATATGCTTTCTTTTTTCCATTTGATATTTTTGCTTCATTATCAAAAATCAGGTGTTTGAAGGGGTGTGGATTATTATGTGCATCTTTTATTAGTTCCATTGGTCTGTATTCCCACCTGGTATTGGCATAAGAACAGACATACAACATCCCTTCATGATAATGGTGTTGAAAAGAGCAGGGATAGAAGGAACATACCTAAACATAATAAAGGCAATATAGAGCAAGCCAACAGCTTGTCTGTTCTTATGCCAATACCAGGCTGTTTTCAGTACTGTAGCTCTGTAGTAGAGTTTGAAGTCAGGGATTGTGATGCCACCAGAAGTTCTTTTATTGTATAGGATTGTTTTGGCTAGCCTAGGTTTTTTGCTTTCCCATATGAAATTGAGTACCATTCTTTCAAGGACTTTGAAGAATTTTGCTGGGCATTGCATTGAATCTGTAGATTGCTTTTGGTAAGATTGCCATTTTTACTATGTTAATTCTGCCTGCCCAAGAGCATTGGAGATCTTTCTACTTTCTGGTGTCTTCTTAAATTTCTTTCTTCAAAGATTTAAAGTTCTCGTCATACAAGTCTTTCACTTGTTTGCTTAGAGTTACTGTGAGTTATTTTATGCTATTTGTGGCTATTGTGAAGGGTGTTGATTCTCTGATTTCCTCCCCAGACTTTTTATCATCTACATGCAGGAGGGTTATTGATTTTTTTGAGTTAATTTTATATACTGCTACATTGCTGAAAGTGTTTACGTGTTGTAGAAGTTCCTTGGTAGAATTTTTGGGATCACTTATGTAAACCATCATATCATCAACAAACAGTGAGAGTTTGACTTCTTCTTTTCCAATTTGTATCCCCTTGATATCCCTTTGGTGTCTTATTGCTCTAGCTAGAACCTCAAGAACTATATTGAATATATATGGAGAGAGTGGACAACCTTGTCTTGTTCCTGATTTCAGTGGAATCACTGGAAGTTTCTCTCCATTTGGTTTGATGTTGGCTGTTGGCTTACTCTATATTGCCTTTATTATGTTTAGGTATGATCCTTCTATCCCTGCTCTTTTCAAGACCTTTATCATGAAGGGATGTTGTATTTTGCCAAAAGTTTTTTCAGCATCTAATGAGATGATCATCAACTTTTTATTTTTCAGCTTGTTTATATGGTGGTTTACATTTACAGATTTTCATATGTTGAACCATCCAAGCACCTCTGGGATGAAGCAGACTTGGTCATGGTGAATGATGGTTCTGATGTGTTCTTGGATTCGATTTTCGAAGGCATAAGTCACAAACAATCCTACACCAGTTTGGAATTATGATTAATAGAATGGTTATTTATTTAAGGGGGGAAAACTTACAAATCACCATCCCAGACAACAGCCCTCTGCACAATCAGGAAGGGAGCCTAGTTGCCGGAAGTGGAGCTGGAAGCCAGAGAGCGAGCAGAGGGCAGTGGTCGCCTTTTTAAAGAGAGAGAGAGACCACGCCCCAATGGGCTGGTATCTCAGCAGCTATTGGCTGAAGGAGCTCCTGCAACACCTCCCCCTTTTGTTTAAGTAAGAGAGTTCTAAACCTACTACGAAATTATAGACAATAACTACAAATATGCTATTCTAACTAGCTTAAGTCTTGTATTATAAATAACTTGGCCAAGTCAAGAGAAGAAAAGTAACTACGTTTATATAGTCTTCAACCCCATTGAAGATCTGAGAAGGGAAATAATGTTACCCGAGTAATTAGGAAGTGCAATTAAACAACTTCCAAAACATGCAACAAATCATAGAGACAACTAGCTACCTGGGCAATCACCCAAAGTCATGTTTTTTTTTTTTTTTTAATATTTATTTATTATGTATACAATATTCTGTTTGTGTGTATGTCTGCAGGCCAGAAGAGGGCACCAGATCTCATTACAGATGGTTGTGAGCCACCATGTGGTTGCTGGGAATTGAACTCAGGACCTTTGGAAGAGCAGGCAATGCTCTTAACCGCTGAGCCATCTCTCCAGCCCCCAAAGTCATGTTTGAGGCGTTGAAGCAACCAATTTTGGCTAAGGCCTAACGTAACTGATATACCATTTTCAAAGGTGAGAAACTTTTCAAAACTATCTTACCCTGTCTTGGCAGGATATGATAGTCCTGTTTTATCCATTTATGGATTCTCTGTATCTCTGTCAGTGGTTGAGGTATGGGCATTTCTTTGCCCAAAGGCCAGTTCTGCCAAGAAGAAAGGCTTTAGGTGGAGTGTCTTTGGTGCTCAGGAATAGATTGGTGCTGCCAGGAGCAATTGTGTCTCACTACCACAGAACTCTGAGTTAGATTAAAGGCCATTTTCTACAGCTCTTTGAAGAGGTTGAAGATTATCTATCTATACTGAATTATAATCTCTATGTATCTAAAGAACCTGATTAGTCTAATTATAAATGAAAAACATAGATGACTATTGATCTATATAATTCTCAATACCTATCTTACTTAAAGACTAAGACAATAAAAAACTGTGCAATAAATGAGGACAATATGACCTCCAAATATAAACAATGTACAAATATACATTGCAATATGGTAGATATATCTCAATACATAAACAATATATAAGTATCTTAATCAGAGGTAGAAATGTATACTGCAATATGGTAAATATACATATATCAATACTATATAATAATACATAAAAATGTTTTAAACAGAGGTAGAAGCATGCATGCATACAATAGTCAATATAATTTAACTTTGTATCAATATACAAGAATCAATACCAATATAATTGTCTAAAAACAATAACTCACAAGTACCAATCTATTATCCCATCATCCAATTATCCTCTTTTTTTTTTTCAAAAAGATCCCTGAGCTTACAAAATTCCTCTCCCAACCCCCCCAACCCTCAACTGTATACTAATTATAATCAACCCCTAAATGATGTCCCTAAACCCAAGGACAAACTTTACTGGGAGAGGGGACATCGTCCTCTAGAATTACTTCCAGTTGTCATGGGGACAATGTTCTTTCTGAGGGATCCTGTAAAAGTAAAATGATGGTTAAATTTCAAGATCAATGTCTTTTAAAATGTCAAATAGTCTCTGAGTATTTTGTGGAGGTCTGGCCAGAATGTTGTACAAGATGTGCACCATTTCAGCTAACCAAGTTGGAACTGTCTTGTGCAGCTGGTACCCAAAAAGGTCTTGTAGTAGTGCTATCAGTATCATGACCACCTGTATGAATATCCTCATTGTGGATGAGATGTCATTTCTCCTTTCCAAGAGGTTTTGCCTCTTCAAATCAAAACTTTATTAATTTGATGGTATCTACAATTTTTCTTCTCCTGTGGAAACAAGAGCAAAACCCCTTCCCCAATGTAACACATCTCCTGGCTTCCATTGAGAGGTCAGCACATCTTTGAAATAAATTGGTTGATTTAGTTCAGCAGACTTTTCCATTATCCAATGTCTTTCTGCCGCTGTTGTTCCTTTCTCATTAGCATTAAGAAAATTCAAGGTTAATAAAGCATTGTGCAATCTATTTCTGGGGGTATTTTTCGTCCCTTTCTGTTTGTTCAGCATATCCTTTATAATACGATTTGGTCTTTCTATAACTGCCTGACCTGTAGGATTATTTGGTATACCTGTAATGTGTTTTGTATTATAATAATCAAAAAAGCATTTCATTTTATTAGATACATATGCTGGACCATTGTCTGTCTTTATTTGTGCAGGTATACCCATGATGGCCATAACTTCCAATAACTGTGTAATTACTGAATCAGCCTTTTCTGAGCTCAGGGCATTTGCCCATTTAAAACCTGAATATATGTCTATGGTGTGGTGTACATATTTTTGCAACAGTGTAAACGAATGCAGACAGATTGTAAAAATATTTATACAGCTTTAATGTCGAAATAGACTTACAGAACCACCGTTCCCACGGAGACCAGGAAAGCAGAAGAAGAGAGGGCTGGGAGCACGCTCACCAAATTTATAGGCAAACATTAGCCTGAGGCGAACACGCCCCCTAAGGGGCGGGACTTATCCCTACATCTCCCCTTTCTGTCTAAATAAGACAGAACTAAACCAAATACAACTATATACAATAATAGCAAATAATAAATATAACAAACAATATTGAGAACAAAAGTTTTGCTAAACATTCTATCTCAAGGAGTCTAAATAATGTAGAGAGTAACTACAATTATATAATCTTCAACTCCGTCAAAGATCTGAGAAGGGAATAAATATTACTTAACAAATGAGATATATCCAAAATGTGCAACAGTTGACAGAGACAAATGACTACCTGGGCAATCACCCAAAGTCTCGTTTGCAATGTTGAGTCAACCAACTTTGGCTAAGGTCTAACATAACTGACATACCATTATTAAAGGCAAGGAACTTTTCAAAACTATCTTACCCTGTCTTGGCAGGATATGACAGTCCTGTTTTATCCAGTGATGCATGCTCTGTATCTCTGTCAGTGGTTGAGGTATGGGCATTTCTTTGCCCAAAGGCCAGTTTTGCCAAATAGAAAGGCTCCAGGTGGAGTGTCTTTGGTGCTCAACATTCTCTCGGGAATAGAGCGGTGTTGCCAGGAGCAATTGTGTCTCCCTATCACGAAAGTCTGAGTTAGATTAAAGGCCATTTTCTACAGCTCTTTGAAGAGGTTGAAGATTATCTATCTATACTGAGTATAATCTCTATATATCTAGAGAACCTGATTAGTCTAATTATAAATGACAAACTTAGATGACTATCTATAAAATTCTCAATATCTATCTAACTTAAAGACTAAGACAATAAACAACTGTGTAACAAATGAGGATAATGACCTCCAAATATAAACACTGTACAAATATACATTGCAATATGGTAAATATATATCAATACACAAACATTATATAAGTATCTTAATCAGAGGTAGAAATGTACACTGCAATATGGTAAATATATACAATATATATTTATCAATACCATATATGTCAATACATAAAAAATGTTTTAAACAGAGATAGAAACATGCATGCATACAATAGTAAATATAATTTAACTTTGTATCAATATACAAGAATCGATACCAATATATTTGTCTAAAAGCAGTAACTCACAATTGTAAATCTATCATCCCATCATTCCCTCTTTTTTTTTTCAAAATGATCCCTGAGCTTATAAAATTCCTCCCCCAACCTCCCAACCCCTAAATGATGTCCCTAAACCCAGGGGTAAACTTTACTGGGAGAGGGGACATCGTCCTCTAGAATTACTTCCAGCTGTCATGGGGGCGTCGTTCTTTCTGGGGGATCCTGTGAAAGTAAAATGATGGTAAAATTTCAAGATCAATGTCTTTTAAAATGTCAAATAGTCTCTGAGTATTTTGTGGAGGTCTGGCCAGAATGTTGTACAAGATGTGCACCATTTCAGCTAACCAAGTTGGGATCGTCTTGTGCAGCTGGTATCCAAAACAGGTCTTGTAGGAGCGCTATCAGTATCATGACGTCATATCAACCAGGTAGAGTTGTTGTTGTGGGGCCCCATCTTCTTCCTGGAAACTTCAAATGTCACTTCAGTAAAAACCCATTGTTCATTGTGAAAAACTTAAACATTAATCATATAGACATATATAGACATACATATATATATATATATATATATTCACTGAAAGGCATGATAGATATAGTCAATGAAAAGTATGATAGATATGAAGAAACGCAAAGATGTTTTCTAAACTCATATTTCTTTCTGTCCCATATCATGGCTCTTGACATGAGACAGAAACTCCAGAAACTCTGGGTTTTTCTCTTACTAACAGGCTTGGAATTGGAGAGGGACTGAGCCAGAGTCCAACTTCAAAACCAGCTCTACATATTTATAAAAATATTTAATAAGACATATATATATATATAAATTAATACTTACAAAATGTGTCCATCCATCAGTAATTAAATATTCAGGGTCCCTTAATTTCTTTGAAGATGAGTATTTCCTGTGGAGATAAGAAAAGAACCCTGCCTCCAACGTATCAGTATTTTTTACCATCAGTATGCTCGCCATCCTTATGAAAGAATTGTTATTTATCTTTTTCAAGTGGCTTCTCTTCTTCAAACCAAACCTTTTACCCCCATCCCACCCCACCCCCCAGTTCCCAATTTTTTGCCCAGCAATGTTGTCTACTTCCCATACCCAGGATAACAACTATATGTTTTTCTTTGGGTTCACCTTCTTACTTAGCTTCTTTAGCCTCACAGATTATAGACTCAATGACCATTATTTGTGGCTAGAAACCAATTATGAGGGAGTACATCCCATGTTCCTCTTTTTGGGTCTGGCTTACCTCACTCAGGATAGTGTTTTCTATTTCCATCCATTTGCATGCAAAATTCGAGAAGTCATTGTTTTTTACCGCTGAGTAGTACTCTAATGTGTATATATTCCACACTTTCTTCATCCATTCTTCTATTGAAGCACATCTAGGTTGTTTCCAGGTTCGGGCTATTACAAATAATGCTTCTATGAACATAGTTGAAAAAATGAGTTTGTCATATGATAGGTCATCTATTGGGTATATTCCCAAGAGTGGTATTGCTGGGTCCAGGGGTAGGTTGATCTTGAATTTCCTAGTAAAGACTTTCTTTATTTCTTCAAACATCCTTTCTAAATTATCTTTATTTGAGTCAGGTAACAAAATGTCATCCATGTAATGATAAATTATGGACTTGGAAAATTACTTATGAATTATTTCCAATGGCTTACTTACAAAATATTGGCACAATGTGGGGACTATTGAGCATACCCTTTGGGAGTATAGTCCATTGACATCTCCTAGTAAGCTGAGAATTATTTATTTATTTATTTATTTTGGTTTTTTGAAACAGGGTTTCTCTGTAGCTTTGGAGCCTGTCCTGGAACTAGCTCTTGTAGACCAGGCTGGTCTCGAACTCACAGAGATCCGCCTGCCTCTGCCTCCTGAGTGCTGGGATTAAAGGCGTGCGCCACCATCGCCCGGCAAGCTGAGAATTATTCTAAGTAGGTACTGTGAAGGCAAATTTTACTCTTTCCTTTTCTTGTAAAGGTATAGTGAAAAACAATCTTTCAAATCAATAACTATAAGAGGCTGTCCTTTTGGTAATAGAGAAGGCAAGGAATTCCAGATTGTAGTGGGCCCATAGGTTGAATTACCTTGTTGACAGCTCTTAGATCTGTCACCATTCTCCATTTACCAGATTTCTTCTTTACAACAAACACAGGCGAATTCCAAGGGTTGGTTAATTCTTTAATATGGTGATCATCTAGTTGCTCTTGTACCAGCTGTTCCAATGCCTATAATTTATCTTCAGCCAGAGGCCACTGTTTGATCCAAATTGGCTTCTCAGTTAGCCATTTTAAAGGTGGGGCTGCTGGTACCTCTAAAGGTTTGCTATTTGCTGTATGTTCTTGTACAGCCTGAATGGCTGGTGACCTTTTTCCATAATACCTCATCATATCCTTCCCAGTATTATGAGTTCCTGAAACTATAGGAATGTTAATCTGGGTATTCCATTGGTGTAGCAGGTCATGGCCCCATAAATTTATTGCAATATTGGCTATATATGGCCTTAGTCTTCTTATTTGCCCTTCAGGCCCTATGCATTCAACCCATCTTGTGCTTTGTTTTACACGAGGTAGGGGTCCAATTCCCAGAAACTGAACATCTACCTCTTGAAGAGGCCAATTTGGATGCCAAGATTTTGGAATAATGATACTTACATCTGCCACCTGTGTCTAATAAGCCTTCAATAAAAATGCCATTTATACAGACTCTTTGGTCATTGATCATTAATAGAAGTCTGCCAAAGTATACGTTTACTCTGTCCTACTGAATTTTTTCACTCATCATCTACATGTAATTCATCATTTAGACCAGTATTACTTTTTACAGCAGACATTGGAGTTTTTAATTTTCTTGGTGAGACATGTTCTCCACTGTTACTGGGAATGATTGGGCCACTTTTAGCTTGGGGGCCTGCGAGAGGCTCCTAAATGGGTTTACCGATGGTATCGGGTTGCCTTGTTTGTCTGTTGTTGACCTGCATTTGTTGGACCAATGTCTGCCTTTACCACATTGATGGAGGAAGGTAATCTGTCTATCTGTTGTTTCATTGGTTAATTAATAAAGAAAACTGCTTGGCCTGATAGTCAGAAAATTGCTAGGTCGAGTAGACAGAACAGAATGCTGGGAAAAAGGGAAGTAAGGCAGATGCCATGGAGCCAGCCGCCAGGATAGATATGCTGAATCTTTCCTGCTAAGCCACTTCATAGTGCTACACAGATTATTAGAAATGAGTTAATCAAGATGTGAGAGTTAGCCAATACAAGGCTAGAACTAACAGGCCAAGCAGTGTTTAAAAAAATACAATTTGTGTGTTGTTATTTTGGGTATAAATCTAGCCGGGCAGGAGCTGGGTGGAATGTAGCCCACCGCTCCTTCTACACCACATCTCCTACATATACCTGAAGGCTGAGGTCTCCTATTTTGTCATTTCCAGAGGAGATATTATTCCTAGAAATTCTTTGCCTGCAATCCCTTTACAGATATCCTAATTTTCCACAATTAAAACACCTGGCAGTTTGATGTCTCCTCATTGTTTTGGAAATCGCTTCTCCTACCCAAGATTCATCATTATAGCTAAACATCTCACCATTCTTTTTTTTTGTTTTGTTTTTTTTGTTTTTTGATCACCATTCATTGTATGCTGAATCTATTCATCCATAGGTGCTGATCTAGACCTTAAAGGCCCAATTATATTTTTCATTCTATATTTGCCTTTTCAAAAGCTAGAGATTCAAAAAGTATTCGTCTAGCTTCTGGGTCTGTTACTCCTATGTCCAGAGCTTTAATTAATCTTTGCAAAAAGTCAGTAAAGGGTTCTCTCTGTCCCTGCCTAATTCTGCTATATGATTCGACCCTTTTCACTGGATCCTGTATCCTATTCCAAGCATTTAAAGCTGCTTGGTGACAAAGACACAGTACTTCATCATCATAAAGTACTTGGACCTGTGAATCAGCATATGCTCCTACACCAAGAATTTGATTTTGGGACACCTCCACACCTTTTGCTCTTCCTTGCTGTTCCATATGTTTGGATTCTTCTCTGAAATAAATTCCAAACATCAAGAAAGGTCAATCATCTAAAACTGCAGACACTAACTGAAAGAAATCATAAGGGATAGCTCTGACATTAGAAGCCCACGTCCTTATCATTTCCTTAAGAAATGCAGAGTGCAAGCCATAATTAACAACAGCTTGCTTAATTTCTTTTAGATCATTCATTCCTATTGGCATCCATCTAGCTTCTTTGACTCCCTGTGAGCCTTTAGAAGTTGACACTTTGTTAGAATAAATTACAGGGTATGTCGCTAAAACCCTGGGTAAGCCAGTTCTAATAGCTGGTGGTGGCATTGTATCCTGTCCTTGTGCCTTCTTACTCTCTCTCCATCTTCAGTAATTTCTTCAGTCATTTAAAATCTTATTACCATTGTCTCTCTTAAATCCTGAATCTCCTGACCTGCATGTGTTAACATGTCTTCCTTAAACTTTTCTTGTATATCATGTAGATTCCCATCTTGGAGGTACATTCTGTCTGTTACCTTATCAAAACTTTGTGATAACGTCTGAACGTCAAATTCAACAGCCTGAACCCTTGGATATGGAGTCAATTTTTTCTATCATAGTATCCACTTGTTCAGATAACCTCTGATTTTCAATGATTTTAATCCTTTCAATTAGTCGCTCATTATTGGTCCGTAGAGATTGTATCGTTCTTAGGAGTGCCATATTCTTCCTTAATGATAGAATATGGAAAAGAAAACTGAAATCTAGTAACCAGTAAATTAAGGTATGCCCATAGTCTTATAAACCTTGCATGATATAATCCATTGTATTAGTAAATAAAGCAGTAAAATTTGCATTGGAAACGAGAACTGCCATATTACCTATTATCCAGCAGGTGGCACTGTTTGCTGAGTTAAGACTAGAACCGCTGCAAAGGTGACAAAAATGGGGTCCTGTTTCAGTGTCTGCCTTAGTATTTGTTAAAAACTGGGAAATGTGAGTTGCTCAACAAAGTAAGTGTAATTAAATCAATTCCATACACGGAACCAGAAACCCAGAATCCAGGGGTAGAGAAGAGCAACCCAGAAGCCACATATGCCTCCACATGACAGAGTTGCCCCAAGGGGTTGCAGCTTTCAGCAACGGCTTGCTCTCTGGTTCGCGCCACTTAAACGCTGCCCTTGCAAAGGAGATTTAAATAATGACTCAGAAAAGAGCAAACCAAGTGGGCAGAGATTGTGTGGGCCTGTGGAGTTTAAATCCATGTGGGAAGGCAAACGATAGGGTGCATGGGGACCTGAAGCCAATTTGAGGCATGTAAATAGAATATATAAAGAATTGCAGCAAGAAAAGCCACTGCGTGATAATTTATATTAAACTGCTGGCTCTACACACAAGGCACAGGTCGCAGCTGAGGGAGGGCTCGTACCAAGCCGAGCTGGCAGCAGACAACTGAGGGGTGAGGAGGAGGGGTCCTAAAACCAAACGTTTCGGTGCCAGATGAAGGTGTAAGTCACAAACAATCCCACACCAGTTTGGAATTATGATGAATAGAATGGTTATTTATTTAAGGGGGAAAAACTTACAGATCACGGTCCAAGACAACAGCCCTCTGTGCAATCAGGAAGGGAGCCTAGTCGCCGGAAGCAGAGCTGGAAGCCAGAAAGCAAAGTGAGCAGAGGGCAGTGGCCACTTTTTTAAAGAGAGAGAGACCACGCCCCAATGGGCTGTTATCTCAGCAGCTATTGGCTGAAGGAGCAGAAGGAGCTCCCGCAACAGATTTGCTAGTATTTTATTTAGTATTTTTGCATCAATGTTCATGAGTGAGATTGGTCTGTAATTCTCTTTCTTAGTAATGTCTTTCTGTGCTTTTGGTATCAGGGTAATTGTAGCCTCATAAAAAGAATTTGGCAGCTGGGCGGTGGTGGTGCACGCCTTTAATCCCAGCACTCGGGAGGCAGAGGCAGGTGGATCTCTGTGAGTTCGAGACCAGCCTGGTCTACTAAGGGAGTTCCAGGACAGGCTCCAAAGCTACAGAGAAACCCTGTCTTGAAAAACCAAAAAAAAAAAAAAAAAAGAAGAATTTGGCAATGTTCCCTCTGTTTCTATTGTGTGGAATGATTTGAGGAGTATTGGTATTAGTTCTTGTTTGGAAGTCTTGTACAATTCTGAGCTGAAACCATCTGGTGCTGGGATTTTTTTGGTTGGGAGATTTTTGATGACTATTTCTATTTCTTTAGCAGTTATAGGTCTGTTAAATTTGTTTATCTGGTCTTGATTTAATTTGGTAAGTGATATTTATCCAGAAAGATGCCCATTTCCTTTAAGTTTTCCGATTTTGTGGGGTCCAGGTTTTTGAAATACAACCTGATTGATCCTCTGTATTTCCTTCATGTCTTTTGTTATGTTTCCCTTTTCATTTCTGATTTTGTTAATTTGGATATTTTCTTTCTGCCTTTTGGTTTGTTTGGATAAAGGTTTGTCTAGTTTGTTGATTTTCTGAGGAACTAACTCTTTGTCTCATTGATTCTTTGTATTGTTTTCTTTGTTTCTATTTTATTGATTTCAGCTCTCAATTTGATTATTTCCTGCCTTCTAGTTCTCTTTGGTGAGTTTGCTTCTTTTTATTCTAAAGTTTTCAAATGTTCCATTAATTCACAAGTGTGGGATTTTCCCAGCTTCTTTATGTAGGCATTTAGTACTATGATCTTTCCTATTAACATGCTATTATTGTGTCCCATAAATTTGGGTATTTTGTGTGGTCATTTTCATTGAATTTTAGGAAGTCTTTAATTTTTCCCTTTGTTTCTTCCTTGACCCATTGATGATTCAGGTGAGCATTGTTTAATTTCCATGTGTTTGTGAGTTTTCTGGAATTAATATTGCTGTTGACTTCTAGTTTTAAAGCATGGTGATCTGATAAGGTACATTGGGTTATTATATTATTTTTGTATTTATTAAGGTTTGTTTTGTTATCAGTATGTGGTCAATTTTTGAGAAGGTTCCATGAGGTGCTGAGAAGGTATATTCTTTTCTGTTTGGATGGAATATTCTGTAGATATCTGTTAAGTCCATTTGAGTCATAACATCTGTTAGTTCTCTTATTTCTCTATTCATTTTTTGTCTGATTGAACTGTCCAGTTGTGAGAGGGGAGTGTTGAAGTCTCCCATTATTAGTGTGAGGGGTTTAATTTATGATTTAAGCATTAGAAGTGTTTCCTTGACATATGAGAGTGCCCTTGTATTTCGGGCATAGATGTTCAGTATATTGACATTTTCTCCTAATGGATTTTTACTGTGACTAATATGAAATGACCTTCTTTGTCTCTTTTGACTGATTTTAGTTAGCTTGAAGTCTATTTTGTTAGATATTAGGATAGCTACACCTGCTTGTTTCTTAGGTCCATTTGATTGCTATAATTTTTCCCAAACTTTTACTCTGAGATGATGTCTCTCTTTGAGTTTAAGATGCATTTCTTGTATGCAGAAGAAGGATGGATTCTGTTGTCATATCCAATCTGTTGTCCTGTGCCCTTTTATAGGTGTGTTGAGTCCATTTACATTAAGGTATATTAATGACCAGTGATTGCTGTCTCCTGTTAATTTAGTTTTCATCGTTGGTGATGTTAATTTGTGCATTTTTTTTCTTCTTCGAGATTTGCTGCTATGAGACCATCAACTGTGTTTTCGTTGGTATAGTCAGTTTCCTTGGGTGGGAGTTTTCCTTCTAGTATTTTGTGTATGGCTGGGTTTGTGGCTAGGTATTGGTTAAATCTAGATTAGTCATGGAATATCTTTGGTTTTTCTTCTATGGTGATCCACAGTTTTGCTGGGTATAGTAGTCTGGGCTGGCATCCATGGTCTCTTAATGTCTGCATAATGCTTGACCATGACCTTCTGGCTTTCATTGTCTCCAATGAGAAGTCAGGTGTAATTCTGATAGGTCCACCTTTATATGTCACTTGGCCTTTTTCCTTTACAGCTCTTAATATTCTTTCTTTACTTTGTATATATAGGGTTTTGATTATTATGTGGCGAGAGGACTTTTTTTATGGATCCAGTCTATTTGGTGTTCTGTAAGATTCTTGTATCTGCATAGGCATATCTTTTGTAGATAGGGAAAGTTTTCTTGTATGATTTTGTTAAATAAATTTTCTGTGTCTTTGAGTTGAAATTCTTCTTCTACACCTATTTGATGGGGGAATGTCATATATCAATCTGTTGATTTCACTGGTTAAGCAATAAAGAAACTGCTAGGCCCATTTGATAGGCCCACCCTTAGGTGGGTGGAGTAAGCAGAACGGAAGGCTGGGAGAAAGAAGCTGAGTCAGAGAGTCACCATGATTCTCACACTCCAGACAGACGGAGGTTAAGATCATTCCTGGTAAGCCAGCTGGTGGGCTACAGCAGATTATTAGAAACGGGCTAGTCCAGGTGTGAGAGCTAGCCTAGAAGAGGCTAGATAGAAATGGGCCAAGCGGTGTTTAAAAGAATACAGTTTCTGTGTAATTATTTCGGGGCATAAGCTAGAGCTAGCTGGCAGCCGGGAGCTGGGGCGGCAGGGAAGCGGCCCACAGCTCCTCACAGTGGAGTGGCGCCCAGACGTGATGGACTAAATCCACTTAAAAACCTGAGAAGGCTTAAAAATAAGGGAGAGAGAGTTTAAGACAGATTTTTGCTGTTTGTTGGTGGCTTGCTGTAGAGAGATTTCCTGATTCAGCAAAGCAGCAGAAAAAAAAGCTGCGTCATTTTAAAATGCCTGCTTTCTGGGCTATGCTGCCATTGCGATCTCTGTCTGACTCTGGCGGAAGACAGAGCTTTTGAATGGAGCATTTGGAGTAAAGCTCTGCGGCTTGCTTGATGGCAATGTGGACTGCTGTGTGCCTGGAACTGTGTGTGGCTCAGGGGCACCAAATGGCTCTGAGGCAGGAGTGGCTCAGCTCCGCCATGCTAGTGGTGCAATGTTCAAGGATCAGAGGCACGAGCAGCTCCCGAATGTTGGACTGTTGCATAAAATGGACACAGAGAACCCGCAGAGAGAGGACTGCTGAACTTCCCTAAAGGTGAGACGGTCTTTTGGGGTTCATGACTCATGAAAGAGTCTGCGAGACATTCTGCAGGACACAGCAGATAGTGACTGAAATGTCTTTGAAATTGCCTGCTTCATGAAAATGTCTGCTGGATACTATGGGCCTGAAGGCTGAAGATGGATGCCCCAACAGTACAAAAGAACTTTGGGTGACTGTCCAGGCAGCTCCTCACAACACCCATTATTCTAAGATTTGGCCTTTTTATGGTATCGCATATTTCATGGATATTTTGGGTTAAGCTTTTGTTATATTTGTTTTCTTTAACTGATGAGTCTATTTCCTCTATTGTATCTTCAGTGCTTGAGATTCTCTCTTCCATTTCTTGTATTCTGCTGTTGATGATTGTACTTGTGGTTCCTGATCCTTTTTTCTTTTTATCATGATTTCCTTTTCTGTATTTCCTTCAACCTGTGTTTTCTTTATTGTTTCTATCTCTGTTTTCAAGTCCTGAATAGATTTTTTTTCTTGGTTTTCTTTAAGTGATTTGCTGATATCTTCCAATTTTTTGCTTGTTTTTTCCTCCATTCCTTTAAGGGAATTTCTCATTTCATCTTTAAGAATTTCAAACATTCCCTTGAGGTTATTTTTTAGATCATTTTCTTCTGGTTCATCCATATTTGGTTGTTCAGGTCTTGCTTTTTTATGGTCTTTAGGTTTTACTAGTATTGTATTGCTCTTTGTGGTGTAGCATGTGATCTTACCTTTTCTACTCATCTTTTCCTCTAATAGGTGTGGTTGAGGCTGTCTGAGATTCTGTTGAACAATCTTCTAGGTGCCAGCGAATCCAAAACTCGGGTGGTTGTTTCTTGTGTTACAGTCATTGTCACATTTCTAGTTACCCCGTTGGTTATTCCTGTTCCTGGAGATATCTCAGTGCTCCTGTGCTTTTGGTCTGCTCCCTTGGAGTTTGCTGTCTCAGGCCTACTTTGGCTTAGACTGTTGGCTTTGATCTGTTTCTGTAAATCTTGTTCTGGATATCCTCCTTCAGAAATCCCAGGCTTAGAGTTGGACCTGTTCTAGTGGAGATCATTGACTCTGGATCTGGTCACTGGCTCAGTCCTGATCTGCCAGTCTTCTGGGACTGGGTTGGCTCCCAGGACTGGATTTTCTCCTGGCTTCTCCTCCCAAGGGAGCTTGTTTTCTCAGGCCCTCTATGTCCTTGGTGTCTTCAGTTCCACTCCTGTGGAATTTGTTGCTCAAGGTGGAGTTCCTTGTCTTAGGGCAACTTTGGCCTAGGTTACTGGCTTTGACCTGTATCTGTAAATCCTGGTCTAGATTCCCTCCTGCAGAAGTCCCTGAGTTGGAGTTGGACATGGAAAGGTTTCTGGTTCCAGTCTACTGCCTCAGAGGTCCCAGGCTCAGGTGTGCCCAAACCCGCAGAGGACCTGTTTACTTCCTCAGAGGTCCCAGACTTGCTCTTGGACCCTCAGGGGTTCCAGGTTCTTGCCTATTCCCTTTGATGTCCTGTACCAGTGCTCAAGCCCACAGAGGACCTTGCTCAGGCCTACTCTCTCTGAGGTCCCTTCCCTCAGAGGCCCCAGGTTCACTCATGCCCAGGCTGCTCCGGCCTAGTTCCTGGGAGGTCCTAGACTCTCGCCTAGTCCCTCCTGAGTGTTGGTTTAGGTCTACTCCCTTGAAGGTCCAGGATTCATGTCCGGACCCTCAGCAGTCTCTGTCTCACTTGCTCAGTGGTTACTCCCCTGTACCTGTTCTGGTGGAGATTGCAGACTCTGAGTCAGGTTGTTGACTCAATCCTGGTCTGCCAGTGTCCCAGGACTGGGTTGGCTCCCAGGGCTGGATTTGCTCCTGGCTTCTGTTCCTGATGGAGTTTTGGATGAAGATTTTGTGATGACAATTAAGGTAGTCATCAATCTGACTACAGGGGAAGGCCAGTTCAGGCACCCTCTCCACTATTGCTTACAGTCTTAGCTGGGGTCATCTTTGGGAATTCCTGGGAAATTCCCTAGTGTTAGCTTTCTCGCTAACCCGATAATGGCTCCCTCTATCAAGCTTTCCTTGCTCTTCTTCTTTGTCCTTCCCCCAACTTGAACATTCTGCCCCCTTCATGTTCTCTTCCCCACTCCCCTACTCACCTCCTTTCCTTCCTCCCCCATGCTTCCAATTTACTCAGGAGAACTTGTCTAATTTCCCTTCCCAGGGGGATCCATGTATGTCACTCTTGGAGCCCCCTTTGTTACCTAGCTTCTCTGGGTTTGTGGATTGTAGTCTGATTATACTTTACTTTATGTCTAATACGAACTTATGAGTGAGAACATACTGTGTTCGCCTTTCTGGGTCTGAGTTACCTCACTTAGAATTTTTTTTTTTGGTTTTGCGAGACAGGGTTTCTCTGTGGTTTTGGAGCCTGTCCTGGAACTAGCACTTGTAGACCAGGCTGGCCTCGAACTCACAGAGATCCGCCTGCCTCTGCCTCCCAAGTGCTGGGATTAAAGGCGTGCGCCACCACCGCCCGGCTCTCACTTAGAATTTTTTTTCTAGTTCCATTAATTTGCCTGCAAATTTCAAGATATTTTCTTTATCCATGCTTTAGTTGAGGGGCATCTAGGTTGTTTACAGGTTCTGGCTATTATGAATAAGGCTGCTCTGAACATAGTTGAGCAAATGTCCCTGTGGTGTGAGTGTACAACCTTTCGGTACATGTCCAAGAGTGGTATTGCAGGGTTTGGGGTAGATTGATTCCCAATTTTCTGAGAAACCACCATACTGATTTCCAAAGTGGCACAAGTTTGCACTCCCAACAGCAATAAAGGAGTGTTCCCCTTATTCCATATCCTCTCCAGCATAAGCTGTCACCAGTGTTTTTGATCTTAGCTATTCTGACAGACATAAAATGGTATCTCAGAGTTCTCTTGATTTGCATTTCCTTTATGGCTAAGAATGTTGAGCAACTTTTAGTGTCTTTTGACCATTTGAGATTCATTTGTTGAAAATTGTTTAGATCTGTACCGTGGTTTTTTTTTTTTAAACTTGATTTCTTGATAATTTGATGTCTAGTTTCTTGAGTTCTTTTTATGTTTTAGACATCAGCCCTCTGTCAAATGTGGGGTTGGTAAAGATTTTTCCCCCATTCTGTAGAAAGCCATTTTGTCTTGATTATGTCCTTTGCTTTACCTATGTTTCCCAGTTTCAGGAGGTCCTATTTATTAGTTGTTGCTCACAGTGTCTGTGCTACTGGAGTTATATTTAGGAAGTGGTCTTATGTGCCAATGAGTTCAAGGCTCCTTACCACTTTCTCTTCTATGAGGTTCAGTGTGGTTGGATTTATGTTGATCCATCTGGACTTGTTTTGTGCATGGCAATAGATATGGATCTATTTGCATTCTTCTACATGTCAACATCCAGTTATGCCAGCACCATTTGTTAAAGATACTAATTCTATTGTATAATTTTAGCTTGTCAAAAATCAGGTGTTTATAAAATTAATATCAGGGTTTTCGATTTGATTCCATTGATTTCGTGTGTCTGTTTTTGTGCCAATACCAAACTGTTTTCTTTCCTATAGCTCTATTGTGGAGCCTGAAGTCAGGAATGGTAATGCCTCCGGAGGTTCCTTTATTGTATAGGATTGTCTTGGCTATCCTGGTTTTTTTGTTTTGTTTTTCCATATGAAGTTGAGTATTGTCCTTTAAAGGTCTGTGAATTGTGCTGGGATTTTGATGGGGATTGAATTGAATCTGTAGAATACTTTTGGTAAGATGGCCATTATTACCCTATGCTAATCCTACCTATCCAAGAACATGGGACATCTTTTCATTTTCTGGTATCTTCTTCAATTTTGTTCTTCAAAGACTTAAAAGTTCTTGTCATACAGGCCTTCTAAAGTTTTGTTAGTTAACCTAAGATTTTATTTTGTGACTATTCTCAGGAGTTATGTTTCTCTGATTTCTTTCTCAGCCCTTTTATCATCTGCATACAGGAAGGCTACTGTTTTTTTGAGTTAATCTGATATCCTGAGCCATGACAATTCTTATAAAGGAAAACATTTAATGGGCTGGTTTGTGGGTTCCGAGGTATAGTCTATTTTCTACATGTGGCACTACATTCCTATGGTTAGGCAGCAGGAAGAGTAATACTAGACCTGGCTTAAGAATTTGAAACCTCAAAACCCTTATCCAGTGACATACTTCCTCAAACAAGGCCATACCTCCTAATAGTATGATACTGTGGGGGCCATTATCATTCAAACCACTATTTGTTTTGCTGATTTTAATCCATTTTCCTCTGCCTGTTTTAAGAGTGCTGCAATTCTTCATTTGCCTATAAACTCAAAATCTGCTCTTGAATCTTTCAAGTATTTTAGTTTGTTAATCTGCAAAACCTAGTTTCTTTGTATCAATGCTTGCTTCCAGACTTACAGCCCAGTAAGTCTGTATGTATACAATATAGTTCCCCTTAACATTTTGACATGTTCCTTCATTTCTGGTCCATAGTTACCCCATTTTTTTTTCAGTCCATAAATTTATGTGATGTCCTTTTGTGTGTTATAGGTGTTTAGGAGGTATTCAGCCTTCACTAGTTTTAGTACCAATAGATTATTTTTTAAGATAAAAAATATTTGTATACATTTATTTTAAATAGGGTTTCACTATGCAGCTATGGGTAGCCTGGAACTCACTACGAAGACCAAGTTGGCCTTGAACTCCGTACTCTACCTGCCTCTACCTTCGGAGTGCTAAGATTAAAGGTGCACTGCCAGTCCGTGCCAAAGATTTGCCTAACTTTTTTTGCCATGTGCATACATGTGCACTTTTGTGAGTGTATGTCATGTATATATGTGTGGGTGCCTTCAGAGGCCAACAGACTTGTAACTCTCTTGGCTTGGTGCTGGAAAGTTACTCAGGTCCTCTTCAAGAGAAGCAAGCACTTACCTGCTGCAGAAAATCATACAGCCAATGACCTTTAAGTTAACCACCCACTAGGGCGTGGCCTCTTATACTATTTATGCTGATGTAAAGCATGCATCCGGTCTCTTTTCCAGCTGTGGGATTCGATTTCTGTTCTCCATTCCACAGAGGATTCTGATTTGTGAGTTTACTCCTAAATAAATAATCATCTATTATTCTCAATTATGAGCTAGTGTGGGATTTCTTTTAAACATCCTTCTTCACTTACCCACTAAGCCATCTCTCCAGCTTCATAAGAGTTTTTTTTTTTTCCTTTTTCGAGACAGGGTTTCTCTGTGGTTTTTGGAGCCTGTCCTGGAACTAGCTCTGTAGACCAGGCTGGCCTCGAACTCACAGACATCCGCCTGCCTCTGCCTCCCAAGTGCTGGGATTAAAGGCGTGCGCCACCACCGCCCGGCCATAAGAGTATTTTTAAAAAGAAGTTTGGAGTTACTAAAAAGCTGTGTTAAGTATAAGAATTTAGATATAGACAACTTCTAGGCTCCCACACCATCAATACTCCCTAATAGAGTAGTGCACTGGTTAATGAGTCAAAAGTGACAGAGCATTAGCACTCATGGCTTAAGTTGGGAAACACTGTATGACATACACTGATTATTTTTCTTTACCATCATTATAACATGCAGGGAATTTTACTGCTGTGAAAATCCTCAGTGTTCCAAGTGTCCATCCTTCTTTCCTCTTGGAATCTTAGAGTATGTTGTTTTTTAAAGTAGGCTTCACTTAGCAATATGCATGTAAGTTTCTTTATATTTTTCATAGCTCAATGGCTCATTTCTTTTCAGTGCTGAAGAGTGTTCTATTTTAAGGATTGTCATTGAATTACCTTTTTGGGGTGACCTCTGCTGCGATCCTAGCCACCACAGGTTCATATGTTCCGGGACAGGGGTGTGAGGATTAGAAATGTAGGTAGGAGGAACAGAGATAATAAAGGAACACAGACACACAGGATAGTAACACGAGGGCAAATCAGCAAATAAAAAAAAATTTTTTTTCAGTCCTAAGTCCACCTGTGTTTAATTTTCCATGCACTTTTATACCCCAATACAAAAGGTGAGAAGGCAAAAGACTGCTTTAACATGATACAACCAGAACAGCAATCTGCTCCAATCAAACATCAAGACATTTGTAGGAGGAGGAAGGCTGCTTGTTGGTTCCCAGCTGCTTAGCCCCGAAATAATCACACAGAAATCATATTAATTAAATCACTGCTTGGCCCATTAGCTTTAGCTTCTTATTGGCTAACTCATATTAATTTAACCAATTCCCATTAATCTGTATATTGCCACATGGCTGTGGCTTACCAGGTAAAGTTCCCAGTGTCTGTCTCCAGTGGATCCCTGACTTCTAACTCTGTCCTTCTTTCTCCCAGCATACAGCCTAGCTTTCCCTGCCTAGTTCTGTTCTTTCCTGCCACAGGCTCAAAGCAGTTCTTTTATTCATTAACCAATAAAAGCAACACACAGACAGAAAGACTTCCCACACTAGACATTAATTCCCAAGAAAACCATTTAATGTCTAGGCAGTGAACACACTCTAGATCAAATATCATAGGCAGCCACTCCCTAAGTCAAACCTATTTCAAAAGAAGGAGCAGAAGTATGCTTGAATTCTCTGACTTTTGGTCAGGGTGAAGCAGATCTACAACTATGGGCCATCTTAATGTCCAAAACATCAAGTAACCATATCCTGGGTCAGGATATCTTGTTTTGTAGCCATATCTGTTATCAACAACTTTGAAAGAGCTAAAATAAGCTCAAATTCCATAACCCATAAAAAAGCTTCACACTTTTGGGCCTCCACAAAGGATGTACCATTAATTCAATTATGCTATCCTGAAAGAAAAAGACAAGATACTCCTGAGAAACTCAGCAAATATCAAGGGTCTACAGGAGAACTATTAGACAGACCCCAAGGAGCATGCTGGATATTATAGAGGTCACACAGAGAACATTCCCAATAGGAACTCTAAAGAAATGCACGTAAGTGTGGCCACCATCTGAGACATCATCTGACTGGATCCAGAGAAGACAGACACTCCCAAGGGTGAGACAAGTTCTGGGAACTAAGCGTGTTCAGACTGCTTACATTAAAAAAAAAAAAATCAAAGAAACAGAAATAAATAACTTAATAATGCACATTAAATAGGCCTTTGGAAAACCAAGAGTAAACCAAACCTAAAAGCAGTATACAAAAAGAAATAGGGCAAGGACAAAGTGCTTCATCTGGAAGTATGAGGATCTGAGTTTAATCCCCCAGTACCCATGTAGAAAAACTAGGCACAGTGGTACTGTCTGGGACTTGGTGGCCAGCTAGTCTAGCCAAACTGGTAAGCTCCAGGCCAGTGAGAAACCATGTTACAAAGATAATGTAGGGAGGAACTGAGAAAGATACCCAATACCAACCTCTGGCTGCTACAAGTGCCCTCCACCTCTCTCAGGTGGGACTGAATGAATCTCCACTCTATTAATGTTTTCCAGGAACAAAGTGGAGAGAAATCTAGAAGCTGCATTATTTCTTGGACTAACTTGAGCTTTCTTTCTTCTTTTTTTTTTTTTCTGACTTTTTTTGAGACAGGGTTTCTCTGTAGCTTTGGAACCTGTCCTGGAACTAGCTCTTGTAGACCAGGCTGGCCTCAAACTCACAAAGATCCACCTGCCTCTGCCTCCCACGTGCTGGGATTAAAGGCGTGCGCCACCACTGCCTGGCCTTGAGCTCGTTTTCTTGATTAGACAATGTTTGGCCCAAGTAGTTTCCTGAGACAGGACTGACAATGACTCACATATATGGATATGAAATTCCCAAGCAGCAAAAAGTACAAAGCACCACACTGGTCTGTAGATGCAGCACACATGAAGCACTGCCAAGCACCAGTTTCTTCCTCCCAGCATGCTCTGGCCATCACAGTGCTGGAATATGCTTGGAATGTAGAAGAGCAGTTCCACAAGGTACTCAGTTTTCAGCAAAGTGATGCTCAGACTACTGTCTCACTTTTTTTTTTTTTTAAAAATCTATTAACTGTGATGGCCACTCAACCCTGACACATTACTTACTGGGGATGGTTCTGAGAATGCAGTAAGTCAACTATCAGGCAGTGAAAGAGCAGGACCTCTACCCCCCATCTGCAAGCGACCAGTTCATAGATCTTGGAAGATAACATGAGACATGTGGATGAGAAAGAAATGAACACATTCCCAGGGGAGGGCAGTATATGTGGCTCAGGTGGGTGCTGAACTCAAGATGGTTTTTTGTAGCAGGTGAGGAACTGCAAGCATGAGGAACCAGTCTTTTTGTTTTTAATTATATGTATATGTGTGTATGCTACCTTTGTGTTTGTGCTTCAAGAGGGTATCAGAACCCTTGGAGTTGGAATTATAGAAAAGGCAAATGTGGTCTTAACCAATGAGCCATCTCTCCAGCCCTGGAAGCTGAAATCTTTTATAATGAGCTCAGGTAAACCTGCCTCTGACATTAACCATGGAGACATATTGGCAGTAAAGGGACCTGTGAAGGGAAAACAGTCTATCGTCTAAGGCTGTTGATTATACAGATATCTGATTGTTGTATGGTATTTGTGATGGTCCAATACAAGTTACCACAGCCTCTACTCACAACATGTGCAGAACAATGGAGAATTGTTTTCCAACAAACACTGGCCATCTTTTCACTTGAACAATAGCATCTCTTGTTTTAGAGCCCAAGTCAAGTTTTATGTTTAAAAAATAATTTTAATCTATTCACAAAATTTAGCAAACATTTGTATACAATCATGGAATAATTTTTAGCATGCCATCTATTTATTCCAACCAAGAGAAAATACCATAGTAGTCAATATTAAAAGTATCCATTCATAAATTATCTTATTTCTCATTAAATGAGCACAGAGTCATTAGCATATTAATAACAGATATGTTTATTATTACATATCCATCAGTGCGGCTTTCAATACCACTTGAAACATGCAGATCCCCTAGAGAAGATTGGTTTTCCAGTGCTTATTTGATACACATTACTGCAAAGCAATTATAAATTACTGAGGAGGTATTTGGTTAAAAAATAATAATAATAAATCACACTGCCCATACAAATCAACTCTTGTTACCAGAGAAGAGCTGAACAGTATTCATACGGTAATTCCTATGCTAACTGGAAAACATGGATATATTTCATAATTCTTTACTACTGGTGCAACTTTTATATTTTTTGCAGATAGTTTAATAGTCTTTCATTATTGTAGCAAGTAGTTTGGTGCAAAGATTGTACTCAATTTATAAAAGTTCAACAAACCTCTATATATCTTAAATTAAACCAATTACCAATGAAAAAACCCACTGACATACATAATTTTTTTGTAAAATCTGTTTCCTGAAAAGTCTGTACTTAGGGCAGTAAAAAAAAATTCTCAAATTAAGGCACTAATAGGGTAATGCAACTCCCACTGAAAGTGTTCTAAGAATAATTTACATTTCAAACAGTGCATACATTTTTATGTTAACTTAATGTTTTTTCACTTAAAAACCACAAAGAAATACATTATATAATTACAGAAATGATGTATCCCACAAAATGCTTTTAAACTTGGTTCTCTTGTACAGTTAGTTCTTAATGTCTCTAGTAGTAAAATAACTCAATATGGCTTGGCAAAAATGCATAGATTAAATGTAATTCTTTTGTCTTCTCCCAGTCCCTAATCTACAAACTTGCTGAAACATATACAGTATTTTGTAAAGCATAAGGTAAGATATTTAATTTTCCATAAACCCACTGTGGGTAATCAACAGTAAGGCTTTTAATTCTACAGTGAAGGCACCGAGTTTCAAGTGACATCACTGTATTCTTAAAATAGTTCTGTATAGTCTTGCAAGAGCACAAAAACTTAAGTCATTTAAAAAAACAAAAATGTCTCATTTTGAGATATTTTCTTTACTCCTTCCACAGGCTGATCTTAACAGTGACAGCCATCCCACTGAAAGTGGAAGTTCCTTCTTCCTGCTCACAGGGAAAACTGTTCTATCATGACCGACAGGCATTTTCTTATAAATTCAAAAAGGCAGCACCTTAAAAAAATATACCTAGCTAAGCTTTCCCCAATTGTACTTGCATTACATAGTAATAATTATTCTAAACTACCTGTATTCAAACCCGCAAGAAAACAAAACAAAACAAACCAAAAAAAAAAAAAAAAAACCCGAATCCTCAGTGAGCTTTTTGTGCCAAAGCCAAGGACAGAATAAGAGCAATCCTAACCCTGAAAAGCCAGTGGTATTTGTGTCAAAGAAATAGCCTGTCTGCTCAGCATGGTTAAACAGCCTGGTTTAGCAGGTAGCGTTCCACATGATTTCAACACAGCAGTAGGTCACACGGTTAACTGTTGGAGATAAAAAAAAAATCTTGTAATTTAAGAAAGACCCTTGGTTTGAAAATATAAGAAACAACAAGTGGCGGGAAGGGTGGCAGTGTGGCTCAGTGGTAGACTATTTGGTTAGCACCCAGAAACCCCAAGAGCACTACCCTGTCTCCTTCTAAAAAATTAGGGAAAGACAAATATATACACTTACACAAAAGATTAAATAATGACAAAGTTTAGAGAAAACAGAGGAAAAGAAAACAATACCATAATATGATTTCCTTTTGTGTTTCTATTCTTTTTCTAAAACATTTTCTTTGTTATTTCCTTTTTGGTTTTTGTTGAGATAGGTTTCTCTTTGCTGCTCTGACTGCCCAGTCCCTGTCTCTTAAGGGTTTGTATAGCTAAAACATTTTCTTACTAAAACACTTATTTTAAATCATTCCAGGCCTAGTTTATACTACACAAATAGCATTCCACAGAGTACAGTTGAATGTTGTGATATACTGTAATAGTCTGGAGGCTTGCAAATACGAAAAAAGGAAAAGGCATGACACATCATGTCAAGGAACAAGATCTGGATACAAACAGCAGGAAGTGAAGAAAGTAAGGAGTTAAAGTCAACTTCAAGCTGAGCATCGTAGTCCAGCCCTCAACACCCAGGAAGCAGAGGCAGGCAAGTTTAGCCCTTGTTATTTTAACCCACCAGAACTACATTTTTAAATGCAAATGGGTCATTGTAAAATGTTCATCTTTTAAAGTGTGTTGGAATTGGGTTCTTTTTAAAACCAACATTTGTTAGTACTAATGAATATTATATTACAAATAAACTTCTTGGTTAAATTCCTCTTTTTAAGTCTTTGATGGGATTTTCTTCAAAAATATTTTATATGCAATGACAGTTACAGGACCTGACTTGTGCTCCCCCGACCCTTGGGTTTTCAAGACAGGGTTTCTCTGTGTAGCCCAGGTCATCCTGGAACTTGCTCTGTAGACCAGACTGGCAGCCTCAAACTCACATAGAGGTGCAAATGTGCCTCTGCCTCTGAGTGCTTGGCCTAAGTGTGCGGTTACCATGCTCGACTAGGTTTCTAATCCTGTCTGCATGTGCATTTGCACACCAGATGACAGTAATAGATGCTTGTGCTCAGGACCTCTAGAAAAGCAGCCAGCCAGTGCTTTTAACTGCTGAGCCATCCCTCCAGCCCCGAGGTTTCTAATTTTAATAGTTTCCAATAATTTTTATATTACTAAAAAGGTTAATATTTTAGTCTTTACCTAGTTTTTCCAGATGTATTTTTGACCACTTTCCGGAAAGACTGATTTGCAGTAGATCTTGTTGACAGCGTTCGAGGAGAGGCACGAACAAAGCCAGAAGGTGGGTTTTTAGGAATCTTCTTTACTAGATGAGTTACCCACTTTTTTTGTTCATCCTGAGAACATGCTAACAGCAGCATATCTCTTGCTGATGTTACATCATAACTTACTGCATTAAAAAACAAACAAACCCCACAAAACTTTCGTAAAACCATAATACAGTATTTTTAAAAACTATTAAATTCTTAAGTTTTCATATTCTTAATTTTTAAGATATTATAGTTAATTATCTTTGGACAATATCTTTGCTTCAATTTGGCTAAGACTGAAATTTTTTCCAAAAACCAAAAAGATCAAAACCAATAGTCATAAACACAAGAAAAATCAGAACTACAAACACTGTTAACAGTAAAATATGCTTATTTTAAATACAGCAAATGTATCTGTAGAAACTATGCCTCCTTAGAGCAGACTGTCCCGGTCTGTGGGAAAGTAAAGAAAGATGAAAACTCTAAGGAAAGTAGTGGGACTCACCCAAAGCTTTTCTTTCAACTTAAAGCTTCTTACTGGTATGCCTATTGGAAAGGGATGACCTGCTGTCGATGTCCACTAAAAGCTGAGCCACTTTCCACGATAAAAGGCTGCTGCGTGGTCCCTCAGGAGCCAAAAGCACTTTAGGGCCCACCTACAGAATTCGCACTGCTGAGTCCGCCCACACACTGCATCTCACCTTTGCATGGGGAAATCAAGTCCTCTTTCTTGTCTAGGTGATCCCTGTGGCACTTAACATGGCATCTTCGGCACTCTAGGGCAGGGGGTGGCTTAAAGACATGCCATAGAGGTTTGGCACAGGCCTCACAGTTGGCAGGGAAGTGGTAGAGTGTAGGAATGAATTCATGGCCTTTGTGGTTCTGGAAGTTAGTTTTTTCACCTTGTTGAACAGGTTCCATTTCTATGTCTTTCCTACATTCGCCTTCATTTGCATATAGTATCTACATTTGGGAATGGTAGAGAAAGATTGAAAAAAATAATAATCTATAAATAAAAAGTCTAAATGCACAAAAACACTGATATCTATTTCACAACACACCAATTACTTAGGTAAAAGAGCCTTTAAAATTATAATGTAACATGTGTACCTGGAATATTTTAGGAATTTCTTCAGTTTCAGCTCTGTATACATCTCCTTGGGTTACAGGTCGGACATGAAACAATTTACTAAAACAGAGATAAATGATATAAACCTATTATAAGAATCTCATTGGTAACAAAAGGCACACATTTCTCTGAAGAGAACATGTAAGTAGCAAAGAAGCAAACAAAAAGATGTTCAACATCAATAACCATTTAGAATATATATATATACACACATACATATATACACATGGTGTCACAATATAGCTTTCAAAATTTTAAAAGAAACAATAGGGCCTGAAGAGATGGCTTGTATACTGTTCTTCCAGAGAACCAGTGTTTGGTTCCTAGCACTCACATCTGGTGATTCACAATTGCCATTAACTCCAATTCAAGAGGCTTCAAAGGCATCTACACTCATGTGCACACTCACCACATACACATAATTAAAAATAATAAAAATAGGCTGGGAGGTGGTGGCACACACCTTTAACCGCAGCACTCTGTAGGCAGAGACAGGAGGATCTCTGTGAGTTCGAGGCCAGTCTGGTCTATAGAGCTAGTTCCAAGACAGCCAGGGCTACACAGAGAAACCCTGTCTCAAAACAAAACAAAAGAATCCTTTCCCCACAATAAACCTTTAAGTATAAAACTATTAGCACCAAATGTTGAGGAAGATGTATAGAAGCTGGATCACTCACAAACTGCTGGTAGAAATACAAGATTACATATGCAATTGAAAAAGATGGCCATTTGTTTTCTGAAACTAAACTCTTATTTTTACCACTCCGCTCAAGTTCATTATTCATAACTAATGCTTTAAACAGTAGAAAATATTACCAGAGCTCTCTCAATTTTTATATTCTAACTAGTGCCATCTCCAAACACTTAACATAAAAATATCTTATGCATCGTGCATATGTTATGGTCTATGTGTGGAAGTTAGAGAACAACTTTCTGGAGTTTATTCTCTTCTTCCACTTTGTGGATTCCGGGGATCAAACTTAGGTCATCAGACTTGGCAGCAAGCACTTTTACTCACTGAGCTATTTTGATGACCCTTCATTTAACTTTATGTTATCTATTGTATAGCACTTACCAAACTTCATTTTGAATTTATATT
Source organism: Microtus oregoni (assembly GCF_018167655.1). Taxonomy (NCBI): domain Eukaryota; kingdom Metazoa; phylum Chordata; class Mammalia; order Rodentia; family Cricetidae; genus Microtus; species Microtus oregoni. Next base: position 2,813,449 of record NW_024544720.1, read on the forward strand.
GTTCACTTAAAAATTTTCAACTAGTTGTCTCTAAGTTTCTTATATGTAGAACCTATTTATCTTTACTTACATTATATATACACCTCTATGATAATATGGATAATGTACAAGAATAAACACAAAGGAAAAAACCTTAAGCTTATTAAGTCTTTATTATATTACTAAAAAAAGAACAGCTTTTGTTTATACTATTTAACATAAACCACTGATGGTATCAGTATGCTGATTAAACAATCTTACACTAAAAAAAAAAAACATTAATTTTCTGTGGTTAAGTGACTTACCTGTATGTGCACCATGAGTGTGCCTAGTGTTTATGAAAGCCAGAAGAGGCTGTACAAGCCTTCTATAACTGTAGCTATAGTTGTGCTGTCCATGTGCATGCTGGGAAACAAACCTGGGTCTTCTACAAGAGCAGCAAGTACTCAACCTCTGGGGTACTTCTAGAGCCCCAAATTTTATTTTTTGAGATGCTCATAAACATCAAAAATCACTAAATACTTGAGATAAAAATTTGCTTTTCAAAGCACATAAGTCTTGTATACAAGACTTTCCCTCTCACATTCTACTAAGGTTAGACTTTAATTCGTACACGTGCCTGTTTGTGTCAATGTGGGTCCATACACACCACAGTGCATGTGTGAAGTCAGAGGACAACTGCAGAGTGTTAGTCCTCACTGTTCTACCTTCTCTGAGACAGGGTCTCTTTGCCACTGTTTAAGCCATGCTAGCCTGCATACTGGAGATTCTCCTATCTGCCTCCCAACTCCTTATAGTGGTATGCTGGGATTAGAAGCTTGCCCTACTGCATTCTTTTATGTGAGTTCTGAGGAACAGAACTCACATACGTATGGTAGCGCAGCAAATGCAAATTTTACCCACTGGGTCTACTTGTTCGGAAAAATAGGTAAAACTGTTTAAATAACACAAAAGGTCAAGTCATTCTAAAAATAACTGAAAAGTAAATAGTCAAGTGACTGTAAAAATTTGTAAAACAACATCATCAACAACAACAATAAAAACCTAAAAAACAAAAAAACCAAAGGCAACTTACTCTATGTCCAACACCATCGATGGACTGGATTGTTCCTTATCTTGTTCATCATTATAGAACAATATTTTTTTGCTGCTTACCACAACATACTGAAATGACAAAAAGTGAAGAAAAATGAAAAGAGCAACTTAACTTCATTTAAAATGACTAGCATATTTCCCATTTATGTCTACATTATACTGTATTAATTTAAAACCAAGGTTAGTAATAGAGCAATTAATATAAGTTCTATACTTTATAGTAAAACATGGAACAAAAGAATTTAGGAATATAGTACCTGTTTCTTCCAGCCATATCTTTTGATATTTCCTCTATTTGGTACAGAAAGCCAACCTTCAATTCTTGACTCTAAAAGGAAAAAAAATGGTATACTAGTCAATCTTAAATTATAAAACCAAAAGAAAAACTACACGTCTGACAGCATGCAGCAACAGGCAATAGAAAACAGCTAAATGAATAAATGCTATAATTTGTTCTTTCATGCTTCAATCACACAAATGAACTTTAATGGCCAAAGACCGCAGAAATAAATCCCAAGCCACTTTCCCCATAAAATTAACATTTAGTATTCAATTGGAAAGGTATGAAGTAACAATGTCTTTAGGAGCCAGGCATACTGGAATGGATTGCAGCTTAAATGGATATGATATACAATATTTTAAATATTACATAACATTCATAAAAATATTCAGCAAAATAAAAAAGAAAAGAAAAGAAATGCAGCAAGTTGAACTATTCCGAGCCATGACTTATACAAGAGCAGGCAAAAGTACTGAGGTGTCCTATTACTCACAGAAGACAAGAGTAGAAGATAAATAAATAAGGAATGCAGGCAGAATCAACTAGATACAAAGAATAAGAGAAAAACATTTTATTTGTTTTCTCAGTAAAATATCCTAAAAGACGTTTGAATAAAACACTCAATGATTCATTAACATTGTTCAAATTTGTTTGGGAGGCACTTAACAGGTTAAGTCTAATTCCAAACCATCTCAAACTAATGAAGTCTTATGTCTTTTATGCTTATTCAACTCAATAAACAGAAAATGAGCACAGAAATTGCTAGTATTTATACCATAAACTGCTGACTATTCATGACCAAAGTCTTTTATGGCAACTGTTGCTGCTATTACATGTTTATTCCTTTTGTAGTATTATGTATCAAACTCAGGGCAGTGGTCATGCTAGGCAAGTACTCTACCAGAGTTATACCACCAGCTTCTAACTTTTTGAGATAATCTCACTATATAGCTTAATTGAACTTATTATGTAGCCCAAACTAGTCTTGATTTTGAGATCGTCCTGCCTCAGGCTTCTGAGTGCTGAGAAACAGGGTGTGCCGCACCACGTCTGATTAAATATAACTAAAGTTTATTAGAAGTGTATGGGGAATAAAGATGATTCCTTTAGAGATGGTTATATCAGGTTGAAGATAAGAAAATTGAATTTCTTTCTATATTAATCTTGTATTTAAAACATAAAACAGAAAGGTAACCAATTTTAAAGTACATTTTTCTAAATGTGATTATGGCTGAAATTACAATCCTAGTAGGGACATTTATTTTTTCTTCACATAAAACTGAAAGCTCAGTCTTACAGTAATAATAACAGTGTTATTAGTGAGCATTTGAGAGCTCATATTTAAGATTTGTCTAGTCCTAGAATATAGGATGTCATTTGTACATATAGTTCTACTGTCATCCTCCACTTAAAAAGAACTACAGCACCAAGGCTTAGGCTTTCCAAAGCCTCCTCCATCCGTATCTGTAAAAACTCCAGGGCTCACACCTCTTAATTTTTGAGGTTGTATATCTAAAATACAATGTCTATCTTCATAGAATTAAGTTACTGCGTATAATATTCCTTTTGCTTAACATCCCCAAGGTCTTACTTGTGTTAAGTCACCCTCGTGAAAACTGGTTCACTAAATGAAATTGCAGTAAGTTAAAAAATTCAAGTTTTTTTTTTCTATTTCTACCTGGCCTTTTCTTTACTACTATTACTATTATTTATTTTGTCAAGTATGTTTCTCTTCAATAGTTCTTTCAAGTTTTGAGAGAGCAGGGACTACACACTCATGCTTGCTTCATAAAGTCTATGGCTTCTGATACATAGAAAACATAGAGTTGATAATGAATTTATTATTTTGCTATTCTGCCTCTTTTCTAAACTAGTCAAATAACTCTAAATAATGGTTACAATTTAAAAATCAAACAGGCAGTAACTTGGGGAAAAGGTTGTTCATGTATTGATCATTCATAAATCTTTTAACTTAGGAAAGGAGAAACACTACTAGGAAAACTTTCCACTAATATGGCAAAAATGGAAGCTCTTATTTTAAAGTATGGTTTATAAGGTGTCTAATACTAGTAATTCTTCACTAAAATAAAAGCCCTTGAATTTTTATCTTTATACAAAACAGTAAGGTCTAAAATACCCTTTCCTACCTACTTCAGGGACTTCTCTACATTTGGGTTAAGATCAGGAATACAGAATTAAACATGAACTTGTGCGAGTGTGCACAAACACACACATACACACACACTGAAGAGATGGTTTCTCAACAGAGAAACGACACTAACTTCTCTATTTCCTCTCCTTATTAATGTATCTAACTAGCTCTAAATGCAGAGCTCCTGAAAACTACAACTGTGACCTAGATGGCAATGTGCAAGTCGAGTGCTGTAAATTCATCTTTCACATCATACACTGAAGTTAGGTTCTTTAGAGAGAAACTCAGAACTTACACTAGCTTTTCATCAAAAATTTGCCACAAAAGTACAAAACTAACTTGGATTTTATACAATGTATTTATATAGCAATTTTAACTAAAAAAAAAAGTCTGCAGTACTGCAACATCAACAACTGACTCTAACCCAAATAACAGACTGAGCCCAATTGGATGTAAATTAATAGTTAGCACAGGCAATTTAAATATCAAGGCCAATCTTTTAAGTTTACTTTAATACATTACATACAATTTAATAGAGGTAGGGAACTACTGTGCAGTGTTTTAGTTCTATTCTCCATACTCAGTGTGCCAGATCATCATCTGCTGGAGAACTTCAGTGATCTTTAGAGTTCAGAAGTTAGGTATACTTCATCAGGCGATGAAAGGAGACAGAGACAGAGACCCACATGGGAGCACCGGACAGAAATCTCAAGGTCCAAATCAGGAGCAGAAGGAGACGGAGCACGAGCAAGGAACTCAGGACCACGAGGGGTGCACCCACACACTAAGACAATGGGGATGTTCTATTGGGAACTCACCAAGGCCAGCTGGCCTGGGTCTGAAAAAGCATGGGATAAATCCAGACTAGCTGAACATAGCGGACAATGAGGAATACTGAAAATTCAAGAACAATTGCAGTGGGTTTTTGATCCTACTGCACGTACTGGCTTTGTGGGAGCCTAGGCAGTTTGGATGCTCACCTTACGAGACCTGGATAGAGGTGGGCAGTCCTTGGGCTTCCCACAGGTCAGGGAACCCTGATTGCTCTTCGAGCAGATGAGTGAGGGGGACTTGATCGGGGGAGGGGGAGGGAAATGGGAAGCGGTTGCGGGGACGAGGCAGAAATCCTTAATAAATAAATAAATTTTTAAAAAAAATAAAAAACAAAACAAAGAAACAAACAAACAAAAAAAAATTAAAAAAAAAAAAGAAGTTAGGTCTAACTGATGACCAAGTACCCATGGAAAGTGTTATAAGAGGCCAAGGACTGGACAGCTGAGATATGTTATAGTTTCTATATAAATAATGTTTCAGAAAAATAATGAAAGATAGTTACTTTATTTATAGAACTGTTTATACAGTCAAATCACTGAACTAAAAATATAGTTTGTACTTAACAATCTATTCAAAGTCCTTTTATAATATGCAAATTCATTTACTAATTTAAAAAAAGATTTATTTATGTATATGGGCCTTTTGTCTGCATGTACACCTGCACATCAGAAGGCATCAGATTTCATAGGATTACAATTACAGAAGGTTGTGAGTCACCACGTGGTTGCTGGGAATTTAACTCAGGATCTCTGGAAAAGCAGCCAATGTTTTTAACTGCTGAGCCATCTGTCCAGTCTCCACTACTAAACTGAAGTAAAATTAAAATTTTAGTCTTCTTCAAGATCTATTCTAGATAAGTGAATGATACGCAACTTATATTAAGGATAAAATACTTTGTAAAACCTTACTTCTTATTTGTCAAAACTATTTTTAAGCATGCATCTACTGCATGGTTAATTTAATATAAATTTTTAACTGAGGATAAAAATATCTAATGCAGGAGGAAAAGTAATTTACATTTTTCTGTAAATGAGTTTTTCCTGTTTATATGTAAATCCATTATACATGTGCAGTGCCAGGAGACCAGAAAAGGGCATCAGGTCCCCTGGAACTGATATCTGTGAGCCACCATAAAAATGCTGGGAACTAATCCAGTCCTCCTCAAAAGCAGCAAGTTCTCTTAACTACTAAGCCATCAGCATAAAGGAAAAGTAATTTTGAAATATTAGCCTTTAATTTCTACATGCAATAGGGAAGTCGGGTTCAGCTTGATCTAACCTGACAGCACAGTGATGAACAACAGTCAAGAGTACCTGACGTTTGGTAGCCACAGAAACAAACTATCTGAAAAAAAATACCTTAAAGAACAAACAAACAAACAAACAAAAATGCAAAACAGAGCCAGTAAAAACATTTAAATTCCTTTGCCAAATGACTCCCAGGTTAATCAGGAATCCTAACCTGAAGCCTGCCAATCAAACCACCTCATGTGTTTGGTCATTTTACATGGCACCGACTTATCTTTTATTAATTTGCCTTCAAATTATGTTTACTAATAAGGCATAAGTCACTGAAAATGTAGAAAAAACCAGTAACACATTACAAAGCTAATAAAAACAAACACATAGGATAAAGAAAAAGCCCTCCTTGAGATTTTGGGTTAACATTAAATACAATTCCTTTACTCCAAAAGCATCCCATGGTTAACAAAAACATGAGTTTATAATTTCAGTTTGAAAACTAAATACTGGTATAACTGTCTTGGTTAACCCCCATTCCTTTAACTTGTTTTTTTTTTTATTTTTTTTTTTATTTATTTTTTTTTCCATTCCTTTAACTTGATATAAGCTTCAGTTACATGGGAAGAGCAATCTCAATAGAAAATACCTTTATCAGATTGCCTGTAGCCAATTTTATAGTACACTTTTCTTGATTAATAACTGATAAGGGATAGCCCAGCTCACTGTGGGCAGCACTCCCTCTAGGCAGGCATTCCTAGACTGTATAAGAAAGCAGGCTGAGCAAGCCATGAGAAGCAAGCCAGTAAGCAGTGTTCCTCTGTGGCTTCTGCTTCAGTTACTGCCTCCAGGTTCTGCTTGAGTTCCTGACTTGACTTCCCTCATAGATGAACTGTAACTCAAGAACTCCAAGTTGCTCTTCAAAAAAATTTTTTATTTAGTGTCTATGCATGGTTTCTCTGCATGTGTATCTGTGCACCACATAAGTGCCAAGTGCCCATAGAGGCCAGAAGACAATGTTGGCTCCCCTGGGACTAGAGTTACAGATGCTTGTGAGCCACCATGTGGGTGCTCTGAATGGAACCCAAGAGCTAGTGACCACGCAGTCATCTCTCTAGACCTAAGCTGCTTGTGGTCATGATTTTTTTTTATCTCACCAATAAAAACTTTAAGACAATAGTCAAAAGTCTCTAAAAGTCACAGACACACACACACACACGTATATGTATATTTTAACTAATTCTGATCTCAGATGTCTAAATAGGCGAAGCAGAGGTTCTTATTAACCCATGGCAATCTTCCTATGTCCTATGATGGACAGCTACAACTTTCTAGAGGCAGAAGCTGCATATGAAAGGCAAACCCTGCAAAACAGAAGGCATCCCTGACCTTAGAATGGGATGTGCTTCTTCCTTCCATTAACGCTCACAGAAACCTGATTTTGGGCAAGCAAATATACTAAAGCATGATGGCAAAGATACCAGTGCAAGAGGGCAGATATCATACATGGTCCTTTGAGTACCACTTTCCTGAACAACAGAAATTTTTAAAAGTAGTCTATTGACTTTATAAAAATAGAAACAACAGTGTATTTTGTTGAAATATATTACTTGTCTGGTTTAATAAAGTGACTTTCTACTCATGTATTATTCAAAAAATATACTAACAAAATCTATTTTCCATTATTTGGTTAAAGAAAAAACACTGAACTAAGAATGTTGTCACGGCAAGTATATATAGTATACGTATGCTTGGACCCAGCAATACCACTCCTGGGAATATACCCAAGAGATGCTCTATCATATGACAAAAGCATTTGTTCAACTATGTTCATAGCAGTATTATTTGTAATAGCCAGAACCTGGAAACAACCTAGATGCCCTTCAATGGAAGAATGGATGAAGAAAGTATGGAATATATACACGCTAGAGTACTACGCTGCGGTAAAAAACAATGACTTCTCGAATTTTGCAGGCAAATGGATGGAAATAGAAAACACTATCCTGAGTGAGGTGTCCCAGACCCAAAAAGATGAACATGGGATGTACTCGCTCATAATTGGTTTCTAGCCATAAATTAGGGCCACGGAGTCTACAATAGGTGAACCTAAAGAAGCTAAGTAAGAAGGTGAACCCAAGGAAAAACATATAGTTATCCTCTTGGCTAAGGGAAGTAGACCCAATTGCCGGGGAGAAAATTAGGATCTTGGGGGTGGGGTGGGATGGGGGTAAGGGGAGATGGGGAGAGAAAAGGTAGAAGGGAAGGAGGGGGGATTTGGGGAATCAGGAGAATTGGGATAAAGGAAAGGTGGATAGGGGAGCACGGAACCACAATTCTTAGTTAAGGGAACCACTTTAGGGTGAGCAAGAGATTTGACCCTAGAGGGGCTCCCAAGTGCCCAACATGAGGTTCCCAGTTAGTTCCTTGGGTAGCTGAGGATTGGGAACCTGAAATGACCCTATCCGAGAGCAATACTGACGAATATCTTGCATATCATCATAGAACCTTCATCTGGTGATGGATGGAGACAGAGACAGAGACCCACACTGGAGCACTGGACTGAGCTCCCAAGGTCCCAATGAGGAGCAGAAGGAGGGAGAACATGAGCAAAGAAGTCGGGACCACGAGGCGTGCACCCACCCACTGAGACAGTGGAGCTGATCTACTGGGAGCTCACCAAGGCCAGCTGGACTGTGACCGAAAAAGCATGGGATAAAACCGGACTCTCTGAACATGGCGAACAATGAGGGCTGATGAGAAGCCAAGGACAATGGCACGGGGTTTTGATCCTACTTAATGTGCTGGCTTTGTGGAAGCCTAGCCAGTTTGGATGTTCACCTTCCTAGATATGGACGGAGGGGGGAGGACCTAGGACTTACCACAGGGCAGGGAACCTGGACTGCTCTGTGGACTGGAGAGGGAGGGGGAGAGGAGTGGGGGGAGGGGTAGAAGGGTGGGAGGAGGGGGAGAAGGGTGGGAGGAGGGGGAGGGAAATGGGAGGCTGGGAGGAGGTGGAAACTTGTTTTTTGTTTATGTTTTTTTTTCTTCTTTTCTTAATAAAAAAAATTATTAAAAAAAAAGTTTGTTAGAATTATCTCATTTTTATGTGTGTGGGTTTTTTTTTCCTGTATATATGTTTGTGCACCATGTGCAGGCCCGGTACCTGTGTGGAAATCAGAGGAGGGTGTTGGATTCCCTAGAACTGGAGTTACAGATGGTTGTGAGTCACCATGTAGGTGCTGGGAACTGAACGTGGGTCCTCTGAAAGAACAATGCTCATAACCACTGAGCCACCTCTGCAACTACACAATTTAATATTTATCCTAGCCACTTCATTTGAACTCCAATTAAGACAAGAACGCATATTCATTTATTTGTATTTATTTATACTTACTTTAATTAGGGAAAGAGAAAAAATGAAACATTAGGCATTTACTTCTGTTCATTTTTTGGTTGGTTTTTCCCTCACCCTCTGTCTTCTCACAGTATCACCTTTTCTCTATTTCTTCAAACATTCAACTTGACAAAGACTACTGAAGGTTTCTCACTAAAACACAGGATAGGCTTTCTGCAGGCAGGCTGCTATGGCTCTGTTTATCAAATTACATAAAGCAGTGGGCACTCATAAAAATACGTTAAAGCCAGGCATAGTGGTGTACATCTTTAAGTTCAGGATGGGGTTGAAGGGTGGGGATACGGGGTGGAGCAGAGGCAGGCAGATCTCTTGTTTGAAGCCTGCATGGTCTACAGATTAAGTTCTAGGACAGCCAGGTCTACACAGAGAAACCTAATCTTGAAAACAAAAGAACGTTTTATTTTCTTTAAACATTCTCAGGCACAGCCTCTTAGCATATTTGAGTAATCTGCTTATGACTGGTTTAATTTTACAAAATGTACCTAAGTAAACAACCATCACATGTCTTGGTTATTACAAACAATTCCTTCTTAAAGAGTCAGGAACAAAATGATGAAATAAATAATGAATATTTCCATGACATCTGAGCAAACCTGGATGACAGAACAAACAGAATTCTTCTTACCTGGAAGGTTTCCATCAGTTTCATCAGCACTAGGAAAACTAGCAACACTAGTTGAATCCGAAAGGTCCAAAAGTTTTGCACGCAACTGTTCAATATCACTCTCTTTGCTAGCCAGCTGCATCTGAAGTTCATTTCTGTGTGTACATTCTTCTACCAATTGCTATTTTTAAAAAATATCAAAATAAAAGTAAACAGAATCAAATAACTCCAACATTAATAATTGGAATGCAAATGGGTAATTAAATTACAAGTGTGAAATATGTTGTACACCATGAACGTTTATTACTATGGTTGGGTTTTCTTTTGCCAACAGTCAGCCAGGCCCAGAACTTCTTAATTCAAGTAGATTTCTTGCCTGCTCCAAGTATCTGAGATAGGAGTATGCTATTAGTACCGTGACAACCACCACAGATGAAGCTCTGCAAAAACTAGGTTCTTTAGATAACCACCCCCCTTTTAAATATGGATATGAATGTTTTACCTACAAGCATGTGTACCATGTGTGTGTCTGCTGAATTCCCTGAAATTGGGGTTACAGATGATTGTGAGCTACTGTATGGGTGCTGGGATCAAACCCATGTCTTCTGCAAGCACAACAAATACTCTTAACCACAGAGACATCTCTCCAGCTCCTCACCTTACTTTGTTAAGAAAATTTTCCCGCTAAGACCTTAAGTAGTTGTGGAGAGGGTGCCTCAACTGGCCTTCCCTGTAATCAGAATGATGACAACCCTAATTGTCATCATAGAACCTTCTTCACCCAGCAACTGATGGAGGCAGATGCAGAGCTCCACAGCTAAGCACTGGGCTGAGCTACCAAACTCCAAAGAGTGGGAGGAGCAATAAGTAATATGAGCAAAAGGGTGAAGACCATGATGGGGAAACCCACAGAAACAGCTGACCAGAGCTAATGAGAGCTCACCGACTCTGGACTGACAGAGGGGAAACTACATAAAACCAAACTAGGCTCATTGAATGTGGATGACAGTTGTGTGGCTGGGGCAGTCTGTGGGGCCACTGGCAGTGGGACCAGGATTTATTACTAGTGCTAGAACTGGCTTTTTGGAGTCCATTTTCTTTAGAGGGATACCTTGCTCAGCTTAGATATAGGGGGAGATGGCCTTGGTCCTACCTTAAAGTGAGGCAGGACAAAGTGGCAGACTCCATTGACTCTCAATGGGAGGCCTTACCCTTCTCTGAGGAGTGGATGGGGGGAGGGGTGGGAAGAAGGTGTAGAGAGCAGGAGGGAGGACATGGGGGAGGATGGGGAGGGGAGGGAGGGGGAACTGGGATTTTTATTTAAAATAAGACTGTTTAAAAAAATAAATTTAAATTAAAAAAGGAAATTTTCTTTTCTTTCTTTTAAAATATAAGGTAGGAAAAAAATACTTAAAATGCCAGTAAATTTATTTTCTGGCTACAAATAAATTAATCTTAAAAGTATAGAAAACTCAGGGTAACAAAATAACAGACTCAAATCTTGAATGTAAATGAGTCTTGAGACCATTTTACGTTCACAACTTTACATTATTGATATGTCAAGAAGTGTAAAATATTACTGGCATTTTGATTTTAGAAAAGGAGAAACTTAGAAAAATAATCTACTTATATCAAGAACTTCTAACCTAAGCATAACCAATATAACAGCCATATCTCAAACTTTCACACAAGTAAGTCTACTTTAAGCAAGACAAGTAACACATATTGACACACTGAGGAGATGATCTCTATATGCATGGGCACACACACAGACCTTACCGCTTGCATGTCGTTCAGCTCCTTCTGGTGTTTCACCACCATTTGGTTAAATTTCTCTCTCTCTTGGTTAAGTTCCAGTTGTAGCTTCCTATTTTCCTTTTCTTTTTTTCTCAAATCTTGTGTATTGGCTTTTTTTCTATCAATTTTGAAATCTTTGCGATTCATTATTTCTGCCAATTTGTTAACTGCCTGTTCAAACATTAAAATAGTATTTGTGAGTATATATATACTGTACCCATTCAATTTTAATGTCTATTAAAATATATTGGTTTTCAAAGTCATGCAGATTTTTTTTCTTGGTCTCTGTGTGTAAACTTACGTTTCTATGAACAGACTAACCATGAATGGTGGTTCAGATAATTAACACTAATGTCTTCTTTAATCCAATGTGATAAATCAGGCTTGCAAAAAGGAAACTTGTTTAACAATACTGTAGTATATTACTGTACACAAGATATAAAGAAAGAAATACAACTATGTCCTAAATACTGTAGATGGTAAAGGAGGAAGACACATAAACTACACAGTACAGAGATAAATGCAATGGTGCTATCCAGACAGTACTCCTATAAAGACACCCCAGAGAAGAAAAGGTCCTTAGAATGACTGTGTATGTTTCCTTCCTTCCTGCTTATTTATTTACTTACTTACCTACTTATAAGTCTCATTATGTAGCTGGCTGGCCTGGAACTCAATACATAGACCATACTGGCCTCAAACTCAAAGAGCTCCACTTGCCTCTTCATGAGTGCTGAGATTAAAGATGTGCACCACTGCACTCAGCTCCACATGTTTCTTAAGAGAGTTAGGAGATAGATAAATGATGAAAACATATGAAGGAGTGAAGGCAGGGATAGTACTCTAAGTATAGTTAAAAGGCTAGAGAAAAATTACATTCCTTTGGACAAGTAGGAAAGAAAGGTAACCAAACATCTGATTAGGTCACAGAGAAACTCCTTTCCTTTGGTCATGGCCTGTGTGTGTGTGGGCACGCATGCTCACATGTGTATACATGTGTCCAGAGGCCTCAGGTTGACATTTGGTATCTTTTTCAATAGCTCCCTACCTTATTAATATTACTGAAGACTTATTTGTACTTTATGTGTATGTATGTTTACTTCTATGTATATATGCATGCATGCCTACCATACGAATACATAGTACTCAGAGAAGTCAGAAGTCATGGTGTTTTTTTCTATTGAAACATAAAAAAAAATGATAGCCCCCCATTAAGACAGAAAAAGCCCTAATTTAGCCCATATCCACTGATTAGGTTCCCTTTAGGATGAGACACCCCTGAGTAATTTTAATATATTTAGATTTTAATAATAAATCAAAATATTTACTTTAAAAATAAATTCAGAAACAAAAAGAGTGTGAAAAGCCATTGCAATAACATACTCCTCAAAGGCAACCTTCACTAAGGTCTTCTGCATTTAATTTAGTCTTTTGGGTATATATCACCTTCTCAGGCTTCCTATGTAGAAAAATGGAATGAATGGACTTGACCAACCTATATTATATCTAATTTAAATCTCTGAATATATGACTGTCAAAAAGATGACTAATTATTATTTCAATTAGAAAAGCAGATTCTTATTTCACATATGCATGTGTTTCTATGTGTGAATATGAATGTGGGCATGCAGAGGTGAGGTATCAGGTCCTCTGGAGCTGGAGTTACAGATGGGTCATAAGCCTCCCTGTGTGGATGCTATAAACTGAACCCAGGTCTTCTACAAGAGCAGTAAGTACTTTGAAGCACTGAGATGTTTCTTCAGCTCTTGTTTAATTTCTGTTTCTGGGCTTATTATTAAGGTTAAATATTTTTCCAATGTTTGCTAGACAATGTTTTTCTTATTGTATTGGTTTTCTCATTTATAAATATTAATGCTGGCAAGTTTGTCTTATTTAAATTTTTGTTGATAGGTCCTCCACAGACATATAAACATTTACGTAAAAAATGTGTATCTTCTCGTTCATAGTCTGTTTTGTACTAAAAGTGAAATCTGCATTTGAGAGATTTTAAAACATCAGTCAAGCACATTTTAAAAAGCTTATTTTAGTTGCAACATAAAAGACTGATATGAAAGAAAGTAGGGCAGCCAGGCATTGGTGGTATACGCCTTTAATCCCAGCACTTGGGAGGCAGAAACGGGTGGATCTTGAGTTTGAGGCCAGCAGTTCCAGGACAGTTAGGGCTGTTACACAGAGAAACCCTGTCTTAAAACACCCAAACCAAACCAAAACCAAAACCAAAACAAACAAAAAAACACATTACAAAATCAAACAAAAACTGACCTAGATATATAATCAAATGTAAAACAATTGATTTTTTTTAAAAAATCATTCCTACAGGTTCTTACTACCAAACTACCTCTCTGGCTTTCAGTCTATCCTTCTTTCATGTTTCTATTGTCAATAATAGGTTTTTTCAACACAAACTACATCACATTCTTCCTTTTTTGCTGGGCAATGGTGGTACACTTGGGAGGGAGAGGCAGGTAGATCTCTGTGAGTCGAGGCCAGAGTGAACTCTAGGACACAGAGAAATCCTGTTTCAAAAAAGAATAAAAACAAACAAACAAATAAAAACCCCAAAACAAATTTTTTCTTTCTTGGGATGGTATGAATAGAAGTCAAAGCCTCATGCACACTAAGTAACTGCCCTACTCTATAATTTCACTTACTAGTGAAATTACTAGACAAGCTAATTTTCTTAACTAAAATCCTACATCTCATGCTAAGTCTTCTATATTTAAACAGGATTCACTTTATTTGTTCTAATGAAAAGCTAAACCCTATGACCTTCATTTTGTAAGAGCATGCACAAAGAACAATTATTAGTTTTCTGATTTTACCATATTCAAGTGCAAACCAATGGGAAGGGCTGATGGCACATATACCTGTGTTTTAAGTGTCCGTTCAGTACTGATATTCTTTTCAAAGGCAGCCTTAAGATTATTTATCTCTTCCTCCTTCTTCAACTTATATTCTGCCAATAAATTATGTAAAACATTATTGCATAGCATTAAGTAATTTCATCTGCATTTCAAACTAACAATGTCTTCAATTACTGAAATTACTATACACTATCATACAGTACCTTTTAATAATTTCATTAAAGTAACTGCTTAATTTTGTTTTAAGTACAGGTAAGCCCAGGATGCCTTTCAACTTACAATTCTCTTGCAAGAGTTGGCATGAATTTGCTCATTGTCCAGCTCATTAATATAATTCTTATGGCTACACAAGTTAGTTAACACACGAAAACAAGTATGTAAAAACCCAATGTAAAACATAACTAAAAATTAATCTCAGAATTAGCTTTACATTTTTTTCTTTTTTGACATGGTCTCAATCAGGCGCCCTTGAAACTCAGTCTGCCTCTGCTCCTGAATGCAGGAATTAATTAAAGGTGTATAGTGTCATGAATGGCTACATTGCTTTTCTTTTTTTCTTAAAAACAGGTGTGTATTCACACACACATGCACTCTAATATGGAACATTTGAAGGCACCAGAGAGGCCTGAAGAGGGAATCAGATTCCCTGGAGTTGGAGTTACCAGGGGGTTGTGAGCTGCCTAATGTAGGTGCTGGGAATCAAACCTGGGTCTTCTCTTGAGAACAGCAAGCTATCTCTCCAGCCCTCATAATACAGATTAAAAAATATTTTTTTAAAGTTAATTATCACAAACTTTATGTATTATGAGTGTTCTGTCTGCACATGTGTCCCACGTGTATGCCTGGTGCCCTCAGAAGCCGTAAAAAGCGGTGGGATCTTTGGAAGCAGGAGTTACAGATGACTGTGAACCACTACAGTGCTGGGAACTGAACCTGGGTCTTCTGCAGGAGCAGCAAGTTCTCATCACTGCCGAGCCTTCTCTCCAGCCACAAACTGTTATTTGTTAAGGAAACTCTACATACCTTCTTCTGCTGTCCTCATCCTTTCATTTAGCTCTTCATTTTCTTTTCTTAGTATTTCGATATCTTTGGTTAGCATGGTGTTTGTTTCTTCAAGCTAAACAAAGCAAACAAAGTTTAAGCTACAGATCTGTTTTCACCCTTGAAGCTAAAAATCTTTAATACTTAACATCTATAGGCAAAGCAGGTCAAACATTGTTTAACTGTAAAAAATGCCTAGTTTCCAGTTTATGTGTGTGCATGACTCAGGAATGGTGGTGCAAACCTTTAATCCCAGCACACAGGAGGAGAGAATATCGATTTCTGAGTTCAACCCCAGCCTGGTCTACAGAGTTAGGTTCAGGACTACATAGCGAGAACTACACAGAAAAACAAAACAAACAAACAAACAAGAAAGTAAAAGTGAATACATAATTGCTATGAATGTTTTAGGAGCAATTACCTTTCAAAATGATATGTGTATACATATCTGTGTATATATTTATTTATATGTATTAAACACAAAAAGTCAAAAAGTGTATTATAAAAAGAACTAGATAGCAGACTAGGAAATTCGAACTTATTTCAAGTTCTGCTACTAACTAACCTATGTGACCCTGGCGCAGGTCATCCTCCTGTGTCTCAGCTGTCTCAACTGAAGAAGATGAAAATACTACATTCAACAATGACTATTCCAGGTAAATGTTTTCCATTAATCATAATAACAATTGCACAGAAAGAGCATTATTTATGCCCTCCCCTTCCTTTGGCTGGGTGAGGGAAGAAGTGGGGAGAAGGTTGAGATTTAGATCTAGTAATGTAGTCCAGATTGGCCTGGAGCTGTGTAATCGGGGCTGATATTAGACTTACTACTTAATCACTAAGTGCTGGGATTATAAACCATACGCTACCATGCTTGGTTTATCGTGTGTGTGTGTGTGTGTGTGTGTGTGTGTGTACTTGCTAGAGCACATGCATAAAAAACTCAGAGTAGGGCATGGGATATCCATACGTTATCTTCCTCTCCATCTCCTTAATGCACTGAGGCAGGATCTCTTATTCAACTGGAAAGTTGCTATTTTGGCTAGTCTGGCAGCCAGGAAGCTCTCAGGATCTGCTTGTCTCTATTCCCAATGCTGGGATTATAGAAAAGGGTAGACATATCCATGTTTGTATATGGGTGTTAAGAGATAGCATTAATTCTCTAAGCCTTGGATTTGCCAAAAATCACATAACTTCTCAGAGTCAAAGCCAGGCATGATACATCACTTTACCTGTTAACTCACAAATAAATGCTTTTGTAACTTTCATTTATCCAGAATTACTAGATAGTCTACAGTATGAACCAAAGAATAGGGAATTTGTAGGACTGGTTTTGATCACAATGGACTATCAACAATGAGTTTCTTACCCCAGAATAGTTACTCGAATTTCAAAGAAATCTAGTTCATAAGATCACTCTTAACATAGTAGGAGAATAAATGAAATAGGCTAAGCATTTCCTCACATAAAATTTATCTACAGTAAGAAAAAAAGCCCAGTGCATTGAATAAGATTTTCTATCACTATCAACCGTTTTAGATCAAATAAACACAAGTGCAGAATGGTCACTCTACATGAGCTGCATAAGTATATTACATGCATGTATACCCTGATACTTCAATGTATTTTGACTTAAATCAATTTCAGTGAAATATTCACCTATTACTTACCCGACTAACAGTATGATCTTTATCTGTAATCTCTTGTCTATTTCTTGAAGCAGCTTTCTTGCTTTCTTGAGTCAACTCAAAATACTGTTCTTCCAGAATTCCTCGAGCCAATTGCTCAGACTCAGCTTTTGTTTCTGCTAGGTCCAACTGAGTAGAAAGAGTTTCTCTGCAACAGTTTTAAGAAACGAAAAAAAAAAAAAAATTCAGTTCATTCTCCTTACTTGATCACATAAATGACAACCATTATCTTGTTAGCTATGGTGGCCTATCTGTATTCTTTTTTCTTTCTTCCCCCAAGACAGGGTTTCTCTGTGCAGTCCTGGCTGTCCTTTAACTCTGAGATCTGCCTACCTCTGCCTCCAAGTGCTGGAATTAAAGGTGTGTGTGTTACCATCAACCAGCCTACATGTGTTGTTCTAACAAGTGAAATATTTTTTTTAAAAAATATTTATTTATTTATTATGTATACAATATTCTGTCTGTGTGTCTGCCTTCAGGCCAGAAGAGGGCACCAGACCCCATTATAGATGGTTGTGAGCCACCATGTGGTTGCTGGGAATTGAACTCTGGACCTTTGAAGAGTAGGCAATGCTCTTAACCTCTGAGCCATCTCTCCAGCCTCCAACAAGTGAAATCTTAAGGCCAGCCTGGACTACACAGTGAGATTCTCTCTGGAAACAACAGACTAAAAGAACACATAAAAAAAAACAAAACAAAACAAAAAAAAAAACAAAAAAAAACTCCACACAATTTTCTCTAAATGACAGAACCAAGGATTTTACTTAAATCCACTACAAAATTTTTATGAAAGTAATGACTTTAATTTAGTAAGCAATTTACTTTTAGAAAAAATAAAAGACTTTGCTGTGGGTCTGGACTGTAAGAGTCAATAGAGGTCAGATTCAAGACACTAAGTCCAACTCACTAGTCATCCCTGTATCTATCTACTGGGTGGGGACTCTGGGCAAGTTCCTTACACTTTCATTATAAACTGAGAGGATTAAACCAAGTTATCCCATAAATAATTCAATGAGATTACAAAAACACAGATTCAGACCACTGTAAACTACCTGCAAACATCGGAAAGAGCACTTTGAAGCTGTTCAGAATTGCCTGAGTGTGGTGGTCATGTATACAGTTCTACCATTTGGGAGGTGGAGGCATCAGATCTGATTAAAGCCAGCCTTGGGTAGAAGAGATTCTGTCTCAAAAACTAACTTTTCAGAATTGACATTTATACTGGGACCACATTACTTTAATTTTTCTGTTTGTCTGAAAGATCCTCTCTTAGATAAGCCATCTTGGTCATGTGTATACTTCCTTGATCTTTGTAGGTTCTTGGTAAATTTGGGTAATGAACTATCCCTAACCATGACCACCACTACCTTTCTTTTTTTCTGCTTAAAAATTATTTATACAAATATATAAAAAACACCATATATCTATCCATCCATCCATCCATCCATCTATCTATCGTTTTGCCTGGATGTATGTAAGTGTACCACATGTTGCTTGGAGCTTATGGTGGCCAGAAGAGAAAGCCAGATGCTCTCAAACTTAAGGTAGACTAGTCTGATATGTGTAGTGATATTTTGTTTGCATTTTAACAAAGTTTGCCTGAAGATAAGAGTGCAAAGCTAAGCCACAAGAGGCCAGGGAGTGGTGGCTCACACCTTTAATCCCAGCACTAGGGAGATGGAGACAGGAAGGGATATGGCTGGGCAGACAGAGGAATATAAAGTGGGAGGAGACAGTCTGAGGACAGGATCGCCCCTTCCGTCTGAGCACTGATAGGGGTAAAAGGTCTCTCTAATGGCTGGCCGCACTGCTTCTTTGACCTCTCAGCTTTCACCCCCAAATACTTGACTCCAGGTTTTTATTAACAACAATTAGAACCTGTGCTACAGATTTGCTATCAATTAGCCCAATAAATTAGCCCCATCAGAATGATGGCACACCTACTTCCCTTTCTTTCAACTTAAATTTATAAATGCCTTTTTGAGTAGAGATTCCTGTTCTGTTCCAAAGCAAAATGGACATACTTTTCACTTTGCAGTTCCTGTATTTTCCTTAAATTTTCTCTGTTTTTTTCTTCAATTTCTTCTTTAAGTTCCTTTACCTGGGTTTTATAAAGTGTCTGTAAAAACAAGTGATAAAGAATGAAGTGTTTATGGTGTATTATAAATAGTTCAGCAATTTTTTTCTTTTGTTTCATGTGCATTGGTGTTTGTGTTTTGTCTGCATGTATGTCTGTGTGAGGGTGTTGGATCCCCTAGAGCTGGAGTTACAGATAGTTGTGAAACACCATGTGGGTCCTGGGAATTGAATTGGGTTCTCTGGAAGAGCAAACTATGGTCTTAAACTGATGAACCATCTCTACACCCCCAATTTAACTTGTTTTTACTTTTAAGATAATTTAAAGCAATTGCTGGGGTTGGAGAGATGGCTCAGTGGTTGAGAGCACTGGCTACTATTCCCCAGGACCCAGGCTCAAATCCCAGAAAACACATGGTAGCTCACAACTATCTGTAACTCCAGCTTCAGGGGATTCAACACCTAAACACAAACATACATGTAGGCAAAACACCAGTGCACATAAAATAAAAATAAACCATTAAAAACAAACAAACAAACAAACAGCCAGGCAGTGGTGTTACATTCCTTTAGTCCCAGTACTTGGGAGGCAGAGGCAGGTGAATCTATGTTAAGTTGCAGATCAGCCTGGTCTACAGTGTAAGTTCCAGGACAGCCAGGACTGTCACACAAGTCTTTAAAAGAGCAAACAAACAAACAAAAACAAAACAAAAAACAAACAAGTGGTGGCGACACCTGCCTTTAATCCCAGGACTCGGGACAAGAGAGCTCTAGGAGTTTGAGGCCAGCCTGGTCAACAGAGAAAGTATCAGGAAAGAAAGAGATACACAGAGAAATCCTGTCTCAAAAATAAAATAAAATAAAATAAAACAACAACAACAACAAAATACCCTCGTAAACAAAAAAAAAAAACAACAATAAGAACAAGTTAAATCCATGCATTTAAGTACATGAATAAGGTTTACAGAATAGATGGTAGGTACTAGGGGTACAATCTGATAAATGTTAAGTTAAAATGAAATGGCAGAATACAAGCTCTCAAGGTCTGCAATCAAGGAACTCTGCCCACCAAATTCAAAAGCTTCAAAACCAAATAAATTCATATAAAACTATAGACTGAGTTAAACAGAAAAAAGATATCAGATATTATTTCTTTCTCTTTCTTCCCTCCCTCCCTCCCTCCCTCTCTCCCTCCCTCCCTTCTTTCTTTAGGTGTTTTTGAGACAAGGTTTCTCTGTAGCTTTGGTGCATGTCCTGGAACTAGCTCTTATAGACCAGGCTGGCCTCAAACTCAGAGATCTGCTTGCCTCTGCCTCCCAAGTGCTGGGATTAAAGGCGTGTGCCACCACTGACCCGCGACATCTGTTATTTCTACAACCTAAAGATGCTTATGAGGACACATACTAATTAGTGCTTATGCAAGCAGAGTCTCTAACAAAGTCTTTTTTTTTTTGATAAATATTTATTGCTTAGACTGGGCTAGAATTCCCTATGTAATCCATGCTGGACTGGAATTTAAGGACCCTCACTCCACCCTAAGTTAGCTTCCAAGTGCTGGGCATCAGGCATGTATTTCCACGCCCAGCAACCAAGTCTGTTTGAGACAAGACCTTACCCTGTGGCCTTGGCTAGTCTGGATTCACCTGCCTATGACTCCAGTACACTGTCATTAAAAGCCTGCACCACCATGCCCAGCTATCAGAAGTTTTATTTACAGGTATAATTTGATGGTAATTGTTTTTTAAAAATATTTATTTATTATGTATACAAAGTTCTGTCTGTATGCTTGCAGGCCAGAAGAGGGCACCAGACCCCATTACAGATGGTTGTGAGCCACCATGTGGTTGCTGGGAATTAACTCAGGACCTTTGGAAGAGTAGGCAATGCTTTTAACCGCTGAGCCATCTCTCCAACCCCTTTGCTGGTAATTGTTAAAAACTGCACAGAAAAGGTCTTTCCCCTCCTACTTCGCAATTTAAATAGACCATGAACCTTGAAAAAAATATCATTTGCAGAAAAAAACTCATAAACTTCAAGCCGGGCTGTGGTGCACTCCTTTAATCCCAGCACTTGGGAGGCAGAGGCAAGCAGATCTCTGAGTTTGAGGTTAACCTGATCTACAGGGCAACACAGGGAAACCTTGTCTTGAAAAACAAAAACCCCAAAACAAACAAACAAAACCAACCAATCAACCAACCAACAAAACTCTATTATAAAGTTTCTTGTTTAAGTCAGCTTTTAGAGTTTCTACATTAAAAATGATTTTCACTTACAGAAAAATACTGCTCGGCTTCAAGTTGATCTTGTAACTCCCGCATCTGCCCTTCATTTCCTCTGTATTGCCTTTATATAAAAGAAAATCAGCAATCAAATTTTTATATTTATGTTAGGTTTCATTTAAGTTGCTAAAAAAAAATAAAAGGTTTGATGAGATAACTTCTGTAAGAAAAACATTTCAGCATCATTTTATTTTTCTAGCTTATCTGCTGAGAACACACTGCCTGGCTCTATCCTGAACCTATAAAATGATGCCGTGCAAAGCATAGGCTTCTTCATAATGAAAACTTTCTTGAGAAACACATTCATTGTAGATCTCTAAACCATAAAAAGGAAGCGGACGCTGCTGTGGCTTGTTTTCCCTATAGATATCTGTGGAAAGGCAGAGATGCACTTTACAGGCAGAAAGTCACAGGAATGCACTTTAATGTTTTCTACAGTAGACAAAAGTAGAGGTCATAAAATTATTTAAAGTAAAAATGAAGTGTAATATATTTCTGGTAAGGAGAAAGTCAAAATATGTATCACACACAGTAAACATACCTCATAGGAAAAAGGACACTCTAAGGACAAAAACAGACTCAAATACATAGGAACACAATGGAACTTGAAGACCAAGATTTTTAAGGATTAATAATTTTATTCCAAGTTGCTAGGCTTTAATATTAGATAGAAATTGTTTTGTAGTTTAGTAACAAGCCATGTAGTTGATAGAAAATACATTATAAATGTCCATTGAGTATAAAGAGTTGCTTGGAGAAAAATGTGTCAGTTTCATTTTTATGGTTTGGAAAGATCCAGTTAATGTGTTTCTCAAGAAAGCTTTCATTATGAAGAAGCCTATGCTTTGCACAGCATAATTTTATAGGTTCAAGATGGAGCCGGGCAGTGTGGTCTCACCAGATAAGCTAGAAAAATAACACAATGCTGAAATATTTTTCTTGTAGAAGTTATTTTATCAGTGGTATATATATTAACTGGTAAAAATGGGGCTTCTAAATCAAGAAATTTGCCAATATAAATCCAACTTAATAAAAACAGACAACTTATTTCAACGAAACAGGCCTAATGATAGTAGTGGTGGCTCACACCTTTAATCCTAGAATTTGGGAGGCAGAGGCAGGTGAATCTCTAAATTTGAGACCAATCCATTCTACAGAGTGAGTTCTAGGACAACCAGGGCTACACAGAGAAAAAAAACCCAAAGCCAAAATAGAACGAAATGGGTTTTAAAGGTACAATAATATCTGGAGGAAATAAAATCACAACTTGGTATAAGGAATACCCATCTCTCATTTTATGTTTTTAAAGCAGGCCCAGGACAGGCTTTGTCTTCATCACAAATAACCAGGTACATGACATCTTTAATAGGAAAAAAAGACTACAACTCTGAGATAAACCAAAAATAAAATAAATATCCAGAACCACCCCACCCCCACACCAAGATTATGTACCCTTGTAATCTCCAAACTAAAGCCATCTGGAACACTTCCTGTCAAGTAAGGCAGCCTTCATTTTTGCATGCTAGTCTGGAGCAATGTGATGATATTTATAGATACGAAAATCATGAGAAAGCTAGTATTTCCATAATGAGTAGATGACTGCAAAGCCAGCAGCTCTACTATCTGTGTCTTTCTTTAAATACCTGTAATTTGAACCTAATAAGCTTGTCCTTCCAAAGCCTGAACTTCCTTGCAAACATTCTTTGCAAGTAAATTCTTTTATCACAAAACAAACAAACAAACAGGTCTTTTTTTAAACAAATTTTGAGATCATCTGAATACACAAAGTATTAAGTATTTATAGGCCAATAAAAGAACACTAAAAGATACTTTCAAAACTTACTTTGTAAGCTGAGCAAACTCAAATTCTAACAATCTCTTTGCTTCCAATAAAGTATTTATTTCCTGTTTCATCTGTTTTTCTAAACCTTTTAAATTGTCTGCTTCAAATGCTTGAGTCTTCAATTCATTCTGTAACAATAGCCGTTTATTTGATTCCTGTTCCAGCTGCAGGGTGAGATTCTTGAGCTATGATGAGAAAAATGATTGGCATCTTAGTTATTTTGATAATTTATTAGATATGTGAAAGGTTATTAATAAAATCTTGAGAATATTATCCCTTGTACTATTCTAATTTGTCCTTGTGTCTATTATTGCATATTTACTACTAAGTCAAAACAGTATCTAAAGTTTAGATATGAAACTTGTGGGAAAAAGAAAAACTTAGATTTTAACTAGCCTCAAAGTTTTAGAAAATAATGATAAAAGTCATGTCTGGGGAGATGTTTCAAATGGGTATTTTAACTTATCCGTTCATCCACAAATGTTTACGTATTCTATTTTATACAATCCTAAAACTTGGAAAATAGTATTAAGTACTTATTAGTGTAGAAGTCAATGAACTCAAATTCTTTCAGCAGTTTATGTGTTCATTACCTGCTGTCTCCAAGGTGATTATCACAGAGATCATCATACAGCACAAACTCCTTCATCTCTGTCTTGTACATAAAACCCTCCTTTCTGTCCCTTCCCTGGATGGTCTAACACTACGGCATGTTCAGTCTTAACGAATAATCTTAAACTGTTTTATTCTTCAGTTTCTAAATGCCAAACCCTTAGCAAGGCTTTCCTTAATTTTCATAAAGTCACATATATGTTACATATATGCTTGTAATCATGACTGGTCTAAGTTGTCTGTTCCCTAAAGGCATACAGGCCAAACCTATCTTATTCATCTTAATAAGCACCGATTTTGATAAAAAGCCTCATTTTTTAATTAAAAAACTTTTTAAAAATTATATTTCACTTTATGTATATGGTGCTTAGCCTACATGTTACATCTGTATATCATATATGTGCCTAGCACCTGCGGAGGCCAAGAAGAGGTGCTGGATTCCCTGGAACTGGAATTACAGATGACTGTGAGCTGCCATGTGGGTGCTGGGATTAAAACCAGGTTCTTCTGAAAAGCAGTGATGTCCTTAACATCTGAGCCATTTCCAGCTCCATCTTCCAAATTTTCAATATTAGCCTGCTTGCTAGTTTGTTTCTAATTTTTTTTAGTCAATTCTCTATAGCAACATAGATTTTCTTTAAAAAAATGTTTTCACCAATAGCATCTCTGTAAGTTTTAAAAGACAGCAGTTACTTTAGAGCCCCAGGGATTCCCGTGACGACTCCATGTGTCCTTTCTTCTCTGACTTTACTTCCTTTTGCCCGTGACTTACCTACCTTCTTACTAATTACATAATCTGTATTCCAATACTGCCTTCAGCAAGTCAAATCTTGGAAGTTACTTACAAATGATGTTTAAAACACATACAGTAACTACTGACATAGTCTTTCATCTTTTCATCAACAGCATTATAAATATGTACAACATGTGTTATATCAATATAAGCATTCCAAGAAGAAGTTGTTTTTCATGCTTTTCTAGATAGCAAACTTTTCCAGTCTTTATTTATTTATTCATTCATTCATTCATTCATTTATAAAGGAAATAGCTTCTTCTAGGAGGAACTAAGACATTCTGATATAGTTGCATACACTGCTGTGATACACAATGAAACGGCTCCTAGGGAATGAATGGGTTTTTTGCTAGTTTTGTCCTTTTTGTTTTACTAGACAGGGTTTCTGTGTAGCTTTGGGGTGTCCTAGCAATCACTCTGTAGACCAGGATGGCGTCAAACTCACAGAGGTCTACCTGCCTCTGCCTCCTCAGTTCCGTGATTAAAGGTGTGCGCCACCACTGCTCAGCTGGAAATGAATGTTTAATAGCTATTTCAGATAAAAATTCTAAGTTCTCGGATGACAGTAGAGCAGTGAACACACACTTCATTCAAATCTTCTGTTTCAAATACTGATTAAGAGTTCTCAAGTCATTAACATAGAATAGTTCATCTTTTAAAAGACGGATAAAATTAGTATGGTTTCTTACTTCATCTTCCATCCTTTCTTTATTTTCAGTCAAATGTTCTAGTTTCTGCTGAGATTGTTTCAGATCAACATCTAGCATAGAGCACTGTTTCTCAGTCTCAACAACTCTATTTTCAGCCCTTTCTCGAGCTTCTCTCTCTTCCTTCAGCTTTTTTTCCATTTCTGTAAAAGAAAAAAAGTTAGAAACACACATTATAGATCACCTTAATATTTTTCACTTTAAATGGTATGGAAATTGGTTTTTAAAATCTCTATGATTTTATCTTGGAACTGTAACAGATATTAATTATAAAAGTTCTAAGGGCATTTTAGTAACTTATATGATAATCTCTGAAGAAAAAAATTCTAAAATATAATATTTTTTAAAAGTTTCAATTTAGTCCTTGAAAAAGAAGATAAGACAATTTAATACTATCTAGACTAGAAGATGAAGAGTGTGACTGGAAAGAGGAATAATAAGGAATGAAATGAAAGTATAGAAAATGATGAAGACAGTTATTAATCTCTTTCTTGCATTGGTCTAGAAACTTTTCATAGGCTCCTAGAACAGGAACCCTGCAACTCAATGACAAGATTATATGATGGCAGAAAACCTCTTTAAATTATTATCAGAAGAGTCTAGTATTTACCAGGGTGCCTTATTCTGGAATATGTACAGCAAGCCAAGTTCTGAGAATTTTAACTTTTCCAGTCATGCCAGTAATAAGTTGCAAAACTATGACAGTGTTTTTGCTATTAGCACTTGCCCTCGAGGAGACAAACCATTAGAGTGCAAGTTCACTTTTCCCCTAACCTTAGTTAGTTGCATTAACATAATCATTAACTTGGCTGGGTGCTGGTGGCGCACACCTTTAATTCCAGCACTCAGGAGGCAGAGGCAGGCTTTTACAGAGCACATGCCAGGAGAGGCTCCAAAACTACAGAGAAACATTGTCTCGGAAAAACAAAACCAAAAGCAAACACAAATAAAACTGAAACCAAAACAAACAAACAAAATAAAAAACCAGCATAATCATTACCTCCTAATTCCTTTCTCTCCAACCTAATAGAAATCAACTTCAGTTAGGCTTGGAGTCCAGATACCTACCTACCGTTGAGTTCCAGACTTACATTACCAACTGAGTAGTTAATATATCCATCTACATATGTGACAAAATTATCAAAGTTGTTTTCAGGGATATGCTGAAGTTTGAACTCAGGACCTCAAAAAGACTTATTTTGTGTTCTGCCTTTGATCCACATCTCTAGCTCCCAAACTTAACATACTGAAATAGTTACACCTTTCTCTCCAATTCTCAAAACACTCTACTGCACTTACATCAATCTCTGTTTAGGATATAACCACTCAATCAGCTGTTCAAACTAAACATCCGAGTCTTCCTTGCTTCCTCTCAGTCCTCCTCCCACTACATTTTTGTCCTTTGTACTTCTGCTTCTTTGCTTTCTGCTTACCACCAGTGAACGGCGCCTACAACTTTCTAATAGATTATCCTACTTCCAATGTTCCTTTTTTCCCAAAGCAGTCTCCAGATCACAAGATTAGTCTTTTAAGAACATAAATTAAAACTGTGGTTGGAGATGATACAATGGACTAACACTGATCTTAGGTACAATTGAAGTGATAATAAAATGAGGCAACGGATTGATCTAAACTAGAACTGTAACTGGAAGCTATAAAGCAAAGTAACTATAAAGGAATAAAAAAATTGAAGCAAAAAATAGCAGCTAAGCTAAATAACAATAAGGTCCAGAATAGATCATGAAGAAAAATCAAGGGATAGATTAAAAACAAAAAACAAACCAACCAAAACTGGGAGAAAAGAAGAGTCCACCACTTTGGAAAGTAGCACGCTTTCTTTTGGGCCACCAATCAGCTCCCAAATCATGACATACTTATTATTAGTTATGAATGCTTGGCCTATCTTATGCTTGTTTCTTGCTAGCTCTTATAACTTATATTTAACCTGTTTCTCTTTATCTGTCTTGGGGATTTTTACCTTTCATTCTGTTAGTCTTACTCCATGTCTGCTTGGTTGGCACTGCCTGTCTAGCTGGCCCTGGGTGTCTTCCTTTCTTTCTGCCTTGTTCTCTCCTCTTCTCTTGTTCTCTTCTGAGCCTAGATTCCTCCCCCCGAATTATTCTCTCTGCCCACCAGCCCTTCCTATCCCTCCTCTGCCTAACTATTGGCCATTCAATTTTTATTAGACCATTAAGGTGCCTTAGGCAGGCAAGGTAAAACAGCACAAAGCTTTACAGAATTAAACAAAGGTAGCATAAACAAAAGTAACACATCTTTACATAATTAAACAAACATAACACATCTTTGCCTAAAGTAATATTCCATAACATAAACAAATGTAACACATCTTTACATAGCTAAAGTATATTTCACAACATTCATTAACTTTGTTTTGTTTTAGACCCAAGCCCTAAAGTCACAATTGCCTTGCCTCAGCTTCTCCAGTGCTAACATTTCACACAGGTAATCAGCATGTCTAGTATGATTTCACTAACTTTTATAGTAAAGATATGGTAGATAAAGTAAGGAAACTACAGAAGGTAAAATTGTGATAAAAAGAGACAATATAATAAAAAATATTCTCTTAGATAATAATGCTTACTTATACTCTTAACCACAGAAGTGAAGTTTTGATCTAAAACAAATTTGTATAAGCATTATTTAAAACTAATCATAGAAAATATTCATGTAATTGACACTTACCATACATGGCAACAGACTTTGCCTCTTCTATAGACTGGTGTTTGTCAGTTAAACGCGCTTTAGTTACTTTGTGTTCATTTACTTCTTGTTCCAACCTCTGTTGTAAAGACTTGAGCTTGTAGTTCAAATCTATCTCTAAATTATTCTTTTCCTAAAAAATAAAAATGAGAGTCATGGAAAATGACAAACTGTGCAAGAGGCACACATTAAATCTTACATTCCTCAGCATTTCACAGATCCACTGCTGACACTAGGTGATAGATATCTTTAGCAGAGCTTTTGGGGTAGTCAGTAGTGCAACTTACTATTAATTTTTGTATTTCTTCAGTGCAATGCTAAGTTTTCTGTCCCATGATTTGCCTGAGTGTGGTAGTCTGTCATAATCATGTACCCTGAATTTGGTTTACTTAAAAGACAGGGTTAACAAGTATCTTTAAATAATCAGGATACAGCTTTCTAAATTTCTGTTTCGAAAAACCAAAACAAAAAAACCCAACCAAACAAAAAAACCCAAAAAGAAAAAACCATACTCAGGGATAGAAAACATACCAAAACAGCAGCTTTTGAATCATTTCCAAGGAAACAGTGAAAGTGAGACCTACATCTGTAAAGTAATTTATTTGATCCTCTCTCCTCAGCAAAGTACTTAGTAGTGAAACTGATAAAATTCTAAATAAATGCAGGGGCCAGCAAGATGGCACTGCTGGATAAAGACACTTACCACTAAGCCTGAGGACCCTAGTTATATCCTTAAAAGCCATACGCAAAAGATGGAACTGACCCTCCCCCATTAACTGTCCTGACTCGACAAATGAGTCATGAAGCATGATCTTACAAGAAGGAGGTGAGGATAGAGGGAGGGAGAGATAGGGGGTGGTGCACAAGCCAATTACTTTGATCTTACATGGAATAAATACACGATCCAGTCCTTTATTTTTTCTCTTCATATGATTTAACATACAAAGGATTAATACCTATCTCTTACCCATGTACAAAGGAACTAGGAACAATTTCTTTTTAAATGTGCATTGGTGTTTGCCTGCATGTTACATTGGTGTGAGGGTGTCAGATCCCCTGGAACTGGAGTTATAGGCAATTATGAGTTGCCATATAGGTGCTAGGAATTGAACCTGGGTCCTCTGAAAGAGTAGCCAGTGCTCTTAACTAGTAAGTCATCTCTCTAGCCCTAGGAACAATTTTCTTGTTAAAAGCTATTTCCAAATCAAAGTATTGTGATTATCTATTAAGCATCCAACGCTTTTTAGGGTACAAACAAGAATATGGTAGCAAGATGACAAATAATCACACATACATTCCCATATACCAAGAACCAACCACATAATAAACTATAAACACTACAAATGAATGCTATAAACTATCTTATAACCTTTGACAACCACAATATAATATAATTAGGACTGTAAGTCACTCACCTTTTCAGAATGATTGAGCATGTCTTGAGCCTCTTTTCTTTCTCCTTCCACTCTTTCAAGATTATGTTTGAGATGCTTCACCTCCTCTTGTAAAGATGTTATTCGTGCTATGAAAAGGAAAAAGGTTAAAAAGTAAAACTTAATGGTATTATAAATAAGAACTGTGATGTTTTTGGGGGAGTGAGGAATGTAGAGGACTTCTGGGTGCTTGTTCATGTTCAGTTTTGAATTTTTAGTTTATAAGTATTTTGTATGCATCAGTGTTGTACCCCAATTGTGTTGCAGTGCCCATAGAGGCCAGAAGGGGGAGTTGTGTCTACTGGGACTGGAGTTAGAGACCCAAGTCCTTTAAATGAGCAGCAAGTGCTGTTAATTGCTGAACTATCTCTCTAGCCCAGTGGTTCTCAACCTTCATAATGCTGCAATCCTTTAATACAGTCCTTCATGTTGTGGTGACCCCCAATCATAAAACTATTTTCATTGCTACTTCATAATTAAAGTTTTGCTACTCTTATGAACCATAATGTAAATTTGTGTTTTTCTATTGTCTTAGGCAACCCACATAAAATGGTTGTTCGATCCTTCATAAGAGTTGTTCGACCCTCAAAGAGATCACAAACCATAGGCTGAGAACCGCTGGCCTAGAAAGACTTTTAACCAAGGAAGAGCAAGGCTTATTCACTAAAAACTAAAGTGCATTGTTAACCCAGGTCCAGAGGAGGATGATTCTAATTTCACCCAATCAGTAAACTGAGGCAAGGTTGTTTGGGTTCAGCAGTTCAAGAAGGGCTACATAACCAGACCTTGTCTCAAAACCAAATGAAACACAAAACACAATAAAACTTCAAAACAATGATAAATATAAATGGAAATAGACTGTGTTCATAGATTGGAAGTCCTATGAGATGACAATATTTAAAACAATCAACAAAGACATGTGGCCCTATTAAAATTCCAAAAGTATGTTCTGCATAAATAGAAAAGCTAACTAATTATGAACTGCAAGGAACAGCTAAAATAATCCTGTGGAAGAACAGTAACAAACCCCCAAATTTCAAAACCTGCTATAAAACTACAGTGCTCCAAACATGTGGTGCTGGCATATGGCTGAAGTACATATCAACAAAACAGACTTGAGAAAACAGAAATGAAGCCTTACGCTGCGGGGGAAGTAAGGGGTAGTGAGAGAGAACTGAGCGCCTATGTGCCAGGTACACATCTGTGTGCCGTGCAGGTGAAGGGTAGGGGTCATGAGTTGATACCAGGTACTTCCTCAATTCCTTCTCTACCTTACTTTCTTAAAACACATCTCTTACTGAACTTTTGCAGTTCATTTATTTTATTTCAGCTACAATGGCTGGCCAGTGAGCCCTTGGATATCTGCTTCTCTCTGCTCATGCTAGCACTAAGGTTACAGAAATGTACTTCTGCACCTAGTGCTTACATGGGTACTAGAGATCCTAACGCAGGTACTTTACCCACTGCCCATTGTGCTGCCTCCCCAGACAAATCCATTCATTTATTCATTTGTTGTTGTTGTTGTTTTTCAAAACAGGGTTTCTCTGTAGCTTTGGAACCTGTCCTGGAACTTGCTCTTGTAGACCAGGCTGTCCTCGAACTCATAGAGATCCACCTACCTCTGCCTCCTGAGTGCTGGGATTAAAGGTGTGCGCCACCACTGCCCGACACCCATTCATTTATTAAAGATAATTTTCCCCCTTTCTTTTTCATTCATTCGATTTTTTTCCAGTCCAAGGGATTAGACCTAGGGCCTTATGCATGAACATGAGGCAACTACTCAACTACATTTCAATCACAGACAATCAATATTTAATAAAAACACCAAAGTGATTTTAAAAGGAAGGAACAGGAACTAAGAAATATGTTCTAGACTCCACATGTAAACATGTATACACACTCCCCTTCCTCTCACGACACATACACAAAAACCAACCACTTAGACAAATGATGCTGAAACAACTAGGCATCAGATGCTGAACATCATTACTCATTAGGAGCTAAAAATGAAAACTGAAGTAATATGACTTCATATCTAGTGTTAACAACGTGGAAAAATAAGAATACCAATTCCTTGACATAGGAAAATGAAATGGTTCAGCCACTGCAGAAAACAGTTTAGCAGTCTCACAAAAGTTAAGCAAGGAATTATTACATGACCCAGCAATTTCACACCTAAATATACATCCAAAGGAACACAGATGGCAAATACAGTTGTAAGTTAATGTTTGTTCACAACACTGTTATTTACAATAACAAAAGGTGAAAGCAATCTGAAGGTCTACCAACAGGAGAATGGATATAAAAGCTGTAGCAGTAACATACAAAAGACCTTTAATGAGATACTAATACATGTTACAAACATTAAAACAACATTACACTACAGAAAAGAAGCCTCATGCAAAAAAAAATCACATATTACATGATGCCTACAGAAAATATAAAGTAAATTCAGATCAGAGATAAAAAAAAATCAGTGGCTTCTGGTGATTAGACAGAAGTGGAAAAGAGAAGGACAGTTTAATGAATGAAATGTGATTAGAAGTTAATGAAGAAATTTTGGAACTAGTTAGAGGAGACAGTTGTACAACCTTCTGAAAACAATGATGGGCACTGTTTTGTAAATGCCTAAGAAAATGAAGAACTGGGCAGCCACCAGTGGCTAAAAATTAAAAAAAAAAAGTCAGACGTCATGTGCTTCCTTGTATTTAACTATTATTAAGTTTCTTGTTCAAGCCCTACCTAAGAAAAACGTGAGTCACTGGATCTAAATCCCAATGTCCAGTACTGTGAGTGTGGGACAACACATTAAATTATGTCAGTGGGTGAAGTCAGCAAATTCAGAATGGGATATCTCAACACTCAAGAGGTGGAGGCAGGCTTCTCACG
Source organism: Microtus oregoni (assembly GCF_018167655.1). Lineage (NCBI taxonomy): Eukaryota > Metazoa > Chordata > Mammalia > Rodentia > Cricetidae > Microtus > Microtus oregoni. The sequence goes on from NW_024544720.1 coordinate 2,845,810, forward strand.
CCATCACATACTGAGATGGTTTCAGGCAAAACAAAAATAAAAATGGGATTACGTCACGAGTAAAGAATGACCACAAAATAAGCAATGAAAAGGACAAGCATATAATCATACTATAAATTTTTCTTAACTTTCACTAATATCTAAAAGATTCTGTTAAAAAAAATCCAATTAATAGCTGGGCAGTGGTGACGCAAGCCTTTAATCCGGGTACTCAGAAGGCAGAGGCAGGTAATCTCTGAATTCAAAGCCAGATGATCTATAATAGCTAGTTCCAGGACAGTTAGGACTGTTACACAGAGAAACCCTGTCTTGAAAAACAAACAAACAAACAAACGAACAAACAAAAAAAAAAAAACCAAACCAACCAAACAAAATAAACCAAAAATTAAAACAACAACAAAAGCATTAAGAAAAACTTGGCATAAACAAATTTGAAGCTTTCTCGGTAACTATGAAGAGGCTCCTTTCTAGGTTATATTTGAACCTATTTGAAGCCAGGTGCCTGAGAGATAAAACTGCACAGCTCTCCTTATCTATGAGTCAATGGAAGCTCCTAATTTCCATTTTTGTAGTCCCCAACACTGACTTGACCTCTCTCCATAGAATTAAGTCCCATGGTATCCAAAATATGTTTCCTTCCATGATGAAGGTTAAAACATACTCCCCCTGATCCTCCAGTCTTTCCTAACAGGCCTGACAATTCTCAAGTGTGTCCTTTGTGTAGGTAGAGTGGGTGTTGCTATTGAACATCAACAAATATCAGGAAAATATAAGTAAAGGCAGACATCTTTAGAAAACAAATCAAATGGTATTTACGTTTTAAAACTGTTCCTTTTATTAACTGTTAGTTATGTTTGGTCTGCTTTTTAGTTCCACAAAGAATGCTAATAACTCGAATACCAACCTTTCCTAGTACCCTTTTTTTTCCCTACAAGGGGTCTTGTTTCCACAACTGAGGAATTCCTTAGATTTAGCAGTGATAACCCTCCGCGTGCATTAGGCAAATTGCAAATAAGACTTAAAATATAGGCAAGTTTTTCAACCAATATTCAAAAACTTGGCTATAAAAATTACTTCACAGAAACAACTCACAAAGGATCACAAATACAGACACTATGCCAATTTATAGACTATAACACTTCAAACTTTACCAAATCATTTCCTATTAGAGCAATGATATAAAAAATGCCTTATACTAAAAAGTGGCTACATTAGTTAGGTGGTGGTAGTGCACACCTTTAAACCCAGTGCGCCCAGGAGGAAGAGGCAAGCAGATCTCTGAGAGGTCAAGGACAGCATAATCTACAGAGTAAGTTCCAAGACAGTCAAGGGCACAAAAAGAAACCATCTCGAAAAATCAAAAAAAACAAAAGTGGCTAAATTAAACACTTCATAGGTTTTTAAACACAAGTTAAAGAACAGGACTGGAATTATAGTTTACGTGGTAATTAGTATTACTAAAACCCCAGGTTTGATCCCTAGCCTGCAAATAATTAAAAACAAAATTTAAAGATAAAAAGTGAAGGGTAGACTGAACCAGTGACCGGGGCAACAGCAGGCGTCAGTGAACTCCACGAGAGCAGGAGTGGATCCAGACCAGGGTCATTTGCGGAAGTAGAACTGGCCCAGTGACCTAGGCCTGAGTGCGCCTGAGAAAGCAAGCTCCACAGGAGCAGGACCGGAATCAGTGGCGGGACATTTACAGACACAACGAAGCCGGCAACCTGGGCAAGAGCAGACCTGAGACAGCAAAATCCACAAGAGCAGGTACAGGGGGACAACCGCTGAGCAAGTGAGCCAGAGCCAGAGAAAGCTGCAGGTCTGAACCTGAATCCGGGACCTTCAGGAGAGTCGACCTAAGGCAGGACCCCTGTGGGTCTGGGCGTGAATCTGGGACCTCCAAGAGAGTAGGCAGGAACCAGAGATCTTTGCGGGTCCAGGTGTGAGTCTTGGTCCTCAGAGGGAGTAGGCCTGAGCCATGACCTCTGTGGGTCCAAGTGTAGGTCTGGAATGTCAAGAGAATAGTCAGGAACCAGAAACCTCTGTGGGTCCGAGCATGAGTCTGGACCTCAGAGGGAATAAGTCTGAGCCAGGTCCTCTCTAGGTCTGCGCGCACCCAAGCCTGGGAACTCTGAGGGAGTAGACCAGAGCCAGAGTCCTTTACAGGACCAACCACAAACCAGGGACCTCTGCGGGAATGGATTCAGACCAGGACGTTTACAGAGACAGGTCTGAGCCCATAACCTAGGCTAGATCTAGCAGGTCTAACAGAGCTGAGCACAGCCCGGGAGAGCTGAGTGACGTCCAGGAACACTGAGTGACCAACGGGGTAACTAGAACCATGGCACTAACTGCACTATGAGGAACAACCATCTGAGCCTTGGATTCACTGGCACCTAGATTAATCAAAAGAATCACAGACAGCCCCAATCACACCTATTAGAGGAAAAGATGAGTAGAAAAGGTAAGAACACATGCAACACCACAAAGAGCAACACGACACCAGTAAAACCTAAAGACCCTACAACAGCAAGACTTGAACAACCAAATATAGATAAAGTGTAGAAAATGACCTTAAAAAATAACTTCAGGAAAATGTTTGAAACTCTTAAAAAGGAAACGAGAAATTCCCTCAAAGAAATGGAGGAAAAGACAATTAGAAGACATCAGGAAATCCCTTAAAGAAAACAAAGAAAAAGCAAGCAAACAGATGAAATAAACGATTCATTAGACTTGAAAACTGAAATAAAGAAAATACAAGCTGAGGAAATTATAGAAACAGAAACCATGAGAAAACGATCAGGACCACAAACACAAGCATGAACAGCAGGATACAAGAGATGGAAGAAAGACTCTCAAGTGTTGAAGATACAATAGAAAAAATAGACTCGTCAGTCAAGGAAAACATTAAATCTAACAAAAGCTTAACCCAAAATATCCAGGAAATATGGGACAAACCTAAGAATAACAGGTATAGAAGAAGGAGAAGTTCAACTCAAGATGGGTGGTGGTGGCACACACCTTTAACCCCAGCATTCGGGAGGCAGAGACAAGCAGATCTCTGTGAGTTCCAGAACAGGTTCCAAAGCTACAAGGAAATCCTGTCTCAAAAAATCAAAAAAAAAAAAAAAAAAAAGAAAGAAAGAAGAAAGAAGCAGCTCAACTCAAAATCACAGAAAATATATTTAACAAAAATCACAGAAGGAAACTTTCCCAATCTAAAGAAAGATATGCCTATGAAGTTACAAGAAGCTTACAAAATGCCAAACTGGATCAAAAAAATAAAAAAGGTCCCTTCGCCACATAATAATCAAAACAATAAACATACAGAATAAAGAAAGATTATTAAGAGCTGCAAAGGAAAAAGGCCAAGTAACATATAAAGGCATGAAAGACCTGGATAAATCCAGACCCTTCTAGCAGAAAGAGTAGAGCCAAAAAAATCTAGCACAGAGAGAAGAACCAAAAAGCTAGGTTAATCGGTTCAGTGACTCTGTTCCAGGAACTGGCTGACTATAAAGTTAGATTATAATCTTGAGAAACAGGGAGTTACCCCCTTGTGATTATCACTGGTATTTTCGGAATTTACCACTGACGCCCTCCCTGCCCCCTTTGGATTACTAGGTTGTGGTTTTTTTCCCCTTAAATACCCCTTCTCCCAGCTACTCGAGTCGAACTCTCTACCCCCGTGTGGGAAATGAGTTTTAGGCCCAGTGCACTGGTCCCTGTCCTGTCAATAAACCTCCTGTGATTGCAGCAAGGACTGTCTCTCGTGAGTTCATGGGTGGTCGTGTTATCCTGAGACTTGAATGAGAGTCTCCCCACTCCGGGGGTCTTTCAGGCAGACCTATCAGAATTACACCTGGCTTCTCATTGGAGACAATGAAAACTAGAAGGCTGTAATCAAGCATTATCCAGACATTAAGAGAACACAGAAGCCAGAACAGACTATTATACCTAGTGAAACGTTCAATACCATAGAAGGACAAAACAAGATTAAACCATGACAAAACAAGATTTAACCAATACCTAGCCACAAACACAGCCCTATACAAAATACTGGAAGGAAAACTCCAACCCAAAGAAGTTGGCTACAAAAACACAGACAATTGATGATCTCAGAGCAGAAAATCCCACAAAAGGGGAAAACAAAATAACATCATCAACAACAAAAACTAAATTAACAGGAGATAGCAATCACTGGTCATTAATATCCCTTAATGTAAATGGACTCAACTCACCTATAAAAAGGCACAGGCTAACAGAATGGGTTAAAAAAACCCAAAATCTATCCCTCTGCTGCATACAAGAAACACACCTCAACCTCAAAGACAGACATTGCATCAAAGTAAAGGGTTGGGTAAAAAATTTCCAATCAAATGGACCTAAGAAACAAGCTGATGTAGCTATCCTTATATCTAACAAAATAGACTTCAAACTAAAATCAATCAAGAAACAAAGAATGACATTTCATATTAATCACAGGAAAAACCCATCAAGAGGAAATCTCAATACTGAACATCTATGCCCCAAATACAAGGGCACCCTCATATGTAAAAGAAACACTTCTAAAGCTTAAATCACACATTAAAACCCACACAATAATAGTGGGAGACTTCTACACCCCACTCACACCACTGGACAAGTTAGTCAGACGAAATATTAACAGAGAAATAAGGGAACTAACAGATGTTATGACTCAAATGGATTTAACAGACATCTATAGAATATTCCATCCAAACAGAAAAGAATATACCTTCTTCTTAGCACCTCATGAAACGTTCTCAAAAATTTAACACATACTCAGTAACAAAACAAACTTCAACAAATACAAAAAAAAATTGGAATAACCCCATGTATCTTATCAGATCACCGTGGTTTAAAACTAGAAGTCAATAGCAATACTAATTCCAGAAAACCCACAAACACAAGGAAATTAAACAATGCTCACCTGAATCATCAATGGGTCAAGAAAGAAATAAAAGGAGAAACTGAAGGCTTTCTAAAATTCAATGAAAGTGATCACACAACATACCCAAATTTATGGAACACAATGAAAGTAGTGTTAAGAGGCAAGTTCATAGCAGTAAATGCTTACATAAAGAAGCCGGAAAAATCCCACATGCGCCAATTAACAGAATATTTGAAAACTTTAGAACAAAAAGAAGCAAATTTAACCAAGAGAACTAGACTGCAGGAAATAATCAAATTGAGAGTTGAATCAACAAAATAGAAACAAAGAAAACAATACAAAGAATCAATGAGACAAAGAGTTGGTTCTTAGAGAAAAATCAACAAAACAGACAAACCTTTATCCAAACTAACCAAAAGGCAGAGAGAGAATATCCAAATTAGCAAAATCAGAAATGAAAAGGGGGACATGACAATAGACACAGAGGAAATACAGAGAATCATCAGATCATATTTTGAAAACCTGTACTCCACAAAATTGAAAAACTTAAAGGAAATGGACAACTTTCTGGATAAATATCACTTACCAAAATTAAATCAAGACCAGATAAACAAATTAAACAGACTTATAACTGCTAAAGAAATAGAAATAGTCATCAAAAGTCTCCCAACCAAAAAAAGCCCAGCATCAGATGGTTTCAGCTCAGAATTGTACAAGACTTTCAAACAAGAACTAATACCAATACTCCTCAAATTATTCCACACAATAGAAACAGAGGGAACACTGCCAAACTCTTTTTATGAGGCTACAATTACCCTGATATCAAAACTACAGAAAAGACTTAATAAAGAAAGAGGATTACAGACCAATCTCACTCACAAACATTAATTCAAAAATACTAAATAAAATACTAGCAAATCGAATCCAAGAACACATCAGAACCATCATCCACCATGATCAAGTCGGTTTCATCCCAGAGGCACAGGGATGGTTCAATGTACGAAAATCTGTCAACATAATCCACTATATAAACAAGCTGAAAAATAAAAATCATCTCATTAGATGCCAAAAAAGATTTCAACAAAATACAACATCCCTTCATGATAAAGGTCCTGGAGAGAGCAGAGATACACGGAACATACCTAAACATAATAAAGACAATATACAGCAAGCCAATAGCCAACAGCCAACATCCAACTAAATGGAGAGAAATTCCCAGCGAATCCACTGAAATGAGGAACAAGACAAGGTTGTCCACTCTCTATTCAATATAGTTCTTGAGGACCTACTCAGAGCAGTAAGACACCAAAAGGAGGTCAAGGAAAAACAAATGGGAAAAGAAGTCAAACTCTCACTATTTGCTGCTTGATGTGGGAGTGTCATATATCAATCTGTTGATTTCATTGGTTAAGCAATAAAGAAACTGCTTTGGCCTTGATAGGTTAAAACATAGGTGGGAGGAGTAAACAGAACAGAATGCTGGGAGAAAGAAGCTGAGTCAAGGAGTCGCCATGATTCTCCCACTCCAGGCAGACGCAGGTTAAGATCATTCCTGGTAAGCCAGATGTTGAGCTACATAGATTATTAGAAATGGGCTAGTCCAGGTGCGAGAGTTAGCTGAGAAAAGGCTAGATATAATGGGCCAAGCGGTGTTTAAAAGAATACAGTTTCCGTGTAATTATTTCGGGGCATAAGCTAGAGCTAGCCATGTGGGCAGCTGGGTGCCGGGGACGCAGCCCGCCGCTCCTATTTCAACAGCTGCTGATATATGATGGCTTACATAAGTGATCCCAAAAATTCTACCAAGGAACTTCTACAACCCATAAACACTTAGTCATATAGCAGGATATAAGATTAACTCAAAAAAGTCAGTAGCACTCCTGTACACAGATGATAAATGGGCTGAGGAAATCAGAGAAACATCACCCTTCACAACTGCCACAAAATACAGAAAATATCCCAGAGTAAATAACCAAACAAGTGGAAGACTTGTATGACAAGAACTTTAAATCTTTGAAGAAAAAAACTGAAGAAGACACCAGAGAGTTGAAAGATCTCCCATGCTCGTGAGTAGGCAGAATTAACATAGTAAAAATGGCAATCTTACCAAAAGCAATCTACAGATTCTACGCAATGCTCATCAAAATCCCAATAAATTTCTTCACAGACCTTGAAAGAAATGTATTATGATGGGGGAGTGTCATATATAATCTGTTGATTTCATTGGTTAAGCAATAAAGAAACTGCTTGGCCCTCATAGGTTAAAACATAGGTGGGTGGAGTAAACAGAACAGAATGCTGGGAGAAAGAAGCTGAGTCAAGGAGTCGCCATGATTCTCCCACTCCAGGCAGACTCAGGTTAAGATCATTCCTGGTAAGCCAGCTCGTGGGCTAAACAGATTATAAGAAATGGGCTAGTCCAGGTGTGAGAGTTAGCCTAAAAGAGGCTAGATATAATGGGCCAAGCGGTGTTTAAAAGAATAGTTTCCGTGTAATTATTTCGGGTAAAGCTAGCCGTGGGGGCAGCCGGGTGCCGGGGACGCAGCCCGCCGCTCCTACTACAACAGTATTAGACTTCATATGGAATAGCAAAAAAAAACAAAAACAAAAAACAAAAAAACGCAGAATAGCCAAAACAATCCTGTACAATAAAAGAACTTCTGGAGGCATCACAATGCCTGACTTCAAACTCTACTACAGAGCTACAAGTACTGAAAACAGTCTGGTATTGGCATAAGAACAGACAGGAGAACAAATGGAACCAAATCAAAGACCCGGATATTAATCCAGACACCTTCGAACACCTGATTTTTGACAAAGAAGCAAAAAAATATCAAATGGAAAAAAGAAAGCATATTTAACAAATGGTGCTGACATAACTGGATATCAACATGTAGAAAAATGAAAATAGGCCAGGCGGTGGTGGCTCACGCCTTTAATCCCAGTACTTGCGAGGCAGGAGGATCTCTGTGAGTTCGAGGCCAGCCTGGTCTACAAGAGCTAGTTCCAGGACTGGCTCCAAAGCAACACAGAGAAACCCTGTCTCAAATAAATAAATAAATAAAAAGAATGAAAATAGATCAATATCTATTACCATGCACAAAACTCAAATCCAAATGGATCAAAGATCTCAACATAAAGCCAGCTACACTGAACTTTACAGAAGAGAAAGTGGGAAGTAAACTTGAAGACACAGGAGACCACTTCCTAAATATAACCCCAGTAGCACAGACACTGAGAGAAATAATTAATAAATAGGACCTCCTGAAACTGAAAAGCTTCTGTAAACAAGACAAAATGACAGCTTACAGAATGGGAAAAGATGTTCACTAACCTCACATCAGATAGAGGTCTGAGCTCCAAAATATACCAGGAACTCAAGAAATGGACATCAAAAGAACACATAATCTAATAAAAAAAAAATGGAGTATAGACCTACACAGAGAACTCTCAACAGAGAAATCTAAAATGGCTAAAAGACATTTAAGGAAATGTTCAATGTCCTTAGTCATCAGAGAAATGCAAATCAAAACAACTCTGAGATTCCATCTTATACCTGTAAGAATGGCCAAGATCAAAAACACTGATGACAACTTATGCTGGAGAGGTTGTGGGGAAAAGGGAACACTTCTGCATTGCTGGTGGGAATGCAAGCTGGTACAACCCCTTTGGATGTCAGTGTGGCAGTTTCTCAGAAAGTTAGGAAACAACCTTCTCAAGACCCAAAAATACCACTTTTAGGTATATATCCAAAGGATGCTCAATCGTGCCACAAGGACATGTGCTCAACTATGTTCAGAGCAGCACTGTTTGTCATTGCCAGGACCTGGAAACAACCTAAATGCCCTTCGACCAAAGAATGGATAAGGAAAATGTGGTACATTTACCCAATGGAGTAGTACACAGCAGAAAAAAATAAAGGCATCTTGAATCTTGTAGGCAAATGGATGGACCTAGCAAACATCATTTTGAGTGAGGTAATCCAGACCCAGGAAGATAATTTTCACATGTACTCACTTATAAGTGGTTTTTAAACATAAAGCAAAGAAAACCAGCCCACAAATCGCAATCCCAGAGAACCTAGACAACAGTGAGGACTCTAAGAGAGACTTAAATAAATCTAATCTACATGGGAAGGAAAAAGACAAGATCTCCTGAGTAAACTGGGAGCATGGGGACCTTGGGAAAGGGTTGAAGGGGAGGGTATAGGAAGGGACGGGAGCAGAGAAAAATGTAGAGCTCAATAAAAATCAGTTTAAAAAAAAGTGAAGGGTGAAAACTGATTTCTACTTGTATGAGGAGCATGGAGTGTCAAGTTCCCAGGAACAGAAAGTAAGATGGTGGCTATAGAGCACTGCAGGGAGGAAGGAATGAGTGTTACTGTGTAATAAGTAATTACTATAGGATGATAAAAATGGTCTGGAGATTTGTGGACAGATGTACAGTAATGTTGAATGTATTTAATGAAACTGAAATATACACTTAAAAATGCTTAAAATGGGAGCTGATGAGATGGCTTTTTTGGTAAAGGCTTACCACGTAAGCCTAACTACCTGAGTTCAATGCCGAGAAACCAAGTTAAGGTAGAGAGAATGAGCTATCTCTACCAAGTTTTCTCTGACCACCCCACCAATATGTACCCCATGGCAACACACAGCTCTGCCTATCATGCATCACACAGATCACAATAATAATAAAATAAAACAAAAACTTAAAATGGTAAATTTTATGTGCCATATACTTTACATGAGAAAAAGTATTACCTTGAAGGTCTCCAATCATTTCAGAATCATGCCCTCTGTCTCTTCGCTCAGCTTCCAATATAGCTTGCAGCTGGTAGTAATCTTTGTCTGCTTGTGACTTGGAATTCTCTAAAATTCTGTTTCTCTCTTGTAATTCTCTGTTCAGGGACTCTAGTTGACTAATTGACTTGCTCATCTCTGTGTGACTCTTCCTTAATCTTACAGCTGTGTCTGATTCTGTCCTAAGTAAGTCATTGGCTTCTTCTAACTATTAAAAAAGAAAGAATTTTGACCAAACATGATCATGTTTCTTTTAATTAACTATGATTTTAAAAAGACCCCACTGAAGAACTTACCTGTTTCTGTAACTGTGCCAACTTTTCGTTAGCAAGCTGTGAGCTCTGACTCACTTTCCGTAAGTCTTCCAACTGGTCCTTTAGTGTGGAGACTAGAAAGTCAAAGAGTATGTAGATATGACATGCTTTTATTAAAAAAGAATTTTTTTTTTAAAAAAATGAAATTTATTCTTGGACGACAACAATCAGTGAAATCAGGTCCATTCCCACTCCCCAAATCACATTCTATCTTACAAGTTTTTATATTCTAAATCCATCAAAAAATAGAGCATTGCCAGGCAGTGGTGATACACATCTCTAATCCCAGTACTTGGCGGCTCTGTGAATTCAGGGCAGCCTGGTCTACAGAGCTAGACTCACAACAACCAGGGAGACACAAAGAAACCCTGTCTTGAAAAACAAACAAAAAACAACAAGCAAAACTGAATTTTATAATACAGAGTAAGACAGCTTTGATTCTGTTATTATAGCATTCTAGATTCTTTTATGGCCTTCATGTGACCAATCTACTGGTGCAAAAATTCAAAATTCCTTTTGCTGAGTGCCCTGGCCTTTGCTTTGAGATTTGATTTACCATGCCCTGCTGGCTCTTCTCAAACACAAGAGCTCAAGTGACTCTCCCTCCTGCCTTAACCCCCTGAGTGCTGGTATATAGGAATGTACCACCACATTCAGTTATAAAGGTAGTTTTTTATTTGTTGTTGAGCAGTAAAGTTACTTGAATAATTCAGTATTTTTAAAATGGCGAAAAATCAAAACATAGTAAATAGTATAACAAGGATTCTTCCCTGTTTCTTCTTCCTTAACTGGCTCTTCTCCCAGAACTACTATTAGTTTCTGCCTTCTTAGGACACTCTATGAATCAATAATCTAAGATGGAACTAAATATATCATACACATGTTTTCACATGTATATCTATGGAAATACATATTTAATGACATGATTTATTTTCTTCTGTTAAGCTAATAATTCAATATCTTTATATCACTGAGTATATTACATTTTTATCAATCCCATGTGAAGAGCCTTATGTATACATCATATATACATATAAGTACATTTATAAAATAAATTAGAAATAAATCATTGTTATCAAATTGCTTAATAAACTTCTAGTTCAGGGGTAGTGTTTGCCTAGATAGTCAAGCATTTTTCTTTTTTCTTTCTTTCTTTCTTTTTTTTTTTTTTGATTTTCGAGACAGGGTTTCTCTGTAGCTTTTTTTGGAGCCTGTCCTGGAACTAGCTTTTGTAGAGCAGGCTGGCCTCGAACTCACAGAGATCCGCCTGCCTCTGCCTCCCGAGTGCTGGGATTAAAGGCGTGCGCCACCACTGCCCGGCCTAGTCAAGCATTTTTTCAAAAAAAAAAAAAATTTACCTTCATTTTCTACATTTCTTCTCTTCTCATTTTCTTGTTCCACTTTTCTTTGATACTCATTAATTCTATGTTGTAGCAACATCTTTTCTTTCTCAATTTGAGACACTGTAGATTCTAGATTTCTTCTTTGATTCCCCTAAAATTATAATGAGAACAGTTACAATTGCAAACAATACTGATAGTCTGCTCTTTAAAAATATTTCAGATGAAACCTTAAGATGCAATTTTTGCTTAAAATCAGATTGCATATTCTATCCTTTCCCGTTGTGGCTACAGTATACGTGTGGATGTAATAGCTATCAGGTCCCTTCCTCTATTGTTTCTCCACGAGTCATGTGAGATATGGTCTCTCACTGAGACTATGGCTCATCTGTCTCTGCACTGCTTTACCAAACTAAGGGTACAGTCATGCTCAGCCACATCCTGAGTCTCATGCAGTACACTGTAATGACAGCTTTGCAGTAACAGATAAAGCATGTATCTTACAAAAACGTGAGACTCTCCTACTTGATCTAGACACAGATCATCTTCTGTGTCTAAACTACCATCAACAGCATCACCACTGTTGGCAGTTTTCATTGCTTTGTTTTTACATTTAAGACTTGGCATCAGAATATTCTGCTTTACTAGGTGCTTTTCTAGATTTTCCCATCTATAAGCAACCACTAACTTTTATGTAAGATATTATCAGAAAGATTTGTAGAGGTGATATAGATCTCCATTTTTCCAGTTCTAAGATTTTGCAATTTTAACTTTAAACTCATTGTGTGTGTGAAGGTTAGAGGGCAACTCTTAGAAATCTACTTCCTCCTGCCACCTTATAGGATGTAGGGTGGTACTCAGGTTATTAGGTCTACATACAAGAGCCTCTGCCTACTGAGCCACACATGGATAATCTCAGCAAGCAGGAGATTGCGGTAAGATTATAAGCACGAGTCATCACCTTTACATTTACGTTTAAACCTACAATTAAGTTAGTGGTCACAAGGCATGACACATTAAGGTTCAGATCTTTCTTGGCTTACAATTACTCCAATACTGTTTGTTTAAAGAACTCCTACTCCACTGAAATGCTTTTGCAACTTTGTCAAAGGTTAGTGGGCCATAACTTTGAGGGTTTATTTCTGTTCTTCATTCTGTTTTCCTGATAGTCTTCAGTCAGTATCATGCAATTTTGATCAGGTTTTTTTTTTTTTTTTTTTTTTGAGACAGGGTTTCTCTGTGAAATTCACTATACAGACTAGGCTGTCCTTGTCCTAACAGAGATCTGCCTGCCTCTGCCTTCCAAGTGCTGGGATTAAGGCATGCACAACCACTGCCTGGCCAGTTTTGATCACTTACAGTTACCATTTTTCTAAACAAACCATTGTGTCTCCTGCATAAAACATCTCTACAGGCTTAGCTCTTCCTTTCTGATCTTTTTTTGGTTATATGATTTATTGTCCTGACTCTAACTTCTAGTACTGGCTAAATAATGATGAGAACTGATGTGTTTTTGCTATCACAGACTTTAAGGGAAGCATGTACTCTTTTATAATTAGGTATGAAGCAAAATGAACTATATGTTAAATATATGCTGTTTATCAACTTGAGTTTCTAACTCATTTTTACCATGGATACTGCATTTTAGTTAATGCTTTTTCTGTATCAACTGGTAAGATCATTTGGTTTTTCTTCTTTAGACTATTAATATAGTGAATTACACTGATTGTTTAAAATATTAAATGAATGTTACATTTCTGAAATAAACTATAGTCAGATATATTATCTTTTTATGTGCTGCTGAGATCTATGTTAATGTTTTGCTAAGGACTTACATTTGTGGGTGATAGTGTTCCCTAGTTTTCTCTGTAGACTATGATTTGGTACAAGGTTATCAGTCTAACAAAATAAATTAGGAAGTGTTCTTATATGGAGGTGTTTTCATTTAAACTTGGCAGAATTCTCTAGTAAAGTTACTGGGTCACTGAGATCACATTTTTGTGGGGGTGGGAAGTCTTAAAATCATGGGTTCACTTTCCTTACTGTTATACACCAATAATGAAATTACCTATTTTACACTGTGTGACTTATGGCATGTTGGGTGTTTTGCAATAACTTAATTCATTTAAACAACATGTTTAGAATTGTTAACATCATTCCTTACACTTGCTTTCATTCATGATGATGGTTCTGTTTTCCCTTTGTCATTCTTGCTAGATGTTTGCCAATTTTGTGGATTTTTTCAAACAAGTTCTTTTGTTCCATCTATTTTCTTCACTGTCATTTCCAATTGCACGGACCTCAGCTTTTATCCTTTTCACTGCTTCTGTTACGATTAGTCATTAGCGACTTTTCTTTTAGTATAAACATGTATGCTATAATCTTCTCCTTAGGTACTGTGTTAACTGCATCTCACAAATTTTGATTTTGTATTTTGACTTCATTATGTAAGCTTTTCAATAATGAAAAGCTTCAACCTTTTTTTAAACATAACAGCTCAAAAAATTAACATTCCAATGTATTTTTCATCCCCCTTCGGAGTGTCTCTTTTCATCATTTAACTTCCATGTGTTTATTTTTCCTGCTGACTGTTACTCATTCTGACTTGATTACATTTTGGTCAGGACATTCTGATTCTTTTAAGCTTACTTTATGGCTCTGTATAGATCTGTCTTGGCATGTGGTCCTTAACCCCTTGAAAAGAATGTATATTCTGCCACAACTGAATAGATGTTGTTAATGATGTAGTTGTATTCTATAAAGTCTGCTCTTGAATTTTGAGGCTGGTGGAGGGGAGACCCATAGTATTTGTACTATTTATTTTATTTTCTGAGACAGAGTCTAATGTGTTTCAGGCTAGTCCTGAACTTGCCAACATCTGAAGATGACCTTAAACTTTTTGTTCCTCAGCTTCCATTTCCCAAGTATTAGGATTATATACTTGTGCTACCATTCCTGTATGAGGTCCTGAGGACTGAACTCATGCTACATAAGCACTCTATAAACTGATGTACAGCCTCGGTCCCACATCCTTGTGGTTTTTCTTGGGAATCAAATACCCCCAAGAGGTGTAGGTTTCTTCACATTTTCAAGATCTCTTCACATTTGTTTTACATTTAATGTATAGAAGTTTTAGCTATACTTGGTGGTAAGAAGAGGGAAGAGTTTTGCCTCTCTTAAGTAGGACTATGCTAATTTAAGAATTAAGACAGTCTCTCGATCTTGAATTCAGAAAGCTAAGTAACTTAAACCTAGTTCATCTGAATTTAGGACTGATTCTCTGAAACACTGAGAATGAAATATACAGTGCTAACCGAGACTAAGCTCATACTGACCTGCAGCTAATGGTAAAATGCTGTCCAAAATCTTTAGATGACTACATTTATATCCTAAGCCACAAGTTAAAGGGAAAAACACCACTAATAGATACATTTACCTCAGGAAAGAAAAATACAACAAAGAAATTTATCAAAGTTAAATCTTAAAAAAAAAGGAAATTATACACTAGAATTATAAAGATTATCTGTTTCTGCCTAGGAAAGTCATCACACACAGTACAAAATTTAACTAAATGTAAAAATCTATTATATATTTGCACACAAGTATCTAGTAGGAAATGCTGTTTCTCTGCTAATGGAACCAGGCTGGCAGGAAAAACATGAACACTTTTAAATCCAATTCTAAGCCCTCCTTGTTATGTGGTATCAAGTCTATATCAATCATTTTGAAATATTTCATATTTTCTTCTTAATCTGTCTCTTCTGACATAATTGCAGCTTCTATTTTTGATCTCTTGCTTCTTTTTTGCTTTTCAACTATCAAAAACCACAAAACTGAAATCTATGTACTAAAATTTCAACATGGTCATAGAATAAAGCTGTACAAAAAAACTAAACTATAATCTGTACTCTTGAACCTAGAGTCTAAGGTAAAATTTTAAAATTTTTATCTTAATTTTCTGGTTAAGTTTTGGGATCTCAAAATTTTCTTTAGAAATGATCATTGCGAAGGGGACAAAAAATACTTAGTAAACTAAAAAGTACCTCTTCATCCAATTCTTTCATTATCTTGTCTAGTTTTATGTTTGAAGTTCTGCAAAAACAAAAACAGTACAGATTATAAATACATTTACTTTCATTACCCAGTGTTATGTTAACACCCACATTCTTTTCTTTTTCACTTGATTTTCTTAAAAAATTTTTTCTCTCTCTCTGTGGAACAATAAATGTATTTTTTTAAAGGCATACATATTACTATGATTAAAAGAAACCAATTATATCAAAAAGAGTTACTTATTAATATACTAAATGGCATGGTGCAGTAGCAATAATTTAAAGTCGTGATGAATATAAGTGATATGCACAGATAATGCAGCAATAGTAATACTGGAAAACATCTTGACTCCTGTTGGCAAAAACTCATGGCTACTGTCTATTATCTGTAGACTGTTGCTTGGGGAAAAGAAAAAGTATACTCTGGAACCAGAAAGATGGGTCAGCAATAACAGTGCTTGCTTGCTTGCTGTATGCCTCATGATCTCAGCTGGGTTCCAGTCTAATATCCTTCACACACATAATTACCAAAAACATGTGCCTCTGCAATGATATATACAATATTAATAAATTGAAGGAAAATGGTTACTTTTTCTCCTCCGAGATCAAACTGTACATCTGTACTCTTGGGGAGAAAGTCTAAGGACCTCAGATTAAGAATTCTTCAACTACCAGGCAGTGGTGCTGCACGCTTTTAATCTCAGCACTCAAGAGGCAGAGGCAGGCAGATCTCTATAAATTGAGGCCAGCCTGGTCTACAGAGTGAGTTTCAGGACAGTCAAGGATACACAAAGAAACCTTAACTCAAAACCCACCACCACCCAAAAGTATTCATCAAGTTCTTAATACAATAATTGCTATCAAGTAAAAGTCAGTCATTCAATCTGCTGTAAAACATTAAGTAAATGATGAAAAAGCCACACAGCAAATAAGTGCACCAATGGACAATGCAGGCAAAATTCTGAGATCTACTCAAAGAGTATTAAAGCCACAATTTGTTTTCTTTGGCTCTAAGAATAGTTCTGACCTTCTAACACAGTGGGAATCAACCCGAGGGTCACAACCTCTTTGGGAGTCACATATCAGATATTCTTCATGTTAGATAGCCTTCATATAAGATATTTCCATAATGATTCATAATCATAGCAAATTATGAAGTAGCAATGAAATAATTTTATGATTGAGGGGGTCACCATAACATGAGAAAGTGTATCAAAGGGTCACAGCATTAGCAATGTTGAGAATCACTATTCTACACATCCTGTGTACGTATGTACTCATGTGAATGTCTCAAATTCCTCATTCTACACATTCAAAACTACTATATGGCTCCCTTCCATACTATTGCTTTTCTTCTAGAATGCCCAAGTACTATATATCAACAGGGAATTAGTATCCCTGACTCATGTTTTATAACCCATTAAGTAAAACATAAAAAAAGGCCAAGTATTGCCAAATACCTTGGGAGTTATTTTTAATCTGTAGGTGTGTATGTTTGTGGGTATGTGTGTGCAGGTGCACAGATGTGAAATTGACATCAGCTGTTTTCCTTGATTATGCACCATTTCTTTAATTAAAGGGAGTCTGGGAACTCAGAGTTTGTCAGTTTTTCCCAGACTAGGTAGCCAGCTTGCCCAAAAGATTTCAACTCTGCCATATCTATTGAGTATTGGGATTACAGGTAGTTGCCATGCCCACCTGGCCTAAATGTCAGTGGATGATGGATAACCATTTTTTACTTCTTTAGTGATTTTAGTGTA
The DNA here is from genome assembly GCF_018167655.1 of Microtus oregoni. NCBI lineage: Eukaryota > Metazoa > Chordata > Mammalia > Rodentia > Cricetidae > Microtus > Microtus oregoni. Next base: position 2,862,990 of record NW_024544720.1, read on the forward strand.
TTTCTATCATACCACACGGTAAATTCCAAATCCCTTATCTGGTTTAAAAAAAAAGGGCCTTTAATATTCTGACCTTGCATACTCGCCTAAGCTTCTCTCTGGCACTCTTATCTAACAGCTCATCAGGTTCCCTTACAAGGCCTACACATAAGTATAATTCCTGGACTTTAATACTTCCTACTACTCTTGCTACTCGACTTTCCAGCTCTGGTCTTTATTTTTTTAAAATATTTATTTACTATGTATACAATGTTGTGTCTGTGTGTATGCCTGCAGGCCAGAAGAGGGCACCAGACCTCATTACAGATGGTTGTGAGCCACCATGTGGTTGCTGGGAATTGAACTCAGGACCTTTGGAAGAGCAGGCAATGCTCTTAACCTCTGAGCCAACTCTCCAGCCCAAAACATCCAATAAAGTAGGATAGGTATCTGCTGATTCAACCCTCATTTTTTTTTTTGGTCTTTTTTTTTTTTTTTAAGGCAGCAGACATGGTTGTATATAAAATCCAGGCTAGCCTTGAACTTGTGATCTTCCTGCTCTGCCTCCTCAGTGCTGGGATTACATATGTGGGCTATCAAACACTGCATACTTCTAATATGCTCCTGTATCATTTCTCCTAATTTACCATATACCATACTAATTCATAATTCTTCCGTTATGTTTACAAACTCCACACAAAGAGGGGCTATATCTTCTTTTATTTAGCACTACATTGTTGGTATACACATTATTTTGACACAAACTGAAATCTTTGTTGAATGAATGTAACTAAAATTATTTGAGTGCCTAAATAGGCTATTATTCTTAATCCTCTTCCTCAGCCTCCTAAAAGCTAGTTAATTAAACTGGTCATTTCCATTTCTTGAGGTTACAAATTTTTATATGATTTTTTTTTTGTTGTTGTTGTTGTTTTTGTTTTTTGAGGTGTGGGTTTCTCTGTAGCTTTGGAGCCTGACGTGGAACTAGCTCTTGCAGACCAGGTTGGCCTCAAACTCACAGCCTAGCTTTTATATGACTATTATTCACTCATGGCTATTCTCATTTTTTCCTCAAACCCAGTATCACCAACACCACCAGATACTTTTAAAAATTTCTTCGGTCATTTATTTATTTATTTTGGTTTTTTAGAGACAAGGTTTCTCTGTAGCTTTAGACAGCTTTAGCTGTTCTGGAACTAGCTCTTGTAGACCAGGCTGGCCTAGAACTCACAGAGATCCCCCTGCCTCTACCTCCCAAGTGCTGGGATTAAAGGTGTGCACCATCACCGTCTGGCTTAATTTCTTCAAATTTTAAAGACTTATTTTAAAATGTGTGTACAGGTATGCAAGGTGTTGCAGATGACCATGGAGTCCACGAGAAGGTGTTAGATTCCCTGAAGCTAGAGTTATAGGTGGTTGTGACCATTCCACACAGCTGCTGCAAGAGCAGTAAGCATTCTTCACTGTTGAGCCATCTTTACTGTCCCTGTTTTTTTTGTTTGTTTGTTTGTTTTTGCTGTAGAAACGTCTCAGTATTTATGTAAGTTTGTATCTATTCCTTTCCTCATTTCTATACTTTACTCTTAAAAACTCCTTCCAAATCCTGGCTTTAGTTGTTTTAAATTATACACTTAATTATATAATGTACCAGGAAAGATAGGGAAAGAAAATCTTAATTATTTCATATGCTTTCAACTTTTCCCAATTCCATTTACTGAACAGAATATGTTACAATTATATTTCACTTATTCAATAAGTCATAAAATGTAATTATAAAGTTATTATTTGTAGTTGACAAGTACCAACATGCTAGGTTATTTTAAAATACCTCAATTATTCTATTTCAGTGGCTCTCAACTTTCCTAAGGCTGTGACTCTTTCATACAGTTCCTCATGTTGTGGTGACCCCAACCCTAAAATTATTTTCATTGCTAGTTCTTAAATGTAATTTTGCTATTATTTCGAATTGTAATGTAAATATTCAATATGCAGGACAGCCTTAGTTGAACCCTGTGAAGGGCTGTTTGATCCCTAAAGAGTTGTCATTGACAAGATGAAAACCACTGCTCTGTATCATAAATAAATGTTATCAATAAAATTTGATTCAAACAGTAAAAAGAAAATCAACAAACTATGTTCTAGAAAATCCCAGGGGAAGTACAAAAATGAGTAATTTTAGCTTATAAGATTATTTTGCACTTCAGAAAGCCCTTTCAAGAAGCTAATTAAAACAGGAGGGAAACATAATGAACGAGGCAACTAAATGAATTAGAACTAAACACACTTTTTAATGCTACCACAGCAAATAGAGCTTAAATAGTCTAAAGAAAACATGCATGTAACTAACACCAAAACAGATGTTTTCTTCCTCTCCTTTTTTGTAGTCCTAGGGATCAAACCCAGGGTCATGTGTATGCTAAGTACCTACTCTACTGAAAATCTGCATTCCAAGCCATTAATATATATATATTACTTTCAATTCTAGCCAAGACACTTTTTATGGATGTGCATAAATAGAAACTTTTACATTAATCTTGTATATACCTCCATGTATTTATAGAGTATATGTTGTAAAGTATATACATAACTTCTAATGAGAACATCATTGAAGGACAGTCTCACCTGCACTTCTGCTCCATTTCATCTTTTAATTGCATTTCATTATGCAGTTGTTCTTCAAGCTTGTAGATTGTTTTCTGTAAACTTTCCTGCTTTAATTAAAAAAAAGTCCTTCATTCTATTAATGTTTAGAGAAATTAAAAGTAATACCTTTTGTTATTATTATATGGCTGTTTGAAATAGGATTATTTAGTTTAATCCTTTATCTTTCAATAATATTAATTGCTATTTTCTCAATATAATTGGACATAATGCATATATATCAATACACTGTATATTAGCCCAATATGAACATTTTTGTGTTTTATGTACCAGTTAATAATGTACAATGATCCAAAGACATAGGCACAAAATATTACAGTGTACTAATAATAATAGTGTAAACAGTGTTACAAAGAAGAGAAGTCACTTTTAATTTTAGCATGAATATACATCCTTTCAGATAGATATAACAGATCCCAAAATTAGCCTAAAGGAGAAGGAGATAGAAAAAAAGGCATTTTAGCAAGAATGAAGAGTCCAAAAGGAGAGAAGAAAACATTACATATGGTAATGGGAAAAAAATCAAGTATAGCACAAGACATCACAGAGGAATTAACTCATATCGAATTTGAAGAAGTAGGACATCCTCGTATCCACAATAAAACTTGAGAACCTAAATTTATATTTTGTGGCATAATATTGACAACCTAAAATAATATTCCAGGGCTACACTTTAGTTTATTAAGAAGTGCTTGCTATAAAAGCACTCACATAAGCAGCTGGACATGGTGGCACATGGTTGTAATCCCAGTACGAGACAGGGAGGAGACAATATGACACCTGAAGCTTCCTGGTCAGCTATCTCAGCCAATGAGTGAACTCTAGGATTAGTGAGGACCCTGAATCAAAGAATATGGTGGAGAACAACAGAGACAATACTGGATCTGATCTCTGCACGCACAAATGCAACAACACACACATACACACACACCCCAATTTTAGGAAAAGTATCCAGATAAGAAGATACTTGAAACCCGGGCCAGCTGGCCTTGGTGAGTTCCCGATAGAACATCCCCATTGTCTCAGTGTGTGGGTGTACCCCTCGCTGTCCTGAGTTCCTTGCTTGTGCTCTCTTTCCTTCTGCTCCTGATTTGGACCTTGAGATTTCAGTCCAGTGCTCCAATGTGGGTCTCTGTCTCTGTCTCCTTTCATCACCTGATGAAGGTTAATATTCAGGAGGATGCCTATATGTTTTTCTTTGGGTTCACCTTCTTATTTAGCTTCTCTAGGATCATGAATTATAGGCTCAATGTCCTTTATTTATGGCTAGAAACCAAATATGAGTGAGTACATTCCATGTTCCTCTTTTTGGGTCTGGCCCGGGTCTGAAAAAGCATGGGATAAAACCGGACTCGCTGAACATAGCGGACAATGAGGACTACTGAGAATTCAAGAACGATGGCAATGGGTTTTTGGTCCTACTGCATGTACTGGCTTTGTGGGAGCCTAGGCAGTTTGGATGCTCACCTTACTAGACCTGGACGGAGGTGGGCGGTCCTTGGACTTCCCACAGGGCAGGGAACCCTGATTGCTCTTTGGGCTGATGAGGGAGGGGGACTTGATCGGGGGAGGGGGAAGGAAATGGGAGGCGGTGGCAGGGAGGGGGCAGAAATCTTTAATAAATAAATAAATTAATTAAAAAAAAAGATACTTGAAATGATTCAGGCAAGAAAATGTGGATATATAGCAAAACCCTGACTCTAAGCATGAAGAAGAAAAAACAATCATGCCCATTAGCTAGAAGATAAATCTAGAAAACAATTCGAATAAAAAAGAATAGAGATACTACTACTATGAAAAGCAAGAAACCCAGAATATTGTCAGTGAAGGTTTGCACAGAAAAAGACCATGAATTTAGCTCTGGTCTAGTTTGATGTGTATGTCAAGTATCCAGAAGGAGAGAGATTTAGTTATGGAGCCAAGAGAAATAAAATGGGCATTCATGAGTTCCTATAGATACAAACACAGACAAGTTCACAACTATGGGAAACATTTAATATTAATTGAGCAGTGGAAGGGGATCATGCACTGAGAGCTGAAAATTCAAAAAGTCATGAAAACAAAAAGAATTATTGTAATGGTCTGTCCTGTCCCTTTAAAGAGACAAGTCCCACCCACTCCCCTTTTCTGCTTCCAGCCTGCCCTCTCTACCTCAACTCTCTTCAGAAGAGGTGGCTGAGGCCTCTTCTCCTCTCCCCGCTCCTCTCTCCTGGCCTCTCCCTCCCCCCTCCTCTCCTTCTACCTCTCCTCTCTTTCCTTTCCTTCCACAACCTTCTGAATAAACTGTATCTAGACTCTCTCTGCATGGCATGCCTATCCGCCTCTTTCCCTCACCAGCCACAGCTCCTCGAGCGACCTGCTGCCCCACTGACAGCCCGGCCAAGGTCTCTCACCCGCCACCTCCCACCCGCCTGGGACCACAGAGGCCCTCGGGAACTACAGCGTTTTACTTAAACCATTACAATTATGAGAACACTAGTTATAAAAGCTTGAAATTATAATGGTAAATGCAACAACAACAACAACCAAAAAAAAAAAAGAAAGAAAACTAAAAAGTCAGTATCTAAAGCAATAAAAAAAACCTTCATTTTATTTGGCTCTGTAATTTTCATCTCAGATAAGACTTTCAAGAAGAGTTGAATATTAAATAGCAGATTTTTATACTTATTTCTGTGAAACTTTAAGACAATTCTGAGCCCTCTCAGTCTCAGCAGTAATGCTCCCCACTTCCCCCTGGGAACCAAGGACCTAACAATTGACAATATACGTACTAAAATGTTGGGAATGTTCTCCAAATAGAACTCATTTATTGAATAGGGGCAAGATAACCCTTAGGTGTTGACTCACTGACTGATGTTTTGACTTAGGCCCTGGGAAAGGGGCAAAGTGACCCTCAGATGTTTTCTCTTACCTCATCTCATCTGGCAACCACTCTCTAGCCAATTATTGGTAACAGCCCTTTTGAATAAGCCAATCATAACAGTTAAAGAACCCCCAGACACCCCTTTCTTCTGTGGTTTTTCCCTTTAAAAATAGTCTGTACCAGCCATTCGGGGTCTTTCTAGCCTCAAAAATGCTGGAAGACCCTGTCATGACAGAATTAATAAAATCCTCATGCTTTTACATCAGCTGTGGTGTTGAGAGATGGTATCTTGGGGTGACTCCTCCTCGGTGATTGGACTCTAGGGTCCAACATTTCTAGGATAACATAAATAGGACTACAAAGGAATAGTAATAATCAATAGGCAGCAATCACTAGGAGAAATTTACAATCACCAGAAAAAAAAACTAAAAACAGACTAACCACAAAACAAAACAAAACAAACCAGAATAACCAAATAAACCAAACTGAAGATTTACTGAAGTACTAGTTACCTTACATCCTAAAGAAAATCCAAGAAAGGCAAGATTACAAAAAAATACTGTTACTGTCCCTAGGAAGAAGTATTTTCATTTTAATAATTTCTGAGCCCCTATTAGTTATATATTATGACAACAGTTTTTGTAATGAAAACAGTAAACACTAATAATGAAAATGCAGAGGCAGGTATTGGGGTTCAACCCGAAGATCAGAAAATCAAAGCAGCCAAGCTACTGAAGAGCTCTTACCTCTTTGAAATCTTCAGACTGAAAGAGTTAAGTTCCTGTCTTATCCCTGCCTGCTGGTATTAAAGGTGTGCACAAGCACCACCTGGCCCTCTATGGCTGACTAGTGTGGCTGTTTTGCGTTCTGACGGTCAGACAAGCTTTACTTATTAAAATACAAATGAAATATCACTATCAAAAATTCAAAAGCCCACAAGTTTGAAAGAAAACAAGGAGGGGTATAAGGGAGTACTTGAAGGGAGAAAGGGGAAGGAGAAAATGATTTTCAAAAATCAAGTGATTAGAAAAAGTCACAAAAACAAACAAGCAAACAAACAAAAAACCTCCAAAGAAAAAAGTCACCAGGGGCTGGAGAGATGACACAGTGGTTAAGAACACTTATCCCTTTTTCAGATGAGCTCAGTTCAATTCCCAGTACCCATTATCAAATGCCTATAACTCCAGCTCCAGGGGATCTGATACCCTCTTCTGACCTGCAAAGGTAGGACCTATATACATGTGGCTGGCTTGCTTGCACACACACACACACACACACACACACACACACACACACACACATATTCTCTCTCTCTCTCTCTCTCAAATAATTTTTATAAAAAATGACTAGAGCAGAAAAGGTAAATGACTAGAGCAGTAAAGGTTCCTTCCCCCTTTTCTCACTTCCTTTTTATCCTGTTCTCTGTTACCTTTAAAAGAAAATACATCAATAGGAAAACAATTCTACCACTTTTAAAAACAATGGCTCCAGGTGCTTTGGAGGTCGAATGAGAAAGACCAGAAGTTTAAGGTCATCATAGATAGTTAGAGGCCATCCTAAGCTATGAGACTATCTCACTTCCTAGGCCACAAGAAACCCTGACTTCCCCAGTATCACATAAACTGGAAGTAAGTGACCTGTACCTGTGAGATTAACACTTAAGATTAAGGGGCACAAGGATCAAGTTCATGGTCACCTGTGGCTAGATACTGAGTCTAAGGCCAGTAAGAGCTACTAGAACCTTGCCTCAAAACCAGCAAATGGGCTCAGCAGTAGTTAAGAGCACTTATAAACAGAGCTGAGGTCCCAGCACTAGTTTTGGGCAGCTCACAACCACCTGTAGCTCTAGTTCCAGGTGCTCGAAAGCGCTCTGCAGTCTTTCACAGGTACCTGCAGTCACATGCTGCACTTACATATATCCAGGCATATACACATAAGCATAAAAGTTTTAAATCTTGAAAAAAATGTAAAATAGAAATCCAAAAATATTTGCTACTCCTTTGCTTCGTGATTAAAAGTATATTAGTAAAACAATGAGGCTATAGCTCAGTAGTCAAGCTTATAAGACACTGGCTTGGATCCCCAGTATTACAAAACTCCCAAACCAAAAACAAAAGCAAATAAAAAGCACCCTGTGTACACAAGGTATTTAAAGAATACTTTAAGGATAACAAAACAATTATTCCTAAAAGTAGGCATTTTTCCCAGCAAAGTTCTACTTAACTCACAAGGATCTTCTTAAATTTAAGGAAGGAAGTCAGGTTTGTTTTTTAGCCACATCAACAGTAAGAATTCCTAACTAGAACATACCAAGTTCCTTAATAATATATTTACTTATCATATATTCCAAATCCCAAAGAATAAACAAATTAAGTTATGCTGAAAATACTAGTTAGTCTCTATTTTCCAAACCTACAGTCTATATTACCTGAATCTGTTGTGCTGTGATTAGTCTCAGAACGTAAGAGAAAATAACAAACAAGAAAGGTGGGGATATCAAGTTACTTTCCCAATACCCTTCTTTGCTGTGTTTTGGTTTTCTATATTCAGTGTTCCTCTTCTATAATGCCAGGCTTTCTAACAGCGATAGCAACACAATTTTCTCTCCTTGCTCCCAGTAGTATAGGAGCAATGACTTTCCACTGCTGTTAATCCAGAGGTGCTTTCCCAACCTTTATGTTCCATTTGATTTGTGTTTGTAGCAGAACAGTCCCTTTATTAAATTCTTTGCAGGCCAGGCAGTGGTGGCACACACATGTAATCCCAGCACTTGGGAGGCAAGTGGATCTCTGTGAGTTCAAGGATAGCCTGGTCTAGAAGAGATAGTTCCAGGACAGCTAGGGCTTTTACACTTACACAGAGAAACCCTTTCTCAAAAACAAAACAAATCAAAACAAACAAACAAACAAACAAACAAAAACCCCCAAAACGTCCTTTCATTTAATGCATATATACACATAATGTGGTATTCATGTCCACTGAGACACCATTCAGCTTTAAAAAATTCTAATACACACTGCAACATGGGTGAATTAAGGTAATAAAATAAGCCAGTCACACAAAGGCAAATAAATTCCATTTATAGGAGGATATTAAAATAAATTCATAGAAAAAGTGGAGTAGTGGTAACTAGGACCTGAGGTAATGATATGAGTAGTTATCAATAAATACAGTTTCCATCTTAGAATAATGAAAAAGTTCAAGAGAGGAACAGTTAGCAAAGCTATGTGATGGTTCCTAATGTTATTTTACTATATACTTAAATTAGTTAAAATGATAAATTGTGTTGTGTGTATTTTGCCAACACACACACGCACACACAGAACCTCTTTATTCATCCAAAACCCTTTAATTTGTTATGCGTACTGCCTGGTAATCCTCCCTGCCTACTACCTTATTTTTTCATCAGTTTCATTTTGATGCAGCCCAGATTGACCTGGAACCCTACATATCCCAGACTGGCTTTAAACATTCCCACCTCAGCTTCCAGCATGTTAAGATGATAGTCATGCCACAAGGTTCAATTTCCAACTTCCTTAATGATAAAATGATTTATATACATTCCTAATTCAAAGATTTGAAGGACAGTAATTGTGAATCAGTAACAATTTATAACTTATTCATATATGTGTATGTATAAAATTCCATTTTATAGCCAGATAAGAAATCATACCGAAGAGTAGAGAATAATTTAAGTGTTATGTCCGAAAATGATGGCTTAATCCCAGCACTCAGGAGGCAAAAGGCAGAGGTGGATCTCTCTACAGATCTCCACAACAGCAAGGGCTACACTGAGAAACCCCATCTCAAACAAACAAGCAAACAAGTGTCATAAGTATCTAAACTCACTAACTGCACATTCATCTGTAATACATATGCTTATTCAATATCATGCACACAAATACATTATGTGAGTTTAAAAATAAAAACCAAACTGAAAACAAGAAATACTTACCAAGCTTTTATCCACATTGGAGCTGGTTCTGTTCTCACTGGGATTAGCTGAAGGTAAGTATCTACAGGGTAAGGGCAAGGAATTTAAAAAGAAAACAGCTCTTTAACATATATCAACAAACAATAAGTATTCTGTGTTTTATGATCAGTATGCTAGCTATTTTTTTTAAATTAAATACAAATTTAATTTTTATTTTAGAAATAGATATGATGTAAATTAAATAGTTAAGTAACACTCACTATGGTTATAATTAAACATTTCTATAGGAAAATACATCAACTATAGTTAATATTTTGTTTGTGATCTAACAAAGAAAGCTTGCCTGAAGATCAGAGTGCAGAGATAAGCTACTAGTTAGTCATAGAAGCCAGGCACTGATGGCACACACCTTTAATCCCACCACTTGGGAGACAGAGGCGGATGGATCTCTGTCAGTTCAAGGCCAACTTGGGAGCTAAAGGGCTCTATGAGATTGAATCTTGTCTAAAGGAGAAACAGAGCTCACACAAAGGTGAACCCACACTTGGGATCAGAGGCCCTTAATCCTAGGACTAGGGCAGTGGGGAGAAGAGGGATCTGGCTGGTGGAGAGGAGAATATAAGGCAGAAGGAGACAGGAGCTCAGACGCAGTCAGAGGATTCAGTCTGAGCATTCAGTTTGAGGATTCATAGCAACAGGATCGTCTCTTCAGTCTGAAAATTTGGTGGAGGTAAAAGGTCTCTCTAGTGGCTAACTGCACTACTTCTCTGATCTCTCAGCTTTCACCCCCATTATCTGTTTTCGGGATTTTAAGACCAATTCGATTTGCTCTACAATCAATATTTATACTTTACAAGATAAAGTGAAAATAAGAATGAGCCAAATTTTAAACATACTTAAATGAAAACATATTAAAGATACATCAACACCAAGAAACAAAATGGTATTTATTACACAAAGTATTCCAGTAGCTGCCACTGAAATTCAAAGAAAGCACAACCTCAATGTGTTTCTTTTAATTTTGCTTTTAATTCCTTTGAAGCTTTGAACTTTTAAGCATTTTTTATTGACTTATTTATTTTTATTATTTACTCACCATCTTGAGAAAGGGGATTCTAGATGTTCTTAAAATAATAACAACACACTTTAGACTCTCTCACACACTTCTATAGCTCAGATTTAAAATGGCACAAATAAAAGTGCAGGAAGCCAGGAAGCTCCACAGTGCAGATACAATTACTAAAACATCTTACCAGTACGTTCACTACTTACTCCACTTTACTGAACATCTTAAATGTTTTAGAGCATACTGATGAATCCCATTCCACATCGGAGGGAATGGGGGAGAATAGCAAAAGACAAAGCACAGCCTTAAACCCTTAAATTAGCTCCAGGCACCTTTGTCATCAGAAGTCAAACCGTGTTTAGAGTTTGTTTTATTTTTTTGTTTTCATCTAAGAACTGGGGGCAGGGGAGAATTACTGACTTCTATAGACATGTACTCAGGTAACTCCTCTGCATCAGGTGTCCTTTGGTAAAACATAACATCACCTTTCTGGACACTCCCCCCACCCCTCAAAAAAGTTTAGCCCAAGTAATTGAAAAGGTCTGAGTGATATATCTTTTCTTTTTTTCAAAACCTTATAAAGGTTTTTAAATTCAATGTAAAGTTAGAATTATACATAAAGACAAGTGATTAGGGAGTATTAAGGTGTCTTACAATATTATCAAACATTATCTAAATAGACTATACGGTAGAAAAAAATCTAAATTAATAATGGTGGTATATAAAAATGGTGTATAAAAGCAGGGCATTGCTGATGGTTACACCAGCCCACAGCAGCCACCATTGTGAATGTTACCATCACAACCACCACATTGACACCATGATTAAAAATAGGGGCTCGAGAGCCGGGCGGTGGTGGCGCACGCCTTTAATCCCAGCACTCGGGAGGCAGAGGCAGGCGGATCTCTGTGAGTTCGAGACCAGCCTGGTCTACAAGAGCTAGTTCCAGGACAGGCTCCAAAGCTACAGAGAAACCCTGTCTCGAAAAAACCAAAAAAAAAAAAAAAAAAAAAAAAAAAAAAAATAGGGGCTCGATCAAAAAGATAACAAATAGCTGGTAAAGTTTACAGCTGTAAAATTAGGGTGTTGTTTTTCAAGTCAGGGTTTCTCTGTGTAGCTCTGGCTGTCCTGGAACGCTGTAGATCAGGCTGGCCTCAAACTCACAGATATGCCTGGCTCTGCCAGGATTAAAGGCATGCACCACCACCACCTGGCTAAATTAGCTGTTAAAATACTAAGAATTTAAGTATTATTAAACACATATAATGAAACTCTGAAAGCGAAAAACATGTCACTTCTTGGTTTTCTTTGGAAAATTAGATAATCGTTGTTAAATAACTAGAAGAAGATAATGAGGGCTATAAGGCACGTTGACACTGGAAAGGTTCCGCACAGCAAATGAAAACTACATATGGTACAACTTAATCCACTCATTATTAAATGCCCAACAAATCCACTTTCAAGTCTGCTATGTCAAGTAGATATAAAGACAAAATCTGCCAAGGAGTTTGAACTAGGCAGATCAGAATGTTATCTTAGAATCTTGCAGATTTAATATGCTATATAACTTGCATTCTACAAAATTAGTAATAAAAGGTTCTCTGAATGCAGCAGGGGAATACAAGGACATCATCTATCCATATCCTTCTACCTTTGTCTTTTCTATTTCAAGGTCTCTTTGAATTATATGTATTATTGCTTTTATATAAAATGTGGACATTTAAATAGCTTTTATAATAGTATATTAGGAATGTAGCTAAACACTTGAGGTTATTTTGATAATCACATCTTATTACACTTTAGAAATGAATAGCTTTTGGATTTCAGGATGAACATCTCAGAAGTTTTCTATCTCATACAAGTATATTCAAACTTACCATTATAGACTACAGTAAGTTAATGAATATTTTGTTGACTGTTTTTATTTTTTTAGACAGGGTCTTGCTAAAAAGTCTCAGCATGTGGCACAGGCCAGCCTGGATACTTTTGTCTCAGCCATCCATGTGCCCAGAGTACAGATGTGTACCACCATGCCCGACTACTGACTCTTTATGAAAAGCACCTTAATTTTCAGCTTTTCATGCTGTAAGCACTTACTTTAAAAAAGCACCACATTTCTGTATGCATGGTCTACATACATACATATAAAACTTAAAAAGAATACTTATATTAGAAAATAAGGCTATAATACTTCTTATCGTTGTTTTGCTTATTTTTTGAGACACAGTTTCTCTGTGTAACAGCCCTGGCTATCTTGGAACTCACTCTGTAGACCATGCTGTTCTTGAACTCACAGAGATCTGCCTGCCTCTGCCTCCCATGTGCTGAAAGGCTATGGTACTTTAAGAACACAATACATTGTATTTGTAAGAAACTTAAACATTATATTAGAACATGAAGTATTAACATAAAGGAAAACCATGCAATAAAATGAAGTGCATGACAACATAGTATAAAGTTTAATTAACTAAAGATTAACTTTGTATAATGAATTGCTGTACTCTCCACAGAGACTCTAAAAATACTGGGGATTGTTTAAGAACATATTGAGTGTTTTAGAAAAGCCTAGGAAATGTAACATAAAATTAGACTTTACAAAAACCTATCTAAAAGATCTCCTGTGTATGTATGTCAACATAAAGTAGCTACAGTATTACATGTCAGGAGGAAGGAATTAAACTAGTAGGCTTTTCTACTGAAGAAAGCTCAGGTGTGATGCTGGTAGTGATGCTGTACAGTTGTCCAGTGCAGGTCTAAGTAAATTCCTGGGGAAGTGAGTTTAGGAGACAGGACTACACTGCCTTCTGGTTTTCTATCTACAGTAGACACAAATCCTTCATTATAAAATTTTTGACTAAAATGATAAGACTCTTTAAAGTAAAATTAGCTATAATAATTCAAATTTAATAATCATTCCAAGTAAATCATATATTTAACACCACACTGTGAAGAATAAATTGAGGAGAACAGAAGTTTGGAACAATGAACAACAATGGTGTGCAGACTTAAACCAGAAGAGCTGTCATGTGCTTTGCTGTACCGTACTGGTCTAGTACTTTGCTTCTACTAAGTAGAACTTACTAACTTATATTGTACAGCTCATTCATTTGCTCACTGGACATGTTCTGTATCTTATACTGTACCTTAGTATGGACCATACATGTGACAAAGCCCAAATTATCAAATATATCTATCTGTTGATGGATGAAGGCCAATGAAATAATGCCAAAGGTTAAGGTTATACTTTAAGTACATGTAAAGATAGACAATGATAGTAGATAGTGTTGACGGTAATAAGAGCTAACACTGAGTGCTTAGAACATGCAAAGTACAGTTGCGCTTTACTACATACTCTTAAAACAAACCTGAGTTAGGCAAGAGCCTAACTCATTATCATTATCCCTGTTTTAATATAAAAGACTAATTATTTGTCCAATATTACACTATAGGTACTATTGTATGTTATCATTCATGGAAATGTTCATTCAACTTTTTTTCCTTTGGAGGAATCAATTTTTCAAGAACTAAGAATTATGTGCTTTCGCTAGCATTAGTATGGTAACGAAATGCTAGGTAAACATGCTGTTCCAAAAATTTTGAACTATAACTCTTTAAATAAAAACAGTGGCTGAATTGTCAGTACTAAAAGAATTATTTCACTTGCTATTTTTCACTTTTAAGATATGCTAAATAATTCAACATAAATTTTCCTAAAAAACTATACTCTTGAACATACATGAATGAGACAGGGGAAAAAACAAATACCAAATATTAGAAATAAAAATTGGTATAATAAAAAGATATATCTTTATATGCCATCAACTCTACTTAAAAATGGTATTTAGGTATCTTTAAGAAAATATGGTGAGTATAAAATTACCCCTAAATTACTGCTTGGTATACTTACCTATGATTGCTATAATATGTAAATCCTACAAAAGGTAGTTGATTGCCAACAAAAGCTTTAGGAATAGGAAATGTTTCTTCGTCTCCTTTGTCTTCTTCCAAATCATCAAAATTACTAGTATCAATGTCACTACTTAAATCAGGTACAACTGGTGCTACAGCTAAAAACAGAAAGAAAGTAAAGTAGTTAGTTGTCCTTTTCAAACTTAGTATACAAATATAGTGTTTAAAGGGCTTCCTTCTAATAAAAACCTAGTAACAATTTTAAATATTCATAATAAAGAGAAAATACCACATAAACTTAATGTTACTAATGTCTTCTGGAACTTGACTATGATATAGAGGTCATATCTAAAAACTAAGTATAATGTCTTTAGTGAAAAGATAGAACAGTCAAGAAAATACTGGATCACTACCTTAGATACAATTACCACCCTTTCCTTTAGAGGAGAAGTTGAACGTGAGCAAAATCAACTGAGCTCATTTCATGGACATGTATAACAAAGGAGCTATTTTTATTTTGAATCACTGGGGTCCAGGTAAGTTCAATCTTAGCCACACAGAACTATTTGGCCAATTTTGGAACAAAGCAACAAGCTAGCCCAATAAAGTTGCAGCATTAGCCAACAGTAGCAACAAAGAGGAAAAGAGGGGCCTTTCTACCGTTCACTTTCATTATCAAAAGAACTGTCTAACTAGATAAAGCATCGTCCCAGTAACATCAACTATCTGGTTTATAAAATGAGGAGTAAATAAAAGGTTGCTGGCTCTTAAATTATGGTCTTGGCAGAATCAACCAATCAACCAACCAATCTTTTCTTCTTTTCCTCTCTCTCTCTCTCTCTCTCTCTCTCTCTCTCTCTCTCTCTCTCTCTCTTTTTGGATATAGAGTCTTACTGTGTAGCCTTATCTGGCCTCCAACTCATTGAGACCTGCCTGTCTCTGCCTCCTGAGTGCTCAGGATTAAAATTGTGAATCACCATATCTGGCAGATTTACTTCTTAAAACAGTAGCTTTCAATCTTAATTTTTGTCCACTGAAATAATACTTGACAATGTTTGTGTATACTTGCAGTTACCATGAATGGGAGAGGAGAAATGCTACTGTCATCTGAGTCCATGAATATACTGCTAAACAGCTTATAATGCTAAGGACAATAGCCCCTGTTCCCAGGCCCCCAAAACAGACTTCTTGAGTCAACTGCTGAAGCAGACAAAAACAAAAAAACTCTTTAAAATTATCAAGTAAGAATAGTTTAAAGATGCCAACCAGTGTGTTGTATTTTCTCTATTGCTATCAATTTACTTGGTTTTCTTATGAGGTATTATTTTAAGTTTTAAAATATTTTATTATACTTATGTGTGCACACAAGTCCATGGTACGGCATATTATGGAGGTCAGAGGATGACTTGGAATAAATTCAGGGATCATCCTTGGGTAGCAAGCACCTTTAGCTATTGCCCATCTCACTAGTCCATCAGAACAGTTTTACATGTGTCAAGGTTTTTGTGTTACTTTTAGAAAACTGTTGAGATGTATATGAAGACATCCAGGGAGAGCTCTAAAACCTCTGCTGTTGGGGAATATTATTTTAAGGTGTGTTACTTTTGTTTATCTTAAATTTGTTTAGCTCTGTGAAGCTGTGTTATTGTGCCTGTCTAAAACAGCTGATGGTCTAATAGAGATGAATGGCCAATAGTGAGGCAGGAGAAAGAAACAGGCAGGGCTGGCAGGCAGACAGGATAAATATGAGAATTCTGGGAGACAAAAGATCTGGGAATGAGAAAGAAAAGAGGAAGACTTCAGGAGCTAGCAGGCCAGTCACCCAGTTACACCGCTACACAGACAGACACAGTAAAAAGGAAAGAAAAGGTATACAGGAATAGAGAAAGATAAAAGCCCCGAGACTAAAGACAGATGGGCTAATTTAAGTTAGGAAATGCTGGCAAGAAACAAGTCAAGCTAAGGCTGGGCATTCAGAGAATAAAGCCTCCATATGTGATTTATTGAGGTGCTGGGTAGTGGGCCTCCCTCCACCAACAACCAAGAGTAAGGAGAGATAAAACAACCAATAATACTCTACTTCTGAATTGAAATGTTTAGAATGTGTATAGTGCCACCCAATCATGTGAGAACTAATTAGTGACTCATCAAGAGTATTTAATTATAAATAGCTTTACTAATAAATAACCAATATCAACAAAGCCCCAGAGACTTCTAAGAACACCTTTCTCTACTGAAGTAAACATTTGTTAGCAAAAACTGTCTGAAGCAACTTTCTTGAGAACTGTTCATTAAATTATTAATGAACACCTTAAAATAAGCAGGGGGTGTTTAAAAAGAGAGAGGAACTCATGGACCTGAAGAGATGGCTCAGCAGTTAACAGCACTTGCTGCTCTTGAAGAAGAGCCAAGTTCTGTTTCCAGCACCTTCATCAGGTGGCTCACAACCACTTCTAACTCCAGTTCCGGAGATCTGATGCCCTCTTCTGGCTTTTGTTAATGCTTACACGCATGTGGTGCATACATACCAAAGGCATACACACATATGCATAAATTAATAAAATTAATATAAAGAAAAAATGGACTCAAATTTTGGTATTTTAGGAAATTTTTGTCATTGGCTAGCAGAACAGAGACCACAGTAAGCACAAAGACAGGAGACATGAACTTTGTAAAATGAGTTTGGACAGTCAATGCCCACAGGCAACAATAACCAACAACTCGTAGAAGACTAATTTGATTTCAGATTTAACACTGTAACATTCAAAATGCTCATTACAAAAAATTTACAAAGCATACATACATATATATATATTTTATTTATTTATTTATTTATTTATTTGGTTTTTCGAGACAGGGTTTCTCTGTGGTTTTGGAGCCTGTCCTAGAACTAGCTCTTGTAGACCAGGCTGGTCTCGACCTCACAAAGATCCGCCTACCTCTGCCTCCCAAGTGCTGGGATTAAAGGCGTGTGCCACCACCGCCCGGCTACATATATATTTTTAAAAGGACATATGGTTCCTTTCATTCACAGCGAATTTTTGAAAAACTATTAGAAATCATCACTGGAAAACCTGAGACATTTGAATTACTAAATACAATTTTATATTAGATCTCCTTTATGTGTATAAGCACTAAAGGATACTAAGGACAATGAACTATAAGGAAGCAGAAGAATGATGCCTTAACTGTCAGAGAAAGAAAAAGGAACCAAACAGCAATTCTGGCAATGAAATGAAAGAGTACACAAAGCCTAAAGAAATTGTGGCACACAATGTGCATCCTAAGAGTTCTGACAGAAAAAGAGAAAAAGAGGAAGAAAAGAATATTTAAAGAAATAATGTCCAGAGCTCCCAAAATCTGATAAAATATATGGATTTACACATCTAGCAAACTGAATACAATTTATTTATGAATACAACTCTTTCATTTATGGAAGCCTCCAAAAGCGCCATGTGAAGATGCACACAGCCAACAGGGTAGTCACAGACTAATGAAGCACTCAGGATTGTTTACTGATGACCACTTTTTACTCATATAATTTTTAAAAATGCATAGAATAATAATTAGAAACAAAAATTAAACCAATTCAAAGTGGGGAAAAGACAAAATTATAAAAATTATTATGTGGCCAATAAGTACACATAAAAGTGTTTAACATCAGTAGTCATTAGGAAATTGCAAACCAAAGTTACTATGAGAAAGCATCAGGGTGGGTAATGACTGACTCTTCAAAAACCTAAACACAGGAATGCAAATGATTCTTAAATTTCAATTTATTGATACTCAAGACAGGAAATTTCTGTAAGTATCCATTTAAACTATACATGGTATAAAATAGGTACAATGTAACATAACAAATACATTTCTGCATTAACATTAGTGGAAGAATAGCTCACAATAGTTGCAAAGTGGAGAAACCTAAATGTTAATGATTGATAAATGGATTTAACAAAATGTGGCACACATACTAACAATGGAAACTATGATTGACATTGCAACAGAGATGAGAGGGGTATATGTCTGTTAAGTCAATTAAGCCTGTCACAGAAAGCATCTACTTAAATTAAGTACCCTGAATAATCAAATTCAAAGTTACACAGTGCTTACTGGAGGTCAACTGGGAAAAAGAAAGGAGAATTAGTATTTAATGAACAAAGATTATTTTAATTTGGAATAATGAAAGTTTTAGAGATACATGGTGGTTGGATGGCAATGTGAAAATACTTAATGCTGGTGACTGCAAGTTAAATATGACAAAAGCAGAGGGTTTTGTCATGACCACTTTACTCCTTCCAAAAGAAAAATAATTATTTTAAAAATGAATTATTTTAAAAAAAAAAGTCTGAAGTTTTAAAGGTCATGACTTGCAAGTTAGGCCCTAAATTCCTTTTTAATGAAGACCACATTATTAATCTTTATCAGGAGAACGCAAAATTTTCAGAGAGCAAACTAGTTAGTCTTTGTTGTTGTTGTTTTTCGAGACAGAGTTTCTCTGTGTAGCCCAGGCTGTCCTAGAGCTTGCTTTATAGACCAGGTCGGTCACAAACTCACAAGAGATCTGCCTGTCTCTGCCTCCCAAGTGCCGGGATTAAAGGCGTGCACCACCAAGACACAGTTGAGTGTATTAGTCTTAATCAGTAAGACTCAGGATAAAAGTCTATGTTTGCTTTTCACTAAATTGATAGGACATAAGCAGACAGATTGTCACTGATAGTACATTATATATTTCTCACCAGCTACAGGTAAATTAAGCAATGGCAGTATTTTCTTTCCAAAGAAATGATGAATCGGAAATGTTTTGCAGGTAATGATATTAAAGTTAATTTAGCATTAGTAATTATATGTCATTCATATGTAATAAACATCAGATCATGTATGTGCTTTCATGCAAAAACTGCAACTCCCTACATTTTGACTCCTTACATTTCTGATAAATATTATTACATAGTAGAAGAACCATTAAATGCTACGCAATATTACAATTCTCAAAGGCTAGGAAGTCATAGAAACTTAGATTTGAATACCCGCACTGCCACTGACTTGTAGTGTGATAAGATTTGTCAGGGGGTCTTTCAATTTCTTTAGTCTTCTATCTTTATTTTTTTAAGATTTTTTTCTTCATGTATATTGTGTTCTGCCTGTATGTATGCCTGCAGGTCAGAAGAGGGCATCAGATCTCTTACAGATGGTTGTGAATTACCATGTGGTTGCTGGGAACTGAACTTAGAACCTCTGGAAGAGCAGCCAGAGCTCTTAATCTCTGAGCCATCTCTCCAGCCCTAGTCTTCTATTTTAATCTCACACGCCTGTCATTTCTTCAACTCTATCTCAAGTAAATGTAAAAGTAATTTTATGGCTTTAAATAAAAGGTGAATAGATTCAGAAGACTTGGAGAAAGTATGTACTACACAACCAATAAAAACAGGTTAGCTAGAAGGCTGTCACGGGAGCTTATAAAACCTTTACATAGTAAAACTAGAAAGAAAATATTTTTACCACAGAAAAATGGAAATCCAAAAATATTAAAAGTACAAATAACTGGAACTGGAGAGATGCTCAGCTATTAATCACACTGGCTGTTCTTGGGGAGCTATTTGGTTCCCAGCACCCATATGGCTGTACACAACTATCTACAATCTCAGTCCCAGGAATACAACAGCCTGTTATTGTCTCTGCACTCACCAGGCACACACATCTTGCACATACATACATGCAAGCAAACATAAAAAATCATGACCACTTTATTCCTTCCAAAGGAAAAAATAATAATTTTTTAAAAAGTCTAAAGGAATTATAACCATTATATATAATTATTTAAAACTTAGTTCAGTATGTTCATTTCAGAATAAAGCATTTCTTGGTGTTTTAGGAGGAGTCTGTGAAAAAGGACAGGAAGGAGGAAAGGGAAGAAATGATAGTAATTCTACAGCTTTAGTTTTTTTTTTTTTAATAACCACAAAGCAGAACCTATTAAGTTTAAGAAAAATTATAAGAATGTTCCTAAATATGCTGAATCTAACTAAGACTATCCCAGAACCATAAGGATAGGCATGTGGTTCAGTGGTACAGTTCTTGTCTGGAACACATAAAATCCTGAGCTTGATTTCTCAGTATCACCAAACAAAACAGCAATAACAAAACCCTCTTAAAAACAGATAGCAATAATCTGCTAAGTGTATGTCCTTAGATTTAAAGCTATAATATAAGCCCACCTTTCTTTATAACTAAAGGCAGTTTTACTAAGGACATGCAGGGTTTTAATAAAGTGACATGGATTTGGACCTCCATTCCCACACAACTATGAGCTGCACAAGAAGAAACTTGGCTTGACACTGTTCTTCCAATACCTGGAATAAAACAATGCTTGGTCTGAAATAGGGTTCAAATATTTCTCTCCTACTTAAAAACAACTTTTGAAGCAAAAAACCCGAAATGCAGGCATTCTATTTTTAGAATGGTTTATTATGTGGTTATTCTATAGTTATCTGTATATTTTCTAACTCTAAAAAATAATTTAAAAAACAATTCAAAAAACAATTCAAAAAGATACTTCTCTTCAGTGTCCTATTTTTAGATTTTTTTTTAACCTTCTAAAACTTTCCTAAAAGCATACATAAATTAAAAAAGAAAAACTTTTCAATTTAACTATCTGCCTCGTTTTCTGCTCACTGCTGACTAGCAAGTCCACCTTGCAGCCTAAGGACAGTAATGGCAGCATTACTGTAATCTATCAGTAAGAAGAAGTTTTCCCCTAGGCAGGGCTGTCAGTGAGTTCTCCCAAGGTCACACTGCTGCTGTAGTTTCTCTTATAAGCCTCTATGAGTACAGTTGACAATTCTTGATATAGTACAATCTATCGATCTCTAGAGTAATTTGTATCCCCTTCTTCTTGGGTAATTTTATAGCTTAGGACATACATGTTATGTTGTAAGCAATGTTAACTGTTTCGTTTAGTAATCTTTGATAACTAAAATAGACCACTAAAACTAGCAAACCTACACCACCCATTTCTTCAAAATTAATTTAAAAATTTCCCCTTCAAGTAAGAACTACCACTCGCTGTCTCATAAATCCCACAGTCTCAATGTTCCTAACACTTTACACGAGAGCTTATTTCCACTACTGCTCATGGCTGATGATATAGTAGCATTATCCTTTTGATAAATAAAAAGGAAAAAAAATATGAAACTTCCGTAGGGAAAAAGATAAACTCTCATTCTTCCAAATCTGGGACACCTTTGGTGCTACTGTATAATTTTAATATAACTGTCTTATGTGAAGTTTTCTTCAGATCACCTTATAATTTTAACTTTCTTTAATAAAAACTATGAAAATGCTCTACAATGACTGAAAATTAAGTTCTAGCCTTCTGTGTATTTATTTCACAACTGCAATCTGCAAAGCCCAAATGAAATAAAATACACCACAAGTTCCAATGTACACATAAACATTATATCCCATACTTAGCAGTAACATAGGTTCTAATAGCTTAAATTTTAATAAAAATAAGAGGAAAACTTGTCTTTTCACAAGAGAAAACATTTTGATTCTAATTGCTCCTACTTACTGATTCTTTTCCATATACAAATAACTAAGCCTAAATGAAGATCAACTCAAAAATGCTCAAACATCAGCTCCATTCCCCTGTATGGTATGTGCAAGGGACTTGAGAGAAACAGCGTCACACAGTGCTCAGCACTATCAAATATTCTTTTTAACTGGGTTTAGACAATTTCTAAGCAGCACTGTGAACTTATTTTCATCAACTGCACACAAATATTAAGCAAGACACTTTCAACTTCCTACAATTACTTTCAAACACTCCTGAATGACCAGGGGAAAAAAAATAACTTACTGTCTCGGAGTGTTTCCCAAGCCCACTGGTCATTTTTGAAGAAGAGATGACGTTTGATTTCCTCTACACCATTCCTGCCCAATCTCACTTCTCTAAACAGAAAAAGAAAAGTAATTAATCATATAAGATTTTATTATAACCTGTATAGGTTTCTTTGTGACAGAACACCAAACCTGAACAGATCTGTCACCATAAAAATCTATTCTCAGGCAGGGTGTGGTGGCATATGCCTTTAATATCAGCACCTGGGAGGCAAAGGCAGGCGTATCTCTGAGTTAGAGGCCTGCCTCTATAAAGTGAGTTCCAGGATAGCCAGGGCTACACAGAGAAACTATGTCTTGAAAAAACCAAAATCTATATTCATCAAAATTTTCAGAAAATAAAAAGCAGATTAATATTAAAGAATTTTTTTGAAAGGAAAAAATATATAAAAGCACAGACTCATTCTTATTTTCTATTTTTAATGAAAACCGAGTCAAACAAATTTATATGACAAGTCAAATGCAATGACTTTTAAAAATTTATGGTAAAATTATAAACAACTTTAATTCATATTAAATTCTACCAAAAATCCCAGAAACACATTTAAAATTTTAATTTCCACTTTGTTTTTTAAAATTATTCAACAATTTTAATCAATTAAAACCTGAGCATGGGGAATCTGACAATATCCTGACAGGACACAAAGAGGAAGGAGGATTACAAGCTCAAGGCCAGCTGGGGCTATTCTGAGACTGTAGTCTAATGGCAAAGCACTTAAACCATACAATGCCTTGGGTTCAGTTTGCAGGACAACAGTCACACCTTAAAAGTGAACAAAAACAAAACCCACAAACATCACTAGTCCTTTATTGGAGAGCATAATGAACTAAAACTGGCCTTCAATACAAGGAAAAAAGGGGAGCTTGGTGCCCCATGTTCTCTAGCACAGCTAGAATACCATCAATAACAAATTTTTCAAAAGTCATTGTTTGACATGTGCTAACACCTTGTTAGTAGTTTTCACTGAGTCTTTCTCAGGCCGGATTCTCTGGTACACAGTACTGACTTCACTGTAATAATCACTGGATAATGTTTGCCTATTTTCTCCCAAGAGAACTCTAAGGTTACTTGAGGCAGATGCCATATATCTTGCTAATTTCTACATGGCTAACACCAAACACAAGACAGATGCTTACATGAAGATGTAAAAATATGAACCATGCTTTTCAAATTCTAAAGGACATATTGAAGATAATTTTAATTAAAGTAAACATAAAATTGAAATGTATTTACAAGTACCAGGCTTCTGCTGCTACTTAAATTAGCAATATAAATCAACATTAAATGTAATCTTAAAAAGTCATTTGATTCTGTTTTGTGCATTTAAAAGAATTAAATCTAAGTTCTTACAAAAATACTCCATTAAACTAAAGGCCCACTTTCCTTGTCCCATATATTAAGTCCTGGATTCAATTTCCAATATTACAGTAAACTAAAAAAGTGTATGAAATGCTCCAATTTTTGTTTTAAAAACAAATACATTTATTTTAGTTTTGGGCTTTTATTTTTTATTTTTTCAAGACAGGGTTAAAAAAAAAACCCTGGGTGTCCTGTAACTCACAGAAAACCACCTGCCTCTGCCTCCCGCATGCTGAAATTAAAGGTGGACTAAACACACATATTTATAAACACTCGTGCAGCTGAAAAACACAACAGCCATAGCTATGTCTGTAAGAAAGGCACTCATTTTAATACTATATTACCAAATCAAAAATGACGTAAAGTGAAGGTGTGTCATCACTTCTAGGTAGTGAAGAGAAATATACTTCCCATCAGTGCAAATCAGTGATGAAAGATGCAGAAAATTTTAGAGGTTTTAATGTATCAAGAAAAAAAAAATGTGGCTGGGTATGAGTTCTAAGACATTCAGGTCTATGTGAGGAGGAAAAAAGGAAAGGGGAAAGGGGAGGGAAATAGGGGAAGGGAGGAAGGGAGGGGAGGGGAGGAAAGAGGAAAGGAAAGGAAATCCAAGATTCAATAATTATCAGTCTGATAATCAAGTTAAAATACAACAAAAGAAAAGTTATCTGGCTATTAGCCAATTGCTCATATGTACTAAGATGGCCAGAAAAGCTATCAGATTACCCTAAACTTTTATCAGGCCTTATTATCATAAATCAATTTCAAGAAATCAACTTTTATATTCTAATAGTTTAAACGCAAGAGGTTAAGTATGAACCTTAAAAACTGAGAGGCAAGATGAGAATGCCTTAGAGTTTAAAGAAGTGTATAAGTTGATGAGACGGCTCAGCAGGAAAGAGCACACGCTGTGCAAGCCTGGGGTAACCTCTAAGTGGGGCACCAGCATACACAGAATAATAATAACAAAAGGAAAGTCAGTGTCAGCATTATTTACCTGTCAGTAAGAAAGGCACAAATGAGATTTTTTGCTTCTTTTGATATGTCATTATCATCAGGGAAAGTAAGTGAATTTTTATGGTTCATAATTTTACTGTAAGTCCCAACCAAAGAATCTGCATAAAAAGGTGTATCACCTAAAAAAATTAACAGGAAAAATGAAAACCAAAGAAATACATTTGCAAAAATACATATTTTAAAAAAAGAATCAATTATTTATCTGCCCCCCCAATCTGTTAAACAAAAGCACACACTTACTATAGAAAATTTAACACATCACAAAATTAGCTATTTATAGCTTTTAAAACAGACAAAACATGTTTGTTTCGTACAAATTAATTCTGCTTAATATATTTTATGAGAGAAGCTAAGTGGTGAGTTTGGGATGAAAACCATAAGATGCTTAAACAAAACAAAACAGAAGTTGGAGAGATGCTTCAGCAGTTAAGAACACTTGTTGCTCTTACATAGGACCTAGGCTCTATTACCCACCTTCTGCTGAACTGTGAAAACATCAGGCACGCACAGGGTACACAAACAAGAAGATAAATTACTCATACACATAAAATTATCTTAACTAACACACGCACCTCCTTTACTCACCTACAAGCATTTCATATAAAAATACCCCAACTGACCACCAGTCACACTCTCGTCCATAATAACCATCACCACCTTGGGATTTTAATACTTCAGGTGAAATATAATCAGGTGTTCCAACTGCTGTATCACATCGTACCATACCTTCCTAAAACAGACAGCAAGCATGGATTAGGATTTAATTGTTTTCAATTTAATACAACCTAAAGAAGAACTGGGTTATATAATATCATACCAAAATTTAACGCATTATTCTCAATAGCTAAGAAACAGTAGTTCAAGTTTTTGCTTTGTTTTGTAGCACTCACTAGATGCCACAATCTCTTATTCTTCTAACTGCCAATATATTGACTACATATTCATTGCTGAAACCAACTCAAGACAAACAGACTGAGATCATATAACAAAACCTTTTACAGCATATAAATACTGATTTCATTATTTCTTAACTAAAATATGACTGATTTAATTATACTAGAACTGTGATTAAAAATACACAAAAGCTAACTATATAGATATTAAATTGAGCTACATGTGTAAGGTGAAGGATTTGATGGTGTTAACACAGAGTAACTACTGGGTCTACATTTTAATACCCTCCTCCAACATTACTTATTTTTACCTACTTGATTAATGCAACTGAATAAAAACTAATTGAAATAAAACTGAAATAAATAAAACTATTGACACAATAGTTTTTATTTAGTTTTTCTTTTTAATTAGTATATCTTTCAAAATGATAAATGTACATTTCTAACTATTCTGCTATATTAAAAACATATAAACCATTCCAATCAAACAAAAAAGATTTCATATTTCCTCCTTTTGCTATATGTATAAATTATTATTATAAATAGTGAACACAAGTTTCTCTTACAACTCACTTTTAAAATAAACCACAGAATCTTGTACATGTTAAGAGAACATAACTAAAGTATTCATAAAATATTTCTGAAACATTTGAAATCCAGTTTTATAAAATCCATTTTTATGAAAGTCTTAATTTTAACATTAAGTGACATTTACATTAATTCCATTTCTAGTTACCAGTAGTGTATATGGCAAAGGTGTTATAAAAGATTAGTAAATCTGACAACCTACATTTACCTCAAATAGAGAGGAAAAAAAAATAAACCACTGACAAGTTTCTAATATGACACTGTAACCATGGTCTCAAGATCAACAAATATGGTTCTGTCAATTCTGGAAAATCCAGATATGGTTAGTAAATTTTTAACAGCTAAACAAAATTACAATTTAAAAATTAACCTTATTCATCTTCATACAAGTACCAAAATCTGCTAACTTCAAATGTCCAGACTTATCCAGCAGCATATTATCAGGCTTTACATCTCTGAGGGAGGGAAAAAACAAACAACAGAGTATTGCTGAAATGATCAGACACTGATAAAGCTATGAAGCAGTTACTCCAGACCAAGTACCCTTAACCCACATGTGACAGACTAAATCTGCATGTACTCCTTATCGACACCTAGAGACTCAAGCGCATCAAAATATTCCTTTATACATTGTTTTTTTTTTAAAGCACAGTTTGACTTTTTTTTCCTTTTTCGGTTTTTGGAGACAGGATGTCTCTGTGTAGCTCAGTTTGATTCTTAAAATAAGAAAATCAGTAGCTTCAGAGATTAAACACAAAAATACATGTAATCTAGACATAAAAGTCAAATGAAACAATGTTTGCTTAGGGAATAAAAGACATTTTCTTCAGTGGCATTGCCACTAGCAAGTCCTTATGTTCCTGAAAATAACTGCTCAACCACACTCCTGTAAGCGACCCAAATTAAAGTCATAGGAAAGTAAAAAGATATTTAAGTACAAGGGCTACAGGAAGATCAGTGTGAATAGGACATGAAAAGGTAATGGGTGATGAATATGATCAAAATATATTATATACAGAATAAAAATGTAACAAATCTATTATGTATAATATGGAAATAAAAATTATTATTCACATAACTTTTGAAAACCACTTAACGATTTTTATTTTTTAATATATGATATAAAAGATATAAAATTAGATTAACATTATTAAAGAATATATTTACAACAAGATTAAACTTGCACTAAAATTGTAAGATGCCGCCTGTGTCACAGGGAAGGAAACTAGGTAGGTTGAGAGTAGGAATTACTAATCAAGTGATGTTTAAGTTCTCTTTCACTACTCCTTTCTAAAAATAAAAAAACTGAAAGCATTGTTATCTTTACCTATGAATAAAACCCATGGAATGAATTGCATCCAATGCAAGAACTACTTCTGCAGTATAGAATCGTGCCCATTTTTCAGGCACGTCATAGTTGCTCATCAAGTTTACAAGGTCTCCGCCAGGCATGTATTCCATTACCATGTAGAGATAACGGTCATCTTGGAATGCATAAAAAAGCTACAAATTAAAAGAAAAATAATTAGAATGATTTTTGCAACACTTGGTTTTCATATAAAACCTAACAAAAATACTACTGTAATATGTAAGTAAGCGACTGAAATGTAGGATAGCTTTAAGTGCAGGCTAATACTTAGGGCAAGTATAAACACCACAAAGATCCTATGCACACAAAAGAGTTATAAACTCAATATTCCAAAGACGCAATAGGAGTCACACTTCACAGCTCTCTATATTACATCTAACTTTTTATACTGAATGGTATGTAATAGTTTCAGCAAGGACAAACTTCTTAAGCAAAGAAATACTGTACTTCTACGTTTTAACATGCACATGAGGACTTTAATATTAACTTTAAAATGAACATTAGAACTCTCAGGTTTCATGAACTGGGTTGGCTTCACTGCCATGCACTAGCTGCCTGGTTCTGGAAATCTGCTTAATTTCTCCATGTTTCTGACCGACCATCCTCTCTCTTACAAGGGCATAAGGAACTAAATTGCTTTTACTTGCAAAACAGCAATCAGCATCTGAATGCCTGGTAGCTGAAAAGGTTCAACAATTTTTTAAAAAGTTTTATTTATTTTTTCTTTTGGTTTTTCAAGACAGGGCTTCTCTGTAGCTTTGGAGCCTGTCCTGGAACTAGCTCTTGTAGACCAGACTGACCTTGAACTCACAGAGATCTGCCTGCCTCTGCCTCCCAAGTGCTGGGATTAAAGGAGTGAGTGCACCATCACCGCCTGGCTAAATAAGTTTAACAAATTTTTACTAAACAAAATAATCATAACCTCTAACTTGAAGTGCACCCAACAATAATTGTCTTTCTGAACTGTTAGAAGACCAAATCATTAGCAAGAAACTGTCAAAAATATCAGGCATAAATCTGCTGTGTGTTCAGAGCTGAAGGAGAAATCAAGCAAATTTTAAGTAAACACTAGTTCTGAACAAAACTAAAAGCAATCCCAGGGAAAACACCACCAGACTTACACAGATGTCTTAAAGCCTTCACATTTCATTTTCTCAATAGTGTTTAGTTATAGGCTTGCTTTGATTTTACTTATTTATTTTATATGTTTCTTTACATACCGTGTGCTGTGTGGTAGATTCCCATTAAGTATGTATGCTGCGGTCAGAGCACAACACTGGGTGTCTTCTACCACTCTGCTTCACAGCATTGAGATAAGGGTTTCTCAATGAACTGGGAAACTGCTTCATTCAGGTTGGCCAGCCAACAAGCTCTTAGGATCAGTCTGTTTCTACCCCCAAGAACTGGATTACAGGCACATGCTGCTACATCCAAGTTTTTTTTTTTTTTATATTTATTTTTTTTAACTTTTTTTTATTGAGAAAAGGAGAAAAAAAAAATACAAGTTTCCTCCTCCTCCCAGCCTCCCATTTCCCTCCCCCTCCTCCCACCCTTCTCCCCCTCCTCCCACCCTTCTCCCCCTCCCCCCACTCCTCTCCCCCTCCCTCTCCAGTCCAAAGAGCAGTCAGGGTTCCCTGCCCTGTGGTAAGTCCTAGGTCCTCCCCCCTCCGTCCATTTCTAGGAAGGTGAACATCCAAACTGGCTAGGCTCCCACAAAGCCAGAACATGAAGTAGGATCAAAACCCCGTGCCATTGTCCTTGGCTTCTCATCAGCCCTCATTGTTCGCCATGTTCAGAGAGTCCGGTTTTATCCCATGCTTTTTCAGTCACAGTCCAGCTGGCCTTGGTGAGCTCCCAATAGATCAGCTCCACTGTCTCAGTGGATGGATGCTCCCCTCGTGGTCCCGACTTCTTTGCTCATGTTCAACCTACCCCTGGACCCAGCAATACCACTCCTGGGAATATACCCAAGAGATGCCCTATCATATGACAAGAGCATTTGTTCAACTATGTTCATAGCAGTATTATTTGTAATAGCCAGAACCTGGAAACAACCTAGATGCCCCTCAATGGAAGAATGGATGAAGAAAGTGTGGAATATCTACACATTAGAGTACTACGCTGCGGTAAAAAACAATGACTTCTCAAATTTTGCATGCAAATGGATGGAAATAGAAAACACTATCCTGAGTGAGGTAACCCAGACCCAAAAAGATGAATATGGGATGTACTCACTCATAATTGGTTTCTAGCCATAAACAAGGGTCACGGAGTCTACAATTGGTGATCCCAAAGAAGCTAAGTAAGAAGAACCTTCATCTGGTGATGGATGGAGACAGAGACAGAGACCCACACTGAAGCACTGGACTGAGCTCCCAAGGTCCCAATGAGGTACATCCAAGTTTTGTTTTGTTTTTTTAATGTGTATGGACTTTGCCTTCAATTATGTCTGTGCACAAAGTATATGCCTAGTGTCCATGGAGGTCAAAGAAGTAATCAAATCCTTTGGAACTAGCATTACAGATGGTTGTGAGCTACCTATATGGGTGCTTAGAATTAATTAAACTCGGGTCCTCTAAATCAGCTGGTAAAGATCTTAACTGTTGACATGGGTGCTAGAGATTTGAACTTAGGTCTTTAAGCTCTCAAGAATAAATGTTTTTAGCCCACTTAGCAGTCTATCCAGTCCCACTTATATTAATTTAAAAACTAAACAGGGACAGATGGGTTCAGTTGCTAAAGCACTCTTTACAAACAAAAGAACCTGAGTTCGATCCCTAGAACCCATATAAAACTTCGAGGTATGCTGGCATTCACTTGTAATCTAAGTGCTGGAGAGACGGAGACAGGATAGCTGGGATTTGCTGGACAGCCAGTAACGATTAATTGGTGCACTCTACACCAATGAAAGATCCTGTCTCAAAGGAGGTAGCGAATGGCGCTAGTTCTCATCCTGCCTCAACAAATGCCCATGCACCTGCACGCACGCGCACGCACGCGCACACACACACAATATGCCCACATTATCACTAAATTAAAAGCAACTAAATCTAGGAGTAAGAATAAGAAATGAAGTATTTCATCACTACCCCAGACTAAATGTATACTTGAGCACCATAATTAAAGAAGCAATGTTATTCTGGTGGCAGCTTATTTACATATAATGTAATAAGATAAAATTCAAAGATGTCTAAATTGCAAATTGAAAAATTATGATATAAATTTTTAATCTTTAATAGAAATAATACTAAACATCCATTTTTCAGGAGTTAGCAACAGAAGGGAATACTGTCTCCCCAATCTCTTGCTCCCCACTATCAAGGGATATCAACAATGTCTAAATGCATTTTCAGTTGTCATAACTGGTATGTGGAATGTGGAAGAATTGTCACTGGTATATTCTGGATAAAGGATAGGGATGTTGTCATACATCATAAACACACTAGTAAGTGGATAACTGCAGTGGTTTGAACAAGAATGCCCCCTCCCCCAGAGCTCATGTATTCTTAACAGTCCTCAGTTGATAACCATTTGGCCTTAAATTTTTAGTGCCAAGGAACATATACCAAAATGGTACAGCATAGCCACAGTACTGGAGGCAAAGGTACGAAGCCCTGAAGTGCCAGGCAAAACCCAATCTACAAAAGTAATACATAAATTCTAGTAGCGGTGACTGCCAATGACAAAATTATGTAAAACTCATGGGCCATAATTTCCTTGCTTATAAATATGAACCTCTCTTTAGTGTGTGTGTGTGTGTGTGTGTATTTTTTTTTTTTATCCAGACAGGATCTTATGCTAGGTCTCATACTTCCTATGTACCTGAGGACAGCTTTGAACTGTGAGGCTTCTGCCTCTACTTCTTGAGTGTTAAGATTGTAGGTACATGCCACACCTGCCTAACTGGTTATTTTAATTGTGAAGTAAAGTCATGCATGGACTCAAACTCCACTAAATTATTCTGAGTTTTCTGCCTATGTTTCAACTAAGTCACCTCTATGACTTTTTGTCTTTAATTCTGAAATCTTTTTCAACTAAGCAAGATCATGTCCAGATTCCAAACATATATTTTGTTACTACAATATATATTAAAGACTAAATAAGCACTCTAATAACTAGAATAAAAAGATTTGCAAAATGTTGTCTATTTTGTGTACATGTGTGCGCTGAGTCACCTAATTTCCCCATTCTTTCATTCAACACAAGAGACATTTACATGACTAGGTGATTAAAAAACAGGGCCTCATGTTCACACACACACACAATCATTACTAACATTAAAGTATAAAAACTTTCCTTAAATTCTACCAAAAAATTATTTTGTTCTGACCTTTCTAAAGATAACAAAATTAAACTTTATAACTTCAAAAATAATGATATATTAGACAATTTTATAACCACCCATAAATTATTACTGTTCTAAAAATATATTTCTCATATATGTTATTTACAAACCAGTACTGCATTAAGAAAAGAGGGTCAAAACCATACCTGAACAACCCAAGGACTATTGGCAAAAGCCATAATATCCCTTTCTTCCCAGAAAAAAGCAGAATCAGATCTCTTAATCATTTCAAATTTGCTGAGAAGCTTCATAGCATATACCTTCCTGGTGGATTTATGTCTTACCTTTAAAATTGAAAACAAACCATTAGTTAACATTTAAAGCTCAATGTTTCGTTGAAAAATTTACAACATGACTTTAATACTTACTAAATAATGTGGCTATTTTTGTTTCTTTGCTTCTGCTTACTTATCCCAACTAACTAGTGTCAAGACTTTAATTGCCAGAAGGAATGCTATTAAAAAAAAAACAACCTTTTACTCCCTATATTCCCCATAGTCTGTCTCATCATGTATATTGCCCTGTTCATAAAACTTTATTCCACAGAATTGTATATAAGAGTTTCCTGTGAGAAATGAGATGTTTATCAAAATGCTTAATGAAAACACTTCCCAACCGCTTCCAAATCTGACCAAAGGTTTTCATGCCTTAAGCAAAAATGCCAGTCATTTAAAGAAAAGATTCTATAAAAACAATTATTTTTCCAAATATATATTAAGCAGGCAAGTAGGTGTTTTGTTTTTCACTTTTAAAAATTTGTTTTTGAAATTCTGAGTAACCTACCAATTGAACTTCTCCAAATGCACCTCTGCCGATGACCTTCACTACCTCATAATCTTCAGCTTTCATCCGTAAGTCTCTAATTTTATTTATTGTGTCTTTATCTGTATGAAAAATATAAGTAAGTCATTAAAGCATTATAATGAACGCCATTTACTTTACAATCAAATTACTGAAGAACACAATGAAAAGACAACAACACATTACAAACTAGGAATGTGATGGATCAGTGGTGAAGGCTCTGGGCTCTGGATTAGTGGTGACGGCTCATGAGGCTCTGGGCTTAGCGTCTCAGCACTCTATCTTTCAAAATAATTGATATGTGTGAAATTTGAAGTTATAAAATAGAGAAATATTTAATATACTAAGAATTGGTTCAAATACAGTTTTTGATAATTTAACTATCACATCAAAAGTTTTTAATAAAAATCTAATGTTATTTTAAACACAAAACTGTTGTGCTTTTTTTTTTAAAGACAGTATCTCATATATCCAAAGCGTATGTGGTTTCAGGAGTCAAACCCAGGGCTCCGTTTATGCTAGGCAAGTATATTTTACCAGCTGAGCTACACTCCCAAGCTGAATATAAATGCAGCACTAAAAATAATATAATTAGTTAATTTTAACTTAGTCTTGGGATGTTAGGTAAATAACAGATTTGATTTAGAAAATACAGATAGGTGTTTTACATCAACGAAATAAAACTTTGTTTATCAATTCATTTAGGCAATCCTTTTAAAAAGATACAAATTCAAAATATCAAAGCCATATGTACTAAAGAATTAAAATTAAATTTCTAGCTGGCAATCTTTGTAATTATAGCATTAATTTGAAGCTAGACTTTAAGACATGCAGTGGGGATCACTGAAATTATTGATATAAACCTGTCATGCTAGAGATGATGGTAATTTACAAATTCCCACTGGGAAGATAGTTTAGCTCCTAATTTGGTCATGGATTAAAATAATGCTATTTTAATCCATATGGGTCAACACTGGTATGAAACTGCATGGAAAAGTTCCACATTTCATGTTGTTCATGCACGTAAAATATGATTAAAGTCTAGTTTCTAATAAAGGTAGCTATAATATTCTTGTCTTTCTGTTAAAATATATGTTCAAACTTAAATATTGGTATAAGTTATGGCCAACAGACACATGCAATGTTAATAAATTTCTACACAAGGATAAATTTATCAACTTGGTAGGTACTTCAAGATGGTACTATATAGAGATACAAATACTATTCAACCAACCTTTTACACAAATAATTTGTGCCTACTCTACATCAGGTTCTAATGTAATCACTAGAGATATGGCAAGACAACTAGTAACACTATTACTGTTTTTAAAGGGTCAAATGCTAGTGAATGAAACAATGAAAAACCTAATTCAAAACAGTATAAAATAAAAGAGATAAGCAGGGTCTCTGAAGTACTAAGAGGACACCAATTAAAGCCTGCCTTGGAGAAAGAGGATTAGAAAAACTATCTAGGGACAGTGACACCTGAAACACATTTGAGATGAAAGGCAGCTGTTAGCCATGTGAGATCATAAAGACAGAACATTTAAGTGATAGAAGAGGGAAACTGTGTACACAAGGGCTCTGTTGCTAGTCTAGTATGCTTGTGGTAAAGTGGCAGAAGAGGCTGGGGATCCCCCTCTAGTTAAGGAGCCTGTAAGTCAGTAGTTAGAAATTATTATTTCTAGGACATACGTCTTTAATAGCATACCAGAGGCAGAGACAGGCAGATCTTTGTGAGTAGACCAAGGCCACCTGGTCTACACAGTGAACTCTAGGCCAGTCAAAACAAGAAAAGGGAAAAAGGAAAACAAACAAGGAAGCAACAAATAAAGAAAATTCGAAAGAAAAGAAAGCTATCACTTAATGATAGGAAACTGTTATGTCCCCCCCCCCCCCCCAGATTACAGGTTTAGGCAGCTCAAAATATAAAAATCAAGGCACAATTTAAAAACAACTAGCATGGGTTGGAAGCTGTAAAAAGAAACTCAGGCAAGTAAGTGTAATCAAACCTACACTTTAGTTAAACTACTCTGAAGAATGTTAAAGATAAATTCAGTAAGGATAAGACTGAATGGGGAGAATTTTAAAAGCATTTTTACATTCCACAAGAGAAATAAGAAAATCCTAAACTGGGTAGAATGGCAAGTAACAATTGAAAAAGTGTAACAGTCTAGTTATAAAAGGTTTAGGACCATAAAAAATTGCAAAGTATTGAGATGGCTGGCAAACAAAACAATAATTAAAATCAATAGCTCCTCCTAGTTCCTTGACTAGTTAGCTTTGTCATAGCATAGGCTTGCATGCTACCAAGTATAAAGGTCTGCTGGGCAACAGTTTTGAGTCAAACTCAGTTTTCTGTGGCCCTTGCTACCTTAGATGACCTCACCAAGGGTACAATCCAGAACTAAGCACAGACTGAGAGTAAAGTCCAACCTGCACAGTTTAGTTGCAACTACTTACCCACCTCACCTCAGGATTTAAAAACTCAACAAAGCACTCCTTGGTGGAGGGATACTATTTATGATTCTTTTTTAGTGGACAACAGTATAAACAATAGAAAAAATTTCCAAGCCTATCTTAGGTGATAGGAATTTTACTGGATCTGTAAACTCCATCAACAGGAAACTTAGGCTTGATCTTCACTGAAATTTCCCTAACAGTCAAGAAAACAACAGTACGATAGATATGATAACATGATAGGTATAATAATTTGCATTACATGCACAACACCTTTCTATTTTTATTATTTTTTGGAGGCAGTTGGAGGTTAAGACAGGATCTCACTACGCAACCCTGGCTGTATGTGCACCACTACACTTGGCCCATCCTAACTTTAATTCTATGTTTTCTAACATAGCTATGTAGTAACAATCCAAGATAAATAATTCCCTCTTATACTATTAGTCATTCATCCTCCCCTTTACATATAAATAATCTTAGGGGGCTCTATAGTTACATTATGCTAACAGAACATCCTAAAACATGACTATTACTTCTCACTACCAGCATATGATAAGATGTATAAAAATCACAATATCTAAACACCAACTTTAGGGTACAAATATAATGTAGACAAACTTATAAAGGAACCAGATCTAAGAATAAGAATTAAGAATATCATATGTAAGACAAGTATTCACTCACAGTCACTAAGTAGCAGATATTATACTTAAAGATGAGAAGAAATAGGATACTTGGTATAGGCAGGCCATTTTTATAGCAGTGGTTCTCAACTTCCTAATACTGCAACCCTTTAATACATTTCTTCATGTTGTAATGACCCCAACCATAAAATTATTTTGTTGCTACTTTATAACTGTAATTTTGATACTGTTATGAACCATAAGTATCTATGTTTTTTCATGGCCTCGGAGGAGGGAGACCCCTGTGGTTCATTTCCCACTGTTCTAGAGAGAAGAGAATAAGTAAACAATTATGTTCATTTCATTTTATAATGTATATTTATAAAGAAAATAAGGCCAAACTTTCTATAGTCTACAAGTCAAAAGATATCTACAGAATAATTTCTAAGGTGCACTGGTACCTCAAATAAACTGAAGCCAAAACTGAACATTGTATTGCATGCCTACAATCCCATTTCTTGAACGGATGGGGCAAAAAGATCGCATTTCAGGCCAGCTTGGGCTATTATTTACATAAGGGACTCAGATAACCAAAAGGGGGCAGAGAGAGCAAAGACCCTCACAAAGACTGTCTTTTTAAAAATGTAGCAGCTGTTTGTTTTTCCTTGTTTTTGAGCAATTGCTCTTGTCAAAATTCTAATGGTCTTTTCTGTGGCAGACAGGGACTGAACCCAGGTCCTTGTACATACTAGGAAAGCACTCTATTCCAAAGCCAACAGTGTTAAGAACATGTTTCTCTGTTCATTACATGTTTGGTTGCCATCAATCACATACCATTAGTTAATAACTTTTCTGTTTTGCTATAAAATAAGCCAGTAGCAAACTTATTAAAGATTGCAGCCTTGTTTCTTTCCATTTTTGTGAAGAAATTTTACTGTGATGAGACTATTCCACTTTAAGTGCTCTGGTTCTCTATAACTATTGCTGTCCTCTGAGTTGGGAATATTTAGTCTGATAATATCACTGGATACTATATTCTTCAGCATGGCTATTCTGTCAACTACACAACAAAAATGTTTTACCATCTAACTTTAAAACAACCCATATTCCAACATGCCTCAAAAGGACATTTAAAGTACATTTTTTTATTCTTGTTTTAACACAACAGGTTATGTACTAAAATAAAAGGTAAAACATGATACACGTGGCACTCAAAATACAACTTATAATTATATCAGTATGATTTACACTACACTAAATGGTCACGTATGGCCTCTGTTACAACTACCCACTGAACCACTATATCACAAAGCCGCTAAAAATGAGGCATTAAAAACTGAGCATGGTGCTGAGTGCAGTGGTATACGCCTTTAATCTCAGCACTCAGGAGGCAGAGGAAGGTGAATTTCTGAGTTCACAGCCAGCTTGGTCTACACAGAGAAACTTTGTCTCAAAAAAACAAAACAAAATAAACAAAAAACTGAGCATGACAATGTCCCAATAAAACTGTTACTTACAGACACTGAAATCTGGATTTCATATCATTTCACATCATGATATATTATTCCTCTAATTTTTCTAATTATTAAAGATGTAAATATTACCCTTAGCTTGGGCTTTAAGGAAACCAAGTTCTCATCTGAGGACATCACTTCTGCAGTTCTCAAGTGATAACCCCTACTCTCCCATCCTACTTAGACTACTGGTCCCAGAAGCAAAACAGGTGAAGTCAGATGCCATCTCCATACACAAAATCTCACTGTAAATGAGATGGTTGTAAATCTACTGACTCTTAGGTCACTTAAACAATTTTTTAGTTTACTGATTTCTCCAATATTCTCCTGGTTTAACTCTTTAAAGGCTACATGTATTTTGCCTTCTTCTGTTACACTTAGTTTGGCAAAACAACAATCCTATTTAAATCCAATTCACCAGTTATTCTGTTTGCACTTATGCAGCTTAACATATCTAATACCTAGATAAACATAAGGCCATGTTTCTTATTTAAACCATAATCATACATATCAAGTTAGCTTTAATTCTACTTATCAATTATGCATTTTCCTAACGTACTTTCAATATATACTCTAGTATCTAATATTCCCCCACTCTACAACACAGTATTTGGGCTGGCTAGTTTCATGTAAGCTTGACATTTGAAAGTGGGAACTTCAAGTGAGAATGTCTCTGGTACGGGAGGTCCATGAGCAGCCCCTTGCAACATGTCTCCACCAAACTAGTCTCTGAGCAAGCAAGCTTGCAGGTCATTTCCTTTTCTTTTTTTAAATGATATCTTATTTTATGTGCATTGATGTTTTTGCTTGCACGCATGTATGTATGAGGGTATCGGATCCCCTGGAACTAGAGTCATAGACAGCCATGAACCACCAAGTGGGTGCTGCGAATTGAACCAAGGTTCTCTAAAGTACAGTCAATGTTCTTAATCGCTAAGTCATTTCTCCAGCCCCAGGGCATTTTCTTGATTGATATGTGAGGGGGTGCAGTTCACTGTGTGCATTGTCACCCCCTAGGCTTGATGTCCTAGGTGATATGAAAAACCAGGCTGTGCAATCCAGTAAGCAGTACTTCTCTACCTCCTGAGCAACAGTTCCTGCCCTGAGTCCCTTCAATGACAGACTGTGATGTGGAGCTGTAAGCTGAAACAAACCCTTTCCTTCCATGTTGTTTTTGATGTCTTGATCTTAATACAACAAAAGAAATCCTAA
This sequence comes from Microtus oregoni, assembly GCF_018167655.1. Taxonomy (NCBI): domain Eukaryota; kingdom Metazoa; phylum Chordata; class Mammalia; order Rodentia; family Cricetidae; genus Microtus; species Microtus oregoni. The sequence goes on from NW_024544720.1 coordinate 2,901,486, forward strand.
GACATATTTCAGTTTTGTGGGGTTTTCCTTACATCATCCACCAACCTCTCACTGATTTTCACTCAAACTGAATATTCTTAGTGATTACTAAGCTGAAACAAATGAAGCACACAGATAACCGCCAGGTTACAATACATATGTGCGTATGTTGAATTATATATTTACTTTCTAGCATGAGCAGACAAACTTAACGACACAATACTCCTATCTTAACTAAATCCCTCAAAGTCAATGTCCAGTAGATGTCCCCTCTTTCTCTTAAGCTTTTTGCCTCTAAGCTCTTTTCTTACCACATATTCTAAGATGGCCCCAAATCCAGGGTTCCCAACTGCAAGATTACAGGCATGGGCCTCCACATCTGGCCATAAGAAAGCTTTTCAATCTGTAAATAATTATAAATGTGGTACTCAAAGCATTTATGATATTCCTAATACATATTCATAATTACTACTTCACTCTACTCCCCATGTCTTTACTCCTTCTCAAATAAACAACCAGGACTGTGACTCCTAACTCATGTGACTAAATGCATAAGACTGTCAAACTACATAGACCAATGGGGTAGACGACCCAGAAATAAATTCACACAGACACAGTGACTTAGTATTTGATACTGCCAAAAACAGACACTAGAAAAGAAATTGCCATTCAACATGTGAAACTAGGAAAACTGGATACACACATGCAGAAGAATAAAACCTGAATTACAGGTTTCCTTTATTGAGATAAACAAGTTTCTTTCACCAGATATTTGTGAATATGAATTTTTCAGTATCTACTAAGATATACATTTCCTTTATTAATGTGTTAATATGTTAAAGTACATTGTTTTTCTTTGTACTACCGTTAGACGCCCCATTTGTGACTTTTACTTATCAGTATGTATGACAGGCACCTAAATTAGCTTCTAAAATCTCACTCACAAGGTGGGGCCTTGCTTTAGTACAACAGGTAGTGTCAATCTTTGTACTAATATTACATAGAATTGACTGATAAAACAGAAAGAATTCAACAAAAGGGGAAGGGGAGGTGAATAATCGGATACAGAATTACACGCACAATAACATAAAATTCTACAGCAAGTACTTACATCTGCTTAGAAAGTTGTCGATATTTTTGTTTTTTCTTAGGGCAGGAAAGTCCAAATCATAAACCAGAGCATCCAGTCCATCCTAAAGGAACAAACAAACAGGTAGTGTTAGCAAATCAGAATGTTTTCTGATTTTAATATTTCATATCCTCTCTTCAGTACACCTTGTGTTCTTTTAACATCCTTTACAAGGTCACAAAAGTAATAAAAGTTCTTTTTTGTATTTCATATAAATATTTTCCTTTTTACTTTCTAAATCTTTCAGTCAGTGGACGAGGAAAATCACATTGATTGCATATGATTATGATTCATATACTCTCTTTACAAGATTTTACATTCTACTTACCTTTACTACTAAATTTATCTTCATTTCACAAGTGTTCAGCAAACTTACATTTGTAATTATAAATTTTTACAGAGTAATAATAAACTAAATAATATTTAATGGAGCATAAATTTAATGAAAACCAAATAATATTGAATGAAGCATAAAATTTAAACCAAATGATACATAATCACATATGCAAGACATATTTAATTATAAAAGCATAACAAGTGTTCACAGGGCTTACTTTCTCTCTTAAAGCACCTTCTAGGACAACAAATAGGAAATGAGAAATAGGAGCCTTTTCCTTTTTAAAATTAGATATTTATTAAATATATATGCAAGTGCTGGGCAATGTGAAGGTGTAGCAATCCATATAAGCAAAGGAAAATTTGTACTGAGACTATATATTGCTTTATGATATAGAAGAAGGCACATTCAAGTAATCTTAAAATGTCTTCATTACAAAGAGTTGCTCTTCTGTCGATGTGGTTTATGTACTTATTAGTAATAGAGAATAATGATTTTTGGATCATCCCAATAAAGTAATGAACTCCATAAAGACCTCAGTATTTTCAAGCTTTAAAAAAAGAAAAAAAAATCAAATAATTACAATCCAAAGGAAAACATACTTGTACTTACATGCTACTGAGAATACAAATCACATAACTTTTTTTTTTTTTTTTGGATTTTCGAGACAGGGTTTCTCTGTAGTTTTTGGTGCCTGTCCTGGAACTAGCTCTTGTAGACCAGGCTGGCCTCGAACTCACAGAGATCCTCCTGCCTCTGCCTCCCGAGTGCTGGGATTAAAGGCGTGCGCCACCACCGCCCGGCTTCACATAACTTTTTTGAGCCTGTGTTTTCTTTACTGTAAAATGAGAACTAGTAGTTATCCATGTATCTACTTGCATCTGATTTGTGAGACTAGGATAAGCATGTGAAACCCTGAATATTCCCATGTTTCTTTTATTATGTCCATAGTTGTCTCCCTATTGCCAGGAATGACAAATACACATTTTAGTCATATACTTATAAAATCTTAAGAGAAAACTCAGGTCATGATGTTAAAATCTTCACTAATTAGCAATTCCATCTACCTTTTTTTGACCACTGAACTTGGTAACATATTTATTAATGAAAATCTGGTCACCTCTACTAGCTGCATCAGGCCACTAGATATTTGGCCCCACCATCAAATATGTTAATTCTACAGTAAGATGGGATGACCTATGTTTATAAGTGCCACCCGCAGGCAAAATCCAAGTTATGTTAAGTCAAGAAACTAAAATTCCTGGAAAGATATTCTAGTGTAAACAAAGTATACACCAACTAAGACACTTAAGAGTTCAGGCTTCTATTCTGATAAAGTAGAAAAGCAGTGCAATACAAGCATGTGAATATTCAACCATAAAGCAGAGTAAGAAATCCTCCAAAATTTAGTGGTTAAGGCCAATTGCTGCTCTTCCAGAAGACCTGTTTTTGATTCTTAGCACCTACACCAGGTCTGTTATTCCAGTCTATGCGTACTGATACTCTCTCTCTTCTGGCCTCTGAAGGAACCTGTACACACATGCTGCACATACACATAAATAAAAGTAAACTAAAAATTTAAAAATATAAAATAAATTCTAAATTTCTTAAAAGGCCTATTATATAATCATTTATATAATCATTATATATATCAGTCTCCATTCGTGTACAGAAATCGTAGAAGAAAAAAACAAAAACTTGTCTCTCAAGACTTCAGAAGTAGAGCAAAAAAGTAAATATAAAATATCTACCAACTGTAAGTAGGAATTAACATTAACAGAAAGGACTGCCTAATTTGGGGGGCTTTAAGAAACTCGTATAGATAAAACCTAGCAGGACTAGTTGCTGAGGAATCCCATCAGGACGGAACCTTCATCTGGTGATGGATGGAGATAGAGACAGAGACCCACACTGGAGCACTGGACTGAGCTCCCAAAGTCCCAATGAGGAGCAGAAGGAGGGAGAACATGAGCAAAGAAGTCGGGACCACGAGGGATGCACCCACCCACTGAGACAGTGGAGCTGATCTATTGAGAGCTCACCAAGACCAGCTGGACTGTGACTGAAAAAGCATGGGATAAAACTGGACTCTCTGAACATGGCGAACTATGAGGGCTGATGAGACGCAAAGGACAATGGCACGGGGGTTTGATCCTACGTAATGTGAGGGCTTTGTGGGAGCCCAGCCAGTTTGGATGTTCACCTTCCTAGATATGGACGGAGGTCTTACCACAGGGCAGAAAACCCTGACTGCTCTTTGGACTGGAGAGGGAGGGGGAAAGGAGTGGGGGGAGGGGGAGAAGGGTGGGAGGAGGGGGCGTAGGGGGGGAGGAGGGGGAGGGAAATGGGAGGCTGGGAGGAGGTGGAAACTTGTTTTTTTTTCTCCTTTTCTCAATAATAAAAAAAAAAAAAAAAAAAAAAACCTAGCAGGAGTAAGATGAAGCTTGGTCTATGGGGCCAGTTCCAGGACAGCCAAGCTACAAAGAGAAACTATGTTTCAAAAACAAAAACAAAAAAAAAAAGAGCTGGACTGCATAAAAACTGATGTGTTGAATGTCAGTTTGTCTAAAACAAAAAGAGTAATGATTTTCAATCAAAAATCGAAATTTCTTTCTCAAAAAAATTAGACAAACAGCTTAGTAAATCAAAAGCAAATCAGAGAAAAGAAACCAGAGAGAATAAATATTAATAAAACTATCCACAGAGGAAACTCAAGTGAAATAGAAAGCTGGTTCTCTGACTGTAACACTCAAACTAACAACTGAGCAAGCTTATCAGAAGAAAACAAACAACACAAAGTAGTAGTATGAGAAATGAAATAGGTACGATCATAAAAGATCTTGAAAATACAGGAAATGTAACACAGAAATAAATTTAAAAACTACACATAAATGTGTCAATTTTGATGAAGCCAACAACTCCTTTTGAAAAGAACAAACTAAAGCAAGTAACTCAATATGAATACATTAATTAGTATAACTCCTACCAAAAAGAAAGAAAAAAGATTTCTAAGGCCTGATGATTTCTCTAGAGAATTCTATCAAACCAAAATTTCTCCTAGAAAACAGAAAGAAGAGTACTTTCAACGTAGCCAAATAACCTGATATCAAAGTCAAGTAAAGTATAAAAGAAAACCACAAGCATCTTTTGAGAATTTGGCTCTGAAGTACAAATGCAGATCAACAACATATAAAAAGAATATAATATAAACATATAAATGTAGATCAACAACATATAAAAAGAATGATAATGGAGGCGGGAGCAGCAGCGCGGTGGCTGGGCTAGCCGGAAAAGCATCAGCAATACGGTGGAGCATGACAGCAGGGTCCAGAAATTATCTGACCACTAGACCATTTCAGCTTTGGGACTGTAAGCACCTCGAGGAATGATCACCCGAAGGTCTGCTCTGCCTACACCTGAAGGAGCGTTCCACAGAGCCACAACTCCCAACTACACCAACTGGAGAAAAAAGATGGGTAAATAGGGTAAGAATACACTCAACAATATGAAGTATAAAACAGTACCACCAGAAATTAGAAACAGAAAGACCTGAACATCCCAATGCAGAAGAAAACGACCTTGAAAATAACTTTATAAAGAGTGAGGCCCTTAAATTTATGAAAAATTCCCTTAAAGAAATAGAGGAAAAGACAGCCAAAAAATTGGAAGAAATCAACAAATTCCTTAAAAAAAAACAAAAAAAAAAAAACAGGTGAAAGAAACGATTCAAGACTTGAAAACTAAAATAGAGGCAATAAAAAAAACCACGAACTGTGGGAAATCTGAAAATGGAAAATCTGAGTAAAAGATCAGGAACTGTATACAGATACAAGCACAAACAACAGAATACAAGAGATTGAAGAGAGACTCTCAGGCAGTGAAGATACAATAGAGGAAATAGATTAATTGGTCAAATAAAATGTTAAATATAACAAATTCTTAACAAAAAATATCCAGGAAATATGGGATGCTATGAAAAGACTGAACCTAAGAATAATAGAGATAGAAGAATGAGAAGTCCAGCTCAAGGCACAGAAATATTTTCAACAAAATCATAGAAGAAAACTCAATTTAAAGGACATGCCTATGAAAATACAATACAGAACACCAAATAGACTGAACCAAAAAAAGTGTCCCCTTGCCACATAATAATCAAAACATATAGAATAATGAAAGAATATTAAAAGCTGCAAAGGAAAAAGGCCAAGTAACATATAAAGACAGAACTATCAGAAGTACTCCCAACTTCTCAGTGGAAACAATGAGAGCCAGAAGTTCTAGACAGGCATCATGCAGACACTAAGAGACCATGGATGCCAGTCCAGACTACTAACTATATTCAGCAAAGCTTTCAATCAACATAGATAAAAACAAGATATTTCATGACAAAACCAGATTTAATCAATACCTATCCACAAATCCTACCCTACAGAAAGTACTTGAAGGAAAACTCCAACCAAAGAAAGTCAGTTACACCCATAGGCAATACATAATCACACACCAGCAAATCCCAAAAAAGAGAAACACATACACACGCCACCAAGAACAACAACAAAAACAAAAATAACAGGAACTAGCAGGCACTAGTCATTAACATCCCTTAATATCAATGGACTCAATTCGCCTATAAAAAGACACAGCATAACAGATTTGATACAAAAACAGAATCTATCCTGCTGCTGCATACAAGAAACACACTTCAACTACAAAGGGATTATACAGAGTAAAGGACTGGGAAAAGATTTTCAATCAAATGGACCTAAGAAACAAGCTGGTGTGGCTATCCTAATATCTAACAAAATAAGACTTCGAACTAAAATTAGTCAAAAGATGAAGAAGGTCATTTTATATTTATCACAGGAAAAATCCATCAACATGAAGTCTCAATTGTGAATATATATGCCCCAAATACAAGGACACCCATATATGTAAGAGAATCATTACTAAAGCTTAAATCACACATCAAGCCCCACACACTAATAGTGAGAGACTTCAACAACCCACTCTCACCACTGGACAGGTCTGCCAGACAGAAACTTAACAGAAAAATAAGAGAACAGATGTTATGTCTCAAATGGACTTAATAAACATCTATAGATCACTTCACCCAAACACAAAAGAATATACCTTCTTCTCAGTTCTTCGTGGGACCTTCTCAAAAAATCGACCACATACTCAGTAACAAAGCAAATCTCAACAAATACAAAAAAAAAAAAAAGAATAAACCCCTGTGTCTTATCAAACCATCGTGGTTTATAGTTAGAATTCAACAACACTATTAATTGCAGAAAGCCCACAAACTTATGGAAACTGAACAATGCTCAACTGAGTACCATTGGGTCAAGGAAGAAATAAAGAAATAAATTAAAAGACTTCCTAAAATTCAATGAAAATGAACACACAACATACTCAAACTTATAGGACATAATGAAAGCAGTGCTAAGAAGTTGGAAAAACCCCAAACTATTAAATTAACAGAACACCTGAAAGCTCTAGAATAAAAAGAAGGAAACTCACCCAAGAGGACTAGGCGTTCAGAAAATAATCAAAGTTGAGAGCTGAAATCAACAAAATAGAAACAAAGAAAACAATACAAAGAATCAACTAGACAAATCAACAAAATAGACAAACCTTTATCCAAACTAACCAAAAGGCAGAGAGGGAATATCCAAATTAACAAAATCAGAAATGAAAAGGGCACATAACAACAGACACAAAGGGAATCCAGATAATCAGCAAGTCACACTTCAAAAATCTGGACTCCACAAAATTGGAAATCTTAAAAGAAATGTACAATTTTCTGAATAAGTATCACACACCAAAATTAAATCAAGACCAAGTAAGCAAATTAAATAAACCTATAACCCCTAAGGAAATAGAAACAGTCATCAAAAGTCCCTCAACCAACAAAAAACAACAACAACAAAAAAAAAATCCAGGATCAGATGATTTCAGCACAGAATTCTACCAGATTTTTAAAGAAGAGCTAACACGGATACTATTCAAATCGTTTCACACAATAGAAGCACAGGGAATACTGCCAAACTTTCCGAGGCAACAGTTGCCCATAGCACACAAAGACACCACTAAGAAAGAGAATTACAGACCAATCTCACTGATGAACATTGATGCAAAAATACTCAATAAAATACTTGCAAGAACAGATAAGAAAAATTATTCATCATCAAGTAGGCTTTATCCCAGAGATGCAGGCATGGTTCAACATACAAAAATCCGTCAGTGTAATCCACCATATAAACAAATGGAAAAAAAATGATCATCTCATTAGATGCTGAAAAAGCCTTTGACAAAATTCAACACCCCTTCATGATAAAGGTCTTGGAAAGAGCAAGAATACAATGAACAGACCTAAACATAATAAAGGCATTAAATATACAGTAAGCCAACATCAAATTAAATGGAGAGATACTCAAAGCATCCTACTAAAATCAGGAACAAAACAAGGCTATCCACTTTATCCATATCTACTCAATATATTACTTGAAGTTTTAGCTAGAGCAATAAGACAACAAAAGGAGATCAAGGGGATACAAATTGGAAAAAAAGTCAAACTTTTACTACTATTTGTGATAATATGATAGTACACATAAGTGACCACAAATATTCTATCAGGGAACTCCTGTTCAGTAATGTAGCAGGATACAAGATTAACTCAAAAAATATATATATCAGTAGCCTTCCTATATAGAGATGTTAAATAAGCAGAGAAAGAAATCAGAGAAACATCACACTTTACAATAGCCACAAACAACATAAAATATCTTGGGGTAATTCTAACTAAACAAGTGAAAGACTTGTATGACCAGAACTTAAAGTCTTTGAAGAAAGAAATCAAAGAAGACATCAGAAAATGAAAAGACCTTGCTCTTGAATAAGTAAAATTAAAATGTTACTTATGTAAATAAGTAAAATTAAAATGTTACAGCAATCTTAACAAAAGCAGCCTACAAATTCAATGCAATACCCATCGAAATCTCAGCAAAATTCTTCACAGACATCAAAAGGACAATACTCAATTTCATATGGAAAACAAAACAAAACAAAACAGGATAGCTAAAACAATCCTATACAATAAAGGAACTTCTGGAGGCATCACAATTCCTGACTTCAAACTCTACAATAAAGCTACAGTAATGAAAATTGCTTGGTATTGTCATAAAAACAGACACACGGATCAATGGAATCAAATTGAAGACCCAGATATCAATCCACATACCTATGAATACCTGATTTTTGACAAAGAAGCTAAAATTATAAAATGGGAGGGGGAAGCATTTTCAACAAATGGTGCTGACATGGATGTTCACATGTAGAAGAATGCAAAGAGACCCATATCTATCACCATGCACAAAACACAAGTCCAAATGGATCAAAGACCTCAAAATAAAACCAACCACACAGAACCTCACAGAAGAGAAAGTGGAAAGTACCCTTGAACACATTGGCACAGGAGACCACTTCCTAAATATAACCATGTTAGGAAGGTACTCTCCCACTAAGCTAAATCCCCAGACTCACCAATCTCTTCTTTAACTTTCAGTTTAACAGGAAAAAGAAAAAATAATAAAGGAATCAGTTACCCAGGAACAGAGATTGTGGCTCTCTATGAGTCTGCAGGCCAGACTGGTCTACAGAGTAAGTTTCAAACCAGCCAAGGCTTCATAGTGAGACTGCTTCTAACTTTAAAAAAATAACTTCAAAAAAAAGGGAAAGAGACAGATTCTCAATATTTACTTCCTCATGCAACCTGTTAGAATACATTGTCTTGGTTGAAGCGTGAAAATACAACTTCAAGAACATCATGTAGCTAGAAATAATATATTTTAATAGTCTTTCCACATTACTGTGAAAATTCCCAGCTCTATGTCAAACTGTGACAAATGGCATCTCTTGAAATTCCTGTTCCACTCTGTACTTTGAATGGATCATTTTATTCAAAAATAATTCTATAGTATCAAACATTTATGCTGGCTTACTCACTTGGCTCTTCTAAAATGCTCTACACAATAGAGATAAATAATACTTAGTAATGTCATCCCAATTAAGTATGAAAAGCAGTTAAAGCTGGGCATGGTATACATGGTGGTACACACCTTTAATCCCAGCAACTCAGTGGGCAGAAGAAAGACTTCTTCTATGTGTTTGAAGACGGTCTTGGATAGTCATGACTAGATAGAGAGACCCAGTCTCAAACACACACACAGACAAGGCAGTCAAGCTCATAGTCACATATAAAAGTTTCCAATATCTAGTCAACATAGGTGTTTCTAGTTGATAGGTTCATACAAACAAGCCTACATATAACCACATACTTAGCTGTTAACTGCAACAAATAAATGTTCAATTTTGTCTTAGGACCAATATCGCTTCCTCAAATATACATCTTTTCCTTATACTTGCATAATGCCCACTCCCACCCCACCCCCAGCAAGTTCCCTCTTTGTGGTGAATCTTTTGTCCTATTCCAAGACCCTGATAACTGTTCAGTGTAGGACAGTAAACTCTTTATCAAATAAAACAATGTTAACTTTTCCCATAATCGTCCCCTGTGCTTAGTTTTTTGTCAGATAGACAGTAGCTAGCATTATCTGGAAAAAGGAGCCTCAACTGAGAAAATGGATCCATCAGTCTGCCCTGTAGGCAAGTCTGTAGGGCATGTTCTTGATTATTAATGTGGGAAGGCCCAGTACATTGTGGGCAGTGCCACACATGGGCAGGTGGTCCACGGAGGGTGCGCTAAGAAATGTATCTATCTAAACATGAGACTAAAGAGCAAGCCAATAAGCAGAGTTCCACTATGGCCTAGTTCCTGCTTTCATTCCTGTTCTGACTTCCCTCAATGACGAACTATAAACTACAAGCTGAAAAAAATCCTTTCCTTTTTCCAAGTTGCTATTGGTCATAGTGTTTTGTCATAGCAATAAAAGAAAACTAAGGTACTCCCTATTTTATTTTACCAAAACTTGGTGATGTGTTACTATTATTTAATATTGCATGGTATGCATGATGGTGTTATTAATCATCACCCCATAACTCTTCACCATTATTCTTCTTCACAACACCAGCTTCATGCTTTATAGCTTACTTAAACTTACTTTACAGACACCACAAATCCATGTTTAAGTAGGTGGTTTGTGTGTGTGTGTGTGTGTGTGTGTGTGTATCTGGGTGTTTAAAAGTTTATTTGTCTTCCTCAGGATAAACTGGAATACTAACCATGCTGGTATTCATCATGCCATCTTACTAGGAAGCCAGGATCATCCTAAATTTGATTTTTCAGGATCCATAATGAATACCTTCAGTAATAACAGTCATGATTCACACATAGCCAATGTGAGAGAAGCAAATGATGTCAACAAACCATAGCAAGGAAAATCATCACTCAATGTAACAGAAAATTCATCCACAGAATGGTCAAAAGCTAGTGATGGCAGATGACCTAAGCCTACACTCCAGAAGACAAGTTTTACGAGCAGCAAAATTAACCCTTATAGATTATCAAATAGTTACAAACCTCTACATTAAAATCTTTGCTTGTTCCCACATCTAAGTTACAGCAGTAGCGGCCTAATGTCAACCATTTGGAAATCCAGGACACAAACTGAGTAGTTGAGTACCGCAGTACATTGTTCCAATTCTTTTTGCCAATACCACAACTTCCTTAAATGACAATGGCTGTATCCACACCAAAAGCTTTATCTCCTTGAAACTTTTCTATTTGCAAAATAACTTTATTAAAGCTCTAGTAAAGGACATCTAGTAAAGGAGAACCTCAAGGAACACAAATTTCCCCGCGTGGCTGCTCTGCACTGAGTCAACACAATGGAGATGACACACATTCTAGGTACAAGGGTTTTTCAAGGTCATTACACAGACGTGACAGCTATTTGTTTCTCTAAAATGTTCAGGCCTGATCATTGCCTTTCTTCCACTCAATTCTCTCCTGCTATTTCCACAGCCAGCTCAGTTCTCAGTAGGCAACTATCTTAACCTCATAATATACTGCGGGTTCAGACAGATATCACTTTTACTCCTCATCAAATTATTTCAATGCTTTAAAATTTTATTTCTTACTCATTAGTGTGTGCACAGCATGGTGTATCTGTGGGGCTCAGAGGACAATGTATGGGAGTCAGATCTCACCACCATGAACTTTAGGGATCAAACTCAGGTCATCAGGCTTTGCTGTTACCACTGACCCATCTCCCCAGTCCCTCGTGTGGTCACGTTTGTGATTACTGTTTCTTAGATAAAGTATCACAGGACTTATTTCCACAACCCTGTCAATAAATATTTGCTAAGGTCTTTTCCCTATGACTTCTTATCTCCCCCTGCCACTCAAAATTTTAGATGCCTATTTTATTCAAAAATTCATTTATTGCATTCTGTGTGCCAAGTATTCTTTCCTACTCCCCACAGGAATTACTTATCTTTGAGGCACATTAAATAGTTACATTCTTCCTGCTGGACTACATACTAAACATCAGCAAGACTGCCACTTGCTAGCTATATATATGCTGTTAGGTAGCTCAACCTTTTCTGAGGTGTAATTGTATTCATAATGTGGCAATAATATGTTTCACTTAATCCATAAAACCATTGTAAAGATTAAATAAGTGTGACAAACCTTATAAAAATGAGCATTACTAGTTTGTGAACTTTCATTTGAAGTTCAGAAACATTGCAAGGGTCGGGAACGACAGGAACAACACAAAATAATATAACTTACAATGCTCCAAGAACACTCGACACATCTATAAACAATACAATCAAATACCTGTTTACATGGGCTTTCCTGAACAGCATCAGTATCACAAAATATAGTAGCTCAGAAACCAAGGTCTTAAATAGTCTAAGTACACTTTCATTAAAGAAAAAACATAATCTAATCTCTTGATTTTGTGAAAGTATTTGTTCTTACATATAGTAAACTATTCTTGTATAACCTTTTCACATTAAACAATTCCAGACACAAAAATCAATGAGTCAATGAATACACAAATGTAATAAAGAAAACAAGTCCTTTTCTTATGGTAGACAAAATAACAAGAATTAAAGAAATGTAATAATGAAAGGATCATTTTATTCAGATTTGATATAAAATGATTCCCTATCTCCCCCCCCCTTCAAAAAAATGTGCTTGCCAACAAGACTTTGATATTTGAGTTGGATCCCTGGAATTCACATGGTAGGAGACAACTGATTCCTGTCAAACTGTCCTGACTCCCCTATACATTTAACCATATGCATGAGCATACACATACAAAATAAGTCAGATCTATCTCCTTTTCCTGGATTCTGTATCAACTTTGATTCTCAAACAAAACAAAACAAAAATAGATCTAACAAGCAAAAATAAAACAAGTCTGTCATTTCTGCCAACAGAAAAAGTTAATCCTCTCCAACATAGTATAGTGCTTTTCTCTTTTAAAAAGAGCATCTTAAATGGGAGGCAAGACTTTCTTCTATTTATTCCTACTTTGATTTACTTTGATTTCCTACCAGCAGTTTTCCAAGAGATGCAGGAGGCATAATATCTAGCAATCCGTACATAAAATCACCTAAGAACACAAATTCCACTACACCACCTCTGTCAATGCTAGTTCTCACTTGTTAAACGTATTTGGTTCTGAGGCAGTTGATCAATGAACAAGCACTTGGAAATCCTTCACCCATGTCATCCAAAAGAACACAAAGCACACAAAGCAGCATTAAAGATCCCAGTTGGTTTTCAATTCAGTCCTTAGAACTAATTAGAAATACCTTTTCTAATGTCAGAAATTTTAATAATTAAGCTTTTAAAAATTAATTTCCAAAAATATAAAAAAAACAGATAATCACTACTTGAGTTCCCTTAATGATGGTCTTTGGAAGGTATATGGGATTGTCTAGCATGAAAATTCTTTTTCTTGGTTACATGAACTCCAATTTCCACCCTTCCCTCATCCAACTGTAAAATGGCATGGTGTAAGCTGGTTCACTCTTAAGTGCTGAAAATGAGCAGGCCTAAGCTCATTAGCTAGTATTCTGACCGCTGTTTTACATACTGGCACATGATCTGAGCTGGTCTGATCAGTCAGAAATTCTAACCAAAAGAGAAGAATTTTAGCAATTTGGAAGCAATTACAATCAATCATCTTGCAATCCCAAGAAGCTGTCTACCCATGAAAGGAGACAAAAACCAAAAAAGCAGATTTGAAAAACTAGTAGCCAGTCACATCATCTGAGTTCTGAATCAAAGGCTTTAACTGAAAATGAAATCTACCTATGACTTATTCAAGTCATATTTTTTATTGTTTATACAATAAAAAAGTTGAATTTTCAAACCTTTGCAATCAAAACACTCCCAATGGTAGGTAAAAAGTGTTTATGCTAGGACCTTAGCCTTTTAGCTCACTAGATTTCAACAGTTACAGAGTCAAGATGAAGAGAGCGGAAGTAAATGAGTTGAATGATGCCATTATAAAACAAGTCCATTGTTTTCACTAAGATAATAATCTAAAAGTCCAAGAGATTCATGAGGTTAATTACTTCTATTTAAGGCCGTAGGTAATATGGGAGATGCATCTGAGTAGGGTACTGTCAGAAGGCCCTTTAGTAACCTGAAACAGCAACATAAACTGCCACAGGTAAAAACCTTTTGCAAATTGGGCCAGGTAAATTTGACATGTTGGTAAAAGAGGCCAAAAGCCAACTATTTACCAGGTTACTCCACTGTTTTTGTGAGGTTTCAAACAGAGCTATGAAAATGTCAAAGTTTATCTCATATCATTCTCAACACAACCTATGATGTAAACAGAGACTGTGCTTTCATTTCCTGGTCGCCCAGATCCAAATAATCTCACAGAAACTATAATAAATTACAACACTGGCCAATGGCTAAGGCATATTCCTAGCTAGCTCTTACATCTTAAATTAACCCAGTTCTATTAACCTAATCTATTACCACAAGGCTGTGGCTTTCTGGTAATGTTCTGGCATCTTTCTCCTTTGGCAACTACATGGTGTCTCCTTGATTCCACCTACTCTCTCCTTGATTTCCAGACTCCCTGGTAGTTAGGATTGCCAATTATGGGAGGCTTCCATTTGCCCTTATAAGTGGGGTTGCCAGACACCACACCCAAGGGCTGACTGACATTTAGGGTTGGCAATCTGAGGAGCCTCCCATTCTCTATCCATATCCTCATCCCAATCCTCTGGTTTGTCTGCATAGGGGTTCTGGGATATACTCATGTTCATCATCTAACCAGCCTTCAGGCTTTGTGGCCTCTTCATCTGGAATCTTAGCAGGGGAATCTTCATCCCAGTCATCTGGCTTGACAGCATCTGGATCTGGTATTATGGATCTTTCATCCCAATCTCAGGCTTCCAATCTTCTGGGACCTCAATTTCACGTGAAGTGTTTATAGCAGAAGTCATTTCACTTAGCAGATTTCCACTGTTCACAATAGACTGGTCAACTAATATTTCAAAACTATTGTCTGGGTTCAAGATTAATGTGTAAAGATATATTTTCTTGTCAGTGAAATAGTTCTGAAGCTCTACATCAGTCCTCTTAGTGTGATTTTCTTCATAAACACCTGTTTTGGAGGTTTTGTAAAAAAGATGAAGTGCACTTTGTAGTCCTCTCCACATTTATCTGGATCAATCATAATAGCTTAGGGAGTCTTGTCATGGGATTGATCCAAGTTGCATTCTGAGGTCTTGGAAAGCAGCTTCATATAGGCTCCACCACACTCTATTCTATTCTGAAAATTAACCTCGTAGTGAACAAGCTTGTTCAGTTTTGCAGAGATGGCATGATGACCCAAGACATCAGTATAAGTCCTTTATCACCTGGAAGCTTTGTGTCCTTCATTTCATCTACCTCCCACGTTTCATCATATTTGGCAATTTCATCATCAGTGTCATCTTTTTTGGCTTAAGAGAAAATGCAATCTGACAGAGATCAACTTGCAAAGGAGTCAGCAAAATAAACCTCCCCTGTTAGAACTGGAGCTTTGTAAGTGACCTTTGGAGATGGAGGAGTGGTGGTATTTGATTTCAATTTCAAATCTTCTACTTCATCAGTAACATCATCAATATCATCTTCAATATCAACCATGCCATCATCCTGTCCATCATGAGCCGGAACAGCTGCAGTTCCAAGGACCAGTAGCAAACACAGTAACCACTTCCCTTCCATAATTGTAGAAAGAAGAGGCGGGCTGCGTTCCTGCTGCCCTGCTCGCGGCCACTTGGTTAGCTTATGCCCCAAAATAATAACACGGAAACTGTATTCTTTTAAACACTGCCTGGTCCATTAGCTCTAGCCTCTTACTGGCTAATTCTCATATCTTGCTTTAACCCATATCTAGTAATCTGTGTAGCACCACGAGGTTTGGCTTACCGGTAAGATTCTAGCCTACGTCCATCTTGGGCTAGAGCTTCATTGCGTCTGACCCAGAGAGGAGAGGCACGGCAATTGCCTCACTTCCTCCCAGCATTCTGCTGTGTCTACTCCACCCACCTAAGGGCTGGCCTATCAAATGGGCCAAGGCAGTTTCTTTATTAACCAATGAAAGTAACTCCTCCATCACATGATCTACCTCAAGCCTCCCCAGGACCACTAGCAGCTCTCGTACCTTCTCCCACCCACACACCTGGCCCTGTGCTAAAGTCAGTCAGTAGAGCATGACTCTTAATTGTAGGGTCATGGATTCAAACCCCACAATGGATGTCAAATGTAGCACAATTAATAAAAACCCAGAGACAGATATTGGAGTTCAACTTGAAGATCAGAAAAGCAAAGCAGCCAAGTCCCTAGAGAGCTCTTACCTCTATGAAATCTTCAGGCTGAAAAAAAAAAAAAGAGCGAGTCCCGCCTTATATTCCTCTATAGACCTGGGATTAAAGGCATGAATCCACTGCCCAGCCTCTATTGCTAACTGGTGTGGTTGTACCTTTATAAAATCTTCAGACTGAAAAAAGAGAATGAGTTCCTGTCTCATCCTGCTTTATAATTTTTCTAGTGCTGGGATTAAAGGTGTGTGACTTCCTAGTACTGGGATTAAAGGTATGAGACACCACTACCTGGCCTCTAGTGGCTTAGTTTTACCTTCTGGTCTTCAGCTAAGCTTTGTTTATTAAAATACAAATAAAATATTACTATACTATGAAATATTCTTCTTAACTCCATTTTATAGACTGGAAAAACTGCAGTGTAGGAGAGTTTAAGTTACTTAGCCAACATCTAGGAATCGGTATCATCTACCTTGCTGCACTCTGTCATTTTCCTAACCCTGTTTGGCCATTCCTGTAATCCTCAGGGACCCTCAGCTAGTTAAGTGGGCACCCAACTAAGTATAATCAATTGATTGTTGTTTTCTTTCTGAGATCTAGACTTGATAGTCAATGGTTTGAAGTTAGTGACCAAAGTTAAAGCTGTTTAGATGTGATGCTCTGGTCTCTGGGCAGCAGTATTTTCCTACGTGATTAAACCCTGTCTGAAGAGAAAGAATGAAGTCAATATAAAGTGAGAGAAGAGACAGAGCTACTGAATCTTCACGTTTAATCAGATTAGTTTTCTTTGAATCTATAATTCATTTTGTATGCAAAAATTTAAGTTGGGTTTCACCATCTACAAATTAATTCAGAGGAAAATGAAAGAGTGAGGCATGTACAGGATAGTTATTTACAACGCACAAATATTAATAGAATTAATATTCAGGATTCAGCTAAGATTTGAAATTCTCATTAAAGGTAAAACTAGCACACAAAACAGACACATACATGACAGCTATAAAAATGAGTTCTGAACTACACAAAAGGTATGATATGGTGAGAGCTTAAAACAAAAGTCTAATACAGTTATGATGGATGCTGAAAATATAAAAATGAAAGAACTGATGAAAGAACTCAAGGCAAGAAAATAATAGGTCTTGGAAATATGTGAGTAGAATGGTAAAAACAAGATGAAATACTATAGAAAGCCTGAAGAGCAGTGTATTCTGGGGAATGGTGGAAATGAAGACGAAGCAAAGAGGGAGGATTGAGATAAAGAAAAAAAATATTGTATTGATCATGACTGGCAAACTGCTAGATTAGCCTGTTAGTCCAACAAGGTTGAGTTAAAATTTGGACTTCGATGGAGGAAACAGGAACAGAAAGCAAAGATTATATCAAGGAACATTTTAAATTACCAGTCAGTGTGATGGCACAACCCCTTAATTCCAGCATTTGGGAAGCAGAAAAAGGTTGATAAAGAGTTCCAAGTCAGCCTAGTCTCTGTCTATAGAGACCAGATAAAAGTAACTATTGACACATGTTCATTCCATCTGCATAATTAAAACCTATGAAATATTACCATGATCCTCAAGTTTATGAACTATGCATATTTTCAGGCTCAAATAATTAGATATTTATCCAAGATCACACAACTAAATAAAAAGCTGAACTGTGCAAAGGGGAGGTAGATTAATAATTCATTTGACCAGTCCAAGTTCTTTTCCACAAGGACAAAATAATGAAGATAAATAACAACATGAATAATGACAATAATTGCTAATATTGACTCATTACCAGGAACTTCTAGGCATTATCCTTTCTAACATTTCTAGCAGTACTAAGAAAAAAACTATACTTACTCTTACTTGAAGATGATACACTTGAATCTTAAAACTCCTAAGAAGTTTGTCCAAAATCACAAAGTTAATAAGCGGCTAACCTTGGATTCAGAACCAATCCTATTCCAGACTCATTCTCTTATACACTATACAACTATGAGTATAGTTTTTTGTTTGTTTTTGTCAGTTGATACAAGCTAGAGTCATTTGAAAAAAAAATGGAACCTCAACTGAGAAATACATCTATAAGATTTGGCTGTAGGCAAGTCTGTAGGATATTTTCTTGACTAATGATTGATGGGGGAGGGGGCAAATCCCACGGTGGTGCCACTCCTGGACAGATAAGTACTGGGTTGTATACAAAAAAGCAGGATATACAAGCCATGAGGATCAAGCCAGTAAGCAGTATTTCTTTATGAGACTGCTTTAGTTCCTGCCTTTAGGTTCTTGCTCTACTTGAGATCCTGCCTTGGCTTCCCTTGGTGATGAACTGTGATCAGGGTGTGTAAGCCAAACCTTTCCCTCCTCAAGCTGCTTTTGGTCATGGTATTTATCACAGGAATAGAAAACAACTAAAGCAGGTGAGTGATAAAAACTGGGAAAACATTTTATTTTTTCTATCACAGAAGTGGTGACGACTTAAAATTCCTGTATCTGAAACGTTTTCACAAGGCTGGTGTAATTACTTTTCTCCAGTCTAGACACTAACCAGGCCTGACCCTCACGGGCTGTGTTCAGGGTGGTGAAGTAGTAGTCATAGTTACTCTTCTCACAGCTTGATAAAATAACTGAAAGAAGCAACTTTCTGAAGGAAAGCTTTATATTGACTCAGTTCCTCATAGCCAGTGGCTTGTTTCTCATAGCTTGTTCATCCCATTTTTTAATACAAGCCACGATCATCTGTCCAGAAGTGGCATCATCACAATTGGATGTGCCCTCCCCATCAATCATTAATCAAGAAAATGCCCCACAGACTTGCCTACAGGCAAATATTAAGGATACATTTCTCAGGAGAACAGAACAGTAGCAATGGCTTAATCTGGTTAAGCCAGCAGCAATCAGGACACAAAGAACTGACCAAAAGCAGAGCTGAGACTGTTCTATTGCCCTAGATTTTCCAACTAAGCCCCATGCTCAAATGTTGTAAGACTTTAAAAACTTTAAAAAAAAAAAAAACGCCACCAGGTGAGGACCAAAGATTTAAAAACATGGGCTATGCATTTTCACATTTAAATCTTTATTTTATTTTATTTTTCAAGACAGGACTTCTCTGTGTAATAGCCCTGGCTGTTCTGAAATTCACACTGTAGGCTAGTCTGTATCTTTAACTCTCAAAATATTCGCCTGCCTCTGCCTCCCAAATGCTGAGACTAAAGGCATGCACCACCACCGCTCAGTTTCACACTTAAATCTCAACAGTTGACAATTTAAATAAACTTATGTCTATCGAAGTTAAATGGAAATGATTAGAATTAGTGAACTTTTTATTATAGTCTTAAAAAATTCCAAGGCTCAAAGATAGAAGATATTGCAGTTTTTCAATTTACAATTTAAAGGAAAAACTAAAATTCAAGGCTTTGGATTCTTAATCAATTTTTGACTATATAATACCTACAGTCTTGGAAATAACAGTATGAATTCCCTAGGCCAGCAAGTATTTGTCAAGACAGTTCTGCTTAGGTCATCCTCATGATAACAGTGTAAAGTAGGTATCATCACTCCATCTCAGAAATGAGACAACAAGATATTATAATGCTTAGTAAAATTTCAAATACCAATGGTTAGAACAGCCCTAACAGCTAGGAGTGATAGCCCAGGCCTGTAATCACAACTCTTAGGAGGCAGAAGCAGGAGGATCAGAAGTTCAAATAGCAAGTTCAGGGCCAGACTGGCCTACTGAGGCTCTTATTAAAAAATAAAAATTTTAAAGTTCCTATTAAATAATACAAAAAGCACAGCCACACAGCCTTAATAATCAACACAATCCAGTTCTATATTGCTACAGTTTAGAAATAATCCTTACTATATTGTTGCAGTTTTGAAATAATCCCAAATATGTGTGGAATGCAACCTATGGAGAAAGTGTTATTGTGAACCATGATGGGCATTTTATAAAAGGCTTGTGGTATAAGTAAAATATACGCATGTCTAATATATTATATGTATATGTTTAACTTTACTTGTAAAAGAAAATTATAGTAAGATACTACTTCTCACCTACTAAATTTGTAAGGTTAAATATGCTACTGTCAGGACAAACAGCTATTTGGGTAAAACTGAAATTTTATATATCTCAAAATGATTAAAAAGAGATCAGAGATCTAAATGTAAAAATCAAAACAGATGGAAGAATATGGAAGAAATGTATAACACAGATTGGGGGATTATGACTCAAAATTCTGAAACAAGAGACAGGTGATTCAAACATTATTTTTTTAAATTATCAAGTAAAATAAACAAAATCGAGCACATAATAAACTGCAAATATTATTGGTCTTTTACTACAGAAAAGGAATAAGATTTTAATATATATGAAGAGCCCTTAATAAGCAGAAAGTTGTAAAGCTAGACAAAAATAGTAAAAAATTTTAGAGTTCATAAAAATATGGACCATATAATATGAAAAGATGGATCTAGAGAAATGGCTCAGCAGTTAAGAGGATTTGCTGAGGACCCTGGTTCAGTCTCAGCACCCACATGGTCATTCCCAGTTATCTCTAACCCCAATTTTAGAGACTCCAACCTCTTCTAATTTGAGGATACCAGACATGCAAGCAATACACATGTATACATGCAAGCAAAACATATACATATATAAGTAAAATATACATATGTCTAATATATTATATGTTTAACTTTACTTGTAAAAGAAAATTATAGTAAGATACTACTTCTCACCTACTAAATTTGTAAGGTTAAATATGCTACTGTCAGGACAATAGATACTTTCACTTCTTACTATGGGAATAGCATCATTCCTAGAAAACAGACTCCTGCAATCTCACTTCTAAACTTTTAAAGACACTCTGGATTATGAGATTAAACCATTCCTCATGCTCTTAACATGCAGAAGAAATCTTCTGAGGGTGAAGACGGAAAGGAAGTGGCATTATTCCAGCAGCATCCATTCTTGTTTAAGCCTTCCACTGTTAACAAGTTTGAGGTTACGTTATAGGTAACCAATACTAAATTTATAGCACAAGCAGAAAAGAAAAGGTAATGTATTTTATGCATATAAATGAAAGAATGGTTTGTTATTGTTCCACAGGGAATTTGAAGTTGGAAGTCAAACACTCTGTATTCCAAATAAGAGTTTTAATATTCTGTAATTCTCTAACTGTTGGGCAATTTGGGAGCTGTTAGTCTATCCTGAAATGTAATATTTAATATAGCAATGAATAAATGATCCAAATTGTCAATGGACAAGTGATCAACTAATAGCTCTGTCAGTAACGGGTTTCTCTTCAGTAAACTTCTAAAAGCTCAAGTATATATGTATGTAAACACAAGTATGTATACATATATATGTATGTATGACAATGGCAAAACTTATATACAATATTACTAATAGCAAAAACTTAATACACTATCCACTGATATGAGACTGAAGAAACAATATTAACATGTCTTAGCTAGGGTTTCTCTTGCTGTGAAGAGATGCCATGACCATGGCAACTCTTATAATGGAAAATGCTTAACTGGGGGGCTCACAGTTTCAGAGGTTCAGTTCATTATCATCATGACAGGGAGCATGGCAGCATGCAGGCAGGTGTGGTGCTGGAGAAGTAGTTAAGAAGCCCGACGTCGTGCAGGCCACAGGAACTCAACTGAGCAGTATCTTGAGTACAGGAAACCTCAAAGCCCGCCCCCACAGTGAAACACTTCCTCCAACAAGGCCATACCCACTTCAACAAAGTCACACCTCCTTTTAGTGCCACTCCCTATGAGATTACTGGAGCAATTTACATTCAAACTACCATAACATCCATAAAATAGGATACTATGCGGCTACAAAAAAGAATGAAAAATGCATTCCAGTTTGATATAAGCGATTTTTCTTTGCCAGAAAAGGGTAAAAATATGAATATAAACTTATACATACATGTAGTACATGTGTATTTGTCTGAATTTACAAAAAGAATTACTAGAGTACTATTTTAAAGCATGAAATAGGGGGCTAGGGAGATAGTTCAGAAGTTAAGATCACTGGTTGCTCTTCCAAAAGACCCAGGTTCGATTCTTAGTACACACAAGGTGGCTCATAACCATCTATAATTCTAGTTCCACGGAATCCAGCAACCTCTGGCCTCCATGAGTACCATGCATACACACACTGCAGTCATACATGCAAGCAAAACAAACAGATAAAATAAAAATAAGTCTAAAATAAAGTTGCACCAGGTGGTGGTGGCGCACGCCTTTAATCCCAGCACTCAGGAGGCAGAGGCAGGAGGATCTCTGTGAGTTTGAGGCCAGCATGGTCTACAAGAGCTAGTTCCAGGACAGCTAGGGCTGCTACCCAGAGAAGTCCTATCTCAAAAAAATAAAATAAAATAAAAATAAATAAAACTGATAAAATTAAAGCAAAATTAAGAAAGGAAATCCAGGCGGTGATGACACACGCCTTTAATCCCAGCACTCAGGAGGCAGAGACAGGCAGATCTCTTTGCCAGGCTGGTCTACAGAGCTAGTTTCAGAACACATAGAGAAATGTCTTTTTTTTTAAAAAAAAAAAAAGGGGGGGGCAAAAACCACAGGAAAAAAAAGGATAAAAATGTTATATACTAATGAGAATTTCTCAACTGTAACTTGAACTGAGGGAAAGAGAGGGAAAGCAGGGAAGAAAAGATCAAATTTCTAAATACTGAAAATAACTTGTATTGAAATAGTCTAAATAATAGTAAGCTGGTTAAAATTCAAAAATTAAAACAAAAATTAAAGCTCTACTGACCAAATAAGGACAAGAACAACTGCAGGCCAGTAGCAATGAGAATTCAAAACATCATCAAAAGGAAATTTTCTTGGAATAATAACTAATTTTCAAGCATGGGACAAAGAAACGTGCAAGATGAGCCTCAGCATCTTATGACAAAAATAAATGCTCTGTCAAAAATAATTAGGATCACATACAAACATAAGAACATGAAGAGCCTCCCATCAGTCAAAAATAGATCAAACTGCCCAGTCAGATGGACACCTCATCAGGGAAAGATGCTCACC
Source organism: Microtus oregoni (assembly GCF_018167655.1). Taxonomy (NCBI): domain Eukaryota; kingdom Metazoa; phylum Chordata; class Mammalia; order Rodentia; family Cricetidae; genus Microtus; species Microtus oregoni. The sequence goes on from NW_024544720.1 coordinate 2,924,776, forward strand.
AAAAAACCTGGCAACCTGAGTTTTATCCCTGTAATTCACATTGGAGAGGGAAAAATGCACTCCTAGTAGTTTTTCGGGCAATGAAAAACCACAGAAACTGACTGTAGGGCTTAGAAGGCAGTTAGGAAAAATCGCGTGGGCTCCTTTACTGCCAAATACTGTAACAAAATGATTGTTTCTACTTAGAACATATGGGTCCTTTTCCATGGAGCTTCCGACCCCCATTTCTCTCTTCCTTCATCCCTTTAGTCCCTAAAACAGTGGCAGGTAGTCAAGAGTACTACTGCACTGTCACCTCACTAAAAAGTTTCCTTGAACATTATCTAGACCTTTCTAAGTCTGTTTCTGCCAAGCCTATCATGGTAAGGCTCAAAAAATAACTTCTTCAGCACAGTAGCAATTAAAAGTTGGAGAATTCACCCTTCGTATCATGAACTGTATTTCAAAGTAAACAGCCATAGGTAATGACAAGTCCTTCTCTCAACAGAATTAGCTAATAAACGTGAAGGAATACTAAAAATATACATAATATGCTTCTTGCTGTGATGCAAAAGAAAACAGTCACATCTACGGAAATATTTACTAAAAAGTCCAACACAGTTAAACCACCACTACTCAATCATTTAAAAGACCCAAAAGACCAAACAAAACAAAATCAGTAGTAACATGTAATGTGGGACTGTTCAATTTACAAAGACTCAGATTTTAATAAAGTAATTGGATTAAAAAAAAAAACAAGTTGGGGGCGTGGTTGTGCACACCTTTAATCCCAGTACTTGAGAGGCAAAGGTAGGCGAATCTCTGTAAATTCATGGCCAGCATTGTCTACAGAGGGAGTTCCAGGAAAGCCAAGGTTGTTACACAGGGAAACCCTGTGTGTGTGTGTGGGGGGGGGGGGGGAGCTAGTTAAGATACGCAGAGAACTATAAATATAAACTGGAAATTAATGATAACAAAGAGTGTCTGTGTTAGATATAACAGTCACTGTGGTTATAAGAGAATATCCTTTTTTTATTTTCACTGGGGAGGCAGAGGCAGGCAGCTCTCTTGAGTTCGAGGCCAGCCTGGTCTACAAAGTGGGACAGTTAAGACTACACAGAGAAACCCTGTCTGTCTTAAAATACCAACACACACACACACACACACACACACACACACACACACACACGGGGGGGCGGGGAATAGTACATAGAATTTAACATATTATAGGAAGAAAAGGGTGAATGATGGACAGTGAAACATAAAATTCTGAGAAATGCAAATACTGGGCAACAGAGCTACATTATCTTCTATATGTTTGAAATTTTTCATTATAAAATTACCAAACTAAACTCAAATATAGTATTCCTCCCCCTCACCAGAACTTAGATGCAGCTTGAGTGCATCTAAGAACCTAACATATCATGAAAAATTCTAGAAATCATCCCCAAATATTCTGATTTTTGTTTGCCTAGGGAAAAGCCCAGAATCTATTTTTAAGCAAGTTCCTCAGGTGAATCTGATTTAAAAAAAAACCACAGACTCGTATATGAAAATTATACACTTTTAGAAGTTTGGATGTAATTGGCCATATAAACTCATAGGGAGTGGCACTATTTTGGTGTGGCTTTGTTGCAATAGGTATGACCTATTGTCACTGTAGGAATGGGCTTTGAGATACTGCATATGCTCAAGCCACACCCATTATCCCAGATCACCCGTTGCCTTCTGATCAAGATTAACCAGTGCCATGTCTGCCTGCATGATGCCATGCTTCCCACCATGATATGAATTGAAACCTCTGAACTGTAAGCCATCACCTTAACTAAAAGTTTTCCCTTATAATTGTTGCCGTGGTCACGGTGTCTCTTCACAACAATAGAAACCCTAACTAAGGCAGCAGTTGATACCAGGAACTGGATATTGTTGTGATATGCTGGACCATGTTACTGTGTGGAGTAATAAGGACTTTGGTACTTTGGGTTAGGAAAGCATGTTTGATGGGTCATACTTAAAGCTTAATGGGCCATACTAGTAGGAGTATGGAAGACAGTGGTGGTAAGTGTGGTTTGATGAATTGTGGATGGCTACCTCAAGAGGTTTCAGAGAAGAATTTAAGTATGCTGTCTAGAAATATTTCCTGTGATATTTTGGTATAGGAAGTAGCTGCCCTCTGCCCTTGTCTTAAGTATCTGTCTGAGGCTAAAGTGAAGAGTTTTGGATTAATTTCGTTGGAAGAAATCTCAAAACAGCCTAGTATGGACTCTGTCATGTAGATATTAGTGGTAAGTCTAATGAAGATATATAATGAAAAGAAGCAAGCTGAGCAAGGAAAAATATTTGAGGGGGGAAAGGGCACTAGAAAGTGGCATAGAGCTAAATCCTCTGTACAAGGAGATAAACAAGTTAAGAAAAGGAATGAAGGGGAGTAGTGACCTCAGGGCAAGACACTACCCAACTAAGTCTCCAACCTGTGAAAACAAATTAAAGAAAGCTTAGATCTGGGTGTAGTGGCGCACATTTTTAACCCCAGCTCTCAGAAAGCAGAGACTGGGCAGATCTCTGAGATTGAGACCAGACTGGTCTACAGATCAAATTCAAGAACAGTCAGGCTGGGCTGGAGAGATGGCTCAGAGGTCCTGAGTTCAATTCCCAGCAACCACATGGTGGCTCACAACCATCTGTAATGAGGTCTGATGCCCTCTTCTGACCTGCAGGCATACATACAGACAGAATATTGTGTGTGTGTGTGTGTGTGTGTGTGTGTGTGTGTGTGTTTAGTATAAAATAAACAAATAAATAAATAGGAAAAAAAAAAGAACAGTCAGGCTTAGGCAGTAAAGGTAACAATCAAAAACAGAAAGCTGGTGAAGATGTAACTGAACAATGTTCCAGTCCCAGCATGCAGCAGAATTTGGCAGCGTCAGCCACAAAGTTCTGGCTTTAGAGTTAAGGACAGATGAAATTTGCTCCCCAAGACTAAGGAAAGCCACTGAGGCTAAGCATGTGTCAGGGGTGTATCTGAAAGGAGGCCTACCTAGTAAAGAGCCCACTGTGAGAAGCTGTGAAGGTGAAGCCTTCTCAAAATGTTCGAGATGCCAGAATATCGTAGGATACCTGCCAAAGACGGCCACTAACAGGGAGTGGAACCAGCCCACGAGAAAGAAACAAGTGTGTTGCAGGCAACAAAGCTGAATGGCGTTGGAGATCTGAAGAGTATTCTGACATTAGACATGGAGATGCTGAGTTTGGAGTTTGTCCAGCTGGTTTTCGGTCTTGTATTGGTTGTTTCTTCACTGTGCTTCCTTCCCTATGTTCTGGAATGGTAATGAATATCTTGTGTCACTACATGTTGGAAGTATGTGATCTGCTCTTTGATTTTACAGGCGATTACAGTTAAGAGATTGCCATGAGTCTCAGAAAAGACTTTGAACTTTTAAACGTTGTTGAGACTGTGATAGACTATGGGGACTTTTGAAGTTGAACTAAATGCATTTTGCGTTATATTGTTTAAAAGCTTATGGGGGACAGAGTGTGGAATGTGGTAGTTTGAATGTAACTGGCCCCCATAAACTCATAGGGAGTGGCAGTACTAGGAAGTGTAGCTTTGTTGGAGTAGACATGGTCTTGTTGGAAGAAGTATGTCACTGTGGGGGTGGGTTTTGAGGTTTCCTATGCTAGATCCCATCCAGTGTCACAGTCCACTTCCTGTTGCCTTCTGATCAAGATGTAGCCAGCACCTGTCTATCTGCATGCCACTATGCTCCCCATGATAATGGACTGAGCCTCTGATCTCTAAGTTGCCACCTCAATTAAATGTTTTCCTTTATAAAAATTGCTGTGGTCATGGTAACTCTTCACAGCAATAGAAGCCCTAAGACAACACTCAAGAAAGCTTTATCACAAGTCTTAAAATATATATACCAAACCTTAAAGTAAAAGCATGGATCTTACATACCTTACCTCCCTTTCAACTATTTTAATGTGACATTTAGTTAATCTTTTCCCTACAATTATGAATTCCATAAAAGCAGGACCCCTATTTGCTTTTACCTCACTATAGTGTCCCCATTGCCTTTTAGTTCCAACACTGAGTATGACTGAATGACAGCAAAGAGAAAAAGATGTTAACATGACCCATTGTTTCAGTTTAATAGAGGAAGTATTACTGGAAGTTAGCCAACCTTTTAAATTATGACCCAAGTAAAGATAACCTCTTGGCTCTCTACAATATCAGACTTTAATCTGAGTACCTAGTCTCCTGCTAATCACTCAGCAATTACAAGAAAAGTACACTTTGTATTTCATAATCCCAAACAGAAAAGAGCTATGTTTTACAAAAATAAAATATATATACATATTTTACCCACTCACACATGGGGAGGATGTTTTATCTGTTTTTATTTTTTATCTTGAGATAGGATCTCCTGTAGGTCAGGCTGCCCTTAAACTCACAATGTAGCTGAAGATGACTTTGGACTACTTCTACATCCTAAGTGCTAAGATTACAAATTTGTACCACCACTCAGAGCTACACATATTATTATAGTGGATATAAAAGCAATTATCTTGATTATAATTTCTGTTCAAAAAGCACAAACCCTTAGATCCACAGTTCTTAACATGTGGATCACAACCCCTTTGGGGAGCAGGACATCAAATGACCCTTTCATAGGTGTTGCCTAAGAACATCAAAAAACACAGATATTTACATTTATGACTCACAACAATAGCAAACTTTCAGTTATTAAGTAGCAACGAAAATAATTTTATGGCTGGGGGTCACCACAGCATGAGAACTGTAGTATAGGATCATAGCATTAGAAAGGTTGAGAATCAGTACCATAGAGTTATAAAAAAATAAGTTATAAAACATAAAACCAAGTGCCAAGTCTAACAATTAAAGTCAGTTTAAGACCTACTTCCAAAATCAGCATGACCCAAAGGTAGTTCTTATAGTTGTATGTCTACCCCAATACCACTGAACTGTGCAAACTTTATTTCCAAACTAATAAACCAATAATAAATTTTCAATTTTTCAGATTTATTTTACGTGTACAACTGTTTTACCTGCATGTATGTATATGTACTAGATATGTAACTGGTGCCCTCAAGAGGTCAGAAGAAGGTGTCAAATCTCTTGGAACTAGAGTTACAGATGGTTATGAACCACAATTTGAATGCTAGTAGCTGGGTCCTTTGCAAGAGCAACATGTGCTCTTGAAACTGCTAAGATATCTCTTCCATCCCAAGGATAATTTAAAAACTGTAATGACTCATAGACTATACAGATACAGAGGACATCAATAACTATTTGACCCAACTCTTCATCATTCTACAAAAAAGAAACTGACAAAAATTTAATTCGTTACAAGACTTAGTAAGTAACAAAAAACTATGAAAATGCTTTGAATGTTCAGTCCAGTGTTCTTTTCACTATATCATGTCAATAACATGTTTTTAAAAATTACCATTTCCTATGATGTACTCAGCATTACCCAGATGTTCATCTTTTTAAAATATGTACAACTACTTATTTTGTATGTGTATATGTGGTCATTTGAATAAGGATGGCCCCCATAGGCTCATATATTTGAATGGTTAGTTTTCAGGGAATGGCACCACTTGAAAAGGATTAAGAGGTGTGGTCTAGCTGGAAGAAGTGTCACTTGGAATGGGTTTTGAGGTTTCAAGAGCCCATGCCAGACCCAGTCTCTTTCTCTCTCTACCTGCAGATCAGGGTGGGGCTCTCAACTACATCCCAATACCATGCCTGCCATGCCTGCCACCATGCTTCCTGCCAGGAAGATTCACTAGACCTCTGAAACTGTAAACAAGCCCAATTAAATGCTTTCTCTTATAAGAGTTGCTATGGTCATGGTATCTCTTCACTACAAGAGAACAGTGACTAAGACAGTTTGTGGGCAGGAGCACATACCACATCTGGAGGTCAGAGGACAACTAGCAGAAGTCAATTCTATCCTTCTATCAATTCTATATATATTCAAGCCATACTCAGGGAGACAGTTCACTTCTAGCTGCCTGCAGATCAAGATGTAGAACTCTCAGCTACTTCAACACCATGCCTGCCATTCCTGCCACCATGCTTCCTGCTGTGATGATAATGGACTGAATCTCTGAATTGTAAGCCAGTCGCAATTAAATGTTTTCCTTAAGAGTTGTTGTGGTCATGGTGTCTCTTCACAGTAATAAAAATCTTAACTAAGACAGTCAGTATTCTGTTGCTGTGAAGAGACCATGACCAATACAACTCATATAAAAGAAAGCATTTAACTGTTCCAAAGGTTTAAGTCCATTATCCTCATGGTGAGGAGCATGGCAGAAGGCAGGCAGGAATGGTAGCCCAGAGTTCTACATCTGGATCCAAAGGCAGCAGGAAGAGAGTCTATGGGTTTGAAGTGGGCTTTTTGAAACCTCAAAGCCTACCCTCAGTGACACATTTCCTCAAACAAGGCCATGCCTCCTAATCCCTGTCAAATAGCACTATTCCCAAATGACCAGGCATTCAAACATATGATGAGCCTAAGGGGGACATTCCTATTCCAATCACCGCAAGTATATTATAAATCCTGACTAAGGGGCTGGAGATGTAACTCAGAGGTAAAGCATTTTCACGCATGTGCAAGTTCCCGGAATTAAAACCCATAACTACAAAATAAAACATAACTGAGTAAACAATCTCCAAAAACCCTTCTCCTAGTTAAATGCATCTAATATCTACATTTTCAGTTACATTTGGTTTGGATGTTTCAACAATACATATCTAGATTGTAAATTACTCTGCACTTAAGGAAAACAATGTACCAGAAATACTACAAAATGACAGTAACAGCTACCAAGTAACAGGTTACTGACCACTATACATATCATAATTTGTAATATTTAATTTTCATAACAATTTTCTTTAAGTTTAAATCTTGAAATGAGCTTTCCAGGCTTAAAATAACTCACCTAAAACCCTCCAGGACAGTCAGGGATATACAGAGAAATCCTATCCCAAAGAAACAAAAAAACCCTCCAACTCACACTTGACAAGGCCTAGATTTGAATTCACATTTAGCGCTACAGAAACATTTACTAAGTGTTTAAATGAAATAGAAAACCAGTTTGTTTTTAATGTCCTTGCAGTAAACTAACAATCATCAGAACAGTCTAGTATAAACTATGCATGTTTGCAAGGCTGAAGTAAGAATTTCATTGCTTGCGGCTACATCAAAGTTAGATCCTGTGGTGGTTTGAATAAGAATGATCCCCATAAGCTCAGATATTTGAATGCTTGGTCACTGGGAGTGGCGTTATTTGTGAAGGGTTAGGAGGTGTAGCCTTGTTAGAGAAGGTGTGTCACTGGGGTGGGCTTTGACTTCTCAAAGTCCATGCCAGGCCCAGTGTATGTGTGTGTCTCTCTCTGCTTGAAGATCAGGACATAGCCTGCTTCTATGCTCCCCACCATGATAATGGGCTCTGAAACTGTAAGCAAGGCCCCAATTAAATACTTTCTTTTATAAAAGTTGCCTTGGTCATGGTATATTCTCATAGAAATAGAACAGAGATTAACAACAGGCTAAGGAAAAAGGTTTGCTCCAAACCAATCATATGTACTACTACTAATAATTAAACCCATAAACTTGAAATCATTAGTACTAATAGGCACACAGCTATCTATGAACAACAGTAGGCACATAGCTTTGACAATCAGTTGGCACACAGAGTCAGTATGAGGTGCAAAGAATTATCTCAAGTCTTTTCATTCCACCAACGGTAGCATATTCTCAAATGTGATTAACCTAACTGGTAAGAGGATGGAGATTATGCAGCAATCTAGACCCTCAAATTCTACTCTAAGTCTTTTGTAAAAACTCAAATGCATGGAATAGTATTGCCAAAAACTTGACAACAAAATGTCCAGTTTAGTGGCAGAGATAGTAGTGATATTAACAACACAAATAATTTATTTTAGAATATAGAAATCTAGGTGATAATATGTCTAAGCGAAGAGGTCTAAAAGCCAGTTGAATATTTAAAATTTGGAGTAAATAAAAGAATAAAGAGCAAACTAGATGGCTCAGTCAATAAAGATGCTTAAAGCACAAACCTGGCAACCTGAGTCACTCCCCCAGCACACGCATAAAGGTGGCCAAAAAGAACTAACTACACAAAGTTGTCTTCTGACATCTACATGACAAGTACAAACACAGAGATACACACACACACAATATTAATAAATATGTATATAAAAAGATTTACAGATAATGAAAAGAGTGCTAAGGAATTGATGCTTCAAGTTTGGAATGCATTATGCATCACATTCAAGAAAAGAATAAGGCAAAGAGAAGAAAAATAAATCTAAAATGAAAAGATGGGGAAAGCACTAGTTAAAAATACAAAAAAGGAGAATTTTACATAAGAAAAATGAAAACCAGCATACTATATTTTTACAATTGCTTTCCACATTCTGAAAAAAAAAATTGACTAATGAGAAAAAATTTGTAACAAATATGTACTAAGGGACACAACAGTGAAAGAATGTTGTAAATAACATAAATCGCCCTTCCCCTTTACCCACCCATCTTACACTTCACCAGTTAGAAGGAAACAAAAAGAAAGTCATGTTCTTGAAGAAAAGGTTGGACAGCCACTTACCAGTATTTCTTCAAGGTATTATTGTATAAATGATAACATTATTACTGTCCCAAATAAGTGTTTTCTGGATAAAATTAGATTTAAAGACATTTGCTAGCAAACTGTTGTGAAACCAAAAGGTTTGAGAGCTTTCATTACTGAAAACTGGATCCAGAAGCAAACAATCCCACAACCTATTTAAAGAGATGCTAAAAGACTAGAATGACAAGTCACCAAGGATTAAAATGATCTAGACAGAGGCTGGAGAGCAGTTAAAAGCTCTTGTTGCTCTTACAGAAGACACCAGTTCAGTTCACAGTTCTCAAACAGGTGACTCACAGCCACCAGTAACTCCAGCTCCAGGAGGTGACACCCTTCTTCTAGTATCTAACAGTACCTATATGTACACAGCTCACATACATTCAAAGCTAGAGAAGCAACCAAGGAAAAAGGAGTGTTAAACCTCCCATCTAAAACAGGTCCAAATTCCATACAAAGCAGTTACAAATGCATTGAAAAATGTAGTGACGTAAGTCACTGCGAATAGTAGAGTAAGTGAATGAATGAGCGAATCAATGAATGAATGCCCAATGATAAACACAAAATATTGTACAAAGAAAATTCATGCTAGACACTATAAAACTGGAAAGAGGATTTCTGCTTCCAAACAAAATCCCCATCTTTAAAGTTCAGGGTGACCTGATAATAAAATTTCAAGTCACCTTCGATAATGGAATTTTAAAAAGATCAAGATTGTAAGATTACAACAGAAAGTAATCAAATCTGTCCATTTAATATTAATTCTCCAAACGTTTCTTTAAAGTCTGTACTCCTAAAGCTACTTGGCTACCTTAACGCAGAGGACCTAGAGTGCTTGCTTCTTTGACTCTTCCTTTTTATTCAACCTTTATCTTTCACCCTTAGATCTCTCTCTAGGTTATTCCTTTTCGTTATATCAGTTTCGACTTTATGTAAATGATTCCCAAATTACTATCCTTTATTATAAGTTTAACTCCACATCTCCAATAGTCTACAGACCCTTTCTTCTCTCTCATCTCACTATCCTGTCAAATTCAGCACATTTAAAATACATCTGAAAGCTATTTTTCTTAAGCGATTTCAAAACCTGATTATCTTCACCATTTTCATTGTAACCCAGACTCAACGTTTTTGGAGTCATTTGACTAAATGCCTCTCTTGTTCTCCCTTCTCCTCTTAAACTATCAATTAAGTTCTATCAATTCTTCCTTCCTCATTTTCATATCCTAGCTTGGGATTCCAACTGTCAGTAGACTATCACAGCACTCTTAAAATGCTCCGATCTCACTTTATCCCGGGTCTTGCCTAGATTAATCTTCCGACAGCCGTAAGTGCACTCCAATCTGACAAATCTAACCCCACTATCCTGCAACTCTATCTTGTTTCTCTAGACATGCCACAGCAGCCATGGATGCGCCCATCTTCTGTGCTGTCCTCAAATCGGTAGCCTATTCATCAGAAAGCACACGTTGGCACTCTGAACTCACAGCAACCTTCAGTTTTCATGATACAGACAGATGACTGAAGGACACTAAATAGTCATTTGGAATTAACCAGTTGTTTTCTCAATCTGTAAACTGTTTTTCTTTGTTTCTGTGTATATTAAAATGTTTTCCTAAGTGGATTCAACTCTCAAGAGTCCATATAACATGTATTTATCTCCTTGTACGCTCCACAACTCTATCAGGTACCTACCAAATGATGCTGTAACAAAAGAGAAAACAAGCAATAAAAATACAAACAAGCTCCTAAACTCTCCTTATAATCTACTTCATAACAGGGGGAACACCTCAATGGTGGAGTGCTTATCTAGCATGTGCTGGGTTCAAAATGGCAGGACCACTAACAATAACAATAATAAAACCTAGGACACAATTTCAGTAAATATTTAAAGACATATAAAATGTGGAATACATTAGATAAGTATTCTAATTACTTTTATCATTCAATAAAAAATTCAAATTTCTTATGCATCAACCTTGTTTCTCAGTATGAAAGAGAATCTATAATGTGGGTGAAACACTCCAAACACATTACCCACACCCTCTCATTTTAGTCAAGTATGCTTAGGGCAATTCTGAAAGCTTTGGTGAGAAACCTTACTCAGTTAAAACTGTACAGAAATGTTTTGGATAACTAAAATACACATTTTTAACCTACAAAATTTCCTCATTCAATGTGAGATTTTAAAATGTCATCTCTCTGAATGGTATTATTCTATTATTCTTAAATATCCAAACTATGAGTATACAAAGATAATTCTCTGAGACTCCCATGTCCATATAGTCACTAAAACATGATTTTAGAGATAGTCATTTTGTTTGAACTGAAAGAGTAGTAAAATATAATTTCTAGTAGTAATCGGGAAAATTCTGTTGGTAACTGTATTGGCAGTGCTCAAATGTCAATTATTTACAAATAATTGTATTTGCTATCAACGACTTGTCAATTTTTAGGTTGGATTTTGACTTTTTGTGACCTACGAACTTTAAAACATTTTTTAAATGGTAATAGTAAGTTCACTACCATCAAAAAGAGTTATTAATATATGTGAGATATATTTACTAACAATATTTCAAAAGCCATCAACCTTGTCTGGCCTAAAATCTTAGGTGTTTGCATTTAACGTTCAGCAAAGTTTCTTTAGCCTCAAGACACCTAAAATTTTATCTTAAAAATCACTTTCTCGGTATCAATTCTCCATTATCATTTCCAAGTCTAAATTCCAAATCCCTAGGAACTAATTCTGTACATAGCAAGTAAATTTTTCAATACTATCGTCAAATTAATCTGGAAGATTAATGCTAACTAAAATCGTATTCACCAAACTATACACTATAAACTTTGACGTGTTAACGTTCTGAAACGACCTGCAATAGCAGTTTCTAAGAATTTTGAGAGACTGACAAGCGGAATCAAAAGCCTAAATTCAGAGTAGCTAGCTGAGAACCAGTGAAATAGCTAAAAAAGAGGCTTGAATTATGAAGTTTACTAGTACTTCGAAATTCTTCCAAAGAGAAATCTGGCATCTTCCCAAGATGACTATGCACACCTGAGACTAGTTGCAGTTAACCAGACAGCAAACAAGAGGAACCCAAGGCAACCCAGAGAAAACAGCGGCACTCACCAGCAAACAATCTGAATTCACTTCCGATTTGGGATCCCGCAGGAGGTTGTCGATTTTTTCAAACCGAGTCTCAAAACTGTCCCCAGTCGACATGATGCTGCTACTTGTACAATACCTTCGCAGCGGAAAACAAGTTCAACCAACTTCCTCCGCGGGGGGTTTGCAGCCGCGGGGCAGAAGAGTCGGAACCTCGGGGTCACCAGGTGTGCCCGGTTCCCCCTCTTCTCCCTCACTGAGGGGACTTCGGCTCTCCAGACCCCAGGCTGGGGGTGACAGCGACCCGCAGCCGCTCCGATGCCCAAAGTCGCATCCCACCCGGCAGCCCCTCGCGACAGCCGACAGCGCCGTCGCCTGCCGCCGGGTCGCTCCGGCGAGGCGCCTCAGCCTAGCGGGCCCCGGCAGCCTTCGCCATGGCGGGGCCCAGTCCAGAGAAGGGCAGCGGCGGGAAGAGGGAGCGCAGCAGGGTGGAGACTCCCTCGGGGCAGCCAGGGAGGGCGAAGAGGAAAGGCGAAAGCGAAGGGCGGGTGAGGAGCTGCGCCAGCTGCCGCCGCCGCCGCCGCCGCCGCCGCGCCGCCTGGGCCCCGGGCCGGCCCCGCTCCGCTCGAAGGCGCTGGAGGCGGTCTAGCCCCGCATCCCTGGTTCCTGTCGGCCCGGCCTGACGCGCCGAGGAGCCTCGGCCAAGACCTGACCCCCGCAGACCAGGCTCACGCTCCCATTTCTAACCGGTCGCTGCTGGGCTTGCTACCGCTGTGTCCGGCGGGGCAGGGCGAGGTCGGCGGCCCGAAGACGACTCCGGGCGAGGAAGACGACAGTGGGGTCCGGGCGGTTGCTGATGCGGGAGCTCCTGGGAGGGGCTGCGGTCGGGCTGGGAAAAGGGCGAGTCGCGGAGGCGAATGCCTGGGGGGTGGGGCGAGGAGCGCTGAAACCGACTAATATGTCCGCCTTCCTGTTCAAACAAACGGAGACCGCCGGTGCGCCGTGCGCATGCGCGGCGCGGGCGTTCGGAAGGGGAACGGGCCGGGTCCCGCGCGCGCACGCGCGTAGGCGCTTGTGAGGGCGGGGCTGGCCGGGCGGGGCGGGGCTGCCGTGGAGGTCCGGACGGGGGTGGACCTTTCCCTGCTTCTGGTCGGGGTGCTGGCAGGCGCCCCATCTTTGCTTCCTCTGGGCCTTGCTTAGCCTTAGGTCGGGAAAATTCTGACAAGAAAAAAAGGCGCTTGTTATCACTGAGATAGATACTTTTGACTGGGTAGGAGGATGCTTTTAGTCCCGTAGGTACAAGAGAGTTATTTCAGCACCAGCGGAGCTTGGATTTTCCAGAGCACTCTGGTCAGCTCTCCTTGAGCCCCACCACGCTGAGTCTGTTTACGATTTACTGGGAAAAATCACCAGGCACTCTGCGTTCCCAAGCCTTGTGTGTCAAGGGAGCCTTAAAATGTTGACTCTGGAAGATAGGCTCGATAGAAGTTAACGCAGTTTAATTAAACAGGAAAAATCAATGTTTTTAAGCTACTCCTGTTCGCTTTCTCACATCAACTTTTAGTTCTGTCTTGCTTTCATAAGGCTACTGTTTAAACTTCGGATCATTTAGTAAAAATTGGAATTGTGATTTTGCTACAGTGAATGTGGGATAGGAAAATAATGGGTATATCCTTCTGGTTCAGTTTCTTCAATGACTGTGGGGTAAAAGATCTCTGATACTTTTTCACTGTCCAACCCCTATTTGTTTGTAATCAATCCGTGAGTTTGATCATAAGTCAAATGAAAGATTGCTGGAGGTTGAACATTATGCTACAGATGAACCAAATGTGTCTATATAAAAAGCAATGCATGGTGTCTAAACAGTACATCATCATGGTGGCCAGAGATTAGGAAAATACTATATTATTTGAATATGTTTATTTCTTTGTTTTTTTTCATTTTATTAGGTACAAGAACTGTTTAGCGCCGGGCGGTGGTGGCGCACACCTTTAATCCCAGCACTCGGGAGGCAGAGGCAGGCGGATCTCTGTGAGTTCAAGACCAGCCTGGTCTAAAAGAGCTAGTTCCAGGACAGGCACCAAAAACTAAAGAGAAACCCTGTCTCGAAAATCAAAAAAAAAAGGAAAAAAAACCTGTATAGCTATAAAGTCCACTGTGTCAATCAAGATAGGAAGTTAGCCTTCACAGAAAATCATAGCCAAGAAAAAACAGGGACAGGTATTTTATTAAATGCTTTTGCAGTGACTTTTCTTGGCCTTAGTATTTCAAGTCAGTCATGTGAATTAGATTTATTTTTAAGCATAGGGCTTAAAATAATCTCACAGTTTCCCTGAAATAAGTTTCCTAAACCCTGCTTGTTCTTTATTACCATTTTTAGGTATTCTTAGGATTCTTTTCTCTCAGAGAACTGAACATTATGTTGTTTTCCATTTGGAAACACACGAAACAGTGCAGATAGCTAAGGCAGTAAGAATCCAATAAAGGGAAGTTATTGACAATTCACCTACTAGAAGTCTATTTGAAGTGTATGTGTATTTACCTACAAAGCTATTCTGATTATTGTAACATACCATGGCTTGTTTACTTAAAAAGTAAGCTGGGTGGTGGTGGTGCACGCCTTTATTCCCAGTACTTGGGAGGCAGGGGCAGGTAAATCTGTGTGAGTTCGAAATCAGCCTGTCTACAAAGCAAGTGCCAGACAGACTCCAAAGATACACAGAGAAACCCTGTCTTGAAAAAACAAACAAACAAACAAAAACAATGTAGCATGATAATAAAAACCCAGAGACAGCAATTGAAGTTCAACCTGAAGATCAGGGAAACAAAACAACCAAGCCAGTAGAGAGCTCTTACCTCTATGAATTCTTCAGACTGAAAAAAGAGTGAGTTCCTGTCATGTCCCGCCTTATGTTCCTCTCTAGTGCTGGAATTAGAGACATGCACCACCACTGCCTGGCCTCTTTGGCTAACTAGTATGGCTGCTGGGATTAAAGACGTGGACCACCACTGTCTGGTCTGTATAGCTGACTAGTGTGGCTGTTTTGCATTCGAATCTTCAGGCAAGCTTTGTTCACTAAAATACAAATGAAATATCGCTACAAGGAATGAAAAGTAATAGAGGATGATGCTCTATTATTGAAACTTACGAATATTTTAAGATTCATACAAATAACTTACCAAGGACTAGGTGCTACTTTATAAGCTTTATATATTATCTCATTAAAACTTAAACAAAGGACTGAAGTTAAAAGCACTTGCTGCTCTTCTGGAAGTTGTGAGTTTTGTTCCTAGAACCCATTTCAGGCAGCTCATAACCACCTAACTCCAGATCTGGAAGATATGATATTTCTGGCTTCTGAAGGTACTCCCACACACATGGCATATAGACATGGACATATACACATACACATAGAAATAAAGATGTATATAATAATTTCAAACAAACTCTATTATGAGTATACCTGTACCACAGATGGGGAAACAGGTGCTCAAGATCATAACTGCTTACTTGCTCATTAGTCATAAAGAAACCAAAATGGGGCAGAAGCAATTTCCCAACAATAGTTCAATCCAAATGGAGAACCAACAATGCATTGTATTGTTTGCATCGGCAACGATTTAAATGATTCCTTGTAAGAGAAAGATCAATATGATTATGATCCATAGGTGCAGCACAGATTCTAATTGTTCTTAATAGAAGCCTGGAATCAGATATTAGGGGGAGAAAACTGAGAGATCAGAGAAACAGAGCAGCCAGCCACTAGAGAGACCTTTTATCTCTACCGATGCTCAGCCCAAAGGGGTGATGCTGTCCTCAGATTGCCTCCTCAGACAGCATTCTCTGACTCCATCCTCAGACTGCATCTCCAGACTGCACTGAGCTCCTGTCTCCTCTTACCGTTTTTTCCTCTCTCTGCCCAGCCATATCCCTTCTTGTCTCCACCTCTGTAGTGCTGGGATTAAAGGCATGGGACTCCCAAGTACTGGGATTAAAGGATTAAATATGTAAAATGATTTTGTAGGTTCAGAGTAAAGAAGGTCTTGACAGTGTTTAATAACATTGAATTGGCTAACCATTCCTAAACACCGGGTTCAAGAACCAGTGTCATCCCTTGGTGTTTCCATGATTTAGAGCGAAGTGAGAAAAATAAAGATGTAATGACCACATTTGCAGTACACAAACAGCTAAAACTGAAGTGACAAAGGCTAACGTCGCCTAGGTGTAAGGAGAACAAGCCAATCAATGAAGTATTATATACTGTGCAAGTTCGTAAATGTTGTCCAACAAAGAAAAGTCTTTTAAAAGATGTAATAAGTTTTTATAAACAAAACAGAACTAGATTTTTTAAAAGTATCTTTTAATCTTTACTATGCTTTAAAAAAAATTAAACATTTTTTCTTTAAGGATGAAGAATAATAATTGATGGTCTGTGGGTTTGTTTGTTTGTTTGAATTTGGTTTGTATTTGTTTGTTGTTGTTGTTGCTCAGTACTGAAGCCAGGACCTCACATATGCTAAGCATGTGTCAATATCCATTGAGCTCTAAGTCCAGCTCCTGGAATCTTTCTTTAGTGTTCTTAGTCAGCAATTAAAGATTATCAAGTCGGTAAGTCTATGCAAACATATAGACTAAGTTGGTCATTTTTTAAATTTTTTCTGGACGTGGGGATTCTCAGACATCTGGAAACATTTAATTTAGAGTAGACTCATGCTAGAACCTGTAGTGAAGAAACTACAGTGCTGGAAGAATTGGAATGAGGCATTGTTGGGAGAGATCATAGGCAAATTAGATGGGTATCTAGACTTCAATATAGTGAAACAAATTGCACATTTCTCTTATTTGGTTATTTATTGGGAAATACACTTGGTTGAATGTTTATACAGTTTCTTTCCTAAACATTGAAGGAAAATGTTGTGAGAGGTAGCCTCCAAAGATGACTTTCAATGAACTGTGTCTCCTGGTTCACCCTGGAGTTTCCACCCACAGTGAAGCTAGGCTGAGACTTTAACCAGTAGAATGCAACATAGGCACTAGGCCAGGCCTAAGTTTAGAGAACGTATGGCAACTAACAGATTTGTGCTCTGGTAAGGGGTACTAACTGAAATTACCACAGCACAAGGAAACCCAAGCTTATTAAGCGCCAGAAGAGATCACATGGGAGGAACTGAGAGTCCATCTGACTTTGAGAATAGGTACCTCAGACCTGGTCTGCTCCAGAGTCCAGGGTTTTCTATGTAGTTCCTGCTGTGCTTGAAATTTTAACTTCCTTAATTAACCTCTCAAATACTTAGATACTTGCCAGCCCCAGCCTTTTATGAGACCAAGAATAAGAGTCTGGCTGATCCATTAAGCACTGCTTATACACCAGAATCATAAAATAATGAAACAATTCTTGCAATGATCTACTGTTTTGGGATGGTTTCTCAGAAGGAGAAAACAAAACAGTGTCCCAGAAAAAATGTTTCATTCACAAGTAAATATAGAAACAAGAAACTGGGGGCTGGAGAGATGACTCAGAGGTTAAGAGCACTGACTGCTCTTCCAGAGGTCCTGAGTTCAATTCCCAGCAACCACATGATGGCTCACAGCCATCTGTAATGAGATCTGGCACCCTCTTCTGGTGTGTGGGAAGCAGAATGTTGTACACATAATAGATAAATTAATTTAAAAAATTAAAAAAAATTTAAAAAAAAGAAACAAGAAACTGGAAACAGTATATGCTTTTGTTTTTTACATTACCCAAAATAATAATCAGTATCTACAATAAAGTAGCTAAAGAAAGAAAAAAATTGATACATGGTTATATCTTTTATTTCCAGCAGGACATCTGCACAGAAGAACTGTAAATGTTTCTAAACAAATGGAGGAACACAGAGGTGGGGAGATAACTCAGTGGAAGAATGAGGACTTGAATTCAATTTCTAAAACTCACATGGAAAAAAAAGCCAGAAAAGCTGGACATGGTTACATGTATTTATAGTCCTTATGCTGGGGAAATAGAGATGTATACCTGGTGCCAGGGAGGCCAGAAGTGAACATCAGATTACACAGTTGTGAGCCACCCTGTGGGTGCTGGGAATTGAGCCCAGGTCCTTTGTAAGACCAGCAAGTGCTCTTAACAACCAGTCATCTCTCCAGTCCCTTAGCTATAATTTTGTATTTCCTCAATTTTAATCATTTTATGCTCTCCACAAAACACATAAAATTCCAGGTCCATACTATAAATCGAACATCAATTATTAATCAGTTTCATAGATTACATGTTATTCCAAAAATGCACACCACAAATATGTTAAGAATGTGATATAGTGGGCCTGCCTGATATCCTGTGGCTCAGGTGGGTGAAAGACATCCATGGGGCAGCCTGGGTCCTCATGGACTGGGCTGGCTGAAGGCATACACGGGCCTGCCCAAGTAGGTGCCATTATGATGAGCCAGTATATGGTGGAGAAATGGGGGAGAAAGATGATGGAATGGTTCGCATGCTGTGGTAAGAGATAGTTCTGAAGAAGCATGGGTGGTGAGGAATTGGCTGATTTTGGCGAACTGCTTGCCATCTGGGACCAGGCTGCTGCCTATGGCTATGTCTGGGTTCATAGTCCTATGCCGCCAGATTCTGTGTTAACATGACCATGTGGCCACTAAGACCATGGGGATGCTTGGGTCTGGGCCACCACCTGTGGCCATTTTGGTGTCCAAGGATCCTGCCACCATTGGGGCCATGTTGATCTCAGTAGCCTGTGCTGCCACCAGGGGACATGATGACATCTGTGTCCAAGCTACTACCAGGCGCCATGTCTGGATCTGTGTCCCTCCAGCAGTCAGGATCTGTGTTGATGTCCATGACTTCAGTAACCACTGAAGGCCATGTGGATGGCTGAGATCTGGTCAGACACCAGAGTCTGTGTTGGTGTCCAAGGGCCATGCTGCCCCCAGGGCTATGCTAATCTGGATGGCCTGTGCTGCCAACCTGGGCACCATGGTGATGTCTGAGCCTGAACTACAGGTAGGGTCCTGTCTGTGTTTGTGGCCCTACCATAGCCAGGTTTTAGGTTGATTTTCGTGGCTCCTGAGGGGCCATGGTGACATCTGAGCCTGGGTTGCTGATGAGGACGATGTCTGTCTGTGGGCCTATCACACCCAAGTCTGTGTTGATGTCCATGGACCATGGTGCCACCAAAGGCTACACAGATGCCCAGGGTCTAGGCTACAACCTGTGGAATGCTGGTGTCTGAGGGTCATGTCACCACTGGGGCCCTACCAATCTGTGTGGTCTGTGTTGTCACACAGGGTCATGGTGTCATCTGGGCCTGGGCTATTGCCTAGGGCCATGTCTAGATCCATGGTCCAGCAGCAGCCAGGGTCTGGGTAAATGTCTTGTGCCTCCTGTTACTACCCAGGACTGTGTGGATTGCTGGAGTTTGGACAGCTACCTGAGACCATACTGGTGTCAAGGACCTTGTTGTCACCATAGTGATCTCAATGGCCTGTGCTGCCACCAGGGGCATGGTAATGTTTAGACCCAAACTGCTGCCAAGGGCCATGTCTAGGTGCGTGTTCCTGCTGCAGCTGGGGTCTATGATGATGTCTATAGTTACCACAGGAGTCATAGGAACCATGTGTATCGAAATCTGATGGCAGTGCTGAGCCATCCCTGCCCCTCACTGGCCCTGGGAGAGCTGACCCTGCCCCTCACTGGACACTGCAGAAAGAGAGCTGCCACCCTACCTGTGGAAGAGTTGACCCCACCCCTCACCATGGGTCCTGCCCCTCACCTGAACATTGAGTTGGCCCAGCCTAGCGTCTACCCCATATGTGGCCTGCTGGAGTGTGAAGAGACTGGTCCTGCAGAACAATAACCACAGGATCTCCCTGACTCAGTGCAAAGGCAGGATATTCAACAAGAGTTTTGGCGAGGGTCCAGTGGTGATGTATGCCAGAGGTCTTGAACCATACCAATGACTCTTTGCAATGAACATTTTTGTGGGGGGCTGATTGGAGAAAAGGGTGTACTGAGGGGCACACCACAGCACCCAGCACCACTAGGTTGAAGGAAGAGGCTGGAAAGATGGGAAAGATGGAGGAGTGAAGTTTTTTGTTCTTGTTGTTTGTTTGTGTTGTTTTGTTTTTAATTGATTTGTGAGGGGGATGTTGCAGGGATGAGGAGAGGATATGGAGAGAGGGGACTGGGAAGTGAGTGGGATTGGGATGCATGATGTGAAATTTCCAAAGAATCAATAAAGAGTTACATAGAGAGAGAATGTGATAGAGCTAAGTTCCTATAGAAACATTACCAGTATTTCCGGGAAAGTGACACTTACTGTGGCTAATGTAACTTTCCAAAGCCATTATATTTTTATAAATGTAAAAAAAAAAAGTTTACCAGTTTCTGAACAACTTTAGTAAACAGAAAGTTATGAGAATTTAGATTCAGTTCTGTTTCAAGAGGCTGGTTTTATATGGTTAATATTTACACCAGAGTAGTTTATTTTCAAAGAAGTGAATCAGGAAGAATATGTTCCTTTTCTTAAGAGTATTTCTTTTGAGATCAGCCAAGAGGGTTTTTTGTTTGTTTGTTTTTTGTTTTGTTTTGTTTTGCTTTTTTCTTTCCACAGAACATTCAGGATTAGGAGTAAATGTAGTTTGACATGTAGTCTTGGTCCTGCCTGGTCAGAATTGGGAATGCAGGAATCTGCCAAAATTACAACAAAAAAAAAAGTATCTGGCAAATTGCAAGCAGACCCTGACTCACCCGGGATGTTTTCCTCCAGCATCTGTTTTGTATTTCTTAGAAGCTGCTATTCCATTCAACTGTAAACATACTTGCGTTGACCCTAGAAATAGAAGGAGAAATAAAATGGAAATGACTCCTGTAAATCAGTTACTCTCTGTTTTATGTCATTGCTGTCCTTGAGGCCTCACTGTGACCACACCTCTAATCCCATGCTTGAAAATGGTTAATATTCCAATGTATACCAAGAGTAGGGGATTTTATTTTTTTTTTTATATTTGTAAATCTTCTGAGATGGTCTATTGTGAGCACAGTAAGAGAGGAACCCAGTTCAGGGAAGTGATAGTCACACACATGGTTACTTACCCAACCTCTCATTGTTTTTCCAAGTCTCCAATCTAGATTTTTTTCCTCCTGCCTAAAAACACCATTCCCCTGAATTCCAAGGCTAAACTTGATTTCTGACCCACTGCTTCTCAGGTTTTCCATCTTTCTCTTTAAGGCCCTTCATTGGTTATTTTATTTTTTTTAGCAATGACAAGTTCTAACTCAGTGTTCGTTTTGCTTTCCTTCATCAGTTCTGTTATCACACATCAATACCAACTTTAAGCCACTTCTGATCACCTAGAAGCAGAAAAATGTTTTTGAAATTTCACTCTCATCATCCAATTATCTCCAGAAAAATCTCTGTAATTAGAAGAGAGCCATAGATTCTTCATACTCTTACCCACCTTTGCTTTTTTTTTTTTAAATAGGTTTAATGTAGCTCAGGATGGACTCAAAGTCCTTATGTAGTTAAAGATACCTTGAATTCCTGGTCTTCCTAACTCTGTTAATTCTACTATGCACTTTTTGTACTTTATCTCTTTTTATTTGCACATAGTGTAAATACTCTATTTGTTGTCTTTATATATTTGATCTATGTGGCTTTGTCTTTGTTGCTTCATACATTCCTTAGAGCATAAGCTAGAATTTATTTTATTTTTTTCGATATGTAACCTTGGCTGGCATAAACTCATTCTGTAGACCAGACTGGCCTCAAACTAACAAAGATCTCCTGCCTCTGCCTCCCAAGTCCTGGGATTAAAGGCGTGCGCCATCACCACCTGACCAAGCTACAGTTTTAAAAAGCAAAAGCATTAATCATGTTTTTCTTTTCATCATAAAAGTAGTACATGTTTTTTAAAAAAATATTTTGGAAAACATAAAAAGCAAGCAGAGCAAGAATCACCCATATGCCCCCCAGTTACAGTCACCACTGATATGCTTTCAGTCCCCCAGTTACAGTCACCACTGATATGCTTTCAGTCCCCCAGTTACAGTCACCACGGATATTCTTGGGGTCCCCGTTATAATCACTACTGATGTGCTTGGGGTATCTCTTTTGTTCTCTTTCCCTCAGCAGATATTTATTTGTTTCACACTTTTTATATATAATTCTTGTATACTGTTTTCTATTCAGCTTATAGTCACTTGCTAGCCTATTTACCCTTTTAATACCTGTATAATATTGCATCACAGATAATTACGATCATTTATTTAACCATCATCCTATTGGCCTATAAATAGTGCTTTATTTCTTTTTTTTAAGATTTATTTATTTATTATATATACAGTGTTCTGCCTGCATGTGTGCCTGCATACCAGAAGGCGGCGCCAGATCTCATTACGGATGGTTGTGAACCACCATGTGGTTGTTGGGAATTGAACGGAGGTCCTCTGGAAGAGCAGCCAGTGCTCTCAACCCCTGAGCCATCTCTCCAGCCATCTTTCCATCTTTTCATTTTAATTTCTATGAAAACTTTATTATCAATCTACTGTAAATAGACATGAAAATCCAATAGTCCCTCCCCCAACAAGTAAGTTGAATACAAGTTAGCAAAAAGGGCCAGTGCTAGGACAAGGTGGTGCATGAAATTGCCTCAAAGGGGTAAAAACAAAAATAAATAAAAATGCTAAAGGAAAAAAAATCCCATAAGAAGAAAAATATCCTCAAAACAACCAAATTACAGAAAGATTGGGCAGCCCAGCACCTGGGAGGTGAAAGCTACAAGTCCCAGGCCAGAATCCAAACATCCACAAAATAAAATAAAAATGCAAAAGTGGGCATGGAAAGGCAGAGGGATTAATTACACTGTATTCCAGATAGCAGAGTGAGTTGAAAGTCAACCATGAGGCGCACAAACACTCTTTAAAAAGTGAAAGCTGCAACTAAATATTCGCAGACCAGGAGTCAGATGTGCCCTTCCTGCAAGGGTCAGAAATCCTGGGACGCCATCTCCTCAAGGCTTCAAAAGTTTCAGGGAGCCTGGGTTTGGTGTTTTCAGAGAATTCCTCCGGGTTCTGCCTAGTTGTCCATCTTGATGGTACTTGTACAACATTTTGTGTTGACTGAAGAGGAGGCTGGGGCCAACGGGCAGGAGAGAGACTGTGGTGACGTGATGGTCACTTGACTTATATACCCGTACCTCAGCTGCATTCTGCAGGCCTTGGACAACTGCTTGAGCTGTATCTTGTTCCTTCACAAAATGAACCAAATCTTAATGTCTCAGTCAGTTTGAATCAATAAGCCAGGGTTTTGTGAGTGTCCTTGTTTGGGTTGGAGTCCACCAGGTGGTTTTTTTAGCACCTCATGCTGCTCGTTGGCGAACCCGGGTATTGATCTCAGCAGGAGAAATTCGGAGTTCCCTCCATTGGAGTTACTTCCAAGAAGTGGTTCTCAGAACTAGGTGAGAGCAGGTAACACTTTTTAGGAACACTGTTTTACCAAGCTGTTTCTCGCAATGCTGGTAGAAGTACACAGTGCCACTGTTAACATGTTTGTGCTCTTTTATTCTCTCTCTAGCACTGGATTTGTCATTGTGTTGAGTTCATTTATATTTTTATATCTTTAATTATGAGGCCATGGTTCAATTTTCCACATATATTGACTATTTAAAAAAATTTTTTACATTTACCTTACATGTATTAGTGTTTTCCTTACATGTGTGTGCATCACATGCATGCCTAGTGCCCAGTGAAGTCAGAAGAGGGCATTGAATTCATTAGCACTGGAGCTACAGCTGACTGTGAGCCGCCATGTTGGCGCTAAGAACTTAATCCAGGTCCTCTGCAGGAGCAGCCAGTGCTTTTCACTGAGCCGTATCTGCAGCCCATGCTTTTCATTTCCTATACATATTTATACGTCACACCTATTCATCTATTGTGTTTACATTTTTCCTAAATTCATTCGTATCTTTATATATACATGTATCATTGTAACCGATTTTCTTAATTTTTGAGTATCTCTCTCACTTAATCTCTATCTCTTTCTCTCTCTTTGTTTTGTTTTCCTAGACAGGGTTTCTCTGTGTAGCCCTGGCTGTTCTGGAACTCACTCTGTAGACCAGGCTGGCCTTGAATTCACAGAGATCTGATTACCTCTGCCTCCTGAGTGCTGGGGTTAAAGATATGCATCACTACTACTCTGCTTTAGTTTTAATTTTTTTAAAAAAATAATTATCAGGGGCTGGAGAGATGGCTCAGTGATTAAGAGCACTGACTGCTCTTCTGAGGTCCTGAATTCAATTCCCAACAGCCACATGGTGGCTCTAAGCCATCTATAATAGGATCTGATGATCTCTTGTGCAGATAGAGCACTCATATACATTAAATACATAAATATTAATGAAAATAATTTTCATGTGTGTGGGTGTTTTGCCAGCATGTATTATGTATACCACATGCATGCAATGCCTGTGGAGGCCAGAAGAGGACACTGGATTCCCTAGGACTGAAGTTACAGAGGGTTGTTTAGCCACCCTGTGGGTGCCGGGGATCAATTCTTGGTCCTCTGGAAGAACAGCCAGTGCTCTGAACTGCTGAGTCATCTCTCCAGCCTCTAGTTCTTTTCTTTTGGCCCCTGCTCTTCTTCCATGTCTTGGTTATGTGGATTTTCATTTAAGTCTAATTGGGATTAGAATCTTGATATAAAGGTAAAACCTGTAGCCAGGCAGTCGTGGTGCACACTTTTAATCCCAGCACTCTATAGGTGGCTCCCTATAAGTCTGATGCCAGCCTGGTCTACAAGGCTAGTTCCAGGACAACTAAGGCAGTTACACAGAGAAACCCTCTCTCGAAAAAAACGGACACAGAAAATGGGTCCAGTGAGATGGCCAAGAAGGTAAGAGTGCTTTGACACAAAAGCCTATGAACACCCCCCCCACCACCACCACCACACACACACACACACACACACACACGAGTAATTCTGCCTGCCCAAGTGCATGGGAGAGCTTTCCGCTTTCTGGTGTCTTCTTCAATTTCTTTCTTAAAGATTTAAAATTCTGGTCATACAAGTCTTCCACTTGTTTGGTTAGAGTTACTCCGAGTTATTTTATGTTATTTGTGGCTATTGTCAAGTGTGGTGTTTCTCTGATTTCTTTCTCAGCCCTTTTATCATCTGTGTACATGAAGGCTACTGATTTTTTTTTTTTTTTTTTTTTGGTTTTTCAAGACAGGGTTTCTCTGTGTTCCTGTCCTGGAACTAGCTCTTGTAGACCAGGCTGGTCTCGAACTCACAGAGATCCACCTGCCTCTACTTCCCAAGTGCTGGGATTAAAGGTGTGCGCCACCATCACCCGGCGGCTACTGATTTTTTTGAGTTAATCTTGTATCCTGCTACATTAATGAAAGGGTTTATGACTTGTAGAAGTTCCTTGGTAGAATTTTTGGGGTCGCTTATGTAAACTATGATGTCATCAGCAAACAGTGAGAGTTTGACTTCTTCTTTTCTGATTTGTGTCCCCTTGATCTCCTTTTGTTGTCTTACTGCTCTAGCTAGGATCTCAAGAACTATATTGAATAGATATGAAGAGAATGGACAACTTTGTCTTGTTCCTAATTTCAGTGGAATCACTGGGAGTTTCTCTTCATTTAGTTTGATGTTGGCTTTTAGCTTGCTGTATATTGCTTTTATTATGTTTAGGTATGGTTCTGTATTCCTTCTCTCTCCAAGACTTTATAATGAAGGGATGTTGTATTTTGTCGAAAACTTTTTTATCATCTAATGAGATGATCATGTGGTTTTTATTTTTCAGTTTGTTTATATGGTGGATTACGTAGACAGATTTTTGTATGTTGAACCATCCCTGCATCTCTAGGATGAAGCCAACTTGATCATGGTGAATGATGGTTCTGATGTGTTCTTGGACTTGATTTGCCAGTATTTTATTTAGTATTTTTGCATCAATGTTCATGAGTGAGATTGGTCTGTAATTCTCTTTCTTAGTAATGCCTTTCTGTGGTTTGTGAATCAGAGTAATTGTAGCCTCATAAAAAAAGTTTGGCAATGTTCTTTGGTTTCTATTGCGTGGAACAATTTGAGGAGTATTGGTATTAGTTCTTTGAAAATCTTGTAGAATTCTGAGCTGAAACCATCTGGTCCTGGGGTTTTTTGTTTGTTTGTTTGGTTTGTTTTATTATTTTTTTTGAGATTTTGATGATTGTTTCTACTTCTTCAACAGTTATAGGTCTGTTTAATTTGCTTATCTGGTCTTGATTTAACTTTGGAAAGTGATATTTATCCAGAAAGTTGTCCATTTCCTTTAAGTTCTCCAATTTTGTGGAGTCCAGGTCTTTGAAATATGACCTGATGATTCTCTGTATTTTCTCGGTGTCTGTTGTTATGTCCCGTTTTTCATTTCTGATTTTGTTAATTTGGTTAGTTTGGATAAAGGTTTGTCTATTTTGTTGATTTACTTGAAGAACTAACTCTTTGTCTCATTGATTCTTTGTATTTTTTTCTTTTTTTTCTATTTGTTGATTTCAGCTCTCAATTTGATTATTTCCTGCATTCTAGTTCTCTTGGGTGAGTTTGCTTCTTTTTGTTCTAAAGTTTTCAAATGTTCTGTTAATTCACTAGTGTGGTATTTTTCCAGCTTCTTTATTAGCCATCTTGTGCTATGAACTTTCCTCTTAACACTGCTTTCATTGTGTCCCATCAATTTGGGTATGTTGTGTGGCCATTTTCATTGAATTTAGGAAGTCTTTAATTTCTCCCTTTATTTCTTCCTTGACCCATTGATGATTCAGATGAGCATTGTTTAATTTCTATGTGTTTGTGGTCTT
The DNA here is from genome assembly GCF_018167655.1 of Microtus oregoni. Classification (NCBI taxonomy): domain Eukaryota; kingdom Metazoa; phylum Chordata; class Mammalia; order Rodentia; family Cricetidae; genus Microtus; species Microtus oregoni. The sequence continues at coordinate 2,951,380 of NW_024544720.1, forward strand.
TCTGGAATTAGTATTGCTGTTGAATTTTATTTTTAAGCCATGATGATCTGATAAGGTACATTGGGTTATTCCATTTTTTTTTTTGTATTTGTTGAGGTTTGTTTTGTTACTGAGTATGTGGTCAGTTTTTGAGAAGGTTCCATGAGGTGCTGAGAAGAAGGTATATTCTTTTATTATTGGATGGAATATTCTATAGATGTCTGTTAAGTCCATTTGAGTCATAACATATGCTAATTCCCTTATTTCTCTGTTAATTTTTTATCTGACTGGTCTGTCCAGAGGTGAGATTGGAGTCCTGAAGTCTCCCACTATTACTGTGTGGGGTTTAATATATGATTTAAGCTTTAGAAATGTTTCTTTTACATATGAGAGTGCCCTTGTATTTGGGGCATAGATGTTCAGTATTAAGATTTCCTCTTGATGGAGTTTTCCTGTGACTAAAATGTCCTTCTTTGTCTCTTTTGATTGATATTAGTTTGAAGTCTATTTTATTAGATATTAGAATAGCTACATCAGCTTGTTTCTTAGGTCCATTTGATTGGAAATTTTTTTCTCAGCCCTTTACTCTAAGGTGATATCCGTCTTTGAGGTTGAAGTGTGTTTCTTGTATGCAGAGGAAGGATGGACTCTGTTTTTGTATCTAATATGTTGGCCTTGTCTTTTTATAGGTGAGTTGAGTCCATTTATATTAAGGGATATTAATGACAAGCTATCTCCTGTTAATTTAGTTTTCGCTGTTGGTGATGTCAATGTGTGTTTTCCTCTTCTTTGTGATTTGCTGCTATGAGATCATCAGTTGTCTGTGTTTTTGTTGATGTAGCCAACTTCTTTGGGTTGGAATTTTTCTTCTAGTATTTTGTATAGGGCTGGGTTTGTGGCTAGGTAAATTTTTGGTTAAATCTGGTTTTGTCATGGTTAAATCTTGTTTTGTACTTTTATGGTGATTGAAAGTTTTGCTGGGTATAATAGTCTATGCTGACATCCTTATCTCTTTATGTCTATATAATGCTTGACCATGACCTTCTGGCTTTCATTGTCTCCAATGAGAAGTCATGTGTAATTCTGATAGGTCTGCCTTTATATGTTACTTTGCCTTTTTTTTCAGCTCTTAATATTCTTTCTTCATTCTGCATGTTTATTGTTTTGATTATTATGTGGTAATGGGACTGTTTTGTTTTGTTTTTTGACCCAATCTGTTTGGTATTCTGTAAACTTTTTGTATTTTTACAGGCGTATCTTTCTTTAGATTGGAAAATTTTTCTTCAATGATTTTGTTAAATATATTTTCTGTGCTTTTGAGTTGAACAACTTTTTCTAATATACCTACTATTCTTGAGTTTGGTCTTTTCATGGTGTCCCATATTTCCTGGATATTTTAGGTTAAGCTTTGTTAGATTTAATGTTTTCTTTGACTGATGAGTCTACTTCCTCTATTGTATCTTAAGCGCTTGAGATTCTCTCTTCCATCTCTTGTATTCTGCTGTCTATGTTTGTGTTTGTGGTTCCTAATCATTTTCTCATGGATTTTTGTTTCTATAATTCCCTTGGCTTCTATTTTCTTTATTGTCTCTAGTTTTCAAGTCTTGAATAGTTTCTTTCATATGTTTGATTGCTTTTTCTTGGTTTTCTTTAAGGAATTTGCTGATGTCTTCTAATTTTTTTGTTTGTCTTTCCCTCCATTTCTTTGAGGGAATTTCTCATTTTCTTTTTAAGAGTTTCAAACATTCTCCTGAAGTTATTTTTGAGGTCATTTTCTTCTGCTTCATCTATATTTGCTTGTTCAAATCTTGCTGTTGTAGGGTCTCTAGATTTTACTGGTGTCGTTTTGCTCTCTGTGGTGTTGCGTGTGTTCTTACCTTGTCTACTCATCTTTTCCTCTTATTGGTGTGGTTGGGGCCATCTGTGATTCTGGTGATTAATCTTCTAGGTGCCAGTGAGTCCAAGGCTAAGATGGTTATTCCTCATGGTACAGTCAGTGCCATGGTTTTAGTTACCCTGTTGGTCACTCCCAGAGCTCCCAGGCTTTGCTCCACTCCCATGGAGTTTGCTGTCTCAGATTGCTCTGGTGTAGGTTGTCTGCTCAGATCTGTTTCTGTAAACGTCCCTGTTCTGGATTTGCTCCTGCAAAGGTCCCTGACTTGTGATTGGTCCTGCAAAGGTCTCTGACTCTGATCTACTACCTTGGAGGTCCCAGACTCAGGTGTGCCCAGACCTGCAGAGGACCTGGCTTAATCCTACTCCCTCAGAGGTCCCAGACTGACACCTAGACCCACAGAGGTTTCTGGTTTCTGCTTACTCACTCGTAGGTCCCAGACTCACGCCCAGAACCACAGGGGCCTTGGCTCAGGTCTACTCCCTTGAAGGTCCCAGATTCATGCGCAGACCTACAGCGGTCTCTGGCTTTTGCCCAGTCACTCAGTGGTTGCTACCCTGTACCTCCTCCTGTGGAGTTCTCTGTCTCAGGTCTGTCTGGTCCAGGTAGCTGGCTCAGTCCTGCCTCCACAAATGTCCCTGGTCTGGATCTGCTCCCTCTCCAGTGGAGCTCACTATCTCAGGCCTGCTCTGGCCTAGGTCACTGGCTCAGTTTTGCTACTATGGAGTTCACTGCCTTGGGCCTGCTCTGGCCCAGGTCACTGGCTCAGTCCTACTCCTGTGGAATTTGGTGCTTCAGGCCTACTCTGGCCCAGTTTGGCTCACTCCTCCAGTTTGAAGTTTCAAAGGCATCAAATATCCTAACAGCTGATTATCATTGGGACTAGAATGTACGTGGAGATTCACAAGGCACAGTCGGTCCTGAGTATTTGGAATATTCTTTTTTTTTTTTTTTTTTTTTTTTTGCTGCTTCAAAAGGCTTTATTTTTACTTGGTCCAAAACTTGAGAGGGGCTCCAGGGCGTTACAAAGCTGCCTAGTGGCTTCTTGAGAGGTTAGGGTGAAGGTCCTGAGGCGGGCTGGTGCAGAGCAGAGGTGGGAGCCCCTCGGAAGGAGAGGCCTCCTAGTCATGCTTGAGAGTGAGCTGCTCAAAGATGTACTCGCCCAGAGATGCCTGGGGCCCAGTAGCCATCCTGCGGAGGTTGGTCAGGTGGTTGCCCATCTTCTTGATGACCTTCACCTCCTTATCCAGGAAGTGGTTTTCAAGGAAGTCACAGAGATGAGGATCTGTGCGGGCAGAGCCCAGGGAATGAAGATCCAAGAGGGCCTGGTTCAAGTTCTTCTCCAAGGCCAGGGCAGCTTCCATGGCCTCCTGGGTTTTACCCCACTCATCTTGAGATGGCTTCTGCACATCCTGAAAGAGTGCACGGCCTCCGCGATCGTTCTGCAACTTGAGGAGACGCTCGGCACCCTCGCGCTTCTCCTCGGCCAATTCGCGGAAAAAGTGGCCTACACCCTCCAGAGCCACGTCATCCCGGTCAAAATAGTAGCCCAGGGAGAGGTAGGTGTAGGAGGCCCGCAGGTGCAGGTTGACCAGGCGGTTCACGGCAGCCTCCACTTCGGTGGAATAATTCTGACGAATCTGGGAGGTCATGGTTGAGACGCAGTCTGGAGCTACCCGCAAAGAGACGGTGTTAGCTGGTCCTGGGAGCTGACGGCGGCGAGGTGATGGTCCCGGAGGCTGCGGCTGCAGATGAGGAGCGGTGGAAGCTAACAAAGGGAGGCCCCAGGTCTGTTCCGTCCAAACACTGTTGAAGCAAGACACAGATCCACGGGATCTCCGAAGGCTGCTGCCTGGAATATTCTTAAGACAAGTCCTTCTGCTGACACAAATAATTCCAGTCAGACCAAATTAGACTGAATCAATGCCCATGTTTACTACAGTGCTCCTGGGTGGCTGAGAAAGCTTGACGGGGAAAGAAAGAGAGACAGAGTGGGGGGACATGCACAACCCAAAGACCACCTATTTTTAAATTTTTAATAAATTTTAATAAGTACTGTAATTCTTCAAATTATGACAGGACCAATATAAGATATATACCTACTTTATATACTACTTCTTTTAAAATTACTTTATTTTGTGTGCATGTGTGTGGATCTATGTATGTTTCAGGTCAGAGGACAACTTTGTGGGAGTCAGCTCTCACTTCCACCATGTGGATTCTAGGTCTCAGGCAGGCAGACTTGGCAGCCAGTCCTCTACTCTGAGCCATCTCAACAGATGCTCTGTGACATTTCTCTAATGCTTGCTAACGTGTTTTGTTTTGTTTGTTTCCCAAAAAAGTTGGCAATTAGACTTCAAAGAATAAGCAAGCAACAGTAACAAAATTTTATTTATTTGCTTGGTTATTTTATGTCTATTTTACTCATTTATTTTATGTGCATTGGTGTTTTGCCTGCATGTATGTTTGCGTGAGGGTGTTGAATCCACTGGAACTGGAGTTACAGACAGCTGAGAGCTACCATCTGGGTGCTGGGAATTGAATTCAGGACCTCTGGGATAGCAGCCTGTACATTTAACCTCTGAGCCATCTCTCTAGTCCCCCATAATTTTATAATAGTGTTTCGTGATTTACTTTTATGTCTGCCTTTCCTTTGAGGAAAATAATTTTGGTTCTCTGATGGAGGAAGGTCATTGGCTAATAAAGGAACTGCCTTGGCCCATTTTGATAGGCCATCCCTTAGGTAGGTGGAGTAGGCAGAACAGGACTCTGGGAGGAAGAGGAAGTGAGGTCAGAGACTCCACAGCTCTCTCGGGAGCAGACGCCTCAGAGAGAGACGCCATGCCCCGCTCCCGGGATGAAGCTCCGACCCAGGATGGACATAGGCTAGAATCTTCCCGGTAAGTGCACCTTGGGGTGCTACACACAGATGATTAGAAATGGGCTAAATTAATATGTGAGAATTAGCCTAGAAGAGAATGGGCCAAGCAGTGTTTAAAAGAATACAGTGTCCGTGTAATTATTTCGGGGCATAAGCTAGCCATGTGGGCGGCCGGGTGTGGGGGACGCAGCCCTGCCGCCCCATACTACTACAGGTTGGCGCCCAACGTGGGGCTCGAACCCACGACCCTGAGATTAAGAGTCTCATGCTCTACCGACTGAGCTAGCCGTTTTTATTTTATTGGTTAGAGGATAGGTGGGAGGAGTAAACAGAACAGAACGCTGGGAGGAAGAGGAAGTGAGGTCAGAGACTCGACCGCTTTCCTCTCGGGAGCAGACGCCTGAGAGAGATGCCATGCCCCACTCCCGGGATGAAGCTCCGACCCAGGATGGACTAGGCTAGAATCTCCCCGGTAAGCGCACCTTGGGGTGCTACACACAGATGATTAGGAATGGGCTAAATTAATATGTGAGAATTAGCCTAGAAGAGAATGGGCCAAACGGTGTTTAAAAGAATACAGTGTCCGTGTAATTATTTCGGGGCATAAGCTAGCTGGGCAGGCGGCTGGGGTGTTGGGGACGCAGCCCCGCCGCCACCCTTATTACTTCAGTTCTCCATCTTCTGTAATAATAAAGCTCCATTTTAAAGCAAAGTTTAGGTCTAAAAAATTACACAAATGAAAAATGCCATTCAAGTAAAAGCATGTGTTGTATTTGGCATATAAATATTTTATTGATATTAATACATCTATGAAGAAAAAGACACTGTTTTTATCTGAGAAAGGGTGTTTTACATCAGAAATTAGCAAATGCTTTAAGATGAATTATTTCTGTGTAAAACTGGTAAAGCATTAAAAAGAAGTATTAAAGATATATACTAAAGCCCAAACCAAAACTCTCTCCTAAAAGTAATTACATTAAAAAGATAATTGTGATAAAGTTTCTTTAAACTGGTGACTTTCTATGATTTTATTTATCAGTATAAAACTTTGTTGTAAAATGGTCCCAATGCGAGATGGAGGAAGGACAGATATGAGAGCAAGGAAAAAGATATCTTGATTGAGGGAGTTATTGTTGAGTTAGCAAGAAACCTGGCTCTAGAAAAATGCCCAAGAACCCACTGGGATGAACCCAGCTGAGACCCTAAGCAATAAAGGAGAGGGTGTCTGAACTGACCTTACCCTGAAGTCAGACTGATGATTATCTTAAATATCACCATAGAATCTTCATCCAACAACAGATGGGAACAGAGGCAATGACCCACATCAGAGCACTGGACTGAGTTCCCAAGATCCAGTTGAAGAGTGGGGGGGAGTGAGAGTATGAGCAAGGAATTCAAGACCATGAAGGGGTCATCCACTGAGACAGTTTGCCTGAGCTAATGGGAGCTCACCAACTCCAATTGGACTGGGAGTGAATGAGCATTGGAACAACCAAGCCCCCCCCTCCCGCCCCGTGAAGGGGGTTGACATCTGGGCAGACTGAGGGGCCACTGATAGTGACAGCGGGATTTGTCTCTACTGCATACACCGGCTTCATGGGATCCTATTCTCTTTGGATGTAAACCTTGCTCAACCTAGATATAGTAGGGAGAGCCTTGGACTTTCCACAGGGTGGGGTGCAAGGCACTCCCTTAGGTTTGGAGGGGTGGGGGCAGGGTCTGTAAAGGGAGAGGGAGGGGACTGTCAGGAGGAGAGACAGTGGGAATTTGGATTGATATAAAAGAAAAAAATAATAAAAAACAGCCACAATGTGAAAACAAATTAAAGCACGGGCTGTTGCAATTGAGGTGGAGGCTGTTAGCAGCAAGTCTGCCCACACCCCACTACTCCCACCACTGTTAGTACCAAAAGTGCTCCATGGAATACCTAGCCTGGGGCTCTGAGTAAAATGATTCCTAAGTCACTATCCTAGACACCATGGAGGGATGTTTACACAAAGCTACTTCAGTGAAAAAGAGTATGAGATAATATATCAAGACATCACAGCATAAATAGACTGCCTGTGTTTTGACTACAGCCAGTTATTTTAAGCAAATACTTTTTTGATTAGTTGTCTATACATAGCATTTACCCTTTCCCCCCGGCAACTACTGATATAGTTCCATTGGACTATATGATCTCCAAGAGCTTCATTATATTAATTTTGCACATTCTACAAATATCTTTGGCATTTAGTTGTACATTAAATATCACAATTTAACTCACAGATTTTAACCAAAACAGTGACCTCTGACCCCTGCTATTACAAATCAGAACTGGATAAAATATATATTAAAACACTATCTCAAGACTTTACAAACTGAGCACAATGGACAAATTGTAGCATGGACTCAAAAATTAAAGAATCACAGGGCTAGAGAGATGGCTTTTGCAGTTAAGAGTACTAGCTGCTCTTTCAGAAAACCTGGGTTCAATTTCCAGCAACTACATGTTTTGTGAAATTATCTGCAACTCCAGTCCCAAGGGTCCAATGCCCTTTTCTGGCTTCTGCAAACAGTGCGGGCACATGGTGCACTATCACACACACACACAGAGAACATATAGAAAAGTGAGTTTTCCCTTTCCCTCTTTTCTCCTGTGGCTTTTCTTTAAGGGAGAAATTGAACTGCAGAGCTTCTTAGCAGCACTTATGCAGGGTGTTAAAACTATCTTTCTGCACAGAACTGATAAAAAGATACCTCTTAAAAAAAAGCTGGAGAAGAGAATGACCCCAGAAATGAGTAAGAGGCTCCCAAAGAGACAAGTTACCTGTGAGTTGTGTGTACATGAGGCAGGCCTAAGGCAAGAAGCACTAACTTCAAGAACTGAATAAAGGCATCTAACCTTTACTCCTCCGCTCTTCTGAACCAGGTAACTCCTTGTTCTGTTCTGTGCAATGTAGGATGTTAATCTCCAGTGACTCCAGATCCCAAGGGACCACACAAGCTGGATGTATATATGGAGGTATGAGTGATGTATAGATCTAAATTGACATTGACAAAGATCTGGAAAGGTAAGAAACCCTGTCTGCAGACAGGATTTTTTTTTAATTTATTTATTTATTAAGGATTTCTGCCTCCTCCCCACCACCGCCTCCCATTTCCCTCCCCCTCCCCCGATCAAGTCCCTCTCCCTCATCAGCTAAAATTTGCAGTCGAAAGCTAATATGATTGGTCATCTGTAAAAATATCAATAATCATTTAAAATAACACTTTTTAGGCTTTTACAAGACTCATATCTAAACAATGAATAATCAAAAAGTCCTAAACACAATAAAATGAGTCTAAAAATGAAGGATCAGTCAAAAGTGTCTACCAAGATGAGATGTTTGTTAAGGTGGTTAGACAAAGGCTTTCAATTAGGTAAAATTGAACACATGAAACAAAAGAAGAAAAATAATTCATTTGGCAAAGGAATGAAATTATATAAAGAGAACAAACAGACGATGGAATCAAAATTACTTCTTTGAGGAACTTTTAAAAAATCCTAAAATGTATATGGAACAGTAATAAGCCTGCAATAGCAAAAGCCATCTCAAGCAAAAAGAAAAACAGAAGGATAACTTTAAAATATACTACACAGTCATAGTTATCAAAGCAACACAGTACTACCACAGAATAGACACATAGATTATGATGGTTACGTCATAAATTTGACAGGATGTAGAACCACCCAGGGATACAAACTCTGGGTATTCCTGTGAGAAATGACCTAGATTAGGTCAGCTTCTGGTCACGCCTTTCAGACTGATACAAGTTTCCCACCATCCTCCTCTCCACACTGTCTTCCTGCGTAGCCACTAAGTGTTGCCCACTAACTGCACAGGTCCTGGGCCACACTCCAGCCTGAAGACTACACATGGCAGAAGAGTAATTCTCCAAAGGAAAGCCATTGATGATGCATTTTCAGTTGCCAGTATTAATCGGATTGCTTTCATGACATTGCTTCCTGTGTCAAATGTGCAATTTGTCACTTGCTTCAACCTTTAACTGACCTTACAGGTTACTGATACTCATTTTCAGCATTATGCATCTAAAAACAAATTATTTTTGGACTTTAGTTCTTAAACAAAAAGATAGTTCTCTTTTTGTCCTCTGCCTCTTCTTCCTAAGTACTAGGATTATAGATGCAAACCACCATGCCCAACATAGTTTGATAAACATTTAAAGAACTTTCTTTTTCATATGTGTATATATGTGTGTATACATCTATAAGTGTATTGTCACATGTATGCAAATGCCTGTGGAAACTGTAAAAAGTTTTGGATCCCCTTTGTTAGAGTCAGAGACAGTTCTGAGCTGCCCTGTGGGAGAAGAGCAAGCACTTTCAACCACCAGATTATGTCTTCAGGCACTTGATAAACCTTTTTATAAATCTTGGTATGGGTTTTGGTTTTTGTCTGTTTCTAGTGTTGTTACTGAGATGATAATATGGTTTTCTTTTTTATGTTGATATGATACAATCACAGTCATTAAGACATATTAAGCCAGCATTTCAGTGCTTGACTAAGCCTTCAATTTATCAGGAGGCACTATCATTTTTATAAATTGCTACACTCAGTATGCTACTTTTTTATGGTTTTTCAAGATAGGGTTTCTCTGTGTTCTGTCTGTCCTGGAACTCGCTTTATAGACCAGGCTAATCTCGAACTCACAGAGATCCTCCTACCTGTGCCTCCTGAGTGCTGGGATTAAAGGTGTGCACCACCACTGCACTTGTATGTAGGTACACCACTTGCTTGCCTGGTGCCCAAAGAGATCAGAAGAAAGTATCATATCCCGAAGAGGAATGCACCAGAGGAATCACTTCCCCCTTTTGTCTAAATAAGAGAGTTCCAACCCCAATACAAAACTATATATAATAAGAACAGATATCAAGTATAAAAATTAGAATTATTGCCGGGCGGTGGTGGTGCACGCCTTTAATCCCAGCACTCGGGAGGCAGAGGTAGGCGGATCTCTGTGAGTTCGAGACCAGCCTGGTCTACAGAGCTAGTTCCAGGAGAGGCTCCAAAGCCACAGAGAAACCCTGTCTCGAAGAAAAAAAAATTAGAATTATTGGGGCTGGAGAGATGGCTCAATGATTAAGAGCACTGCCTGCTCTTCCAGAGGTCCTGAGTTCAATTCCCAGCAACCACAGGGTGGCTCACAACTATCTACAGTGAGATCTGGTGCCCTCTTCTGGCCTGCAGGCAGACATGCAGGCAGAGCACTGTATACATAATCAATAAATAAACCTTTAAAAATTAGAATTACAACCAGCATGAACAATATTAAACAAGAAACACATGGTAAATTTTAATAATTATTCTATCCTAAGGAGTCTAGGTCTTGTATTGGAAATGGCTTGGCTAAGTCATGAGAGGAAAGTAACTACAACTATCTAATCTTCAACCCCATCGAAGGCCTGAGAAGGGAGAGAATATTTCTTGAGTAGGAAGGGAGTGTCATCAAGCAGCTTCCAAAATATGCAATAGATGACAGAGAAAACTGCCTACCTGGGCTGTCACCCAAAGTTTTATTTGCAATGTAGGGGCAACCAACTTTGGCTAAGGCCTAGAGTAACTGACAGACCATTTGTAGAGGAAGGAAAATTTTCAAAACTGTCTTACCCTGTCTTGGCAAGGTTTTTCAGTCTTTTTTCTTGTATTTTACTTGTCCTGTCCAGATACTGCATTTTATCAGTGATCGAGGCATGTGCATTTTTTTGCCCAAAGGTCAGTTTTTCCAAGAAGAAAACAAGCTCCAAGTGGAGTGTCTTCAGTGCTCAACATTCTCTCAGGAATAGATGGGTGCTGCCAGGAGCAATCGTATCTCACATCAGCAGAATCCTAAGTTATTTGAATGCCATATTCTACAGTTCTTTGAAGTGCAGAGTACCATCTCTGCATATCTAAAGAACCTGATTAATCTAACTACAAGTATGACAAACATGGGTGACTATTGACCTATATAATACTTAATACCTATATAACTTAAAGAATAAGACTTCATATTAGAATATTAAACAATCTTTAAGCAGCTGTGTAGCAAATGAGGACAATGACCTCTAAATGTAAACAATGTCTAAGTATCTTGATTAGAGGTGAAAATGAGCCATGATGTTCAAGACAGCAGACTGTGGCAGGGAAAGGGTCCTAGGCCCTGGCAGGTGGGTCGCAAGCAGGCGAGAAATGTGCCCAGGCTGGCAGCCCGGGAGCACAGTTGCGGGTGCAGGGGGGTGTCTCTGTAAGCATGGACTTGTTCCCACGTTGGGCAGCAGCTGAAAAGGAACACACCTGCAGAGGAAGGGGAACGTGAATCAAATCATCCCTTACTAGCTCCGAATAGGGTATAAGAAGGTGCTCTTTATTAAAGAAGAACTCACGGATCACAATGAGGAACAGGAACAGAATCCACATCCAGGTGTGTAGAGGGGAGAGAGAGCACAGCACTTTTTGGTACCCAAGGCCACGCCTCTCAAAGACCATTGGCTAAAGGAGGTTCCCATCAATATCCCCTCCATCTGGAGCTATGGATGGTTGTGAGCCTTCATGTAGTACTGTGAACCAAACCCAGGTTCTTTGTGTTTTTTATTTGTATTTTTTAATTAATTAATTTATTTGTTAAAGATTTCTGCCTCCTCCCCGCCACAGCCTCCCATTTCCTTCCCCCTCCCCCAATCAAGTCCCCCTCCCTCATCAGCTCGAAGAGCAATCAGGGTTCCCTGCCCTGTGGGAAGTCCAAGGACCACCCACCTCCTTCCAGGTCTAGTAAGGTGAGCATCCAAACTGCCTAGGCTCCCACAAAGCCAGCACGTGCAAGTAGAATCAAAAATCCATTGCCGGGCTGGAGAGATGGCTCAGAGGTTAAGAGCATTGCCTGCTCTTCCAAAGGTCCTGAGTTCAATTCCCAGCAACCACATGGTGGCTCACAACCATCTGTAATGGGGTTTGGTGCCCTCTTCTGGCCTGCAGCATACACACAGACAGAATATTGAATACATAATAAATAAATAAATATTTAAAAAAAAAATCCATTGCCATTGTTCTTGAGTTCTCAGTAGTCCTCATTGTCCGCTATGTTCAGCGAGTCTGGTTTTATCCCATGATTTTTCAGACCCAGGCCAGCTGGCCTTGGTGAGTTCCCGATAGAACATCCCCATTGTCTCAGTGTGAGGGTGCACCCCTCGCTGTCCTGAGTTCCTTGCTCGTGCTCTCTCTCCTTCTGCTCCTGATTTGGACCTTGGGATTTCAGTCCGGTGCTCCAATGTGGGTCTCTGTCTCTGTCTCCTTTCATTGTCTGATGAAGGTTAATATCCAGGAGGATGACTATATGTTTTTCTTTGGCAAACCCAGGTTTTTTGAAAGAAAACAAGTGCAATTAACTGCTAAGCTATCTCTCTAGCCCCCAACAGTGTTATTCTTTTATTCTCTACTCTTTTGTGTGTTAAGTACTGGAAACTAAATCTAGGGCCTCGTGTGCTAGAAAAGCTGGGCAAGTACTCTACCACTGAGCTATACCACAACACTTTTTTATTTTTGGTGTTTTGAAACAGTGTCTTGCCAAATTGCCTTTAACTCACTCTGTAGTCCAAGAAAGACTTATCCTTCTGACTTACTCCTGAGGAAATAAAATAAGGCTTACACCACCAGCCCCAGATACTCCACTACTTTTTAAAGCTTAATTGTTCTACTCTCTTCTGATAAGTGTCCATGCCTCACATATGCAGCAGGTGTCTTTATGTCTCTTTTATCTCTATCTGGTTTTGTTTCATATATTTTGAAGTCCCATTGGTAGGTATATGCACATTTAAAGTTATTACTTCTTTTGCTGGGCTACCTATTTGCAATTGTGTTGTGTCTCTTTTACTCAATAGTCTTAATACTTCCCCTTCAGTGTAAGCTGTCCAAATTCATGACCTGGAAGTATTCCATCTCACATTCCTGAGTTACATATCTTAATCTAATTTAGTCAGAAAATCTAATAGTTTACATGTTTCTAAAAACAGATCTATTGAACTTAGAACAAGTTGAGAACTGTGTGACTAAAGCACACAACCCCCACGTACAAGGCTGTTTCACATCACCAAAAAGGAGAAGTTTTAGAAAGGGTTCTGTGAACTAGTTTATTGAGTGTATTGAAATGGAATATGGTGCCTTATGCTATTCCTCTACATTTGAAGGAGCTCCAGCCTGTTTCCTTCTTTATACTTCCTCAGCACTAACCTTTCTCCATAAGAAATAATTATCACAGTGACACCCCCAATCCTTATATCTCTCTCTGTCTCTGTCTTTTTCTCTCTCCTCTCTCTGTCTCTCTCTGTCTCTTCTCTTTCTCTCTCTGTCTCTCTGTCTCTCTCTCTGTCTCTCTCTGTCTCTGTCTCTGTCTCTCTCTCTCTCTCTCTGTCTCTCTCTCCTCTTTCTCTCTCCCTCTCTGTCTGTCTCTCTGTTTCTCTTTCTGTGTGTGTCTCTCTCTGTCTGTTTCTGTCTCTCTCTCTCTCTGTCTCTCTGTCCCTCTGTTGCCCCCCCCCACTCCCTAAATGCCAACCCAAATTCCTGAGGGAGCCAAGATCTACTTGATATCTATTTCTGTATCTGTGGGTAGTAGAGAATTTTGTCAGGTTGTTTTTAGTCCTAACAAGGCAGCATACACCAATATAACTAACTGGCTGTGTCACTGGTGGAGAAAATTGTATGCCCTCCCTACCTACTCATGGCTGTTATGTTTCTTGCAGAGCCCTTTTCAAAAACAACAAAAAGAAAAACTACAAACCAGAAAACAGCCCTTACAGTCAAGAGAGAGGAAGTGTCTTTGGTGAGATTTGGCAGAGAAGGACAAAAAGTGGAACGTCCCTGCTGAGTCCCAGCTCTTTCTTCTGGGATGTGAGGATTATAACACCTGCCTTAGGGGTTTGTTCTGAGAGTGAACTAAGATTAATGATATGGTTCAGTGGGTTAGGGCATTTCTTGCCAAGCCTGGATGACCTGAGTTCTCTCCCCAGGACACACAAGTGGAAATAGGGAACTGACTTCTTCAATTTGTACTCTGGTTTTCACGTGCATTACAATAATAAATAAGATACACTAAAAATAAGATAGTCTAGTATGCTATAAAACATTTCATGCTAACTATTAGGATTCACTTCTCTATGTACCAACAAGATTTATCACCTTACTATTTTTGTTGGTCTTTGAAAAGTTGGTACTTTTATATTTCCTTCAAATTCTTTAACTTTAGAGAAAGACAGTTGGCATTTGAGGATATTCCCCACTGATGTTGGGGACTGAACCCAGGGCCTTGCAGTGCAGGCAAGTCTGCCACTGAGCTAAATCTCAAGACCTCGGGAAATTATTTTAAACTTCTTTATCCTTTCTGTTTACTGCTCTGCTTTCCATCTTCAATGTGGGTGATTAAATCCACCCACATTATTCTCAAAAAATTCATATTAATTGAATGGTATTTTAAGCTTACAGAGTATTTTCATAAACACATATGGGGCATTTTATCTTGTAGAAACTAAAATTGAAAGCTAAAAATCCCCTGCTTTTTCTAGAATGCACTAACCCTAAGTACCAGTTCTTGAATAAATACTAAATCTTAAGTTCTCAGATTTCATATCCACTCATTTTAAAGTTTACAATAAAGTCTGTGTGGTTTTTAAAAAAGTTTTATTTATCAATTATGTATACAGTGTTCTGCCTGCATATACACCAGGTCTCATTATAGATTGGTGTGAGTCACCATGTGGTTGTTGGGAATTGAACTCAGGACCTTTGGAAGAGCAGTCAGTGCTCTTAACCGCTGAGCCATCTCTCCAGCCCTGTCTGTGTGTTTTTTGAATATGTGAGTAATAAAAATAACTAAAATGTAATTATATTTTTAATTGGCATGGATTACACTGAATTTAAAATTATTATTATTGTGTATGTGTGCATACCTGTGTAAGTTTATATGCACCATGTGTGTGCAGGAGGCCAGAAGATGGAAGCAGATCTGCCTAGAAATGGAGTTACCAGCAGCTGTGAGCTGCCGTGTAGTTCTTAGGAACTGAACCTGGGTCCTCTGCAAGAGCAGTATACATTCTTAACAGCCGACCCATCTCTCCAGTCCTACTATGAGTTAGCAATATATCTTTGAACATTAACCCCCATGTGCCTGTATAAATATGACCACTGGTAGAAACTTTATAAAGTACTATTGAAAACATACTCTGGGCCAGTGAAATGCCTCAGCAGATAAAGATTCTTGCTGTGCAAACCTGACAACCTAGTTCAATCCCTCATTCTCACCAGAAGGAGAGAACTGACTCTCAAAAGTCTCCTCTAGTTTCCACACATGTAACTAGTACATATACACTTGTACACACTCATCATGCACACTCATAACAATAGTAAATAAATGTCATTAAAAAACACTCTAGGAAGTTGTTTTTCTAAGAACAAAAAATACAAATCTGCTTAAGTTTGTTTTATGTACATTTTTTCAAAGTAGAAATCTTCCTCAATTCTTTGTGCTTGCATTTAAATAAATAGAAGTTCTATGAATTCTGTGATTGGAAGAGAAACACAGAAATATATTCACAGTGACTAAGAATTTTAAAGTCGGGTGGTGGTGGTGCACACCTTTAATCCCAGAACTTGGGAGGCAAAGGCAAGTGGGTCTTTGTGAGTTCTAGTATAGCCGTGGCTACACAGAAAAACCCTGTCTCAAAAAAAAAAAAAAAAGAAAAAAAAGAAAAAAAAACTTCATATGTGAAAGACAAAAATGCTTTTATATATTAGTTATTTCTATTTGGAATAATTTGGAAATAGAAATATTTATAATTTTGTTTATGAGTGAAATGATATCAGTATTCTTTTTGGTCACTATTAATCTTCATGATAGGAAGCTGGAGAGAGAGCTTGGTGGCTAAGAGAACTTGTTGATCTTGCAAAAGACCTGGGTTCAGTTTCCAGCACTCACATGTTAGCTCACAACCATGTATAACCCTGTTCCAGGGGATCTGACACCCTTTTTCTGGTCCCTCCCAGACACTACATCCATGTGGTGCAGGAAAACAACATAAAGTAAAATAAGTAGACCTTTAAAAACCCAAACCAAAACATCTTATGGTCTGGTTGAGTATAGATAGCAGTTGGTAGGGTATTTAACTAGCATACATATGCCCTGGAACCATCCCTAGCACTGGATAAACTAGAAGTAGTGATGCTCACTTAGAATCCAGAACTCAGGAGGTGAAGGCAGAAGGAGCAGATGCTCAGGAACACCTTTCGGCTACATAGGGAGTTTATGACCTGTCTGGGCTAGAGACCTGTCTATAAATAATTACGTAAGTAAGGAAGTAAATAGAGCCTCATGAAAATATTTTTAAATTCACCCAAAAATATGAGTTTTAAAGAAAAGGGTTTTTTTATATTTTTATATAGTATTTTAGTTTATCCTTTAGAATAAACTCTAGTTTAAAGCTATGGATGCATTTCAATCGTACAGCATTTACCTATAATATGTGAGGCCTTGACGTCAGTGAAATCAAACAATTCTGTGATTTTTTGAGAGTGTTGACTCATTGTCTTCCAGCATCTAGGTTACTGTCAGGAAGTCCAATGCAATTCTGCTTATTTATCTCCTTGCTATGTCTTCCCAGGAGCTTCGGGGTATGCACTCCACTGTTCTGATGGGTTACTGTCCTTCATCTCAGTGTTACACGGTAGCTTTATCACCTTCTTGAATTTTGTTTTGTTGTTGTTTTAGTAAAATTTATTTTTTAAACCAGTTTCTGTTTCCCAGCAAAACTGAACAAAAACCACAGAGTTTCCATATATCCTCGCCTCCTCAGACACACCAGCCTCAATCTCTGTCAACATTAGAAGAGTACTTTTGTTACAACTGATGGACACACATTGCTATCATCTACAGTTTTCATGAAGACTCACTTTTGATTCTGTATATTTTAAGAGACTTGAAATGAATAATAACATGTAACTACTATTGGAGTATCGCACAGAATCATTTCCCTGCCCTAAACATCCTCTATACTTTGTCTATTCCTCCTTATTTCCCTTGAAAACCACTGGTCATTTGTCATTTTTTTTTTTTACTTTTGCCTTTTCTAGAACGCCATGTATGTTGAAATAAGGAGCGGCGGGCTGCGTCCCCGGCACCCGGCCGCCCCCACGGCTAGCTTTACCCGAAATAATTACACGGAAACTGTATTCTTTTAAACACCGCTTGGCCCATTTCTATCTAGCCTCTTCTAGGCTAGCTCTCCCTGGACTAGCCCATTTCTAATAATCTGCTGTAGCCCTCCAGCTGGCTTACCAGGAATGATCTTAACCTGCCTCTGTCTGGAGTGTGAGTGACTCAGCTTCTTTCTCCCAGCCTTCTGTTCTGTTTTCTGCACCCACCTAAGGGTGGGCCTAGCAGTTTCTTTATTGCTTAACCAATGAAATCAACAGATTGATATATGACACTCCCCCATCACCATGTAGTTCAAATCATATAATTGCCTTTTCAAATTGGCCTCATTTACTTAGTAAAATGCATTCAAGGCATCTTTGTGTCTTTCCCATCTTTTAGATTCTTTCT
The DNA here is from genome assembly GCF_018167655.1 of Microtus oregoni. Lineage (NCBI taxonomy): Eukaryota > Metazoa > Chordata > Mammalia > Rodentia > Cricetidae > Microtus > Microtus oregoni. The sequence continues at coordinate 2,968,740 of NW_024544720.1, forward strand.
AGTTCGAAGCAAATAAGAGCAAAGTGGCAATAAGCATCTATATTTGAGTTTTGTGTAGATATTGTTTTTAAACCACATGACTAAATAGGCAAAGAGTAATTTTTTAATAATTCATTTGTGCTTTATGTGCACTGGTGTTTTGCCTGCATGTATGTCTGTGTGAAGGGGTTACAGTTGTTTGCCATGAGGTTGCTGGGAATTGAACCCAGGTCCTCTGGAAGAGCAGTCAGTGCTCTTAACCACTGAGCCATCTCTCCAGCCCCTGCAAAGAGTAGTGTTACAGGATTACATAGCAGGGATTGGTGTAGGAGGTTCTTCTGTCCATGTGTTGCTTTCATTGGCTAATGAATAAAGAAACTGCTTTGGGCCTGATATGGCAGAACTTAGGTAGGCGGAGGAGACAGAACTGAATGCAGAGTGAGAGAGACGCCGCCATGGATCTCCTGCCTAGGACGGACCCTGGTTAGAGTCTTGGCAGTAAGCCACAGTCATGTGGCGATACACAGATGAATAGAAATGGGTTAAATTAAGATGTAAGAATTAGCCAATAAGAAACTAGAGCTAATGGGCCAAGCAGTGTTTTAATTAATACAGTTTTTGTGTGGTTATTTAGGGTGTAAGCTAGCTGGGCGCCTGGGACAAACAAAGGGCCACCCTCCTCATGTAACAAGGGATATGTTAAGTCTTATAAGAAACTTTTTAAACTGGTTCTACCAATATACATCCATGGTGGTTTGAATAGGTATGGCTCCCATAGACTCCCATAGACTTGTGTGTTTGAATGCTTGGCTCATAGGGAGTGGAAGTATTAGGAGATGTGGCCCTGTTGGAGGAAGTGTGTCACTGTCAGGGAAGGCTTTGAGATCTCATATGCTCAAGCTATGTTCAGTCTCCTTCTGATGCCTATAGATCAAGATGTGGAATTTCAGCTCCTTCTCCAGCACCATATACATGCCACCATTCTTCTTGCCATGATGATAATAGACTAAACTTCTGAAATGGCAAGTCAGCCCCAATTAAATGTTTTCCTTTATAAGAGTTGCTGTGGTCATGTTGTCTCGTCACAGCAATAAAACTTTATCTAACACAGCATCTCAACCCACAATAACTGAGAGTTCCCATTGCTTCTCACCCTCTTCAGCATTTAGTGTTAATGTTTTGAATTTTGGTCACTTTGATAAGTAGTAGTTCTCAATGTTGTTTTAATATCCTGTTCCTTATAACATATGATACTGTACACCATTTCATATTTATTTTCCACTTCTTTTGTGAAATATTTGATTGTGCAGGTTTTCTCAGTTTTGAATTAGGTAGTTTTCTTATGCTTGAGAATTATTTGTATATGTTGAATAACCAGCCCTTTATCAGATATGTTCTGATACTGATAATGAACAAGGGTTGTCTCTCAATTTATGACTTTTCTGTTCATCCTCTTAATAGTATCTTTAAAAATATTTATTTTTATTCATGTGTACATCATGTCTGTGTATGTTGTGCATGTGTGTGTGTGTGTGTGCGTGCATGCGTGTGATGTGCGTGTGCGTGTGCGTGCGTGTGTGCATGCCAGTGGCCACAGAGGTCAAGGAGGGCATCCGGTCCCCTGGAGTTGAAGTTACATACAGTTGTGTATCACCTGATGTGCATACTGGAAATTAAACTCTGATCCCCTGTAAGAGCTGTGAGTGCTCTCTACTTTTTTTATTCTGATTTCCTGGGGGTTACTTAAATATTTAGCCACAGTTCTCTTTGTATTTCACTGTAACTGGCTCTAGATAAATAAGTGAGCAGCCTTTTAGGCATTAAGACTTTACTTTGCTTATTTACAATTTACCAAAAAAACACCAGTACTCACAGTTCACTAGTGTGGATTAAATATTGGAACCATGTGTTCTACATTCCTGTAGTCTTCCCTGATTTAATATACCTGCCTTAAATACAACCTATATACAGGTTCATAATCACAACAGGCAGTGAGATATCACCCTGGGTGGGTGTGACAAAATCAAAGGAGCTTTTAAAGATGAAATATTAGAGAAACTCGTGAGTTTGTTGCCTCGGGGCCTCTGGGAACTGAAGCAAGGATCTCCATCCTATAATTTCCAAAATGCAAATTCTGTAATGAATCAAAGATCTTGAGAGAGGATGACTCTGAACCTTTCTGAGACTCATAGCCCCAGTCACACCCCAGTTTTAACTTAGTGAAGCCTTAGCATAAGAACCAACTGCCCTGCACAAAAACTGTGGGATAATTTTTTAAGGTTTTGCTTTGCTCACTCAATGCTGGGGGTCAAACCCAAAGCTTCCTGAAAGTTCATCATGTGGCATACCAATGAACCATACTCACAGGCTGTTAGTTTGACAATTTGTTCTACAATGTGATTAATACTATCAACTTGATTGTATTGAGATGCTTAAGAGATTAGTAAAGTCCTCTAACAGATGAGTGGCATGTGAGATGACAACTAAGGGGTCAAAGACTTACACTAAATGTAAGTCACACTGCCAATCAAGCTGGGAGTCCAGATGGAGCAAAAACATAAGGAGGAAGCCAGCAGGAATGGGCATACTCTTTCTCATTCGCCACTTCTGGCGTTCATGACACCTTGCTCTGGATTTGCTATATGATGCTCTGCCTCATCATAGACCCAGAAACAATGGAGCCATCTTACTAAAGACAGAAATCTGGGAAATGGCTAACCAGGATAGTTGTAAGTCCATTTCTATCAAATTCTTTGTGCATTATAAAGTGTTTCACTTTGCCTATGAGAAAAATACTATTTTCACAAGCTGAAGACTGTTACCTCTAATCTTTGGGTTGTTTGCTCCCCGTCCACAGGTGTGTATATATATATTTTTAAAATCCTACATATGTTGATGAACACTTTGTTCACAGACTTCAGAGGGAATCTTTGCCAGTCTCAGTTTTTTTCTCTTTGCAGCTTCAGACTTTTTCCTTGTAGATTCTAGCAACCCAGACGCCACCCCAATTTCAAATCTGGGTGCTTCCTCAGAGAGGAGGATCAATGGACTCTAACTGAGTTCCATCACTGCATGCCATGGCCTGAAAACTCGAGGTAAGATGAGAAAATTCTAAAGATAATCTTACCAGTGCTATCTTGTATCCATCACTGTCCTTTGTTATTTTTGCTTGATATCTTGAACTATCATTCCATGTACATCTCCTGTTTTATTTTTTTATTTGTTATTATTATTTTGGTTTTCAAGACAGTGTTTTGTGTAGCCTTGGCTGTCCTGGAACTCACTCTCTAGACCAGGCTGTCCTCAAACTCAGAGATTCACCTGCTTCCTCTACTTTCCAAGTGCTGGGATCAAAGGCATGCACCACCACTGCCCTTTACTTGGAAGGATAAATCTAGCTCCTCTTACTTCATTTTCACTGAGTGGAATTCTAGTGCTATACTTTAGACTTGATTTTTTACATTTATTCAGTGTGTGTGTATCCATGTGTGGGGGTGTATATGTATGTGTATACTCCCCAGTGTACACAGATGTGGAGGCCAGAGGGTAACAAAAGTAGTTTTCTTCTATTGTTTTCCACCTTATTTCTTGTAGACAAGAGTCTATCACTGAACCTACTGCTTGCCATTTGTCATTTGCTAGGCTGACTGGCCATGAAGCTCCTGGAGTTTGCCTGAGTTTTAGGGTTATAGATGTGTGTTTCTAGGCTCAGCCTTTACATGGGAACTGGGGATACAAGCTCAGGTTTCCATGCATGCATAGCAAACACTTGACCTGCTAAGCCATCTTCTCAAGTCCCTCTCTGATGCATTTATCCAATTATTCTTTATCAATTAAAAATTGGGAGTCAAGTATCAGGTAAGAACCTGAATGATCAGTGAATCGGTGAAGAAGCAACCAGTGACCTCCTATCCCCTCCATTCCTCCATTCAAAAGGATTGAGATTCTTTCTAAAACCTGCCTTACTACTTCCTGTCTATCTGTCCTCAGTCCTCCAACACCCCTATGGTTAATTTTGGTCTGCTAGTGGCTAGCTCGGGCCTCTGATTCAAAGCAAACTTTATTGTCAGAATGTGATCAAAATATCACACAACACCTCTTCCTAGATTATCCAACTGGGTGAAGGCTGGTGAAATGTTTCCTCCTCTATATAGCCTAATCCTAACCTCTAAAAAGAAGAAGTAATTCTCTTTTTTATATTCCCATGAGACTCATTGTATTATATCATTATTTAATTTCTATAATATACATAATAGTTTGTCTCAATAACTTGATTGGATGACTCACTTTCCTGCTGGAATGTGTAAAGATGAGTATTGCCACCATTGACACTGGATAAATGTGTGTTTGTTTTCAGTGCACAGCACTGATTCACATGATTGCAGAAACTGAAGAGTCTCATGACCTACAATCAGTTGGAAAGGCAGGCAGTCAGGCATAGAGAAACCAGTCTTCCTTCTGCCTTTTTATCCTACTCAGTTCTCAATGACTTGGAAGGTCCCCACCCACCTAGGGGAGGATCAGCTGTTTTATCCAGTTATCTATTCAAATGCTAACCTCATCGGGAGAGATGCACCCCCCCCCCCATCCCTCACCACAGGGGCTTAAGAGAGCTGGCTGGTAGTCCCAGTGGCCCAGACTGACCAGTTCAGCTATCACCCAGACCCACATCCTAAGCTTTCAGCTGGCCTCCTAACATCTACCCCATCTATGACCTGCTGGAACTTGTGAAGGGACTGGTCCTGCAGGATCTCCATGACTAGGGACAACAGTGGGCTATCTAAGAGTTTTGGTGAGGGTCCAGAGATGATGGCCTTGAACCAGTCCTATGCCTCATTGCAATGACCATTTTGCTGGTGGGGCTGATTGGACAAGAGAGCATGTTAGTGACACACTGCAGCTCTGGATACCATTAGGATGAACAAAGAGTGTGCTAGAAACACAGAGGAGTGAGGGGGTATTTTTGTTTTTCTGTTTCTAATTAATATTTTGGGGGGAATTCCTCAGGGGGAGGTGCTTCAGGGATGAGGAGTGAATATGGAGGGATTGGGAATTGAGTGGGATTATGGTGAATGATGAAGAAATAAGTCACAAAATAATCCCATACCAGTTTAAAATTTATGATTAATAAAAGGGTTATTTATTTAAAGGGAAAAACTTACAGATCACTGTCCTAGACAACAATCCTCTGCATGACCAGGAAAGGAGTCTAGTAGCCAGAAGCAGAACCAGAAACAAGAGAGCAAGTGCATGGCTACCACTGCTTTTTAAGGCAAAAAGACCACACCCAAGTGGGCTGGTATCTTAAAGGCTAGCGGAAGGAGCTCCCGCAGTAGCATGATGTGATATTATACAAAGAATCAATAAAGAATTATGTTATTTAAAAAATGCCCTCTATAGAAGTAAGCTTTTCAGCAGTATTATGAACTACCCAACATAGGTAGTTATACTTATGAAGAATTAGAGATGTATTTAGATCACAGTTTTAGAAGTTTAAAGTTTAGCACCCTTAGGTTCATGGTAAAATGCTATCACTTGGCTACATCATTTTGTGACATGTATATCTACATGTACAGTAGATGTGTGGCAGAAGCAAATCAGGAGATGGCCTCCTTTGTAACAGTCCTCTCCTGAGAACTCAGGGAAGGGCAAAGCTACTCATGCCTCCAGTGTCCTAAGGTCCCATGTCATAAAGGCTCCACCACCCTCTAAAATCATCCTTGCAGCCAGCCTTTAACACATGAATGTTTGAGAGAATACAGACCATATCTGAACCACAGCCACATAGCTACACCAAGATGTTTAGTCAGCTCATTGGACATCCATGGCTCAGTCAAGGTAACACATAACCATCACAGCTACTTTTAAGGAATTCATAGCCTATGAAATAGGCATCTTTTGTTGATGTTGTTGAGGTTTCTTGTATCTGTTTTTTTTGTTTTTTTGAGATAGAGTTTCTCTGTGTAGCCCAGGCTGTCCTGGAACTCTGTAGGCCAGGTTAGTCTCTAACTCAAGTGATCTGCCTACTGAGTGTTGAGATTAAAGGCATGTGCCACCACCACCAAGTTGGAGTGGGCATCTTTAGAACAATAAACAGTCACAGTATCATTTTAAAGAAGTCTGAACAGGATGTACAGTGTATACAAAAAAGGATGAACAAAATAGAAAAATCTGCTAAAGAATTATTATCATTCCAATCTCAATTTGAGGGCTAACTAGGCCTCTAAAGTTGCTATCTGTAGGTAAAAGACTAGTTAAAAGAAATTTGACTCAGGGCTAGAGAGATAGGCTAAGCAGTTCTTAACTTCTTAAGGGTAGCACTGGCTGCTCTTCCAGAGGACTTGGGTTCAATTCTCAGCACCCACATGGCAGCTCACACCTCTCTGCAACTCCTGTTTAAGGGATCCGACGCCTTCACATAGACATACATGCAGGCAAAATACCAATGCGCGTAAAATACAAATAAATAATTTAAAAAAAGAAATTTGACTAGAGTGAAATATGGTTGGAAATTAGGTAAATGTGGAAAATATGATGTACTTTTTTTGGCAATGTCAAATAGTTTTGGCATGATAACTTCAATGGTTTATTTTTACTCGTTTACATTTGTTAAGGACTGAGGAAAAGTGATATAACTTTTCCCCCTAGTGGTAACTTTACCCCCTAGTATTTGCTGAGTGTGTTTATTCTACACTGGACAGGACTAAAATCTTGGGCCACATCATGAAAAGAAGTAGGCCTCGCTCCCACCTTGCTAGCTAATGGCCAACATAATTTATGAGGAGTAATGTAGAATATACACACAGAACACATAGCATGTAATCAATTTATTTTGCTAAGCCAAGTGAGTATTTATGATGCAGAGACATGGAGCAGAAATCAGGATATTTTCAGGACAATTTTAGCTTAGTTCTCATCATGGATGGCTTATGCATCTGCTCTGCTTGGAGGATGCAAAGGAATATATTATTGACTTCATCAGCATAGGAATGAAGGGCAGAAGGAAGAAAAAAGGAAGGAAAGCTACTGCTGCTCCCAAAGCAATTGAAGGTGCTTCTGCTCCACCTCCTGTTTCTGTCCTGCACACACTAACTGCTCTTTTTACTGTCCATTGTATTTAGCTCAGTTCAGCACTGGCTTGGAGTGACATTGAGTAGGCTTTGTTTACACAATGGAGTTTTTGTCTATCTGTAGAGAGCTGTGTTCAAAGAGAGGGAACCTCTATAGGAAGAATATGCAATTTTGATAAGCAACACAGCTAAGTGTGTTTGTGGTTTGGCGGCGGGGGGTGGAGAGGTGGGAGGCACGGAGCCGGGAGAGGATCTGTTGGATCCTGTTACTAAAGAATTGCTGCTAGCATTGCTTGTGTGTCAAAGAGATCTCAGGAGGAGTTTGCACAGCATATTTAAAGAGGAGAGGCTTGTTTAAGACTCTCTGCTCTAATCTCTTCCGTACAACTTTTTCCCTCCAATATATTCTTCCTCAAAGGGCAGAATCCGAGTCTGACACAATGTAAGAGAAGGGATTAGTATACTTTATAAACTGTTAGAGAGATTTAAAAAATAGCCTTTCAGAAAAAAAATAGCCTTTTAATTAACTAACACATAGCTCAAAGCCATAGAAATGCTTGCAAAATTGTTTCCTGTGGAGTGGTGGTGACCACAGAGAAGCAGAAGTAAGAAGGAAGCAGTGAGCCGAGAGCTCTTAGGAAATCTGGAGCAGGACTTTATAATATTTTTATTAATTTTTTAAAATCAGGCAGAGAAGCGCTTGGGAGGCAGAAGCAGGTGGATCTCTGTGTGTTCCAGGTCAGTCTGGTCTAAAGAGTGAGTTCTAGGACAACCAAGGCTACACGGTGAAAACCTGTCTGGAAAAAACAAAGAAAGCATACAGAGAAATTTTCTTCAGAAAATTAAATGCCTTTCAACAGCATATTACAAATCAAAATACACGAAGTTTGCCTATAAAATAATTTAACTCTGGCACTAAAATTACTTTCCTAGAACCATTTTGACTTTGAGAATTACCTACTGAAGAAAAGCTTTTCTTTAAAGGCTGTGGTTATATTGTGACTAAGAGATTTATAATCTGCCTCAGCAAGTTACTAAAATAGAAGTTGATGTAATTACCGTTCTTGCTCTTTCCATTTAACCCAAGGCATTGCTTAAAAGGCTAGATATCTTTATATCTAGACAGCTGTTACACAGAGAAACTCTGTCTCAAACAAACAAACAAACAAAACAAAACAACCTTCTCCCCCCCAAAAAAACCCCAAAAACCAGATATCTGTATATTTTAGATTATCAACAATATTCATATATTTAATTTTATATATGTGTATATTTTTAGATAATCTCATGTAGGCAGGCCTGGCTTCAAAACTGCTAATTAGCTGAGGCTAGCCTTGAACTCTTGCTTCTTGTAGTTGTTGAGATTGCACGTGTGTGTCTCCCCTCCTGGCTGTTACAGTTATAGACAGTAATATTCTGAATTATCAAAATAATTTTTAGTTAAAATGATTTGAACCTTTAAATTACTTTTGTAATTTATTTTGATGCTTTTTGTTCATTTTCAAATATTTTACTATCAAATATTAAATATTATTTTGAGTCAAAAAGAAACTCTGAATCTCCCTTAAAAACTAACAATCTGAAATTTAATATTAAAGTAATTGAAAGACTCTTTTTTTAAAAACTTTTTATTGAGAAAAAGCAAAAAATAGTTTCTGCCTCCTCCCAGCCTCCCTTTTCCTTCCCCCTCCTCCCACTCTTCTCCCCCTACCCCACTTCTCTCTCCCTCCCCTCCAGTCCAAAGAGCAGTCAGGGTTCCCTGCCCTGTGGAAAGTCCAAGGTCCTCCCCCCTCCGTCCATGTCTAGGAAGGTGAACATCCAAACTGGCTAGGCTCCCACAAAGCCAGAACATGAAGTAGGATCAAAACCCCGTGCCATTGTCCTTGGCTTCTCATCAGCCCTCATTGTTCGCCATGTGCAGAGAGTCCGGTTTTATCCCATGCTTTTTCAGTCCCAGTCCAGCTGGCCTTGGTGAGCTCCCAATAGATCAGCCCCACTGTCTCAGTGGGTGGGTGCATCTCTCGTGGTCCTGACTTCCTTGCTCATGTTCTCCCTCCTTCTGCTCCTCATTGGGACCTTGGGAGCTCAGTCCAGTGCTCCAGTGTGGGTCTTTCTCTCTATCTCCATCCATCACCAGATGAAGGTTCTATGGTGATATGCAATATATTTGTCAGTATTGCTATAGGATAGGGTCATTTCAGGTTCCCTATCCTCAGCTGCCCAAGGAACTAACTGGGGACATCGCCTTGGGCTCCTGGGAGCCACTCTAGGTTCAAGTCTCTTGCCAACCCTAAGATGGCTCCCTTAACTAAAATAATTGAAAGACTCTTTAATTATTTTTTATAAAAAACGTCTTTTAAATATTTTGTGTTAATATAACTTACCAAGTTGTAACATCAACTCATGAAAGGGTCAAAGCATTCTAAAGATAAAACGGTTGATTTATCAGGGTTGAGAAGTGGCTCAGCACTTAAGAGCACTTGCTACTCTTGCAGAAGACTCAGTTTTAGTTCGTAGCACTCACATCAGGCAGCTCGCAAATGCTTATAACTTGTTTTAAAGGATTGAGACATTCTTCTGGCCTCCATAGACACCTGCATGCATATGGTCCACATACATATATTCAAGCATACATAAGTACAATTTCTTTTAAAAAATACAACATTTTTTTAAAAAGTTTGACTTATGTTTTAAATTTCTTATTGTTTAACGCTTTAGGCTTTTTATATATTTGTATAGGTATGGTTGCATACACAAATCAGAACAAGAGGAAAAATATTCTCAATATTCTCTATTTACTATGTATGTTAAATATAGATTCTCTTTTAGAAATTTCTTTTAGTTTTGGTGTGTTAGTACATGCCTTTAATCCCATCACTCAGGAGGCAGAGGAAGACAGATCTCTGTGAGTTTGAGGCCTGTCTGGTCTATAGAGTGAGTTCCAGGACAGGCAGGGCTGTTACACAGAGAAAAAGAAATTATTTTTTAGAATAAATTTCATTGAAAAGTTATATTGATTTTGGCACCAAAATCCCCAATTCTCCCAGCTTCCTGAGGACAAAACTCATTTCACTGTGAACTTATCACCTTTGAATTAATATTTACCATTTGCTTTTGAGTATCTTTTTAGGCATCTCTAGAATTGTAGGGAGATTGTCGATTGGCTATGTTTGGCATAATTACTAGTGTCTATTAAGTTAATGTGGGAAAAAAGAAAGGAAGGCAGACTTAGACAGTAGAAGGGCTTTTTTTAGTTGTTGTTGTTGTTGTTGTTGTTTTTGATACATGGTTTCTCTGTGCAGCCTTGGCTATCCTGGAATTCACACTATAGACCACGATGGTCTTAAACTCAGAGATCCTCCTGCCTTTTCCTGCTGAGTGCTGGGATTAAAGGCGTGTGCCCCCATGCCTGTCTCCTAGGAAGGGACTTGTAAGAACAAAGGTGGAGTTGCTGAGTTGATGCCTTGAGCAGGTGCTGTGCTGTGCTGAGCAAGTTAGTCGCTCCACCTGGGTTTCAAGAATTTGAGGTTTCCTGTGGGCCTTGTAAAATTTACAAACTTATCAGTGCATATTAACTGTGCAAAATAAGGTGCTTCACCATCACATTTCCAAATATGATTGATTTTGAAGACTTTTCAGATCAAATGTCTCCAAAGGGTAGGAATTCTTGCCTGCCTTGTGCCATCTCCAGGGTCTGCACCACCCCCATTTTTTCCCCATCATTCTTACAGAAAGTAGAGATCACAATTGAAAATAAGCAGGAAAGGAACGCACAGAGCATGTTCAGTTTTGGAAAAGTACTGCACCTCCAATCCAGGGAAGGCAGGCAGAGGCAGAGCCACTGCCATTGAGTTTTTGTCCTTCCTTTAGGAAAGCAAACGAATATGGAAAGAGACCTATTTCTAGCAAATCTAGATAAAGAGTAGATAGGAATAAATTTAAGTCCTCCATTGCTGTCCTTTGGCTCCCAAACCACAGCCTGATTTGCTGAATTATTTACTTTCTCAAACTGAGAACACAGTTTACATATATGGGCATACCTTCATTCTGGAGCTCAAAGGCTGCCACTCAGGTTCTATGGAGAAGCCCTTTACCTGTGTTGATAAAACTCCACGGGGCAGCCCAAGCAAATGAATATGCTGGTTACTAGGGCACCAGGTTGTTTCCATAGCAGCAAGCACTGCTGTTTGCTACTGTTGGCTAATAACGCATATACTTGTTCCTTAAGAAATAAGCTGGTTTTCTTTATGATAAAGCAAACACTGCTTAGAAATAGCATAACTGCATGGCTACAGCTTCTCTGCAGCTTCTCTAAAAGAAAATATCAAATAGAGAGCTCTGGTGACACCTCAGTCTTCAGTACATAAGAAAGTATTTTCTATAAATCATTGTTATGTTTTTAGCACAGAGGACCTGAATCAATATGGTGTATTTCTAAGACTACATTTGTCTTCCATGGTGCTTAAGGGGTGAACATTTTTATGAATTTTTCCAAATATTGCACATGATGCTTTATTAGGAAAGTCACATGGCTTTTTGTTTTGTTTAATCCTACTAGTATCTAATTGTGAACAAAATTATCCCCACTACTGACTATGATTATGGCCCAAGACTAGGATTTGGGTATGTAGACAAAAGAAAATAAAAAGAAAGAAAGAAAGGAAGGAAGGGAGGGAGGGAGGGAGGGAGAGAAGGAGGGAAGAAGGGAGGAAAGAAAAGAGAAGAAAATTAAGGAAGCCTTCAGTTTTAGGGCCAAAAATCTTTATCTACCTATAAGTGGCAAACACCTGGCTTTAAGAATGCCATGGGAGCCGGGCGGTGGTGGCACATGCCTTTAATCCCAGCACTCAGGAGGCAGAGGCAGGCAGATCTCTGTGAGTTTGGGGCCAGCCTGGTCTACAAGAGCTAGTTCCAAGACAGACTCCAAAGATATAGAGAAACCCGTTTTTGAACCCCCCCAAAAAAAGAATGCCATGGTGTTGTAATATGAGCGGCGGGGCTGCGTTCCTGGCACCTGGTTGCCCGCATGGCTGGCTTATGCCCCGAAATAATTACACGGAAACTGTATTCATTTAAACACTGCTTGGCCCATTAGTTCCAGCCTCTTATTGGCTAGCTCTTACATATTGATCTAACCCATTTCTAATAATCTGTGTAGCCCACGAGGTGGCTTACCAGGGAAGATCTCAACCTGCGGCTGTGTAGGGTGGGAGAATCATGGCGACTCTTTGTCTTGGCTTCTTTCTCCCAGCATTCTGTTCAGTCTACTCCGCCTACCTAATTTTCTGTCCTATTAAAGGGCTAAGGCAGTCTCTTTATTTAACCAATGAAATTAACACAAAACAGAAGACTCTTCCCCATCACCATGGATTCCTCTACTGCCAAGTTGCTAGCGCCATAACGGCTCCCTCAATCAAGATATCTCTTTCCTTGCTTTCCATCTTTGTCTCCTGTAGGAAGGCTTGTAGCTTGTGGTTACCAGCCTACTGGGGCGTGGCCTCTTACATTATATATCTGAATGCAGAACCTGCATCTGCCCCTTTTTCTTTCTTCCTCCTTTTTGCCAGCTGCTCGTTTGGATTGTTGGATTGTGGAATTCGATCTCTGTCCACTGTTCAAGCAGAGAATTCTGATTTGAGTTTACCTCTAAATAAATAACTCTCATTTCTGAGATAATGTGGGATTTCTTTCAAGCGTCAGTTCATCACCTTGTTCCATCATCACTTGGTGCCCATGTGGATTTAAACTCCACACCCACCTGGTGGATGGCCTGGTCCTTCCATGGCCCAGACAGGCTTGCTTTGCCTAAGTGGTTTTTTTTTTTTTTTTTTTGTAGAATCCCCATCACAACGGAGTTTGCTGTGTGTAGCAACTTGGAAATTTCCCAAGCGCACATACGCACAATTGCTGAATTTCCCGGGGCGGGGTGGTTCCTTGCCCCGTGGTGACTGATGCAGCTCCGGGTTTCTGCCCCCGCCCCTAGATTCTGGGTTTCTTGCTCCATGTATGGAATTGATTTAATTGCTTTTAATTTGTTAAGCAACACATATTTCTCAGTATTTAACCAGTACCAGGGCAGAAACTAAAGCAGCCCAGGACCAGCCCTGTCACCAGTTGCATTGTTTCCAGTCGTGACTTGGCAACCACTCCATCTGCTGGACAATAAAGATTGCTGTTTACTGAATTGCATAACAGCTAATATGGCAGATTTTGTTACCAATGCAACCTTTAGTACCTTTTTTTGCTAATACTATGTATTGTATTATGTGAGGCTTATATGACTATGGGGATACCTCAATTTATTGGTTATTAGGTTTCAGCTTTCTTCTCCATATTCTATCATTAAGGGAGAATATGGCCCTCTTAGGAATGATACAATCTTTGCAGACTAATAATGAACCGCTAGTTGACAGGATTAATATCATCAAATACCATAGGTTATCTGAGAAAATTAATACTATGACAGACAAAATCGAATCCATATCTAAGGGTACTAGGAAGTTATCTGAAAGGATTCATACTGTTGAATTTGACAATCAAAAGCTGTTGAAAAGTTATGATAAATTAACAGAAAAAATGCATCTCCAAGAAGATGGCAATCTACATGATATTCAAGTAAAGTCCAAGGAGGAAATGCTATTTTTAAAGGAGAAAATTCAAACCTTGGAATCACAGGTGCAGTCTAAGTACCAGAAACTAAGTGCCTCGATGAAGTCACTAGAAATATATACAGGCCAGGAGATTCAGGCTTTACAAAAGACAGTAATACAAAGATTTGACATGATTGAGGAAATTATTGGAGCTGATGAACAGGGAAAGAAGGCATAAGGACAGGATGCAACATTACCAGTGGCTGTCAGAGATGACTTACCCAGGGTTTTAGCTTCCTACTTTGTAATTTACTCTGACAAATTATCAGCTTCTAAAGGCTCAAAAGGAGTCAAAGAAGCTAGATGGATACCTATAGGAATGAACGATCTAAAAGAAATTAAGCAAGCTGTTGTAATTTATGGCTCGCATTCCGCATTTATTAAAAAGATGATAAAGACTTGGGCTTCTACTGTCAGGGCAACTCCACATGACTGTTTTCAGTTAGTTTCAGCAGTCCTGGATGACAGTCCTTTATTGATGTTTAGAATTTATTTCAGAGAGAAATTCAAAAGTATGAAACAACAGGGGAAAGCAAAAGTCCTTCAGATTTCCCAAGATCAAATTCTTGGCGAAGGCCCTTATGATTACCCACAGGTCCAAGCTCTTTATGACAGAGAAAACTTGTCCCTATGCCACAAAGCAGCCTTAAATGGGACAGGATTTAAGAACTAGGAAAAAGAATTGAATCATATACCAGGGTTAGACAGGGACAGAGAGAACCCTTTACTGAATTTTTACAAAGATTAACTAAGGCTATACAAATAGGAATAACAGACCCAGATGTTAGATGTGTAATTTTTTTGAATCTCTAGCTTTTGAAAATGCAAACTTAGAATGCAAAAAGATAATTGGGCCTTTAAAGGTTAGCTCAGCACCTATGGAGGAATAGATTCTGCATAGAATGAATGTTGAGACATTTGACTATAATGCTGAATCTTGTGTAGGAGAAGCAATTTCCAAAGTAATGAGGAGACATCAAACTGCAAAATGTTTTAATTGTGGTAGAATAGGACATCTGAGAAGGGATTGTAGAAAAGGAATTCCCAGGAATAATATCTCCTCTGGGAATGGCAAAAATAGGAGACCTCAGCCTTCAGATATATGTAGAAGGTGTGGCAAAGGCCGACATTGGACCAATGAATGCAGATCAACAACAGACAGACAAGGCAACCTGATACCATCAGAAAACTGCTTGAGGGACCTCTTGAGGCCCCCAAGCCAAAAGTGGCCCAGTCGTTCCCAGTAACTGTGTAGGACATGTCTCACCAGGAAAATTAAAAAATCCAGAGCCTTCTGTGCAAGACCATACTGTTCTAAATGATGGCACAAACATGGAGGATAAGTCAAAAATTCAAATAGAAAATAAGAAATATATATTCTGGCAAACTTCTATAAATGAGACCAAAGCTAAGAGTGTGTATAAATGGCATTGTGATTGTTGGCTTGATAGACACATGTGCGGATGTGAGTATTATTACTCCAGAATCTTGGCATCCAAATTGGCCTCTTCAAAAGGCAGATGTTGAATTACTAGGAATTGAAACCATATCTCAAGTTAAACAAAAAATGAGATGGTTTGACTGTTTGGGCCAGAAGGTCAAAGAGGGAAGCTGAGGCCATATGTAGCTGATATTGCAATAAATTTGTGGGGCCATGACCAGCCACAACAATGGAATACCCAGATTAACATTTCTGCAGTTCCAGGAACTCATAATTCTGTGAAGGATTATAAGGTACTATACACAAAGGTCACCAGCCATTCAGGCTGTACAAGAACATAAAGCAACTAACAAACCTTTAAAGGTACCAACAGCCCTATGTGTTAAGCAATGACCTCTAGCTGAAGATAAGTTGCAGGCTTTAGAACAACTGTTACAAGAGCAACTAGATGCTCATCATATTGAGGAATCAGCCAGCCCTGGGAATTCTCCTGTATTTGTTGTAAAAAAGAAATGTGGTAAATGGAGAATGGTGACAGATTTAAGAGCTGTCAATAAGGTTATTCAACCTATGGGCCCACTATAATCTGGAGTTCCTCTGCCCTCCCTATTATCAAAATTATGGCCTCTTATAGTTATTGATTTGAAAGATTATTTTACTATACCTTTACAAGAAAAGGATAGAGAAAAATTGCCTTCATAGTGCCTACTTCTAATAATTCTCAGCCTACTAGGAGATATCAATGAACTATCCTCCCACAGGGAATGTTCAATAGCCCCACTCTGTGCCAATACTTTGTAAGCCAGCCATTGGAAATAATTTGTAAGCAATTTTCTAAGTCTATAATTTACCATTATATGCATGATGTTTTTTTTATCTGATTCAAATAAAGATACTTTAGAAAGGATGTTTGAAAAAATAAAGAAAGCCTTGCCTAAATGGTGATTACAAATTACTCCTGAAAAGATTAAAGAGTAGATTCTGTAAATTACTTAGATTACAGAATAGGTTTACAAATATTAGAACACAAAAGGCACAAATTAGGAGAGACCAGTTATGGACTCTTAATGACTTTCAAAGATTGTTAGGAGATAGTTCTATTCTACAACTGGTTGTTGGGATTGCACCTGATCTAATAATTCATTCGAACAAAACCTTAGATGGTGATAAAGATTTAAATACTCCCAGAGAATTAACAGCTGAAGCAGAAAAGGAATTGACAGTCGTTGAGGAAAAATCAAAGGAGGCACATGTGGACAGGGTGAATCCAAATCTTAGTTGTATTCTAGTCATACTGCCTCCCAGAATTTCTCCTACAGGAATTTTAATGCAGAGGGGTGGTATTATTTTAGAATGGATCTTTTTGCCACATAAACCAAGTAAAAAATTAAAAACTTATGTGGAAAAAGTCTCTGAATTAATTATAAAGGTAAATTAAGACTTTGTCAACTAGCAGGTATAGATGCAGCAGAGATTACAGTGTCTTTCACTACTGATGAAATAAAAAAGTTATGGGAAGACAATGAACCATGGCAAAGAGCTTGTGCTATTTTGGGGGGAGAAACTAATAGCAACCATCCCAAAAGCGATATATTTAACCCTATAAAGAAAATTTCCTGGATTCTTCCCTGGATTGTCCATGATGCCCCAATAACTGGAGCCTGTATATTTTATCTTTAATCCCAGCACTCGGGAGGCAAAGGCAGGCGGATCTCTGTGAGTTCGAGACCAGCCTGGTCTACAAGAGATAGTTCCAGGACAGGCTCCAAAACCACAGAGAAACCCTGTCTCGAAAAACCAAAAACAAAACAAAACAAAAAAACAAAAGCAAATAAATCAGGGAAGGCAGGTTACAAATCAGAAGAATTAAATAAGAACAAAGCCCTTATAATTCTGTTCAGAAGGCAGAATTATATGCATTCTCATGGTGCTAAGGGATTTTAAAGAATCTCTTAATATAGTTGCTGATTCACAATATGCAGATAGAGTTATCTTGCATATTGAAATTGCTGAATTTATACCAGATGATACAGGATTTACTTCATTATTTATCCAGGTGCAAGACATAATCAGTAATAGGCTTTGCCCTATATAGATAACATACATCTGTTCCCATATGGGTCTGCCGGGTCCTTTAGCACAAGGTAATGCAGAAATTGATCAATTATTGATTGGAAGTGTGTTGCAGGCCTCAGAATTTCATAAGAAACATCACATCAATAGCAAAGGTTTAAATAAAGAGTTTTCTATTACATGGCAACAAGCTAAGGAGATTATAAAGAGATGCCCTACTTGCTCTTTCTATAACCAAACACCACTACCTGCAGGGGCTAACCCAAAAGGTACTCAAAGGAATGAAATCTGGCAGATGGATGTGTTCCACTTTGCAGAATTTGGAAAGTTAAAATATGTACACCACACTATTGACACTTATTCAGGCTTTCAGTGGGCAACTGCTTTAAGCTCAGAAAAGGCTGATTCAGTAATCACTCATTTATTAGAAGTTATGGCCATCGTGGCTATACCTGCACAAATAAAGACAGATAATGGTCCAGCATATGTGTCTAGAAAAATGAAACATTTTTTGCTTATTATAATATTAAGCATGTTACAGGTATATCACACAATCCTACAAGTCAAGCAGATATAGAAAGATCAAATCAACTATAAAGGATATGTTAAACAAACAGAAGGGGTGGAAATGCCCCCAGAAATAGATTACATATTGCTTTATTAACCTTGAATTTTCTTAATGCTAACGAGAAAGGGACAACAGCAGCAGAAAAACATTGGATAATGAAAAAGTCTTCTGAATTAAATCAACTGGTTTATTTCAAGGACGTGCTGACCTCACAATGGAAGCCAGAAGATGTGCTGCTGTAGTAATAAGAGCGGCGGGTTGCGTCCCCAGCACCCGGCCGCCCGCACGGCTAGCTTTACCCAAAATAATACACGGAAACTGTATTCTTTTAAACACTGCTTGACCCATTTCTATCTAGCCTCTTCTAGGCTAACTCTCGCACCTGGACTAGCCCATTTCTAATCATCTGTGTTGCACCCCAAGGTGCGCTTACCAGGGAGATTCTAGCCTACGTCCATCCTGGGTCGGAGCTTCATCACGTGTGTCTGCCCAGGAGAGGAGAGGATGGCGTCTCTGTCTGAGGCGTCTTACCTCACTTCCTCTTCCTCCCAGCATTCTGTTATGTTTACTCCTCCCACCTATGTTTTAACCTATGAGGGCCAGCTAAGCAGTTTCTTTATTTAACCAATGACCTTCCTCCATCATGCTGCATTGGTGAAAGGGTTTTACTCTTGTTTCCATAGGGGAAGAAAAACCATGGATACCATCAAAATTAATAAAGATTCGGTTTGAAGAGGAGAAGCCTCTTCAAAAGGAGAAATGACAGCTCATCTACAATGATGATAACCATACAGGTGGTAGGAAAGCATATTGGATGGGGGCAGGTTCTGTTCTTGTCTTTCCAGGAAAACACTCATCTTCAAAAATTCCAGGGATCCTGGATGTTTAAATACTGACAGATGGAAAAGTAACTACCCAATAAAGACCATCAAGAAAATCGAATATGTTTGTTCTGTAAGCACAAATGTTGAAACATATACATATACATTTATATATATGCATTTATATTTATTAATATATAGGGCTGGTTTTGGAGTTGGACACTGGCTCTGTCCCTCTCTAATTCCAAGCATATTGTTAAAAGAAAAAAACCAGAGTTTCTGTCTCATGTCAGGGGCCATGACATGGGACAGAAAGAAAAAAGTATTTAGAAAAATTTTTTACTTTTCTGCATATCTATTTTTGTCTTTAACATA
Organism: Microtus oregoni; assembly: GCF_018167655.1. NCBI lineage: Eukaryota > Metazoa > Chordata > Mammalia > Rodentia > Cricetidae > Microtus > Microtus oregoni. The sequence continues at coordinate 2,987,717 of NW_024544720.1, forward strand.
CCTTTCCTTGAATATATATGCCTATATATATCTATATAAATAATGCTTAAGTTTTCTACAATGAACAATGAATTTTCCTGCAGTAATCTTTGAAGTTTCCAGGAAGAAGATGGGGTCCAACAACAACTCCACCTGGTTGATATGACATCATGATGCTGATAGCACTACTACAAGACCTGTTTTGGGTACCAGCTGCTCAAGATGGTTCCAACTTGGTTTGCTGAAATGGCGCACAGTTTTGCAATGTTCTGGCCAGACCTCCACTAAATACTCAGAGATTATTTGCAATTATACCAGATATGAATCTTGGAACTTAACCATCATTTTACTTTCACGGGATTCCATAGAAAGAACATCGCTCCCATGACAGTTGGAAGTAATTCTAGAAGACAATGTCCCCTCTCCCAACAAAGTTTGTCCTCAGAGTTAGGGACATAATTTAGGGGTTGATTATAATTGGTAAAGGATTGGGGGTTAGGGAGAAATTTTATAGGCTCAGGGATCTTTTTAAAAAAAAACAGAAAAAAGGGGGAATTGGATGGGATAATAAATTGGTATGAGCTTCCTCACACTAATAATAATAGTGAGTAATAGAGTGAATACTTGTGAGTTATTATTTACAGGCAATTACATTGGTATAGATTTTTGTATATTGATACAAAGCTAAATTTTACTGAATATTGTATACATGCATGCTTCTACCTCTGCTTAAAACATTTTTATATATTGATTTAAATTTATTATAGTCCAATGTACATTTCTACCTCTGCTCAAGATACTTATACATTGTTTACATTTGGAGGTCATTGTCCTCATTAATTGCACAGTTGTTTATTTCTTTAAGTTATATAAGTTTTAAGAATGATAGTTCAATAGTCATTTATGTTTGTCATACTTAGACTAATCAGGTTCTTTAGATACATAGAGATAGATAATCTTCAACCACTTCAAAGATCTGTAAAAAATAGCATTTAAATAACTTAGAGTTCTGTTGAAGTGAGACACAATTGCTCCTGGAAGCACTGATCTATTCCTGAGAGAATGTTGAGCACTGAAGACACTCCACTTGAAACTTGTTTTCTTCTTGGCAAAAACTGGTCTTTGGGCAAAGAAATGCACATGCCTCAACCACTGACAAGATGCATAGTATCCGGAAATGGATAAGCAGGACTGTCAAATCTTACCAAGACAGGGTAAGACGGGTTTTGAAAAATTTCTTGCCTTTGAAAATAGTCTGTCAGTTATTCTAGGCCTTAGCCAAAGTTGGTTGCTTCAACACTGCTAATGAAACTTTGGGTGACTGCCCAGGTAGTCAGTTGTCTCTGTCATTTGTTGCACATTTTGGAAATTGCTTGATTGCACTTCCTACTTACTCAAGTAATATTATTTCCCTTCTCAGACCTTTGATGGGTTTGAAGACTAGTAATTATAGTTACTTTCCTTTCATGACTTGACCAAGTTATTTATTATATGTAGCATTAGGTCCTGCTTGTTGGGGTTTCTGTCCTACGCAGTTCCCACAGCCAGCAAGTCCCAAAGAAAACCACACAGAGGTCTCCATAAGATTATAAACTGATTGGTCCATTAGCTCATGTTTCTTATTAACTCTTGTAACTTATATTAACTCATTGTTCTTATCTATGTTAGCCACATGGCTCAGTACCTTTTTCAGCGGGGCAGGTCACATCCTGCTTCTTCAGTGGTCTGGGCAGGACTGGGGAAAGAGCTTCTTTCTTCCCAGAATACTCCTGTTCTCATTGCCCCACTTCTACTTCCTGCCTGGCTACCGGCCAATCAGCATTTATTTAAAATATAATTGACAGAATATAGAACTATCCCGCACCATTTCCCCCTCTTTTTTTTCTTAAGAAAACAAGAACATCCATAGTCCTGTGTCCCACTGCCTGGCTAGCTTAACCCCCAAAATAACCACACAGAAATTCTATTAATTAAATTACTGCTTGGCCCATAAACTCTAGCCTCCTATTGGCTAACTCTCACATCTTGATTTAACCTATTTCTGTTAATCTGTGTAACACCATGAGGTCTTAGCTTACCGGAAAAGATTCTAACCAGCCTTAGTCTCAGGCAGGAGCTTCATGGCATCTGCCTGTCTGTCCTTCCCAGAATCCTGTTCTGTCTACTCCACCCACCTAAGTTCCACCCTATCAAAAGGCCAAGGCAGTCTCTTTATTCAACCAATAAAAGCAACACACAAATACAGAAGGACTTCCTACACCAATTATACAAGACTTAAACTAGTTAGGATAGGATATTTTTTCCTATTGTATATAATTTTGTATTAACCTTAGAACTTTTATTTAAACAAAAGGGGGAGGTGCTGTAGGAAGGCTTGTAGCTTGTGGTTACCAGTCTACTGGGGCGTGGCCTCTTATACTATATATCTGAATGCAGAACCTGCATCCACCCCTTTTTCTTTCTTCCTCCTTTCACTGGCTGCTCATTCAGATTGTTGGATTGTGGAATTCGATCTCTGTCCACCATTCAAGCAGAGAATTCTGATTTGTGAGTTTACCTCTAAATAAATATCTATTTCTCATTTCTGAGATAGTGTGGGATTTCTTTCAAGTGTCCATTCATCACCTGGTTCAATCATCATTTGTCCTTGCCCCATCTGAACTATCCTGTTTCCTCAAGTTCTCCTTTCCCTCCCCTTCTCCCTTCTTCTCCTTCTGCCTCCCTTCTTCCCCCACCCTCATGCCCCCAATTTTTTCAGGAGATTTTGTCTATTTTCCCTTCCCATGGTGATCCATGTATGGTTCTCTTAGGGTCCTACTTGTTACCTGGTTTCTCTGGGGTTGTTATCCTTTGCTTTACATCTAATATATTCCCAGGAATCCTCAAGGATGACCCAGCTAACCTAACACCCTAAGCATTTGTGGACAGGGTGCCTGAACTGGCCTTGCTTTGCAGTCACACTGACGACTATCTTGAATGTCATTATAGAACCTTCAATCCAGAAACTGATAGGAGCAGCTTCCGAGATCCACAGCAGAGCCCTTGACTGAGCTCCCAAAGTCCAGTTGAAGAAAGGGAGGAGCAACAATATGAGCAAAGGGGTCAAGACCATGATGGGGATACCTGCTGAAACAGTTTGCATGAGCAATGGGAGCTCACCAACTCCAGCCTGTCAGTGGGGGAACCAGCATATTACCAAACTAGGTCCTCTGAAGGTAGGTGACAGTTGTATGGCTGGGGCAGACTGTGAAGCCACTGGCAGTGAGACCTGGATTTAGTCCTACTGCTTGAACTGACTTTTTGAAACCCATTCTCTTTGAAGGGATACCTTGCTCAGCCTAGATATGGGGGCGGGGGAGGGCTTGGCCCTGCCTCAAAGCGATGTGCTAGACTTTGTTGATGTCCCATGGGAAACCTTACCCTCTCTGAGGAGTAGATGGGTCTAGGGTAGGGAGAAAGGTGGAGGGGTGGGAGGAGGGGAGGGAGTGGAAAGTGGGATTGGTATGTAAAATGAGAAAAATAGTTTTTTTTTTTTTAAATCATGGTCTGTGCCACAAGAAAGTCTCCTGTTGCTAAGGAAAGCACTGGTTTATACAGTTCTTATCCTCTTCACTCAGTTTTAACTCTTTTTATTTTGTTTTGGTTTGGTTTGTTTTGGTTTTTGAAACAGGATTTCTCTGTGTAGCCTCAGCTGTCCTGAAACTCACTTTGTAAAGCAGGCTGGCTTTGAACTCACAGAGATCTGGGATTAAAGGCATGCACCACCACTGTACAGTTTTAACTCTTTTCTAACTTCAGCACTATCCTAGGGCCCAAGTGTAACTGCGAACTGGGCGGTAGATATTACCTAATGGACACTGCCAATCTCTATAATACTGACTGTCTAAGCAGGATCTTTGATATCACACAACACAATTATTCAATTTTCTCTTCCTTTCTTTTGTGAAAGAGCGTCACCATGTGCTCACAGTGGCCTCAGTTTCACAGCAATCCTCCTGCCTCTGCCTTCTAAGAACTGGGGTTTGTTACTGGCACCCCACCAAACTTGAAACATATGTGGTTCAGACTCTTTCTTCCTTGAAACATACTCACATACTGACCTCAGGGTCTAAGGAGAACAAGGTACAGATTAGTCATAAGACCTCAAGAGCACATGAATCTTATTCTTTGAAAATTAGTTTGTCTATTTAATGAAGCATTAAAAGCTGTTGTGATTCTATTAGATCTGAGAATTTGACCTAGATGGAAAGAATGGAACACACACAAAATAAATGATGGCTCAGGGACAATTGGCGACACCCGAAAGCTGCAGGGGCATCGCTATTATGAACAAACATGATTTCCTGTTGGAAAGATAGATAAAATGGAACAGTGTATGCGCTGTGGAGAGACGAGGAACTGGAGACTTGACGGCAGTGATAAGTAGGAGAAAGGGCTGAGGCCGACATGCTGTCAGTGACCAGTAGGGTCAGGGGGAGTTTATGCAGATGCAGACTCAGTCCCGCACCTGCCACCTGGCCATGGGATCTCCCTGATCCTGGGCAAAGATGGAGGCTGGAGATGAGGAAAAAGATCCCTTTCTGGAATGAACCTCCTCGAAGGACCACCATCATCCCCAATGCCACCAGAGGCCATAAGGGTGTCTGTGGTTCATGCTGCTGCCCCAGGCCTGGATGAAGCCCGAGAGTAACATAGACTGATGCCTTGATGATGTCCTTGGACTTTGCTGCCTCTGGGAGCCGTGCTGATGTGAGTGCCGTGTGTAAGCACCTGAGGCCATGTTGAGGCTCCTGGTCCCGTAGCCACTGAAGGTCATGAGTGGGTCAGTCATCCTGATACAGATGTTCTTGGTCTGTGCTGATGCTGCTTGAAGTCATGTTAATGTCTGTGGGCCAAGGAAGGCTGGCTCCGCCCCTCAGTGGCCAATGAGGAGATCTGGCTGTTCAGCTCTCCTCAGCCGATGGCTTCTGGTGTGGATGCAGGCTGATAAACACTCAGCCACCCTTGCCGGTGTGTGTGTGTGTGTGTGTGTGTGTGTGTGTGTGTGTGTGTGTGTGTACTAGGAACTTGACCATATGAACAACACAAAAGGGACATTTTTTATGTTTTGGAGGGCAGGGCTTACAAGAAAGGTGAGTACAATTGGGATGTATGGTGTGAGATTCCCAAATAATAAATAACTAAAAAAAAAAAGAAACAAAATTTACTTCTCATCATTCTTTGATTTAAAATATACTTTTTTTTACAGTAGAAAAAAATGATGACTAACAATAGCTACAGAACTGGCATCAGAAAAATTATTTCTTGCAAGAATCATTCTCTTGTTAAAGAGTCTCTGGCAGGCCTGAGTCTAAAGGGCCCATCACATATGAAGACAGCAATGAAAAGGGAGCAAACACTGTCTGGGTGGTGATGATGTTTCAGACATTTTGGTCTTGACTCAAGATTCGTTTTTTGCTTTAGGTTAGCTGTGTTCCTGTACATGATTGTGTACCATAAATAATAAAAACCCAGAGACAGATATTGGGGTTCAACCTGAAGATCAGTAAAGCAAAGCAGCCAAGCCACTAGAGAGCTCTTACCTCTATGAAATCTTCAGACTGAAAAAAGAGTGAGTTCCTGTCTTGTCCCACCTTATATTTCTCTCTAGTGCTGGAATTAGAGGCGTGTACCACCACCGCCCAGTCTTATGGCTAACTAGTGTGGCTGCTGGGATTAAAGGTGTGTGCAACTACTGCCTGGCCTGTATGGCTGACTAGTATGGCTGTTTTGCATTCTGACCTTCAGGGAAGCTTTATTTATTTATTTATTTATATTTTTTTTATCAGATGGTCTTTTATTGAAATATTTTCTCTTGTTGTTTCTTAGCTAGCTGGACATTCCACAGCACCACTGTTGATGTCATCAATGATGTCATGAGGGTGGCACCCATCCACATTGCAGCCCACAGACTGTGCAGTACCCAGGATCTCTTTAATAGTTCCAGAAAGTTCTCTGGCTAAAGACCTGTGTCGCATCTGCCGGGCAATGTTGACGATCTCGTCGAAAGTGATATTCCCGCTGTGTTTAATGTTCTTCTGCTTCTTCCTGTCTCTTGGTGGCTCCTTAAGGGCTTTGATGATCAGGGCAGAGGCAGAGGGCACCACCTCAATCTGGGCCTGTCTGTTCTGGATGGTCAGTTTCACTGTAATTCTCAGGCCTTTCCAGTCACTGGTTGCCTTGGCAATATCATCACCAACTTTTTTCGGAGACAGACCCAGGGGGCCGATCTTGGGGGCCAAGGCGGATGTGGGGCCGACCTCACCTCCGGTGTACCTCAGGTACACGACTTTGATCTCGTTGGGGTCGAACTTGGGCGGCATGGTGGAGGCGGCTGGTGTCGGATGAACCCGGATTCGAGACGACAGAAGAAAGTTGCACCGTTGCCTCCTCCAAACCGAAAACTGAAAAAAAAGCGAAGCTTTATTTATTAAATACAAAGAAATATCACTACATTTCCCCTTTTTGTCTAAAATAAAAGGTTATAACTAATATAAGAAAAACTATATACAATAGCTATATGCAATATATACAGGCAGTAAATACATCAACAATGTCTAGTCCACTTGCATTTGACAAATTCAGAAAAATACTCCATTATCTAGTTTATTATGGTGAGTTCAAAAGGTTGTACCTAAATCACTTTCTATTGTAATTTGCATTATCAATTTACCTTTTACACTTTACACTCCTTTAGTGAGTTTCTTTTCTTAGTTTGATAAATAAAGGAAACTATACCTATCTAGTCTTCAACTCACCCAGAGATCCAAAAAGGAAATAATATTAACTGAGTAAGCAGGAAGTGCAAGCAAGCAACCTGAGAAATCTGAGAAATGACAAAAACAACTGCCTGCCTGGACAGTCACTGAAGATTCCTCTGCAACGTTGGGGTGGCCATCTTCAGCCTACAGGCCTAGCATATTCGACAGACTTTTCTGTGGAGGAGGATATTCTGAAGGGCTGTCTTTTCTTGACTTGACAGCATTTGGTAGTCACTTTCTTTTGTGTCCTACTTGTCCAATTAGGATAGCATACTGTCAACAGTCGAGTCAAGGGATTTTCTTGCTCAGTGGCTTTCTTTTGCTGCAAAGAAAGTAAACTCTATGTGGAGTTTCTTCAATGCCCATTATCTTCTCTGAAGTAGATTGGTGCTACCAGGAGCAGACATGTCTCATTGTCATTACAATAACAACTTGTAACCAATGCCCCAAACAATGACAAATATCCATAACCCATTGAATGACCAAAAATCACCCACCCCACCTCTTGGGAATGTGGGCACTGTATTCTTAAATTTACTTCCTGTTGTCTGGGGGCAAAGGCATCTTTAGGGGATCTTAAAAAGAAAAATTTGCGTTCTCAAGTCCTGGAGACTTGTATCACTTGTTGTCTAGTCTTTGCATAACGGGAAAGTGTAGGGCTTGTCTTAAGTCCTGGCTAGAACAGTCTGTGAGACTTGATTATCTTGGCTAGACACCTAAAAATTGTTTTGAGCAGTTTGTAGTCCAAAGCCTATCTTTAGGTGGTGATTTTCAACTTACTGGTGTTATCATAGTCCTGGAGGAATCATCATTGTGGACCCCCATCCTCCTTTTGGAGACTTCAGAGTTAGGTGTGGCAATGGTTCACTACAGAAAAATGATATAGACTCAAACCAAAATTTTATACAGGAAGGTAGATGAAACCTTTTTCTAGAATTAGTTAGTACTCTATATGACTATTAATATGACAAAATGTCCATATCAGAAGAATTTTTGTTAAATTTTTGCTTATCTTCTGCCATGAGATAGAGATTTTGGATTTCACTTTACTAAGCATGCTTTGGTTTAGAGAAGTAGAGAGTTGCATTCCAACTCCAAATGTCAATTGGACTGGGATTACAAAAAGACCATTTGCATTATCTGTCTGTAGAGAATAGTGGAAACAAACATTTGGGAAGATGTATGAAATTTTATCCTGTTAGAAATGTGATATACCAATAGATCAATTTACTTTTTTTCTTGACACATTTTTTTTTTCTGGATGATTTGTCCTTTTTCTTCAGATGTCTCATTTGTCCAGCTAAGATTCCTTAGCTGAATGCTTTTATTCTCCTGAAAAGTCAGAAACAAGATCCTCCCCCATCTCTAATTTTGGGGAGATTCTCTTTTGGCAAGTTATATCTGATCAAATGAAGAACATTTGTTAGTTTTATAGGTTAGTTTAAATGGCCATACTGTTTGATGAACTATCATCTCTTCTAATTAAAACGTATCACTTGTTCAAATAGAATTTTTATCAATTTTGATGGTTTCCATAGCTTTTCTTCTCCCGTGGAAACAAAAACAAAACCCCCTCCACAACGTAACACATATCCTCCTTTCCTTTCAGTTCCTTTTCTTTCTGTTCACTTTTAAAGTATATCGGCTGTTTTGATTCCATATTTTTTTCTACTATCCAATGTCTGTTCACAGCTGTTGTTATTTTTTCATTAGCATTTAGAAAATTCAAAGTTAATAAATCATTATGTAATCATTTATGGAGGTATTTATCATTTCTTTCTGTTTATTTAACAAATCCTTTGGAGTTCAGTTTGATCTTTCTATAACTGCCTGGCCTGTAGGATTGTGTGGTATACCTGTAATATGGTTTATATTCTAATATACAAAAAACTGTTTTGTTTTCTTAGAGACATATGTTGAAACATTGTCTTTATTTGTACAGGTGTACCCATGATGGTCATAACTTCTAGGAAATGTGTGACTACTGAATCAGCCTTTTCCAAGCTCAAAGTAGTTCCTCATAGAAAGCCTGAATACGTATCAATGGTATAGTATATATATTTTAGTTTTCCAAATTCTACAAAATGGAACACATCCATCTGCGAGATTTCATTCCTTTGAGTACCCTTTGGTTACTTCCTGCAAGTAGTGTTGTTTGGTTGTATAAAGAACTGTAGTAATAGGAGCGGCGGGGCGGGGCTGTGTCCCCAGCACCCCGGCCGCCTTGCTAGCTTATGCCCCAAAATAACTACACACAAACTGTATTATTTTAAACACTGCCTGGCCCATTAGTTTCAGCCTCTTAGCCCATTTCTAATAATCCATGTAGCACCATGAGGTGCGTTTACCAGGAAAGATTCAGCATGTCTGACCTGGTGGCTGGCTGCATCGCGTGCGTCTGCCCAGGAGAGGGGAGCATGATGTCTCTGCTCCAGAGAGCAGAGCTATTGAGTCTGAGCTCACTTCCTCTTCCTCCCAGCATTCTGTTCTGTTTACTCCATCCACCTATGTTCTAACCAATAAAATGGGTTAAGGCAGTTTCTTTATTAGCCAATGACCTTCCTCCATCAAAGAACAAGAAGGACATTTCCTCATAATTTCCTTGGCTTGTTGCCATGTAATGGAGAAGTCTTTTTTTAAACCTTTGGTATTGATATGATTTTTTTAAATGGAATTCTGAGGCTTTCAGCACATTTCCAATCAATAATTGATTGATTTCTGCATTACCTTGTGCTAGAGGACCTGGCAGACCCACATGGGTTTGGATGTGTGTTATGTATGAGGTGATTCCTATTCCTGATTGTGTCTTGTAACTCAACAAATCACATCCCCACAAATTCATTGCTATGTTTGTCAATATGGTTTTAATATTACTCTTTGTCCTTCTGGCCCTAAACATTCAACCCATCTCATGCTCTATTTTACCTGAGATAAAGTTCTAATACCTAAAAACTGAACATTTACATCCCAAAGAGGCCAATTTGGATGCCAGTATTCTGGTGCTTTTGTTGTTAAATCTGCACCTGTGTCTACCAGACCTTCAATGACAATGTCATTTATTTGTATTTTTTTTATTAAAAATTTCCACTCCTTCTCCACCTCTCTTTTCCCTCCCCCTCCCCCACTCCCCACACCCCACTCCCCATGGCCCACTCCCCTCCTCCTCCCTCTCCAGTCTGAAGAGCAGTCAGGGTTCCCTGCCCTGTGGGCAGTCCAAGGTCCTCCCTCCTCCATCCAGGTCTAGGAAGGTGAGCATCCAAACAGGCTAGGCTCCCACAAAGCCAGTATATGTGGTAGGATCAAAACCCAGTGCCATTGTTCTTGGCTTCTCAGCAGCCCTCATTGTCCACCATATTCAGAGAGTCTGGTTTTATCCCATGCTTTTTCAGTCCCAGTCCAGCTGGCCTTGGTGAGCTCCCAATAGATCAGCTCCACCAACTCGCGGTGCCCCCCTCACAGTCTTGACTTCCTTGCTCATATTCTCCCTCCTTCTGTTCCTTATTTGGGCCTTGGGAGCTCAGTCCATTGCTCCAGTGTGGGTCTCTGTCTCTATCTCCATCCATCGCCAGATGAAGGTTCTATGGTGATATGCAAGATATTCATTAGTATGGCTATAGGATCGGGCCATTTCAGGCTCTCTCTCCTCAGCTCCCCAAGATACAAGGGTCATATCTAAATATAATAAAAGCTATTTACAGCAAGCCAACAGCTAACATCAAATTAAATGGAGAGATACTCAAAGCCATTCCACTAAAATCAGGAACACGACAAGGATGTCCACTCTCTCCATACCTCTTCAATATTGTGCTTGAAGTTCTAGCAATAGCAATAAGACACCATAAGGGGATCAAGGGGATTCAGATGATATGATAGTATACATAAGCAACCCCAAAAACTCTACCAAAGAACTCCTACAGCTGATAAACACCTTTAGTGATGTGGCAGGATACAAGATCAACTCCAAAAAATCAGTTGCCCTCCTATACACTAAGGATAAGGATGCAAAGAGGGAAATCAGAGAAGCATCACCTTTCACGATAGCCACAAATAGCATAAAATATCTTGGGGTAACTCTGACCAAGGATGTGAAAGATCTATTTGACAAGAACTTTAAGTCTTTGAAGAAAGAAATTGAAGAGGATACCAGAAAATTTACTTGTATTTTTAATTTTGGTCTTTGTTCATTTTTAGAAGCTTTGCAAAATACTTGCTTTATGGTTTCTCCTGAATTTTTTGTTCTCTCTTTTATACCTGTTCTATTATCCACAGCAGTTTGGTTTCTTACAATAGGCATTAGGTTCTTTAATTGCTCTGGAAAGGAGTTTCTTCTATGATAGCAGAAAACAACTGAACCAGTTTTTCAATGGCAAAAAATTAGTTTGAATACTCCTTGTTGACCTATGCCAACAATTCATTAGTCCAATGCCTGCCTTTGTCATACCTTCCATATAATCCAGAAGGGAAGAGAACTCTGAATGGATTATTCCTAGAAAAAGCATTGTTTCAGGAACGTCCTAACCACAATCCCTTTTTAAGGTAAACTTGTTTGCTACAATTATAATATTTCACATTTTGATTTCTCCTCAAACCTCTGGAAATCACTTCTACCCATGCATTATCATCATGTTCATGAGATTCAATATTAATTGTATCTCAAATCCATTTCCCCAAAGGTGCTGACCTTGATTTAATAACCTAATTATCTTTTTGCATAGAGAATTGGCATTTTCAAAAATCCAGAGATTCAATTATTACTTCCCTAGCTTCTGAATTTGATCTCATTCTATTTATGGTTGATGTTAATCTTTGCAAGAAATCCATAAAGGCTTTGGGCCCTGAGTAACTTTAATAAATGACTCAATTTTCTTTCCTATTTCTCCAATTCTGTCCCAAGCATTCAAAGCTGCTGGTGTGGTCATCATATACAGCTTGCCTTTCTATAGTAGCATAGTCTCCTCCAAGAATTTGATGTTGGGAGATTTCCCTACCTCTAGCATTACTCATTCAATAATATAATTCTCTTCTCTGAACCAGGTACTCAGGTACTCCATTGTACCTTAGGCTGTTCCTTTCTATTCTTATAATGCAATGCTGAAATTGGTTCTCCATTAAATTCTTCTGTCTGGATTTGAACATCTCTATGATTTGTTTTATTAGATTTTCTTCTTCTTCTTTATTTCTTTGAGATAAGGTTTCTCTGTGTATGTCTGAATGTCCTGGAACTCATTCTGTAGACTAGGCTGGCCTTGAGCTCACAGAGATCCACCTGCCTCTGCCTCCCCGAGTGCTGGGATTAAAGGCGTGCACCACCACCACCCAACTTTATTATGTTTTTCTAAAGCCTGTATCTTAGCACTCAGATTAACCAACTTTTTTAGTGATAAGACAAATATGATAAAGCTAATATTGTTTACAATTGACATTACATAAAACCCATCTAAATTAGACAAATATGATAAAGCTGATATTGTTTACAATTGACATTACATAAAACCCATCTAAATTAGACAAATATGATAAAGCTGATATTGTTTACAATTGACATTACATAAACCATCTAAATTAGACAAATATGATAAAGCTGATATTGTTTACAACTGACATTACATAATCCCATCTAAATTAGACAAATATGATAAAGCTGATAATGTTTACAACTGACATTACATAAACCATCTAAATTAGACAAATATGATAAAGCTGATAATGTTTACAACTGGCATTACATAAACCATCTAAATTATACAAATATGATAAAGCTGATATTGTTTACAATTGACACTACATAATCCCATCTAAATTAGACATCCTCTCATTTAATCATTACATTTCAAACTTTTTTTACTATGGGGAAAAAACTCTTTTAACTAATTCCTCCCTTTAAGAATTCCCAGTTGTCTTACCAAATCTACCAATGATGTTGATGATGATATGAGGCTTATTGCTGCTGCATAGAACAGTAAAAGCCTGACTGAATTTTAAGGCAACTACCTAGTTTGATAGCAGCCTGAAAAGGGGATTCAGAGAGATCCTATAACCCATGATGGTGTGACAGAGAGAGAGCCAGCTGTCTGAAAAAACACACAAAGAAATGTTCAGAAAAAATATGTTTGGTGGGAGGCTGCCTGAAGGCAGAACCAGCCAGTGTAGGGCAGATGAGTCCTATGGCATTTAGTCCAGGTGCTTCTGGAATATGGGTGAAAGCTGGAGACTGTTTCAGAGAGGCTACAGGAAAATCCCAGACTTGCTCAGAGTTTGCTTGGGGAAAAAAGAAAAGGAAGCCTAGCTAAGTGAGGCTGGAGCCTCGCGTCCAGCTCTGGCTTGTGCCAGTGGCTAAAAAGTCCCAGGCATACAGCTTTCTCATGAATTTGTACCCCAAACATTAGGTGTCAAATATAGCATGAATTATTATTAAAACCCAATGGCAGATATTGGAATTATTATTAAAACCCAATGGCAGATATTGGAATTCAATCTGAAGATCAGAAATGCAAAGCAGCCAAGGAACTAAGAATCTCTATGAAATCTTCAGACTGAAAGAGGGTGAGTTCCTGTCTCATCCCCCCATATATTCTTCTTAGTGCTGGGATTAAAGGTGTGTGCCACCACTGCCTGGCCTGTGCCACCACTGCCTGGCCTGTATGGCTGACTAGTATGGCTGTTTTGTGTTCTGATCTTCATGCAAGCTTTATTTATTAAAATACAAATGAAATATCACTACATCATTGCCCAGTAATATGCTATTATAATCTGGAGTCATGCTATGTCTCACTATTGTGTGACAGACTTTTCCTGGGGATAGTAATATGATATTATAATCTGGAGTCTTGCTATGTCTCACTATTGTTGACAGACTTTTCCTGGGGATAGGTAACATACAGCACACAGACCTACTCACCCCAAATACAAATCCCACAACAGACCAAAGTAAAAAATATTGCCGAAGTCTGGCCTAGTGAACAAATGAGTTTATCTGGAATATGGAAAAGGGAATTATTTCGGGGTACAAAAATACTCAAAAGAAAGCTGCATCACCAAAACCCATTCCAGCATAAGTGACAACTCACAAAAGCTGGGACCCTGGACACTGTGCAGTCTGCAGGTCACCCACAGATTGAAGAGTTTCCTTCCCAGGCATCTCAGTTTTGGGTCTCTTCCAGGCAAGTTGACTAATTATTTCTTCTAGGCAGTTCAGCTGTTCTGTGCTTTTTCCAGGAGGCTGGGCTTGTCTAATAGTGACATTCAAGTTGGGGGTAGGGAGTAGGGGTACAGGCAGGAAGATCTCTGTGAGTTTGAGGCCAGCCTGGTCTACAGAGTAAGTTTTAGGACAGCCAGGACCACACAGAAAAATTCTATCTCATAAAAAAAAAAAAGTGACTTTCAGCAGTCTTAACTATTTACTCTTGGGGTGGGGGAGTAAATCTGGTCAGTTTCAGGGACTTCCTGATGCTATTTTGAGTGATTTACTTCTTGTGTTTCTGGTTTTCCCTGCAGTATTTCACCTCCCTTAGGATATCCTGTTGTTTCAATTCCCTGAAAACAATCTGTTTTAAGAAGTTTCCCCAGGCGGTGGTGGTGCATGCCTTTAATCCCAGCATTTGGGAGGCAGAGGCAGGCGGATCTTTGTGAGTTTGAGGCCAGCCTGGTCTACAAGAGCTAGTTCCAGGACAGGCTCCAAAGCTACAGAGAAACCCTGTATCAAAAAAAAATTTCTTTCCAAAATGGAAGGTTTTAAACTCAGAGGAAATTGCTGTACAACGCTCACCTAACTATATACCTGTGTCCTTTATCTATGTGGAATACATTTGAGGACTTCCAGTAGATATCTGAAATCAAGGCTAATATAGAACCCTAAATATAGCATATTTTTTCTTACACATATATGTATAATAAAGTTTAATTTAGATGTTAGGCATACTAAGAAATTAACAGTGATAATAAGATAGAACAATTAAAACAATATACTATGTTGAAAGTTATAGAAGTTTATTCTTTCCCTCAAAATACCTTACCATGCTTTCACATTATCAAGAGAAGGGAGCACCTTACAGCTTCTATTTAACATATCTAAATTGCCAGGATGATTCATTTGCATTTGGGGAACTATTAGTAAGCATAAATGGCATACTTGAATAAAAGTACTATGTCACCATAGCAGTCTGATTAGATGGTTACCAAGTGACAAATGAGAGCATAGCATATACAATGTGATTATGATTATACTGGACAAAGGGAAGATTCACATAAAGGGAGATGGCATGAGATTTCATCGCGCTACTCAAAATGACATGTTATTTAAACATTATAGATTGTTTATTTCTGGAACTTTCCACCTTGTATATTTGACCATGACTATAAAACAAGTAACTCAAATATGAAAACATTAAATAATCGGAGGACTATTGTTTTGCCTCTGATTTGTCTCATTCTGATGCAATTAATATTATGATCAAACAATCTTCATCCTCAAAAATATGAAGTGAGGTTCAGCGAGATGTCTCAACTAAGATGCTTTCCCCAAGTCTGAAAACCCGAGTCTGATCTCTGGGGCCCATGAGGTAGAAAGAGAAAATTGACACCTGAAAGCCGTCCTCTAACCTGCACAGCAGCCCTGTGCCACACATTCCCACCCACACGCAATAAACATATAAATAAAATGTAATAAAATATGAACAATTCCCTAATGCAGCATTCTATAGACTATAGGCTGTGGGTCAGATCCAGCCTCCTGTAAATACAACCTGTAAACTAAGAATATTTTTTACAGGTGAATATTTATAATGAACGTGTTGATAGGGCCCACTAACTTTGAACCCCAATTCATACGGCATAACTGTATTAGGAAAACATTTACTAAATCATAGTATATTTAGAATTTCATCAATTAAAAAATTACAGAAATTCGGGCCAGGCATGATTTGCACATCTTACTCTTAGCACCTGGGAGACAGAGGTGTACACATACACATAAAATGAAAATGGTTTCTTTTTTAAATGGTTGCCAACATGTGCCCTATCACACTCAGCAGTAATGGCCACGTGCTTTATTGTGGGGCTAAAGGGCTCTTCTGACCTTTGCTCAGCCTCTTTACAGTGTCACCCATGACCTCAACCTCTCCTTTGTTCACCTTTTCCCTGGGAAGTGACCATGGATCTCCAAATACTTAAATCCTCACTTTTCTGTGAGGTCTTCCAAGATTCTGGCTCCCATTTTTATCATCTCCTCGTGTGGTTTCCTATTACACAATATACCTCGAGTTCTCAGCTAATTAGGGAGATGGGACTCTGCTGGGCAGGAGAAGGGGAGAGAAAACACAGTCAACTGTAGTCCTATTTGTTTGTTTTTCAGAAAGGGTCTGGATATGTTGTCCATGCTTATTTCAGAGTCCAGGTTGAAGTGATTCTCCTGCCTCAACTTCCAACTAGCTAGGCTTGTAGCACACTCACCACATCTGGCTCTCATGCTATAACTGAAAGTAGATTTGATTTAAACTTACTTGACTACAACTACATATACTACACACAGAACACATTTCTTATTTGCCTCTAGGAGAACTTCAAATTTCCTAACTGCAGCTGAGATTTTCATCCTGTTATGAGCTGGGGGACTTCAGCTCCAGGTTCTTTTTGAGTAATATCTATGAGGACCCTGTGCCCTTCTCCCCAGAGAGTGATGAGTGACCAGACCAAGCAAGAGAATTGTTTTTATAATGATTCTTTACTAGCAACTTCAATATCCAATGCATCAATGAGGGTTACAATCTCAATAGGCATGGGGGATTGATGATGGACAACACACAGGCACTTCAATATCACAATTATTAATCCTACTAAACCTAATACATAAAACCAATTCATAACCTTAATATAATTTATCACTTTCTTATAAAACACTTCTTAACCTTAATACAACTTATCCATTACCTATAAAACACTTCTTAAGCTTAATACAACTTATCACTTATTTATAAGATATTTCTTAACATTCCACATACTAAACATATGTATTAACACATTTATGCTCTTCTCTTAACATTTTGTGCACACATTAAACAGCATCATATGACCTGGTATCCTTCAGCCTTAAAAAAGGACTTTTTGAATTTCTTCAGGCTGGATGCCTGACAGCACTGGGGGCTGGACAACGAGGCTCAACTCTTGACCCCGTAGTCTGTGCTTGGGAGATAAGGTGTTCGATGTCCTGCTCTTAGGCTGGTATCAGGTGCTACATCAATTCTTGACCACATAGTCTATGGCCTGGTCTCAGAAGGCAAAGCGTTCTGCCTGTACTCGGGAAGGCAGAGTGTCTTTTATGCCAGTTTGAAACTGCCTCTCATTTGATTCTTCTGATAACCAGATGTCCTAGGTTATCAGTATCGACTGGCCACAGAAGGATGGGGGGTCCCTCTCGTGTGGCAAGATTACTTCGTTACCAAGGTTGCTGGGTGCAGCCTCCCCATTTGTGGCAGCCTTCAAGTGGGCAAATGTTCTCTTGATATTTTATCTTAGTAATTGTCCACACCACACACAAGAAAAAATGCTTTTACACTACACCAAGTTGCATTCATTCTTATTCTATAAAATTCCTGCTGTATCTACACTACAGATTTCCCTTTATTCATTCAGAGGAATCTGTTTCCATGCTCATTACACATCCTTAATCGCAAGATCCCAAGGAACTCTCCCCTCAGTAAGCTAAAGTGGTCAGGAACAGATGTGTGGCTTAGGCTGGACTAAGCCTTGGGACATCTGCTTGGGATACTTTGAACCATGACGTAGAAACATGAGAGTAAGTACGATTGTTACGCCAAAAGTCTGGGTCCCCAAAACATCACCACGAGACTGTTTCCAATGCAAAAGCAAAGTCTTTATTGTGCGTTAACTCAGGTCCCTCCATCTGTCCAAAGAAGCAGCAGCAGCAGCAGCGGCAGCAACAGGAATAGGGCAGGAGAGACACCAGTGGTGGAAATCTCTGTAAAGGGGAAGAGACTTGGGGAATGCCAAGCCTCTGGGCTTGGCTTATGATTGGCTGTCCTCGTGAGGGGAATTCCAGACTTCCAGGCTTGGGATTGGCTGCCCCCTGTGAAGTAAGGGGATTTCAAGGTCTAAGGGGAATTCCCAACTACCAGCGCCTGCCTGACGGGAAGTCTAAACTTCTAGTGGCTCAGTGATTGGTCTGTCTTCCCTGCTCAGGGATTGGCTGGTTTTGTATCAGGACAGAGAAGGCTTTGATTCTGGGGCCAGACTGTGCTTCTTTCGTTGTTTTGTTTTGTTTTATTTACCTTTTTGACTCTAATCTTTAGACTATGGCAAATATCTTTGGTATGCTCTGGATCTAGGGGCTCACTGTGTTCTTTTGGTCCTGGTTTCATGGTCTAGGGATTTTTCTCTGGCTCTTGGTTCAGGAGCAAAGTCTTTCTTTGCTCTGGACCCATTTTCAGGGTGTGTTCCCTGGCTCTGAACCCAGAACCAGGCTGCTCAGGGGTTGAGCTAGGGCTACTGACTCACTGAATCTGCAGGGACACGGGCCTCTCAGTATCTTGAATGGGAGACTATTCTAGAAAAGATGTCAAAGAAATGGAGCTAGATGGGAGGGAGATAAATAGAAGTGTGCTTTTGTCCTTTATCGTCAGTCATGTCTAAATTAGATCTAACATGGACTTCTAGTTAGCCACTTAATTTTCTTTTTGTTTCCCTGGTTTAGCTGGGGTTTCTGTTAGTAAGAACCTTAAGATCAGTGTTCTGGGCTTGATGGGGGCACTCCTTTAATTACAGCACTTGGGAGGCAGGAGAATGGAGTTCTGTGAGCTTGAGGCCACCAGATCTACACATAGCAAGTTAGCTATGACCCTATCTAAAAAAAAAAAAAAATCAATCCTGATTAAAAAAAACACATTTATCTTTCTGTTATTACATAAATAGCGTTGTAAAATGTGACACAAATAAAAAGTAGTAGCCTGGATGAGCGTTTCTCAAGTGTGCCATGGAGGATCTGGGGCTGGGCTTTCATCATTCTCTCATGGCTACTTTCTCTTCTCTGAGCAAACTCATCATGCTGTTCAAGAGGTTGTTTCAAAATGAAAGAGGCTATTTTCAAAATTCCTGTCTTGGGAGTGGTGATATAGCTCTGTAGTTCACATTAACAAGGCCTGTGTTCATGCCCAGCAGTCTCACCCTGCTAATTTAATAAATTAGTTTATTAAAACTAATGAACCTTTGGATCAATTTTTCCAATCTATGTGAAATTCAAGATGACACTTATGTACATATAATTGAAAAGGGATGTTATTATTGAGTTGTTAATATAGAAACTATTAGAGATCTTAGCATATATGTAGAGGTTTTCATAGATCTGTCAATCATTTATGCTTTTATTATATTTTACTTATTTATTGTGTGGTGGTGGGGCATGAGTGTGCCATGGCTCTCATGTGGTAACTGGAGGACGATTTGCCACAGTTGATTCTCCCCTTCCATTATGTAGGACTTGGGGATTCAATCCAGACTGTCAGATGGGAGGCAAGAGCCTTCTATCTGCAGAGTCATCTCATTGGTCCTTTTTATATTTTTATTTATTTATTTATTTATTGTTTTTTTGAGATAGGGTTTCTCTGTGCAACAGTCCTGCCTGTCCTAGAACTTGCTTAATAGATCAGGCTGGCCTCAGACTCACTGAGATCCACTTGCCTCTGCTTCCCAAGCACTGGGATTAAAGGCATGAGCTACCACCACATTGTTTTTTTAAATACACGTCGATGCATTTATTTACCAAATTTGGTTTTAAAATTTTTTAAATCTACCACTGAACTATTGAAAATTGCGTTATACAGACCTAACCACGGGTGGCGATACAGGGTCCTACAGGGAAACACCCTCAAAAACAGAACCTCTACTTGTAGTTATAATAGAAAAACGGAGAGTGGATTCACCCTCCCGTCTGAAATAGCTAGAAAATGTATAAAGCATCTGAGACAGCGTTTGGACCATAAGCACTCAGGGCTGTGACATCAGGGAAATGAAAAGACAAAAGAATCCAACAGGGACCGTAACTTTCTTGGGCTAAGGAGGTTAGAACTGGGTTTGGCTCAGCTAAAATTTGTAGGCAAAGTATCAAAGAAAAGAAAAGCAAGCAGAAACAGTATCTACCAGATCTACAAAGAAGCCCCCTTGAGTTTTGCTAAGTGCAGGGAGACTGTGGAGACGCTCAAAGGACTGGAGAGAAAAACAGGAAGGAAATCCCCTGGAGGGCTACTCCCACAGGACCTACCCTGCACATTCCCACCAGCACTGGGCAGAGGCCTCAGAAAGGTGCTGTCTCTGGAGTGAAATCAAAGTCAAGGCAGGGGAAAGAAACGGACTGTGGCTTGAGCCTTGGGGGGTGGGTGGGAAGGGGGATTTCCTGTAAATGCTCGCATAAGGGATTTTTTTCGTAGTAGTGGAAATGTTCTAGAACTGGATTGTGGTGGTAACTGCACAAATCATATGTCTAGTGGTTGTATTTTGTTACTTAGACATTTTATCTCAACAAACCAACTAAATACATTGTAACTATATATTACTGAAATAATTTTCAAATATTCTTTTACAGTTTGTGCTGTGATTTGGATATGTGACCATGTCCCTTCCATTTGATTAAGTTTGCTGAGGGAAAGAAGTGGATTTTGCTATAGATAACAGGCCAGGCAGTATTTAAAAGCAACAAATAAATGCAAGACCCACCTCCATCAGGACATGGTCAAGAAGACAAAATGACAGCCTACAGAATGGGAAAAGATCTTCACCAACCTAGGTCTAATCTCCAAAATATACAAAGAACTCAAGAAATTGGTCATCAAAGAATAAATAATCCAATAAAAAATTGGAGTAAAAACCTAAACAGAGAACTCTCAACAGAGGAATCTAAAATGGCTGAAAGACACTTAAGGAAATGCTCAACATTCTTTAGACATTAGAAAAATGCAAATCAGAACAACTCTAAGATTCCATCTTACACCTGTAAGAATGGCCAAGATCGGCGGGAAGTCTTAAACTGGAACCGGAGTGAGTTCGCTCTGAAGAGAAAGCAAACCGGGTAGCGCACGCCCTTAATCTCAGCACTCGGGAGACAGAGGCAGGGAAAGGGAGAGAGAGAAAGCAGGACCCGGGTAGCCGGCTTCGCCGTCCTGCACAGATCCTGCGGTGCTCGGGGGAAGCCCGGCTGCAGCCGAGCGGCCGTGGCGGTGAGTCAAGGACGTTTGGGTTCGTATTAAACTTGCCCTGGCCGGCACCTGAGCTCAAGAGATGGCGTCTGCGAATACTTTGTGTCAAGGCGGGGAGAGCAAAGGAGGTGTTCTAGCTCACCTGGAAAGACTAGAGGCTCAAATGAACAGATCAAGGAAAAAGTTTGAAGATCCGACAGTTCACACAAAGGAAAGTTCTCTTAGAACCAGGATTCAGGAACTGCGGAAGCAGCGAGAAGAGCTGAGGGCTGAAGTGAAGCGGCGGCGGCAAGCTAGAGTTAAAGCATCTTTGGCCAGTGAAGACCCAAACAGCACAGTAGAGACCAGTGAGCAAGAGGCCTTGGAAAGGCAGTGGGGGAACATGAAAGCCATTCTGCAGGCCTATCGTTTTACAGGACTCAGCGGGAAGCTGACCAGCCGTGGAGTGTGTATGTGCATCAGCACTGCCTTTGAGGGGAAGCTACTGGATTCCTACTTTGTAGACCTCATCATAGAGAAACCGCTTCGGATTCATCACCACTCCATCCCAGTCTTCATCCCTCTAGAAAAGATAGCCAGAGCATACCTACAGACTGACATCCAGCACTTCCTGTTTAGTCTCTGCGAGTACCTAAACGCCTACTCGGGGAGGAAGTACCAGATAGACCAACTTGAGACGGACTTCAGCGCCTTCCTCACTGGACCTCTGCAGAGAAACGCCCTGTGCAACTTGCTGTCGTTTACCTATAAAGTGAATCAGGGGCGCCAGACCTCCTCCTTTAGTGCCAGACTGCTGTATGAGGACCTGACAGCAACTCTTCCCACGGATGTCACTGTGACGTGCCCAGGGACAGAAGCGCCACCCCTTCACTGGGAAGAGCACAGAGCATCCCATGACATGCTCTTCCGCACCAAGCCCCTGCACAAGGTGTTTGCTTCATTTTCAAAAGAAGTTGAAGAGCTAGATTTGAGCCTGGTCTCCTGGGAAAGACTACCTGGGACACATCTGAAGTGATTATATTCATGCTGCCTGCAGTCCAGGACCTGTCAGCAAAAGCTGTGGAGAGAGAACGCTTGCCTGGATACCATCCTTGTCATGATTCTAGATGCCCATGCCGTCAGGATGACAAGGAGTTTGTTGTGCGTGTCTGTAGACACCGGGCGATTTGGACAGGTCCTTGGTTGCCTGGTCACTCAGTACAGTGCTCCAGAGCATCTCTTCCTCCACAGGTGGCAGCTGATTTGATCGTATGTATGTATTCTCGCTGAAAATCAGCTAAATTGGGAGTAATTAAAGACATTTTGTGAGCAAAAAAAAAAAAAAAAAAAAAAAAAAAAAAAAAAAAAAAAAGAATGGCCAAGATCAAAAACACTGATGACAACTAATGTGGGGTAAAGGGAACACTCCTGCATTGCTGGTGGGAGTGCAGGCTGGTACAGCTCCTTGGGTGTCAGTGTAGTGATTGCTCAGAAAATTAGGAAACAACCTTCCTCAAGACCCAGTAATACCACTTTTGGGTTATGTCCAAAGGATGCTCAATCATACCACAAGGACATGTGTTCAACAATGATAATAACAACATTTTTGTCATAGCCAGAACCTGGAAACAACCTAAATGCCCCTTGACCAAAGAATGGATAAGGAAAACATGGTACATTTACACAATGGAGTACTACACAGTAGAAAAAAATAACGACATCTTGAAATTTGTAGGCAAATGGATGGAGCTAGAAAACATTATTTTGAGTGAGGTAACCAGACACAGAAAGACAATTATCACATGTACTCACTCATAGGTGGTTTTTAAACATAAAGCAAAGAAAGCCAGCCTACAATCCACAATCCCAGAGAACTTAGACAACAATATGGACACGAAGAGAGACTTACATAGATCTAATCTACATGGGAAGTGGAAAGTATAAAAAGACAAGATCTCCTGAATAAATTTGGAGCATGGGGACATTGGGGGAGGGTTGAAATGGGGAGGGGAGAAGCAGGGAGGGGAGCAGAGAAAAATGAAGAGCTCAGTAAGTTAGTTCTTTGAAAATCTTATAGGATTCTGAGCTGAAACCATCTGGTCCTGACCTTTTTTGGTTGGGAGATTTTGATGGACTATTTCTATTTCTTTAGCAGTTATAGCTCTATTTAATTTGCTTATCTGGTCTTGCTTTAATTTTTGTAAGTGATATTAATCTAGAAGGTTGTCCATTTCCTTAAGTTTTCCAATTTTGTGGAGTATAGATTTTTGAAATATGACCTCATGATTCTCTGTATTTATTCCATGTCCGTTGTTATGTCTCTCTTTTTATTTCTGATTTTGCCAATTTGGATAATCTCTCTCTGCCTTTGGGTTAGTTTGGATAAAGGTTTGTCTATTTTGTTGATTTTCTCGAAGAACCAACTCTTTGTCTCATTGATTCTTTGTATTCTTTGTTTCTATTTTGTTGATTTCAGCTCTCAATTTGATTATTTCCTGCAGTCTAGTTCTCTTGGGTGAGTTTGGTTCTTTTTGTTCTAAAGTTTTCAAATGTTCTGTTAATTCACTAATGTGAAATTTTCCAGCTTCTTTATGTAGCCATTTAGTGCTATGAACTTTCCTCTTAACACTGCTTTCATTGTGTCCCGTAAATTTGGGTATGTTTTGTGGTCATTTTCATTGAATTTTAGGAAGACTTTAATTTTTTTCCCTTTATTTCTTCCTTGACCCATTGATGATTCAGGTGAGCATTGTTTAATTTCCATGTGTTTGTGGTCTTTCTGGAATTAGTATTGCTGTTGACTTCTAGTTTTAAACCATGGTGATCTGATAAGATACATGGGACTATTTCAATTTTTTTGTCTCTGTTAAGGTTTGTTTTTTATGGAGTATGTGGTCAATTTTTGAGAAGGTTCCATGAAGTGCTAAGAAGAAGGTATATTCTTTGATATTTGAATGGAATATTCTATAGATGTCTGTTAAATCCATTTGAGTCATAACATAGTTCGTTCCCTTATTTCTCTGTTAATTTTTTGTTTGACTGGCCTGTCCAGTGGTGAGAGTGGAGTGTTGATATCTCTCACTATTAGTGTGTGGGGTTTAATGTATGATTTAAGCTTTAGAAGTGAGGGTGCCCTTGTATTTGGGGCATAGATGTTCAGTATTGAGATTTCCTCTTGATGGAGTTTTCCTGTGACTAATTTGAAATTTCCTTCTTTGTCTCTTTTGATTGATTTTAGTTTGAAGTCTATTTTGTTAAATATTAGGATAGCTACATCAGCTTGTTTCTTAGGTCCATTTGATTGGAAAATTTTTACACAACCCTTTACTTTGATGTGATGTTCATCTAAGTGCCCACTTAAAGAAAACAGAGAAAGCACACGTTGGAGACTTAACAGCCCACCTGAAAGCTCTAGAAAAAAAAAGAAGCAGACTCACCTAGGAGGAGTAGAAGACTGGAAATAATCAAACTGAGGGCTGAAATCAACAAAATAGAAACACAGAAAACAATACAAAGAATCAATGAAACAAAAAGCTGGTTCCTGGAGAAAATCAACAAGATTGACAAACTCCTATCCAAACTAATCAAATGGCAGAGAGAGAATTTGCAAATTAATAAGATCAGAAATGAGAAGGGGGACATAACCACAGACAGAGGAAATTCAGAGAATCATTAGATCTTACTACAAAAGCCTATATGCCACAAAACTGGAAAATGTAAAGGAAATGAACACTTTTTTAGATAAATACCATATACCAAAGTTAAACCAGGACCAGGTGAACAATCTAAATAGACCTGTTAGTCGCGAAGAATTAGAAGAGGTTATCAAAAACCTCCCTACCAAAAAAAGCCCAGGACCAGATGGCTTCAATGCGGAATTCTTCCAGAACTTCCAAGAAGAACTAATACCTATACTCCTTAATGTATTTCACAATATAGAAACAGAAGAGGCATTGCCAAATTTCTTTTATGAAGCTACAGTTACCCTGATACCAAAACCGCACAAAGACTCAACCAAGATGCTGAAAAAGCATTTGACAAAATTCAACATCCCTTTATGATAAAAGTCTTGGAGAGATTAGGGATACAAGGGTCATACCTAAATACAATAAAAGCTATATACAGCAAGCCAACAGCTAACATCAAATTAAATGGAGAGAAACTTAAAGCCATCCCACTAAACTCAGGAACACGACAAGGCTGTCCACTCTCGCCATACCTCTTCAATATAGTGCTTGAAGTTCTAGCAATAGCAATAAGACAACATAAGGGGATCAAGGGGATTCGAATTGGAAAGGAAGAAGTTAAACTTTCGTTATTTGCAGATGATATGATAGTGTACATAAGCGACCCCCAAAACTCCACCAAAGAACTTTTACAGCTGATAAACACCTTTAGTAATGTGGCAGGATACAAGATCAATTCCAAAAAATCAGTCGCCCTCTTATACACAAAGGATATGGAAGCAGAGAGGGAAATCAGAGAAGCTTCACCTTTCACGATAGCCACAAACAGCATAAAATATCTTGGGGTAACTCTAACCAAGGAAGTGAAAGATCTATTTGACAAGAACTTTAAGGCATTGAAGAAAGAAACTGAGGAGTATACCAGAAAATGGAAGGACCTCCCTTGCTCTTGGATTGGGAGGATCAACATAGTAAAAATGGCAATTCTACCAAAGGCAATTTATAGATTCAATGCAATCCCCATCAAGGTCCCTTCAAAATTCTTCACAGATCTTGAGAGGACAATAATCAATTTTATATGGAAAAACAAAAAACCCAGGATAGCCAAAACAATCCTATACAATAAAGGATCTTCTGGAGGCATTACCATCCCTGACTTCAAACTCTATTACAGAGCTACAGTGATGAAAACAGTGTGGTACTGGCATAAAAACAGAGAAGTCGACCAATGGAATCGTATAGAAGACCCGAATTTTGACCCACAAACCTATGAACACCTCATTTTTGATAAAGGAGCCAAAAGTATACAATGGAAGAAAGAAAGCATCTTCAACAAATGGTACTGGCATAACTGGATGTCAACCTGTAGAAGAATGAAAATAGACCCATATCTATAACCATGCACAAAACTCAAGTCCAAATGGATTAAAGACCTCACTATCAGTCAGAACACATTGAACCTGATAGAAGAGAAAGTGGGAAGTACCCTACAACAGATGGGCACAGGAGATCGCTTCCTATGTGTAACCCCAACAGCACAGACATTAAGGGCAACATTGAATAAATGGGACCTACTAAAACTGAGAAGCTTCTGTAAAGCAAAGGACACTGTCACCAAGACAAAAAGGCAACCCACTGACTGGGAGAAGATCTTCACCAACCCCGTAACAGACAAAGGTCTGATCTCCAAATATATAGAGAACTCAGGAAATTAGACTTTAAAATGCTAATTAACCCAATTAAAAAATGGGGCACTGAACTGAATAGAGAATTCTCAGCAGAGGAAGTTCAAATGGCCAAAAGACACTTAAGGTCATGCTCAACCTCTTTAGCGATCAGGGAAATGCAAATCAAAACAACTTTGAGATATCATCTTACACCTGTCAGAATGGCTAAAATCAAAAACTCCAATGATAGCCTTTGCTGGAGAGGCTGTGGAGGAAGGGGTACCCTCATCCATTGCTGGTGGGAATGCAATCTTGTGCAACCACTTTGGAAATCGGTGTTTCGGTTTCTCAGGAAATTCGGGATCAACCTACCCCTGGACCCAGCAATACCACTCCTGGGAATATACCCAAGAGATGCCCTATCATTTGACAAGAGCATTTGTTCAACTATGCTCATAGCAGTATTATTTGTAATAGCCAGAACCTGGAAACAACCTAGATGCCCTTCAATGGAAGAATGGATGAAGAAAGTGTGGATTATCTACACATTAGAGTACTACGCTGCGGTAAAAACAATGACTTCTCAAATTTTGCATGCAAATGGATGGTAATAGAAAACACTATCCTGAGTGAGGTAACCCAAACCCAAAAAGATGAATATGGGATGTACTCACTCATAATTGGTTTCTAGCCATAAACAAGGGTCACGGAGTCTACAATTGGTGATCCCAAAGAAGCTAAGTAAGAAGGTGAACCAAAGGAAAAACATATAGTTGTCCTCTTGGCTATGGGAAGTAGACAAAATTGCCGGGGAGAAAATTGAGATCTTGGGGGTGGGGTGGAATGGGGGTAAGGGGAGATGGGGAGAGAAAAGGGAGAAGGGGAGAATGGAGGGAACTTGGGGAAAAAGGAGGATTGGGATAAAGGAAGGTTAGATAGGGGAGCACGGAAGCACAATTCTTAGTTAAGGGAGCCACCTTAGAGTTGGCAAGAGACTTGATCCTAGAGTGGCTCCCAGATGCCCAAGCCGAGGTCCCCAGTTAGTTCCTTGGGCAGCTGAGGATAGAGAACCTGAAATGACCCTATCCTATAGCAATACTGACGAATATCTTGCATATCATCATAGAACCTTCATCTGGTGATGGATGGAGATAGAGACAGAGACCCGCACTGGAGCACTGGACTGAGCTCCCAAGGTCCCAATGAGGAGCAGAAGGAGGGAGAACATGAGCAAAGAAGTCGGGACCACGAGGGGTGCACCCACCCACTGAGAGAGTGGAGCTGATCTATTGAGAGCTCACCAAGGCCAGCTGGACTGTGACTGAAAAAGCATGGGATAAAACTGGACTCTCTGAGCATGGCGAACAATGAGGGCTGATGAGAAGCCAAGGACAATGGCACGGGGTTTTGAACCTACGTAATGTGCTGGCTTTGTGGGAGCCTAGCCAGTTTGGATGTTCACCTTCCTAGGAATGGACGGAGAGGGGAGGACCTAGGACTTACCACAGGGCAGGGAACCCTGACTGCTCTTTGGACTGGAGAGGGAGGAGGAGAGGAGTGGGGGGAGGGGGAGAAGGGTGGGAGGAGGGGGAGAAGGGTGGGAGGAGGGGGAGGGAAAAGGCAGGCTGGGAGGAGGTGGAAACTTGTTTTTTTTTCTTTTCTCCTTTTCTCAATTAAAAAAAAAAGAAAACATAACTTAAGCTATTGTCTCTATTTCAGTTTTTAAGTCTTGAATAGTTTCTTTCATGTGTTTGATTGCCTTTTCTTCATTTTTTAAGGGGTTTGTTGATGTCTTCCAATTTTTTGTTTGTCTTTTCCTCTATTTCTTTGAGTGAATTCCTCACTTTCTCTGTAAGAGTTTCAAACATTCTCCTAAAGTTATTTTTCAGGTCATTTTTTCTGCTTTATCTATATTTGTTTATCCAAGTCTTCTTGTTGTATGGTCACTAGTTTTTACTCATGTTGTGTTGTTCTTTGTGGTGTTGTATGTGCTCTTACCTTGTCTACCCATTTTTTCCTTTGTAGTTGGGGCTGTCTGTGACTAAGGTGATCAATCTTCCTGGTGGCAGTAGGTCCAAGGCTCAGATGGTTGCTCTTCATGGTGTAGTCAGTGCTACTGTTCCAGTCACCCCATTGGTCACTCTGTGTTCCTGGAGGTTGTTTGGCACATCAGGGACTTGCTCTGCCCCTGTAGAGATTTCTGTCTCAGGCTTGCTCTCGCCTAGGTTGGTGGCTCAGTTCCATTTCTGTAAATGTCCCTGGTCTGGATTCATTCCTTTGGAGGTCCCTGGCTTGGGGTTGGTCCCGCAAAGGTCTCTGGCTCTAGCCCTCTCCCTCAGTGGTTGCTCCCCTGTACCTGTTCTGATCTACTCCCCTCAGAGGTCCCAGACTCACACGTGCACCCACAGAGGTCCTGGCTCAGGTCTACTCACTCAGTGGTTGCTCCCCTGTACCTGTTCCTGTGGAGTTCGCTGTCTCAGGCCTGCTTCTGTGGAGTTCTCTGTCTCAGGCCTGCTCTGGATTAGGTCACTGGCTCAGTCATGTTTCCACAAATGACCCTGGTCTGGATCTGCTCCTGCTCCCACAGAGCTTGCCATCTCAGGCCTTCTCCAGCCTAGGTAGCCAGATCAGTTTTCTATTGCTGGGTCTTGAGGTAGGTTGTTTCCTAATTTTCTGAGCAATCACTACACTGACATCCAAAGGAGCTGTACCAGCTTACACTCCCACCAGCAATGGGGGAGTGATCATTTTACCCACAACCTCTCCAGCATTAGTTGCCATCAGTGTTTTTGATCTTGGCTCTTCTTACAGGTGTAAGTTGGAATCTCAGAGTTGTTTTGATTTGCATTTCTCTGATGACTAAGGATGCTGAGCATTTCCTTAAGTGTCTTCCAGCCATTTTAAGTTTTTCTGTTGAGAGTTCTCTGTTTAGGTCTGTGCTCCATTTTTTATTTGATTATTTGTTCTTTTGATGACCAATTTCTTGAGTTCTTTGTATATTTTGGAGATCAATTTTTCAACTGTTACAGGGACAAATACAATGATGTATAAATCATGTGTCCACACCCTTATCTTCAGAACCATGAGTATTATATTACAAGGCAAAAGAGAGTTGTGAGAAAGACATGGCCCTGTTTTGTTGGTTTTACAGATGGAAGGGGCCATTGTCCAAATAATGCAGGGATCTCTTTGATGCTGATAAAGGTAAGGATACAGATTCTCTTCCATACTTTCCACGAGGAACGTGTCCCTAACAACACCTTAATTTTAGTCCATTGTGACCAGCACCATATGCTGGACCTATAGAACTTTATAATGGTAAGTTTACATTTGTATTGTTGATAGGGCAGCAACACCAAACTAAGAAAATTAGAATATTATTCAGGATTATAAGAAATGAGTACTGATACATGCTACAACATGGATAGACCTTGAAAACTGCATATATGTAATCATAGAAGTCCACATCACATATATTCCATTTTTGTGAAATAGCAAAAGTGCTGAATAAAAAGACAGCAAGCAGAGAAGCACATTCAACACAGGTGGCACATTACAGTCCATCTTATGTCCACCATGTTGTCCTCACTGAGAGAAGCTTTTCTTCCTTTGCTGTGTTTGTCAGGAATTTTATCACGGCAGTGAGAAACGAAACTGGTATGGAGACACATAGCCCGTCACCGACTTCTCGCCAGTCATCCAGCACGATAGAACTATACTCTCCATCTTCAGCTCTAGGAACCAGACATATAGTGGTTTTCACTGTCCTCGTCTCTGCACCTGTGTGGCTGCTGTGTCTCTGTCCCTTTTCATCTTCCTTTGGATTTCATTAGTAAATTTAAAATTTAAAACTATGGCTTCATTGTTTTCTGTTCTAGAAGTTCTAGTCAATAAAGTTGTTAAGGGTCCTGAAAAGTATTTACAAGGTACATTCATCCATTCTACAATAGAATACTTATTACACATTTGCAATTGTGTTGTCTGAGGCATACTTCACTTGGTGACTAAGCATTCACAGTCTACTGGAGACAAAGACAAGTAAGTTTGGACAATGTAGAAGATATTCTAATGAAGAAATTAATTGATTAAAAATGTTGGATTTAGTTTATTCCAGTAAGTGCTTAACTGAAGTGTTAAGAATGACATATAATGCTTAAACTTAGTGCAGTGGTTCTCTGTCTTCTTAATTCTGTGACCTTTTAATACAGTTCCTTATGTTGTGGTGACTCCCAACCATGAAATTATTTCATTGCTGTTTTATAACTGTAATTTTTCTATTGTTATAAATTATGATGTAAATATCTGTGCTTTGTGATGGTCTTAAGTGACCCCTGTGAAAAGGTCATCTGACAAATCCCAAGGGTTACGACTCACAGGATAAGAACCACTGGCTTAGGGATGGAATGTAACTTACTGGTACGAGAACTTGCCTGGCATGTGTGAAGCACCGAGTGTGATCCCAGCGTGGAAATATAAATAAATACTTAAAAGTCAAATATTCTAATACTAGAGACAAACTAATATGGAAGAAGTTACTAAAAATGTATCTAGCCTAGTTGGGTGGTAGGATGCAGAAAAAGCACTCAAATGGTGTCTCAAAACCATCTGTATTTTTAGTTCCAGGGGATCTGATATCCTCTTCTGACCTCCACAGGCACCAGGCATGTAGTATATATATAGGCAAAACACTCACGTGCATAAAAGAAAAAACAAAACTATTTGTCTTTGTTTATAGGACACAGATGAATCCCTGGCTCCAAACACAGTTCACTCGCTCATTCTCCAAACACAAAGGGGTTAAAATGCTCACTCTTGTGCATAGTGAGAGGTCTTTCAGAAGTCCAGTGGAACAGTGTTTTATAAACTCAATCAGCCTTTATTACAGCGGCAGCAACAATGTTTCACAGAAATAATCTCCACACTTACCCCATCAGACAGGATTTCAGTAACTAAATTATGTTGCCAGATGACCAGATACACGTTCTATATGAAATACAATTCAATGCTAAACTTGAAACTGCTGCCAGATACATGTTCTATATGAGATACAATTCAATGCTAAACTTGAAACTGCTGCCCGGCCAATTAACTTGGGGAGAAGTGCTAGAAATGAATTATATACCCAATTTGCAAGTTCATTTGTTGCTATGCCAAGGTTCAAATCCAGGATTACAGGGAGCCCACCACTGTCTCCCCAGGAAACATGTTAGGAAATGGTAATTTAAAGGAGATTAAGTAGCTTGCTCAAGATGGTGATGTAGCAAGGGTTGGATACATCAGATCCAATTCCAAAGAAGACTCCAGAGACCAGACCGCTCTGTGCTGAACTGTCACCTCATGACTTTAACCATCAGACACTAGCGGTTAAAACCTACTCAGAGATTCTGTATAGCCTTAGACTAAGACTGCAAACAAATAATAGAAGTACAACCTGCATTTCAGACTAAGGTTAGTCTTCGTGACTTAAATGTCAATAGAGTTGAAGACTCAATGTTGTATCCATGTTTCCCACAAGGATTCCACTTCTAGATGGAATACTGATCACGTGCAGTTCCAATCAAAATTCCAGAAGACTTTTTGGTAAATACAAAGAAGTTGGTTCTAGAGCTGAGTGTGATTTGTAAAATACGGTATTGTCGTCGTTGTTTTCATCGGGATTGTCAGAAACCCGATTCCAACACTTATGTTCCAACAAGAACAATATTGAATTGATGGAAAATAGATAATCAGATAATGGGACATGGAGCATCCAGACATATAGACAGGCAGATGGTCAACTTTTTTCAATTAAATTCTCAAATATATCTTTTAATTTAAATTAAATGAATTTTAGTGGGCTGAAGATATAGTCAGTGGTGTAATGTATACTTGTCTTGCAAAAGAGTCCTGGGCCCAATCATCAGCACCACACACAGGAAAACTGACACATAAAATTATAAAATTATACACATTAATGGACTACCTGTGATATGTGTGTACCTGAGTGTATGTATGTGAACTACACAGGTGTAGGTTCCCAGAAGAGGGCATTAGATCCCTGGAACTGGAATTACAGACTGTTGTGAAACACCATGTGGGTGCTAGGAATCAAATCCAGGTCCTCAGGATCAGCAACCACTGAAACATGTCTCCAATCCCTCCCCCATATAATGTTTTAGTACATGTATTCAGCATACATGGTAGTGTACGTCTTTTATCCCAATACTTGGAGGTAGAGGCAAGTGGATCTCCATGAGTTCAAGGCCAGCAAAAGCTACACAGTGCAATACTGTCTCAAATCCCCCTATCCAAACACACAAAAAATAAAACAAGATATATACATTCTATAATATTTAAATTAGGTTAAAAATCTGTCTTCTCAAACATTTGTTACTTCCTCATGTGAAGACATCTTAAGATACTGTCTATCTTCTTGAACTGTAAAATCTTACATGTTTACTCTCTTTAGTCATTGTGCAGTGCAATAGTCACACACTGGGGTTGCCTACTGAGACTGAGTTACAGGTTAGATATGTGGATCAAACGTCGTATGCTAACCCACTAATGTCATTTCTGTTTTTATGTATGATTGAAAACCAAATTGAATTATTTTCTATATTCACCCAGTTAAATAATAACACACACACACACACACACACACACACACACACACACACACACACACTGTTCAATCAATATCTTTTAAGGATTTCTTTTTATTTCATGTGCAGTGGGGTTTTACTTACAGGACAGTGTTGGATCCCCGGGAACTGGAGTTACAGACAGTTGTGAGCTGCCACGTGGGTGCTAGAAAATGAACCCAGGTCCTTTGGAAGAGCTGCCAGTGCTCTTAACTGCAGGGAGCCGGACAGGATCGCCATTACAAGATGGCGCCGACATCCTGTCTTGTTGGAAATAAACACTCCATATATGGCTATGCCTTTGGGAGCTGCGTGTCCCCCGCTTCCCGCATGCGTGGTGGTTTAGAGTCCTTGGGCCTATCCTGACGCAGTCTAGTATCAGCTGATGGTGGCAGCACAGGGCGACCCGTGTGCCTACTCCCTATATAAGCAGCTGCTTTAGTGCTCTCAGGGCCCCTCGCTTCCTGCTTGCCCCATCAACCAAGAGGCATTCCATTAAAGCGTGATCTGAGAAGAATCTTTGTGTGGTGGTTGTTCTTTCTCACTGGTCGAGAAGTTCGCCGCATTTAACCACTGAGCCATCTGTCCAGCCCCATATTTTTTTTTTTTTTTGATTTTTCGAGACAGGGTTTCTCCGTAGCTTTTGGTTCCTGTCCTGGAACTAGCTCTTGTAGACCAGGCTGGCCTCGAACTCACAGAGATCCACCTGCCTCTGCCTCCCGAGTGCTGGGATTAAAGGCGTGCGCCACCACCGCCCGGCCAGCCCCATATTTTTTGACAAAGAAGCAAAGATATGCAGGAGACAAAGGACAGTCTTCTCAGGAAAACAGTTCAGATGCTCAGGTATGCATCTGCATGAGGTGAACCTCAGTCTATACTTTGCATAAACTATAATCTAGTAAGCCTGACTTAAAAAATAAATTTGGACAGTCTCCTTAATAGTGTTTTCCACATCTCTGCTCTGGGGATCAAATACATGAGTGAGATATAAACTCAGTTTAGTGGGTTGTAATTTTTATTCTTTGTTGTTTTGGTTTTTTCAAGACGTAGCTTCTCTGTGTAGCTCAAGTTGTCCTGGAATTCGATCTGTAGGCCTTGAAGGTCTTGAACTCACAGAGATCAGCCTGCTTCTGCCTTTTGAGTGCTTAGGTTAAATGTGTGCACCACCACCACCTGGCATGACTATTATTCTTTTTTTTTTTTTTTGGTTTTTGGAGACAGGGTTTCTCTGTGGTTTTGGAGCCTGTCCTGGAACTAGCCTTGTAGACCAGGCTGGTCTCGAACTCACAGAGATCCGCCTGCCTCTGCCTCCCGAGTGCTGGGATTAAAGGCGTGCGCCACCACCGCCCAGCTTACTTAAAAGAACACTAGAAGGCTGGGATTATAGATCAGTTGTTTGCATAAAATCCTGGTTTAATCCCCAGAATTGCATAAACCAGATATAGTAGTACAGTTCTGTAATCCCAGCAGCACTCAGGATGTGGAGGCCAGCCTGGGCTACATGAAATCCTTAAAAGGTATACATACATAAACACACACACACAAAGAGAGAGAGAGAGAGAGAGAGAGAGAGAGAGAGAGAGAGAGAGAGAACAGGAAATATCAGAATCACCCCACAGAGTAAAATGAATATTATTAGTGAAACATTTGCTTCAGTTTCATATAGTATGTTTGTGTGTTCTATGTTCATGCATCAGGAAAACAGAAATCATGTCACTATATTTTTAAGAGATAATTTTAAAAAGGAAGCTGGTTAAATAAATACTGAAAAAGTCGAGAAATTGAGTTGAAGACACAAAAGCAAGTAGATATCAGTAATGCAGAAACTGCTAATTCGTTTAGGCTTCTGGAATGAAGAAAAGTGGCAGGGTTATTGGATCCCCAAACTGAGATCATCCAACAAGGCTAAAATCAAAAAGAAGCCATAGAGAGAGTGTTGGCTACTCTCCCCTCTCTTCTGTTTTGGGGCAGTGTTTAAAGGTTAGTTTTAGCCAGTTGTCAGCTGGCAGCCTGAAGAGTCTCAAAGAGCATTCTTGCAGAGTAGAGAAGAATGAGGACCAGATTTGAGAGCAAATGGGCCAGAATGTATTTCTGCAGAGGGTCAGAGTCTGAAAGATTTGAATACCATTACACTAGAGGACAAAGTTAGTTTGTAGTTTGTGCTGTTTTTTGTTTACATAGAAAAATAGCCACAGTTGTTGGTGGTGGTATTTTACCGTTTTGGTCTCTTTTGGGGGGAGGGGGGCTGCCACCCAACAACCAAATAAATCACACATGGAGGCTTATTCTTAGCTATGAATGCTTGGCTTTTTCTTACCAGCTTTTCTTAAATTATCCCATCTATCTTTGGCTTTGGGGCTTTTATCTTTCTCTATTCCTGTATACCTTTTCTTTCCTTCTTACTCTGTGTCTGCCTGTAGCTGGGTGGCTGGCCCCTGACATCCCCCTCTTTCCTCTCTCATTCCCAAATTCTTTCTCTTTCAGACTTCTCATATTTGTCCTCTCTGCCTGCCAGCCCTGTCTATTTTTCTCTCCTGCCTTGCTATTGGCTGCTCAGCTCTCTATTAGACAATCAGGTGTTTTAGACAGGCACAGTAACACAGCTTCACAGAGTTAAACAAATGCAACACAGATGAAAGTAACACAGCTTAAAATAATATTCTCTGACATACAATTAGTCCTTACAGGATTCAAAAATTTGCTTTAAAAAAATTGTGTGTATGTGTGCACGTATGCTTGTGTGTGTGCATTTGTGTGTGTATATGTGTTTGCATGCATATGTGTGCATGCATGTGGAGAGCAGAGGTACTCTTTGGGTGTGTTTCCTCAGGGGTCTCTTACTTGGACTTGGGCTCACCAAGCCAACTACTGCATCCTGCTTTTTACATGAGTTCAAGGGATTTAACTCAGGTTCTTATATTTGTATATCAAATATTTGTCAACTGAACTATCTCCCCAGCCTGAATTGTACCCTTTTTGTTGTACATAAGAAAAGCAATTTGAGCCAGGTGGTGGTGGTGCAGACCTTTAATCCCAGCACTTGGGAGACAGAGGCAGGTGGATCTCTTTGAGTTTGAGGTCTAAAAGAGTGAGTTATAGGTTCCAAAGCTCCACAGAGAAACCCTGTATCTAAAAGACAAAAACAAAAACAAAACAAAAACAACAACAAGAAGAAGAAGAACAACAACAACAACAAAAGAAAATCAGTTGGCTCCAATGACCTCTCATCAGGCTATCTGCTAGCCCTTCTTCACTTCCCTGAGTTTGAGTCCCACTTCATGGTTGAGCCTTGATGTGGGATTCCCCTCTGTATGCTGTGAATACCATTGGTTAATAAAGAAATTGGCTTGGCCTGATAGGCTAGAATAGAGCTAGGCAGGGGAAACTAGACTGAATGTTGGAAGAAAGAAGGGCAGAGTCAGTGAGAAGCCATGTAGCCCTGCTAGAGACAGAAGCCATAACTTTAGCTGGTAAGTCACAGCCACATGGTGATACACAGATTAATGGGATGGGTTAAATTAAGATATAAGTGTTAGCCAATAAGAACCTAGAGCTAATGGGCCAAGCAGTGTTTTACAATTTCTGTGTGGTTATTTCTGGGCTGAGCAGCCAGGAACCAACAAGTGGCCCCTACAACAGAGCCTTTGTGGTTGCACACATCCCAGCACCTCCTTTGGAGTTTCTCCACTTCGAGCAGTGGTTCTCAACCTTCATAATGCTATGACCCTTTAGTGGTTCTTCATGTTGTGGTGACCCCCAATCATTAAACTGACACTTTTTGTCATAAAGTTCTATTTCATAACTGTAATTTGGCTGTTATGAACTATAATGTAAAATTTTGATGTGCAACCAACAGGGCCACTGGTTTAGAGCCACTGACTTAGGATAATGGTGCAGAAACAATGTGCTTCCACCACTTTCTTTTGTCTGACTTCACTTTTTTTAAAAAAGTGGTTCAGGTAATATTGTTTTAAATACAAGTAGATCATTATCTGCTGAAAGGCAATGAATATTTGCTGGCTGGCTGGATACTCTTGGATACAAAATATCTCAGTTGTAAATTTCATCTGGGGTGGTAGAGTGGTCCCGAAGAATTCCCCAAGTTCTTATTTTAACGACCACCAGATGTGACTATGCTGCCACCTATTGGTAGCATATCCTACACGTAGGGAAAATACTTGGAGAAAAGTATGCTTGGAAGCAAAAGGAAAGTCTTGGTTTTCAGGGACAATATGCTTATAATCACCTCTCCTCAAGCTGGCTCTTTGACAGTAACAGCATTTTATCCTGAATGTTTAACACACTTACAAATAACATTCACAGTTTTTATAAATACATGTCAGTAGCTCATGATTCATGTGATGGGTAAGTCTTCTTTGCTAAAATAAAAACCAAAGGTCTATGTGTATTTTGAGTGTGAGATTGTTTTTTGTTGGTTTGAGTCTACTCTGTAATCCTGACCAGCCTGGAAATCACTGTATTGACCAGGCTGGCCACTATTTGGTTCACACCTGTCTCTGCCTTAGGGTTCTGAGATTAAAGGCAAGTGCCACCAGACTTGCCTGGAACCCCTGGTTTTTAAAAGTCTGATAATCAGATATTTTTTAAAAGAAAGCTTAGTGATTTTACTGCTTTTGAACTTCTGTTTTTATATGACTACCCTCTTTAAAGGACACTCTTCTGCTCAAAGAGTCTTTGTCAAGTCTTACGTGGTAAAAATTCAAAATATAATTTTGTAAAAATAATATGGTTGCAAAATTCAGGGAAGTAGGAGTATAAAGTTAGCATTCCACATAACAGTAAACTGTACTATCAAAAGAAACTGTCTCAGCTGAAGAGAGTTGAGGCTGAGTCAGGCTAGCCTAAAGGTTAGGAAACACTTCCCTTAAGGACCTGATGTTTGCTGTAAGTGGAATGTCTGGGACTGTGAAATGTGGGCCCAACTGACTCTTTCAGAATAACACATCATACACCCCAGTCCTGCTCACCTCCTAGTCCCTTCATATCTGCCCCTCACCCTTGCAATGTCCCCCAAAAAGAACCCTCCAAAATTAATTGAAACCAACCAACCAACCAAAAACAACAACAACAAATACCACTTGCTCCTCCGTCTTTCCCACCTTTCCAACACCTCTTCATTTGTCCTAGTGGCACTGGGAGCTGCAGTGTGTCACTCAACCCTTTTGTCCAATCAGCCCCACCCGCAAATGTTTATTGCAATGCATCATTACCGGACCCTCACTGGAACTCCTCTGGGACATCCCTCAGCCACCCCAAGTCATGGAGATCCTGCAGTTATGGTTCTGCAGGACCAGTCCCTTTACAGACTTCAATAGGTCATAGATGAGGCCCAGGATATGGGTCTGAGTGGTAGCTGAGCTTGGCTTGTCTGAAACACTGAGACCGACCCCTTCCGAAGAGGGATGGAGCCAGCTTTCCTAGACCTACACCCTGGGTCAGCTCTCTCATGCCTATGGTGAGGGATGGGGTCAGTTCTCCCAAGTGCGGTAGGGGTTGGGAGGCATCTCTCCCATGAGGGCCAGGGCCAGATGGTCCCCTGCGGCAGTGTCCAAGGGGCAGGGCCGGCTCTAGAAGGGCTCCTGAAGGGCAGTGCTGGCTCAGCACAACCCTCAGATTTAAACCTGCGTGGTTCCTATAGCCTCCGGGTGGTAACACGGACCACGGACATCAACATCCCCCCCTCCCCTACTAGTTTTTGATTGCTCATCTGACTGGTCCTGGTTTTGTTCTGTTTGTTTGTTTTTAACCTAATTTGCATGTCCATATTCACCTAATTTGGGCCAGACTGGGCTCACTTGGGCCCAGCTGGTATCCTATAAAATCAGGCTTTAGAAGGAGGTAGAATTGCAACAGAAACTAGGGAGGAAGAAAGAAAATGAGGACTTCCAGGCCTGGCACTGACTGGCTGGGAGACTGGCCCCAGACATTCCTGTTCTTTTCAGGGGAGAAGCCTAAAGACTTCAGGGTCTGGCTTCCCAGAAGAAGGAAGGTTGCCTTCAAGACTTTTGGGGAATGGATTGTTTGGAGGCTTCTCAAGCCTGAGATTTTTGCCCCTGGAAGTGAGTTTGCCTCCAGGACTTACCCAGCAGCTGCAAGCAGTAAGAACTCATTCCAGCCTTGGCCTCAACAGACCAGAATTCATTTCGGTGGCTGCTCACGATCTCTAAGGCCTGAATTCTTATTGGTGATTTACAGATGTGCTTGCTTGGCAAGGGACAACTCTTGGTTGGCGTGCGGAAGCCCTCCAAGAGTGTTTGAACTGTAATACTTCTCGGAGTTGTGATGACTCTCAGTCTGCTGCCTCTAGGAGTTGAAACCTATTCTAAATCCGGTCTGGCAGTCTGTTTTTACCTGCCTTATCCTGTTTAAGTTTGCTAATTCTGGATTGACAACAAAGTACTTCCCATTTGTGCTTTTGGTCTGCTTACCCTATTGGAGGAGAGTAGAGCAAGGGCCCCACTGGAGACAGAAGAAAGTCTCCCCTGGCTGCTTTGGCTGGTGCGTTTGACTGGGTACCACGAGGAAGTCAATAGAACCATGGATTCATCAGTATCACTTCTTCAGAATGGTGAGAGCAATAGATTTCCTCTGCGTCCATTTCTTTTGGTGGGGAGGGGTTGGAAGAGAGGGTCTGTATGATCAACAGTGGTCTTCTCAGTGGAAAACCCTGGGGGTCTGTCGCCAATCGAAGCACCACTAGTGACTAGCATGACTGACTAGTCACTAGTCCACTCTAGTCTCAGAGGTCAAGCTTGTTAAAGTTGATCCTACTTTAGTTTCTGTTTCCTTTCACAGAAATCTACCCATTTTGAGAGGTTGAGGTAAAATCCTGAAGAAACTGGAAGTTTCTGGCTTGGGAGTGTTCATGACTGAACCTGGTCCCCTGACTGCCCTGTATGGTGTGGGTGGAAGTTTGCCTCTGTACTCTTGCCTCTATTCTGTTTCTTGGATGTTACCTAATCACAGGCCCTGTCTTTTTGCTCTCCCTTTGGGCTGCTGTTGCTACACTGTAAGTAGTGGGTTTGTCAAAGATCCTACACACTTGTTAGATTTTATCTGGCCTCAAGCTTGCTGTAGATTGCTAGATGTTTGCCCATATGGAGCTTCCCACCAGAAGCTGGAGAGTCTGCAGGAAGGCAGAGGCCTGTTGTAAACTTGGACCAGAGTCTCGTGGTAAGGTTAGTGATGTGGCAAAGTGCAAATCTGTCCTCCTGGAGGGGGTGATAAGAGATCTTTCTTAGAGCACAGGGAGTTCTCCATGTTGTTCTGCACTGGATGAGGTAGGGAGACAATGAGGAGTGAGAGCTGGGTGGATACACAGCCCTGACTGTCCCAACAGGGACCAGAGCCATTGCTGCGGCAGTGCCTGTGTGGATGCATTGGTCTAGACCCTGACAATTGGCAAACTTACATTTCTCAATCAGTAGTAATGACCTTCGTTGCTCTCCTTAGATTCCATGTTTAGAACGTTTAAGTTTTAACTCAGGTCTGGTAATTCCTCAGAGAATGTATTTCAAAGATGTGCAGGTTTTCCTAGGAATGCTAGCTGTTTGTGGAGACTAGCGTGTGTGTGCATGGGAACTGGCTTTGGTTTTCCCTGGCACTCTTATGCTGGTTGATGGATTAGCAACAGTGTGAAGAGGTATTTCTAGAGGAGGGTGTTCTCTCATAGGTAGGCCAATGGGAAGCACATACCTTTGCTGTTCCATTGTCTTATCTCCCAGGACATGGACAGGCTTCTTTTAACCCACTGCTTTAATTAAGAGATAAGGTTCACCTCTCACTGGCATCAACACTTTGGCATTGACTTTTTTGTTTGTTTGTTTGGTTGGTTGGTTCGTTTTTTGAGACATGGTTTCTCTGTGTAGCTTTAGAGTCTGTCTTGGAACTCTCTGTAGACCAGGCTGGCACCAAAGTCAGAGATCTGCCTCCCAAATGCTGGGATTAAAGGTGTATGCCACCACTGCCCACTTTGCTTTGGTTTTTAACTATAGCCCAATCTTTTTTTCAATTAAAAATTGTTTTATGGGAGCTGGAGAGAAGGCTTAGCAGTTAAGAGCACTGGCTGCTCTTCCAGAGGTGTGAATTCAATTCCCAGCAATCACATGGTGGCTCACAACCATCCTAAGGAGATCTGGTGCCAGTTCTGGCCATCTTCTCAGGCAAATAGCCTTTTTTTTTAAAATTATTTATTTATTTTGTACGGAGTTAGCCAGAAGAGGGCACCAGACCTCAATACAGATGGTTGTGGACCACCATGTGGTTGCTGGGAATTGAACTCAGGCCCTTTGGAAGAGCAGGCAATGCTCTTAACCGCTGAGCCATCTCTCCAGACCCTGCAAATAGCCTTTAAAAATTAACTTTTAGTGGAAGCTTTTGTGAGTGCTGGAAATCTAACCAGGGCCTTGTACATGTTTAACAATCACTCCATATCCCGCCATGCTACCTTCTCTCTCTCTTGTCATGTTCCCAATACCTCTTAGAATCTCTATAGTGTACTTGTTTGCCATCGCCCTTAAATAAAGCCTATCTTCTCCCTCTGTGGTTGTGTGTGTTGTGACTTTCCAATTCTCTTCTTTCATATTAAAACTCACATGTCCAGGGCCTTTGTTCTTTATATAGTGCTCTTTCTTAGTTCATAAAGTCTTGGAAGAGCTGTACATTTATTATTGTTTTAATTCTAACAACAATCTGGTGAGATGTATAGATGATTACAATAAAATACAATAAGTACTATACACACTAGCTCAGAATGGAGTATAATAAAGGGTTCTTTATTTAGGGGTAGACTCACAAATCAACAGTCCTTTGCATGAGCAGGGAACAGGAACCAAATCCAGCAGCCAAGAGAGCCAAGTAAACCTTTGCATAAGCATTTATAGTACAAGAGACCACACCAAAGTAGGCTGGTATCCTAAAGGCTATTAGCCAAAAGAGTTCCCCCAGCACCTCCCCCTTTTGTCTAAATAGGAGAATTGTAAATCCAATACAAAACTATATATAAGAACAAATATTAAGTATAAAAATTAGAATTGCAACCAGCATAACCAATATCAAGCAAGAAACATATGCTAAATGTTTCAATATTCTATCCTAAGGAGTCTAAGTCTTATATTAGAAGTGGCTTGCCTAATTTATGAGAGGAAAGTAACTATGACAATCTAGTCTTCAACCCAATGGGGAAATAATAATACTTGAGTAAATAGAAAGTACAATCAAGCAACTTCCAAAATGTGCAAATTAATGACACAGACAACTGACTACCTGGGAAATGACCCAAAGTCTCATTTGCAACGTTAGAGTAACCAACTTTGGCTAAGGACTAAAGTAACTGACAAACCATTTTCAGAGGCAGAAAAATGTTCAAAACCTTACCCTGTATTGGCAAGGTTTGGCAGTCTTTTTCTTGTATCCTGCTTGTCCAGTCCAGACTCTGTGCATTTTATCAGTGGTTGAGGCATGGCAGTTCTTTGCCCAAAGGCCAGTTTTTTCAAGAAGAAAGCAAGCTCCAAGTGGAGTGTCTTTGGTCCCCAACATTTTCTCAGGAATAGATCGGTGCTGCCAAGAGCAATTGTGTCTCACATCAACAGAACCCTAAGTTACTTAAATGCCATATTCTACACTTCTTTGAAGTTGTTGAAGATTACCTATCTATGCAGAATACAATCTCTATGTATTTAAAGAACCTAATCAGTCTAACTATGTAAGTATGACAAACATGGATGACTATTGACCTATAATTCTTAATACCTTAATAGCTTAAAGACTAAAGCCTCATATTAGAATATTAACTAATCTTTAAACAACTGTGCAGCAAGTGAGGACAATGATCTCAAAACATATACAATATATAAGTATCTTGATCAAGGTAGAACTGTATAGTGCAATATGATAAATATATCCTAAAATTGTATTGATATACAAAATGTCTTAAGCAGAGGTAGAAACATGCATGCATACAATATGACAAAATAACTTTGCATAGGTATGTAAATATTGTAAACAAATAGGAGCATATTCAATATAACAAATATAATTTGAATTTATTTCAATATACAAGAATCTATACCAATATAAATTGCCTATAAATAATAGTTCACAAGTATTCACTCTATTACTCACTATTATTATTAGTATGAATTTACTCACACTAATATACCTATTATCCATCCAATTTCCTTTTTTTTTTCCAAAGAGATCCCTGAGCTTACATAATTTTCACCCCAACCATATACCAGTTATAACCAACCCTTAATTGATGTCCCTGGCCCTGAGGACAAACTTTGTTGGGATAGGGGGCGTCATCTTCTAGAATTATTTCCAGCTGATGTGGTGGCAATGTTCTTTCTATAGAATTCTATAAAACTAAAATGATGGTTAAGTTTCAAGATTGCTATCTGATATAATTGTCTCTGAGTAGTTGGTAGGGTTTTTCTGAAGTTCTCATTTGAAGTTCTGTTCTGGACTTGTAAGAAAGTACACCATTTCAGCTGACCAAGTTGGAACTATTTTGAGCAGCTGGCACCCAAAACCAGTCTTAAAGTTATGTTATCACCATCATGACATCATATCAAACAGGTGGAATCGTTGTGGGTCCTCATGTTTTTCCTGGAAACTTCAAAGATTACTGCAGGAAAATTTGTGGTTCATTATGGAAAACTTGAACATTATTCATATAGACATATATTCAATGAAAGGTATGATAGAGACAAAAATACTTATGGGGAAAATTAAATATTTCCTAAATTCTTTCTTTCTTCTGTCCCATACCAGATGGCTCCTGATACAAGACAGAAACTCTTGAGTTTTTCTTTTAACAACATGCTTAGATTTAGGAGAGGTAGCCATTGTCCAACTCCAAAGCCAGCTTTGATTTTAATATATCCCTTTATCCCACAGGTAATATGTCACCATAAGTCAGATTTCTCTTTGCTTGGTGATTCTTTCTGGATAGTTATCTTGTCTTCTTTAGGCATCTAGATGTCCAAGGTC
This sequence comes from Microtus oregoni, assembly GCF_018167655.1. Taxonomy (NCBI): domain Eukaryota; kingdom Metazoa; phylum Chordata; class Mammalia; order Rodentia; family Cricetidae; genus Microtus; species Microtus oregoni. The sequence goes on from NW_024544720.1 coordinate 3,031,659, forward strand.
TCTCAATTTTTTGAAGATGGGTATTTTGCTGCAAAGACAAAAACAGAACTCTGCCCCAACCTGTTGACATAGGTTTCTGTCCTTCCCAGTCCTACAACTGTTCAGTGCCGAAGAAACACACAGAGGTCTACATTAACTGGTTGGCCTACTAGCTCAGGCTTCTTATTAAGCCTTACAACCTACATTAACCCATAATTCTTGTTTATGTTAGCCATGTGACTTGGTACCTTTTATCAGCAAGGCATTCTCATCTTGCTTCCTCTGTGTCTGGGTGAGGACTGCAGACTCAGCCCTTCCTTTTCCCAGAATTCTCCTGTTCTCATTGCCCTGCCTCTACTTCCTGCCTGGTCACCCCTTCTATACGTCCTGCCTGGCTACTGGCCAATCAGCATTTTATTAAAGAAATACAGCTGATAAATCATTACAGGGTACAAAACCATTGTCCCACAACACCGACCCTTATGCGTTTTCCTTACCACCTGGTGTCACCTCTGTGGGTGAGCTGTCATTTCTCTTTCTCAAGAGGTTTCTTTTTTTCAAACCAAATATTTATTAATTTCAAAGGTACCCATAGCTTTTCTTCTCCTGAGGAAACAAGAGTAAAACCCCTTCCCCAATGTAGCACATCTCCTGGTTTCTACCCTGAGGTCAACACATCCTCAAAATACACTGGCTGATTTAATTCAAAAGTTTTTTTCTATTATCCAATGTCTCTCTGCTGCCATTGTTCCTTTCTTATTAACATTAAGAAAATTCAAGGTTGATAAAGCATTACACAATCTATTTCTGGAGGTATTTTCCATCCCTTTCTGTTTGTTTAGCATATCCTTTATAGTTCAATTTAATCTTTCTATAACTGTAGGATTGTGTGTTATATCTGTAATATGCTTGATATTGTAATAAAGAAAAAATGGTTTCATTTTCTTAGAGACATATGTTGACCATCATTTGTCTTTATTTGTGCAGGTATACCCATGATGGCCATAACTTCTAATAATGTATGATTACTGAGTCAACATTTTCTGAGATCAAAGCAGTTGCCCATTGAAAACCTGAATAGGTGTCAATGGTGTGCTGTGCATATTTAACTTTGCAAATTCTGCAAAGTGGAACACATCCATCTACCAGATTTAATTTTTTGAGTACCCTTTGGGTTAGTCCCTGCAGGTAGCAGTGTTTGGAAAGAGCAATCAGGACATTTCCTTACAATCTCCTTAGCTTGTTGCCATGCAACAGAAAGTTCTTTCTTTAAACCTTTGCTATTGACATGATATTTTAAAATAAAATTCTGAGGTCTTCAGCACATTTCCAATCAATAATCAATCAATTTCTGCATTACCTTGTGCTAGAGGACCTGGCATACCCCTATAGGATTGGATGTGTGTTATGTATATGGGACAAAGCTATTCCTGATTATATCATGAACCTGAATGAATAATGAAGTCATATAATAATGCTGTATCATATAATATAAATTCAGTAGCTTCAAGATGCAAAACAACTTTTTCTATACATTGCAAGTCAGTAACTATATTGAGAGATTCTTTAAAATTCCTTAGTACCATGAAAATTTATATAATTCTGACTTTTGGACAGAATTATAGGGCATTGTTCCACTTTACTTAAATCTTCTGATTTGTAGCCTGCCTTTCCTGATCTTTGGCACCAGTATAGAATGTACAGGCTCCAGTTACTGGTATGTCCTGTACAATACGGGGAAAGACCCAAGTAGTTCTCTTTATAAGGTTAATTCTATCACTTTTGGGATAATTACTATTAATCTCTCCTAAAAATTTAGCACAAGCTCTTTGCCAGGGCTCATTGTCTTTCCATAATTCTTAATTTCATCAGTAGTAAAAGGTACTATATCTCTGCTGGTTCTATTCCTGCTAGCTGATGAAGTCTCAATTTTCCTTTTATAATTAATTCAGAGACCTTTTACACATAAGATTTTAATGTTTTACTCCGTTTATGTAGTAAAAAGATCCATTTTAAGATAATATCTTCCCAGTCCTGTCCAGACACAGAAGAAGCAAGATGTAGCCTACCCTGTTGGAAAAGGTTCCAAGCCATGTGGCTAACATAGATGAGAATAATGAGTTATTTTTGGATGTCAGTGTGACAACTTCTCAGAAAATTAAGAAACAACCTTCCTCAAGACCCAGTAATACCACTTTTAGGTATATTTCCAAAGGATGCTCAATCGTGCCACTAGGACATGTGCTCAACTATGTTCATAGCATCTTTGTCATAGCCAGAACCTGAAAACAACCTAAATCCCCCTTGACCAAAGAATGGTTAAGGAAAATGTGGTACATTTATACAATGGAGTACTATACAGCAGGAAAAATAACAACAGCTTGAATTTTGCAGGCAAATGGATGGAACTAGAAAACGTTATTTTGAGTGAGGTAACCCAGATACAGAAAGACAATTATCACATGTACTCACTCATAGGTGGTTTTTAAAAATAAAGCAAAGAAAGCCAACCTAAAAACCACAATCCCAGAGAATTTAAACAACAATGCAGACCCTAAGAGAGACTTACATAGATCTAATCTACATGGGAAGTAGAAAATATAAAAAGACAAGATCTCCTGAGTAAATTGGGAACATGGGGACCTTGGGGGAGGGTTGAAATGGGGAGGGGAGAAGCAGGGAGGGGAGCAGAGAAAAATGTAGAGCTCAATAAGTTAGAAAAAGACAAGATCTCCTGAGTAAATTGGAAGCATAAGGACCTTGAGGGAGGATTGAAGGGGGAAGGAGAGAGGCAAAGAGGGGAGCAGAGAAAAATGTGTGTGTGTATATATATATATATATATATATATATATATATATATATATATTTCTTAATGTCTATTTTTGCTTGTTTATTTTAAAGATAGGATCTCACTCTGTAGGTTGTTGAATTCATTGTACACCCCCCCAGGCTGTCCTTACACTTCTTGTAATCCTGCTTCAGCCTTCGGAGTCCTAAAAGATATAAAACATCACACCCTACTTTACATGACTGTTTTAAGACAATACTTTAATAAAAACAGGCTTTCCTAAAGTTTTGGGCAAGTGGACCTTTTCCTGCTGTATTGGACTCTTCTTCCTTTATACTTTTTCAAACAAATATTTATTAATTTCAATGGTACCCATAGCTTTTCTTTTCAGATAAGCAAATTAAATAGACCTATAACTGCTAAAGAAATAGAAGCAGTCATCAAAATCTCCCAACCAAAAAAGGCCAGGACTAGATGGTTTCAGCTCAGAATCCTGTAAGATTTTCAAAGAAGAACATTTTTTGTGTGAAATAACTTATATGTTTCTGTAAAAGCAATCAGGTTATCTGTGAATAAAGATACTTTTACTAATTTCTTTTTTATATTTGTTACATTTATTCCATTGTTTGCAGGGAATATATTATGTAAAATATAATGCTTTGGAAATTTCTGGAGACTTATTTTTTGACTTATCCTATGGTTCATTCTGGTACATGCTCCAAATGCTAAAATGCTCCAAATACTCCAAATGTTTTCCTTTCATCTGGCACTTAGTGTTTCTTATGAAGAATTATCCACCATTTATATTCTTAGCACAAATGATTCCATGATGGAAGTACCATTCAGGCTGTAAAACTCAGCATGTAAACAACACAACCTGCCAAACTAAAACAAATCCCCAGTGCATCTAAGTCAGTAATTCTGGGAGTCTCTAAATGTACTAGCCTTGCTTTTTAGCTTCTGGATGACTGTTGTTGTTAGCCGAAGTATATCAACCCAGAACATGGTTTTTGTGCTTAAAAGCTCAGTGTGAGAAAGGCTTGGTTTTACACTGGGATCCTGAGCACCCAGTGTAGTCACTGGCTGGCTAAAATGACTTTCTGTTGACTTAAAGCCAGGTCTTAGCAGTCTTCTCTGGTGAATGCAGCACAGTTGTTTCTCTGTATGACTTGATCTTCTCTGGATACTTTCAATATAATTTTTATTTTTGGTGATTGAATTATATGGCTGTGATTTTTCCTTTCTTTTTGTATGTATATGTAAGTACATGTGCTTGTGAAAGTCAGAGGGTTACCATTAGGTAATTAATCAATATTTTACCTTCTTCTTCTTCTTCTTCTTCTTCTTCTTCTTCTTCTTCTTCTTCTTCCTCTTCCTCTTCCTCCTCCTCCTCCTCCTCCTCCTCCTCCTCCTCCTCCTCCTCCTTCTTCTGACATGGTTTCTCTGTGTAACAGTCCTAGCTGTCCTGGAACTAGCTCTTGTAGACCAGGCTGCCCTCAAACTCACAGAGATTTGCCTGCCTCTGCCTCCCGAGTGCTGGGATTAAAGGCGTGCGCCACCACTGTCAGGCCTTACTTTTTTCCTTTCAGACCAAGCAAGCCTTGAAATCATCAGTGGTTAAGAATGCTATTGAATTTCTGCCACCACTCATATGCAAGTATTTTTGCTGACTGAGCTATCTTCTTCTTTTTTTTAACAAATTTATTTTTTATTTTATGTGCATTGGTGTTTTGCCTGCATGTTTGTCTGATCTTGGAGTTACAGACAGTTGTGAGCTGCCAGGTGGGTGCTGGAAATTGAACCCAGGTCCTCTGGAAGAACAGACAGTGCTCTTAACCGCTGAGCCATCTCTCCAGCCCCTGAGCTATCTTCTGAGCCCTGATTTTCTTATATTTATCTTGGAACTTATTTGAACTTTTGGATATGTAAGTAGATTTCTTCCACCAAATTTTGGGAAATATCAGCTATGCTTGTCTTCAGTTCTGTCTGCTTCCGTTCTGCTTCTTTGTTCTGTTATTCAAATCTGAAGCTGAAGCACTGTTCGTTCTTTTCTTTGTTTTTAATGTTGAAAAGAATATATTTAGAATTAGCCAGATGGACCCAGTTTAGATTTTTCTTTTTCCTTTCATCACATCCCCCACCCTCTCATGCACACTGCTTGCTTTCTTCAGACAAGGTGTCACTAGCTAGTTTAGGCTAGCCTTGGACTTGACATCTTTCTAACGTATCCTGACAAGTGCTGGGATTATTGGTTCAGCTCTACAGCCAGCAAATGGTCCCAGTTGTGACTTAACTAGAAGCCAGTCACATAGATGCCTTTGTCTCTTCTTCAAGCCTGAGCCTGAACAGACTGCTTCAGAGTCATGGCTTTTTGACACCCTTTGCACTATTTGATCTTCCCAGTCACGTTTACACAAACTTGTCTCCTTGCTGGGTGCAGTGGTCTGAGAACCTGATGATGGCGTTGCGGTTTGTTCTGGAGGGCTTTTCTGAGGATGTTTGGGCTGCCTCGGGAGCTGCGGGGTCTAGGCTGCAAAGGTGGCTGGTGTGCACACCTTGCTTTCCTGATACAGATGCCTTCCAGCGTTACCCTCTTGGCTCTGAAAGCTTCAGAAGGCTTTCGGAGAGGAAGTGCTTCCTTCTTTGCTTCCAGCACCATCCTGGTAAAGAAGGCTTTGTTTATAATTTTTAGTCTTCATTCCCTTTGTCTCTTGAAATTTTTGTTTCTAGAGGTTCTACCAAGTTTAGGAATGATGATGGTCACAGAGTTGTCTCGAAGGTGACTAGCTACAAGGCTATATAATCAAGTCTGAATTTATTGTGCTAGGGCCACAGCTCACACAGCTTGCTTCCTGGTCCAGTGAACCTGAAGGAGATTTTAAGAATTCTCCTAGGCTGACAGTGCTCGAGGACTTCACAGTGAACCATCAAAATACTCCAGCTCACTCACCTATACTCTTCATATTATTCAGATCAGATTAGGAGTATGGATTGATGGCTGTCACAGCTTTCTCAAGCCTCTGCTTTCCCAATAGCTGCTCCTCTTATTCCTCCTCTTCATCTTCTTCCTTCTCTTCTGTTTTTGTTTTGTTTTTCTCTTTTGAGAGGCTCTGTGTAGCCCTGGAAGTCCTGGAACTCACTATGTAAACCAGGCTGGCTGAATTTGGAGATTCACTTGCCTCTGCCTCCCAAGTGCTGGGGTTAAAGACATGTGTCACCTCGTCACCTTTGCCCAGCATACTCCCTCAGTTACTATAACAATAATTTTCCCGAATAACATTATGTTTAACCTGTTAATGTAACTTAGTTCATTTTTAGTGTCTGGTTTGAGGAAGTACCCAAGTAGCATGGAGTGACTTGAGGAAGCAGGCTATGAGATAATATCTAGGACTGATTTGTCCAGGACCTAGAAGGCAAACAGGATGTTGTTCTATTGCTAGGTGGAGCAGAAAGTCTATGAGAATCGGCATCTCCTCCGTTTAGTATCTAATGTGTTAAAATAAGGAACTAAATTGTTAGAGGGCAATATTTTGAAAGATAAAGTAACAAAAATTGAAAACTATGGGTCCATGGGGTCCACAAAGACAGTAGAATTGGCTGATTACTGCTGAACTGTTCCTGTTCTGTGGAGGGATAATGAAGGATGGACAGTTAACAACATGACCAGGTTCTCTAGTCATGGCTTAAGAAGTCCTGCAGTGGAAAAGCAAGCATTTGTCAGAACGGCAGTACCTCTGGACATTTGGATGCATACCAAAGGAGCTCAGTGCCCTGCTGGGGAAGGTGTGCTATACTGTGATGAAGGCTGTGGGAGTGGGAGCTTCACTGCCCTGGCTTCAAGAGCACACAATGCTTTGGTGCTTCTCTCTCTTGAGCTTTCCCTAAGATGATAAGGAATGAGGTCCACAGGCTAACAAGCTGTTCCCCAAACCTGTGGAGAACAGTAAGTTGTGGAACAGAAGTGATGAACTACAGAAGCCATGAGGAAATACTTCTCAGACCTCCAGCTTCAGTGAATTCCACTGGTCAAGGACCACAGCTACTGTCCTTTGAAATCTACTGCTGTGTTTGAATTGAGATTATAGATGATGTGAGTGACTAGGCCAGCCTGTTCCAGAGATGCTGGAATCATCATTCATCTATCAAGTGTGCCTTCCTTTCTCCTTCACTTGGGGTCAGACTTGCATGAGTATTTGATGGTCACTCAGCTCTCTCCAGCTCCTTCCACATTTTTTTTTCATTTCCACTAATTTCTTAGTACATTTACTTTTTTAGAAAAGAAATATTTTAATCCAAAATATGAATATTGTCATTTTATACAAACACAGTTATAACATATAAATTTAAATTTTATACGGAAGGGATTCAAGAGGGCAAAAGTGCTTGGGGCCTAAAAAGCTTATGAGCTGTGAGCCCAGGTTCAAACCAACTCTAGCAATGGGAGCACTGTAGAAGAATGGCTCACGGTTAACTGAGGGCCTGATTTGCTTTCTTGAGCTCTAAGTCTTACCTAAGGCACAACAAGAAACAAATTCTAAGCTCATTATTTTACAGTTGTGTCCTCAAAAAAGGCAGAGCTTGGGATGAAGGTCTCCGGTGTCTCTGGTCCTCCACTGCTGCACACACTGTTGGGATGGGCTCTTCTGGGAACCTGCTGCATCAGCTTCTGTGTTGCATGCCTCCTTGGGTCCAGACTCATCTGTGCTTCTTTAAGGCCTTGGCCAAAGTTGGCAAGGCCAGCATGGGGGCCACCTGCAGTTGTCAAAGCATGTAGACATTTTAAAATATCACAAGAACAACTCTGTTGTACTCTTCTCTTCGGCTGGTCTATTTTCTTCCTTGCTTTTGTAATTGGAAAGGAACAACTTTTCTATCTAAGTCAAGAATTCCTTAGCGATGAAACATTTGGCTACTTTGCTTAGTGTTTTCCTTAGACACCCAAAAGTTCCCTGCAAATCCCAGTGAAAGATTCTACCCATGGGAACACAGCGCTGAGAAAGCCTGTATTTCTCAATTGTCCATCTTGTCTTTTCAAACACTCATTCCCATCGAGGTTCTTCTAACAGCTGTTGTACTTCAAGTTTGTAAATGACAGGCACCATCAGAGCTAACTTCTGCACTTATAACCAAGCAGATCATCTGGGAGCATGGTAAAGGGTTACTTCAATTGTATGGACTAACAATCATTCCAATGAACTTTGCTCCTCTTCTGGAGAAGTAACTCTGGTTGTGTGTCAATATCTCATAAAGACGGATTAGGATCAATTGCAGCATGAGAATGGTACCACCCAATAACACTGTAGCCTCTAAGAGCCAAAGTTTCTGAGGCCTGTGTTTGTGATACAAGGTCCACCGCACATTGTAGTCCTTTGCTCAGATTGTTACATGGTTCTGCTGCATAGACTTTAAGGGTCTTCTCAGCCTCTGGGTATCTTCCTCCTAACAGCCCAATCACTTCCGCCATAGACACATGAACATGCAAATCCATTATTAAAAGTGCTTCTGAAACTACTTTCACCTAAAAAGACTCCTGCTTTTTTCACTGAAAAAATTACAAGGTATCAGTTGGAAGGGATCAACTGAGCGTTTTGGTAGTTTTGAAAGTTTTGAAGACTTAAACAGGTTTACACTTTACCTCTTCTCTTCTTTTTGCCAGCTCCTCCACAGACAGATGCTCCAATGTTTGCCCTTCGAAGTCTTTTGCACTACTCCAGTTTCCCCGTGGGTCTCGGGCCCTATGTCTCCTTGTACGCATAGACTGTAGGGCCAGGCAAGCTGGCATGTTGCTTCTGCATCTGTTCTGTCACTACTCATACTTTAGTGACTGGCTGTGGCCTGTTATGTATTGCCTGCTCACATCCAAAATTGGTTACTCCTATCAACTCAAGGTATGTATGTATAAATCCATCTAATGCAATTAGCATCCTTGCAGTTCTTCAAGCCAGACCTTCATGCTGAGGTCTTATTTAAGTATTTCGGTTTGCATATTTCCCACTGATCCAAAATGTAGTTTTTAATCTTCAAAGCATTCTGGTGTTTTAGCTTGGTGCCCCTCAAAAACTTCAGAAATTGCTTGCTTTTCTTTTTCTTTCTTTTTTTAATTATTTTATTGAAAAAAAAATTCCGCCTCCTCCCAGCCTCCCATTTCCCTCCCCCTTCTCCCACTCCTCTCCCCCTCCACCCACTCCTCTCCCCCTCCCTCTGCAGTCCAAAGAGCAGTCAGGGTTCCCTGCCCTGTGGAAAGTCCAAGGTCCTCCCCCCTCCGTCCATGTCTTGGAAGGTGAGCATCCAAACTGGCTAGGTTCCCACAAAGCCAGAACATGAAGCAGGATCAAAACCCAGTGCCATTGTCCTTGGCTTCTCATCAGCCCTCATTGTCCGCCATGTTCAGAGAGTCTGGTTTTATCCCATGCTTTTTCAGTCCCAGTCCAGCTGGCCTTGGTGAGCTCCCAATAGATCAGCCCCACCGTCTCAGTGGGTGGGTGCACCCCTCACAGTCCTGACTTCCTTGCTCATGTTCTCCCTCCTTCTGCTCCTCATTGGGACCTTGGGAGCTCAGTCCGGTGTTCCAGTGTGGGTCTCTGTCTCTATCTCCATCCATCGCCAGATGAAGGTTCTATGGTGATATGCAAGATATTCATCAGTATGGCTATAGGATAGGGCCAGTTCAGGTTCCATATCCTCAGCTGCCCAAGGAACTAACTGGGAACATCACTCTGGGCACCTGGGAGTCCCTCTAGGTTCAAGTCTCTTGCCAACCCTAAGATGGCTCTTAAGATATATACTTCCCTGCTCCCATATCCACCCTTCCTTTATCCCAACCGTCCCATTTCCCCAAGTTCCCCCCATTCTCCCCTTCTCACTTTTCTCTCCCCATTTCCCCTTACCCCTATCCCACACCACCCCCAAGATCCCAATTTTTTGCCCGGCAATCTTGTCTACTTGCCATATCCAGGAGGATAACTATATGTTTTTCTTTGGGTTCACCTTCTTATTTAGCTTCTTTAGAATCATAAATTATTGATTCAATGTCCTTTATTTATGGCTAGAAACCAATTATGAGTGAGTACATCCCATGTTCATCTTTTTGGGTCTGGCTTACCTCACTCAGAATAGTGTTTTCTATTTCCATTCATTTGCATGCAAAATTCAAGAAGTCCTTGTTTTTTACTGCTGAGTAGTACTCTAATATGTATATATTCCATACTTTCTTCATCCATTCTTCTATTGAAGGGCATCTAGGTTGTTTCCAGGTTCTGGCTATTGTAAATAATGCTGCTATGAACATAGTTGAACAAATGCTTTTATAATATGATAGGGCATCTCTTGGGTATATTCCCAAGAGTGGTATTGCTGGGTCCTGGGGTAGGTTGATCGCAAATTTCCTGAGAAACCGCCACACTGATTTCCAAAGTTGTTGCACAAGTTTGCATTCCCACCAGCAATGGATGAGTGTACCCCTTCCTCCACAACCTCTCCAGCAAAGGCTATCGGTTGTAGCAGCGTAAATGAATGCAGACAGATTGTAAAAAATATATACAGCTTTAATGGGGAAATAGACTTACAGTACCAAGGTTCCTGCGGAGAACAGGAAGCAGAAGGGGTGGCTGGGCGCAGGCCCAGCAGATTTATAGGTAAACATTATCCCGAGGCAAACATGCCCCCTAAGGCTGGGCTTAACCCTACAATTGGTGTTTTGATTTTAGCCATTCTGACAGGTGTTGATTTGCATTTCCCTGATGGCTAAGGAGGTTGGGCATGACCTTAAGTGTCTTTTGGCCATTTGAACTTCTTCTTTTGAGAATTCTCTGTTTAGTTCAGTGCCCCATTTTTAAATTGGGTTAATTGGCATTTTAAAGTCTAGTTTCTTGAGTTCTTTATATATTTTGGAGATCAGACCTTTGTCTGTTGCGGGATTGGTGAAGATCTTCTCCCAGTCAGTAGGTTGCCTTTTTGTCTTAGTGACAGTGTCTTTTGCTTTCTAGAAGCTTCTCAGTTTCAGTAGGTCCCATTTATTCAATGTTGCCCTTAATGTCTGTGCTGCTGGGGTTATACATAGGAAGCGATCTCCTGTGCCCATATGTTGCAGAGTACTTCCCACTTTCTGTATTCAGATTGATATTGAGGTCTTTGATCCATTTGGACTCGAGTTTTGTGCATGGTGATAGATATGGGTCTATTTTCATTCTTGTACAGGTTGACATCCAGATGTGCCAGCACCATTTGTTGAAGCTTTTTTTCTTCCATTGTATACTTTTAGCTCCTTTATTGAAAATGAGATGATCATAGGTTTGTGGGTTAAAATCCGGGTCTTCTATATGATTCCATTGGTCGACTTCTCTGATTTTATGCCAATACCACACTGTATTCATTACTGTGGCTCTGTAATAGAGATTGAAGTCAGGGATGTTAATGCCTCCAGAAGTTCCTTTATTGTATAAAATTGTCTTGGCTATCCTGGGTTTTTTGTTTTTCCATACAAAGTTGATTATTGTCCTGTCAAAATCTGTGAAGAATTTTGATGGGACCTTGATGGGGATCGCATTGAATCTATAAATTGCCTTTGGTAGAATTGCCATTTTTACTATGTTGATCCTCTCAATCCAAGAGCAAGGGAGATCCTTCCATTTTCTGGCATCCTCTTCAGTTTCTTTCTTCAATGCCTTAAAGTTCTTGTCAAATAGATCGTTCACTTCCTTGGTTAGAGTTACCCCAAGATATTTTATGCTGTTTGTGGCTTTTGTGAAAGGTGATGCTTCTCTGATTTCCCTCTCTGCTGCCTTATCCTTGTGTATAGGAGGGCAACTGATTTTTCGGAGTTGATCTTGTATCCTGCCACATTACTAAAGGTGTTTATCAGCTGTAGGAGTTCTTTGGTGGAGTTTTGGGGTCGCTTATGTATACTATCATATCATCTGCAAATAACGAAAGTTTAACTTCTTCCTTTCCAATTCGAATCCCCTTGATCCCTTATGTTGTCTTATTGCTATTGCTAGAACTTCAAGCACAATATTGAAGAGGTATGGAGAGAGTGGACATCCTTGTCGTGTTCCTGATTTTAGTGGAATGGCTTTGAGTTTTTCTCCATTTAATTTAATGTTAGCTGTCAGCTTGCTGTAAAGAGCTTTTATTATATTTAGGTATGACCCTTGTATCCCTAATCTCTCCAAGACTTTTATCATAAAGGGATGTTGAATTTTGTCAAATGCTTTTTCAGCATCTAATGAAACGATCATATGGTTTTTTTCTTTCAGTTTATTTATATGATGGATTACATTGATAGATTTTCGTATGTTGAACCAGCCCTGCATCTCTGGGATGAAGCCTACTTGATCATAATGGATAATTTTTCTAATGTGTTCTTGGATTCGGTTTGCCAGTATTTTATTGAGGATTTTTGCGTCGATGTTCATGAGTGAGATTGGTTGAGTCTTTGTTCGGTTTTGGTATCAGAGTAACTGTAGCTTCATAAAAGGAATTTGGCAATGACTCTTCTGTTTCTATATTGTGAAATACATTAAGGAGTATAGGTATTAGGTCTTCTTGAAAGTTCTGGTAGAATTCCGCATTGAAACCATCTGGTCCTGGACTTTTTTTGGTAGGGAAGTTTTTGATAACAGCTTCTAATTTTTCACGACTAACAGGTCTATTTAGATTGTTCAACTGGTCCTGGTTTAACTTTGGTATATGGTATTTATCTAAAAAAGTGTCCATTTCTTTTACATTTTCCAGTTTTGTGGCATACAGGCTTTTGTAGTAAGATCTAATGATTCTCTAAATTTCCTCTGCATCTGTGGTTATGACCCCCTTTTCATTTCTGATCTTATTAATTTGCATATTCTCTCTCTGCTGTTTGATTAGTTTGGATAGGAGTTTATCAATCTTGTTGATTTTCTCCAGGAACCAGCTTTTTGTTTCATTGATTCTTTGTATTGTTTTCTGTGTTTCTATTTTGTTGATTTCAGCCCTCAGTTTGATTATTTCCAGTCTTCTACTCCTCCTAGGTGAGTCTGCTTCTTTTTTTTTCTAGAGCTTTCAGGTGGGCTGTTAAGTCTCCAACGTGTGCTTTCTCTGTTTCCTTTAAGTGGGCACTTAGTGCTATGAACTTTCCTCTCAGGACTGCTTTCATAGTGTCCCATAGGTTTGAGTATGTTGTTTCTTTATTTTCATTGAATTCCAGGAAGACTTTAATTTCTTTCTTTATTTCTTCCTTGATCCAGGTGTGGTTCAGTAGTGGACAGTTCAGTTTCCATGAGTTTGTAGACAGCTTTCTGGGGGTAGCATTGTTGTTGAATTCTAACTTTAATCCATGGTGATCCGATAAGACACAGGTGGTTACTAATATTTTTTTATAACTGTGGAAGTTTGCTTTGTTATCGAGTATGTGGTCAATTTTCAAGAAGGTTCCATGAGCTGCAGAGAAGAAGGTATATTCTTTCCTATTTGGGTGGAATGTTCTATAGATGTCTGTTAAGTCCATTTGATTCATTACCTCCATTAATTCTCTTATTTCTCTGTTAGGTTTCTGTCTGATTGACCTGTCCATTGGTGAGAGAGGAGTGTTGAAGGTTCCTACTATTAGTGTGTGCGGTTTGATGACTGCCTTGAGTTTTAGTAATGTTTCTTTTATGTAAGTGGGTGCTTTTAAATTAGGGGCATAGATATTCAGGATTGAGACTTCATCCTAATGAATTGTCCCTGTTATGAGTATAAAATGTCCCTCTCCATCTCTTCTGATTGATTTTAGTTTGAAGTCAACTTTGTTAGAAATTAGTATGGCCATACCTGCTTGTTTCTTAGGTCCATTTGCTTGATAAGCCTTTTCCCAGCCCTTTACTCTGAGTAGATGCCTGTCTTTGTGGTTGAGGTGTGTTTCTTGTAAACAGCAGAATGTAGGATCCTGTTTTCGTATCCAATCTCTTAGCCTGTTCCTTTTTATCGGTGAGTTGAGTCCATTGACATTAAGTGATATTAATGACCAGTGGTTGTTAACTCCGGTCAAGTTTTTGGTAGTAGAGTTTGTGTGTTTCCCTTCTTTGTTTTGTGTTGGTGAAGGGTCTCTAGATGTCTGAGTTATTGTGGTCATTGTTGGACTCCTTGGTTAGTGATTTTCCTTCTATTACTTTCTGTAAGGCTGGATTTGTGGCTATGTATTGTTTAAATTTGTTTTTATCCTGGAAAATTTTGTTTTCTCCATTTATAGTGAATGAAAACTTGGCTGGGTATAGTAGTCTGGGCTTGCATCCATAGTCTCTTAGTTTCTGCAGTACATCTATCCAGGACCTTCTGGCTTTCATGGTTTCCATAGAGAAGTCCGCTGTAAGTCTGATAGGTTTATAAGTAACTTGACCTTTTTCCTTCGCAGCTCTTAATATTCTTTTTTTTTCTGTATGCTTTGTGTTTTGATTATTATATGGCAAGGGGATCTTTTTTTTGATCCAGTCTATTTGGTGTTCTGTATGCTTCTTGAACCTTCATAGGTACATCTTTCTTTAGGTTGGGAAAGTTTTCTTCTATAATTTTATTAAATATATTTTCTGGACCATTGTGCTGTACTTCTTCTTCTACTCCTGTTATTCTTAGGTTTGGTCTTTTTATTGTGTCCCAGATTTCCTGAATGTTTTGTGATGAGAGCTTGTTAGATTTGCTGTTTTCTTTGATCAGTGTGTTTATTTTCTCTATGGTATCTTCAGAATCTGAGATTCTTTCTTCTATCTCTTGTATTCGGTTGGTTATGCTTGTTTCTGTAGTCTCTATTTGTTTGCCTAGATTTTCCATGTCCAGCCGGCCCTCTGTTTGTGTTTTCTTCCTTGCCTCCATTTCAGTTTTCAAGTCTTGAACTGTTTCCATTATCTGTTTGATTGTTTTTCCTTGGTTTCCTAGGATATCATTCACAGATTTACTCAATTCTTCAAACTTTCTGTTATTCTTCTCATCCATTTCTTTAAGGGAGTTTTTCACCTCCTGTTTAAGGGCCTCTATCGTTTTCATAAAGTCAATTTTTTTCTACTTCTTCTTGATTAAGGTGTTCATGTCCTCCTGTTGTGAGGTCGCTGGGTTTTGGTGGTTTCATGTTGTTTTTCAGATTGTTGGGTAAATTCTTGCATTGGCACCTGCCCATCTCTTCCTCCAAATGCTCGCCTATGGATCTTCTTTTACAGGATCAGGTCTCTTTGCCCACTGATGTACCTTCCCAGTGATGGCTCTCCCCACTGATGGCTCTTCTGGTGCCAAAATCAGATCTCCATGCTGGTTGGGTAGCTTGTAAACAAATGGCCTAAATTGCTTGCTGCAGGCAGGCTATTGAGACAAAGGAATCTCCACCCGCTTGGTTGCCCTCACGACTCAATCCCAGCACCCAAACGGGCTGAGCTGGGTGATGTTATGTACCCGAAGAGGGGAGGGAGGCAGAAGGGGGGTTCTAGATGCAAGCTGGGTGGGATAGGAAGAGAGAGGCAGTGTCCAGGGAGTATAGCCCCTGCAGGAAGACCAGGAAGTATAGGGGGATGAGGAACTTCTGAGTTCGGTGTCCCGGGCTGCTGCTGCGGGTCAGAAACTCACTCACCCCAGTGATGGCTCTCCTGGTGCCTAGATCAGATCTCCGTGCTGGTTAGGTAGCTTGTAAACAAAGGGCCTACCTTGCTTGCTGCACGCAGGCTATTGAGACAAAGGAACTACAGCCCACCCGGTTCCTTTTCTTTCTTTTTTTTTTTTTTGAATGACATTTCTATCTATTTCCACTTCTTGTTCTTGGGACTTAAATTCTTCTCCCTCATGGTCATCCTCCACCGTTTGGAGAAGAGGCAAAAGCATTTCATTTCCACCTGAATCCTGCTGCCTCTCCAAGAGGGTGATGGCTTGGTTTCGTCTGTTATTTCTTTTCTGTCTTGCACATCGTAGCCTTGAACCAATTTATTGTACTTCTCACTTAATTCAACTGAGTTTTTGTCATTATTGGTTTGCTTTGTAGCCCATGATGTAATTTCTGAGCTTGAACATGCTTCTGTGTTACTTGGCTTCACGTTCTGAAGATACTCCCCGGAAGAGTTAGCTAAGGGGCCTTTTGAACATATGAATTCTCCGTGGTTGGCTTCGCAAATTTTACCATTAGGAATGTCTAAATGAGATGGCTGCCAGAATTCTTTTTTGGTGTTTGAGAAGTCAACTCATCCAGTTCATCTGACATGTCTACATCTTCATTATCAGATTACTTTTCAATTTTTACAGCATTCAAGTTAGGATTGACACGCCCATCAAACATGATGCTGCCCACACCTTCGTCCTCTCATCTTTAGATTTCACCTGAAGATCACTGCTGCTCTTCTTAGTTAGTGTTTCTTTCTCCACACCCCACTTTACCTTATTTTTAAAGTACTGTCTGGTGTAACTCTTCACTTGTAAAACTGTATTGGTCCATCTTTGGTCACACTTAGCCAGTCCTTGTTCAAATAATCTTTTTTCTTCTATCATAACTGGCTGGTTTTGTAGGAGAATGTACCCTGTTGGTGTATTTTTTTTATCATCTTCCTTTTGATTAATCCAGAATTTTTCTGGAAGTGATTTATTAGACAAATAATACTCTTCTTCCAACAGCATTTTCTCAATGACAGCTCTGTTCTCATCACTGATGGCACTATCTAGAGTCCAAGGAGTATAGCCATTCTCCCTTCCCCATGTTGAATCAAGACAGTGATCTCGAAAGACTAATGCTGTATTTTCATCATTTCTTGGCTGTGCAGCCATCAGAACATCTCCTTCCACATCCATACCCGCCTCCTCTGCCTCCATGACTTCACCTCTCTTAGCACATTAATCCCTTCTTGGTACCTACTTCTCAGAAGACATCCTTTTTTCCCCTGCTATCCCTAATTGTTGATAAGCCCACTCAGTGGTCTTCGAGTGTAGATCTGTGTGGCTCTTCTTTTTATTGCTTCCGTTTTTCTGTCAGCATTCTCTATTTGTCATGCAGCCATTTTTCAAGTGTTTTACATCATTTCTTTAATAGAATAGCAAGTCCCAATTTCTTGTCTAGACAAGAGTGATTTATCTAAAATAAAATTGCATAGGGGCAAATACATCAAATGTCACTTTGAGAACTTCAAGATTTAAACCATTTAGTTTAGGAAATATTTTTTCCAATGAATGCTGTATTCAAAAATAATGCTCCCTGCGGCTGGAACAATGTCTAAAAGGTTAAAAGCACTGACTGCTCTTCTAGAGGACTCGGGTTTAATTTCCAGCACCCACATGGCAGCTCATAGCTGTCTATAGCTCTGGTTCCAGGGGATCCAGCACCCTCACACATGCAGGCAAAACACCAATGCACATAAAATTATTTTAAAATATAGGCTCTTTCCAAAACAGAATACTTTTATGTACAGTTACTTGGATTAGAAACAGCCAAAAAACACAATAGAAGAAATGGAGACTCTAAATAATGATTCGTAACATGCAATGTTGGTGCTGAACTCCTTTTTTGGGGGGAGGGGGTGTTCATGACAGGGTTTCTTTGTATCCTGGAACTCACTCTGTAGACCAGACTGGCATCAAACTCACAGAGATCTACCTGCCTCTGCCTCCTGAGTGTTGGGAATAAAGCTGTGTGCCACCACTGCCTGACTGGTGTAGGAGGTCCTTCTGTTTGTGTGTTGCTTTCATTGGTTAATCAATAAAGAAACTGCTTGGCCTGATAGGGCAGAACTTAGGTAGGCAGAGAAGACAGAACTGAATTCTGGGAGGAAGAAAGCAGAGTCAGAGAGCCGCCATGGAGCTGCCAGGTCAGACATGCTGAATCTTTCCCGGTAAGCCACAATGTCTTGGTGATAATATACAGATTAATAGAAATGAGCTAAACTAAGGTGAAAGAGTTAGCCAATAAGAAGCCAGAGGTAATGGGTCAAGCAGTGATTTAAATAATACACTTTCTGTGTGGTTATTTCGGGGCTAAGCTAGCCGAACGGCTGGGACAAACAAGCGGGCCCTCCCCTTGGAACACATACAGTCCTGTCTATCCTGATCAGGAAGAGATTCAAAGAAGGAGCTGTGGACGGTTTGTGATCTTACACAGCTTAATAATTAGAGGACTGCGACAGCCAGCAAAGGTCACTCTTCATAGTTTACGAGTAAAAGTGACCACATACACCACATGCCATCATCATCAGGAACTGTGAAGTGAAAGATGAGAACTTGATTTAATGAAAAGGATGGAAAGTAATTCTGTGTGGTTTCAGCCTTTTGTTAATATATATACATTTTTTTTCCTTTTTGGTTTTTTTGAGACAGTGTTTCTCTGTGTTGCCCTGACTGCCCTGGTTAGTAGACCAGGCTGGCCTTAAACTTAAACTATCATTTTTGTCTTACATTGGTGGGATGAGTTAGTATCTGGTATCTTTCTGAGTAATTACCTATATTTTTCATTGAGGATCCCATATCTAATATGCCAGTGGTTCTCAACCTGTGGGTCATGGCCTCGTTAGCAAACTTCTATGTCCAAAACTATTTACATTATAATTCTTAGCAGTAGCAGAACTACAGTTTTGAAGCAGCACACCATGAGGAACTGTGTTAAAGGGCCACAGATTAGGAAGGTTGAGAACCACTATACAAGGCATTTTCTCTTGACCCCAACGAGAGCCTTTTGGAGACAACATAATCAGAAGGATAAACACAAACTGCGTGCCCACAATAACTACTTTTCAAATACATCTATAAAGAACAAAATGAAATTGCCAATGAACTTATATGAGGCAAATTTACAAAGCTCTTAAAAAATAAAACACACGCCTTTAATCCCAGCACTCTGGAGGCAGAGGCAGGGTGATCTCTGTGAGGTCAAGGCCAGCCTGGTTTTCAAAGCAAGTTCCAGGATAGCCAGAAGTATTACACAGAGAAACCCAGTCTTGAAAAAAATCGAAAAAAGAAAAAAGGAAAAAAGGGACCAGCAAGATGGCTCAGGAGGCAAAGCTGCTTGCTGCCAAGCCCAACAGTCTAGTCTTCAGGGTCCAGCATGGCTGAAAGAGAGGACTGACCCCGCACGTTGTCCTCTGGCCTCTATATGCACACTGAAGTAATAAGGGCAGCGGGGCTGCGTCCCCAACACCCCAGCCGCCTGCCCGGCTAGCTTATGCCCCGAAATAATTACACGGACACTGTATTCTTTTAAACACTGCTTGGCCCATTCTCTTCTAGGCTAATTCTCACATATTAATTTAGCCCATTTCTAATCATCTGTGTGTAGCACCCCAAGGTGTGCTTACCGGGGAGATTCTAGCCTAGTCCATCCTGGGTCGGAGCTTCATCCCGGGAGCGGGGCATGGCGTCTCTCTCAGGCGTCTGCTCCTGAGAGGAGAGCTGTCGAGACTCTGAGCTCACTTCCTCTTCCTCCCAGCGTTCTGTTCTGTTTACTCCTCCCACCTATCCTCTAACCAATAAAATGGGCCAGGGCAGTTCCTTTATTAGCCAATGACCTTCCTCCATCATTTCCCCTTTTTCTGTTTAAACAAAAAAAAAAAGGCTTTAACTTTAACATAGCAAAATTACATATAACAAAACAGTTATCAAGTAAAAGTTACAATAATCTTTATCATAACTAAGGAAAACTATAACTAACCATTCTTAACTCCATCAAAGACTCCAGAAAGATATAATACTACCTAAGTAAACAAGAACTAAGAAACTTCAAACTTTAGAAATGACAAAGACATCTCGCTGCCTGGACAGTCACCCAAAGTTCTTTTGTACCATTGGGGCATCCATCTTCAGCCTTCAGGCCCATGGTATCCAGCAGACATTTCCATAAAGCAGGAAAATTCAAAGTCAGTTCAGTCACTATCTGTTGTGTCCTGCAGAATGTCTCGCAGACTCTTTCAAAATGAATCAGGAACCCTGAAAGATCATCTCACCTTAGGCAAGTTCAGTAGTCCTCTCTCTGCGAGTTCTCTGTGTCCAGTTTATGCAATAGTCCAGGCAAGAGCAGTTTCTTGCCCAAATGGCTATCAAACTCCATAAGGTGCCTCTTCGATGCCCATCTTCCTCTTGAAGTACATTGGTGCTGCCAGGAGCAGAGTGTCTCATTGTCATGAAAAGTCCTCAGTTATTAAAACATTAAATGTCCTTTTCTGTAATCTTTGAAAGACATGAAGAATGTCTATCTAAAATATATCTCTATATATCTAGAAAATCTAATTAACATGACTACAAGCTTTACTATTATCGATGATTATCCATTAACAACCTATATTTCTTAATTATACAGTACATATTTAAATGAACTACACAATCACAATACCTTAATCAAAATCAGAAACACTTATACATATAACAAAATTGACCTTAAATCTCTGTCAATAAAGCAAAATCTATACTAATGCAAATTATTCATATATATATCATATCCCCCTTTAAATGTAAAAGAACATTTATAAACATTTTTTGGGAATATGGGCACGGTTATTTCTCTCCAAACTGCTTCCTGCTGAATGGGGGCGTCGTTAATTAGGTCTTTCATGGTATAACCTGTGTGCTAGTTTCATCTCAGTTGGCAGTTGAGCAGAGCAATTTTTTGAAGGCATTCACACCAACCCTCAGGAGGGCGTGGTCCATCATACCAAATCGGAATAGAAGAAATGAACAGTGTCTCATCCTCTGTGAAAACAAAATAAGAAACTCCTTTCCAAAGCATCATATCCTTAGATCCAAATTCAAAATATCTATTTTGGATTAGTTCAGCAACATTTATAAATAAATATCTTTTAGCAGCTGTGGCTCCTTCCTCAGCATTCAAACAATTCAAAGAGAGCATAATAGCATACAGTACCAAGATTCTCTGTGTATTTTCCATCTTTGTTCGTTTTATTTAAACCTCTATTTTGTTTATTTTTACTTTCAACTTTTTGCTTTTTGAGATAGGTTCTCTGTATCTTTGACCTGAAGTAACTCTGTAGACCAGGCTGTCCTTGAACTCTCAGAGATCTGCCTGTCTCTGCCTCCCAAGCATTGGGATTAAAGGTGTGTGCTACCACACCTTGAAGTCACAGAGGTCTATCTCCCTCTGCCTACCAAGTGTTGGGATTAAAGGTGTGTACCACACACAACAACTCTCTTCCTTTTTTTTTTTACTTTAAGAACTTTAAATTTTAGTCTGCATATATTTTTAACACACTTCAAACCATTTAGAAATTTTCTTTGTCTTTGAATCTCTCTTTACTGTATATCTCTCTTTTTCTGACCACACAAAGTCTTTAATTTACCAAGCAATATCAGTAGGATTAAAGGCGTGGCTTTGCCGGCTGGATCCAGACCATTCCTTAGCTTTCCAGCCTCATGGCTGAAGTACTGGCTGTAGCCAGCAAGCGAGCTTCAGCAGCCTGTGCTTGCAAACTGCACAAACCGCCTGCGTAAAAGAGTCAGAGTTTGTCCTGGCAGGACAGCCCAGAAAGCCGGCATTTTTAAACGGCGCAGCTTTTTTCCTGCTATGGCTGAAAACCGAAAAGCATGCGTTCAGCTTTTCGTCAACACTGTTTAAGTGTTTCATGGCAGGACCTCTTAATGAGCTGCAGGCTTTGCAGCTAAAGCTGAGTCAGGAAGCCTCTCTTAGATGAAAGCGCATGCTTGCCTCTAACAAGCAGAGCAGACCCGAGAACACAGCGAGTCTAGTTGCCATCAAACAAATCGTAGCACTTTACTCCAAATGCTCTATTCAAAAGCTCTGTCTCCTGCAGGAGCCAGACAGAGATCGCAATGGCGGCACAGCCCCAGGAAGTCGCGCTTTAAAATGACACAGTGTTTTTTCTGCTACTGTTGCCGAATCAGGAAATCTCTCTACAGCACACCACCAACAAATAGCAAAAATCTGTGTTAAACTCTCTCTCCCTTATTTTTAAGCTTTCTCAGGTTTTTTAAGTGGATTTAGCCCATCACATGGGGCGCCATATGAAGTAATAAGGGCGGCGGGGCTGCGTCCCCAACACCCCAGCCGCCTGCCCGGCTAGCTTATGCCCCGAAATAATTACACGGACACTGTATTCTTTTAAACACTGCTTGGCCCATTCTCTTCTAGGCTAATTCTCACATATTAATTTAGCCCATTTCTAATCATCTGTGTGTAGCACCCCAAGGTGCGCTTACCGGGGAGATTCTAGCCTAGTCCATCCTGGGTCGGAGCTTCATCCCGGGAGCGGGGCATGGCGTCTCTCTCAGGCGTCTGCTCCCGAGAGGAGAGCTGTCGAGACTCTGAGCTCACTTCCTCTTCCTCCCAGCGTTCTGTTTTGTTTACTCCTCCCACCTATCCTCTAACCAATAAAATGGGCCAGGGCAGTTCCTTTATTAGCCAATGACCTTCCTCCATCAGCACACACACTATTATAGTGGTGTGTTATTTTTGTTTTAATAATTAAAGCTTGCCTGAAAGTCAATGCAAAGCAGCCACACTAGTTAGCCATAGAATCTGGGTGGTGGTGGTGCACACCTTTACTCCCAGCACTAAGAGGAATGTAAGATGGGAGGAGACAGGTCTCACGCTCAGTCTCATTCTAGGATTCGAAGAGGCAGGATCGCCATTTCGGTTGGAGGTAGAGGTAAGGTAGAGGTGGCTGTTGCTTTGCTTTTCTGACCTTCAGTTTGAGCCCCATGGTGTTACACACCATGCCACATACATGCATATAAACCATGTCACATGTGTGCATGCACACACACACACACACACACACACACACACACACACCATAAATAAAATTCTTAAAAATTTTAAAACTCAGAAAACATTAGAGGAAGCTGGGTGAAGACCTTATAGTCAGCCTGTGAAATACTTTTGTAATGTAATTCCTGTCTCTGGTGTGAAAGGAGATGACTCTAGGTATTTAGTAATTCCTTTAAAGAGAAAAAAATGTCTGCACTCTCGTACTATGTGACAAGTTAGGCATTCCTAATCTGAAAATCCAACTCCAAAGTGCTCCAGATACCGACGCTTCTGGAGAGCTGATGTGATGCCGCAGTGGAAATGTCTCACGTGACAGAGTGCTATCAAGATGCAAAAATACTAAAAAATACAAATAACCTGCAGGCATATGAAGGTATATAGAAAGCATAAGTGCTTTTTGTGCTTAGACTCGGCTCTCAAGCCCATTAAATTTTATTACTTATATGCAAATATTCCAACAATTGAAAGATAGAAAATCTGAAGCACTTCCAGACCCGGACATCTGCTCTCAGTGTGTCTACAGTCACTTCCCCTCAGAGCTTTGCTGACTGTGAGCATCAATTCCCCAGCACCCATGGACCTTCAGGTCGCGTTGACAAAGGTGGAATCAAGCATCATCTCTGCTACTCTTTGCTGTTTTGTTAAACAGGTCATCTGGGGCTGTGGAGATGGCTCCGGTGCTAAGCTGCTTGCTTTGTCTCCCTCACCAGTGTCCCTTCTGAGCATCCAGTGTCCTCTGCTTCAGCCTTACACAGCCAGCGTTGAACCAGATGTCACACTAGCCCTTGATATCCAGGTTTGAGTCATGATGCTGTCCTCCTAACACTCTGGTCACCTGTGAGTTTTCCTTTCTAATTTCTAATGTCAAGATGAGGGACCCTTCTCTGAACTCTTGGAAGTTGTATGCCTGCCTTTTTCGTTGTTGCTGTTGCTCTTGGCTGTTTTCTTTGTCTCTTGTTTTATCTTTTGTGCTACATTCGGAATCTTGAAAGTAAACGAACAGGAGTCAGCTGCATATACTACGGATGAACACTAGAGGTCAGTCGTGTCTTGTAATTAAATAGATGAACAGCGGTCAGGTACAGACTGGTACTCCAGATGACCAGAGGGCAGCTTTCTTTTAGGTGAGCAAATGAACAACTTGCGACTCTGTTATCGCTTGGTGTTTTCTTTGTGCTTTTTTTTCTTTGTCTTTGTTTGTTTGTTTGTTTTGAGACAAGGTCTCACTACGTAACCCAGGCTGTCCTAGAAATTATGTAGACCAGGCTAGACTCAAACTCATAGAAATCACCTGTCGTAAGTGCTGGAATTTAAGACTTGTGCCACTATGTCCTGCCTTAAACTTAGTTTTTAAAATGTCTCCTTCCTCATCCCCAGCGAAATCTTGGTGATTTTAATTTTTATGTATTTATAAACTAAAGTTTTTATTTTTAAAACATACCAAATTTTAATACCTAGTCAGTTTCAACAAGGAACAGTTAAACACTCATTGGCAGCCACCTTGCTGTATATTTCTGTGCACTACCAGCTAGTGTTTGCTGGCAGCCAAAAACAAGGCATGCATTCTTTTGAAAACAATCATGGAATTTGAGGAAAGGGCTGGGAACTGTCTTTTAAATTTTGCTTCAATTTTCACAACGGATATACTCTAGCCTTACCTATAAGAGCAGTCAACGGTTTGCAATCTACCACAATTCACTATTGAATATCAGAGCATTGAGAGAGGCCTGGAAATATGCAAAAGGATTATTTTATACAAAAGACAAACATTTAGGTGTTTGGAAATGTTTTATAACACTTTGATCTTTCTTAAAGTGCTTTTGATATTTCTTTCACCTGTATTATTATTTTATATGCATAGGTGTTTTTCCTGCATGTATATCTATGCACCATGAACATGTAGTGCTTGCAGAGGTCAGAAGAATTCATTAGCTCCCCTGAGAGTAGAGTTACATAGAGATGGTTGTGAGAAGCCACGTGGGTACTGGAAATTGGACATGGGTCCTCTGTGTAGTAATGAGGAGCGGGCCTGCTTTTCATCCTGCCTGACTCCAAGCCACCCGACTAGCTTATATCCCGAAATAACAACACACAAATTGTATTCATTTAAACACTGCCTGGCCCATTAGTTCTAAGCTCTTATTGACTAACTCTTACATATTTGCTTAACCCATTTCTATTAATGTGTATTGCCACTCGACTGTGGCTTACTGGCATGAGTCTAACCAGCATCTGTCTCGGAGAGGAAAGCCATGGTGTCTACCACACTACCTTCTTCCTCCCAGAATTCTGTTCTGTCTTCCCCGCCTACCTGAGTTCGCTCTATCAACTAGGCCAAGGCAGTCTCTTTATTTAACCAAAGAAAGTAACACCTAGACAGAAGATCCCTCCTACACCACTCTGAAAGGGCAGCCAGTCAGTGCTTGCTCTATCTATCTATCTATCTATCTATCTATCTATCTATCTATCTGTCTATCACCTACCATTTACATATCTATCTATCATCTATCTACATATCTAGATATCTATCTACTTTTATGTGCACTGGTGCTTTGCCTGTGTGTGTGCCTATGTAAGGGTGTCTGGTCTCCTGAAGCTGTAGTTACAGACATTTGTGAGCCACCACAAGGTTGCTGGGAATTGAACCTGGGCCCTCTGGAAGAGCAACCAGTGCTCTTCTCAACCACTGAGCCATCTCTCCAATCCCCACTGGGTTTTGTTTTGTTTTGCTTTGTTTTTTTAAGTGACCGATTTATTTTTATGTGGTCTTTTGCCTTTGTGAGAGTGCCAGATCCCTTGGAATCAGAGACAGTTGTACGCTGCCATGTGGGTGCTGGGAATTGAACCTGGGTCTTCCGGAAGAGCAGCCGATGCTTTTAACCATGGAACCATCTCTCCAGCCTGCCAGTCAGTGCTTTAACTGCTGAGCCATCATCCCTCCAGCACTTATAGTTCTTATATACAGGAAGACTCTTAGAATTTTCTCTGTAGTCAGACATGGTGATGCACATCTGTAATCCCAGCACTTGGGAGGCAGAGGTAGGTGAATCCCTGTGAGTGTGAGGCCAGTTTGGTCTACATCTTGAATTCCAGGACTCTTGTATTTATTGTGTGTGTGCGCTCATGCATGTGTGTCCCATAGCAACTGTATGAAGGTCAGAGGACTTGTTGAGGCGGGTCTCTATTTTCAATATGTGGACACCAGGGATTGAACTCAGGTCATTAGACTTGGTGGCAATTACCTTTACCCACTCAGCTAGCTCCAGACCCTAGAAAAACTCTTATTAACTATATTATTTTTCCTCAAACCCAGTAAACCTTCTGTCTTATCAGTATTGTAAGTGGCTCCGTTCCCATTTAATTATAACTTAAGTATGATCATCCTGTATTTTTTCCTTTTCTTCTGTAATCAATATCCAAGTTATTCGCAACATTTATTGATTTTTGAAAGGGAGAGGGAAGGAAAGAAGGGGAGTGGGGCAAAATTTATAGTTCAATTAAAAGCAATAACATATAAAAATTATTGATTTTGCCCCTAAAATAAATGCCTAATCTGTCCACTACCCTAGCTCTGCCAGCCCCTAGTGTAAATCATCTACTATTCCTCCACCCAAGCCGCTATGAACCACAGCGAAAGAGAGCAACTTCATTGCAAATCTGGTCTGTAGAGTGCCCTCTGAGAATACACCTAGAACTGGAAATCATCCAAGGAAGTGCTCCTTCTGAAAGGAACTAGGAAACACTTGAGGTGACCAGTCCTAGGCATGTCACACAGTCAATCAGTGCTGGTTCTTCAAGAAAAGAGAATTGCTGTCCCTTGTTGCAGCAGATGTGATGGACCATGTCTTTTTCTTTGTTGGATGCTAAATATTCAGAACTGCCAAAATGGGACTACTTACATTAGTGAAGGAACACCATTGTTGTTGAAAGCATGCTTTTTGTCATCCAAAAAGTGGCTGCAGCTTTTGAAGATAATTGACAGTGTCATCTTTTTCTTGTAATCAGCTGAACTTGTCTTGAAGATCATTTATTTGGTAACCCCTCCTTCCAGAGAATTGATAGTGGTTGGGTTAGGAACAAAGCATTTTCTTTTCTCTTTAAAGAGTGTATAACTTCTCCCATAAAGTCTCCTGGCTACGATATAGAGCAGTATATTAAAGCTTCCTGGAAATGTATTTTTAACTTTATTCAGCAGATTGCCTGTAACCTGAAACTAGAATGTATTTGTACTTTGTTGCTTCATTTCACAGAGAAATGAAGGATGATATTTTTAAGAATGGGAATGAAGTGTTCCTGCCGTCTTCAGCTGTTTTTCACTATGTTCTTTGATTCAACTTGTTCTTTCATCTTCTATCTAGGACAGAGAGGGAACATTAGGCAGGTATAACTGTTGCAAATAATACCTAGCTACCACTCATAATGCAGAGAAGTTTGCTATGTAGTGCCAGGGACTGAGGTCATCGCTTCATGCATGTTTGACTAGTGCTCCATTGACTGAGCCACAACTCCAGGCCCATTTTCTTCAATATTTCTAATATTCACATAAGAGCCTTTTATTTTTCCTTTTCCATTTGTATGCTGCTTAGGTGTGTATATGTTTGCATGTTTGTTGGGGGGGGATACACAAGCATTTGTCTGTTTGCACTCATGTACAGGTGTTGGGGTACATGAGTATTTGTCTGTTTGCATGCATGTACAGGTATTGTGGGGATACATGAGCATTTGTCTGTTTGCATGCATGTACAGGTATTGTGGGGATACATGAGCATTTGTCTGTTTGCATGCATGTACAGGTGTTGGGGTACACGAGCATTTGTCTGTTTGCATGAATGTGTGGGTGTTGGGGTACATGAGCATTTGTCTGTTTGCATGCATGTATGGGTGTTGGGGTACACGAGCATTTGTCTGTTTGCATGCATGTACAGGTAGGTGTTGGAGTACACGAGCATTTGTCTGTTTGCTTGCATGTACAGGCCTAAAGTTGATGTCAGCCCTCACCCTCCATTGCTTTTCTACATTATTTGCTGAGGCCAGGTCTCTCAGTCAAACCCAGAGGTCTGTACTGTTGCTAGTCTTGCTTGCCAGCTTGCTCTGGGGACTGTAATTACAGGAAGGCTGCCACTCTAACGTGGCATTTCCATCAGTTCTATGGCTCTGAATTCTGGTTCTCACACTTGAGTGACCAGCATTTTAACTATAGATCCACCCCCTGGCTTAAATGGAAGTTCAAAAGTTTCTGTCCTAACCAAAAATATCTCTAAGATTGAGTATGAAGGTACAGAACAACCATAGATAACAGCAGCCTACTGTATAAATAGGAGTCTTTATACCATTCTTTCTTAATCTTGCATGCCGTCAGTAATGTTGGCTGTTATTTATTTAACGTTTTCTGTGTTAATATCTGAATCAGGAATTCTTCACGTTTTCACATCAGCTCTACCAAGTTTAGTTTATGGCTAAAGGAACTGAAATTGTTTATGTTAAATAATTCCTCAAAGACACACAGTCAGAACTGAACAGTACAGGTATTCTAACCCAGCCCAAACGCACACAGTCAGCATTTAACGGTACAGGTATTCCAACCCAGCTCTTTTTTGGGCCCCAAATATATTTGTTTATTTGCTTCCAGCCATCCATCTTTTGCTTTTATTTTTTTACTTCTCTTATTCTCAAATAAATCCTCATTAGAATAATTTTAATGCCAGGAGGTGGTGGTGCACACGCCTTTAATCCCAGCACTCGGGTAGCAGAGGCAGGTGGATCCCTGTGAGTTCGAGGCCAGCCTGGTCTACAAGAGCTAGTTCCAGGATAGGCTTGATAGCTACAGTGAAACCCTGTCTCGACAGTGGAGCTGATCTATTGGGAGCTCACCAAGGCCAGCTGGACTGGGACTGAAAAAGCATGGGATAAAACTGGACTCTCTGAGCATGGCCAACAATGAGGGCTGATGAGAACCCAAGGACAATGGCATGGGGTTTTGAACCTACGTAATGTGCTGGCTTTGTGGGAGCCTAGCCAGTTGGATGTTCACCTTCCTAGAAATGCACGGAGGGGGGAGGACCTAGGACTTACCACAGGGCAGGGAAATCTGACTGCTCTTTGGGCTGGAGAGGGAGGGGGAGAGGAGTGGGGGGAGGGGGAGAAGAGTGGGAGGAGGGGGAGGGAAATGGGAGGCTGGGAGGAGGAGGAAATTTGTTTTTTTTTTCTCTTTTCTCAATAAAAAAAAAGTTAAAAAAAAAGAAACCCTGTCTCGAAAAAAGAAAAAAAAGAATATTTTTAAAATTTCAAGTGCATTTGGAGATTTCAAAGCTTTGTTTCCAATAAACTAGCCTAAGATGCATTTGAATTTGGAGAATTTGTCTGAACCAACTGTAAAATTTTAGAAAATATTTGCTAGATTGTCTTTCAAATTATATCACCAGACAGAAAAAACTTCTCAAAATCAGTGTGAGAACTTAGGTGTGTGTGTGTGTGTGTGTGACACTTTGCAGGGAAAGGTCAGGGGACAACTTTTGGGAGTTGGTTTTCTCCTACTGTGTGGATCTAGAGGATAACGCTCAAGCTGTCAGATTGGTAGAAGTGTTGTTGCTGGGTGAGCCATCTCACAGCTCTGGCATTCCTTAAGATAACAGAAAAATATCTAAACCAATGCCTTATCTTACACATATCGTTTTCCTACTGTTCTGTGCCCATGCTGGTTGATAGTAAAGCCACAGACTTGTAGGTCATTCTTGTGTGTGTATGAGAAGAATTCTATAGCTCTCTAGAAGCCTAAGAAAACCTCAAACGCTTTTCTTTGACCAGATTACCAGAGAAGCATTCCAAGTTTAGACTGATGAACAGACTTTAGGAACATCGTCTCGGCACACTAACAAGGACTACAGAACTAAAGGATGGAGGACGGGAAGAGAAGAAATAAGTACCTCTTGAGGCTTGAGAAGGTGCCATGGACTGAGGGTTAGGACCGTTTATGGCTGCAGTTATGACTTCAGGGGCGAAAAGGAACATGATGTAATTTGTGATAGTTAATGCACTGTTATTTTAGTACAGCATTTTCCTTGTTCTGTTAATCTATCTTATTTTATGCATGTAAGTGTTTACACGTATGTTTGTGAACCATGTGTGTTCCTAATACCTGAGGAGGCCAGAAGAGGGTGGACTCCCCGGATTCCCTGGAGCTGGAGTTCAGGATGGCGGTGAGCCTCCATGTGGGTGCTGTAGACCACCTGGGTCCACTGCAAAGCTAGGCCTTCTCATAGCCTGAGTCATCTCTTCAGCCTCCACTTTCTGTTAACTTTTGAGAGTTTTACCTTATTAAAGGAATGCTGGACATGTGCTGGGCATGGTGGCACACACCTCATTTAATCCTAGCACTCTGGAGACAGGGGCCGCAGAGCTCTGAGTTGAAGCTAACGTGGTTTACATAGTGAGTTCCAGGCCAGCTGGTGCTCCACAGTGAGTCCCTGTCTGGGAAACCAAAGAGTTGGACATGAGATGAGAGCTTCACTGGAGACTGAAAATAGTCCCTTTGAATTATGGCCCAGAGTTATAGACAGGCATGAGTTATTTTGGTTCCAGAGAAAATATGAAAATCATCTTCATTTTGGTTCCAGAGAAAATATGAAAAATCAACTGAGTCTTAATCACCAAATATTTCTTTCCTTCCTCTTACTGTGTCTTGGTCCTAAGATAAACTGTGGTATTCACTTATAACAGGAAAAATGATACTTAAAAGTTGGGTGCCAGGCACATCAAAGGGAATTATTTTGCTCTGGTACAAGAGGATTTATATTTAGAATTTTAAATTATCCATTCCAAGGGTAAAAGCCTAAGAAATTTGGCAAAAATTTAACACTTTCATTATGAGCAAATTAAAAATATGCAAAGCCATCTACTTTAAAACTTGTAAGGAGCTGGCAATTTTAGATTTTATGTATTTTCAATGCATAAGTTTAGCAATAACAGACACAAGATAGACTCTGAGTGAGGGTCTGGGTGCCCTCCTCCTGGTACAGCACACCAGTGCTGTGGAGGGAAGTAACACCCATTTAAAGGGGTGAAGAAATTTTCACGCCCCAGTGTAACACTGCAGCATGAGGCTGGGCGGAAGACACCTTTTGTCCTTGCTTGCAGTGGCAGATGCAGGTTGTGCAGAGTCCAAAGAGAATTCCAGGCTTGAGATCTGGTTTTTTTTGTTTTGTTTTGTTTTGTTTTGTTAATATGAAAGGCTGGAAAGCCCTCTCCTGCTTCCCATTCCACTTTAAGAACTACAACCTCAGCAAAATACTACAAAAGTGGGGATTTTGTTTGTTTTTCCCTAATCCCTCCTTTCGCTAACCTTAGGCCTTCCAATGTCATATTTATTTATAATTTATTTTTTGCCCATTTTCTCTTTTTACTTTCTGTTCTCCACTATCTTTAGTCAATATTTAATTGTTTGGTAGTTGTATAATACAGCTGTTGTTTAAGGAAAGTGGCATTTCTTACGACTTTTTTAGAAACTGTGTAGGGTCGGCTTTCTGTGGATGCAGTTTTGTTTTCTTGGGGTAAACCAAGCATGAGTCAAAATCACTAAAAATAAAAAAATTGAAAGTGAGCATGTGCCGACTTTCAAAACCTTGTTTTTTCTGAACGTTCATCACAACATGGTTTGCATGACATTTCTGTGGTATTAGGTACTCTTATGTGGGTACAGGCATTGCAGTGCTAGGAGATCAAGCCCAGGGCCTTATGCTTCCTGAGCAAACGTCTGTCACTGAGCTGCAAGCCCAGTCTGCACACTGTTTTATAAGGGTCAGAAAAGCTGCAGATGTTGGTATCCATGGTGACTCCTGGAACCGATTCCTTGCTGATTCTAAAGGCTGCCTGGAAATGTTATGCCATTGACCCTGTAGAATTTTGTATTTAGCCCGGTCTCGGTCACTGAGTTCTTTTGAACCTTACTTGGGCAGTATTAGGTAATTGTCAAAAGCTACCTTACTTTTTTTTCACCTTTTTTTTTTTAAGACTTATTTATCTAGGGGGCTGGAGAGATGGCTCAGTGGTTAATAGATTTATTTATCTAGGGGGCTGGAGAGATGCTCAGTGGTTAAGAGCACTGACTGCTCTTCCAGAGGACGGTTCAATTCCCAGCACCCACATGGCAGCTCATAACTGTTTGAAGACCCAGTTTCCAGGGGATCTGACACCTTCACACCAATGTATATAAAATAAAGTTAAATAAACCATAAAGAATATTTTTAAAAAAGATTTATTTATCTATTATGTATACAATATTCTGCCTTCATGTATGCCTGCACACCAGAAGAGAGCATCAGATCTCATTACAGATGGTTGTGAGCCACCATGTGGTTGCTGGGAATTAAACTCAGGGACTCTGGAAGAGCAGCCAGTGCTCTTAACCTCTGAGTTATCTCTCCAACCCTTTCTACCTCGTTTTTGTACATTGCTTTCTTAATGTACATAGCTTTAAATTTTAAAAATATGTGTGTGTACGTATATGTTTGTCTTATGTGTGTCTGTGCACCATGTACATGACCAATACCCAAGGAGGCCAGAAGAGGGTATCTGGAACTGGAGTTACAGATAGTTGCTGTAACCATAAAGATGCTGTAAACTCTGCACCCTGAACTTTGTTCTTGTAGGTCCTCTGCAAGAGCAGCAGGTGTTCCTAACTGCTAAGCCATCTATCTAGCTTCTGAAAAGTTTTTTAATTACATTTTTATTTGTGTGTATGTTTTCTCTCTACCAAGTGGGCCTCTGGTCATCAGGCTTATTGGCAAGTACAGGCTGAAACATCTCATTACTCCCTACAATGTTTTATTTTTTTTTAATGTGGAAGTTTGCTGGGTGGTGGTGGCACACACCTTTAATCCCACTTGGGATGCAGAGGCAGGTGGATTTATGTGGGTTCGAGGCCAGCCTTGTCTACACAGTGAGTTCCTTGACAGCCAGGGCTACACAGAGAAATCCTATCTTGAAAGAGCAATAAACAAACAAATAAATAAATGTGGAAATGTATAGATTATCGATTAAAGTTTTTTTTCCTAAAAACAATGACATCTTGAAATTTGCGTGCAAATGGATGGAACTAGAAAAAAACATCCTGAGTGAGGCAACCCAAACCCAGAAAGATGAGCATGGTATGCACTCACTCTAGGTGAATACTAGCTGTAAGCAAAGGATAAGGAGCCTGTAGTCCACAACCCCAGAGAAACTAAGTAACAAGGAGAACCATAAAAGAAACATACATAGATCCCCCTGGGAAGGGGAAATGAGAGTTTGGGTGTAGGGGAAAAGGGAAGGCAGAAGGGAAAGAGGAAAAGAGAAGGGAAGGGGGGAGGAGAAATTGGGGGAACGGGATGGTTGAGATGGGAGAAGAACAGAGATGGAGAACAAGGAAAGAGGTATCTTGACTGAGGGAGGCACTATGGGGCTAGCAAGAAACCTGGCACTAGAGAAATTCCCAGGAATCCATGAGGATGACCCCAGCTAAGACCTGAAGCAATTATGGAGAGGGTGCCCTGACCTGTAGTCAGAGTGATGGCTATCTCAAATGTCATCATAGAACCTACATCCAGGAACTGATAGAAGCAGATGCAGAGATTCACGGTGGAGCACTGAGCTCCTAAAGTCCAGTCGAAGAGAGGGAGGAGTGAGAATATGAGCAAAGGGGTCAAGACCATGTTGGGGACACCCACAGAAACAGCTTACCTGACCTAATGGGAGCTCACCACTGTAGCCTGACAGTGAAGGAACCAGCATAGGACCAAGCTAGGCCCTCTGAATGTGGGTGACAGTTGTATGACTGGGGCAGACTGTGGGGGGATTTATTCCTGCTGCTTATTCTGGCTATTTGGAAGACATTCTCTCTGGAAGGATACCTTGCTCAGCCTAGGTATAGGGGGAAGGGCTTTGGTCTTGCCTCAAAGCAGTGTGCTAGACTTTGTTGACTCCCCATGGAAATCTTTACCCATTCTGAGGAGTGGATGGGGGGAGAAGGTGGAGGAGCAGAAGAAGGGGATGGAGTGGAAACTGGATTTGGCATGTAAAATAAGAAAAATTAGTTTTAAAATAATAGATAAATAAAAAGAAAACACACATTTAGGTACAGCCAGCAGGGGCTCTGATCATGCAAGGCAGGCTTATCAAACTGAGATCTTAAAAAATAAATAAATAAAAGAAAAATAAGTCTAAACACAAAGATTACCCAAAGAGGACTAACTTTCCTGCACTTTAGAATATTTGCAGCTGACTGGAACTGAAATGCTTTAAAACCGACGGCAGCCTCACAGTTCATGGAGCAGCCTCATCTCTGCAGAGAACTCAAGGACTCTGGGAACAACAGCAACATAAAAACAAATGTCAGGGTGTTGATGCATGATTTCTCGGCTTTCATATGCTTCTCATAAGGACATCTCATTCAGGCACAGTGATAGACAGACAGACAGATAGATTGATTGATAAGGACTGATGTGTGCTATCTCATTTTCTTGAAATTACAGGTTATAAAATCTATATTTACAGATTTTATCTGATATTTCTTGATTTCTAGGTGGACCTAAGTCAGGGTCATTCTTGCAATTATTCTACAAATAAATGCTGGACTGTGGCGCACACGGTGCACACCTCAGATGTGAAGAGTGTGGCGCACACGGTGCACTCAGATGTGAAGAGTGTGGCGCACACGGTGCACTCCTCAGATGTGAAGAGTGTGGCGCACACGGTGCACTCAGATGTGAAGAGTGTGGTGCACACGGTGCACTCAGATGTGAAGAGTGTGGTGCACACGGTGCACTCAGATGTGGAGAGTGTGGTGCACACGGTGCACTCAGATGTGGAGAGTGTGGTGCACACGGTGCACTCAGATGTGGAGAGTGTGGTGCACACGGTGCACTCAGATGTGGAGAGTGTGGTGCACACGGTGCACTCCTCAGATGTGGAGAGTGTGGTGCACACGGTGCACTCAGATGTGGAGAGTGTGGTGCACACGGTGCACTCAGATGTGGAGAAAGCGCTACAAACCCTAATTATACAGAAACATTCACAGCCAACCCATGCCTACTTCGTACCCTCTAAGGGCCTGCTAAGGTCCTGTTAAGCAGTATAGTTCTTTGGTAGGGATTAGGTTCGGTGATGAGGCTTGCATGCAGCATGTATGGGGACCTGGTTTAATCCTGAGCAATGATGCCACTATCAAGCCCAACCAACAATCCAGCCAAGATCATCTTGATTTCCACCCCAAAGCTTTTAGCCCCTGACCACTGAGTTCCTTTCTTATCTTGCTTGCACAGATTAAAGCCATTTAGATAGTTCATCCTTTTCTTGAAAGAATTAACTTTGAGAATAAAAAAGAAAATTGTAATATTCCAATAAAGTCCAATGATTTGTCATTACTGGGCTGAGGATGTACTTCAGTCGAAGTGTATCTCCCTGGTGTGCCGAAGCCTGGAGTGTCGTCCTCTGCCCAGCAACCATCAGTAATGAGTCAGCCATCACTTATTGTGGGCATTATTATCTTACATGCTTTTTCTCCAGTCCCTAAAGTGCTTATGAGTAGTGTATGCTCCCATTGCTCCTGTTAACACATAGGGAGCCAAGGCCCAAGCAGAGTGGAGCTTTCCCAGTGTAAAACCTAGAAAGTGTGGGAAACTGAAGCCTCTCTGGTTTAGCAATTCTGGTTTTTCTCCTTCCTTGCCTATCCCTCCACTCATTTCCCTGCTTTGATTTAATTTAAAAAATGTACACTTTACCCCATCATGTAAATCACTAACAAAACCTTTTACTTTGTGACTTTAAAAATATACTCTTAGCCTTGTACTGTGCCAAGTCGACACAAACTTGTTAATTGGTTTTAAGAACACTTTGGTTTGGTTTATCCGCTCAGCAAATGTGTGTGAGCCTATGTAGTACAGCCTTTTGGTCGCCACACAGTGAATCAGCTTGTTTCTACCTTCTGGGAAACATAACTTGATGTTTCTTGTCTTGTGCTTTTTCTCTTGACTTTGGAAGACCCTATTCAAACTGAACTTTTGATTGTACAACTTTCTAATAAGGCAACTCTCTTGGTTGTTTGTTGGAGCATGCCAGACAAGTACTGTACTGCCCAGCCACGTCCTCATCCCTCCAGGGCCATTCTCACCACATGGACATCTGGCCTGCTCGTGATTTATCTGTACACCTGTATCTATTATACCACATAGAAAAGCTCGCCATCTCTTCTACATTGATTTCTCCTTTTTCTTAGGTGACAGCCGTCAAAGCCACTGCACAATTTGTGTTTAATCTTATGAAGATGAGATGGGTACAGTGATCCTAACATCTAAGGACAGAGACAAAAGCACTGTTGTGGCCTTAGTGATAAGTACACATAAAAGATGAACTATTATTAGTTGTTTATTCAAATCTATGGCCATTAGGCTTTGTCGCCAACTTTATTTTCCAGTTTTGAATGCTTCTCAGTGTGAATGTCTTTATTCTTGGAGCTGTTGTGACCTAATGGCACAGGAAGAAAGAGCAAACTGCTTGACTTATTAAGATGCTCCATCCCCCTTAGTCAGTCCTTTTCAGACCCTCCTGACTCAAAGGCTTAATCTAACTTGATTATAAGTTACATTTACAAAAAGAGAATAATAATTCTACTTCCTTAGATACTATATTTGTCCCACATAAATTTCTATGCAGTGCTTAAAAAATAAGCGTGATGTGATAGGTAAAGACGTATCTATTCCTCAGGGCTCTGAAAGACCTCAGTGCTGTGTGGACTGCGGACTGAGTCGGAGGCATCAGCTTTTTTTCCTGCCCAGAACAGTTTTCTTGTCTTTGGGTAACAACTATCTCTGCACAATTGATGGTGAGGCAAACCTCATGCCCATAGGTCAGGGCTTGATCACGTGACTCAGAACCATTTTAAAGGTATTTTTATGGGTGTGTGTGGAGGGGAATCACACACCCTAAAGTTGGAGCTACTGGCAGCTGTGACTTGGAGCTGGGAACTGAATAAACTTTGCAAGAGCTGAACATGCTCTTAACTGCTGAGCTTTGTCCAGCCCTGGCCCAGAACTCATTAACAAGAAGTTGGACAAAGCTGTAAACGACAGATGAGCTGTGACTGGGAGAGATATTGGAGATAATGTGGCTTACCAAAACTGAGATGAGCAGGAGAGTTTCTCACCTTAGTATTTCTCAATATGACTCAATTATTATTTTAAATATTTTTATTCCAGCAAGACTTTGCAACAGAATCCAAAAGGCAGAAGCAAATGTGGTTGTGAAATTCCTTGCATCTAACTATCTCACGGCTGGTAACTTGTATCCTGTTTTGTTGTCTTAGTAGTAGCTAGCTTTGTCAGCAGTGGTGGTCCATGCCTTTAATCCCAGCACGAGAGAGAGAGAGAGAGAGAGAGAGAGAGAGAGAGAGAGAGAGATCATTCTGTGGGTGTCTGCTGTGTGATCAACACCAGAATGAAGCAGCAAGCCACTTTTGTTCTGTCTTCTCAAATTGCCATCCTCATAAGAGAAAGTTAATTCCAATTTACCTTGTAATACAAGGATAACATTTAAATACCATTATTGCTAAGTATTGTTGTTGTTTGTTTGAGACAAGATTTTATGATGCTCAGGCTAGTCCCAAATCCTTGGGTCCAGAAATTTTCCTCTTTCGCCTTTTTGAAGCAAGTAACTGGGTCTGTAAGGTACACATCCCTGCGACTGACTCGGTTCATTATAGTCTTTGTAGCATACTGACAATGCAGATAAATAAGCAAAACCAACTCCAGTGTTTTGGTTTTTTGTTGTTGTTTTGTTTATTTGTTTGGTTTTGGTTTTATGAGACAGTGTTTTTCAGTAGCTTTGGAGCCTGTCCTGGAACTCCCTCTGTAGACCAGGCTGGCCTCGAACTCACAGAGATCCTGCCTGCCTCTGCCTCCCCAGTGCTGGGATTAAAGGCGTGTGCCTCCACCACTCAGCTCCCAGTTCAATTTTATCTCCCTTCCTTTCCAAGGATATTAGTTGTCTCTCTGCTCTTAGAACACTCTCTTCCTGGTACCACTACCTCCAGCCACATGCTTAGATCTGGACCTGGCTCACAGCATCCTCAAGACTTGTGCCACTGTCCTTCCAGTCTGAAGTGGTCTTCCATGCTATATGATTTTTCTAAAACTATCTTGTTTTTGTTGATGAAACATGCTAAAATTATAGTCATTTTTAAATTCCAGCACTCCAGAGGTAGAGACAGGCAGATCTCTGTGAGTTCAAGACCAGCCAAGTCTACAAGAGCGAGTTCCAGGACAGCCAGGGATACACAGAGAAACCCTGTCTCAAAACAAAAAACAAGGGGCTGGAGAGATGGCTCAGTGGTTAAGAGCACTGGCTACTCTTCCAGAGGTCCTGAGTTCAATTATCAGCAACCACATGGTGGCTCACAGCCATCTATAATAAGATCTGGTGCCCTCTTCTGGCCTGGAGGCACACACGGAAGGAATGTTGTATACATAATAAATAAATAAATCTTTTAAAAAAAATAATAAAATAAATAAATAATTTATCCCCAGCACCCAATACACAATAAACATTTTTATTAATAAATTTATCAGTGTCATTAAAAATCCTAAAGCTATTCAGATAAATTATTACTCTTTATATATATCTAAGTTATTACCATATATATGGTAATAATTAAGTGGATAATGGAAAATTGACCAAATTTACGAACCATTAAACTAGCTACATAATATATATGCTATGTAAACTACATATAATAAAGGTAATAAATAAAAGAATAGTAGCTGAGTGATTGGGAATGTGTTTTTTGCTGCTTTGCTTTTGAGATAGAGTCTGAATATGTAGGTTGAATTAGAAGTCACAGTCCTCTGGCATCAGCTTTTTAAGTGGTAAGATTACAGGGATGTTCCACTAAGCAGGGCTGGAGTTGTATTTGTTTATATATGTTTTGTTTTGTAGTGCTTAAGAGCTGGAGGATTAAGAATTAACAAAATGAGGGGGGATGCAAGAGGATTAGGGATTCAAGGTCATTCTCAGCAGTATAGTAAGTTTGAGACCAGGGTGGACAGCCTACCTCTTTTGTCCGAAATCTTGTCCTGTCTTCAGTGTTCAACCCTTTATTTTCTTCATTAACTCTTCTGCTGTTGCAGGGACTGCTGGTGGCCCCTCCCTCTTTGCTGAGTG
The DNA here is from genome assembly GCF_018167655.1 of Microtus oregoni. Lineage (NCBI taxonomy): Eukaryota > Metazoa > Chordata > Mammalia > Rodentia > Cricetidae > Microtus > Microtus oregoni. The sequence goes on from NW_024544720.1 coordinate 3,070,308, forward strand.
CCTTGCGCAGTTGTAGAGGCCCAGGCTCTTGAGCAGCCCTGGACCACACACACTGCCTCGTACAGCTCGCAGGTGTTTTCAACCCTACGTCGTCTCAAGATAATAGATGTTAAGTCCCCACAGGGAAGGAACACCACCTTTATAGATCTTGTTTATTCCACGATGCCAAAGCAGTTCTGAGCACATGATGAGTCACAGAATTGTTATTACCTGACAATCCCGGCTCCTGTCTATCATGGGTACACAGGCAGCAGCAATGCTAATTCCTGGAGGCCATGAACACCACCACTTTGTGGGTCCTGAGATTGTTTAAGCTGTTGAGCAGAGTTTGTCCCTGACCAAAGTCAGCCTGAATCACCCAAAACAATGAGGGATAAGGTGTTTCCTTTTTCCCTTTTCAACTTCTCTATGGTCTGTGTTTAAGAAACTCAAATGGTCCTTAGAACTGGGGTTGTACCCTGAGAGCACCTTCTCTGTGAGAAACAGTGTGCTTTGGGGGAGTGTACCTAAAGACTCAGGAAAAACATGCAGAAATAACACCACACTTCTGTTTTATTGTTGAGGCCCATTTGATCTCCACAGACTTGGCCGCAACAGCTCCCTGCTCTGTTGATTTGATGAGCAGGTCACCGACTCACTGGAATGTTGGCAGGACCAGGCAATGTCCCTCAAGCAAGAGCAGAAGCCTAGCCCTCCGTGGACACCCAGAAAATTGCTGAGAGGAATGGCTCCCAGAGGGAGGGAGAGCTCCCAATTCCTCTGCAGACCACTTCTCCCCTTTCCGTCCATTGGTCATGTGTGAACCATTAAGAAGAATTTCTTAAGATTCTAGTCCATGTCTGAGGTGACTCTTTCAAGCTACTTAGAAACGTAGGCAGGCACATAACAAGAGAAGACAGAATTTGATTACATATTGATTAGAAAGGCCAAGTCACAGTGAGTGGGGGTGACAGAGAAAGCTTCACAGGGAGTGGGAATCTACGAACATCAAAAGGGTTGCTGTGGTGACACTTCCTTTAGCCTTTCGTTAAAAGGTCACACACAGGTAAAACATACCCCCAAACTGCTTAGCTTGAGTCAGGAACTGAGTTGTCTGTCTTACACAATCCTAATAAGCGCTAACCCAGACTAGAGTGTTCACTATTTTTCACTGAAAATTGAGCTACTCTAGGTGGCTTTTGTGCGTGCTCACTAATCCTTCAAAACAAGGTTTCAAAAAGAGGAAATAATTTTAGTTGACTTAAAATAAAAATACTGTGTAACTCTCCTACTTGTGATTTTCTCAAAGTAGGCAAATCAGTCTTATTGTTGGTCTAGAATACACATACGAGGGTGTTGTCCCCAGAGAGGCTCTGGGAGTGATAGCAGCTGGTGCCCACAGAGAAGCCCATGGCCGTGGGTTTCAGGATTCTAGATCTTTTAGTATGATTGCTCGGACTGTGAGTTTCCCAGACGAGGGCGAAGTGCGCAGTCCTCTAGACATGTGCCCACAGATGACCCTTTCCTGAACCATGCTCCGGACTGCTCTGAAAACTACTTAGGGAAACAGAAGAGCCTTCTCTGAATTTGTAAATGTATCTTTGTAGATTTTGATAAGTTGTTTTTTGTAACTAATTTCACTTAGAACTTTTGAGAATATGATTTCTCAACTATTCCACATTTAGAAAAACATATCCTCCACCTCTCGTAATCCAAGTAAATTGTAGTTACTTCCTCAGAGATAATATTCAACATTTGCCCCCTAATGAACTGCTTCATAAGTAGTAGAAATGTCTGCTTGAAACAATGATTATAGCTAGAAAAAGTAGCCTTTTTTAATTAAAGAAACTCAGAGTCCTATTTTTGATTCTGCCTCCTGATAAGAGTCAAAGGGGAAAGGAAATCTGTCCTCTCCCTCCTGAGAAAATGCAAAATCACATTTGTTTATTTTTTTGAGACTCTGCAAAACACTTACTTTTACATTAGAAAGAACTCAACTTTGTACTGAGAAGTCTCCGCGATCCCTGCTGATTGGCCCTCTCCTTGACCTTATCAAACCTAATTCCACTCTGGAATGTGGGGGTGAAGAATTTACTTTAACAAGAGGGAGACAGAATTCTGAGAATATACTCCCCCCACTTTTTAAAAAATATTCTTCTCTCATACATTATGTCCTGACTGCAGTTTCCCCTCCCTCCACTCCTCCCAATCCCTCCCCCCACCTCCCCTCTCCCCCGCACTGGAATATGCAGCAGGGATTGTGCTTCCGTTGTTGGCCAGGGATCCACAGGGATAGGTTAGCTGTAAGCAACAAGACCTGAGGGGTAAGGCAAAAGTTCTACTAGAAATAGGGTTGAAGGGAGAAAAGAAGGGAAGAAGGAGAAAAGGGAGGGAGGGAGGGAGGGAGGGAGGGAGGGAGGGAGGGAGGAAGGAAGGAAGGAAGGAAGGAAACCTTATAGCCCAGGCTGGCCTACGGTTTGAAATACTTCCTCTCAGACCGCTAAATCCTAGATTTACAAACTCATTCATTCTATCTTACCTGCAGTAGAAAAGGCAGTTCTCTAAGTACCTCAGGCTATTTTTATCAGAAGAGAGGGCAGTCTTGGCATTGATTCTCTATTTCCTCTACTTGCCCTGCCCACTGGTTCCCACTCTCTCTCATATATCCTATTTTGTCATAGAATTGTAAATTTACTATACAATTTTATTGATTGATTGGTTGGTTGGTTTTGGTTTTTTGAGATAAGGTTTCTGTGTAGCTTTGGAGCCTACGCTGGAACTAGCTCTTGTAGACCAGGTTGGCTTCGAACTCACAGAGATCCGCCTGCTCTGCCTCCCGAGTGCTGGGATTAAAGGCATGTGCCACCACCGCCCAGCACAATTTTATTTTTAAAGAAGTGTTTTGTTTTGCCAAGTGTAGTGGCACATATCTTTAATCCCAGCACTCAGAGGAAAAAGCCATTTGGAGGAAAAGGATCTCGTGAGTTCAAGGCCAGCCTGATCTACAAAGTGAGTTCAAGGCCAGCCTGATCTACAAAGTGAGTTTCAGAAAGCCAGGACTGTTAGACAGAGAAATCCTGTCTTGAAAACAAAACAGAAAGTTTTTTTTTTCCCTCATTGATATTTTACAACACATTCACTTAATAATTGTAAAATATAGCCTGGTGGCGGTGGCAGCAGCAGTGCACACTTTTAATCCCAGCATTTGGGAGGCAGAGGCAGGTGAATCTCTGAGTTTGAGGCCAGCCTGGTCCACAGAGTGAGTTACAGAGCAGCCAGGGCTCCAGAGAGAAACCCTGTCTCAACACCTTCCCAAATGACCTCTTCAGGAAAGTACCACACAGGTGGAAGGCTGAAGTAGGAGGTAAAATGTGCCATATTCCAAGTGAATGTATTTCCAGGTAGAGTCAATTGAAAGGTCAATTCTTTGAGGCAGGAGTGGAAGTTTGAAGGAATCCAGGAAGGGTCACACAGAGAGTTTGCAGTTCTGAACTAAGACAGAGTTTCAGACTTTAAACAGAAAGAGTGAGGAGGTGACACAGGCCTTCATCCCACTATGTAAGAGATGGAAGGACAACAATGTTACATAGTGAGTTCCAGGCCAGTATGGGCCACATAGTGAAACCCGTTTCAGAAAAATTAAAAAGAAAAAATCCAGTTGTCTTAAGAATTTAAACATGTTACCCAGGCATAGTGGTACACACTTTTAATCCCAGAACTAGGGAAGCAGGCAGGAGGATCTTTAAGTTTGAGGCAAACCTGGTCTACAGAGTGAGTTCCAGGACAGCCAGCAATATACAGAGAAACCCTGTCAAGAAGAAGAGAAAGGAGGAGGAGGAGGAGGAGGAGGAGGAGGAGGAGGAGGAGACGAGGAAGAGGAGAAGAGGAAGAGGAGAAGAAGAAGAAGAAGAAGAAGAAGAAGAAGAAGAAGAAGAAGAAGAAGAAGAAGAAGAAAGCAGCCTGGGGTGTATGCACTATGTCTGGCTGAAATGAAAAGTTTTTGAAAAGGATTCATTTATTTATTGTATGTATATGAGTGCTCTATCTGCAGTACAACTTTACGTGAGAAGAGGGTACCAGGTCACTATAGATCGCTTAGGCTAGAAGAGGGCAATCAGACCTTGGAACTGGAGTTACAACAGTTGTGAGCTATCATGTAGGTGCTGGCAATCAAACCTGGATCCTGTGGAAGAGTAGCAAGTGCTCTTGACCACTGAGCCATCTCTCCAGCTCCATCCAGAATATCATCCTGAACGTGTGATCCTCCTGCCTCCACCTTCTAAGAACTAGACTTAAAGGTGTGAACTACCACACCTGGTTTATGTAGTATTAGGGATCAAACATAGGCCTTCCCAAATGCAAGGCAAGCGCTCAACCAATTGAGCTATGCCAGGCAGGATCACCCCCACCCAGTGCTAGCTGCCATATAAGAGCCTCGGCAGGTCAGGCAAGCATTCTAGCATCAGCCAAATCTTCCCTCAGTTATTTTTGAGATGGGGTCTTAGTAGTTGTCTTTACTGGCTTGGAACACTATGTAGCCTGGGTTAGCCTTGAACTTGTGGTCCTCCTGCTCCAGCAACTCAAGTACTAGGAGTATGGGTATGCAACAGCAACCTTGGCTACTAGTCACCTGTTTTTTTGTTTTTTGTTTTTTTGTTTTTTTAATTTCTAGGGGCATTCTGATGTTCACATTACTTTGTTTTTCTGACAACCTGCCCTTGTTACTCTTCAATTTCACTAAAATGTAGAGAGCCTTTAAAAAGGTTTTCTCCTTGTCGGCACATTGACTGCCTTTCCGGGTAAACTATTGTAACTTATTCTTCTTTGCAATGGTTTTGCTCCTTAATTAGTGATAGATTTTATCTGCTTATATTTGTGAACTCTGGGTTTTATAATTATTGCATTTTTCCCTCTGATTTTTTTGGAAGTTCTACAAACAATTGTAGTTACTATCTTTGAAACTTAAACAGGGGACAAATATATGTTTATAAATACCAAGAAAAATTATATTCCTTATGCTTTGTTCTCTTTGCCAAATGCGGTAGGCTAAATAGTTTTAATTCCCCTTCCCAGGGACTGATAATATTTTTTTCTTTAATATACAGCATAACTTTTATTGTAATACTTTTTGTATATTCTAGCACTTTCAACATTTATGTTAAATGCTATCAGCCATGCAGTGGTGGTGCACACCTTTTTCCCCAGAACTTGGGAGGCAGAGGGAGGCAGATCTCTGAGTCTGAGACCACCCAGGTCTACAGGGTGAGTCCCAGGACAGCCAAGGGCTACACAGCGAAACCCTGTCTCAAAAAACAAAAAAGTTATTAAAACAGTTAATGATTATACAGAGTTTACTCCAGTGTTTTGTATGTGTTCCCCCTCTTTATCAAGACCTTAGTTTTATGAGTCTGGCATCAAACGTCTGATCTCTCTGCCTCAGTCTCCCCAGGGTTAGGGTCGCAAGGGTGTGCCACAGTGCCTGACGTGTTTTTTGGTCTTCTATTATTATTAATAATATTATTTTTAGCATAGTGTCTTACTCTGTAACCTAGACTGGCCAGAACGTGGGATCATTCTGCTCCTGCCTTCTGTGCTCCAGCGTTACAGATTTATGCCCCCATTTTTGTTTTGCAATCTCTCCTTTTTAGTGGCAGGGTTCCTCATTCATGAACATGCAACTCTAATAACCACATGCCCGGGAAAAGCTTCCTCCTCTCAGTCCTGTGGCGTTTGGTGATTGTCACCAATTAATTTTGGAGGGGGCACATTTAAACCCTAGAAATCTGGTCCAATCTCCAGGACAAAGGTAAGGAGATTACAGTCCCTCAGCATGGGAGAATGCTGCCTGTAGGCAGCAGCATGCAGTGGGCTGCTGGGGACTCAGCCATGCTTCAGCTTTTCCTCCCAACATCGTCCTCCATGTGATGTTGCAGCTGAGATGCCGATGACCTGATCATATTTTCTTACACATAAGCTTTTGCTGGGGGGCGGGGGGAACAACAGCTTGTGTGATCTTATTCTTTATCTTCAAAATCTGGAAAGTCACAGGATTTAAGTGTAATTAATTTGTAAGAAATCTAGCTTTATCATCTTGAATATATAAATTTTTATCTCAGAAAATATTTCTTCTATTGTTTATGCTCATATTGTTTCTCCTTAATTCCATTTCCCTCTAGGTATAATTGGCATTTAATACAATCTCCCCTTTAAAGTATCCACTCTACTGGTTTCTGCTGTATTTATGGAATGGCACACCTTCACCAACTCTATTTTAGAACATTTCACTATCTAAAAAAGAAACCTGCACTCATCCGTACTCATTCCTCATTGATTCTGAAACCCCCAAGCCTAAAGCATCAACCGATCTAATACCTATCTCTAGAAGTGTCTGCTCTAGGTGTTTCATATAAAAGGATGCCTGGCCTTTTATTTCATTTGGAGAAGATTGTTTTAGATTTCTCCATATTGGAGCATGTATTTGTGTTTTGCTTTTGTTATTGCCAAATGGTTACCTCTCATTTTCTCCATTCATCAGATGGCGAGCCTTGCTGCAATGAAATTTGTGTCTGTGCTTTTTGCATCAGAATAATACTCTGTGGAGAGATTTTTATAGTTTCAGCTTGACATGTCAGCCTGGGATCTAGTTTGGGTTAATTCATATAGCTACCATAAGGTAGGTGCCCAACCTCATTCTTTTTATAGACGCATCCAGACCCCAGTACCCTTTACTGAGAAGACTATTGTTTTTCCACCACATTATTTCAATACTATTGTTGAGACTTAACTGACCACAAATGCATGGGTTTGTTTCTAGACTATTAATTCTGTTCTATTGATCTATATCTCTCCTTATGCCCCACTATGGTCTTTATTTCTTGTTGCTTTGTAATGAGATTTAAAACCACTGTAGTCCACTTTGTTCTTTTTTTTTCTTTTTTCCAAGCTTATTTTGACTCTTCTGGGCCCCTTATGTTGCTTATGAATTATAAGACCAATTTGTCAGAAGACCAACTACAGAAGCAATGAGGTTTTCATAGGGACTCCATTGACTCTATAGGTTAGTTAGGGAAGTATTGTCATTGTAGCAATGACAAATCTTCAAATCCTGCAGCATAGGCTGTCTTTCCATTTACTTATCTCCTTTTTAGTATGCCTTATAGTTTACAGTATATAGCACTTCATTTTACTTTTAAATTTACTTCTCAATACATAAACATTTCCCCCTCTCACTTTTTGTAGTGCTACATTCTGGGAAAACACTGCAGCACCGACGCACATTCTCTCTTCATTTCTTTCTGAAGATTTGTCTTGTGTGTTTGCCAGCATGTGTGTCTGTTCACCGTGTGCATGTCTGGTGCCCAAAGAGGGCAGAAAACCTAGAACTGGAGTTACAGATGATTGTGAAATACCATGTGGATGCTGGGATTGAATTTAGCAAATTCTCTTAACCACTGAGCCAGCTCTCTAACCCCTGTCTCTCCATTTTCTTTTTTGAGGTAGATAAGCCTTTTTTGTTTGTTTGTTTTGTTTTTTGAGACCTGATTTCTCAGTAGCTACGGAGCCAGTCCTGGAACTGTAGACCAGGCTGACCTCGACCTCATTAGAGATTCGCCTGCCTCCGCCTCCCGAGTGCTGGGATTAAAGGTGTGCACCACCATGGCCCAGCAATCTTACTATGTTGACCAGACTGGCCTGGATTGCCACATATCTCTTATTTGTCTCACACTTGTGAGCTTCCTGCCTCAACTTCCCTGTTATTATTGGGTAGCTGGTGGTCCTTGCAGAAAACAAAACTCGGGCTATAAATGGTACCCAACATGGGATGCCTGCCAGCTCCCAAGTAACCACGTGGAGAGAGACTTCTTATTAATTATGAAAGCTGAGCCAATAGCTTAGGCTTGTTTCTAACTACCTCATTACTTAACCCATTTCTATTAGTTAACTTTCTGCCTTGTGGCTTTATTACCTCATCTCCATAGTGCCCATCTTGCTTGCTCTGCATCTCATGGTGTCTCCACCCTTTTTCTTCTTCCCAGCATCCTCTGTGCCTAGAAATCCTGCATAGCTATTGGCCATTCAACCTTTTATTAAACCAGTCAGAGTGGCATACCTTTACACAGTGTATCGAATATCTTGCAACAGGTATGCATCAGGACTCCTGGCCGCCATTTGTCTGTTTCTTAGTTCCCAGGGACAGTCTGGTATTCATGACAACCTGCCCTCGATACTATTCAATTTCACTAAAGAACATAGAAATCTTAAAAAAAAATAAAATAAAAGTTTTTCTTGATTCTTGCTTTAACTTTTTCTTTCAAATGACTAGTGTTATTTTTTTTGTCTACTCATATTTGTGACTAGGGGTCTAGACTACCAAGCATTGCTAGTTGGCAACACATCTGGAATTAGACAGATCACTATTCAGTTCTCCATGGCGGTGTTAACTGCTGAAAACAATGGTATTAGCTTAGAAGGTGGATTTGTTTTCTTGCAACAAATAAACTTTGTGTAGAAACTTGTGTCTTTCTCAGAGGAGGCTGACTGTTATGATGGTGGGCAGGGATGGGGAGTCAGCAAGCTTGAGTCAGGTGAAGTGAGACGGGAGAAGAATGAAGCAAAGAAATAAGTTTAGGATGTAGTGGGATTTCATTTGTATTTTAATAAATGAAGCTTGCCTGAAGAACAGAACGCAAAACAGCCACACTGGTCAATTGTGTTTGAAATTTTGCCAGTTAGCAAACTTTGGGTCTGACTGACGAAAAGCACTCGTATCTCCGTGGAAGATCAGCTTTCAGAGAAATCAAGAAAATTGTAAAAGATGCCTGAAGCCTCCAATCCTGCATCAATAATGGGCTGTGAAAACTTCAGCGTCTCCCAAGACTGCTTGCTTTCTAATGCCGACCTCTGGGTGACCACAGAGGGTAAGGAACGAGGAAGGATAGTCCAGAAGGTGGTGCTAAGGACCAAAGAAACTAACGCAAAGGCGGGCTTCTCCTGGGAGCAGGACCAGGTTGTCATTCCAGAACTTGCCCTGTGGTGAAGCAAAGGGTTTTTACAGCAAACATTTGTAAATGTTCTATCATTTCTGTGGACTCTCCTGAAGCATAAGACATTTGGAAATCATTAGGAAGTAGATGAGAGAGTGGAAGAATTCAAAGACAATGACAGAAGAAATGTTTCGTGGAGTTCTAGGAGCTAATGCTTCATCTCAGGCAGCCACTCCCTGAAGCATGGACTATTTTACACAGGGATGCTGTGAGAGTCAAGTAATCTGACATAATAGTAGCACTTTTATTACTTACTTTTTGTTTTTTGAGACAGGGTTTCTTTGTGTAACTGTTTTGGCTGTCCTGGAACTCGATTTGTACAGTAGGCCGGCCTCAAACTCATAGAGATCTACCTGCCTTTGCCTCCCAAGAGCAAAGCGATTAAAGGCATGCACCACCACGTTTTTTGTTTGTTTGTTTTTGTTTTTTGTTTTTGGATACAGGATCTCTCTGTGTAGCCCTGACTGTTCTGGAACTAGCTCTTTAGACCATATTGGCCTCGAACTCACAGAAATCCACCTGCTTCTGCCTCCTGAGTGTTGGAATTAAAGGCATACTCCACCACTGGCTGGTTTTATCATTAACTTTTAACCTTGTTTAATGATTTGTTTAAACTTCATCTTGTTTAATGATGAAGCCCACCTAGTACTATCAGTGCGTTAAGCCAGCTGATTTTCAGTAGGAGTTCAATAAATATTTGTTGAACTATGGAAGAGTGAATACCAGAATCCTGTATCAGACGAAGGTCCTTGAACTGTGACATTCTTGTAGAGTTTAGGGTGACTGACTAAACTGAGTGGAGTGTGCGTTGTGGTTGCACTTTCAGATCGTGTGTTAATGGACGGTGTTCCTCTTCCTCAATTCCACAGGCTTTGTCAAGGCTCAAAAGGACCGACTTTCCCAAAGTTTTCCATTTGCTTTGACTATTTCTTGTGACTTTTTGTTGTTGAGACAGGCAACTTGCTACGCAGCCAGGTCAGTCTGAAGCTCATTATGTAGCTCAGGCTTGCCTGAAACTTACAGTCTTGATTCAGACTCCTGAGTGCTTGAATTCTAGACATGTACAACTGAAGGCGTTTTTTTTCTGTTTAACTTTGTATGACATAACTTGGTCTTTCATGATCCTGCGTTTCCCACACATGTGATTGTTTTTTTTTTAATGTAATAAATTAAACTGCCAACCATTTGCACCTTCTATGTTGTGGTTATTTAGGAACACTGATTTTATTTAAGTCTGTAAAATGTACAAGACAATCTGAGCTGCAAACACATCTCTTCCTTCACAACTCATACTGACCCATGCTTTGAGTTGTCCCTGGTCCTCTGGCAATTCCTTATGCCACAAGAAGAGGAAAAAAGGGAAAATTATTTTGGCTTGAGAGGAAAGTTTAAAAAGCAAGACAAATGTGTTTAGAAATTATGCTGGTTTAGTAAAGTGGTGGTATTAGATTCACCTTCAGTACCACGCTGTCAACCCTGAGATCATACATGGAGGCAACATTATATAGACTGAGGAAGTTTTAGTTATGTGTTTAGTACTAGTACTCATGTATCTATGCAACAGCAGTTAAAAAGAGGGCATGAATTTGGGATAGAGAAAGTGTGTGCAAGAAAAGAAAAGAAAGGAGTGGAAGATTTAATTTAAAAAATAACAAACCATTAAAAAGTAAGAGTGCTGACTTATGGATCATATGTGATACAGTTTAACATTGTCTTTCAACTATGATTGAGAATGATACCACAATGCTTGACAACAATGTCAACATACCTACTGGCGGCTTATCGGGGCTGCAGTCTCAAAGGCATGAAAATGGCTCAATCAACTTTTCTGTGTTTTGATGCTTCAACTCATCCAGGATGAAGCTGCTTTTACTGGAAGGTGTAGTCATGATGTCTCCGGCAACAGTTTCAAAAGTTTAAGAAAATGAGAGTCAGCTTTGAATACAAGAGGCCATGAACTGTGAAAATTGGAGCGACATCTGTCACTAATCGGCCACAGAATCCCTCCAGAATTTTTGTCCTTGTAGTAACCTTTAAGGACCAGGGCCCGCTGGAAGTGGCTGCCCTCAGTGGAACTTCCCTGTGGTCTTTCTTTGTAGGAGGTTTTGCAGGAGCAGGGCAAGCCTGAAGGTCTGGGAACCACAGCAGGAGAGTGGGGGGCCAGTGTCTTGGAACTCCAGGGAGTGCTCATCAGAGAGGTACAGACATATGTTCTGGCTTGGAACCCACTTGGAGTGAGTTTGGTTTTGTCTGTGTCCCGTTATCCGCCTCATGCAAAAGGACAAGGGTTTTTGACCAATCACTGCCCATGCAAAGAGGCTTTAATCGTTATCTAGTGACAAAGAAGTCACACAGTGACTTGAAAGCACTCTGAATGAACTAGGATCCAGAAAAACAAAACAAAACAACAACAAAAAAAAAAAAAAAAAAAAAAACAACTGTGCTTCTTGGTCACACTCTTCAGCAGCACTAGGGGGCAATCCTTCCTCCCAGAAGACCCCCAGCTCGTTACCTCCTTACCCAGAGTGGCCACACACACCAAATTTGCGCTAAAGTTTACAAAGCCAGGCATGAAGACTGCGCGAAGGACTCCACAGCACACGTGGGAGCGCATTTGGCACCGTGCACTTCCGACCATCTAGGGCCCCGAAGGCTCGGAGGCCCAAAAGGACACCGGGTGCTCAGGCCAGGAGGGTCCAGTGAGGAGGAGGGAGAGCGGGAGGGGCAGCACCTGAGGAATCGGCTGCAGCGCCTCGCTCCGCCCCCGGGAACTGAGCCCGCGGCCTGTGGCAGAGACGCCAGCCACCGGTGGCGCTAGCACCTCGGAGCAGAGCGCAGCGCGGAGCCGCCCGGGGCTGCAGAGACCACCCGGGCCCTCTGCCCTTGCTCCCGTCGGGGCCAGGTGAGCTGCTGCCCGGACTCGCGGGTACTGGGAGGCGAGGGCACTCGGTGGCGACCAAGGCCTGTCCTCTGGCGGGCTGGACACCTTGCAGGCTCAGGGCAGCGTCGCCTGGACTTTCTTCTGACGACCTAGGAGGCGGCGCGGGAGTGTGGAGTGAGTCGTGCGGCCGGGCAGGCGCCTGTGCCAGCAGGAAACCCTACCCCGGTCCCTGTCCCCGGCTGCCTAGCTTCGCCGCCCGCGGTCACAGGCCTGTCACCCCGGCTCCGCTGCTGCCTTTGTGGCGGGAGGGAGGTGGCCGGTGAGCTGCAGGGCAAGGGAGGCTGCGGCGAGGGGGTGCGTCCCGGCCGCTCCCCGAGCACGAGGGGACGGCTAGCGGGTCCCCGAGCACTGGGCGGACGGCTTGTAGCAAGCTGGGGAGGTGTCCGCGCAGAGGATGGGGAGAGTTGGGCTTGGGAAAGTTGAGAGTGGTCAGACGTGGTCAGGCGTTTGCTGGGGTCCACGCCAAATGTCACTTTGTCACACGTGCGTCTTCCGGTCATTATTTTCATTTCTCTACGAGCTTCTTCCGAACTGCTCTTATTCTGAATGAGACACAAAGGGTTGCGTTGACAGCTGACCGTGAAAATAGACAGCAAGGTGAGGTGTGCCCTGATCAGGCAGGGTGAAGGTGGGCGGTGTGTTAAATCAGTGGATTCCTGGAGTCCTCCTGCGTTTCATTAAAAGGAGATTATCTGTATAGGTTCACCGCTTGAGTTTCTCATTGAAGCCAAGCCCAGGAAACGTGCAGGATAGGGTTCTGTGCCGGAAGGCTGCTTCGACAACTGAGTCGTATTCCTCTCTTTTCTAGAAACCCTATCCCAGAACCGTGTTCCTGGCTAAAATAAAAAACAAATTTTGATTTCTACTTTTGAAACCGTGAGATTCTCCATCCCGCCTCCCTTAAGAAATCCTCCTCAAGTCCTGTTTCAAAAGAGCCTTTGCAATTGGAGGCAGTTCAAAAGAGGTTGACTGAATTTCTCACTTAAAAACCGCTCGCTCCTCTGCCGTGTTCTGGTAAAGCATGAAATTCTGCTTTCGTTTAGTCACTGCTGTGATTATTTTTTCCTTTCTGAAAACTTTGGTGGAAATGCAATATGGAAAACTCACTAAAAAGAGAAAACTTAAAAATAATATACTCGCTGAAATAATAATAAAGTTACATGCATATAAGTATGAATTTTAAAAGGAAATGTAAACTTTAAAAATACTGAGAACTAAATAGAAATTAGGAAACAATTTCAAGCAACATCAAAGAGTATACAGTGGAAATTAAACTCTTCCTTCCATAACTTCTCTATGAGGTAGAGTTTGCCAATTTATATGTATAAATTTCTGTTAAAATGAAAATGTTATGGAAATAGAGGAGGAGAGAAATGGAATATAAGATTGCTCACATCTAGATGGATATGCATATTAATGATAACAATTACCAATTAGAGGTCCTCTTGTGTTGACATAAAGTCTTATCTGGTGGTGGATACTTATTACCTTGACAATTGGTTAGAAAGTTAAGTCTTGGAAGGAGTGTAAGTGCAAAAAGCAGGGCACCTTTTCTTCATGCTGGCTTTGTGACCTTTATCTCCCTCCACCTTGAACCTCTAGGAAGCAGAGCAAACAGAAGTTACTTTGTTCACCACAATTTTTTCTCTGAAAACACCAAGTAAACTTTTGTGTTCTCCCATTGACATACGATAAATAACAACATTTAAAGGGTGAGATACAGCTGAGAAATAGGGTGCTTGCTTGGTCTGAGTCCTTAGGCTGGGTCTCCTCACACCACACACAGGCACATACACACTCTAAAGACAGATGTCACCAGGGATATGGAGGCTGAGTTTAAGATTTCTTTACCTCAGATAGGCCATACTTTCCTTGGGAAGGCTTTCCTGCTCCTGTCCCCTTAGTTAAATAAAGAAACTGCTACATGGTTTTTCCAGGGTCCTTCTGACTCTTCAGTTCTACCGTCCAAGTCTATTGTCTGAAGTTCTAAGTTCTCTTGGCTCCTAAGCTCTAGTAAAGGAGTCAAGGTGCTCTAAGCCTAGCTAAGAATAGCCCGTTGGACTGTAGATAACGAAACAGTGGAATGATAAGGATTTTCTGGAGGAAGACTCAGAAAGGAGAGCTAGAGATGCTTGAAGTGGGTTTCTGGAACGTCTGCTGTTGCTGTTGGTGGAGGCTGACTCTGGGGCTGAGTGGACTTTGCATGTCACCTTGGAGAGAGATTTCTCTTCACAATTCATGGTGCTATTTTAAGGAAAACCACTCTTCTAAGATAGTTACTTTTCTTTTTGCTAAAGTGGAAGCCCATTTACCTCAAAGAGTCTTGACAATTTAATTAGCAACTCTCAAGAATATTTACACTACAGATACTCCTTACAGCTATGATATTTTGTTACTATGTAAGTATACACTCATATTCTTAGCAGGAAAATTTTCTGATCACCATGAAAGACCTCAGTTAAGAGATTTAAAATATATACTGCAGGTAGTAATTGCCAAAATCGTTGCTATTAAGATGAAGGTCTATTCTACAAATGAATTACAGAGAAATCTTTAAAATCTTAAAAGTGCTTGATTGGTATGCTAAAATTATAAATTAGAAGAATATGTTTGTAAAGACAGTTAAATAACCTTGATTTACTAACAAAACTCCCCCATAACTTAAGTAACAAGAACAAAATTATTCTAAAATGGCAGTAGCCATCTCAGTTTCTTCCAAGTCTTGATGTGTACACAGATCTTTTTATAGATGACTTATGTTACGGATAAATTTTAATCTGGATTTTTATAAACATTTAAAAACAGTTTCATTATTTATAATAATTTTGTAAATTTTTATGCAACACATGCCCCATAATTAATGTTCTCTTTGGAGATTTTAAAGTAACTAAAAAATATGAGCATCCTGATGAATGTAAACACTCTCCCTCTTTCCCTCTCAGTCTTCCCTACTTTTCCCTCTCTTTTTTTCCCTTCTCAACACACTTAGGGTTTTTTTTCAGTGTGGTTGTAAATGGGTGGATTCAAAGTTAGAAATTCTGGGTTCAAACCTAGCTATAACATATAATGGGAATGCTGATCAAGTAGCTTATTTTCTAGTCATTTAGCTTTCTAATCTATAAAACGGGTTATAATGGTAGTTCTCTAAAAGGTTAAAATAAAAAAAAAAGAAAATGCCTGTGAATGTTCCCCCCTTTTATTGATAAAGTTTCAAATTTCTGATGATTTGTAGCAATTAAATTATTAGCGTTTGGTCAGAGTTTGCACTGATTATATGATGAATGTATAGAAGCCAGTTACATCTGTGAAGAGTGCTTAAGTCTTTCAAGATAGCCTTTTTCAGATCAATTATAGGTTTCTTTTTTCTGTTTTCATCCTATGCTTACCAACTATTATGGGTTTAATCTTGGGAAAGTTGCTATTAAACTTAATGTCTAATATCATATATATATAATTAAAGTGAAAAAACAGTACCCTACTTTTCTTTGAAGGGTTGTTTTATAAGTAGTGAAATTTTGATCACAATTTATGGTCTTTTTTTCTTTCAATTAGAAATACTTCTAAAAAATCAGACCAAGAAAATGTACGACCGAATTGGGTTATCTTTAGGCAAGAGACAGACTGGAGTTCTTATGTAGTCAAGGTAGCTCTTGTAAGTTCTGGAGCGCCCCCAGCCCCCACACGCTGCTCTCTGTGCCCTGAGCTCCAGGAGGGTTCTATTGTGCACTCTTCCTTTTCCCTCACTCCTCCGAGTCCAGATGTGAGGTTGCATAATGACTTCAACTCAGCTCCGTGTTTGCCCCACCATACACTCTCAGAGCATGGTTTCTGTCCTGTCTATACATGGCAAAGCAGAGAGAGAACTCAGTGTCTTTTCCTTGTACTTTGTCTGTGTTCAGTAGTCCCTCCAGCAGACGCAATGTGTGCTGCAGGGAATCATGTCTTGGACACGGTCTGTTTTTATGGTACCAGTTTGGAAGCAGAACTACTGCCTGTGTTGATGTGTTTCTGTTTAGAAGGTTAGGATACTTTTTTGTTTTGATTCTTCTAACCTCTTGTGTGAGGGAATTTCTTGGTTTTTGTTCTGGAAAGTGGGGTTAACAATTACTGCTTTAGTTACTGACTTTTTGCATAGGATTTCTGTAAAGACATGAGAAAATAAATGTGGACTTGATTTTAGGGGAAAAAAGGCCCACACATCAGTACTAGGTTGTCAAAATTATATACCATTACAACACTTTTAGGAGTGTATAACACTCCTTGTAGGCTTTGAGAAAACCTGATCTACTGAGTGAACCCGGAGTTAGGTGTGGAGTCTAACGGTGCACCCTGAGCTACTGAGTGAGCCTGGAGTTAGGTGCGGAGTCTAACAGTGCACCCTGAGCTACTGAGTAGAAGCTCTGGGAAGCAAAGTTACCAATCTGCCTTTTAACAATCCATATAATGCTGGGTGACTATTCTAGGGAGAAAGGAACTTCAACACTCATAAAAAGTGTTCTATGAGCTAAATATTAGTTGTAAATTGATCTGAAAACATCATAAAATCATTTTGCATGCTAAACACAGGATGAAAGGTAGCTATTGCTATTAGCTCCTATTTGTCATTTAATCTCTTAAAACCTCATTCAGACAGGAATTACAAACTAGACGCCTGATGGGCCAGACACTCATGTGTGGGGTGGCAGAATAATAGGGGTGTAAAATAGTCACCCCTATTATTGCTGCAGTGATGAACTTACTTGTTAAGAAAAGTCTGAAGGTGGCAGAGCCTCGAAAGCTCCTCTACCTGTTGCTATTTAGGAATGTGGGCGCTGTGGCTACACCATTCGACAGTCCAGATAAAGTGCAAAGTTCACATTCTTAAGTTAACTTAAATATTTTTGATGACAAAAAGTTGACTGAACAAACCAGTCTGGAATCTAGATCACTTCTAGCCTGGATCAAGCGATATTTGTAACCAGTTGCTCATGATGACAGAAGAAATCTGCTGTTGGTTACTTGATAATGGAAAAGCATAGTGAGATTACAGGCATTTTCCAGTGTTCAAATAATAAAACTTCAATAAATTAAAGTCTGGTGTTGCCAATTAGGTAAAGAATTAGCTATTATGTTCTACTAAGATTGAAGGCAAAAATTCAGGTTTTTCTGGAGAGCAATTATAAGCCTTTATCAAACTGCCTACTATAAGACAGTAACCCCAGGCCATAGGTAGCCATTTAAACATAAATTAACACCTTCAAGCAGAGACTCCATTTCTCAACTCTGCTGCTCACATTTTAAGTGCTGGAGAGCTACACGTGGTTACTGACCACTGCTGGGGCATATAAATAAGACCAAGTCCTGTGAAGAAGTCAGTTCTGTTGGAGGGCACTCAATTCTTCAGGAATTTCCCCCGAGGAGTTTGTTGGAAAGAAATAATTAAGCCTGATGTGGTGGTGCACAGCTGTAATCCGAGCACCGAGGAGCCTGAGGCAGGAGGATCTGGAACTGGGCCGGCCTGAGCTAGGCAGCAAGACTGCATTTCAAAGAAAATGCAAAATATAACATCAAATATTAATTCGAGTAAAAATTTAGGGCTGGAGAGATGGTCCAGTGGGTCATCTTACTGCCAAGCCGGATGACCTAATTCTGTTATCAGAACCCTCATGGAGGGAGGAGTGAACCAACTCTGGCAAGTTGTCCCCTGACCGCTACACACAAACCGTGGCACCCACAGGTGTGTGCTGTGCACATAAGGTATATAAATAAATATACAAAGTAGAGTATTAAGTTTAGAAAATCAGCCTACACGATCTCAGAGAACCTAGACAACAACATACATGGTTCTAATCTACATGGGAAGTAGAAAAAGACAAGATCTCCTGAGTAATTGGGAGCATGGGAGAAGGTAGAAAGGGAAAGGAAGGGAGGGGAGCAGAGAAAACTATATAGCTCAATAAAATCAATTTAAAAAATAAAAAAGGTGGGAGTTATTGCCTCAAAAAACAAAACAAAAAAATAAAATTTATTTTTCCAGTAAAAAGCAGTTTAGAAAGAATGTAAACACAAGCTTAAAGCGAAAAAAAAAAAACCAGTCGGCAGTCAATATTTGGGAAAGTAGTGTTAAATATATTAAGTGAAAATATCTCTAATAGAATCCTTTTGCTTATTTAGGTAGATAGCTTAGGTACAAAAGATTATGGAGCCAATTCTTCTAAAAACACGTACAGCCTTTCTCTGTGGGTTCTTGTTAGAGATGCACATCCTGCCAGGTGGTGGTGGGGCACACCTCTAATCCCAGCGCTTGGGAGGGAGAGGCAGGCAGGTCTCTGTGAGTTTGAGGCCTGCCTGGTCTACACAGTGAGTTCCAGGACAGCCAAGGTTGTTACGCAAAGAAACCGTGTCTTGATAAACCAAAAGGAAAAAGAGAAAAAGAAGTCCACATCCCGCCTCCCTCATTCCTCCCTGTGGTCTGTTGAATGAAACTCTAGCATGGACCAGGAATCTGTGAACTGATAACTCTGCCGCTATCTGTGCATCCCTCAAGCCGCATCTGTGTTATTGTGACGGAGTTAAAACTCCGGAGCTTTGTCTCGACCCTGTTCTCACTGTGGGGATACACTGTGAGGTTCAGTGGCTCTCCACATTTGCTGGATGAGCAACATGCTTAACCAGGGAAACGGAGTGAAGCATTTGCCTCACAGAGTGACTCCTTTAGATGGTGAAGTGCTGGAGAGGGACATGGAAGAGTGGAAAGGGAGCCTGGGCTTGCATCACTGAGAAGCCACACCTGAGTGGCCACCCCTTGGGAGTTTGCAGATTGGGTTGGAGAGGCAGATTTATTTCAACTCCCGATATTCTCTGCTGTGCATAATTTGTAAATTTTTTGGAAGGAAGTTAAACATCCCCAAATTCACCGTGTTTCAGGATCAACGCCTGTCGTATTTGCTTGTGAAACACAGCCCTGCCTTACTGAGTAAGTGTTTCTGAGGTGGAGCCTCCGAGTGTGTCTCGTACCCAAGAGCTTTTTATGGATATCAAAGTCTTAAAATTATCCCTCAACATAACACCCTACGGACCTCGTTTAGCAGCACGGATAATGGGAAGTTGCCACGACTGCAGGCTACAGTGTGAAGAGCAGAGTGCCTGGTGCATTATTTCTTTTATCTACCGCACTGTTTTCACCGAGTTTATTCACTACATCCTTATAGTGTATTTAGGGGACTGAAAAACTATCCTCATTGATTATAATTGGCATCAGAGAGCAAAGGAAATGTCTCTTTTGACATGCCTCCACCCCTCCAAGTCTGTTCCCTTTTGTTTTAGTTTAAATTTTTATTTGATTTGTTATCTTTGAATGTGTGTGAAGAGTGCACGCCTGCCACAGAATGGGCGTGGAGGCGGAGGCTACCTTAGAAGATCCTTCGTCTTTCAGGTATTGCTCTCAGGTCCTCAGGCTTATGGTTTACACGGCCAACCCTTTATTTGCTAAGCTATCTCGCCAGTGCCGTCTGCATGCCCACCCCACCTTTTAAAGATGAACTTCAGCCTCCCTCCCTCCTTCCTAGAGAGGTATTGGCTCCCTTGGAGCTGGACTTAGAGGCAGTTGTGAGCTGCCTGATGTGGGTGTTGGGAACTGAATTCGGGTCCTCTGCAAGAGTGGTATATACTCTTAACCTCTGACATCTCTCCTCGGTCCTTAAAACGTTTAGTAATACTTTCAGGACTTTTTGCAAATAATATAACTGCTTATAGAATCACAATTTGAAACAGTCAGTAAATGTGAAAAATGCTTAGCTCCGTTTGTTTGGAAATTCAGTAACAAATCATAATAAGCTATACCACTTGATGATTTTAATATACATTAAAATGTTAAAAATATCAGTAAAAAACAAAATGACAGTTTTCTCACTGAAAAACTTAGGCAGGTACTTTGTTCTAAAATTTATATTAAAACTATGAAACAAAATTTTTCCCAGTTTTCTGTTTGCTGAGAGAAGATGAGAGGAATTGAGTTTTATTCTCTTTTTTATTCTTTCTTGTTTGTTTGTTTTTTGAGACAGGGTTTCTCTGTGTAGCCTTGGTTGTCCTGGAACTCACTCTGTAGACCAGATTGGCCTTGAACTCCATCTGCCTCTGCCTCCCAAGTGCTGGGATTAAAGGTGTGTGCCACCACTGCTCAACTGAATTTATTCTCTTTTTTTTTTTTAAATCAGTGCTGAGGTTTGAAGTAAGAGCCTCACTTATGCCAGGCAAGTACTCTACCACTGAAGTACTCTTCAGAAATTATATTTTTGTTTGCATTTTTAGTAGTTCTTTGAGAGTGTTGTACAATGTATTTGATCTTACTTACCCCCTCCCTTGAAGATTAAAAGGTGATATAAATGTTGGGGCACTCTGGGCTTGAGACGGTTCTCTCCTATTTCTTTCTTTTTCTTTTTTTTTTTAAATTTATTTATTATGTATACATATTCTGTCTGCGTGTATGTCTGCTGGCCAGAAGAGGGCACCAGACCTCATTACAGATGGTTGTGAGTCACCATGTGGTTGCTGGGAATTGAACTCAGGACCTTTGGAAGAGCAGGCAATGCTCCCAACCACTGAGCCATCTCTCCAGCCCTCTCTCCTATTTCTGAACGGAATGTGAGTGCATGTCACAAGCCAGAGACAGCACCGCTATGGGGTTTCTGTAGCTTTTCCAGCTCACCCGGCTTGTTCAGCTTGCTTTTCTGTTTTATCCTGTATGTTCCCTGTGTCTTCTCAGGGCCAAAATTATAGCTAATGTCAAAAACAGTGTAGAACAACCACACTACAAGATTTTCCAAAAACATTTGGAGAAATTATGTTTTATTATGTTTAAATTTTAAATAGAATTCTTTTTAAAAATTTTAAAAGTAGTTTATTTATGAATATTTTTGCCTCAGTGTATGTATATGTAACATGTACATGCCTAGTTCTGAAAAGGAAGAAGGTATCAAATCTCCTGGAATTGGAGCCACAGGTGGTTGTGAGCCACCATGTGGGTCCTGGGAATCCCACCCAGGTCTTCTACAAGAGCAGCCTGTCTTTAAACCACCAGGTCATCTCTCCATTTTCTTTTCTTTTCTTTTTCTTTTTTTTTTTGTTTGGTTTTTCTATACAGGGTTTCTCTTTGTAGCCCTGGCTGTCCTGGAACTCACTCTGTAGGCCAGTCTGGCCTCAACCTCAAGAGATCCGCCTGCCTCTGCCTCTGGAAGCTGGGATTACAGGCGTGCACCGCCACTACTACTGCCTTGCCTGTACTCAATTGTAAAATCAGATATTCTAAATGGTTGATACCTCTGTAGAGACTCTTGAGCCAGTAGTATGCCTTATCTGAGCTGGTGCCTCAGAGCAGGATTTGCTTAGGAATAGCATAACACATAGAACAGTTGTGTGTCTGTCATTTCAGGGCATGGGTGTGGGCAGAGGGAGGGAGAAGAGAATATTTGTATATGCGCAAAACACAGGTTTTGAAAAATAGCCAGAAAGGACTTTGTGACTCCTCTGCTCTTCCCTGCTTAGTATTCTCACAGAATTTAGTAATTTTCAGCAAGCTTTCATAGTTATGGTTTGGTTAATGAGAACCAATGGCCAGTGTGTCACTCATTGCACATGCATTGTTTATAACCTGTGAAACGGGCTGACTAATTTTGATTTTTAAAGTTACAAAAAAGGAAACTCAAGAAGACACACTGTTTCCCAAGTCCCTTGGTGGTAAGTATTAGTCTGCAGACAGACAGAGGCTGTTTGATTTCAGAGCCAGTTTTCTTTCCTTGAGTCATCCTCTTGGCATTTTGTGACTATTGGATTCTAAAACCTGAATGTCAGTAACTATACCTTACAATGTTTTGCTGTATCCAGGAAGACAAGTTGGGGTAGATGTGAGACCTGGGGGCAAAGCTGTGATGTGGTTGTGGAGTAGGGACCAAACCTGGTTCACTCACCAAGCTTGAACAAGGCTCCCAAGCTGCAGATATCTGCCTTTTTCCCTTTCTCTCTAGCTACAGCTCTTGGAACAAATACATAGTTAGCCCTCAATAAATATTTTTTAATGAGCGAATAAACACCACCTGTTGAGAACTGCTGTGTATCTTCCCGGCCTGAACCAAACTTCATTCAGACCTAAGCCATTGTCCACGGAACTCTGTAGGGAAAAGAGGGATGGTAGGTGGACAGCAAAATCTTGTTACCTTCTCCAGAATATCAGGCCAAGGCGCATGCCTTTTGAAAGACATCTTTGGAATAAAGGTTGGTAGTAAGGAAAATAAATCCAAAGCAATTCTGTGGATGAGATTGAAGGGAGATTAATTTTATTTCTCTCTTTTTTAAAGTTTGCAAAATTATTTATATAATTCTTATACATATTTAATATATCCTCAAGCTTATCTGCTTTAAGTAATATAGACTTTAAGCTTATCAGCAAATATCTATTTTTAAAAAATAATAATTGAAAGCCAGGTGGTGGTGATGCATTCCTTTAATCTCAGAACTCAGGAGGCAGAGGCAAGCCTCTGAGTTCTAGGCTTGCCTGGTCGACATAGTGAGTTTCAGGACAGCCAGAGCTACACTGAGAGACCCTGTCTCAAAAACAAAAATGAAAAACTTGAAGCCATGTGTTTCTAGGATAATACCACATAGTGAAGTAGAACCAAGGAAGGGAGAGTTTCAGACAAAAATGCTTGTAAAATGTGACTATATATATAAATATATAATGTGACTATACATATATACATTGTATATATAATTACATATATAGTCACATGCTATGTAAAATGTGACTATATATTCATATATAGTCAATATATAGTTTCCATATATTGTCAATATATATATTAAACGAGTGCTGCAATTCATATTGCTAATTGGATTTTAATTGACAAAACTTCCTAAATTAAATCATTGTGGGCTTGTTTCAAATATCCTTTCTAGTAGATTATCTGAGTCCATATGTAACTGAAGTTCATATATTATAGACACCATAATTCTGTCTTAGATTAAAGGCTGTGTATAGTGTGTACTGATTTTTTAAGCCAATAATAATTATAATATCAACTAATTGTCTCTTAGCTTTCATTTGAGTATGAAGTAATTATTTTCTCAAATGAATTTATCACTTCCTAAAAAATGATTGTATCTTTATGGTTTTCTGACTGAGCAAGAGGTTGTCATTCAGTGGTGATAATAGAATTCTCCACTGGGCAGGAAATTGTGCTAGACTTACGTTAATAAGACTTTATTAGGCTCCTGTGACTGGACTGGGGATATAAGAGAAAGACAGGCATACACAGAGTAGTTCTTTCCCTGAGAAAATGACAGCCAGCCACAAGATGGTTCTGTAGATTCAGATTTATTTTATATGAAGTATGTTCCTTAAGTCATCACAAATGCAATAAAATTACACAGCATAATATGTATTTGTTCTATTCCCCAACATCAAAATTATAAAAGAATCTAATTAAAGCTGGAACCTGATGGAGTTTAAATGTCTGTTTCCATTCTTTCTTATTTAAGCCAAAAGATGCTTTAAACTTGTTTCTGAGGGATCAGTTATGGAATCTGAAGGGGTGGAGGAGACAACGTTCCATTCGTGCCTTATAGATGCTTCAACTATGACATGCATTGTTTGGGAGGGGTAGGAATTGTGTATATATAGGTACATGTGTATGTGTGCCTGGTGTATGTACACATGTGTAGGTGTGTGCACATATGATGTACATGTGTATGTGTGCCTGGTGTATGTACACATGTGTAGGTGTGTGCACATATGATGTATATGTGTATGTGTGCCTGGTATGTGTACACATGTGTAGGTATGTGCACATATGATGTATATAGGTACATGTGTATGTGTGCCTGGTGTATGTGCACATGTGTAGGTGTGTGCACATATGATGTATATGTGTATGTGTGCCTGGTGTGTGTACACATGTGTAGGTATGTGCACATATGATGTATATGTGTATGTGTGCCTGGTGTATGTACACATGTGTAGGTGTGTGCACATGTGATGTATATGTGTATGTGTGCCTGGTGTATGTACACATGTGTAGGTGTGCCTGGTGTATGTACACATGTGTAGGTGTGTGCACATGTGATGTATATGTGTATGTGTGCCTGGTGTATGTACACATGTGTAGGTGTGCCTGGTGTATGTACACATGTGTAGGTGAGTGCACATGTGATGTATATGTGTATGTGTGCCTGGTGTATGTACACATGTGTAGGTATGTGCACATATGATGTATATAGGTACATGTGTATGTGTGCCTGGTGTATGTACACATGTGTAGGTGTGTGCACATATGATGTATATAGGTACATGTGTATGTGTGCCTGGTGTATGTACACATGTGTAGGTGTGTGCACATGTGATGGGGCAGGTTTGGAGGTCAGAAGACAACTTTCAGAAGTGGGTTCCTTTCTTCTACCATGCGGGGCCTAGGAATTGAATTCAGAGTTTAAGGCTCCATCTTAAGGCTCATTCACTTTATCATCCATCCATCCATCCATCCATCCATCCATCCATCCAGACGTCTGTCATCTGTCTGTCTCTGTCTGTCTATCTAGAGGCAGGATCTTTCACTGAACCTTGAACTCATCAGTCATAATGATGACTAGTGGCTGTCTAGTGACCTCCAGGTCACAGTTGTCTTCTGACCTCCAAACCTGCCTCTGCCTCCCCAGTGCCAGGATTAGGGGTACACACTACAGTGCCTGGCTGTTCTGTGAATGCTGGAGTCTCAACTCAATTCCTTTTACTTTTCACACCGAGTCACCTCTTCAACCCAGAAGGGATGGAGGAGAAGTGGAATATCAATGTGAACAACATTCAGTTTATATCCTTCTCTTATATTATAGAACAGAAACCAATTTTAATAAATGTGCCCCTGCTGAGATGCCATTTCTGTAGCAAGTTTAAGGCATATGGAATTATCAATTAGAAAGAAAATGAATGAAAGCTCATTTTAGCCTTCAGATAGTAGAACAGTGACTCCATATGTCTGTATTCTAATGATACAAATAGAATATGAGGAAAATAGTGAGCTTTTATAGTTCTTTTAAAAAATTTTCGTCTTATGTGCATGGGTATTTTGTCTGCGTTCATGACTGCGAGGATGATGAACCCCCTGGAACTGTAGTTACAGACAGTTGTGAGCTGCCATGCAGGTGCTGGGAATTGAATGGGCTCTCTGGAAGAGCAGCCAGTGCTCCTAAACCACTAAGCCACCTCTCCAGCCCCAGAATATAGTTTTATTTAATTAATTAATTTATTTAGGAGACAAGGTTTGTGTAACAGTCCCAGCTATCCTGGAACTTGCTTTGTAGACCAGATTTGGTCTTAAACTCACAGAGATCCTCCTGCCCCTGCCTTCTGAGTGCTGTGATTAAAGGTGTATGCCACACCTGACCCCAAAATATAATTCTTACAGCATCTTAAAATTATTTATAAAAGGTAGAGGCAGGTGGATCTCAGTTTGAGGCCTGGTTTATGAAGTGAGCTTCAGGACAACCAGGGTAACACAGAGAAACCCTGTCTTGAAAAGCCACTAAAAAAAAAAAAAAAGAAAGAAAAGAAAGAAACAAAGAAACAAAGAAGAAAGAAAGTAGGAAAGGAAAGAAAAAGATTAGATTAGAGGTTAGTCTACAAGACTTTATCTTATATAGTCATTTTTTTTGTATGGTTTGATTTATTAAAACTTGGGTTTGTACACGGGAAGTCTGAGTTGGGTTTTGTAAGTAGAATTCTCTTTTGGCTTAGATGTTTAGATTTAATTTTTTCTTAATTTGTAAAGCATTGCCACATAAATCCCAAGAAATTAGTGTATGAAGTTGTCTAGTTAGAACTAGTTATGTGATCACCAATTTTCTCCCCATCAGGACTGAAATTTGAATCTCTGAATGCATTGGTGTGTCTGTGATGGTCAGGGCAGCCAGCTGCCTTTGTGTATGCTTCATTTAAATGCAAATTTAACTGAGGGACCCCAAAGATGATTTCAAAAAATAAAGAGAATTTTAACATGAATAGTTATTTTTTATGAGTACTGAAATCCTGTCTTATACTAAAGAAAGAGAAAGGAAGGAAAGAAGGATGAAAGAAAGAAAGAGAGAAAGGAAGAAAGAAACATTTAACAGCCAACGCTGAACAATGTTATTTTTAAAGATTCTTAATTCATTATCAATTTTTTCTCATTTCTAAGAATTAAATGAAAAAAAATAATTTGTATGTTTTAAAAGAAATATACCAATAGCTAAGGATGACGCTGGATGTCATTTTGTAGTATTATATAAAGAAAAATAGTAATGTTTCAAGAAGAAATCAAATGATAGAAATACATCTTAAAAAAATTATATCGGAGATACCCAAAAATAGCTATTGCAGACAGCATATGCACACTGATATAATGTATGACGTGCACATCTATGAGATATGTATGTATCTAGGATATATTTTATCCAATAAATAAAGCTTAGTCTCATCCTGTGATTATAAATGACACACTTTTTTTAAGAGTGGTCATTTTTTCCCACTGAGACAAATAATCAAGATTGCAAATTCTATGATTTGGTTTTTTCCATTGCCACGAATGTCCTCTCATGGAAGGGTACTGTCTGTGTCTCAAAAATCTTTTCTCTTTGCCTACAATAAAACAGGCCATTTCTCAGGGCGCTGTTGATTGCATATTTTGAAATCATTTTTGTCTTCAGTCATTATCCTTCTAGCATGTGATTATCTTGTGTTAGAAAAACAAACAAATAGACCAAAACCTCTTTGATCTACCCCAACCTTTCTATATGTTAATTTGGAGAGAGTGACACTACAGTATGCCAATAAAATGTACTCCTGCATTGATGTTTTCAAAGTAATTATAAAAAGGATTATAAAGTTTACTGAAGGAATTGTTATTGTTGGTTGATAAAATTTACTTAATCCCTATAAATGTAAATATTTCCCAAACCAACCCCTAAAGAGCCAAGGATTCCTTTCAAAGAAAAGAATTTATTTATTCTAAACCTAATTTTAGCATAAAGGAATGGGTTGAACGTTTTTAAAAACCAGGTTTCCATTGAATGTTTAAGATTTGAGGACAATTCCTCACATTTGACTCTAATCATTACTGTTTTGAGTTCAAGACTGACTGAGTTTTCTAGTCACCAATAGGGGTTTGAAATGCGTGTGTATAGTAGAATTCTCAGTTACAGATTCTTTTGGATGAAAGTCAGATGCATCATTTTGTAAGCAAAACCTATGAGCATTTTTTTTTGTCCGTTTTCCCTGAACTGCTGTGGCATATGCTGAGGTATTTCCTTGCGAGCAGAAATGTTAGCACCATCCTTACATGTACTGCTCCCTTCCGACACAAACCTTTCTCTTGCTTCTACAGCTTTTTCTCCTCCAAACTCAGGGTTAGAGGGAGTGAACTGTATATGCAGTCTCTTCTCTGTTTGAAGGACAGGTACATACAGGACACGAATCATACTTGTTCAAGTCCTGTGCTATGCTAATATTTTTACTTTTTCATGTAGTTGCGTCTTTTTTAGATAAGGAAACCAACAAACAAATGAACAAAACGACACACTGTTCCACTCTGCAGTGTGGAACGAAGCCTGCCTAGTTTAATGTGTACTTTGTAACACAATTTTAATGTTTCTTAATTAGATTTAAAATTAGCATTTATACCTATTACAATGATTTTTACTGGTAGCTTGTTAATGGTCATTGTGGTAAGTATTTCTGGGTTACAACCTAACCCCTTTGCAATGTGGTGGGCCAGTGCTGAGTCCCTGCCGCAAACATCTGTGAGGGACCCGTCCTCTGGAGTTTTTTCTTTCTGTTTTGTATTGAGAAGAACAGATTGCTGTGGACATTTTTCATTATTACATCGGTGGGACTTCATGGCATGTGTAGGAAACAGAGAATGGCTTGTTAGTGGCGTTTCATTTTCAGTAGCTGTGGCCTGGCCACTTTCTCAACTTATAAGGGCATTCTGTTTCAAGCATTAGATACCATTGAGGTGGAGGATGTGGGTAATTGGAAAGATGTCACCTGGTAAAGTGAAATGCTATCTGAATTCATTTCTGGAGTGTCAAGGCAAGTGGGGGATGGGAGAATGAAACTTGAATCAGTGACCATCTGGCTTAGATTTGGCTGATTTCCTGTGCATGGCTCTTTGTTCCCAGCACACAATAGGTTGTTCCTTTTAAAGATAAGAATTCTGCTGTTACTTTGTGCTGAATCAGCAGCTTTGGTTAGGGATTCCAAAGCAGGTTTGGGGTCCTTTCTATTGTTCTGAGGTTCCCATCCTGTCTTCATCAATTGTAACAATGTTCCAAAGGTTTTCTATAGAGAGGTGGTTTCTAGAGACACATTGAATAAAATAATTGGGAATGAAGCTTTCTAGTTTGGCGTTATCTGTTAAGAAATGGCAATTTTTTCCTCATCTCTAGTTTTCAATGATACGTGGATTTTAACACGCTTTTCTAATCAAATCTTCTGTCTGAACTTGAACTTTCCATTTGGTGGTTTAAAGAGCTACACTAAATCTGAGTAAGGGTCTCATGCTGTGACCGTGCACTTCTCTGTGGCCTCCACTGTCACGTCTTCAAATCAGACTTTAGGAAGTTGAAGCTTCCCTCCTGTTAAATCGTCATAACTCTTTTTTAAAGAGGCGGTTCCTGACTAGAAGTAGGGATTTTTTGCCTAGGATTTCAAGTAAGCCAGCCAACAGTTTTTGTAGCTCATCGCATATACAGCGGAGATCAGAATCTGGTTAATGGTCACTTTCCAGAAGACGAGGCTAACTTCAGTGCTATCATCCTGCTGTGCAGCCACGAAATAAAAAAAAAAAAAAATCATGACTTTTCCCTTCTGAAGTGATAGGACGGCTGGTAGATTGTAAGTCAGTCATTTCGTTGAGCTCCCCCTTCCTTGCAGCTGAACTGGCTCCTCGCTCTCCAGTGCAGGTATCTCCAGCTTTCTCGGTGACGGCCTATAACTTTAGAAACTGAGCTTCCAATCGGAGTCGACTGCCTTGAAATCTAATCTTGGATTCTTTTGTGTGGATAAAGTACTTTTTTAGGTATTGCAGGATCTATGGGCCTGATCTTCAGAAGGAAGCTTACTAGTTAGTTCCTTGGAGATCTAATTATGGAGCAGATGGGACCTCATGCAACAGTTCAGTGTCCTTTGGTGCAATTAATTTTAGGTCCACATCTAGCAAAAGTGAATGAAAAGAAACGAAACAGCAGAATTGTTTTGTCCACTTGAAGCACTGTCCATTCATATGTTGCCCCCTCCTTCCTGGAGTATCTTTAATTGATTATTGACTCTCTGATCCTGTCTAAGAAGGCTCAGAATTGCTTGCTGGCTAAATGCATTATTACTGGTTTGGAAGGACAGATGCTCTGGATATCACGAATGTTAATTAGAGTAGAATATTCTGGATTAAAGAATCGGTTACATAGAATAAGTCAGAATTAGAACCTACAGCAGCACAGCAGCAATTTCTCTTTATTTCTCCCCTGCTTTAATTTGGGGAGCTAGTTCGAGGGGAAGGTCTGAGCCTTTCCACCCATCCCCCACCTAGCTACCCTTCACCCCCAACCTCTAACAGTCCTTCAAGTCTCACTGAGGAATTGCAGTCTCTCCAGAGGCTTGGTTGCAGATGCCTGGAAAGTTTACACTGCAGAGAGTTGTTTTGTTTGGCATAGCTAATCAGGAACCAGGCTGGAATTGCTCATAGCTGTCATTCAGGTTTTGTTTCAAAGTCCAAGGACCTGCTGAGAAAAACAAAAAGCTAATGAAAGCTGACTGTATTTAGGCCTCAAGTCTATGGAATCCGAAATGATGCCCTGACAGTGCATTCTTATTCTCTCACATTCCTGCTGTTGCTACGGTAACAGATTTTTAGAGGCTTTTCATTTTCATTGTCAAGTATTTGCTACACTTATTGTTTTTCAGATTAGAGCAATTCAGATTATCTCCTTTTGAGATGAGGTAAAAAGAGAAAATAATGGGAATAAAATGTCTGAATCAATTACCCTGAATTCTAGTAAGATCAGGGTTTTGTTGTTTGTTTGTTTGTTTTGTTTTGTTTTTATGTCTTAAAGTCTTTAGCTTCATGACACAAGTTAAAATTTAAGACAAGATCCTAAAGTTTAGAGGTGCTAAATATGTGAAATCCCCATTCCTGTAAAGGACTCTAGTAAACATTCATTTGACCTGTGAAGAAGCATCCGAAGAGAAAAAGGTTTGTAGTGCAACGTCTTTAAAAATTGCTCCTCTTGACTGAAAAACCAAATAAGGTAAAGGAGCGATGTGCTTGCATTCTTATTTGTAAAAGGGAAATTCAAGTAATGTGGTCTCTCAGTATTGGCTCTCACAGATGTGTTGCCCTAATGCATGAACTTCATTTCCTTGAAAATGCTGTTAATTTTACAGTCCAAGCAGAGTACTCATTACCTGTAGTTTGATAACTAGTAAAGGAAAGATTAATTTTCTGCAGATTTGGTGTCCTTTGGAGTGGCTTTAGATTTGAAAGCCCACAGGGATGTGCTTCATGTGGTTGCTATTGTCAAGACGACTCATTGAGAGAGAACTGTTTTTTCACAGATTTATCTAACATCTTCATCCAGTGTGGTTTCCCCTATGGCAATGTCTAGAATATGGAAATGATGCAGTTTTAGTACTGATTGGATCACACCACTAATTGGTCCCAACCCAAACCCTATATTCATAGAGATAAGATCTGGCTTAAAATGAGAAGGGAGTATCTGCCAAGTAGAACAGAAGCCTTGGGTCTGGAAGAGAAGTGGCCAAATGAGTCAGAAGGTCCTCATCTTCCTTCTGTATCCCAACCCAGAACATTATCTTCCCCCATCTCTGCCTCTCTGCACCCTGTGACCGCAAAGGCCCCACTCAGCTCCCCTTTTCACTTTTGCTTACTAGGCCTGGTGTCCAGGTAGCTAGAGAAGCTGTGTTCTCAGCCTGTTAAAATTGTGTTCAGATATAGTTTTGCTTAAATTTTTTTTTTGAGGAGAATGATTAGACTAGGTGATCTGACGGGAAAGAACATCAAGTGTTAAGCAGCTAATATTTCCAAGAAGATAAGGGATGCTGTGCAGCTGGAAAGGTTTATTCAAATTACCTTTAAAGCAGTGCTTTTCAAATTGTGCTTTGCAGAGGGCTCCACGCGTCTTGTGCTGTAGCCTTCTGCTTACTGGGGTAGAGAAGAGCCTGGCAGACGTGCTGAGTGGTGCTGTAGCTGCCTACGGAACAGGTTTACTTTAGCTTCTGTGTTAGATTTGTGCCTGGTTTTTTAAAAAACAATATACATATTACACTTCTTAAAAAGTCTTGATAATTTTTACCATTTAGTCTAACAGATCAGAGTTTTAGTTCCAGTCAAAACCAAAATGATTCAGTCACAAGAGACTTAGATAATTTAAATAGAATGTTTGGTGAGTTGCGATTTCCACAACGTTAGTGGAAGATTTATGCTTGGAATAAAGGTTGGGTTGGATGTCATTCAAATTACTAATAGTTTATATAGTTGACTTTTTTCTCTTATTATTAGGGCTAGATGATAGTTTGGCACCTAGCTGTTCCCTATTGGGGTTAGGAGTAAAGACCGTCTCCTCACTGAACCGCAGCTCCAGAGACAGGAATGATGTCGTCACTGCTTTTGGATTCTTCAGATCTCAGCACAGATGAGAGGGGCCAAGAAGGACCTGTTTGTAGAAGCCCTGGCTTGACTGCCTGATTGCTCCATCTAGTCCTGGAGGTGATAAGGAAGGTATTCACAGGAATTTTCTCCCGCTTCCCTCTCTGCCCTTCAGGAACAGCAGTAACCACAAAGGAGATGGAAGATAACCCACCCTCTTTTTTTTTTTTTTTGGCCAGGAGGCCAGAATATGACTGTATCTGGAAAAGTGGCTCCTTGAGCCTAAGAGATAACTTGATTGTAGAAATCTTGAGTCTTTCTATGAATTGAGAAACTGAGGCCCAGCAGAAGGAGGAGTGAATCTTCTATGAGTCTTACACAGCTATAGAAATGCATTAGGAGAGAGTCATATCAGCAGTCAGGACTTTAGGATTTTTTTTTCCTGTTGTCCATTGGTTTTAACATATTTAAAACTAGAAGTAAAAGTCTGAGTCACAAGGTTTCCTAGACCCGAGACTGGGAGTCCAGTAGCGACCGAACTGAGGAGGGCAGATAGGTGCTTGGTAATTCTTATACTCACAGGTCTTCCATACTCTTCTTTGTACTTGGTGGAAAGGGGAAAGAATTCTCCAACTCCTGGAGATACTTTTTACCCAGAAGTCACTGGTGGTGAGCTTATGGGATTGAACTAACGGGACTTTTAGAAGCAATTAGAAACCTCAGCGTTCACTGTTATTGGTGATCTTTGTCATTGCTGCTTGAAGTTACCTGTACTTATAAAATTCAGATGAGTTTAGGAATAAGTTTCATGATGTTAACATCTTAGAGCTCAAATTGGAGGCTGGTCATACAGAGGCTTGAGAATATTTCTCTGGCCAGGTTTGTGTTGATGAGTATGAGGAATGCCTAGAGCCGGTATTGATTTCATCATTTAGGAGACCTTGGGGGCTGGAGAGATGGCTTAGTAGGTAAGAGTGCTTGCCTGGAAAGATGCAAACCTCAGTTCAGATCCACAGAACTCACCTACGAAGTCAAGCATGGTTTCACATGGCTGTAACCCCAATAATGGGGAGGCAAAGATGGGCAGTTCCTGAACACCCTAGACTACCAGCCTACTCAAAAAGGCAAGCTGCTAATTCAGTGAGAGACCTGTGTCAAGGCAATAATGTGGAAGGTAATAGAAAGACACCTATTATCTTAGTCTAGCCTCTGAATGTATTCACATGGGCATATGCCTACATACCATTACACCCATCCACTCAGGTGCTTAACACACATGCAATGCTGCTTATAGTTCTAAGGAAAGGGGGTGTTTTGTCTTCTCTTTCTCTGTTTCAACTGGATCCACTTAGGGTGTTTTTCATTAGGTGAATCTTTACAAATTCTAATTATGTATTCATGTTAATGTTCTAGTATATTCTGGGGCAAAGATGTCATGAGCACATTAGATTGAGAAGGACTCTCAATTAGTGTATAATATTTGTGTATATTTTACTGATGCTGGAAATATTTACAGAGCCAGGATTACAGCACAGGAAATACCTATTCATAATGGAGGAAGAGCATCTCCATTCATCTTGTGAACTTTTCATAGGACCTAGGAATGTCCTTTTCCCTAAGGCTGCTTTGTAATTAGGAGATTATATATAATTTTGAAAACTGTTACTGCATTATTAAAGCAACTAAGCATACCTTAGGACTTCATGTAAGAGGGTACTACAGACTTAAAGCTTGTCCTGTAGCGTAGGTGACACATAAGCTTTAGGCAACCAACAAAATAGAATATTTGGCATATGGAGAAAAGTAAGATATATAATTTGGAAAGTGTTCCTATTTCTTAGGAGATTTTTAGAGCATGTTAAGACATAGTATTGTACATTTTTAATTCGTTAAAAGAATATATTACGTGTGTGTGTGTGGTCATGGTTATGGTGCAGGTGGTCACACCTGGGACCTTCTGCATGCTCGGCTCTACTGTGAACAATACTGCCACCCCAAAGGTTACTTCAGAAGCCTGTGATAGTCCTTAGGTCTGTGTCTGCACGATTCTTCGTAGTAGTTCATTGATATGTTAATTAATTGCTCAATAAGCATGTTTAAGTTGTGCTGGGCAGCTCTGGAGATGAGAATGAGGGTCAGGGTGAAAGTTTCACAGGAGATTTAAGCATATAAGAAAGAACTAAGACAACTTTTGCTTTATTACTAAGCACACCAGCAAGCTTACTAATGAAAATGATACATTTGCAAGCATCATCTTCCAGTCACTCAAACCCTCCTTAGGAAAGATAACTCCAGCTTCTGCTTGTGCATGATATGTAAAGGGATCTGAACATGCACTGTCTTGCACTTGGCACTGTCACTTCACCCTGTCCCGGCGGCTGAAGGGACCTCTCTAAGGATGTAACGGGATGTCTGACTCGGGTGAGAGGTTCCCGAGTGTTCCACAGAGGCTGGAGGATGGGCTGTTGCAAATGGAGAAGGGAATCTCAGGATGAGTGAAAACTGGAAGCCTCCCTTTCAGATATTGTGACATATTAATGTGCTTATTAGCTGATAAGCACTTTAGGGACAAAAAAGTAGGACACAGACTTAAGTGTAGAAAGTCACGTGGGTATCATAATGTACAAAGGCTGAGGAGTGAGCTGTGCAGAAGGACAGGAAGTTCTGCAAGTGAAGCAAAGGGTGACCAAAGACTGAACCTAAGCCTAGGAAAACTGAATTTGAGTTATAAAAAACGTCCTGAAAATGGAGGCAACCAGATTGATAGTGAGAAAGCTGTGGTTTGAGACCATGTTTGATGTAGGTGCCTTTAGTGAGTACTAAGGGCCCATTCAAAGTTCCTGAAGAACAAGGCAACTTTGTTTTAGAAAGTGATTAAGCTGTTACATGAATCTGGATGTAGGGTGATGGAACCTGGGCATTAGTGTCAGAAATGAAAGAAAAGTCAAGAATTAAAAAAAGAAAAGAGGTAGGTGATTGCTATCAAACTTTAATATCATGGGGATAGGAGAAGGGGTAACAATTTCATAATCCAAGCCCGATCACCAAGAGAAGGACTCTAGCAATAGGAAATGGGAAGACAAATTAATGTTCTGGGGAAAGAGCTGACATATTTGACTTTAGATTGAGGTCGAGATGATAGGGAAACAGTCAAATAAAAGTGCGTGGGTAAGCTGGGCATGGTGGTACACACTTTTAATCTTGGAGGCAGGTAGATCTCTGTGAATTTAAGGCCAGTCTGGTCTACATAGTGAATTCCAGGGTTACATAGCAAGACCCTGTCTTCAAAAATTAAAATAAAGGAGTCTCGCAGCAGCCATTGAAGGGGAAGGAACTGCGGGCGCGCGCGTTTCTCTGTGTGTGAATGTGTGTGCTGCGTGCCCGTGTGTGCGTGTGCGGGTGTTTGGACTAGAAGGTGGGGGCAGCCGAGTTCGTCCCAAGTCGTCTGACTCCATTTGCTATTCTTTTCTTTCTCCCCCACACCCGGGTGGTAGTGGGCATCCGTCTTTGCGTCTCTTTTCATTCATCTCCAGACCTTTAGAGGTTTTTTAGGGTTGGGGGCAGTGGGGCGGGCGCGCGAGGGGAAAGGAGGAGGACATGGAGATGAAGAAGATTAACCTGTAGTTGAAGAACAGAGCCCCGGAGGAGGTGACAGAGTTAGTCCTTGATAATTGCTTGTGTGTCAATGGGGAGATCGAAGGCCTCAATGACACCTTTAAAGAACTGGAGTTTCTTAGTATGGCCAACGTGGAATTGAGTTCCTTGGCCCGGCTTCCCAGCTTGAATAAACTTCGAAAGTTGGAACTCAGCGACAATATAATATCTGGAGGCTTGGAAGTCCTGGCAGAGAAATGTCCAAATCTTACCTACCTCAATCTGAGCGGAAACAAAATCAAAGATCTCAGTACAGTAGAAGCTCTGCAAAATTTTAAGAATTTGAAAAGTCTCGACTTGTTTAACTGTGAGATCACAAACCTGGAGGACTACCGAGAAAGCATTTTCGAGCTGCTGCAGCAGATCACCTACTTAGATGGATTCCACCAGGAGGGCAACGAGGCCCCCGACTCGGAAGAGGAGGACGAGGAGGATGGAGATGAAGATGAGGATGATGAGGAGGAAGATGAAGCTGGTCCACCTGAAGGATATGAAGAGGAGGAGGAAGAGGAGGATGAAGATGAGGATGAAGCAGGTTCAGAAGCGGGAGAGGGAGAAGAGGAGGTGGGCCTCTCATACTTAATGAAAGAAGAAATTCAGGATGAAGAAGACGATGATGATTATGTTGGTGAAGGGGAAGAAGAGGAAGAAGAGGGTGTGCGGGGAGAGAAAAGGAAGCGAGATGCTGAGGATGATGGAGAGGAAGATGATGACTAGCCCCTCCAGGATGAGGTTGCTCCTGGTGTGCAGTAGAGCAGCCATGCCTTGTTTCTTCATGTATGATAGCTGTCCCTAGAGGTGATGTGCAGCTTTTATAGGAAAGTGTGGTTTTACTATTTGGCCTTACCATTCCGAATGAGATCTGCTTGTCTGTTCATCATAATGTATGTAGAAAAAAATTTTCATTCATCTTCCCATTGTGAAATTCTCTAGCACTGTATTTAGATTCTGGATTTTTATAATTCATGCTTAATATATTAGACATTTTAGCTCATAATTAAAACATGTTTGCTTTAAAAAAAATTAAAATAAAGTATGTAGTTAGAGGTGGGTCTAAAATTACTGAAGGAGATTAGAACTGTGTATGGACACAGCCTTATTGCTACTATACCAGATGGCCCATGAGTAGATCATCTTCCATCCAAAGAGGGAAGGCAGGTGGTTTTCTGTTAGATAACTCCCACCAAACCTAATTTAAATGGGAGAGAATTGTTTCTAACGACAATGCAATGCCCAATATAAGGTTGAAGAGGTAAAGGTAATTTTATTATTTGATTCAAAAATTTCATGTCTATGTATAAGTGTGTTTTTTTTGTAGTATGATTAGCTAAATGTATTACTTACTATTTTGGCTCTTTAATGCTGGGGAGGAAAACAGAGTACCATGATGATGTTTTGGAAAACTGCCCCTCCAATACAGTATGGTTGCTTTGTTGTCATTAAAAATGTCATATGCTTATGAAGTCTGAAATTTAGTGGACTAGTTTGTATTCTACAGGCATATTGTACATGTCTCTGACTTAGCAGTTTTTGATTGTTTTGGTGGCAAAATGACCAACTAATGCAGTACATTGTCTCCTGTGAAAGAAGTTGACACTTTTTTGGATAACTAACCAACATAACTGCTGGCTGAAGCCACTTGGTACAGATAAGAGAAGACTCCATCTCTTGGACTCTTCCTTTTTGGACAATCTCAATGATCTCTTCCTTCCTCTTGATGTGTGCTTCCCTGTTCTCAGATAGCTGAGCTTGCTTAGCTTGTAGCTTCCTGCAGGCCTCCTCTTTAGGTATGTTCTCTGGAAATCTGTTTGTTCTTTGAAAACATACCTCTTGGCCCATGGCTGTGATCCAGGTGGCAGTGAGCTTTCTTAGGCCACACTGATGGGATCTCTTCAGATACGCAAACATTGGAGGTACTCTTTCACTTCCTGTTGCTCCCATGCCTGCCTGCCTGGTAAGACACTGTATTGTCCTGACATGGAGGCTGAAGATGGACAGTCAAAGGTTTGCAAAAATGATCAGCATATCTCTTATCATTTTGAGAGCTTGATTTGAGCTTCTAGTAGGGAAGAATAGCCATTTATCTACCTTCTCTACCAGGCAAGATCATCCTTTTTAACTGAATATGTAGCTTTGGAAGGGATTGGTCCAGAGGTGGGTGGAAGGAAGGGTCGATCATCAAGCCAGTTCAGTCACAGAGTCGGTCTCAGTGTCATCTGGGGTTATTATTTGCCTTTTGTCTCGTTGTCATCTTGTGTGGAGTGAGGCTTCAGAGTCCATAAGGCTAGAGCATAAGAGTTCACATGGACAAGCTAGGCACACACCCTACTCCCAATTCTGCCTGTCTTAGTTAGAGCTTCTAGTGCTGCAACAAAACACCATGACCAAAAAGCAAGCTGGGGAGGAAAGGGTTTCTTTGGCTTACACTTTTGTGTCACTGTTCATCACCGAAGGAAGTTAGGACAGGAATCCAAACAGGGCAGGATCCTGGAGTCAGGAACTGATGCAGAGGCCGTGGAGGGGTGTTCTTACTGGCTTGTTCCTCATGGCTTGTTCAGTCTGCTGGGCCTTACCCCATCAATCAATAATTAAGAAAATGCCTCACCTACCTTTGTATTCTCTCCTGTACCTCTTGAGCCTTGAACTTTGACCTCTGCAGCAATAAAGCATCATTTCTCACATGCAAGCTCATTTTTTAAGAAAAAGAATGCACGTTTTTAAGTGCTGCATTTAAAAATTATTCTAGTTTAATTAAATTATTGCAAAGTATCCCTTCTGTAAAATTTGTGATACAACTCTGTGCCCTAAAGTGTATTTTTTAATTAATAGATAGTTTATTATAGCAGTACATCAGTGTGATTTCTGTTTAGAGAACACACGACTACTTCTGTTAATAGTCAATAGTTGTTAGGTATGAAAGAGTTCCTTTTGCGGTTATTTAAAAAAAATCTCAAATTTCTTACTCTTTAAGAATAGAACTTTTGTGTTTTGTTTTTGTTTTTTGTTTGTTTGTTTGTTTTTTCAAGACAGGATTTCTTTGTTCAGCTTTGGAGCCTGTCCTGGAACTTGCTCTGTAGATCAAATTGGTCTCGAACTCACAGAGACACACCTGTCTTTGCCTCCTGAGTGCTGGGATTAAAGGCGTGCACCACCACTGCCCGGCAAGAATAAAACTTTTAAAAATACAAACAAACAAACAAAAATGCCTTATGACTGGACCTTATGGAGAAATTTTTTTCAGTTCAGTCCCTTCCTTTCAGATAAGTTGACGCAGACTAGCCATATTGCTCCTGACTCTTAGCGGTTGTGTAACCCTTTACTTAAGACAACTGAGCAATCATGTTGTTTTAACCTTACTTAAAACCCAAACAGTCTAAAGGTTTTCAGGCAACCTTAATTATTCATCCTTCAGTTTGTTCACTAGAAGGCCTAAGGCATAAAGCATTCTTTGGCACATAGGAAGCAAGGTCCCCTGCTCACACAATGGATTATTTCCCTACTTGAATCTATATACTAACATTTGGAAGTATTTTTTAAAAAGCTTATATTTATTAAACATTATGTTCCAAGACTCTACTAAATGCCTTATGTTATTTTTTGGCATTTTATCTTTATCACTGTTTTTAGAAGTATGTGCTACAATTGTCTCCATCTTAGTAATTATTGGAGGTGTAATACTATGGATGTTTACATAGTAAATGCTACAGGTGGGATTAGATTCAAGGAAGTCTGACCCCAAGACCTGAACTCTTACCACTGTGTTATTTCAACTTAAAGAAAGCACACCAATAAGATGGGAGAGAAATTGCTTGCTGCTCATCACCAGAATCCTATAACTGGTTTCAATCCCTATGAATACAAACACACGCGCATACACAGACACACACACACACACACACACACACACACACACACACACACACTTTTAGCTCAGTGTATGTCTGTAATATCCAGTACCAGGGGAAGCAAAGACAAGAAGATCTCAACTTCAAGGCCAGTTTGGGCTACATAGTGAGACTGTGTCTTTAAAAAAGAAAAGAAAAAACGAAACTAAAAGATAAATCTGTTGTGTTTAATAAATGTTGACAAGAGTTTAAGGGTTAAATTAATAGGCACTTATATTTTAGATTTTATAAATGGAATGGATTTGTCTGGGCCCATTGAGACTTTTGTTCCCTCATTTCAGTACTTAAATTTTAAAAAAATGTTGAGTACCTTTAGATGGGCAATGTGTTTTTTCTACACATGTTCCATGTTAACCCCAAAATGTACAACACTGGAAATATGTGAAGCAACTTGAAATGCCTTTGTTTTGTTCAGAATGCAGCCCCCATGGTGAGGGAAGGGTAATGTCTATCATACCAGCCGCCATCCTCCCTGGAGCTGGTCTCCAGGGTTTCCCTCACTATAGAGGAAACTAGGAAGATGGGAAGCAGAATTTTCATCAGCTTAGATGAACCAAAATCTTTATGGGCTGCTGTGTGTCTTGGCACCCCAAAAGGAGTCCTGTCAGAAAAAGGAAGGGAAGATAAGTATTTAAAAAGACAGCATGGGGTGCTGGAGAGATGGCTTGGCAATTAGGAATATACTACTACCTTCCCAGAGGACCTGCGTTTGATTCTCAGCACCCATGTCAGATAGCTCACAGCTGCCAGTAACTCCAGCTCCAGAGGGTCCAGCACCCTTTGCTGGCCTCTGAGATCATCATACTTAAGTGCATAAACTCACACACAGACACACGCTCACACATTATATATAACTTTAAAAGAATAACTAAATAAGATTTTTGAAAAGAGATTATGAATATCTGCTATCCTATATTGTTCTTTAAAACAGCATTCCATTATCAGGGATTTAAAAATATTTATTTAATCTTATATATGTGAAAGTGTATGTATGTGCATCACATACATGCAGGAGCCTGCGGAGGCTACAGGAGGTACTTGATTCCCTGAAGTGCTGCTGCAGATGGTTATGAGCTACCATATGGGTGCTGGGATTGAACTGACTCTTCAGCCAGGGCCCTTAGTTCCCAACCTATCTTTCCAGATTCCAAAGTCTTACTTTTTATGACAATATTTTTATTTTAATTAGTGGATTGACTAATTAATTAATTTTTTGCATAACAATCCCAGTTCCCCTCCTCTCCTCCTGCTCTCCCTCTTTCCCCCACCCCACCTCCCGTCCACTCCTCAGAGAGGTTAAGGCCCTGCTTGGGAAGTCAACTATGACCATCTCATCCCCTCATTGAGACAGGACCAAGGCCCTCAACCTCCTTCCCCATGCCTAGACCTGGCAAGGTATCTCTACATAGAGAATTGGTTCATGCATTAGAGTTAGATCCTGGTCACACAAGCCACACCATTGTCACCTGTATTCAAGGGGGTTTGTTTGGTCCTGTGAAGGTTCCCCTGTTGTCAGTCAGGAGTCAGTGATCTTCCACAAGTTTGGGTCAGCTGATTCTATGGGTTTCCTCATCATAGTCTTGACCCCTTTGTTTATATTCTCACTCGTCCCTCTCTTCACCTGGAACTCTTCTCAGTGGTTAGTTGTGGATCTCTGTATCTGCTTCCATCTGTTTCTGGAAGAGAGTTCTAGCTTCTCTGAGGTTGTGGACTATGGGCTGGTTATCCTTTGCTTTATGTCTGGTATCCATTTTTGAGGGAGTGTATATTTGTCTTTCTGAGTCTGGGTTATATCACTCGGGATGTTTTTTTCTATTTTGTCTGTTTACCTGCAAATTTAAAGATGTCATTGTTTTTTGCCACTGAGTCGTACTCTTTTGTGTAAATGGACCATATTTTCTTCATCTCTTCTTAGGCTGAGAGGCATCTATGTTGTTTCCAGGTTTTGACTTTTACAAATAATACTGCTAAGAACATAGTTGAGCAAATGCCTGTAGATGGAAGTTTCTGTCCTGCCTGGTTCCACAGCTATTCAGTCCCAAATAAACACAGAGAGGCTTATATCAATTGTAAATTAATATAGCTCAGACTCATTATTAACTAGCTCTTATAATTTAACCCATAATTCTTGTCTGTGTTAAGTCATGTGGCTTGGTACCTTTTCTCAGTGTGGTATTCTCATCTTGCTTCCTCTGTGTCTGGCTGGTAACTGTGTCTCTGCCTTTCCTTTTCCTAGAATTATTGTAGTCTGGTCACCCCACCTATACTAATATAAGTGACAAATCTTTACAGTGTACAAGAACATTGTCCCACAGCAAATGTCCTTGTGTTGTGTTTGTACCTCTTTTGGGTATATGCTCAAAAGTGGTATTGCTGGGTCTTGAGATAAATTGATTCCTAATTTTCTAAGAAATTGCCATATTGATTTCCACAGTGACTGCACAAGTTTACACTTCCACCAGCAATGGAGGAGTGTTCCCCTTACTCCACATTCTCTCCAGCATAGGCTGTCATCAGTGGTTTTGATCTTAGCTGTTCTGCTAGGTGTAACTTGGTATCTCAGAGTCATTTTTATTTGCATTTCCTTGATGACTAAGTATGCTAAGCAATTCTTTAAGTGTCTTTTGGCCATTTGAGATTCTTCTATTGAGAATTTTCTGTTTAGATCTGTTCCCAATTTAATTGGATTGCTTTGTAGTTTGATGTTTAGTTTCTTAAATTCTTTATATATTTTGGATATAACTCCTCTGTCTGATGAGGGGTTGGTGAAGATCTTTTCCCAACTGTAGGCAGCCATTTTGTCTTGTTAACCCTGCCCTTTGCCTTACAGAAGCTTTTCAGTTTCAGAAGGTTCCATTTATTAATTGTTGATCTCAATGTCTGTGCTACTGGTGCTCTATTCAGGAAGTTGTCTCCTGTGCCAATGCATCCAAGGCTACTTCCCACTTTCTTTTCTATGAGGTTTAGTGTATGAATTTATGTTGAGAGCTTTGATCTGTTTGGACTTGAGTTTTGTGTGTGGTGACAGATATGGATCTATTTGTATTCTTTTATATATTGACATCCATTTTTTGAAGATGCTTTCTTTTTTCCATTTATATTTTTAGCCTGTCAAAAATCAGGTATTCATAGGTGTGGGGGTTAATATCCAGGTCTTCGATTCGATTCCATTGATCCTCCTATCTGTTTTTATGCAGGTATCACACTGTTCTCATTACTGTAGCTCTAGACAGAGTTTGAAGTCAGGAATTGTGACGCCTCCAGATATTCCTTTATTGTACAGGGATGTTTTGGCTATCCTGGGTTTTTTGTTGTTGTTTTGTTTTGTTTTTGTTTTTCCATATGATTTTAGTATTGTTCTTTTGAGGCCTGGGATTTTGATGGGGATTGTATTGAATCTGTAGATTGCTTTTGGTAAGATTGCCATTTTTACTATGTTAATTCTACCTGTTCAAGAACATGTCTCCTTCAATTTTATTTTTTAAACACTTAAAGTTCTTGTCATACAGGTCTTTCACATGTTTGGTTAGAGTTACCCCAAGAAATTTTATGTTGTTGGTGGCTATTGTAGAGGGTGATGTGTTTCTGATTTCTTTCTTAGCCTATTTATTATCTGTATGTAGGAGGACTACTGATTTATTTTGAGTTAATCTTGTATTTTACTACATTACTGAATGTGTTTATCAGCTGTAGGAGTTCTCTGGTAGAATTTTTGAGATCAGTTGTGTAAACTATCATATCAGCAAATAGCAAAAGTTTGACTTCTTTTCCAATTTGTGTACTCTTGATCTTTTTGTTGTTGTTGTTTTATTGCTTTAGCAAAGACTTCAAGTACTATATTGAAGGGATATGGAGAGAGTGGACATCCTTGTCTTGTTCCTGATTTTAGTGGAATCACTTTTTTGAGTTTCTCTCCATTTAGTTTGATGTTGGCTGTTGGCTTGCTGTATATTGCCTTTACTATATGTAAGTGTACCCTTATATCCTTGTATGTCCCTTGTATCCCTGTTCTCTTCAAGACATTTATCATGAAGGGGTGTTGGATTTTGTTGGAGATTTTTTTCAGCATCTAATGAGATGATCATGTGGTTTTTTTTCTTTCAATTTATTTATATGGTGGGTTGCATTGATGAATTATTATATGTTCAGCTATCCCTGCACCTCAGGAATGAAGCCTACTTAATCATGTTGGATGATGTTTCTGATGTGGTTTTGGATTTGGTTTGCCAGTATCTTATTGAGTATTTTTGCATCAATGTTCATGAGGGAGATTGGTCTGTAATTCTCTTTCTACATTGAGTCTTTGTGTGGTTTGGGTATCAGGGTAACAGTAGGCTCTTAAAAAGAGCTCTGGCAGTGTTCTTTCTGCTTCTGTTGTGTGGAATAATTTGAGGAGTATCGGTATTAGCTCTTCTTTGAAGTTCTATTAGAATTCTGCGCTGAAACCATCTGGTCCTGGGCTTTTTTTGATTGGGAGGTTTTTGATGACTATTTTTATTTCCTTATGGGTTATATATCTATTTAATTTATTTATCTAGTCTTGATTTAATTTTGGTATGTGGTACTTACCAAAAAAATTGCCTATTTTCTTTAAATTTTCCAATTTTGTGGAGTAGAAGTTTTTGAAGTATGACCTGATGATTCTCTGAATTTTCTCAGTGTCTGTTGTTATATCCCCCTTTCATTCCTTATTTTGTTGATTTGGATATTGTCTCTCTGCCTTTTGGTTAGTTTGGATAAAGGTTTGATTCTTTGTATTTTTTTAAATTTTTGATTTCAACTTGACTATTTCCTGCCATCTGCTTCTTCTGGATGAGTTTGCTTCTTTTTGTTCTAGACTTTTCAGGTGTTATGTCAATTTGCTAGTATGGGATTTCCCCAGCTTCTTTATATAGGCATTAACTTATGTAGTGTTATGAACTCTCCTCTTAGGACTGCTTTCATTGTGTCCCATAAGGTTGGGTATGTTGTACAGTCATTTTTATTGAATTTTAAGGAATCTTTAATTTCTAGCTCAGCCTTGTTCAATTTTCATGTGTTTTTGGGCTCTCTGAAATTATTATTGCTGTTGAATTCTATTTTTAAGATGTGGTGATATGATAAAATACACGAAGTTTATTTCAATTTTTTTTATCTGTTGAGGTTTACTTTGTTACCGAGTATGTGGTCAATTTTTGAGAAGGTTCTATGAGGTGCTGAGAAGAAGGTATAGTATATTCTTTTCTGTTTGGATGGAATGTTCTGTTTATATCTGTTGAGTTCATTTGAGTCATAACATTTGTTAGTTCCCTTATTTCTCTGTTAAGTTTTTGTCCGACAGACATTTTCAGTGGTGAGACTGGGGTGTTAAAATCTCCCACTATTAGTGTGTGGAACTTCATGTGTGATTTAACTTTCTTTTACAAATATGGGTGCTCTTGTATTTGGGATATAGATGTTCAGATTTGAGATTTCCTCTTGATGGAGTTTTCCTGTGATGAATATGAAATGTCCTTCTTTATCTCTTTTGATTGATTTTAGTTTGAAATCTATTTTGTTATTTATTAGGATAGCTACACCAGCTTGTTTCTTAGGTCCATTTGATTGGAAAAATTTCTCCCAACCCTTAACTTTGAGGAGGTGACGTCTGTCTCTGAGGATTAGATACATTTCTTGTATGTAGCAGAAGGATGGATTCTGTTTTTGTATCCAGTCTGTTAACCTGTGCCTTT
The DNA here is from genome assembly GCF_018167655.1 of Microtus oregoni. Classification (NCBI taxonomy): domain Eukaryota; kingdom Metazoa; phylum Chordata; class Mammalia; order Rodentia; family Cricetidae; genus Microtus; species Microtus oregoni. The sequence continues at coordinate 3,115,203 of NW_024544720.1, forward strand.
ATAGGCAAAGAGAAAGTCCATTTCTATTAAAGGATATTAATGACCAGTGATTGCTAGTTTCTGTTATTTTAGTTTTTGTTGTTGGTGATGTTATTGTGCGTGTTTTTCCCTTCTTTGTAGTTTGCTGCTGGGAGATCATCTATTGCCTGTGGATATAGCTAACTTCCTTAGGTTGGAGTTTTCCTTCTAGTACTTTGTGTAGGGCTGGATTTGTGGCTAGGTATTATTTAAATCTCATTTTGTCATGGAATATTTTGTTTTCTCCATCTAGGGTGATTGAATGCTTTGCTGGGAGTAGTAGCCTGGACGGGAATCCAAGGTCTCTTAGTGTCTGCATAATGCGTGTCCAGGACCTTCTGGCTTTCATTATTTCCATTGAGAAGTGAGATATAATTCTGATAGTTCTGCCTTTATATTACTTTTTCTTTTCCTTTGCAGATCTTAATATTCCGTTTTTATTATGTATGTTTAGTGTTTTGATTATTATGTGGTAAGGGAAATTTTTATTTGGTCCAGTCTATTTTCTGTAAGCTTCTTGCATTTTCATAGGCATGTCCTTCTTTAGGTTGGAAAAATTTTCTTCTATGATTTTGTCAAATATATTTTCTGTGCCTTTGAATTGAACTTCTTCTATTCCTATTATTCTTAGGTTTGGTCTTTTCATGGTGTCCCATATTTTCTGGATATTCTCTGTTAAGAATTTGTTGGATTTAACATTTTCTTTGACTGATGAATCAATTTTCTCTATCATATCTTCAATGCCTAAGATTCTCTCTTTCAATCTCCTGTATTCTGTTACTTATGCTTATAGTTGTGGTTCCTGATCATTTACCAAAAATTTCCATTTCTTGAATTCCCTCGGTTTGTGTTTTTTTTTTATTGTCTCTATTTTAGTTTTCAAATCTTTTTTTTTAAATGGGGAGTCTATTTATTGGGGAGAGAGGGTTAGTCAAAGGGTGGGCTGTCTAGGGTAGGGTAGGGTAGCAGTTTGTCTGGCCCTCGAGAAACCCAACTTGAATCCAAGGCCTCATCTGCTTCAAAGCCAAAGTCTTCCTCAACTTTAATCACGCCTTGGCCCCAGCCCTCGGCTCCCACCTGCATTGGGGCCAGTTCTGGGGTCAACGAAGCCCCCACCCGTGGTGCCCGCCGCCTCTTCCGCCCACAGGGCCCTTCGCCAGGGGCTGGGCTGCTGGGGTCTAGGTGTGCAGGTGTCCTTTGGGGTGGGGAAAGTCCCTCTTTCTCTGGAGGCTCGTTCTCAGCATTGCCCGGAGTGGGGACATCTGTGCCTTGGCTGCCATCATCCTCCAACACAATGGTGAACTGGCTGGCCCGGTAGTCATCCCCGTAGGAGTCCAGCACCCTCATGAGGAACCTGCGCTCCTCCTGGAGTCTCCGGGTTATCCTTTGCACCTGATGGAGCCTGTTCAGGACTCGCTCATTCACCTGCTCGATCTCCCTGCAGCGCCGACCTAGAGCCTGGTACTTTCTTCTATTTAGTTCCCGTTGGCGACGCCTGCGACCCCGGGCTGCCTCTTCCTCATCATCCCGCTCCCGGAGTCCTGAACCACAGAGACCACCGGACACAAACTCCACTTCTGTCTCTAGCTCACTGTCCAGGATGTGGCCACCAAACAAGGGAGGCAGAGCCAGCTCTGAACCTGGTGGCGCTGAGAACTCTTCAAAGCCCATGGCTGCTGCCATGGCCCCCTCTCTCTGTTCCAGCTCCATTTCTCGGGCTAGTTTTCAAATCTTAAATTGTTTCTTTCACCTGTTTGATTGCTTTTTCTTGGTTTTCTTTAAGGACTTTGTTAATTTCTTTCAATTTTTTGTTTGTCTTTTCCTCCATTTTTAAAGGGAAATTTTCATTTCCTCTTTAAGAGCCTCAATCATTTTCAAAAATTATTTTTAAGATAATTTTCTTCTACTTCATCTGTGTTGGATGTTCAGGTATTGCTGTTGTAGAGTCACTGTTTCTGGTGGTGCCGCATCGCTCCTTATGTTGTTGAGTTTATTCTTACCTTGTTGCCTACCCAGCTCTTCCTCAAACTGGTGTAGTTGGGGAGCTGTGTCTTTGCCGAAAGCTCCTTCAGGGGCAGGCAGAGCAGAACCTTGGGTGATCACTTTTTCTGGTGCCAACAGGCCCAAGGCTCAGATGTTCGCTCCTCCAGGTGGAGTGGGAGGGGGGCATGGTTCTGGTTGCTTGACCTTTCGGGTGGTCGCTTGATGACTCAGGTCTCTGGCGCTCCTGGGCAAGTCCGTCACTCTTACCTCCTCTGGCGTCCCGGGTGGGTTGCAGCTCAGGGCACCTCTTATGACAATATTTAACAAGCCCTTAAAAGTTCCTTTAAAATTACATTTATTTATTTATTTATTTGTCCATGTGTGAGTGCATGCATGAGTGTATGTGTGCATGCGTGTGTGGATCAGAGAATGATTTGTAGTAGTTGGTTATCTCTTTACTCTGTGAGTCCTGGGGTACGAACTTGGATCATCAGGCTTAGAAGTAAGTGCCTTTATACACAGAGACATCCTTCCAGCCAATAAACCCTTTGACCAACTTTTTTAGCTATCATACAACATTTGGAGTAAAGAGCATTTTGGAAGCTAAGTGCTGCGACATAAATACCTAAATGGGATCCATTAGTATAACCAACAATTTATTTCTCCCAAGTTTTGGAAAGTATAGCACCAAGTCTCTCCTATTCATAGAGGGTGTCTCTTAACTGTGTCCTCACAAGTGGAGGGGGCAGTCCCTTTTATAGGAGCACTAATCCCACTCACAAGGAGTTCCTTCATGACCTACTCTTATCCTGAAGGCTGCACTCCCTAAAACTGTATGATTTCAGAGCAGAAATTTTGGGTTGGTGCAAACATTCGGCTGGCTGCACCAAGTCCAGCCAGGCGACACAGAGCTACATTCTGCAGGAGATCGCATAAGTGTCCGTGGTGCCAGGAGGGCAGTGCAGCTCAAGATTCCTGTTGCCTTGTGAGGTAACAGCTGCAACATCCTCAAACATATTGGTCCCATCTCTGTGCTTGTGTTGGCTGTGGTGTAAGAGTTTAGCATGGAAGTGATAATTGATAACAAATGTTCCTCTTATTTGTGTATTTAATCTTCTAATTTCTCAGTCTTTTAGTTTATAGTCTTTTTTTTGTTTTTGTTTTTCGAGACAGGGTTTCTCTGTAGCGTTGGAGCCTGTTCTGGAACTAGTTCTTGTAAACCAGGCTGGCCTCGAACTCACAGAGATCCGCCTACCTCTACCTCCGGAGTGCTGGCATAGTCTTATTTTCAAACAAGAATGGTAAAGAAATGTTATGTTACACTGGCAGTAGCCTCCTATATCTTCTTCAACCTCACTTTGTAGTTACCTCAAGGGGTCACTTCAAGTGATTGATTGACCTATACCATCTAGGTGTATAAAAGTATATACTCCATGATGTTCACACACGATGAAAATGCTCAAAATCGATGTCTTGGAATGAGTGGCTGTGGTTAAGTGACTCATGACTGTCTTCTAGGTTATAAAATTATAAATGTAATTTTATTTTTAAATTAAAATATATTTACAACAATAATTCCCCTTCATAAAAGAGAGGAAGAAAATCAAGATAGCTTGAGAATAGTGGGGTGAGAGGTAAGTGAGGGAGTAGGGGAGACTGAATAGGTGGGTCAGATCGAGAGCTCGATGTCAAAATAATGTCCATGTAATGATAACAAAATATGACAACTAACATTTATTCAGCTTTTCTTCTGTGTCAAGGCTTCTTTCCTATGCACCCTGCGTTTCTCCTGTAGTCCTCGGCTTCATCAGCACAAGTAATCCTCTCCTCTTACTTCATGGCTGTGGAGGTCTAAGGAGAGGAGGAAAAGTGTATGCTTAAAATATTGGTGTAGGAAAGATCATTCTGAATATGACAATAAAGCCAAAAACAAGGGGAAAGAAATAGATTTGACTGTACTTACATACACACATTTAAACTTTTGTATTTTCCCCAAATACCACAAAAGAATTAACAAAAAGTCTTGGTGATATGACAAAGCATTACAATTCTCTTCATATAAGGAATTTTATAGGAGTTGGAGAGATGGCTCAGCAGTTAAGAGCACTGACTGCTCTTCTAGAGGACCCAGGTATAATTCCCAGCAATCCCATGGCAGCTCACAACTCTCTGTAACTCCAAGATCTGACACCTTTACACAGATATTCATGCAGAAAAAACACAAAAGCATATAAAATAAAAATAAATAAATTATTTTTAAAAAATTATAAGACATGAAAAAGAACAAATGGTCTAAGGCAAAGGTTGACAAACTTACCCTAAACCAAAAATTCTCCACCATCTTCCTTTGAAAATAAGATTTTACTTGAGCGCAGGCAGCTTCCTCATTTGTGTATTGTTTATGGCCACTTTTGAGCAGAATTGAATACGACATCAAACACAGTGATTTTATTTTCTGAATTCTGGCTACAGAGATGTCTCAGTGAGAAAAACACCTGCCATGCAAGTGTAGTGACTGCCTCCCAGAACCCACATACAGCCAGACATGAGAGCATATATCTGCAGCCCCAGGGCTTTGACACTAATGGGAAGCTCATGGGCCAACTGGCTTGGTTTATGCAGTGATGAACAAGAGACCTCTGTCTCAAACAAGGTGGATGGCAAGGACTGACATACAAGGTTATCTCTGAGCACTGCACACACGCTGAGGTATGCATATGCCTTGGCACACACAGATAACACACACACACACCCATGCACAGAGACTTTTTAAAAGGAGAGGAAAGAGAAAACATTTATTTCCTTTGGAAGAGCATCAGGAGAATGGACTGGATGGGTCTTTGCCTGCTTCTGCTGCACTGCTTCCTTCACAGCCACACAGCTGATGGTCTGCTGTGTCTTCAAGACACTTTCTCCTGTCATGGCCAGTGCTCAGCAAACTACTCATTGCATCGGCTGTCTTTGCACTGAGGTCATTAACTGTTGTAGAGAAATTTACAAAACTAGGTAATGGGTATTATAGTTACATTAATGGTTTCCCATCTGGGCTTGGAGAGACCCCGTTTTGAAATCAACTCCCTCCCTTCTCTCTCTCTCTCTCTCTCTCTCTCTCTCTCTCTCTCTCTCTCTCTCGTGTGTGTGCATGTGTGTGCACATGTGTTCGGAAGTCAAAGGTGGACATCATTGTCTTCCTCATTTCCTCTCCACCTTAAGTTTTGAGGTGAAATCTCCGTCTGAACATAGGGTTCACTGATTGAGCTAGCCTGGCTCAGCATGGGGTAACACACACATGACTATGACTGGTTTTATGTGGGTGCCAGGGATCAGACTCAGGCAAGCACTTTATTGACTGACTTATCTTCTGAGCTTCATGCCTCTACTTCTTATATGCAATTCAGTCCTCAGTGCCCTTTTCTTTCCCTTTACATATCCCTTTTTGTTTATTATTATTTTTATTTTTATGTGCATTGGGGTTTTGCCACAGGTGTTGGGCCCCCTGAAATGAGTTACAGACAGGTGTAAGCTACCATGTGGTTGCTGGGAATTGAACCTGGGTCCTCTGGAAGAGCAGCCAGTTCTCTTAACCACTGAGCCATCCCTCTAGCCCCTTACGTACCTTTTTCTAGGAAATCTTATTATCTCTTTACACACAAATCTTATTCCCTGCCTAGATCTTTTCTCAGACTCTACCATCAAGTTCTTACAAGACTTCTCCTGCGCCTGAATGTCATAATGATCTCAAACTGGACATAGCCTGTCGCCACCTGCCGTGCTGTTTGTCCTACAGCCTGTCACACCACGTGAACCCCCAGAACTGAAGTCAGAGCATGTGCTTTATATTCCTCAGAAACTCTGTGGAAGCCAAGAGGATAAAGCTCCCTTGTGTTCAAGTGTCTGCTCTCTGGAATGAACACTGTCTGTGAAATTAGTTAACAGATGAAGGACCAAAAGTGTTTTCCTTATTGTAGGGTCTGTTGTTAAAACACCAAAAAGCCTTACAAGGCCTCTTGAAGAATATTTAGCTATAGCAGGTGGGTTTTTAAATTTAGTATTAAAGCCACTTAATCTTTAAAGTATGGGATACTGAAGCTTTGGCATCTTCCTCCTCAGAATACAAAGTTTAGTACTAGATCTCAGGACTTTTACATTTAGCACTCAGCACACTAAGACTATACCTGAGTGCTGTATGGGTGTCGTACTTTATGGTGCTGAGAACTCTTAAGTATAAAATGTTCTGATATCAAGTATTCTTTTAAAATTTTTAAATTCGAGTATTAATTCTGGAGTGATGTCTAGGACCAAACATAAAATAAGCAGTAATGAAAACATTGTATCAAGAAGAAAAATTGATTTCCAGAACCCAGCTTTGAGTTAATGCCGTGGCAACCAGAAATCATAAGGAAGCGGCACACATAAAAATGAAATCAATTATCTGACTTTATAATTCCATAGTCTTTTTTGTTTGTTTGTTTTTTGTTTCTTGTTTTGTTTTTCAAGACAGGGTTTTGCTGTGTTGCTCTGGCTGTCCTGGAACTAACTCTTGTAGACCAGGCTGGCCTTGGACTCACTGAGATCGGCCTGCCTCTGCCTCCTGAGTGCTGGGATTAAAGGTGTATGCCACCACCTCCTGGTTATAATTCCATAGTCTTTTTTTAATTGATATTTATTGGGCTCTATACTTTTCTCTGCTCCCCTCCCTGCCTCTCCCCTCTCCTCTTCAACCTTCTCCCAAGGTCCCCATGCTCCCAATTTACTCAGGAGATCTTGTCTTTTTCTACTTTCTACTTCCCATGTAGATTAGATCTATGTAAGTCTCTCTTAGTGTCCTCATTGTTGTCTAAATTCTCTGGAATTGTGGATTGTAGGCTGGCTTTCTTTGCTTTATGTTTAAAAACCACCTATGAGTAAGTACATGTGATAATTGTCTTTCTGGGTCTGGGTTACCTTGCTCAAAATAATGTTTTCTAGTTCCGTCCATTTTCCTGTAAAATTCAAGATGTTTTTTTTCTGCTGTGTAGTACTCCATTGTGTAAATGTACCACATTTTCCTTATTCATTCTTCAGTCGAGGGGCATTTAGGTTGTTTCCAGGTTCTGACTATGACAAACAAAGCTGCTATGAACATAGTTGAGCACATGTCCTTGTGGCATGATTGAGCATCCTTTGGATATATACCCAAAAGTGGTATTACTGAGTCCTGAGGAATTCCATAGTCTTAATCCAGTATATTGTTTTCCTTTAAAAAGTCAAGTTCAGACTTTTGGGAATTTTAAAAATTATGAATATCAGACTAGTCAATATGAACAGCAATACTTTTTCTATAGCTAAGAGCATATGGAGTAATGATTCTGTCTATAACTAACTTCATGTTTCTCTAATTTTCCTGAAAAATATTTTATTATAAAAGTAAGTATCTAAGATTTAAATCTCCCAAAATTTGTGTTAATTCATAAATACAAGTTTTGGCCAGGGATGGTTATATATGCTTATAATCCCAGCACTTTGGAGGCTGAGATATGAGATCTGGAGCCCAGGTTAACTTAGGCTACGTGGAGACCATGCTTCATGACAAAGAAATACATGCAGTTTTCTTCTTCACTCAGAATTCTTCCCTGTTGAAGAAAACAGGACATTAGAATTTGGGGAAATGAAGAAAATGGCATCTATAATCCCACCAGTTCATACAGCTTTTTGCAAAAATGTACTTTTCATAATTGTAATTGCACACATAATTTGTACTAGTAACATATTACCTCCATGGACATTTTTCTGTGATGTTGCTAAATAATTAGGATTTTAATTTTTGGAGAAGACTACTTCTACATAGTAGTATGTTAGAGTGTAACCTTTTACCCACTGGGGAATTTAAATGAGATCTAGTTTTAAATGGGATCCAGTTTTACTTTAAATGGCTCCCATTTAAATTTATGAGTCCTTTTCCAATTTTCTTCAGGTAGATTTCTGAAAGTACAATTGCTGAGTTGAAAGCTATACTTTTTGGTTCTATAATATCTTAATGGACCCTTCCCCTTCAGTTTTCGATTCCAGTGCTAGTTTAGCAGGCTTTATGAAGAGTCACTTAGTAATTTTTGTTTCAAGTGAGTAGGCTGTTTTAGACTCACAGGGAAATGTGTTCGAAGCACAGGGTCTTCGATCCCTGCGGTGACCCTTGGCCTCCAATCATTTCCTTTATTGTTACTGTCTTGTCTTAGTGAAGTTTTCTTGTAATTAGTGGATGATACATTATTATCAAATAAAACTTATAGTGTATATTGATATATTCTTTGTGTTGTACTGCTGTGAGTTTCTGAAAAATGTATGAGATCATCTATCATTGCAATTCCTCCATTAACTCATTTCCCCTTTCCTCTTCCAAATCTTGGGTACCCATAGATCTTTTTAATGTATCTTGGCTTTTGCTTCTTTCCGATGACAGATGCACTCATGTACCGTATGGACAGTACCGCAGCAGTGGTTCTCCGAGATTACATCGCTCAGTAAGCTCCTTGGCTGTCCTAGTTTCTGTATGTGCACCGGATGTTTGCACTGTGGCAAATGCAGCTAATGAGGCATTTCACAGGGCACGGCCTAGCCCCATTGTTAACTGACACGTCAGTGCCTAGCTTTTCAGGTTGGAGTCTTTTAGTTTGCAATATGCAATTACACTTCTGTCATGTCTTTTTGTTGCTTAATAGTTCATTTCTTTTTATCACTAAGTTACATTGCATTGTGTGGATGTACTACAGTTCATTCACCTACTGATTGACATCTTGATTATTTCTAGTTAGGCAGCTGCTGTTAACATTACGTACAAGTTTGTGTGGACATAGTTTTCAACTCTTCAGGAATATGCTTTTCAATGTATGTGTTACTTTGTATATGTATCCTGTCTCTGAATATATTACTGAAATAATTTTGTTTTTTTTTCTCCCTCTCAGAAGTCTCTGTTTCTCCATGTTTCCTTTCATTTGTTTATTTTGGACTATGTCTTCCACGTCTGAGATATTTCTCAGAGGTTTGCTGCTCTTATTTAAAACAGTGTCTCAGAAAGCTTTTCAGAAGCCTTGATTCCATGATGAAGCTTGCTGTTTCCCCAAGGAATCTCCAATCAGCATATTGAGTCTTGTACTGTGTGAATATATAAATATGTAATTCATTTTTTTCTGTCCAAAATACAATGATGCCTATAGTGGCAGACACATATCTGGGGTACTGGTAGGAGCTTACTGCACACCACAGGCAGAGACATGGTGGGGCGAGGGCGATGTCCTGAGATGTGATGTCATGAAAGCTGTGGAAGCGCACATCTACAATTAGTTTATTTTATAGTTTATAAGTTATACAGCAATAAAATTATCCTTGAACTTTTTCAGTAACCATCCGAAATACCAGCTCTATCATACCATATGCCATAGGTTTCTGTTCCCTTAAAAATTTACTGTGAGCAAGTTTTATGTCAACAAATCTAGACCTATAGTACAGAAATCATGATTAGCTAATGGTTAATTGTCCTAGCTCCCCAAACTCCATTTCCTCATCTAGTCACATGGAATTACACTTTCCTGGTACTTTTTTTTTTGTTTTTTTGTTTGCTTGCTTGCTTATTTCTAGTCTTTATGTGCTTGCACATCAGGGCACAGCTATACCTGTGTATAAGTAAGCATTAGGACAGAAAATCAGCATCCTAGGCTGCTGTGGCTGCACACACCTTTAACCCAGCTCTCGGGAGGCAGAGGCAGGTGGATCTCTGTGAGTTTGAGGCAGATCTCTGGTCTGCACAACCAGAGGCAGGACAACCAGAGCTACATAGTGTGATCTTCTCTCAAAAACCAAAATAAAATAAAAATAAAAATAAAGGAAGGATGGGAGAGGGGATTAGCATCAAGAAGGAAGGAAGAGGGGATGGGCATTAGGAAGGGAGGGAGGGAGGGAGGATTAGCATCAAGAAGGAAGGAAGAGGGGATCAGCATTAGGAAGGAAGGAAGGAAGGAAGGGAGGGAGGGAGGGAGGGAGGGAGGGAGGGGGTATTAGCATCAAGAAGGAGGGAAGAAAAGAAGGGGCATCAGCATCAGGAAGAAAGAATAAAGAAGGGAAGGAAGGGGACATCAGCATTAGGAAGGAAGGAAGGAAGGAAGGAAGGAAGGAAGGAAGGAAGGAAGATCAGCATTAGAAAGGAAGGAAAGAAGGGAGGGAGGGAAGGAGGGAAGGAGGGAGGGAGGGAAGGAAGGAAGGAGGAAGGAAAAAAGGAAGGAAAATAGGGAAGGAAGGAAGGAAGGAAGGAAGGAAGGAAGGAAGGAAGGGGGATCAACATCAGGAAGGAAGGGGGAAGTCAGCATTCTGATCATTTCCTATAATTGTTGTTTGCAGTTGATGCTACTCCCTAAAGTCCATGTGTCACATGTTAGTTACCTATGTGTCATGTGATAATTAGCTGTTTCCCTGTGTTTGGCCTTTTAGGCAGTTTCAGACTTTATCCTAATAGAAATGTAGGTTTAACTGGGCAGTGGTGGTGCACACTCTAATCCCAGAATCCCTGTACTGGAAGGTGGAGAAAGGTAAATCTCTGCATTCAAGGTCAGCCTCGTCTACAGCCTGGTTTACAGCCACACAGAGAAACCCTGTCTTGAAAGTTAAAAGAGTAGATTCATTTGTTTAACTTTCCCCTTTGTATCTACTTAGGATAAATTCCTGGAAATTCTCTATTGCTCCTCAGTTTTAACGATTTCAGACAACACCTGCTTACTCATTTGCTTTTTCTGAGACCGAAGTCTCACTTCATCTGAGGTTGTGTCATGCTGCTGATCTCAAACTCCTGACCTCCCTGCCTCTGCCTTCCATGCGATGGAAATTCAGTTGTATGTCTAAATCCTTTGGGAAATTCCATGCGTGTCGAACCAATATGGTTTGCTGATATCATCCTGAGTCAGTCTACGTCATTGCTCCTGATACTGTATTCAGCATACTAATTGGCAGGTATACTAGTGGAAGAAGTGAAGAAAGGCATGAATTCCACGAAAATCCATAAATACTATATTCTTTCAAGGCAGTAGCTCCCTGGTGTTTTTATTCTGTAAAATTTCCAAATGGACGGTCTCCCTTTTAGGTTGGGGTAGAGTACACACTTGAGGTTGGGTCAGAATACTTGCTTATCTTAATTATATAGGCATCTTTTCATTGGTTTGCAGCTAGGTATATACCAAGGAACCATTTCTTAAACCAAAAACACAGAAACTTTAAGTTAGCATTAATGGCCCTTTTTGCTAAGTGGCCCTGGAGGTGCCAGCAGTGCCTATAATCTAGAAAGCCTACATCACCCTTTAAATGGGCAAGCACACAGGTCACTGAGTCTGGGAATCTGAGGGTTTTGTTCTGAAATGACCAATGACTAGACATTTGTACTAATTGTTGCAGGAGATGAAGATCATGCTCAGTGCCAAGTTTGTTGTAGAGGCTCAAGGTGGCTCCTGAAACACACTGTATGCTCTGCAGCCCTTCCTGCTGGCCTCTGTGCTGTGGCCAGGGCATGACAACTGGAACTTCATCCCCATATTTAGAAGACGATTTATAAAGATTGTGCAAACTTCACAGTTATCTCTCTTGTTTCTATCTCTTGGTAATCACTGCTTTCCTCTCTTCCGTCTTGGGATAGCACAGGAAACACCAGAGGCAGGAAGAAGTGCTTTCCTCCCTTGAACTCTGAGCAGTGCCTGCTGGGTTTTCCCACACCCCACTCCTTCATTCAAAGGCCTGTTATTTTTTAAAGGCATTTATATTGAGATATAGTTCACACACCATCAAATCTATCTACTAAATTTCAGAGTTCTATAATCATCACCACAACCATTTTAGAATTCAGTTATCTCTCAGAAATGAGACTTACTTCTATTAGTAAGAACTTCCATTTCCCTTCAAAACTCCACCCTTGAATAATTGCTAATAAATGCTTTTTAACTCTATAAATATGCTGATTTTTTTACCTCAGTACAAATGAAATCAACCCAAATGTGAGATTTTGAGACTGACCTCTTTCCTTGAGCATAATGGGTGTTTTTTTTTTTTTTGGCTTTTTTTGTTTGTTTGTTTTTTGTTTTTTGAGACAGGGTTTCTCTGTGGCTTTGGAGCCTATCCTGGAACTAACTAGCTCTTGTAGACCAGGCTGGCCTCGAACTCACAGAAATCCGCCTGCTTCTGCCTCCTGAGTGCTACCACCACCTGGCAAGCATAATGTTTTTAAGGGTCATCTATGTCATAGGTTGTAACTGATTTTGTCTTATGTTTTTATTACCAAATACTATTTCAATATATATAATAACCATGTTGTTTAGTTGTTCATATTTAGTAGATAGTTAATTTTTATGCCTTTTGTAGCTATTAAATATAATTAAATATGCCCAGCACTGCTACAAACATTCATGTTCAAATTTTTGCATACAACTATCTTTCCATCTCTCCCGGGATGGACTTTTAGATCATCCAAAGCTCTGTTAACATGTGAGGAAGGACAAGACTATTTTCCTTTTCTTCCCTACCCCCCCTCCACTGTTTTCTAAAATGGCTGTACCATTTGACAGTCCTATCAGCAGTTCATGAGGGCCGAACTTTCCCCGAACTCTCACGCTTGCTTGCTTTAGGCATCCAAGTGTTTACAGAGTGGTGTCCCACAGTGGTGACGGTCCGCATGTCCCCACGTTTCATAATGCTGGCTGTCTGCATTGCTCATGGCATTTGTCTGTCTCCTTTGCTGAAATGTCTGTTTAAATACTTTGATTTTTTTTGTTGAGTTGTTATTTTATTATTGCCTTTTAAGAATTATTTCCCTATTTTAGATATGAGGCTTTTAACAGATGTGTAATTTGTAAATGTTTTCTTCCACTCCATGTGCTGTTCATTCATTTTCCTAATGGTATCTTTAGAAGCACATATTTTAAAAAAAATGACAATGTACAACTTACTGTTTTATTTTGCCACTTACGTTCTTATGTTATTTTTATTCCCTTGCATTTCTATATGAATTTTAGGTTGAGCATGTCAATTTTTGCTAAAACTCTACCTAACATTTTGATGGGGATTATATTGAATTTATAGGTCTTCAAGAACTACTTTATGTGGGTGCTTTGGACATCAAATAACATGTTTTGATTCTGCCTTTTTTTTTATCCCAGAAGATAGTGTTATTAACCTTATTCTGAACAAAAACTACCTCATATTAATGATAGAGATTAACTGAGGTTTTTCCCCTGGCTTGTTAACCACGGAAAGTGTGGTTAACAAATGTGGCTGAGTCCCAGGGTTGTGAGGAACATAAGAGAACCTGTGTAGAGTGCCCACAAGCACTCCCAGCATCTCTGTGTCTAGACTGATCTCCACATCCTATCTAACCTTACCTCCCATTGCTTCCTCAGCCATGGCCCCAAAGTCCATGAATATATGTATCATTCTGATTATCAATGCTCTCCACCCTGCATTGATAGATGTTGCATATATTAACACATATAAATACAAAAGGGATATTTGTCATATGTAGTAAATAAATTTTAATGAGAAAGAATAATTTCTAGCTTCAAAGGAGCAAAGAATAAAGAAACAACTATTAGAATATGTACATATAAAGTATTTCAGGAATTCTGTCTTCTGGTCTTGGTAGTTTCTCTCAGTCTGGAGGCTCAGGGTTTGTATCTAGTCAGGAGCAGGTACTAAAGTCTAGAAGAGACCCTAGAGGCTGTAGGATAGAGGCCGATTATATTTATTTCATTGTAGCTTCATTGTCCATGGCTCTTTAGCCTGTATGGAGAGTCTGCACCCTAGTGTGGCCACTAGTGTTGGCACAAGCCATTACCTATGGAACCCTTACATGCTCTGTTCTAGCTTGTCCTCTTGCTTCTGAGCATAGTGCTGGCCATCCGTGAGAAGCTGGAGCGAGGGGAGAGTGGCCCTGCACTTCACCTGGGCAGCACAGCAGAACTGGCTCTGGTGGTGCGTGTTTAGGTGAGTGGTGGCCTACTCCAACATCTCCCTGATCCAGTACTGACAGTATAGCAGAAGTCAGAGGCCTCTAACCAGGCCAACGACTCATTGCAATGAACATTTGCAAGTAAAACTGTTTGGGCAAAACGCTGCAGTGGGTGACACATCATGACACACCATGGCTTCCATGGTGAGATGTTTAGTTTCTTAATTTTATTTTTTTTTATCATGTTTAATTTATGTTTTCTTTTGGGGAGAGGTTGTAAGAGCAGAGGGCAGATATGGAGAGACAAGGAGGTGAGTGGGATTGGGGTACCAGGTATGAAATTCTGAAAGAATCAATAAAAAGTTTTTTTTTTTAAAAAAAAAAAGGTTGGAGTTAGTATTTTATGATTAGGGATTTTTTTTGTTTTTGTTTTTCGAGACAGGGTTTCTCTGTGGTTTTGGAGCCTGTCCTGGAACTAGCTCTTGTAGACCAGGCTGGTCTCGAACTCACAGAGATCTGCCTGCCTCTGCCTCCCGAGTGCTGGGATTAAAGGCGTGTGCCACCACCACCCGGCCTATGAGTAGGGAATCTTGTGATTATAAATGCAAACTGGACTTTCTTCTCAGTCTGCCATCCTTTCCCTTAAACTTGCCATCAAAATTTTTTTATTGTAATGTTCTTAGTCTTGAAGAATTTCATAGATGTACACAATAAAATGTAATCATTTCCACCCTTAGTATTCTCCTCTTGCTCCCTCCTTGTCCCCTAAACACGTTCCCATTTTCTTCTAACTTCATGTGTCTTTTTTCCTGATAGCCCACTGAATCCAATCAGTGCTGCCCATATGTGTGTGGGTGCAGGGCCATCCAGAGAAACCTACCCTTGGTCACACCTTCAAATGATGCTCACCCACCCTAGCATCTGTCAACTGCCAACAGCTCCTCAGTAGGAGGGGAGCCTGGAGAGCACCTCCCCCATCTGTGCCAGATTTTGGCTGACTTGGTCTTGTGCAAGTGAGCATGGTACAGTGAGTTGGCGAGGCAGTTGGCATGTCACGTCCAGAGGACAGCATGCACAGCACTCCCCCATCCCCTGGCTCTCCCATGTCTTCTGAGATGTTTACTGAGCCTTGGCTGGAGTTAAGGGGAGGAGAAACTGATCTAAGAGTCACATTTAGAATGCGTGCTCCTACTGTGTCTCTCTGTTGATGTTGCCTGAGACAGAAAGAAGCTTCTCTAAGCAAGGCTGATACCAGTCCAGGTCTATGTGTATAAACATAAGCATTTAGAAGGATATTTGACAATATGATCATTTAACATAATAAACAACAACCATAAGGTGTGATTTTCTTAGCTATGGACATGGACTTTTGACAAATGTTCTAGTACCAAGCATGAAATCCCCTCCTGTGAAACAGGTACCAAATGCAACTGGAACGCTATTGTCACCCTGTATCAATCATGCTCCTTTGCACCAGTGGGTACATTTTGCCTTGGCGGTCAGTATGCCAGCATAAAAGGTCCAGCATTAGGACCCTGTAGATTATTAGGACCCTGAAGATTATTGATGTCTTTTTCTCCCATAGCAGGCCGAACAGCACTTTTTAGCACTATGGAAGTTAGCAGGGAGGAAAGTTCCCTGTTGGCTTGAGCCTCATTTCTCTATGTCCTTGAGCCAGAGTGTATAGTGTCTTCAGAGAGAAGGTCTTGTTGTTATGGTAGGTAACCAAGATAAACGGCAGTAGCCTGTGTTGTCTTGAAGACTTCTTGGGCCTCTCTGACCCATAACTCATAGGGAGCTATCCCATGACTTATGCTTGATTTTTGTGTAATTATCTATGACTTCTGGAAGCATCATTGTCCACCCATGTTGGGTCCCTTTGGACTTGCCTCAGGGCATATTTTAAAGTTACCTTGGTAATTAGTAGGTTTCCAGAAGTCCTTTCTTTCATTCATTTTTAGCTTTGGTTAAGCTATCCACTACCTCCTTCTTTTCCCATCCTCCAGCCACCAGGAAATCTCCCTTGTATATTTTTTTTTTAATTTATTTATTTATTAAGGATTTCTGCCTCGTCCCCACAACCGCTTCCCATTTCCCTCCCCCTCCCCCGATCAAGTCCCCCCCCCCCCCATCTGCTCGAAGAGCAATCAGGGTTCCCTGACCTGTGGGAAGCCCAAGGACTGCCCACCTCCATCCAGGTCTCGTAAGGTGAGCATTCAAACTGCCTAGGCTCCCACAAAGCCAGTACGTGCAGTAGGATCAAAAACCCACTGCAATTGTTCTTGAATTCTCAGTATTCCTCATTGTCCGCTATATTTTAAAGATCGTATTTTATTTTAGTTATATGTATATGTGTGTGAGGGGGTATATTCATGTGAGTGTAGGTACCCAGAGAGTCCAGGAAAGGTTGCCATGTCCTCTGGAGCAGGAGTACGACAGTTTAAAGCTGCCTCGTGTGTGTTAGAAACTGAACATTGTTACTCTACAAGGATTAAGAAATGAACATGTTGGGGCTGGAGAGATGGCTCAGAGGGTAAGAGCACTGCCTGCTCTTCCAGAGGCCCTGAGTTCAATTCCCAGCAACCACATGGTGGCTCACAACCATCTGTAATGGGGTCTGGTACCCTCTTCTGGCCTGCAGGCATACACGCAGAAAGAATATTGTATACATAATAAATAAATAAAAATATTTAAAAAAAAGAAATGAACATGTCAACTAGAACCGCCTCATAATATTGTCCTGGGGACTATTTATTTATCTATTTTCATTATTAGGCACTTATATTTATAACTATGATATATATACATATATATTATTCCATAAAAAGTATATTTATGGCTTTTCTTTAATTTGGTAGGGCAAAGCATCCTAAACTGGCAAATAAAACTATATGTATATACATATATGACTCAATACCTATATTTTACTTATATACATGCTCATTAACTATGCGTATGCTTATCTGTTTTGCATAAATAGATCATTCTCTATACACAGAGGAATATCAAGCAGGAATGTTTTTAGGATAGGACCATACCAGTCTTTTCCAGTTTATACAAGTCTATATCAGTCTGTGCCTAGTGTTGGTGAGCTAGAGCCATTTCTAGACTTCATAGGCTGTTGGCTCACCATTCCCTAAATACTTTTCTTTTGAGGCGAGCGGTGGTGGTGCACACCTTTAATCCCAGCACTCAGGAGGCAGAGGCAGGTGGATCTCTGTGAGTTCGAGGCCAGCCGGGTCCACAAGAGTTAGTTACAGGACAGGCACCAAAGCTATAGAGAAACCTTGTCTCGAAAAAACAAAAAAACCCTTTTCTTTTGATACTTGTAGCCACTTGCTTGAAGTTAAATCTCATTACAAGTGAATGACTGAATGAATGAATGAAGCAAGTGAATGAAAATAAATGCTTGGGAGAGCCCTGAAATGGAGAGTTCCTATGTTAAATCCCTCACCATAGTAAGTTGTCATTCAGCAAAAGCCCAACAACCAAATTACAACTAACACATGTATGTAACATGTGTGTACTGTGTGTTCTCCTGAGGTGATGTAGGCACTCTGCAGGTTGACGTTGCTCCCTGAGTTCAGATGGCCTGAAACTTGGATTATGATAGTAATCTTTAAATATAATAAACAACTAAGAAAAGGAAACGTATAGACACACAGAATGCAGCCCCGTGTTTCACACTCACATTCACCAGACACGAAACGCCTGTCAGATTGCTGTCCTAGCCTGTCTGATCAGATACCAGCTCTCATCTATGGATCGCAATTTGAATAAAACTTGACTGCTGACTGTCTTGATAACCTCCCGTGGAGGCCTGGACTTCTGTACAGGGAGGAGATTAGTAGAATGAGCACTCAGAGGTAACAGAAGTGTTTGCATCCTGGAGTAAAAGCAGATTAAAACTTTAGTTAAATTGGTAGGGGAACTATTTAAAGGGGAAGGAAGGTGTCATAGAATGGAAATGAGACCTGTGGTAGCAATCTTCATGTTAAAATTGATGGAAGAGCGAAAAGTAACACACAGTGAGGTTTTTCAAGAAACAAGTCTTGAATCCATTCAGGTAAAAAATACAAAATACATGGTCTAATCTGAGACTGAGGGGCCCTGAAGAAATAGCTACCGAGCTGTGCCAGGTCCTAAATATGGAACTAAGAACACAGACTCCAAGAAGTGAGGTGATTTACCCTATGGTTACATGACATCCAGAGTAGTGAGATGTGAAATCCTAAATGAAAACTGGTTAATTTCTGGAAAGAGTGACTTAATACAGGAATTTTGACAAATATTATACAGCATTTTGAACCTTGGAGATAGCTGAGAGTCATGCTTGTTCTCCAGGGCCACCTGACTGGCAAACCACCCTTCCCAATTCTTCCAGTATTTTTAAGTCTAAACTTTACATTTAAAATGGAGACTGAGTTGCCTAGGCTGGATAAAACAGAAACAAACAAACAAACAAACAAACAACCAAAAAGCCTTTTGCATCCGCCTCTTGAGTAGCTGGGGCTGGAGTCATGTATCACCAAGCTCTTCTTGTCTATTCTTTCCAGATATTTAGCTTCAGCTAGAAGGGATAAATTGCTTATCGAGAGACAGGTAATTCTGAGGGATATCCTGACGCTGGAGCAGCCTAACTGAGTGCAGTGGATTAATGTAGGGTGGATAGTGGTGACACAGGCCCAGGATGCTATGAGGTTGTCTCATAGCATCTCCAAAGCTCCTGGTCATGTATTTCAAATACCTGCTGGAAGTTCCGTGAGTTTCATGCTTTTCAAAATGATTTGATATTTTTGTAGATGAATTACATGAAGTTTTTCTTTGGTATGAGACTTCAGTGTCTGTTTTTTGTTTTATTCAGACAGTTTCTCTGTGTAGCTCTGACTGTCCTAGAACTTGCTCTGTAGATCAGGCTGGCCTTGAACTCACAGAGATCTGCCTGCCTCTGCCTCCTGAGTGCTGGGATTAAAGGCGCGCATGACCATGCCTGTCTTGAGTCTGTCTTTAAGAAGAGAATAAAAGTGGAGTTGTGGACTCATTCTTTCCCACACCAGAACTCGTGCATTACGCCGCACTGTTGCCGTCTTGGAGTGCCACCTCCTTGAGGAAGAAGAGAATCTTTTGGTACTTGTCTTAGAGTTTTCATTGCTGTGCAGAGACACCATGACCACGGCAACTCTTATAAGGAAAACTTGAATTGTGGTGGCTCAGTTACAGTTCAGAGGCTCAGTCCATTATCATCATGGCAGGGAGCATGGCAGCGTGCAGATAGACAGGTGCTGGCTACATCTTGATCAGAAGGCAACAGGAAGTGGACTGTGACATGGGGCAAAGCTTAAGCAAAAGAGACCTCAGAGCCCACCCCTGTGGTGATGATTTCCCCCAACAAGGCCACACCTCCCAATAGTGCCCAGGAGCTTATGGGGGTCGATTCCGTTCACGCTTCCAGCAGCTGCACGTGGCAAGTGGACGTTTTCAAAGTCGGCCTCCGAACAAACACATCCAGAAGGTTTTGAGAGTTCCGCAAAAATGAAGCCTAAGATCGTTTGCGCAGGTTTAATTTTCAGGTGAATTCTGAGGCTACATGGGAAATTATGGTATTTTAGAAAGGTAGAGAATTGAAAACAGCATCCTAGAATGTGTAAGGCTCCCTTCTGAGTGCCTTCCCAATGCTCAAAACGAGATGTAGATTTCCATTACACAGTTCTGTGTGAGTCCAAGTCGTGCAGTGTGCATTCAAGCGGTGGGCTGGAAGGAAACCATCAGGTGCCCTCATCTTTTCTATAGACTTTGCAGCAAGGATCTTCAGAGAGTATGTTCTTTAGTCCTGTCCTTAAATCATGGACCTATTTGAATAGGATTTATCAACTTAATACTTTTTTCATATAGAAAGACTTCAGTTTACTTGCATCCAGTCTTGACTTTCAGGTACTTTAGGATGGGGGAAGGGACAACAAAGGACAGGAATTGTGAAAACCTGCATTGTTTCTGTATTGTCTAGGCAGCGAAATCAAAATTATGTGCTTATTCATGGGTGACTTTCAGTGGTAACACCTCATCACCATAGCGACAGATTGCTTTTTACTAAATACTTCCAGAATTACCAGGACATAGGGTTTTTCTTGTTGAGAATGCATTGGGGTTTGTGTTTTTGTGAACTGCGCGATGGACTTTGTCAGAACTGCAGCATTCAGGATCAGCATCGGGCTGGCTGTATTGCAGACAGTTGGCACTGCTAGTGATTGACAGCTGCCCTCTTTGGGTGAAGAGCAAATGCGATGCTGCTCCCTGGCTCCTGGAAAATGGGAAAGTGGAGAGTGCTTTGGCCTTGGGGTGTTTCTGTATAAAGTGCAATGGCATAGACACCTACTTTCATTATTTAACTCCCAAACGGATCATATTAATTACCTTCCAGATGTAACTAAAGTAAGAGGGTTTTCAAGGAATGGTGGGTCCCCTGTTGTACAAAACTTTAATGCATCCTACTTGGTACCCTCAGACCCACTTGGATCTGGCAGATTTGGGGACACCTTTTTTTAACTCCTCTGTACCCAGCACCATCAGGGGATATACAGTTTCGGTGTGTGGCAGCAAGTGAGTTAGAGAAGCTGTAGTTATATGCTGGCTTTGACTATAGGATGACATTTGAAGAGTTCACATTGATAAAAAAGGGTGACGCGAGAGAATAAAAAAGAAACATACTTACAACAAATATGAATAAAGGGACCAGTGGAAGGATTTGCATAGTTTGGTGTCACCGGTGTGTCGATAGCAGCTCTGTGTCATGGTGTCTGATCAGCTGCTGTAGAGCCTTGCTCTTTGATGGTTTCCCACACTTCTACAGAACTCCCATCAAAGGCAGAAATGTAGGCTGTTGTTTTTTTAACTGGGGTATAATTTATATACATTACAGGAACTATTTCAGAATAGTTTTATAGTTTTTAATGTGTTTACAAAATTTACAACAATCACCAGTATCTAATTCCGGGATATTTTTGTCATCTTAGTATAAGATACCTCTGTAGTAGGAAGTAGAGTCCTTTGGATTTGTGCCCAGGAGTGGTATAGCTGGGTCCTATGATAGATCTATTTCTAGGGTTTTTTTCTTTGATTACCATAGTGATTTCCATAGTGGCTGTACCAAGTTGCATTCCTACCAATAATGCAAGAGGGTTTCTCCCTGTTCCCACAAACTTGCTGCATTTATTGTCTTGTTTATTTGTTTGTTTGTTTTTTAATCCTAGGCATTTTGATTAGAATAAAAGGAAGTTAAATGAAATTTTGTCATAGTTTTAATTTGCATTTCCCTTATGGCTGAGAATGGTGAACATCATTTGAACTTTCTCCTCTGAGAGTGCTGTCTAGTCGCATCACCTACGTTTTAATTGGGATGTCTGTAGATCTGTGTCACATCCCACCAAGGCTCGGGGCTGATACTGAAGATGAAGCAGGATGACTGTAAGAGCCAGAGATCAGGAGGATTGGAGCAAACAGTGTTCTCTGGCCATGACAAGACGGTTGTAGTCATGAACCCTCAGCAGCTGTGGTTGCCTGCATTCGACCAAGTCAGTCCACAGTCCAGCCTGGAAAGGTGAGGGACTTGTGAGACTCCACCCCTATAGCTGTGGAGCTGATGACTTGAAAGCTTCTAGGGGAGGTGATAGTTGTCTTTAAGGGAATGGTTTCTGATAGCTCCACCATGCTCTAGTGGATGCCCCAACACCTGTGAGTACATGGCCAACACAAATTGGACTCAGGGGTTATTTTAAAAAATGAACAAAGGTCTTTTGGGAGCAGTTAGGAAGGTGGGGCTAGATATGAAAAGAGTTAAGGGTGAATATAATCAAATTACATTGTGTGAAATTCCCAAAGAATTACAATTTTAAAAAAAGTACCTCATACCCCCTAGCAGTCACTTCCCATTCCTGCCATTCCCTAGTCCTTTGCAACCTTGATATCTCCTTTCTATGTGGATATCTCCTTTCCTGATCCAGACATTCATTTGAAAGAATTATGTTATACATAGTCTTTGGGGTTTGGCTTCTTTTACTTAGCCTAATGGTTTCAAGATTCATCTGTATAATCTGTATAGGCAGAATTAAGAAACAGTTCTGGGGTTTGGGGATTTAGCTCAATTGTAGAGTACTTGGCTAGCAAGTGCAAGGTCCTTGGCTTGGTCTTTAGTGAGAGAGAGAGAGAGAGAGAGAGAGAGAGAGAGAGAGAGAGGAAGAAGAGGAGGAGGAGGAGAGAAGAGAAGAGAAGAGAAGAGAAGAGAAGAGAAGAGAAGAGAAAACAGTGAAACAGTTGTGGATTCAGAATCAGATGAGGAGGAGACATCTTGTTACTTTCTGCTGTGGGAGTCTTACTGAGAGAATTGATGGCTATTACAGAACAGAACAGGGCCTAAAGTTTGATGGCTTAGTAGTGCCATAGTTTTCGATAGGCTTCTTAAGTTGAGGACCCAGAGAAAAGAAACAGTCAGAACACAAAGAACTTATCAGCATGATAGAATGTGCTTGGTGTGATTTGGAGCTACACTGATTGTTTCTAAGGCGGCGCAGGGAGGAGAAGTAACTGAGCGTGTCAACTGTCTACTCACGGTAGAAGAGAAGCACAGAGGGAGTTTGTGGTCGGCGTGGCTATGGAGACTCACTCTTGCTGCTGGTCTGTTAGAGATGTTACAGAATTGAGCATTCCATTCTCACGTGGAAGGGACACCATCTGCCTCCGAGGTTTAGGAGCGGGGAGTGGAAAGCCAGTCTCAACTGAAGTGTCAGCTCAACAGGAATCTTCTGGCAGGATATGGATTATTAGAAGAATGCCTCGCTGTCCTCCTAGGAACGAGAGCGAGGCCTTACACATGCGAGACAATATGGTACTCCTACCCTCCTTTGCCGGGAGCACATCTTAGTGACCAAGGAGCTAGACTGGAACTCCCACCTGTCTGGGAGGCACGGTCAAGTCTGAAAGTATAGAATATCCATTATCTGAAATGCTTGGAACCAGAATGGGTTGAGGTTTTTGTTTTGTTTTAAGAAAAATTGTTATTTTCTATTTTGGAATATTTGTACATAGTGCTAAGTGTCAACATGAAACATGTTCTAACCTTAGGCTTTTGAATTAAGGATGCTAAACCTGTGGTCCATCTTGGCTGTGAAGCTTGTGCTCTGTGAGGACTCCTTCTGTTTGTTCTCAGACACAAGGACACCTCATTCGCTGTCATTTGCAGAATTTTTCTAGAAGTCTACCTCAGAGTTACAGTAAGAGACATTTAACATTTATGTTTGCCAGGCCCTGGGAGTGTACAAAACACTGGCTTCAGAGTGCATACCTCACTGCTGAGGCAGGCAGAGATGAAAGAAAGGGGGCTTCCTTGTTGTTAAGTAGATCATGTTGTCTGTAAACAAAGATAATTTGACTTCTTTTTGCCTATTTTTCCCCTTTTATTTCTATATCTTGTCTTATAGTTCTAGCTAAGCCTTTGGGCACTATATTGAATAAGAGTGGATGTGAGTGTGTATGTGTGTGTGTGTGTGTGTGTGTGAGTGAGTATGTGTGTGAGTGTGTGTGTGGGTGAGAGTGTGTATGTGTGTATGTGTGTGAGTGTGTGTGGGTGGGTGGGTGAGAGTGTGTATGTGTGTATGTGTGTGAGTGTGAGTGAGTGAGTGAGTGAGTGAGTGATATGAAACTAGACAGAGGATCATGAATGAGGAAAAAGAGATCTTAAAGGAAGGGAAGAAAAAGGGAGGATGATAGAATTCACGTGACATTAAAGCAAAAGGTGATCTATGAGAGTGAGAAAGGGGACCTGTAAGGTGGGAGCAGAGGTAGAAGGAAGGCCAGTGAAGGAGAGGAGAAAATAAACTGTGTGTGAATATGAAACCTGTTACTATGTATTTGAGCTTAGAAAGAAAAGGAAAGAGACAGGCGCCCAGACAGGTGCCCGGGAAGGATAAAGTGAGTATCTAGGAAAGACTGGCCCTAAGTGTTGCAGAGCCAGTGGCTCTGGCTCGGGGGAGAGGGCAGCCTATGTCAAGCACTGGTGAGTGATGTGGCTGGTTCATATACAGAGTGCAACCTAAGCTGCCCGTCAACCTTTAGTTGCCCAGGTGGACTGTAATGGCCAACCGGGAGTAAGGACTGTAACTACACCTTTGTGAAATGAATGTGGTCCTCAGATTGACCCAGCGGTTGTTTAAACTATAGCCTTATCCCACACTTAGGGAACTAGAGTTTGCATTTTTTATAAGTGTTCATCACTGTGCACATGGAAGTTTGAGAAGCATTGTTTTAGAGAGATGAGAAATAGGGTGGAGAGGGCCAGATAACCTAATCAGATTTCCTAGCATTTGTGCTGGCTGAACAAGGGTTACAGACATGGACTGATAATGTTTTCCTTTCAAACCACTGGGCTGCTTCTCCTTGCTGCCATCAGGAGGCTACTCAGTTTGAGTGTGTTGGTGTATACCTAAAATCCCAGTACTTGGGAGCTGAAGCAAGCAAATCACGAGTTACAGACCAGACTGGGCTACAGAGTAAGACCTTGTTTCAAAAAGCAAAACAAAAACTTTGCTAAGGTTATCTTGATAGGCTTGACAAATGCTACTCTGTTCTGTGTGGGTGGCTCAAGGGAGAAGCTGGCACGCACCAATCAGAAACTTGGGTTTGTACTGAGGATCCCTGAATAGTTTTATTATTATTATTATTTTATTGAAAAAAATTTCCGCCTCCTCCCAGCCTCCCATTTCCCTCCCCCTCCTCCCGCCCCTCCCCCCACTCCTCTCCCCCTCCCTCTCCAGTCCAAAGAGCAGTCAGGGTTCCTGCCCCGTGGAAAATCCAAGGTCCTCCCTGCTCCATCCAAGTCTAGGAAGGTGAACATCCAAACTGGCTAAGCTCCCACAAAGCCAGAACATGAAGTAGGATCAAAACCCAGTGCCATTGTCCTTGGCTTCTCAGCAGCCCTCATTGTCCACCATGTTCAGAGAGTCCGGTTTTATCCCTTGCTTTTTCAGTCACAGACCAGCTGGCCTTGGTGAGCTCCCAATAGATCAGCCCCACTGTCTCAGTGGGTGGGTGCACCCCTCGTGGTCATGTTCTCCCTTCCTTGCTCATGTTCTCCCTCCTTCTGCTCCTCATTGGGATCTTGGGAGCTCAGTCTGGTGCTCCAGTGTGGGTCTCTGTCTCTATCTCCATCCATCACCAGATGAAGGTTCTATGGTGATATGCAAGATATTCATCAGTATGGCTGTAGGATAGGGTCATTTCAGGTTCCCTATCCTCAGCTGCCCAAGGAACTAACTGGGGACATCGCCCGGGGCACCTGGGAGCCACTCTAGGTTCAAGACTCTTGCCAACCCTTAACTAAGATATGTGCTTCCCTGCTCCCCTGTCCAACCCTCCTATATCCCAATCATCCCTGAATAGTTTTAATAGAGAGATGTGTGTGAGGGCTACCAAGAGGGTTCACTACATACAAGCACTTGCTGCTAGTGCTGATGGCCCGGCATTGTGGAAGAGGGGAAATGTTTGTGATCCAAGGTGAGATTGCTCTCCATGTGGGAGACACACAAGGGGAAAGTACCGACAGTAGACAAGTGAGGGAGGAAGGCCCAAACTGCGGGAGTGAGATCAATGGTAGAGCGGTCACCTGATATGTACGAGGTCCCAGGTTCAATTCCCAGTGGCCCCTCCGAAAAAGCAAAAAAACAAAACAACACAAAACTAAATAGCACTTCAGCACATTTTCCCAAATCTTTAAGACAAATCTAAGAATGAATGGGGGTAGATTCCTTGTCTCTGCCCCTTTTTGTGTCCCTTCATGTGACATTTTGTGTTGTTTTGTTTTATCTTTGGTTGGCATTTTATACTAGTGGAGAAAGTTTCTAATGATTAAAACCTCCTTGGTATAAGTAAGGCCATAAACATTCAGCTCCCATTTGCATGGTTCGTGGTGGGTGGGAGCATCTGACTTGAGGGCTATTGGTGATTTCAAAGGAGAAAGGAAAACAAAGCCTGTCATCATTTGGTGATGGGGAGAGGAAGAAGTTGAGGACTGGGAGAGGTCGAAAGCCCAAGTGTGAAAGGCGTGCTGCTTGGGGTACTTGTCACATTCCAGCAGGGGCAGCATTCTCCGGGAAACCCATACGTTTCACAAGATTATTTTGTGTGGGAAAAAATGGTGAAACTGTTAGTACGCTAAATTTTTCTTCAATGTGGAGATAATGAAATTGTACCTTTTTCTCATGAATCTCCTGTCACCCCTGTTTACAGCACATAAGCTCTCCATCTTACTCTTTCTTTTGCTTTACTTCCTAAATTTTTCTTTAATAATTCAACAAGCATTTTAAAAGTTAGCCTTATATTTAAACAGTGATGTGGTTTCTCCTTATTTTTAGTAATTTGAGAGGTTTTTTTTTTCTTATTTAGAATTGTATCCTCTCTCCCTAAACAGTTGGTGATAATTGCACCATTTCTTATTTTTCTTTCTCTGCCCAAGGCCTTTACCTTTTGGTAAATATGTGCAAATTACGTAAAAATAATACTGACAGTCTTGGGAAACTTGTTACTTTGTGAGATAGAGTTCTTGGGGAGTTTAGAGTTGAATGTAACCAATTTAAAGAATCTGCCATATGCTTTTCAGATTTTCTAAATTTGTTGATGCTTTTAATAAAAAAATAGAAAGAAAAAATAGAGACTAAGAACTAAAGAATCTTCAAGAACTCAGTAAAGATGCAGTGTGCATATTCTCAAACCACACGCTCCATCTAGACTCGATACCACACTGGTACTTCTGTGTTAGGTCAAACTACACGCTCCATCTAGACTCGATACCACACAGGTGCTTCTGTGTTAGGTCAAACTACACGCTCCATCTAGACTCGATACCACACAGGTGCTTCTGTGTTAGGTCAAACTACACGCTCCATCTAGACTCGATACCACACAGGTGCTTCTGTGTTAGGTCAAACTACATGCTCCATCTAGACTTGATACCACACAGGTGTTTCTGTGTTAGGTCAAACTACATGCTCCATCTAGACTCAATACCACATAGGTGCTTCTGTGTTAGGTGCATGTTGGGATGTTTTTTGTGCTTTCAACCATTCACTTCAAAACAGGTTTTTATGAGTTTTTAAAAAATGGAATCTTAAGAAGATTCCCTTGTTGCTTTTTCATATCTTACCATTTAGTTCTCAGTCTGTATGCCGAGCCGTTTCTCATATGAAGTAACTGTAGCTCCTGTTGGTTCCATAATGACTGATATGTCACCAGTCATCTGGACATAACCCCTGATATGCTTAAACTGTTAGGTTGTACTTTATGGACAGTATATTCTTCTTAACTTCTATAACAATTTTATCTAATTTCAATCGTAACATCCTAATTCCATGTCTTTTCTTACAACTAAAAAACCTACTATTAGCTAAAACTTGAAGTACGGGTTTGGAAACTTGAGGCACAGAATTGTCAGTGACCTCAGGGTTTGGGGGAGGGGCAGAAATTGCTTAAATTATAGTCTGTTATGATATTACATGTCCAGGGAAAGAAGTGCTTATTTCATATCCAAAACAAGCCAGCGCCTGTGGAGGAGGAAAGTGCCTTCCCGAGAGCACTCTCTCCAAGAATCCCTTAATGGACCAATCAGTAGTTTATACTGTTAAAGAATTTTTTATGGTATAATAATGAGCATTTATAACAGGGCAAAAACAAGCCATTTCCTAACATTAGCCTCTCTGCCTACGGAGGTCATAAAAATTGTTAGCCTCCTTGAGGCTGCCTTCTGTTGTGCAATGCTAATAGGAAATGGATCATTGCGGTTTATGGGGTACTTAGCCATTTTGGTCCATGATAAATGGCTGACTTCAAGTGACATTCCTTCCCTGATTCCCACTATTCATCACCTGAAAGAATGGAAAACCCAAACATGAAGTTGATTTTGAAGTTGTCAAGAGTTTCACTGTAGTGTAAATCCATCATAAGTCAATGTTTTAATTGATTTAGGAAGAAATAGTATGAATGAAAACACTCGTAAATGTTTTATGTTCCTTTTTTCTTTTGTTCAAAAGCCAGTTTTGTGGCTCTAGTGTTAGCCTGCTCTGACTTCTGTTGCCTCTCCTTACCCCTCCCCCTCTGCAAACACTCTCTGGTTTGAAGACTCCCTAGATTTTATCTCTGCAGATGCTTTGAAGTAACTGCTCTTCTGCTCCATGAAGTCAGTGCCATAAGCCCAAGACTGAAAAAAAATTCAGCTCATATGTGTCAGTAAGTGTGCAGAAACTTCTTTCTTTGCTCATATTCTTATGATCCAACTTTTCCATCAAAAGAAAAAAAACAGTGCTATTTTTTTAAACACTTCAGTCTAACCAGGACACTTGCATATGGAAATGAAACTCACTGTTAGAATAAGATCGCAGTATCATGGCTCCTGGGCTTAGAAAATAGCTCCCCAGATTATTTCCAAGCTCTCCAGTGCTTTGAGCATTGCCCAAGAAGGATTCATGCCCAATAGATGCCTAGAGGAAGGTTGAGTCTCTGCAGGGTTGTCTTGGTATTGGCATGTTTATCTCTGAATTCAGTGGCATGGTGCTCTCGTGTAACCGGCGTCTGGACAGCTGGGTATCTGCTATTGTAAAATGAAGATGTGACTGTTCCTGCAGATTATCTTGGAACCGTTTCGTATAACTGAGATAATTTGACATGCACTTTGTTGGTTCTTTAAGAAATTCGGGATTGCCTTATCTGTGTGCATTTTGGGATGATTCTGTCAGCTGATGATTTTGTTTGCTCTGTAGAACACAGAGGGACTATTTCTGCCTTTAGTTCAGGTGCTGCTGTGCTTTAAGAAAAGTGTTTGTCTCTGGGAGTGTTTTGTAAGAGTGTTTGGCAGAATCCATGTATCCATCGCTCATGGGCTTTAGGCTAACACTGAAAGCACGGGGAGGGAGAGGGAAGTGAGTCTTGCCATACTCTAAAACCGCCAACACTAGCAAAATTTAGAAATATACCTAAAAGTATTAGAAATTAAATATTAATTAGGTTTTTATTTGATCATTTTTCCTATAAAATTGTAGAAATAGCTCACGAACATATTTGGTGACATGTTCTTAGACTACACACTTATGATTGTGATAGCTGAATAGAACGGCTCCATTTTTTTCCTTCATTTTCATGGAATGAGAATCATTAATCTGGACTTATTCAGTTTAGTTAAAGTAAATTGCTAGCCCTTTAAAATAAGCAGTCCTAATATTTTAGTTCATCCAGAGTGTCGAAGCACCTCTGTAGTTTAATTTTTAGCCGTTTTGCATGGCGTTGATGACATTGAGTCTGAGGTTAGCAAGAGACGCTGAGGACACTAAAGGAGAAAAATGGCAAGCAGAGGGGCTGAGTATAGGTAGCCCTTGCATTTGACAGAAGTCCCCATTCCTTAATTCTGGTATTGTTGGGTGAACACTGGTTGTTTTTACTTCTTTCTTTTCTTTTTTCTTCTCTTTTCCTCCTCATAATTGGTATCTATATTAAAATTAAGGGGGAAAAAAACTAAGTTCCAATGTGTGTAGGTTTTTATGAGTAATGTGTATGTATATGTGTGTGTGTGGGGGGGGTGTTCAAAGACAGGAGAAAGCAGACATCACAACCCAAAGACTATATTAAGAATGAATACATATTAAATAGTGGTACTTTTTTTTTTAAGGTGGCGGGGCATCTGTGTGCAGAGGTTTCTCGTGAGTGCTTTTGAGTAACATGGCCAAAGCTTTGGATGCAGTGAGTTCTTCAAGCCCAAGCCTTCTCTTGGACATATTTAATGCGAAATATGCCATGCTTTTGTGCTGTATGCTTGCCCTCTCCTTTCCACATAACCTTCGCCAAATAATCAATTATTGTTTAGTAAAGTCATGAAAGCAGAACGTTCCAAAGGATAAATTATTGTTCTTTGGAAGTCATTTTAAATTTTAAGAGTGACTGGAAATGAAATTTTGGAAGGGGAAATAAACTTTTAACAATCATAGTGTGCTGGAACTTTTACACATGGGTTGTGACCCCTTTGACAAACCTATATCTCCAAAAATATTTACATTATGATTTATAAAAGTAGCAGAATTGCAAGGAAATAATTGTATGGTTGTGGGTCACCACAACATGAGGAACTGTATTAGGAAGGTTGAGAGCCGCTGCTCTGGTTGGTTTTGAAGTTCTCACTGAAGAGTCAGCTCACTGTTAGTGATTTTTTTCCCTCCACTTACTGAGTCAAAGGTGTGATGTTAGTTTTACTCTGTAGGTTGTTATTTTGCTTCTTTGCACTTCAAAAAGATCTAAGGTCACTCTCTGATTATGACTTTGCCACTTCCTGTCCTATTGTCCTTACAAAAGTTTTTTTGTGTGTGTGTGTGTTTAAACTTCTATGTAAAAAGATCAACCCAAGTGAAAATTCTCTAGAACAAGAAGCAAGTGTTTGTTTCATTATATAATTTATAAGTTCCTCTTACAGAATCAAAATGCCTTCTGCTTTCCTTTTGTGGTGGATTGTATAGCTGAATAAATGAAGCAGTCCAATAGAAGCCAAGCCCATGTTGAGAAGCCACCAAGTCTAAACTGTTCATATTTCTTGAGTCTTTTGACCCACAATCAGAACAAATAAATCAGCCTTGTGTGTTATTGCTGCCTCTATTGTATTGCCTGTGTTTTCATGTGGCAGTGTTGAGAAACCTACCTGCATTTGCCCTTCTTCTTTCTAGACTCCTCTGTGAGCAACTCTTGTGTGCAGGCTTGAACGAGCAAGCCTCTAGGTCTAGTTCTAGGTCTCAAGAGAACTGAGTTCACCTCCTTTCCAGTCCGCATTTGCTTAGCTCATATTATTTTCTTTTACTGATCATTTTCCGATGCAAGTAATTATATATCATACAAATTTTTGATGGAAAAATAGTTGGACTAAGTTGTAAGGTTATCAAGGAAAAAAATGTATTTCCAGGAGGTTTTTTTTTGTTGTTGTTGTTTGGTTGTTTTTTTTTTTTTTTTTTTTTTTTTGAGCATCACTAATTCACAGTGTCCCACAGGATTTTTGTTTGGTTGGTTTTGCACTTCAGTGTGAGAAGCAAAAGCCTAAAAAGTAAATTTAAAATCATAGGCTATATCTCTCTTGAGCATATTTTTCTAGCAATACTTTTTCCATTTGTATTATTTTTAAAGCATATCTAACCTTTCCCTAAAACTCCAGATCTATATGTATAAGTTTATACCTCCTTTGAGGTGCTAGTGGGTACCTCACATATACTCAGTACCAAATATAATTTTTGGTTGTTTTCCTTCATTTCTCCCCTCCCCTCCCCTCCCCCATTAGGTGCTGACAATGCCCCTGTGGCCACTTCGGGGGGGGGGGGGGGGCGGATTTCTGTCTTCCCTCCCCTACACATTTTACCCATTCAGTCAGCTAGTGGAGGACTGCAGAGTGACTCCCAGTCTTCTCATATCTATTTCCTACCACCTCCCCATAGGCTTCTCTGCCACAGGCTTCTCTCCACGCAGAGATAGAGGGATGCTTTTAAAGCAAAAGTCAGGGCTCTAGCTCCAAGCCCTAAGGCAACTTCTCACCACTCTTGAAATAAAATGTAAATTCCTTGGTCTACATAGCCCTGCAAAGGCTGGTGTCTGGGTAGCTCTCCTGTCCTGTTTCCTGTTACTTTCCTCTCATTGACTGGTCATTTTATTCCTTAAACATTCCCAACTCAGCCCCACCTCAGGGCTTTTGTCTTAGCTGGTTTTTGTCTTGAAATTGACCTTTCCTATATTTTCACTGTTTTCTTTGTCTAAAATGTCAACTCTGGTGAGAGAGACTTCACCAAAACATCTTGTCTGTGTTATGCCCTTCCCTGCCATGCTTATCTTCATCCTAGCAGTTTTAGGGATTTTTATTTCTAAGAAGGCCATTGCCTGAAGTTCTTATTTAGTTATTTCCTTATTGTGGTTCACCATCCTGGGAGGACAGGAACATCTCTATCCTTTTCCACTGAGATATTCCTTATGTTTGAATATATGTGTGTACAGCAGGCACTGAGCTATATGTTTATGTGTGTATTTAAATATGGCAGACTCTGAAGTATGAATTTATGACTTAATTGGGGAACAAGGCTATTTAGTCCCATGAGTTTAAACTGCTGAGTCAGAAAAGAATAGTCTAGAATATATATTAAAGGTTTTTCAAGGCTGAATTTCTCTGTGTAGTTCTGGCTGTCCTGGAACTCACTTTGTATACTAGACTGACCTCAAACTCACAAAGAGCCACTTGCCCCTGCCTCCCATGTGCCAGGATTAAAGCCACCATACCCAGTTTAGATATATTTTAGTGATTTTAATCCTGCCAAATCTTCATGACAGTTAGGTGGTCCACAGATGAGGTGATAGACCTATCTCTTTGGGTTATTTTGTTAATTCACAGCAAGGAAAAAATATCAGTTCTGTTCAGTTGGTATTTTTGTCCTGCAGATAGGCACATATAAAGTGGTCATTAGTTATGCATATCATTTAATTGCAACTTGATGAGAATTTAATTGCAACTTGATGTGAATTGTGCTTGAACCACGGGACAATGTGTGCTCCTTGCAGATAAATATGACATCAATAGCAAGCAATCATTAGTATGAGAGAACCTGCTCCGAACAAGCAGGAGCCATGCACATACCACTCTCTCAAGAAAGCAAGCATTACGTTGCAGGATTTGTGTGACAAACAGGAAAATGACTCTCTGTGAAGTTTCTGAATATATAATGATTTTCTAAAAATGATTATGTACATAATGAAAACTTAGTGATTTATTTTGTAACTGTCTTTGTGAGTTGATTTAATAAATTGGGTGTATCTGATGATTCAGCCATGAAGGAAGAGAAAGCACACTGTCTTTCTTCCTCTTGTTATAATTTGCTAATAAATGTCAGTAATTTAGAGCCCCGAGACCCACCTCAATTTAGACAACAATGATTTTTGTCTCACTTATGTCTGAGATCACTCCAGAATCCCTACATTCTTCTTTGTGGTATTCCTTTATATTATTTTCTGTCATTTAATAAATAATGTTTTCCATCATGCTTTTAAGAACTATAGCAACCCTCAAAGTTGACTTTTCCCACTAGCATTTTTCTTGGATTTCTTCTTCACCAGACTCTTGTGTGCTCTGTACGGTAGTAACTTTATCTTAAGAGTTTTGAGCACCTCCCAAGTTTACTGGCAAATTCCCAAAGCTGGGTTGTTTCGTAGTCTCACACATTAAAAGCTTTGGTTATATGTGGCCATCACCATTATTCCTTTGCTCAGATCCCCTGATGAGAACTAGTCAGAGTTGGTGTATTTATGACTGGCTAATTTAGGTCTGACAGAATTAAAGTTCCTTGTTTGTTATATGAACTTAACTCTCTTCTTAATTTTTAGGGGATACGTTTGTCCTGGATGAAATCTTGTTTTTAAATCAGAATGGTTTTAAAATTCTCAGGCAGAATGAGAGGATAGAGTGATTCTTTTTTGCTACATTGCATGTCAGTTGGTCATCAGCTGGCATTTTGGAGACTTCCAGATATCAGTGCAAAGGGAGAGTGATGACCTAGTTGTAAGGGGAGCTCCCTTTGCCCCTGGCTTTCTCCCTGGGAGGCCACCATAAGGAATTAAGCCTGGGCTCTCAGCCTGACTTCTTCCTGCCTATAGCAGAGTCTCAGCAGGGTCTCCAAGAAGAGATGGGTAAAGGCTGGCTAATTATTCTCCTGGCTCCTCCTTGTGGGGTTGCCTTGGGCTGTTGGTGCCTTCGACCTAAGGTCATGGTTCTTCTCCATTAGACTTTCTCCTTTGGGTTCCTTCCTCTCATCTTTTCTCCCAGGAATGGCAACAGTTACGCTGTCACCAGTGCCAAATTAGGGCAGAATCTCTCACAGTTCCCTGCACTGCAAACAGTCACTTGCAGAGAAATCTTCATAGATTATCTTGATTTGAATGTGTTGTCAGTTTTTTGTTGCTTCTGTTTATTGTTTTTTGAATTTTTGATAGTGTCAATGATCTTTTCCCTAAGTACCTCTTATATACATATTTACCTTGATAGGGTCTGTGTGGTACACACAAAATGTAAAAAAAAAAAAAAAAAAAAAAAAAAAAATGGGGCCTAGAAGGCCCCATTGCTTTCTAGGGTTCTACTCTGTGAGATGTACAGAATCTTCTGCCTTATTAAGTATTCAAGTGGCATTTATTTATTGAGTAGCTGCTATAGCCCAGACCTAGTATGCCATCTAAGGTAGGTCGTTGTATATCCTTAGTTGTCTGTTTACAGGACACTCTGAGTTCTTGTCTGACTGTCAGTCACAACCCTGGGCCCAACAGAGATGAAGCCTTTTCATATCACCTCAGCCTCACTCATTTGTGGGATTAAACAAGAAAAAAGACGTATCATTGCCAACATCATCAAGGTCCCATGTTGAGCTGATTTCTGCCACATTGAGGGCTTGGGCCTTGCCTTAATGCTCTTTAAAATCTTAGCACCCCATAGCACATTGCTAGATAGGCAAGGCCTTTCACCCATGTCTCAGTTGAGGTGGTTGGATGACATCACTAGTCACAAATATGTGTACACCCAGTTCCCAAACCTCTGTCACTGTTCTTCATGGCCCGGAACTGAAGAAACACACACCAATCTGGTTTCTGTGTCTCTCCAGCCTACAGTGCTGTAGACCCCACTACTCCTCAGTCATTGCTAATACTGCTTGATAAGAAAGCAGAAGACCACGAAGTCATGCCTTGTGCCTGTTGTCTGGACTAGTTCATCCATTGTGTGCCATCTAGTCCCAGCCTTCTCAGTTCTCCCTTAGTCCCCACACCCATTTCTTCTATATGGTGACCCCTGTAGTTCTCAAGCATAACCATTTCCTGCACTCACAACAGGATGTCTTTTGTGCCTTGATCTCATTGGATGGAAATCTTGTAGAGTATCAAGAAAACCTTTTAGGCAGATGGGAGATTTTAGTTGAGCACAAATTTTCTCTTTATTTTAGGATCAAGAAAAAAAAACCAGCCAACCAACCATACATACAAATAAACAAAAAGACATATCCAATGAGTATATTTAAGAAGAAACATCCTAAAATTTGGGCAGTTGTCTTTTGGAAGTTTTTTCGCTGTAGGGCTCTTGACCACATTTTTGGAGAAGCTACTTTGTGTAGTTGAATTGTACCTGCTACAAACTTGGGCCATATGAAGATTTGCTTGTTTGTTTTTGCCTTGCTCTGGATGCTCAAGAGAGTCTCCGTGGGTGAAGAAAGGTGCGGCACTCTTGGTATTGTATTGAGGACTAGGTGTGCATGAAGGATCCTGTCCAGTCAAGTCAATCTTCTTTAGCGTCAGGAAGTGATGTTGGTATGGGCAGCTCTGAACTTTCTACTGTGCATGGGAGACATTGTCAATCTGTATTGCAGTAAAAATTCTCTGTTACATTTGCAGGGATGGAGTGGGGACACTGCTCATCAAAATTATTTTAGGTTATTCTATAGGCCATGGGGGCAGAAGAAGAAAATTCATTGCTTTTTTACCTCATGACTCAGACCTGGCCTCTTTTATTTACTCGGTCCCCTGCACCTTGTTACAGATTGTGGCTGTGTCTGAAGGGGTTTTTGGTTGTCACACTGAGGGACACCACTGGTATGTGGTGGGTAGAAGGCAGGGGCACACATACATATTCTCTAATACACAGGCTAATGTCTCACTGTGAAGACATAGTTAGCACTGAAATGCCAATAGTTCTAAGCTTCACTAACCCAAATCTATACCTTACTTTGTTCAATAGAACTTTCTGTGTTCTAGCCTGGTCTACATACTGAGTTCCAGAATAGCCAAGGCTGTATAGAGAGAACCTGTCTCAAAACAACAAAAAACCCAAAAGAACTTTCTGTGTTGATGGAAATGTCCTATATTGACATGATTATATGTGGCTTTAAGTACTTGAAATAAGGCTGGATGTCTAAGGAACTGAATTTTTAATTTAAGCTCAAAATGAACAGGGATGGGAGTTCTAGGAAGCCATTAGACAATGCAAATCTAGCTATGGTACCCTGCCTAAGCACCTTGGTTCATAAATAATGGATAGAAAAGATTGGCACCTGAGAGAAAGGGGGATTGAAGAAGGAATTTCAAGGAAGCTGGAAGGGATGTGTGTTTTCAAAAACCTGAGAGACGGAAAGCAGTGTGTTTTTAAAACTGTTTTCTTAGAGAGTCTGTGGGTTGGTAATTCAAAACATGCAGACGACATTAACACTGTCTCTGTCTATGATGTCTGGCTTTCAGCCTGAAGACAAATGCTGAAAGATAGAACTACCTACCTAGAATACTCCTGCAGCAATGAGCTAATCACCTCAACATGTGGCTCTGGCTTTCTCATCTCACTGTGTGGAGGCTTACGGATACTTTAAGTTTTAAAGGAACAAGACTTTCAGTCATGTACCCAGTGCCAAAGTGGAAGCCAGATGGCCTTTGGGATCCAGCCTTCAAAGCCAGAGTCTGTCATGCTTGCAGCCACAGTTTTACCCAAAATAAAGGTGATAATACATAGGCATTATCTCTTGCCAAACCAGAAAAAAATACCAAGGAATCTGAAGCTATATTTTAAAGACATTACCAATTTATCTGATCTTTTAAAAATTATATGCATTTATAATGTGCAGCATGTTAAGTTAAATTACGTGTTCATTATAAGGTAGCTAACGAGCTAATCTATTACCTCGTGTATTTTATACTGAGAACACTATTGTCTTTGCAACTTCCAAGACCACATTACTATTAACTACAGCAATTATACAGTAGATTTCTTCATCTCATTTCTCCTGTCACCTTCATATTCTGTGTTCATTGATTATCTGCCCTAACGCCTGCTCACACTCCTGGCACAGAGTAGGAGATACCTCGACTGATCCACTTCCCTCATCCCTTCTTATTCCTTCTCAGTGGCCCTACATTTAATTTTTTCCTCCTGTTGTTATTCAGCCATCTTTGTTAACCCATTCTGCTTTCCACAAATAAGACTTATTTTAAGTCAAGCAAATGGCATGTAGCAACCGTGCCGAAACTCTGTGAGACGATCGCTCGGTGTCTGTGCTCTTTTTGTCTAGCAAGAGAGACTCTTGACCTCTTTATCTCTTTACCATCCCTATAGAAACTGCCTACACTATATTCCAGCTTTCTTGTGGACCAGAGTCTATGCCTTCTTCCTATCCTGAGGTCAATTTTCTCTGTTGGGAGCAGCCCTGTACCTCACAGGGGCAGAGCAAATAACCAGTAGCCCACAACAGTATGCAAAAGGCTACCTAAGAGTACTGTAAAGTGCTAACCTGCCAGCAGATGGCATTAGGAGTTATAGGGGCATGAAAAGTTATTATAAATCATTGAGCATCTGAGCTCCTGGATATCCCTTACCAGAAGAATAAGAAGTCAGGAGGCTGGAAGTGTACAGGAGAGACACATGTGCTTAGCTAACGATGGACAGGGAAGACCAGTGCTTTTGTTTAGTCACAGAGAAATCAAGAAGTAAAATGTTAAAAACCACATGATCAGTCCATTCCAGGTGATAAGAACAACTGTAGCATCATTCACTTGGGCAGAAGTCACTGGCTGAGTAGCTTTTGCTTCAGAAGTCAGGGGGTTATGTCCAGGGCACATTGACAAGACAGTCTGTGGAAATGTTATTATAGGTGTGTTTAGAATATACTCAATATACCCTCTAGAGTCCAAGAGAGAGGCTGAAGCTACAGAAACAAACAAACAAAAGAAACATTGAAGGATATGGAGTTGTGTAAGACCTCCTATTGAGAGGACATTAGAAGATCCTTAAATTTAAGAACGTCGATCCAATAACCTCTGACTGGTTACTAGTTACTTATACCTGCTCCAGAGACTTGTTAATTGTAGATTTAGGGTGATGTGCTTATTCTAGGAATAGTCATTGTTAATAATCACCCCCAGGTAATTCTGATCTACTTTGAGAAGAAGCATATTTTAGCAGAGAAAAGTCTCAGAGATGCAAGGAAAATGATTGGTACTCTAACAGGTTAGAGGAAATGGGAGGATTGAAGAATAAGGATTAGATGTGCAGCCAGGTCTAGGATAGACAGACTTAGGGGCTGTAGAGCTGGAGTGCAAGCCTGTGAGTAGAGTAACAAGAATGTAGCAACCAACACTTAAAAGTGAACAGCAGATGTGGGGCCCTGGGAACTAGTTACACTCCTAAAAATTATGGAAGACCGGAAAGAATTTTAAAGTGAGTTATATCCAGTGTTGTGCTGTTAATTATTCAAACTAAAAGCCCCAGGGCTGGGAGAGATGGCTCCGTAGTTAAGAACACTTATTGTTCTCCCGGGGGGGGGGGGGGTGTCAGGGTTCAATTTCCAGCACCCACATGGTAGCACACAGCTCTCTGTGACTCCAGTTCCAGAGGGTTCAGTGCCCTCTTCTGACATCCATGGACATGGTGCACAGACAAACACCTACACACCTAAATAGGAAGAAAGGTTTAGTTTGGTTTGGTTTGGTTTGAAGTCGGGCAGTAGTGGCACATGTCTTTAATCCCAGCACTCAGGAGCAGAAGCAGGCAGATCTCTGAGTTTGAGGTCAGCCTGGTCTACAGAGTGAGTTCCAGGACAGTCAGAGCTACACAGAAAAACCCTGTCTCAAAACAAACAAAAAAAACACTTTTTTTAAAAGGCACTATTTGTGATACATCCTGATTTTCTTGATGTAAACCCCACCGCAGACTATTTTGAGCTACGAATAGCTTTCTTGCAAACTGGAATAAGCTGGCTCTGACACACCACTGGATAACTACCGGCATTTACCATATGATATTGAAAATTAAAACTTAGAATATTTATTTAACTTAAAATACCATAATTCTTCATATGGTGACAGAAATGGCACATTTTTATGAAAAACTTCTATTTTTGCAAATCCCTTTAAGTATGTGGCACAAGAGAAAACAACTGTATTCTCACAGTTGCTCCTGCCACTTAAGCCCCAAACGCCACTGTTTATACTCATGAGAGAACGGCCACAAAAGATAAATTCCAGCTTGTCATTATTATGGAAACAACTGCATGGACCTCAGAAACTCTCTATGGATCTTGAGACCACGCTG
This sequence comes from Microtus oregoni, assembly GCF_018167655.1. NCBI lineage: Eukaryota > Metazoa > Chordata > Mammalia > Rodentia > Cricetidae > Microtus > Microtus oregoni. Next base: position 3,154,301 of record NW_024544720.1, read on the forward strand.
TGAAAATTGCTGTTTTACAGAGCAATGGGCCACATTTTATCAATCTCATATTCTGTAAGAATTTGAGTCACCATCCCTCTTATTGTTTTGATATTACTCATACTGCAAAAACAATGTGAAAAATAAACAAAATCTCAGGGTTGAAATAAAGATGAATAGAATCACATCATTTTTCTTGTGTCCCAAATGTTGCTTTTCACAACCCACAGCTCCTCAGAGACCACTCACTGCAGAGGACGAAGCTGAGCAGAAAACTCGGGTTTAGTGTCTGACTTCCGAAAGCAATATCTATAAAACTAAAGTAGAAGCCATGTAATTGGGAGTGATGGAGGCTGAGAAAGCTGAGATAAGCCACTTGACCACTGGTGAAGGATGCAAGAACCAGAAAAGCGGAAGAAAGAACATTTGAATCAAACCATACTAAAAAGAAGCCCATTATCCGGAAAGATTGTAAGAGCCAGAGGGGCAGCATATCCAATGGGAGACTTCCAGATATAACGGAAGCTGTACCCATGAAATCTCAGCAATGTGGCTGATTAAACGAGACCTGAACAGTAACAGCACCAGTGGGCATCCCATTGTGATGAAGGATCGCATGGTGCTCTAGCCCTGGGAGAAAAGCTGCTCTTCCTCGGAGGTGCACATCCTATATAATTTTCCAATCATGAGTGGTCAGACTAAAAAATATACATGCAAGTAACAGTAAACAGACTCAACAGGTTGAATGTATATATTCATTCTCTCTCACACATGTAACAATAATAAAGAATAGGAAGCCATGAGTTTGAAAGAGAGCGGGAGGGAGAGGTTGGGAGGGATTAAGGGAGATGAGGGAGGGGGAAATGGTGGAATTCTATTTTAAATAAGTAATAAGCTGGGAGGCAGATGAGTTCAAAGTCAGTCAGTCTGGTCTATATAGCAAGTTCCAGGACAGCCAAGCCTATATAAACAAACAAACAAGCAAACTCATTGTCAGAGAAGACACTATCTTTGACTTCTCTTCCAAGATCAAAATAAGCAAAGCAATAAAGTCCTTGGCAGATACTTTGGAGAGTGTTTCTATAACAGGCATTATAAGTAGTTAATAGCTGCATGAGGACTTTATTACCCTAAGTAGGTCAGAGCAAGTCATTCTTCCGCTGGCTTTGTATTGGCATGAGCAGGTAGAACTGACTTCTCCTTTTGCAGATATGTACACTTCTTTTACAAATGAACATATTTCCATAAGAAACATCAGAGATAATCCTTAAAAAATCAACAAGCTGTGGCCAGGATGACACCCATCCAGATGCCTGATCAATATATTTTCCCTCTTTCTGGCATACATACTTCTCAACATGGGAACTTTGTGTTCTGAAGGTATTGTACTGTCCTTGCTTCTAGCTGATTCCCAACAGGGGCTTGGTTATCACAGGTTAGGTGTCAAGCCTTTGGCAGTATATTCATTTTTGTCCATCAGTCTCAGTGGCAGGGAAAATTTCAAAAGCCTCAAATCTACTTCTAAAAAACAAAATATCATTAGCAATAGAATTTTAATAATGATGAAACAAAAATAAGAACCAAATTAAAGCAAAAGAGTCACAGCGTACCCCACCTATTCTGAAAAACCCACTTGAGGTACTTTAGCATGTGTCCTATATTATGAGGAAGACAAAATGTTTTATTCAGAACTTACTAACTACCAAGAACCTGTTACGAACTAAAAACTCAGTCTGTCTCATTTAATCCTGGCCACCCAGCAAAGTAAATTATATTATGAACATTTGCCAAGGATGAGGCCCTGAGGGGTGAGAAACCTTGTACACAGCTGCCTAGACAGCAGGAGACACAGGAATGCCAATCCACAGACTTCCCTTCTTCTGACACCGCAGTATCAAATTCCCAAGCCAGCGACAATTGGAGACCTTTGGATGTTAGCTGGTTGTTTCTGATACCAACGTTGTATAATGGACTAATGATGTCAACAAGGAGCGAGAAAATATCTGTGCTATGTGCACTGTTTGTCCTTCTTGTTTTCTCAGCGAAACTCCAAAAACCAAAATAAATGTGAATTCAGAAAATATGCTTAGAATCCTCTGAAACACTGGGTCCAGTTCATGTTCTTTCTGCAAACACATGCTTATCTCTCCATCTTCATGTGGAATTAAATACCAGTGGGTTCCTCATACAGCTTCTATGGCCTTACGCCTACATTTTAATTTTGATTCCCCTTCTCAGGATTGAACACAGAGCCTTGCATACACAAAGCGTTTACACTGCCACTAAATTATACCACCAATTGATTATATTTTTAAAATAAAATAATCATTTACCAATCCCTTGTTTATCCTGGTATTAAAAAGTGAGTTATTCTTCACCTGAAAAACCAGCTACAGCGAAGCAGTATCTGCAGGAAAGGGTCTTTAAGGCCTTAGGAGTGGTGTCCTTCTTATGTGCTGGCTTGCCCTGTGTCTGTTGTCAGTGATTTGTCTTTCACCAAGGTGGTCAGGCTCCTGTGGCTCAAACTCTGAAGTTGTGCTGAAGATGCATGTGTCCTTTGCCACAGTCCTCTGTAATGCTTACCCTTTAGGTCACTCATTCTCGTTCCCGGGCTCTCATAGTCTGAGAAAACTGGGAAGATCTCTTGGCTTTATGAAAACTTAGAAACAAAAACTTTTTAAAAAGGAGTATATTCCCAAAGTCCCCCAAAAGCCCCCACAAAACTGCTCTTCCATTACCATTAGAGCTGGATGCACGTCTCCTGGACACAGAGCAGATGCTTCATAAACACCTCTTAAATAGGAAATGATGGCATTTTGATTAATGTCAGTAGAAGTTTCAGAACAGCATTATCACTCGGATTTCCTATTTCCAGTTCATGTTTGTTTGTTTGTTTGTTGCTTGCATGCTGTGCTGTGTGGCCTAAGCTGGGCTCCAGACGACTTTCAGTCGTACTCTCTTGGACAGCGGGGGCCTGTGCCTAGTTTATGGTTTCTATTTTGTGATAATTTTAGATCAGCATTTTGGCAAACATTTTCTCTAATGGGCCAAATAGAGAGAAAACTGTAAGTCAGCCATATAAGGTATCTGTTACAGTTGCTCAACTCTGCAATTGTAGCATGAAAGCAACTGTAGGCAACATGGAAACTTACAGCATACTTACAATGTTACTTGTAAAAGAAAGTCGTGGGCCAGAAAGCCTCTAGGATCATTTTTGTCTCCATCTTCCTAACTCTGGGGTTACAAGCACACAGTGCTTTTCCCATGGTTCTGGGGATCCGAACCCAGGTCCTCATGCATGTACAGCCAGCATTTTACTACCTGAACCATCTCCTGACACTCCCCTCTGATCGTAACAGTTGAAATTAAATAGACTTCATAGCAAAAGATACTTTGAAAGTCTGCTTCCTGTCCTGAAACAAGTGGCTACATGTACAAGTATTTTTATCTAGAAGGTTTGACCTTCATCACTGTTAATGTAGGGCAGTAAATCTGCTGTATAGGAAGGAGGGAGAGAAAAGCACAGTGAGAGCTCTTTTGGTTTCCTCTTGGTGTAGCTGTTCTTTTTCTTGGAGTTTGTTATAAGAAGTAGTTGGCAATGAAGGCAGTGCACAGTTGTGTACAAACATTCAACACATATTTAAAAATATTAGCAACAAGGCTCAGTAGTGTGTGAACTGAATGGTCTGTAGCTATAGCTCCGGGGGATATACCACCTTGGGACTCCGTGCGCACACACATACACATCTCTCTCTCGCTTTCTCTCTCTCAAAATGGGAATTGGGAATGCCAGTGTTTATGGAAAGTCATTGTGCTCACATGTGTAAATGACTTGGCACATGGGCCATTAATTTATTTCTGATCCCTTCTTCTCTCCCAGACTACACCTTGACTGAGAACAGAAGCAGGAGCTTCTTGTCTCTCAGGAACTCTACAATAAATGAGAACAATACACAGAAAACATATGATTATGAACTTAAGAAAATCAAGTTCAGGGAGTATGACTAAGTATTAGGGACCATTAATAATTCATTTCTTCCTACCTTTGGAAAATTTCACACATGAAGCCAATGTGTTCTGCGTGTGGGTTTAAAATAACACAGAACTATAGAATCACACCCAGCATTTCCCTGGGCCTGTGACTGAAATTCCAATCATCTCAAATGCATTTTCTAACTATATAGAAGCGTAGGCACAGAGGACATAACTCTTCAGAACTCATTTAGGACTCAGTAAAGGGTGTATTCATTTTACTATGGAGTGAGTTGCTACCTGAAGTGAACGACTGTTTAATTCAGTAAGGCAAGGATCTGTGATGAGTGAAAAACGAATCTACCCCCTTTAGCTTTTGCATTAGTTAAGGCATCAGTAAAACTGGGACACAAGCCATTTCCTTTTGTTCCAGTCTATATCTAAGTACTAGTAGAGAAAGATCTGACTCAAATTATAGAAGCCATGGAAGGTGCAATATTACATTAGAGTACTCTGAACATGCCAGCTGAAATGTCTCTCCTAGATCATTTTGTCTCTGCCAACTGGCAGTGACTCATTTTGAGGTTACTGCAGACAGTTACAGGATTAGCAGGCAGAATACAGGGCACACACCCTCCTCTGTGTACTTGCTTTTGTACTCCTGGTACGTCCTGAGCTGACTCTCTCTCTCACATTACCTGGCAGAAAAACACCTCCATGATACTCGGCTATTGTAAATGATGTAGGTGACATTTTCAGAAGTTGTTTTTATGGTACTGATAAAAACTGTCTCCGTATTCAAAGCTGAGCTGCCTCTCCTGTTACCATCACTCCTCACTATGAGTTACAGAGTGATCTTACCGTTATGTCTCAGAAATTAAATGTAAAGATTATTGAGATAGGTGCTCCCTTCCCCAGTGTGTATGTGGTATATATGGGTATAAATACATGTTACATGGATGTTGCGGCTGGCAAAGATGTCTTTCCTCAGTTGTGCTCCACCTTATTTTTTGAGATAGCATCTCTTATGAAACCAGCAAAGGGCCAGTGGAAATCTAAGCGCAGCTTGGCAAACCAAGCTTAGAGTTACTCACAGGAGAACAGCTGGAGTCTCAGGCACTTATAACATTGAAAAGCCCACACCAGCATGGGTGACAAACTGAGAAAGCAGTGTCTTTGGAGTGCCCAGTGCAACAAGCAGTAGGCAGCTGGATCACAGAGCAGTACACTCCTCAGAAATTGTTCACTGCTTGTATTAACGCAGAAAGGGTTCTCATAGTGTCATAAGACCTGTTGCTGTTTGTTGTGTGTTGTCGGCTTGGAGTGCCTTCCTCATTCCTCCAGGAGGAAATGCTTTGATGCACAAGAAACAGCTATCCAACAACTGCCACACTTACTCTGGCTATTTCATTCTTTCTATCTCCTCTTCCTTGATGTTCCCTGAGCCTTGGGGGCTCATATACAGATGTATGATTGTTTTCTTTCATTTACTGATAAGGATTGGGGCACTATTCCATAACAACAACAACGTCTTATTTTCACAGTTCAGCTAGTTAGTATTTATAGTAACTGCCACCCATTGCAAAGAGAGCATCCTTCCATGGCCATGGATGACAGCAGTGGCAATCCATAATTAAATACAAAAATATGAACAATGAGGACTACTGAGAAGTCAAGAACAGTGGCACTGGGTTTTGATCCTACTGCACGTACTGGCTTTGTGGAAGCCTAGGCTGTTTGGATGCTCACCTTACTAGACCTTGGGCAGGGAACCCTGACTGCTCTTCAGGCTGATGGGGGAGGGGGAGTGCTCTTCATCCATATTAACAGAACAACAGCCATAGTCTCCCCATTGCCCCCTCTAGTCTCCTCAGGCACAGGCTTTTGCCCCGGTTTATGGTACCAAATGTGGGTTCCCTCTTTTGGAAGGCTTCAACCCAATGGGAAAGTGGTTGATTGCTCCCATGGCAGTTGTGTCTGTGCTGTGCCTCAAGTGTTGACCATGTAACATGAAAGATGCATAACCACGCAATGGCAAACCTTCCCCAGCATCCTGCCTTCCTGCAGTATAAAAGCCAGCCAGCAGGAAGGGAACTTCCAGTTTAGCTCTAGCTTGATTTTTCCATGCCCTGCAAACAAAGAAATTAACATCCTCAGTAGCAGGGCCTCACCATCTAGTTCTTGTTCATAACCAACAGCAATAGCAATAATTATTTTAGAACACCTCATGCACTTCCCTGACCAGTCATGAGTAGGAAGTTAACCCATCCTTAGCACTGAGGTTTTCTTTCAATAACTTGTCTTCTTACTGTGTCTTTTTCCAACCAAGTCTTTAATGCTGTTCCTACCTCCTATTCTTCCATAGGCTTTTCCAGGACAGTACAAAAACTTTTGAAAGTTAGCATTATATAATAAAACCTTTTACAGAGGCTAGACAGACTGCTGAGAGTCCACTACCACCCATTACAAGCAGGTACCTTTGGTCTAAAAAACTCAGCAGCTGAAGAGCTACTAAAAGGAAAAATGAACAAGGTCTAATACAGCATGAACAAATCTCATTGTGTGTATCAGTTAAGCATTGGGTGTTGTGGTGTGGGTAGGAGTCACCATTTAGTTTGTGTATCAGTTAAGCATTGGGTGTTGTGTTGTTTTGGGTGTTGTGGTGTTGTGGGCAGGAGTCGCCATTTAGTTTCTTTAATCATCTCAACCATGCAGTTTATTTCTCTTAGGACACTACATGGCTGCTACACATCTTCCGGCCCCTGAGAAGCTTAGAGAAAAAATCCTGGTCTGGAAAACCAGCCTCTATTCTTTTTTTCTCTCTCTTTTTTTAAAAGATTTATTTATTTATTACGTATACAACATTCTGCCTTGATGTATGCCCACACGCCAGAGGAGGCCAGATCTCAGTACAGATGGTTGTGAGCCACCATGTGGTTGCTGGGACTTGAACTCAGGACCTCTGGAAGAGCAGCCAGTGCTCTTAACCTCTGAGCCATCTCTCCAGCCCCCACCAGCCTCTATTCTTAAACTCCATCACACTCTGGGGCACAGTTGTCCTCCCTAAGATAAGTTTGACCTTTGTCACCTATACTTATGTCTCCTAATATTTTTCCTCCTACCCAACTCTCTGGAGAACTGTTTTAGACTTCTCCTCCTCCTGCTGCTCCTCCTCTTTCTTCCTTATCCTTCCCTCTCTTCTCCTCCTCCTCCTCTTCTTCTTTTGGTTTTTCAAGACAGGGTTTTTCTGTGTAACAGTCCTAGCTATCTTGGAGCTCACTTTGTAGCCCAGTCTGGTCTTAAATTTATAGAGATCTGCCTGCCTCTGCCTTCCAAGTGCTGGGATTAAAGGCATGCGACACCATTCAGCCCACCACTGCCTGGCCTATTTTAGCCTTCTTAAGTGTTTTAGATAGTCATATGCACTGAATTTGGTTTCCTGTCAACTTTCTCCGTAGGGACTCTAGCTAAATGTAACACATCTGCATTCAAGTGAGTCAGACAGAACATATTCTCTCTCTCTCTCTCTCTCTCTCTCTCTCTCTCTCTCTCTCCATTCCTTTTTGCATGCTTCTTACATTCTTGATTACATGGTAGCCTCTTATAAACACTCAGCAAAGCCACAGGCCTGCTCCAAGGCCCTGAGTTGTTTTTTTAAGACTCCTGTGAACACACATATCCAGCATGGTGAGCTGGCCATCAAACACTGTCGCATGCCCTGTCCTTCCTCTGTGGCCTTCTAATCTTAGATATTCATGGGGACACTGGAAAGCAATAACCAGACCATCAAGGACTGATTTCTTCATTCTGCCTTAGAATTTCAGCCTCATTAAGGCCCCATCTTCATTCTAAATTATTGATTTTTCTTTCCTCCGTATTATAGGTCTGATCTGAGGGATATCTTTTATCACTTTTCACTTCCCATCAGTTCTAAGTTTGTATATTTCAGGAAGGGCTCATATTTATTCTTTGGAATCTCATACATGCAAACAATATATTCTGATTATATTCACCCCCTCCCCTTAACTCCTCTATCTACCCTTACCCTATCCCCTCCCAACTTCAGGACTTTTTTAGTAACCCAAGTCCAGGTTGTGATGCCCATGTGCTCATGAGTGTGGGGCCATCCACTGGAATGTGACCAACCTACCAGGGGCTATCCCCCTAAAGAAAACTGACTCTCTTCTCCCTGAAGTCCACTGTTAGTTGCTATTCAGCTGTGGTGGGAGCTCTTGAGTTTGTCCCTTATCTGTGCAGGAGTGAACACTGACTGGTTCCTGCGTGCAGTCCCCCTGCATGTCCAGAGGGCATTGTTTTGCTCTGTAGTGATCCCTGGACCCTGAGGATCCCGTTTGTGGCTGAGCACTTCATAGATTCTTATTTTCTGCACTTCAACCAGATGTGAGCTTCTGCATTAGTCACCATCAACTGCACAAATTCGCTCGTGAGCTGAGAGCTGCACTCACCTGTGAGCAGAAGGATATGAATTTAGAGTGTTCGTTTAGTGAAGTAACACTAGTACTCACTCCTAGGCCTAAGAGTTTAAGAATCATGAGTTTTTGTCTATAATTAAAGACCAGGTATTTCCTCCTGTGGAGCAAACTTTAAATCCAATCAGAAAGCAGTTGAGGAAATGGAAACATGGCTCAGCAGTTAAGAGCACTTGCTGTTCTTACAGAGGACCCAGGTTCGATTCCCATCACCCACATATCAGCTTATAACCATCCATAATTCTAATTCTAGGAGATTGTACACCCTCTTTGACCTTCCTGGTCATTAGGCATGCAGATAGTGCACAGACCTACATTTGTGGTACATTGCAAAACATTCATACAGAGATAAGAAAATAAATAAATTAAAACAAATTTTAAAGAAAGCAGTTGGCTACCCTCATGATATTTGTTACACTGGTGTCTCCATGGACACATCTTGCCACAACAGTCGTTGCTACAGCAACAATGTGGTTCATGGCAGGTGAGGTTGTTGATGACTTTCCCCTCCAGTAGCCTTCATAACACCTTCCGGTACTGTGAAAGCTAGCCAGTATGGAGCAAGTTTGTAGAGAGCCCTTAGCACAGATCTAAATAGCACTCTTCTTCATGATCCACAACCTTAAGAAACAGCAAACCAGCACCGCTATTTCATCCTCCCCGTCCCACTCTTCCTGCCACATCAGAGGTCACACGGGGGATAACATCTGTGTGTCTTTTTTCTGCTGTCATCCTTCCTTTTTGTGCAGATAAGGTATTTCTGGGCAAGCAGCTCAGCCTCCTCCAAATGTGGCCACACCACTGCCTCCATAATCTTCCTACTGTTGGCCTATACATGCAACTTTCAGGCACTCAGTATGCTTCTCAGCCCAGCAGCCATTTTGGGGGCATCCTCATGCTCACATGGTGAACTCCATTCATTAAGGAGGTATGCCACCCCTTATTGCTCAGAGGAAGACAGGCACCCAGGACTATTCCCAAGGATGCTCTACTCTGACAGCTCAGCCTTGATTACATATATTTTACCCATAACAGAGGCCACACAACTGCTACTATAACAATATGCCACTGTGACATAACATACCACTTGGGAAAGGTGCCATATTGGGATTGTCTCTGAGGAGGCTTCAACTGAGAAGGCTTAACCTCAGTTTTATGTCCTGTTATTCATAGCACAGGCCATGCACTGGTCCTCTCAGACTCATCTTTGGGTCTGTTAATCCCCATTGGGTACCAGTTGTATTGCATTACTTCTCCTGGGGAGTCTATTTCTATTGACCCAGATAGAACAACAAACAAGGAAACTATTCTATCCAAGACAAGCTTGCCGAGTCAGTAAAGTCACTGGGGTTGCTTTAGGAGCATGGGAAACTCGGGCAGATGTATCAGCTAAAAGTGGACCCTATCATGGGTGAGGGCTCAAGAAAGCTGAGTCCCTGGAGTTCCCTGGACAACTTGTAGCAGGCAACTACACTGCTGGAGAATTCTATCTCTCCCAGTAATTTTACATGGCTTAAATAACACCAGGGAAGGACCTTGTGAGTTTCCTAAGTGTTGAGTGTTCCATGAACCACCAAACCCTTCCTGATATCCCTCCCCAGCTTCCATCCCTTTAGAAAGGAATGTTTCTATTGGAGGAAACAATTCCACAGAATAGCTGTGATCAAAATATACAATTTGAACCTGATTTTTTTAAAGGAAAAAACAGAGATATAATGCTAATTATGAAGGTGAAAACTCAGAAGCATTATTATCAACTAAAATCAGGTGTAGAAACAAAGAATGCAAAGACAGCAAACAACAGACGTATGCTGAACTTACTAGTCTTCAGTAGTAAGTAGATAACATAATATAAGTTATAACCTACAGTCCTAAACTGGGCATGATGCTGCATGCCTCTAATCCCAGCTCTCAAGAGGCAGAAGCAGGCAGATCTCTGAGTTTGAGACCAGCCTGGTCTACAGAGTGAGTTCCAGGACTGCGAGGGCTACTTAGAGAGACCCTGTCTCAAGAAAACAAGTTGCAAACAAAACACTTCACGGTTAGCACTAGAAATATACCCAGAAATCAACCATAGCTCACCTGGTAAAAGTTAAAAACACCACCACCAATGATAGTAAGGAAGTAATAAAAATAAAACATAACATAAAATATCATATAATCAATTCAATCATTTTTAAGTTTCTACTTAAAAAGTTCCTACTGTGTGCCAGGCATAGTTATAGGTATTGACCTACTTAATCCTCATGATAATTACTGAATGTTGACTGAGCCGTATGAGAAGGTGGAGCCACAGCAAGACTTTTTTTTTTTTTAAAATATTTATTTATTATGTATACAATAGTCCAGAAGAGGGCACCAGACCTTATTACAGATGGTTGTAAGCCACCATGTGGTTGCTGGGAATTGAACTCAGGACCTTTGGAAGAGCAGGCAATGCTCTTAACCACTGAGCCATCTCTCCAGCCCCACAGCAAGACTTTGAGACTTACTTCCCAGTCTTCCAGCTCGAATCCAAGCAGCAGAGTGCCACTGATTGCATTCATAACCACCATACAACACAACCTTATATACAGCTGTAGCAGCATTCAGACAAACACTTATTGTCCAAAGTACATCATTTAGTAAAAAAATAGAATGAAAATAGATGAATTGAGCAATGTTCTGAAGAAGTTAAAATCATGGCAGTAATATAAGCCTAGGGAAGACAGAACAAAGTGATTAATACAAGTAAAAACAGATCCAGTGAGAGTAAGGAAGAATGATAGAACTTTAGGTCATCTAATTCGAAAGGAAGGAAAAAAAGCAAGAAAAGCAGAATAAGAAATGCCAATGAGGAAGTGATGCAAAACTCAAAAGGGGGCTGCTCACCTGGACGGTGGGCAGCCTGGGCATAGCAATCAGAGAGTGTGGGTGGTGGAGGCAGATGCTCAACGCTAACCTAGCATACATAATGAAACTCTATCTCAAAAAAGAAGAGTCCTATAAGATGCTCCTGGTTAACCATAGTCATAAGTTCTAGAATATGAAAAAAAAACAGAACAGTGTTTTAGGGAAACCGACCTCAGGAAATAATATAGATTCACCAATTTCAATAAATTAAAAAATATGAGCCTCTTCTCCAAACAACAACTCCAGATGTTTATATGGGGGCAATTTTATTAAACTTCTGAGCAGCGAAGTTTTCAGTTCTATTTAAAACTGAAAGAAAGTAAGCCTGGAAGCCCCTTTTGTGTGGCTGTGGTGACATGCTTAGCGAGCCTCAACGAAGATTGTGCAAGAACAGGAAAACGTTAGGAAAGAACACTATACCATTACCAAGTAGGGCTTATTCTAGGAACTCTAAAATTGCCCAAATAATCTTCTACATTAATGGAAAAAGAACATGATCATTTTCATAGATGTTTAAAAGGCACTTCACAGATACAAAACTGCTTTTCGTAAAAAGCTTAAGATTTGGGGGGGTTGGAAGAGAGAGAAAGAGAGAATCCAGCCCAAAACAAGCATCACTGAACATTGACAAGAAACATTCAACATAAGGATGTTCAAATTAGCATTTTTCTCCCCTTTTCTTAGAAGTCTCGTGGACACAATTTAGGAAAGAGAGGAGCAGATACACAACCCCAATGCTACAAGACACCTGAAACTTAAGTTACATAAATGTTCGAAGAAGCATGCCAAACACAGTGAAGGTAAGACTAGGGCCGACTTGGGCCTACTGAGGCAGAGAGGATGCCCTGCTCTGTAGGTATGAGCCAAGTTGGCAGTACAGTTCAGTGGAGAGCTTAGGAGCAAATTTCTAAGTTTGAAAATAAAACAATATTAATTACTTCAATACATAGCAATTAAAACTGTAGGGCAATGTAATTTGAAGTCAAAACATAAACTGAGCCAAGAGTGGTGACTCTTCCCAGTCAGCAGGTTTATCATCTTAGTTTTCACAGAGCTTCTACATCAAACAGCCAGAGAAGGAGAGAGAAGTGGGCAAAGAGTGGCTGCCGTTTCACAGAAAGGAGCACAGTGTGGCTTGGTTTTTAGCTTTCTTTGTGGTGGTTTTGATGAACTTTGGGCCTGGTGAGCTCTTTATCAGCTAGTCCACAGAAGTCTCTTCAACCTGAAATGATGCTTAACCTCATTCAAAATAAGAGAAACAGAAATCAAAACTGCAGTGAGCTACAGTTTTCCTGGGAATAAACAGTCTGAGTTCTAAATGTTACAATAACGTTTCCCGGTGAAGTTGAGGAAAAACATGTGCTAAGACACATTGTTGGTGGAAAAATGAAATTTTTATGGAGCACAGTTATGGACGTAGAAGCTAAACACAGTCTCCTGCATGCCTGTAATCTCAGTGATGCTGGGGACAGAGCAGGACGGTCTCTGGGGTTGGCTGGCTGCTAGCCTAGCCAAAACTCATGAGCTTAAGGTTCAGGGAGAGACTTGCTTCAGAGGAATAAGACAGAGTGATAGAGAGGATCCCCAGTGCTTTCTGGGGCCTCTGCATGTGTATGCAGCACACACATGCACACAGTCGTACATGCAGCACACACATGCACACAATCGTACATGCAGCACACACATGCACAAGCTAACTACTCGGGACTACCCTATTAAATCAATGGAATATTATGTCATAATGAAAGAATATGACCATTCTCTCATACTTTGATACGTAAAATTTTTCCAGATATAGTATAGAGTCAAAAATATAAGATACAGAGGAATGTGTATATGTTACAGCTTTTATTTGGCATTAACCCTATATATTGGTATTATAATTAAACATCATTTTATTGAAGGTTAAGAAACAAAAACTAATGATAGCACTTGTCTCTTGGGAGAGGTACTGAATGGAAAAACCAACTTGTAGGGTATGTATGTATATGCTGCCTACCAAAATATTAATTCTAAAATAACTATTTTAAATTATATGTAATATCCCACCTCATTAAGGAATAAAGAGCTCCTGATTTTTCCAAAGAATCATGAATATATGGAGTACTTGAGTTATAAAAGATCTCTAGATTTTTGTTAAGTGTTCAGTTCTTTAGAAAATCTTTCAGATTTACTTATTTTATTATTTTATACACATTAGTATTTTGCCTACATGTATGTCTGTGCACCACATATGTGTTTGGCCTGGTACCATGAAGGTCAGAAGAGGGCTTCGGATCCCTAGAATAGGAGTGACAGGTTGTGGGTGCTGGGAACCAAACCCAGGTTCTCTGTGCTGTACTCTCTTAACTGATGAGCCGTTGCTCCAGCCCAAGTGGTCTGCTTTTTTTTTTTCTTCTGTATTTTGGATTTGGGGGCTTTTGTTTGTTTGTTTGAAGACACATTTCTCTGTTTAGCTCTGGCTGGCCTATGCTCTGTAGACCAGGCTGACCTTGAACTCTCCTGCCTCTGTCTCCTGAGCACTGGGGTTAAAGGCGTGCCCCACCATGCCTGACTTAAGTGTTCAGATTTTTAAAAGTAAATGTTTTTTTAGCAGTTCTCTCTGGGGTAGATTATTAATTTTTTAAAGCTTGCCTTTTTCTTGATGACTTAGGCTTTGGGCCAAGCTGTAGATTGTAGATGGAACTGTCTAGACTAGACTGGGCCTGGACTGTTGTAATTCCAGCTTCCTTCCCTGTCTTTACTGTTAGTAAGTTGGAGAGGTTCATTGAGAAGTAAAGCTACTTACTTACCAAGTATTCCCAAATGGACAAGTGTTTCTGTAAATAATGGCACATTTCCCGTTCACTGTCTGGAAGTCCCTAGACAGTAAAATGGGGTGTGAGATGTGGTCCACGGTGTCGAGCTCAAGAAAGCTGCTTAAGCTCCAAGCATCTGTTGTCTGAGTTTCTGTCTTGCCTGGTTCCTGCAGTCATTAAGTCCCAAAGAAATCACACAGAAGTCTACACTTGTTTTAAACTGATTGGCCTAGTATCGCAGGCTTCTTATTAACTCTTACAACTTATATTAGCCCATTATTCTTATCTGTGTTAGCCACATGGCTTGGTACCTTTTTCAGAGAGGCAGTCACATCTTACTTCTTCTGTGGCTGGGTCAGGACTGCAGAGGAATGGGCTTCCTTCTTCCCAGAATTCTCCTGTTCTCCTTGACCTGCCTCTACTTCCTGTCTGGTTGTCCCGCCTATACTTCCTGCCTGGCTACTGGCCAATCAGTGTTTATTTAAAATATAATTGACAGAATATAGACATTTGTCCCACACCAAGCATTCTCTCTTGATCCTCGCTCACTATCAGCACTCATCTTAGATCCTTGCTGTAGTGAATGTGCTGGATAGCCAGTTAGCTGCTTTTCCTCAGTAGACCACGTTCATTTTGTTTACTTTTCATTACTTCAGTCAATTATTCATACAAATCACCCTTTAATCTTGATCAAATATATGTTAAACAGTAGCCTGAGACTAAAACTTCTATGGCCTCTAAAGTTCCTTTCAACTGGGACCTCTGACTATGGAACTCATCAATAAAGCAGGTCTTCCCACCTAGAAACTCCCCTAGCAATAAACCCAGGTGTCTGAGCCTGTTGTTCTTGCCTCCTCTGCTGCCCTTGCTCTGTCTCACACCATTTGGCACATGTGGCCTTTTGGCAGACGTCTGCTTTTCTTTATTTTTCTTTTTTCACCTAGCTGTCCCATACCAAAACAGTAGTTTAGCTACACACAAAAATCCATCAAGCCATTTGGTTTATGAAATCAGCCACACTGATTAACAACTGTTGCAGAAGTAGTGAAGAATATGGGGCTGTTTGGGAGGGAGGAAATAAAAGACTATTTTATTTAAAACAATTTGAAAAGTGTTGACTTCCTCTTTTGATCTATACTCTAGTTCCCTCCTGGGGGGTCCAGGTGTCAGTAATGCGACTCTCCCCCTCTAAATTAACCTTGTGATATTTGTTGGAATGTTCAAACTAGAAACTTCCCAGTTACCCAGCATTCCCCTCCGAGCTCCTGTCCCCTGTCCTCAACCCTGATGCTCTGAGACCCCTTGGGAAGGGAAGTCAGTCCTGCTGTGCAGTAGGGCCTTGCACACGTGCTGATACTTGGCAGCTTTAGTAACAAATGAAACAGTGAAATAACAACAAGATGGAGTGTGCTTTCTGTAACCCTTGCTTTCCGGGATACACAGACAATAAGGAAACTGGGTGGTGCAGGAGACCTGGGAGGCAGCAGACACGCGTGGTCTGCTGGAGTTCATGCCAACTTCTGAGGGGCAGGCTGTTTCCATTCCTCAGTTACCCTGCTCTGCTCGGCTGTTTGCTGGTTCCGCCTGATTTCCCTATTCTTTCTTCTTGATTGATTAGGGAGCCATGTAGTTCAAGTTGGAGAACCTGCTCCTTTCTCACCACTGAAAGCTATGTTATGTAGTTTGTATATACTTGGGTCTCACCTCAATCTCTAGTAATAAAATGGGAAGTGAAACTAAGAGAAATGTGTAAACAGGGACAGAGGATCAGTTATGCACTGCTAGGTTTTATGTTTAACCCTTCCAACCACACTTTGATGGATAGACACCATTATTATTATTATCCCTATTTTATAGGCAAGTAAAGTGAGGCAAAGAGAATCCAAGTGTACCCTTGAGATGGGAGAGCTAGGATCCAGCTACCATGCAGTAGTACTGCAAACTGGCACAATACTCTAATAAACCACATCCAAACCAACCCTTGCTTGTCAGCCCTGGACTAGCACTTAAGGCTGAAGCAGAAGGATTGCTGTGAGTTTGAGTTCCAGGCCAGCAGGGGTTATTACATAGACAGGATCTATTCCAACAACAAAAACACTAATTCCGTGTTAAGAAGAAATCTCTAAGGGTCAGAGAATAAAGTGTTTTGCCTTGATTTTTGTATGAGTTCTGGTGGGTTTTCTTGCCAAGGTTTTAACTCCAAGATTATTGCAAGCAACATGTTCTTTTAAGACTTGGCCTTTATCCCAAGGGCTTGGTTGTTTTTCCATATACTGTGTCTAGGAAGATTTGCCTGTTCCCGTCCCAGATTTACACACATGGCCTTGGACACAGCTAAAACCCTGTTGCTCAAGTTTCCACCTAGCTTGGTCCACCTAGTGTTTATTGTTCTTGACGAAACGCTGCCCTGTGCAAAAAGGACAAACCAAAATGATAAGGGTTGGTTCCTGCCCCTACCGCCACCCCTACCCGCCACCCCACCAAAGAAAAACAATCCCCCACAATCCTAGTAGGAAGGCAAGCTATTTACAAAAGAACAATTAACCCACAATGGAGCTGTTGGTGACCAGAGCCCCTGGGAGCTTTCTGGCCCTGGCTGGGGCAGGCATGCCCCTCCCCCACTACCCACCACGGCTTGTGCAGGCATCTTCAGCTAGCCCTCTCTCCTGCTTTTACTACTAGCTCACTACTATTAACTTCTGCTTCTCAAATCTAATTTCTGAAGTATAGCCTTCAATCCAACTAATCTGATTTCTTTAGTGACAGGGTTTTTCTGCATCTTGAGTTTCCTAGCTCTTCATATCTTTGTAATTTAAGAAAAACTGAAACCAAGTTACCCATCGGAAGAGACATGGGCCCTAGTTGTAGCTTAGCTGGCAATTGGCTCTCTTGTTGAGGAGACAATTCTGTTGGAGAGGAAGCCCCACATGAGGCAGGAAATGGCAGTCTGTCCTTTAGTTATGTCAAGGAGAGCACTGAGGAGCTGAATCCCTGGCCTGTGAGGGTCACCCTCAGTATTTGGGAATTGGAAGGGTAAGCAAATGTTTTCAGTGTCCAGAACTGAGTTGTCAAGGTTACTGTGGTGCAAACAGAATATATGGTGTCAATGTGTCCTGGTGTCTGGGCTCAAGTGGCCTTTCTTGGCATTTATAAAGAATACAGGGCCTGTTGTAATCTCCTCTGCTGATACTGGGGGTGCTCTTTCAGCAGTTTAGTGAAATGTCTCTTTCTGTTTCCATTTTGTGGTCATTGCTTTGAAACTAAGCTGAGCCTGCATTCTCTGGACCTTTGCCCAGAGTGCTCCGCTCCTGTGTTTGAAACTGACCTACAGTGCCCTGATTCATTAGTCCCACCCAAGGAAGCAGCAGAAACTCCGAGGGAATGCAGAGGGCTTTCAAATTTCTTTTATAGGTGGTACTAAAAGCACAAAGACATACCTACATCTCTCTCTCTAAAAACAAATCATTATGATGAAAGTGAAAAAAGGGTTCAAATGAGCACTTTTTTTTTTTTTTTGTTCTGTAACCTAGCCGGAGCTGCAGCGTGGGTGTGACGTAGTAAATGATGACTGGATTTTCAAAGGTCACAATGTTAGACTAGTACCAAGCTTTTCTTCTTTTAGATAGATTCTTCATGGATATACAGTACAGAATCCTGTACATTCATTTATACAGAAACTGTTCCATCTTTGAGAATGTCCTTTTTTATAAGTGGACATTAGTCTAATTTATCTGCAGAGTCTTTATCTGGCTTCAAAACTCAGTGCCTTGTCATTAGTGAACTTCTCGCAGGAGTTTTAGTCAAGTCTGGGTGCACAATGGTTGAATTGGTTGCCATTATATTTGTTTAACTGCTGTAAAGTAACTTTGCAACAATGGCTTCTTGCACTTAAATAGGCCTGCAGTGCATCAGAGCCCTCTCGGTCATGCAGAGAGCTCTCTCCGGTGTCTCCTCTGACAGACAGTTCTGCTGATGTGAGTATTCAGAAAGAAGAGCAGATGATGGATTTGTGAGGAAATCGGAGAAATCCTTTTAACAAATTTCTTTGTCATAGTGTCACAAGATTAATTATGCTCATGTGAGAACAACTTTCTTATTGGCTGAAAAGAGACATTATCCTTCTGACTCTGATGGAAGACTTTCAGAGAAAGGGACTTAAAGATCTCTGCTAATCTGAACTCTTACTCTGTTGTCTTTGAGGACTCTTCAGAGACACTTGGATTGCATCGTGACATTGTGATGGTCAGGAAGTCATTCTGTTTCAGGCAGCCCCTCCTGCTCTTCCTCTCCTGCAGTCCTCCAGGTCTGACTGCCTGAGTTTGTGCGTCAGCTTTGGAAATGCCCTAGCCATAGGAGACAGCTTGTTCCCAGCCAGAAGTGCATCCTATAGTAGAAGAGACATTGTGTGCTACTAAAAACAGCAGATCAGAACGCACAATTTTGAATAAAGCAGATAATTTTATGACTTAAGATATCTGTTTTAAAATTCAATTTTTAATTTTAATCCAGTTGAAACAGGTTCAACATTGAAGATATATACATTCCTCACAGACACTCTGAGCACAACTTCTACTCAGAATCACCTTTGACATTTAGAGATAGAATGCAGGGAGTAAGACAAATACAATGAAGTTTTGTCAAATGAATTTCTTTTTCAGGTATCTGAACCTCAAATTTCAAAAACAAAATAGTCATTTTAGTTAAAAACAAACAGCAACAAAACCCCAAAAACCCAAAACTTCCTAAATGCATTGGTTTATACTCTGCTTATTTTATTTATTTATTTATTTATTTATTTATTTATTTATTTATTTTTGGTTTTTCAACACAGGGTTTCTCCTGGAACTCACTCTGTAGACCAGGCTGTTCTTGAACTCACAGAGATCTGCCTGCCTCCTTTTCCCTAGTGCTGGGATTAAAGGCGTGCGCCACCACTGCCCGACTGTACTCTGCCTCTTAAATGATGCATACTAGCTGACTTGAGGTCTATTGAACAGAAAGAAATGAAACAATGTCTTTGGGGACATACTTAGTAGAAGGTTACTTGTCTCTAGACTATTGTCAGATTTCTATAAAAGAGGAAGTCTGTTCCTGCTGGGTGAATTATCACTTCTAGAACTTGTCATTGCAAACTGCCATTTTGTTTTTTACATAAAGGAGAGCCTGCATCTGCAGCAAAACCAGTTTCATTTCTTGGCTTAGTCCACTATAATCATCCATTTTTCTCTTCCATCCAAGTACTTACATAGGTAGTTGAGCGTTCCCAACACTCAAATGTTTAGCATGCGTAGGCACACACACAACTAGGATTATGTACTAGAATATTCAGTAATAGCACAGGGTCTATTGTTTTAGTGACTCTTAGTATAGGACACCAGTCTGATGGGGGAGAGTCTTCTGTTTTGTGTTAATTTCATTGGTTAAATAAAGAGACTGCCTTGGCCCTTTGATAGGACAGAAAATTAGGTAGGCAGAGTAAGCAAAACAGAATGCTGGGAGAAAGAAGCCGAGTCTTCTTATTAGAAATGGGTTAAAGCAAGATGTGAGCGCCACTCTGCAGTATGAGGAACGGCCACTCTGTAGTAGTGTGGAGCAGCGGGCTGTGTCCCGCCACCCGGCTAGCTTTACCCGAAATAATTACACGGAAACTATATTCTTTTGAACAGTGCCTGGCCCATTAGTTCCAGCCTCTTACTGGCTAATTCTCACATCTTGCTTTAACCCATTTCTAATAATGTGTGTAATACCACAAGGTGGTTTACCAGGAAAGATCTTAACCTGCGTCTGTCTGGAGTGGGAGAATCATGGCGACTGCCTAACTTGGCTTCTTTCTCCCAGCATTCTGTTCTGCTTACTCTGCCTACCTAATTTTCTGTCCTACCAAAGGGCCAAGGCAGTCTCTTTATTTAACCAATAAAATTAACACAAAAACAGAAGACTCTCCCCCATCACCAGGTCATATGTTTTTCTACTAGGTTTGAGATTAGATTTTCAGTAACTTACTGCTTTAGACATTTCTACCATGCCTTTTCTGGAGCCCCAGTAGTTTTAAGTACAAATTAGCTATCTTGTTACACAGGAAACAGTCATTAAGATAGATTTTAATATTATCTAATATTAGTAATAGTTTTGTAGTTAATTATAACATTCTTATGGTCAGATTCAGGGTGTGTGTGTGTGTGTGTGTGTGTGTGTGTGTGTGTAGAACAAAGATCCATGTCAGGTGTCTTTTTATATTGCTCTCCACCATTCTTTTGAGATAGGGTCTCATAGAACCTGGAGTTGACCAATTGGCTAGTCCCAGGAGATCCGCCTGTCTCCGTCCCTGCTATCCTAGGATTATAGAGTTGTGAATCTAACACAGAAAAGCCTGGCTTTTTATGTCAGTGCTAAGAATCTGAACTTGGGTCTTTATGCTTGTAGCTGACACTCCACTGAGCCATTTCCCCAGTCCAGAGAGTGTTTACATAGCCAAGATCAATTGAGAAGTTTTTGTTTTCTTGTTTGTTTGCCTTTGAGATAAACTCGTGCTGTGTTGCTCTGGCTGCCTTGGATCTCCTCCAGCTTCAGCCTCCCCAGAAACTGGGTAGTGTCACCTGGATGCCTGGCTAGGTGCCTTACTTCACATCTGATAGCAATAATTAGGTTAATAAACTTCAGCACTTGAGTTTTGAAAAATATCAGAACTTTAATTATTTTCCATTCTAGTTTTGGATGTTTGAAGATAATAAACCAAAGTGATAATTTTCATGAAATACGCCACAACTTTTTAAAATTTAATTGCAGAAAAAGTGAAAGTCCAGGGGTCAATGGTTGCACTCCCACTCTCCCCATTCCTTTTTCAAGAGGGGACGTGATGGTTCTGTTAAAGGAAAAACACCCCATTATATTCCTCTTGTACTGTCCTTTAGCCGACCTGTGAGAGGACTGCAGTGAAAACTGAAGATAATTCATCTGGATGACATAGAACATGTGAAGAAGAGACAGTTTACTAATTAATAAAAATACAGCCAGTTAGAGAAAATGTTTCTCTTTGTCTTCCGGACCCTGCTTTCAAAAGCCAGTGGTCAATCCTTGCCCACCAGCTGAACAGACTCACTAGAGGAGCACTTGGGTTTTCTCCTTTCTAAACCCTTGCTGAGTTTTTGCCTCTACATAAAAGTGGTCATTTGTACCTAAAATACCTTACGCCATTAATCGTGGTGATGGTGTCCTCATGTCCCTGTGATAAGCAGGACATTGCATTTTTAAGATGGGTGTATTGTACCTAAAATACCTTACGCCATTAATCTTGGTGATGGTGTCCTCATGTCCCTGTGATAAGCAGGACATTGCCTTTTTAAGATGGGTGTATAATGTGTTATGGGTGGGGAAGGTAATTTAATAATTTGTAAAGTGGACTGTTTAATAATGAATACCTAATTGAAATACCAGTAATTGGTGTGTCTTAAATTCAGGACAGTGTGCTTTATTTTATGTTACTCAGTAGCATATAATACCTTCAGCATGAGAGGAACGTTCCCATACTGGTTTATAAAGTTTTTAAAGATTCTGTAGGTCTCTGAACACATACCAAGAAAGCCTTCATTCTAGAAATAAATGGTTTGTTAGTCCAAAATCACAGGGGAAAAGATGGCCCAAGGACAAATGATGTTTTCTTTAGTGACTTTAAGTATGAAAACCCTATCACTTGGGGCTGCTTCGTCACAGTGATTAAAAAGGAAAACAAGCTAACTTAAAATGGGAGGGCTTCTCAGCTACCGGCTGTGGGAATGAGTCATTTCAAGACCTTGACTGTTTGCAGTCCCTGTAGTATGTTTTATGTTTCATAAAATAATCTCCTTAGTATGTTATTCTCCATCTGAACAGGGCAAGAATATAAGAAGAGCAAGGCTACATTGACCTCTCCTGAGAGTCCCATGATTTGCAGGTTTCAAAGGTTAAACTAACCACAGGCGAAATGTAATCATTAGTGCCTTGCTACCTTTTAGATCCTCTGAAAACCACACTTGCCGACTTTGCTTGTGAAGAGGGGAGTAATTACTGGACATTTTGGGACCACAATCAGTCGGCTTTCTTTCTAGCAGAAACAAACAATGTTTGGCTCTTCAGAGGTGCTGCGCAGCTTCCTCTCCTGGGAGTTTGCATGCTCGCCTCCCTGTACTTGGCTGTGTGTGTCAGCAGTCCTCTCCCTGCAGGTGACTCCTGCAGCCAGCCAAGCAAATAACACCCTTAGCACATGGAAACATCACATGTCAGTAAACCCAGCCTCCCACTCATCTCTCAGCCATGCAGCCAGAGGATCCTTGGCAATAATGTAGCCAGAAAATGTGAGTAAGCAATGATTCTGGCTGCGCCCCTTCCACTGAGTGAGGTAATGTTTATTTATATATTTATTCCTGTGTCGCTCAGGGTGACTAACTTTTCAGTGTATTCATTCAGCGATTCTTGTATGGCTTACAGTAACTTGGGCAGCACCGAACAGGCAGTAATGCCATGGTTTCTAACGCACACTACTTGCAATCAACATTTCTCTTTGCGGCCTCCCCATATGTCTTTCTGCTCTCGCTTCTCCCCTTCTGTGCTGCTGGACCACTTTCCTCAGCTCCTGTCATGTCCACTGTCCCCTCCTCTAGAAAAGCACTTTAGTATCGAGTGCTTCGTAATACTCTCAGTTTTCTACTCAGTCTTTCCATGAATAAGGATGCCTAGTGTCTTGTAAAGCGTCCTCTACTTCAGAATTCCAGACGTGATGCTTCTTGTACTGTTGAACAGTCTACTGATGCCCCTAGGAACATGGACCTTTCATGTAAAGCCAGATTTAGTTATGACCCCTGAGAACTTTCGTCAAAGCCTGAGCCTGAACATCGCGTCTTCTCCAGTAACTAACAAAATGCTTGATCTCGTGACTCCGTTTGAATTCTCTGCTGTTTGTTTTTCACATGCCAATGGGTTGCTTTAGGTTTTATGGCTGAAACTCTAGTTGATAGGCAGGTATGTAATGGTGTTTAATGCCCAGTTCCCTACCAGGGAGAAAACAATACAGGCCAGCTGTCACAGGTTAGTAAGAAACTTGGACCAGGAGTTACTATTGCTAGTGCTTAGTGGCCTTAGTGACTATCCTGTGCTCCTGGGACCTCCTCTTCAGAACTCTGAACAGAATCAAGGAGCAGCAAGAGCCTTAGCAAGCACTGGAATTAACATACCCCCCATTTTCTCAGTTTTAGACCAAGGCAGTAGGGAAGTCTATTACTTTCATGAGTTTTTCTTTGAGCAACCTAAGATTATCAGCTTTTATAAAGTGCTGCACCCCGGATGTTTCTGTATCCTCACTTTTATTCTTCCTGCCCATTACAGTGAACACTGGTGACAAGCCCCTAGTGCAGCTTCTCTCTGAAGTGGTATGAGTTTATTTATTTGTTTATGTATGTAGCTTTGCTTCCTTTGTTTCAGTTCAAGTCAAACTCTCAACCCCCGTTCACAGCATCTGAGCTGTAGGAAGGTAACTACAGCCCCACCACAGCAGCCACTCAGGTAGCAGGGGACAGAGAAACAAACAAACAAACAAACAAACTGCCTCTTGAGTCAGAACAATTGAGTGTCAGCTTTGCTGCTTCTGCTTGTGGTGATCTGATTAAGAGATAATGTGCACAAAGAACTTTAGAGAATAAAGCCCAACACCTCCTGTAGATAGGGACCTACACCTGGAAGGGTTTTAACTGCCCAAGGTGATCCACAGCCATTATTCTGGGGGTATTTGAGGTGGGTTTCCATTCCACAGCTTACTGCCTATTCTAAGGAGTGGAACACAATTCATAGCGCTCCTCATTGCTCCGCCTCCTGGCACAGCACACGTCAGGCCACTTTGGGTCCAGCCTCTTGGCTACCAAGGAGTGAGGGAGAAACAGCTGGAAAAACAGAAGGCTGTAAGGACATCTGAGAAATACAGTAGTTGCTGGCATCTGTAGGATAGATCTGTGACGAAACAGAAAAGACCAGAGACTATAGCTCTGGTAACATTTCTTCTTAGAAGGTTTGTAGAAGACACTTGTGCCCTTCTTTCACAATGTACTTCATATATGGCTCAGTCTGAACTCTTTATTCTGTGCTCCTCTTGCTATCGAATGCTAGGAAGATTGACTTACTATCATTTTGAACCCAAGTAGGATAGGAGAAGCCTGACAGCTTTTTTGAATTTAAACTCAGTTAATTTCCTTCTCATTTTTTGAATATATATAGGTCCGAATGTTCACCTGGCTGGAAGGTCTAGGCAACACCAGTCTCCCAGGTGTGAACTGGCCGTCGTGTCAGTGTGGCCCTGCTGAGAACCTGTTAGATTTGACAAAGCAAAAACATCTTTCAGAGGAAGGTGGGAACTGAACCGCTTTTGTTCTCAGTGTTAAAGTAAAACTGGGACCTATGATGAGAAATTCCTTTTCTGAAAGTAGAAATTGCAAATCAGTTTTCTCATTATTATTATTCGGTTTTGACTTTGGGGGATCTTTTTGTTTTTACTTTATTAAATTTTTTCTTTTGTTCTTTTTGTTGTTGTTGTTGTTTTGGTGGTGTTTTTTGTCTAGTTTATTTATTTATGTGTATGTGTTCTATCTGTGTGTATGCCTGCACGCCAGAAGAGGGCATCAGATCCCATTATAGATGGCTGTGAGCCACCATGTGGTTGCTGGGAATTGAACCCAGGTCCTCTGGAAGAGCAACCAATACTCTTAGCCACTGAGCCATGTCTCCAGCCCAATTTTGAGGATTCTTTAAAATGTCAGACATGGGGCTGGAGAGAGGCCTCAGTGGTTACAGCATATGTTGCTCTTCCAGGGAACCCTCCCTGATTCTGTGTACAGCACATAGTAGCTCAAAACTATGTGCAATGTCAGTTTCAGGGGATCTAACATCCTATTCTGGCTTCCACAGGCACCAAGCACACACATGGTACGCATACATACAAGCAGGCAAAACACACATACACATAAAAATACATCTTGAAAGAAATCAAATTATCAGACCATTTTTGTCTGTGTCTCACAATAAATTTTCTTGGATTTCACAGTGAACGACGGACCATGTAACTGAAAACGGTGAATGTGGGCTGCTCGATCTGGTGCTATACCTCCCCTAATTACCACTGAAGATGTTTGAATGTTTCTAATCTAGGTTTAAAACAACACTCTTGAGTAGTGTGGGCATAAATTGAAATATGCATATCTCCAATTTTAAAGACACTACTGACTTTTAAAATGTTAGCCATATTAAAAGAGGAAAGCAACCTGGTGGTGGTGGAGCACACCTTCAATCCCAGCATTCCAGAGGCAGAGGCAGACGGATCTCTTGAGTTTGAGGCCAGCCTGCTCTACAGAATGAGTTTCAGGGCTACACAATGAAACCCTGTCCCAAAAATACCAAAAAGCCAACCAACCAAACAAACAAAGAGAGGACAAGGCAGAGAATTTCAGTCCTGAGCAACCACTGTCAGTCCCCTCTGTCAGGTCTCATGGCAGACATAACTTAGAATGAAAAATAATAACAATCACATTTAAACACCTGAGGGTCTAATGAAGGTCATTTTCTAAAGTCTCAAAATTGGCTTTACTTTCTAACTTGTCTCTCCTGTGGCTTTAAGCTGACCTGTCTTCAGACCCTCTGCTCCAGCAGTGGCATCCACTTGGAATGCTGCCTTTTGTCTACCAGGCTCAAGCGCTGCTGCCTCTGCTCCTCGGGTTCTTTACCGATGTGATTTGTCCTCCTTGGCTCTGCCGGTAGCTGTGCTTCTTTAGGAGAGGGGATTTACAATGGGACCCCGGGGCTGCTAGCCACAGGGATTTGGGGTTTTTGTTTTGTTTTGTTTTTTGTCTTTCAAAAGAGTGAGGAAGATGGTCCTCTAGGTTTGCTAATCATCTTTGTTTTCATTTACTGTAATTTTAGCAGTTGGTTTACTAACTCTGGCATGAAAACACAAATATTTTTGTTGAGGAGTTAGAATGTTTTATCCGCCAGCCCTTCATGCTAATCACTAGAGTTGTTTATTTGTGAATCCTCAAAGAGCAAAATGAAAGCACTGTTTAAATTCAACCAACTGGCATTCCACCTTCATCTGGTTTTGCCTTTCAAGAGATTTTTTCTCCCCTTACCATTTTGGTTGTTTAAAAAAGTGTAAGGCTGAGAGCCTTGGACTCTGGTCCCAACCCTGCTTTTTAGTCCTTCAATGATCTTGGGTCTCTCATTTGAAAAAGGGGGCGAGGCATTGTTAACAAGATTCACAAGGATATTTTATGTTTCTCCTTGTTGCTTTTTATTACCTAAATGAACTGAAGTACCCAATCGTTGGATTTTTTTTTAAAAGAAACTTGCATCTAATAAAAATATTTTAGCTAGCAGACAAAACAGTAACTAAACAGTAAACAAAATGTGCTCATGTGAGTGGTAGTACCTTATAGATGACCCAACTTTACAGAGAGAAGGATCCGATCGTTCCCAGTAGGAGAATAAGAACTGTTTCAAAGCAGACAGGATTTCTCTGTAGCTTTGGAGCCTATCCCGGAACTAGCTCTTGCAGACCAGGCTGGCATCAAACTCACAGAGATCCGCCTGCCTCTGCCTCCCAAGTGCTGGGATTAAAGGCGTGCACCACCACCGCCTGACAAGAACTTGTGTTTTAATTGTAGGTCAGAAGGTATTGGTCTTCCTGGACTCATGGAATCAGCAATTATTGAGCTCAAGTCCTTGAATTTTGCTAGTGAAGATTCAAGAGGTCCACAAGTACCAAGTGATCCATGGTCACTGTTAATAGAGCCCCAACTCTAAAACAAAATGGGCGTGTGCTGTGTGGAGGCTTCCTCCCTGACTCACAGTGAAAGTCAGAATGAAAGGTTGATGGTAGTGGACAGTTAGTGAGCCTCTTTGCTGTAGTCACCAGAATATTATCAACCCAATACCACAGATACTTAAAGACAGTGCTCTGTAAACCACACTGTAGAGCAGTGAGACCACTATGAAGACATGGAACCACAGCTTCTCTTGTAAGAGTCTCTGGGATATCCTGGAGGGGGCTATAACAATAAAAACCGGAAACAGAAGCCAGAAGATGGTGGAACACTCCTTTAATCCCAGTGCAGGTGGATCTCTGAGTTCCAGGCCAGCCTGGTCCACAGAGTGAGTTCCAGGACAGCAAGGGCTATGTAGAGAAACCCTGTCTTGACTCCTCCGCCCCCCAGAACATACACACACGCACACACACACACACACACACACACACACACACACGATTATGGGTATGAGTAGAACCCTACAGTATGAACATTTCTAGCAAATTAAGGTTAAATCCACGGTGAACTGATAGACAATTAAGTCAAATCAAGGGGAAGAAATGAACTAGTAAAAGAAAGAGCAGTCACGTTTGGGCAAGTGTTCCTACTCCTGAGTTGTGTTCACTGTTGCGGAAAAGTTCCTGTCCTTGCAGATTGAGAGCACCAGCATCGTCCCTAACCTTACATTCCACTGAATCTTATCTTTGTGTTTTCCTAATCACTTCTCAGCCCAGCTGCTCTTTCCCAGCAGGTTGCTCTTCTCACTTCCTGGAGTCCCTAAAGAGTCTCAGTAATTGCTTTGACTTTGACACCAAATTATCTATCTCTAGCCTTGCCTTTGACTTAAACTTCAGATTAATCGAAGGATTTCTGGATGACTTCATTTGGGTGCCTCACAGCCATCTTAAAGTCAGTGTGGATAAGAGCTGAATGCTTCTTCATCTTCATTCAAATCCCAACTTCTTCCCCCAGAGTCCCTTTTAGCAGAGAAGGTACCTTCCTCCACCTCAGTTTGCATGTAAATAAAACCACCCTGGCTGGAATGTGGCAAATATAGAAAGTGTAGTTGGCAGACTATAACAATTCAAGATAGTATGTGCATGTTGTGTGTTTTTTTTAAAAAAACATATTTAATATATTTGCATGAGAGATAGCAGAGTTGAACAGAATCTTGAGGTATTCTGGGCATGAATTAAAACACCCCACATAACACAGTGGTCACTAGTTTCCCTGAGATCTGGAAGACAGAAATCATTTCCAATTATTCACATTTGTGTCTAAGGACCATATACAAGTCCTAAGGAAGTACACATTGAAGGAGTAATTGATGTGGTGGTCTAGTGTGAATTAAAGCAGAAACCATGGGGATGGAAAAAACAAAGCTTTTTTTTTTTTTGATTTAAGTCCTAAATACTTGGCAGGTCTTCCCCTAGCCTCCATGTCCTCAGTGTGCCCATATGTCTTTGCTTCCTTGTTGGCCCCACATCTATTCATAGTGAAATGAGAATGTGGTTTTTCACTATTGGCCCCTTTATAGCTACTTTGGGTCTTCAGGATACACCCTGAACTCCTAAGACCTGGGCATGCATCCATCTTCCTTTCCTATCACTCCCTCTACTCCCACGTGGGAGTCTAGCAGTGCTGACGGGCTGATCTTATCTTTAAGACATACTGAGCTGTTTCTTTCCTTCATGTTTACGTTTGCTGCAAATCACAGGAACTACCAAATGCCTTACAAGTTTCTCTTCCTAATAGAGTTGGGAGGTTATAGACTAAGGTCTTCTCTGGCATCATCACAGCTCCTGTCTGTTGGGTCTTGCTCCAAACTAGTCTCTACTTTCTCTTCTCTCTTTTCTTTTAGGCAAGACCCTTATCCTGTAAGTACCCCACCTATCACGTATTCCGACAGTTACTAACCTATTTCCACCCTTATCAGAGTTGCTTCTCTAAAGAGTAACTGGTTATATGTCATGTTCATTTCATGAATGTTCTTTTTCCTTCAGCTTCATAAGGCCGACTCCTTTCCTGCTACTCTTTGTCCATCTTCTTTGCTTTCCTTTGCTTGATTTTCAAACTGCAGTGTTTCTCATGCTTTGATGCTTAACAAATTGAGACAGTTCACTACCTGGACTACTATCAGTATAAGCTAGCTGTATGGTTGATGTCTTCAGGCCCAGTTTGTGTGTGATGGAATCTTAAACTTGTGTCCTGAATTTCTATTTGCCTACTGAAGAGATTCCTCCTCCCTTCCCTCCACGCCTGATTACAAGAAATCCTACATCACCCCTATAGTAGGGAGAGGCTGCTTGTTTGTCCCAGGCTGCCCGGCTAACTTAGCCCAAAAATAACCACACAGAAATTAAATTAAATTAAAACACTGCTTGGCCCATTTGCTCTAGTCTCTTATTGGCTAACTCTTATATCTCGATTTAACCCATTTTTATTAATCTGTATATCGCCACATGGCAGTGGCTTACCCGGAAAGATTCAGCATGTCTGACTCTGGCGGCTCCATGGTGGCTCTCTTTCACTCTGCTTTCTTCCTCCCAGCATTCAGTTCTGTTTTCCCCGCCTACCTAAGTTCTGCCCTATCAAAAGGCCATGGCAGTTTCTTTATTCTTTAACCAATGAAAGCAACACATAGACAGAAGGGCCTCCTACACCACACCCCTTTCTACACTCTTGCAGAAACTTCTGATGTTCAGTAGGTTGGGTTTTCTACCAGTGAACTCCATCTCCAGCTCTTGCAGAAATAGTTGATCTCTATACGTTACTGCTAAATTTATCTTCTATTTTTTTTTAAAATCTGAGGACTAATTTTAGTTCTTTGAAACTTCTTTGGCTTTTTCCTGCTTCTAGGATGAAATTTAGATTCTTAATTTGACATAGAAAATTTCTTATAAGACAAGTCCCACCATACTTTAAAATTTTGTTCTCTGGCTCTTTAACTCTCCCATGATTCCCACCTGGGGAATCAACCCAACATGCAGCACTTACCTTCCATTATTTCTTAAATATACCATGCCCGGAAGTCTGTTCTGTTGACCTATGAGGCCCTCCCAGTTATGTTTGATAAATTCCTACCCTATCTCTTAAAGCCACCCCATGTCCCCTGTCTCTGATGTTTTCTGTTTCTCCAAAGCTTCTGCATTCTCTGAGCAGAGTCTGCTTCACATCTAGCTGGGGATCTCTTTGAGCTCAGAGAGCATTTGCCATCCCTTCTAGTTTGCAGTACTTTCTAGGTGAACAAACACATGAAGTCAGGGAACAAGAACAGCTTCTGCTGTATTAGCACTCAACGATCTGAGCACATTGAGTTGACATATTGAGGAAGAAGGAACAACAGGACAGAAGTCATGAGAGTGTGGGCACAGATGTCACAGCTGAGACAGTGCACTCCATTACATTGAATGAACCCTGGTAGACCATTTTATGGCAAGCAGGAAGGGGCTGGCAGCTGAAATTGTAGGATCCCTCTGGCTATTTCAAAATCATCTGGCTACTTTTCCTTTTCCTCTGCTATTTGGAGATGGAAGGGACAGAATCCAGCTTCTGCCCTTTTCTTAAATAGTGAGAGACAACAAGCAAGAGATAAACACACATTCTGTCTGCCTCACAGAATCACCAGTAAACTGACACAAACTCCAAGCTTCCTTTTAGCCAGATGTGGTAATAATAATAATAATAATAATAATAATAATAATAATAATAATACCAGCACTGGGGAGGTTGAGGCAAGAGGATCATGAGTTGAAGGCCAGTTTGGGCTTTATGAAAAGGTTCTGTCTCAAAAAGCAAATAAAAACAAACAAAAAATAACTTCTTGTTAAAATTATTTTCTTAAGAATTTTTCTCCTAGACATGGTGACTCATGCCTTTAATCTCAATACTTGAGAGGCAGAGGCAGGTGGATCTCTGTGAGTTCAAGACCAGCCTGCTCTACAAAGTGAGTTTACAGGACAGACAGGGTGGTTACAGAGAAATTCTGTCTTGAGAGGAGAAAAAAAGAATTTTTATTTATGTGTATGAGTATTTTGCTTGCATGTATGTGCACTCCATTCATACCTAGTACACACAGAGGCCAGAAGACATGTACCAGGCTTTTTTTTTCTAGGCCACCAACCAGCTCCCAAATCATGACACACAAAGTTAATTAATATTCATTATGAATGCTTAGCCTAGTTCTGGCTAGCTCTTTTAACTTAAATTAACCCATTTCTCTTTATCTACCTTTTGCCTTCGGACTTCTTACTTTTCTTTCCTTCTGTGTGTCTTGCTTTCACTACTTCTTATGTCTGTCTGCTGGGCGGCTGCCTGGCTTCTTATCCCAGGTATGTCCCTCTCTTCCTCCTTCATTCTGTCCTCCTTCACCTTCTCTCCTTCCTCTAGAGCCAATGTGGGACTAAGTGCATGGTGCAGAGGTTGAAAGTCCTCATTGCCATTCCTGTTACCTCCATGGGGCAGTCACCGCTGTCTGTGACTCCTCCTCACTTCCCTCTGACCCAGCTATGCCAAACACGTTATTGATACTGTATCAGTGATAGGAAATAGAATCCATTAACAGATATTGTGCTGTTTTATCATTTAAATCCAGTGCCTTGGAGTTGCATCTCCAACCCCTTAGATAATTTGGTGTCTAAAATAGTTTCTTTCTTTTTTTTTTCCTGTTTTGTTTGTTTATTTGTTTGTTTGATTGGTTTTTTTGTTGTTTTTGTTTTTTGGTTGTTTTTTGTTATTGTTGTTTTTTGAGACCATGTTTCTTTTTTTATAGCTCTGGCTGCCCTGGAAACTTGCTCTGTAGACCAGGCTGGCCTCAAATCACAGAGGCCTGCCTCTGCCTCCCAACTGCTGTAATTAAAGGCATGTGCCACCACCACCCAGCTGAAATAGTTTCTTAATAACTAAAAATTATTTCAGGATCATGAAGGGAATAATTTTTGTTTCGTATTTTATAATGTTTTAATTCTAATTACAGTCTTTCTGGGCTGTAACCAAAAAGCCTTTCAACATTTCAGTCTTTAACCACCACATATTTAAATGATTAAAATATTTTGACTACCTACTATGTTGAAGAATATCATGACAGATGCTGTGATTTTAGTACATGTGCTGTTGAAAAGAGTCCAATGTTATGATTTTATAATAGGCAAAATCAGATAAGTGTAGCACCTGGTGTGCGTGTGTGTGTGTGTGTGTGTGTGTGTGTGTGTGTGTGTGTGTGTGTCTCAGAAGCGGGTGAACTGTTAGGAAAGAGATGAACAAGACTCTACAAGTGCCTTCAGCAAAGGACTGAGTGGAAGAGAAGGCATCCTTGAATTGATGTCAAAAAGGATGAAAGAAATTTATGTAACCAAACCCAAAAGACAGTGGGTGGTGGCACAGGTAGAAGCCTGTAAATATGAAGGTTGGTCATTGTTTCTGAGCTCAATGTTAGGAAAAACATTTTCAAGGTAAGGTGGACACTATCCTTAGAGTAAGCATCAGACCTCTGGAGGGTTTTTAGCCAACGATTAACATGTTTTTCTCGCACATGATGCAGAAAAGCAACTGGAGGCTATCGGAAAGAGTTGAGGGTTGTCACAAGGGAAATTGATGTTGGCAATTTCAAAATCTCCATTCCTGCCATGAGGGCCTCTTGCAGAACTCCTGTGTCCTTCCTTCAGGAGCAGGATGCAGAACTTGCTGAAGTATCTTGTATGGCCTTTGAAAGTGCACATTGTCTCTTGTTCAGTATTTAATCACATTAGTCAGGCTTGATTCAGTAGGACAGGGCTTGCAGTAGAATAATAAGACAGGTTCCATAGACTAAATTCTGTGGAACTTTATCACTTTCTTGCTGCATGGTGAATAAAAAGAAAATTGAAAACCAGCCTACAAAGGGAAGAAAACTAAAAATGTAAATCACACAAAATTCAGAAGAAGGGACCAAAGTGACAGAAATCTATCAAGGGCTAGAAAGAGGACTCCATGTGAAGATGGACACTATAAAGTAATCCCACAGAAGTTCAGAATTAAGTATAATAAAGAGTTCTTTATTCAGGGATAGACTCACAGATCATAGTCCTCCGCACAAAGGGGGAACAGAAACTGAATCCAGCAGCTGGAAGAGAACCATGCAAGCTGTACAGCTGCATTTATAGAAAAAGAGACTGCACCCAAGTGGGCTGGTATCTTAAAGGCAATTGTTCGAAGGAATTCCCACAGCACCTCCCCCTTTTGTCTAAATAAGAGAGTTCTAAGCCTAATACAAAACTATATACAATAAGAACAAATAGCAAGTGTGAAAAATAGAATTACAACCAGCGTAAACAATATCAAGCAAGAAACATATGCTAAATGTTTCAATAATTATCCTATCCTAAGGAGTCTAAGTCTTGTATTAGAAGTAGCTTGGCCAAGTAATAAGAGGAAAGTAACTATGACTATCTAGTCTTCAACCCCATGAAAGACCTGAGAAGGGAAATAATATTACTTGAGTAAACAGGAAGTGCAATCAAACAACTTCCAAAATGTGCAATAAGTGACAGAGACAACTGGCTACCTGGTCAGTCCCCCAAAGTCTCATTTATAACACTGGAGTAACCAACATTGGCTAAGGCCTAGAATAACTGACAGATCTTTTTTGTTGTTGTTGTTTTAAATATAAAGATATATTCCATAAAAGAGTTTGGCAGGTCAAAGAGAAGCATCACACTTCTAAAAACACAAGCATTCTTCTTCCTCTGGTCTATAGAGAATTATTTAAAAAACTATAACGTCATCATCATCATGAACACACACCCACCAGTATCACCAGTATACACCTTGGCAGGTAACTGAAGGTAGGCACTCAACCCCTTAACAGTGAGGACAGTGAGCTACAGAGAAGCATTAAAAAGGAGTCCAGCCCAAGGGGGACAGACACCCCGGCGTGCCTCAGGAGTACCCAGTACTTAAGACACACATTATTTTCAAGAGCAGCCCAAAAAAGCACTGACAGTGAACACAATGGCAGAAGAATGGCATCTGGGTGGAGGAGTCATCAAGGGAGTTAGAAATAAGGCACGCAGAGCTTCTATACAGCACCTGGTGTCTGCAGTTAGGGCCTGGCTGCAGTGTTGCCCTCCAGGGACAGCACACTTTGGGCCACTAGCTGTATGTGGTTGTGAGAGGAACCTGGTTTCTAGCTAACAATCAGGAAGGTGGGATCCCCGGAGGGCAGCAGGGAGAAAGGTCAATCAGGATTCAAGTCCTGGTGGCAGTTTCAGTAGCACCGAGACCAGAAGACAGTGAAGCCAAGCAAGAGTGCATGGAGGGAGTGTGGCCTGGGGGGGAGAGGGGAGGGCATGTCACAGCTGCTTCTTGAGACACTTAGGGAATGGAGAAGGACAGCTTGGCAACAGACACTGGGTAAGGCTGCTGAGAAAAGAATGCTGGAGAGGGGCTGGAGAGATGGCTCAGTGGTTAAGAGCATTGCCTGCTCTTCCAGAGGTCCTGAGTTCAATTCCCAGCAACCACATGGTGGCTCACAACCATCTGTAAAGAGGTCTGGCACCCTCTTCTGGCCTTCAGGCATACAGACAGAATATTGTATACATAATAAATATAAAAAAAAAAGAATGCTGGAGAGAAGAGGCAATGAAGGCATGGTGGCGGAACACTCTTACCCCTATAAATAACTATTTACATGCTTTAAGAACAGGAGAGCTGGCTCTCAGCAGGGCTTAATGCTATGGAGACACGAGGCTGTTCTACAGCTGGGAGAGCAGTGTAGGTTTGGAATCAGATTTATTTTTATTTATTTATACGGTATCCTGCCTGTAAGCCAGAAGAGGGCACCAGATCTCATTACAGATGGTTGTGAGCCACCATTTGGTTGGTGGGAATTGAACTCAGGACCTCTGGAAGAGCAGTCAGTGCTCTTAACCGCTGAGCCATCTCTCCAGCCAGTGTAGGCTTGGAAGGCAGTGGCAAGGTGCTTCCCTGGGACTGGCTTTGGCTGGCTCAGGCTTACTTCACTTGGACATGGCTGAGGATCTTGCAAATCTGTGGCATGTTTACACCACCATGAACCCTGACAGACCATTTTCAGAGGCAATAAAATGTTCAAAACTTTCTTACCCTGTCTTGGCAAGGTTTAACAGTCTTTTTTTTTCTTTTTTGTATCTTGCTTGTCCTGTCTAGACACAGTGCATTTTGTCAGTGATCAAGGCATGGACAATGCCTTGCTCAAAGGCCAGTTGTGCCAAGAAGAAAACAAGCTCCAAGTGGAGTGTCTTGGATGCTTAATGTTCTCTTGGGCTTAGGTTAGTGTTGCCAGGAGGGCCAATTGTGTCAACAGAACACTAAATTATTTAACATGTCAACAGAAAATTAAGTTATTTAATGTGTCAACAGAACACTGAGTTATTTAAATGCCATATTCTACAATTCTTTGAAGTGGTTAAAGATTACCTATCTATGTGGAATACAATCTCTATGTATTTAAAGAACCGGATTAGTCTAACTATAAGTATGACAAATGTGGATGACTATTGATCTATAATTCTTAATACCTATATAGCTTAAAGACTAAAATTTCATATTAAAATATTAAACAATCTTTAAACAACTGTATAGCAAATGAGGACAATGACCTCAAAAATGACCTTAAACAATGTATAAGTACCTTGATCAGAGCTAGAAATGTATAGTGAAATATGATAAATATATCCTAAAATTGTATTAATATATAAAATGTCTTAAGCAGAGGTAGAAGCATGCATGCATACAATATGACAAAAAACTTTGCCTAGGTGTACAAATATTGTAATTAAAAATAAGAGCATATTCGATAAAATTTGAATTTGTACCAATATACAATCTATACCAATGTAAATTGCCTATAAATAATAGCTCACAAGAATTCACTCTATTACTCACTAGTATTATTAGTGTAAGTTCACACTAATCTACCTATTATCCCATCCAATTTCCCCTTTTTTTTTTCAAAGAGATCCCTGAACCTACATAATTTCCACCTCAGCCCCCAACCCTATACCAGTTATAATTAACCCCTAATTGATGTCCTTAACCCTGAGGACAAACTTTGTCATCTTCTAGAATTACTTCCAGTTAGCATGGGGTCCATGTTCTTTCTATGGGATCCTGTAGGAGTAAAATGATGGTTAAGTTCCAAGATCACTGTCTGATAAAATTGCACATAGTCTCTGAGTATTTGATAGGGTTTTTATGAGGTTCCTAGTTGAGTTCTGGCTAGAACGTTGTAAGAAGGTGCACCATTTCAGCTAACCAAGTTGGAACCATCTTGAGCAACTAGTACCCTAAACCAGTCTTATAGTAGCACTATCAGCATCATGATGTCATATCAACCAGGAGGAGTCATTGTTGTAGGACCTCATCTTCTTCCTGGAAACTCAAAAGATTACTGCAGGAAAATTTATTGTTCATTGTGGAAAACTTAAACATTAATCATATAGACATATATTCAATAAAATGTATGATATAGACAAAAATAGGTATGGAGAAAAGTAAGTTTTTTTAAAATTCTTTCTTCTTTCTGTCCCATATCAGATGATTCCTGACATGAAACAAAAACTCTGAATTTTTCTTTCAACAACATGCTTGGATTTAGAGAATGATAGTCACTGTCCAATTCCAAAGCCAGCTTTGATTTTTAAGTGAGTCTATTATTCTACTGGCTTCAGAAATTTACCCTGCAGATGACCTGTCCTCATAAGTCTTTTCTCAGTGATCCTTTCTGGGTAGTTATCTTTTCTTCTTTAGGCATCTAAATGTCCAAGGTTTCTTGACTTTTTGAAGATGAGAATTTTCATGAAAAGATAAGAACAGAACCCTGCCCCAACCCTTATGAGGTTTCCTTGGCACCTGTATGATTGTCACCTCTGGGGATGAGCTGTCATTTCTCTTTCTCAGAGGTTTCTCTTTTTCAAACTGAATCTTTATTCATTTTGATGGCATCCATAGCTTTTTCTCTCCTGGAAACAAGAGCAGAGCCCCTTCCCCAACGTAGCACATCTCCTGGTTTCCATTGTAAGGTCAACATATCCTTGAAATACACTGGCAAATCAAATTCAGAAGTTTCTTTCTATTATCCAGTGCCACCCTGCTGGGAGTATTTTCCATCCCTTTCTGTTTGTTTAACATATCCTTTATAGATCAATTTGATCTTTCTATAACTGCCTGACCTATTGGATTGTGTGTTATACCTGTAATATGCTTTATATTATAATAAGCAAAAAACTGTTTCATTTTCTTGGAGATATATGCTGGACAATTATCAGTCTTTATTTTTGCAGGTATACTCATGCTGGCCATAACTTCTAGTAAATACATGATTACTGAATCAGCCTTTTCTGAGCCCAAAGCAGCTGCCCATTGAAATACTGGATAGGTATCAATGGTGTGGTGTACATATTTTAATTTTCCAAAATCTACAGAGTGAAACACATCCATCTGCCAGATTTCATTCCTTTGAGTACCCTTTGGGTTACTCCCTGAAGGTAATGGTGTTTCATTATAGAAAGAGCAAGTAGGACATCTCTTTATAATCTCCTTAGCTTGTTGCCATATAACAGGAAACTCTTTAAAACTTTGCTATTGACATAATTTTTAAATAAAATTCTGAAGCCTTCAGCACATTTCCAATCAATAATTGATCAATTTCTGCATTACTTTGTGCTAGAGGAACTGGCAGACCCATATGGGATCTGTTATTTATATGGACAAAGCCTATTCCTGATTATGTCTTGAACCTAAATGAATAATGAAATCAATGCTATATCATCTGGTATAAATTCATCAGTTTCAATTGCAAGATAACTTTCTGCACATTGTGAATTAGTAACTATATTGAGAAGTTCTTTAAAATCCCTTATTACCACGAAAATAGCATATAATTCTGCTTTTTGAACAGAATTATAAGAGCTTTTTTCCACTTAAATCTTCTGATTTTTAACATGCCTTTTCTGATTTATTTGCATTAGTATATAATGTATGGGATCTAGCTATTGGAGTGTCACGTACAATGCAGGGAAGGATCCAAGTAGTTCTGTTTGTAAGGTTAATTCTATCACATTTTGGATAATTACTACTAATCTCTCCTAAAAATTAGCACAAGCTCTTTGCCAGGGTTCATTGTTTTCCCATAATTTTGTAATTTCATCACTAGTAAAAGGCACTATAATTTCTGCTGGGTCTATTCCTGCTAGTTGATGAAGTCTCAATTTTCCTTTTATAATTAATTCAGAGACCTTTTACACATAAGTTTTTAATTTTTTACATGGTTTATGTGGTAAAAAGATCATTCTAAGATAATATCTTCCATCTGCATTAAAATTCCTATAGGAGAAATTCTAGAAGGCAATATGGCTAGAATGCAATTAAGATTTGTATCTACTCTGTCTATATGAGCCTCCTGTAATTTCTCTTCAACAACAGTTAATTCTTTCACAGGTTCAGCTGATATTTCCCTGAGGCTATTTAGGTTATTGTCACATCTAAGGTTTTGTTTAAATGAATTATTACATCAGGTATTATCCCAAAAGTTTGTCACAGACTGGAAATGTCTCCTAACAATCTTTGAAAGTCATTCAGAGTCTGAAATTGGTCTCTCCTAATTTGTGACTTTTGTATTCTAATTTTTTGTAAACCCATTTTATAGCCTAGATAATTGACAGAATCTCCTCTTTGTATTTTTTTTTTCAGGAGCAATTTGTAAACCCCATTTAGGCAAAACTTTCTTTACTTATTCAAGCATTCTTTCTAAAGTATCCACGGATAGCAAAATGTCATTCACGTTATGATAAATTATAGATTTAGGAGATTATTTATGTATTATTTCCAATGGCTGACTTACAAAGTATTGACACAGGGTGGGGCTATTGAGCATTCCCTGTGGGAGGATAGTCCATTGATATCTCCTAGTAGGCTGAGAATTATTATAAGTAGGCCTTGTAAAGGCAAATTTTTCTCTTTCCTTTTCTTGTAAAGATATAGGAAAGAAACAATCCTTTAAATCAATAACTATAAGAGGCTATCCTTTAGGCAATAGGGAAGACAAAGAAATTCCAGATTGTAGAGGGCCCATAGGTTGAATTAGTTTGTTGATAGCTCTTAGATCTGTCACCATTCTCCATTTTCCAGATTTCTTTTTAATAACCAATACAGGAAAATACAAAGACTGGTTGATTCTTCAATACAGTAAGCATCTAATTGCTCCTGTACCAGCTGTTCTAAATCCTGCAGTTTGTCTTATATTAAAGACCATTGTTTAACCCATATTGGTTTCTCAGTTAACCATTTTAAAGGTAGGGTCTTTGATACCTCTAAAGGTTTGCTTGTTGTTTTGTGTTTTTGTACAGCCTGAATGGCTGGTGACCTTTCTGTATAGTATTTTATAATATTCTTCCCAGAAACTCATGTTTCTGGGACTGCAGAAATGTTAATCTGGGTATTCCATTGCTGCAATAGGTCATAACCCTACAAATTCACTGTGATATTAGCCACATATGGCCTCAGCCTTCCTCTCTGTTCTTCTGGCCCTATGCATTCAACCTTTCTCGTGCTTTGTTTCACTTGAGATACAGTTCCATTTTCTAGGAATTGAACATCTGCCTCTTGAAGAGGCCAATTTGAATGCCAAGATTCTAGAGTAATAATAGTCACAGTCGCACCTGTGTCCAGTAATCCCTCATTTACAGTGTTATTTATATGCATTACTAGCTTTGGTCTTTGATCATTTATAGAAGTATGCTAAAATACATGCTTCCTATTTCCTATTAGAATTTTTGATTTATCTTCCATGTTTATTCCATCATCCAAAACAGCATGTTTTTTTTTACAGCAGGCAACAGATTTCTTAATTTTCCTATTAAGACATGTTCTCCACAGTGACTGGGAATGACTGGACCACATTTTATTTGGTGACCTGTGAGAGGTCCTCCAAGGAGTTTCCTGATGGTATTGAGTTGCCTTGTCTGTCTTTTGTTGATCCGCATTCATTGGTCCAGTGTTGGCCTTTGCCACATCTTCTACATAGTCCAGAAGATTGAGACCTCCTAATTTTGCCTTTTCCATAGGGGACATTATTTCTAGGACTGCCTTGTCTACAATCCCTTCTCAGATGTCCTATTCTACCACAATTAAAACATTTGACATTTTGATGTCTCCTCATACCTTTGGAAATTGCTTCTCCTACCCAGGCCTCAGTATTATAGTCAAATGTCTCAATGTTCATTGTATGTAGGATCCATTCATCCATTGGTGCTGATCTAACCTTTATAGGCCCAAGTATCTTTTTGGATTCTAAGTTGGAATTTTCAAATAAGTACTCATCTAGCTTCTGGGTTTGTTACTTCTATTTGTACAGCCTTAGTTAATCTTTGTAAAAAGTCACTAAAATGTTCTCTTTGACCTTGTTTAACCCTAATATATGATCTAATTCATTTTCCCAGTTCTTGAGTTTTGTCCCAAGCATTTAAGGCTGCTGTGTGGCATAGGAACAAGATGTTTTCATCATAAAGAGCTTGAGCCTGTGGGTCAGCATAAATGGCCTCACAAAGAATTTGATCTTGGGATGTCTCAAATCCTTTGGCTTTTCCCTGTTGTTCTAAAATTTTTGCCTCTTCTCTCCAATAACATTTCCCCTGTAGTTGTGGCCCCGTCTTCTAGGACTGCTGAAACTAATTAAAGTCAGTCATGTGGGGTAGCCTTATTGCTGAAGCCCATGTCTTTACCATCTCCCTAATGGTAAATGCAAGTCATAATATACTACTATTTTCTTAATTTCTTTTAGATCATTCATACCTATAGGTTTCTGTCTACATTCTTTGGATCCTTTTGGGCATTTATAACTTGATGCTTTTTCAGAGGTGATTACAGGGTAGGAAACTAAAATCCTGGGTAAGTCTTCTCCGACTCTGCCATGTACTGGTGATGTTGAATCCTGTCCTTGTACCTTCTTTCCCTGCTCATCAGCACTGATACTTTCCTCAATCATTTCAAATATTTTTACTACTATCTTTTGTAAAGCCTGAATCTCTTGACCTGTATATATTTCTAGTGATTTCATTGAAAAACCTAACCTATGATCCTCATTCTGCACATGTGATTTCAAGGTATGAAATTTTTCCTTTAAAGATAACATCTCATCCTTGGACATTATTTGGATAGTGTGCAGATTGCCTTCCTGGAGAGATACTCTATCAGCTAACCTAACTTAACTTTTTAACAGATTTTGATTGTCACATTCAATAGTATGAATTCTTTCAGACAAGTTCTCAGTACCCTTGGACATGGATTGAATTTTGTCTTCAAATTAATGTTATTCTTTTTAATGGCATTAATTTTTTCAGCTAACTTTTGATTTTTCATGGTATTAATCCTGTCAGCCAGCTGTTCATTATTAGTCCGTAAAGACTGTATCATTTCTAAAAGTTTCTCATTCTTGGCTCTGTTATAAAACCATTTTCTTGGGCTGGAGAGATGGCTCAGCGGTTAAGAGCATTGCCTGCTCTTCCAAAGGTCCTGAGTTCAATTCCCAGCAACCACATGTGGCTCACAACCATCTGAAATGAGGTCTGGTGCCCTCTTCTGGCCTTCAGGCATACACGCAGAAAGAATACTGTATACATAATAAATAAATATTTAAAAAAAAATAAAATAAAACCATTTTCTTATGGATATAATATGAAAAACAAAGCTAAGTCCCAATATCTAATAAATGAATGTCTCAGAAAAACCATATAAGCCTTGCAGAATACGATCCATAGTATAAGAAAAAAGTTATCAAATTCCTGAATGGTAATATTGTCTGCAATTATATAATTTTTAAGTTTATTGATTTATTTATTAATCAAATAGTTACCTTTGTTATGAGATTTCAGTACATTGTTGTAGGTGTAATAATCTTTATTTTGGCCAGCAGGTATTGTGATTGCAGTGTGTGGCAGAGAGATGCGACCAGCATTGACACAAATAGTCCTGAGCCACTTTGGTTCTGCACATTGGTGCCTGGTAAATACTGACAAATATGCTTTGCTTGACAAATTAAGAGTAATTAAAACAGTTCTGTACACAGAGCAAGGAGCCCAGAGCTTGTGAGCAGGAAACACAAACCAGAAGCTGCACAAGCCACCACATGGCAGGGAAAGTGGTGGGGGAGGGGGCTGAGTGTGTGTGAGCCTGGGAAATTCCCAAATTGCTGCATGGTAGCCTTGCTGTGACTAGGTTTTGGCAAAAAAAAAAAAAAAAAAAAACCACTTAGTATGTGAAATCAAGCCAGGTGGGTGGGAATGGGAGACCTACTGTCAAGGGACCTTTTGTAACTTTCAGGCCATTCCATCCAATAGGTATAGAGTTGGGATTCACATGGGCGCCCAATGAAGATGGACATTATAAAGTAATCCCACACTAGCTCAGAATTGAGTATAATAAAAGGTTCTTTATTCAGGGATAGACTCACAGGTCACAGTCCTCTGCATTTATAGTAAAAGAGACTATGCCCAAGTGGGCTGGTATCTTAAAGGCTATTGGCTGAAGGAGTTCCCACAGCGTCCATGGGAAAGGCACCTGCTGCCATTTGATATGAGAACCCACACAGTGGAAGGAGAGAGCCAACTCCAGGAATTTGTCTGTTGAAACTATGGGCCTTCTGAGACATGGATATACCCACAAATGTGTGGTAGCATGCATGTATGCACATACGTGCACACTAATTTATTATATATAAAAAGAAATCAAAAGGAAATATAAAAGGAAGATGAGAGAAATGCTTGCTGAGCTTTGCCAACAGATTTTAATAACCAAAACCTCTTTCTTCACAACATGGTTTAATATGGTGCTGACTTATCTCCTCTATAACCTGGTTTTTGCTTACGATTTATTTTATTTTTGCAAGCCTGTATGTCAGTGCACCATGCATGTATAATGCCTGGTGGGTCCTCTGGAACTGAAGTTACAGATGGTTGTGATCTGCCACATGAATCCTCTGGAAGGTCAGCCAGTGCTCATAATGGCTGAACTATCAATCTCTCCAGCTCTGATTCCTTGATTTTGAAGAGTTCTCTCTGTCTTTTCTTTGACAATATTAAATTTAGTCACAGATGTTCTAGTATAGTTGTCCAACTCCACTGATATTTTAATTAGAATTACATTGTTATCTCCTTTGGGAAATGTGCAACTTTATAATGATTAGGCTTCTCTTTAAGGAATGTGTTCCTTTGTATAGAAATTTTCACTTAATTACTTAATAAATTTTGATAATTTTAAAAAGTTACAACATATAATCTATTACCATGATACCCATTATTATTTTTGGTTATTGTTGTAAATGAGGTTCCATGTGTTAACATGTGTGTGTGCACATGTGTGTATACAGGTATGTGTGCAAGTATGCATTTAGAGGCCATAGGTTGATGTCAGATGTCTTCTATTGCACCCCACCTTGATTTATTGAGGTGATAGCTCTCATTTGAACCTAGAGTTTGTCTGTTCAGCTAGTCTAGCTTGCCTTTTTAGCTGGCCTGGGGATCTCCTGCCTGCCTAAGGATTGCAGGCTGGTTACCATGCCTCCCACTTATGTGGTCCTCATGCTTATGTGGCAAGCACATTACCAGCTGAGCCATCTCTCCAGCCTGATTTCCTTTCAGTGAGTGAATAAGTTGTGTGTGTGCGTGTGCGTGTAACATTTTTCTTTATCCATTTATTCACTAGTGAATACTTGGGGTGGTTTCATGTCTTAGCTACTGGGAGCAATGCTGTAACAAACATGGGTGTGCAGATACTTTCATTTTCAGAACATATGTAATAGTTTCCTCATTGACTCACAATGGACACATTTTAAACTTGAAAGTGAGGTAATGCTGAACATTTCTTACTCTATCATGGCGCCACATCTTAATAAAATATTGTAACTTAAATATGTATTCAAGCACATAACCAACCAAGTATTGTGCTCAACAGTACAGTAGGCTGTACAGTGTGTGTCATTTACCCTTGTGACAGTTAACTAATAGGAAACAATGCCTCTCGGCCTCTACTCAGAATCACAGCTGAATATTGTGTATAACCCCTTACTATCCTGAAAAAGACAAAAATTTAAAAGTTTGAAATACAGTTCTTTAAACTAAATTGCTTTTGTATCTTTGTAAACTAGAAAAGAAGTGAAAGTTCATCTGTTGTAAATTGGAAATCAATGTACATACTGTCTTCCATCTGTAGACAACCTACAGGTAAGGTTAGGTTGCATACAGCGCACAGTAGGATCCTACAATGCTCTGTATGATCACAGTTGTTTACACCCACAAGTTAGTCTATTGAGGGGCTCTGAGTAATGGAGCCACAGGAAGCAACACCATGGTGGATTGCTGGCTGGGATGGACGCTCTGGTTTTAAATTTCTAGGGACCTACCATACTGTTCCCACCAACAGCAAGTGCTCCCTTTTGTCAGCTTTTATCTTTTGAAAGATAGCAGGTGTTAGGTGTGAGGTCACCTCTTTCTGCAGTTTTGATTTACACTTCCCTGGCAGTTAGTCATGCTGATAATTCATGCACTTTTGACCATTTGTACATCTATAAAGATGCATTTTTAAGCATCTTTGTTTTTGTTAGTGTATATTTTTCACTTTCCTGATTAAGTTTATTCTGAATAGTTTTATATTGCCTTTGTAGGAGTTAAAATTTGAATTTGGGGGGCAGTTTGTTTTATTGTTTGAACTTCTTACATATTTAGGGTTTGACTCCTTTTTAAAGTATGATTTAGAACTATTTTCTTCCATTCTTCAAGCTCTCTTCACTTTCTCATCCCATCTGCCGTGAAGAAGCTTTATGATATGACATAATCCTTTATAATATGACATAATCCTTTTTATAATGACATAATCCTTTATAATATGACATAATCCCTTTTGTCAGCTTT
The DNA here is from genome assembly GCF_018167655.1 of Microtus oregoni. NCBI lineage: Eukaryota > Metazoa > Chordata > Mammalia > Rodentia > Cricetidae > Microtus > Microtus oregoni. Next base: position 3,199,165 of record NW_024544720.1, read on the forward strand.
TGCTTTTATTGCCTATGATTTTGGAATCATATCCAAAAAAAATCATAACCCAGATCCATATCATTCAGATTTTCCCCATTGCTGTCTCCTAGTAAGCACTTTTTTGTTTGTTCTGTTTTTCTAAGATGGGGTCTCATCACTCGTCTCACTAAGATACTCTGGAATTGGGTCTGTAGACCAGTCTGGCATCCAACACACAGCAGTCTGCCTGCCTCTCCCACTTGAGTGTAGAGATTAAAGGGGTGTGCCACCATGCCTGGCTAGAAAGTAGTTTTGTAAATTTCAGGTCTTATATTCAGAATTTTGAAAAACATTTTGAGTTGCTTTTGTAGTGTGAGATAAGTTTTTGATCCCCGTGCATGTTGAGCATCCAATTTCCCAACAGTCTGTTGAGTTCTTAGCATCTTTGTGGAGGATCAGTCAGTAGTGTGTGAATTTATTTTGGACTTCTCTATTCTATTCCATTATTTAATTTTTATACATCACTGTGGATATCTTTATGCTACTACCATGCTGGTTTGTTCACCACAGTTCTGAAGTCAGTTTTGAAACCTGAGAATCTGATTCCTTCAGAGTTTTTGTCTGTCTGTCTTGTTTTGTTGTTTTGTTTGGTGGAGGGCTGTTTAAGAGATCGTTGATTATTCAGTGTCTATTGTGACTCTGTAAAAATATTAGGATTCGTTTCCTATTTTTATGAAAAATGTTTGGTTTTAATTATTGCATTAAATTTGTTGGATTTTTTTGAATAATGTATTTTAATAATACTATTGTTCTAATCGTTGAAAATCAGATATTTTCTTATTTATTTCTATCAATTTAATTCACCAATGTGCTGTATTTTTCAGTGGATTCTTTTTTATTTTTGCTTTGTTGGTTAAATTTACTCTTAATTTTTAAAATTTACTTTGTGAGGTTTACAAATTGAATTTTGTTATTACTGACAGTTTACTGTTAGCACATGGTGATGCTGCTAGCTTTATATGTTGGGTTGTTTTTATTAGCTTTACTATATTAGTTTGTTCTACCAGTTTTTTGTGGAGTCTTAAGTTATTCCATATAAAAGATTGTGTCATCTACAAACAAGAGTCCATTATTTTGTATTTAGTCTAGAAATGTGTTGCTTTTAATTCCGTCCCTCCAGAGAAGACAGGTGTGGGCCAAGTGTCAGATCTGTGACCTGACTCCTGACATATGTTCACTGTGCTCAGGGCATCTGACTGCAAACCCCAGTCAAGCCTTGTGGAATTTAGTGCTCTCATCCATAGCATCTTTTTTTGCTCATCTCAAAGTAGCAATATATATCTTATAGTATGTTTCCAGCTGTTTGTGTTTTTATAGTATTTTTCCAGCTGTTTGTGTTTTATAGCATGTCTCCAACTGTTTGTTTGTTTATTTGGTTAGTAGGTTTGGCTTTGTTTTTCTCTTTTTTCTTTTTTGAAACAGATTCTTGGTGTGTAGTTCAGGCTTCAAATTTGTAGTGATATATCTGCCCAGCTCTCCACAAGCCGTGACTACAGATGTGTACCATCAAGCTTGGCATAGCATCAGTTTTTAGCATTGTCATTTTGAAATGTAATGCCACTATTTAAGGAATTGTCTCATTTATGGTCACTTCTAAGCCATGATTCCTACCAAACAGGAACTGTTTTTTTTCCCCTTTGAGATCCAAATAGCACCAAACAGTCTATTGCACTGAATAAATATTTAATGAAGATTGAATGTTTCCTGTTTAGTAGATCAATTACTTTTGTCAATTTTCTGAGGAAAATCTTTGTTTCTTTTTGTCCTGCAATGGGCTAAGAAATTGCTTTCTTAATATTATTTACTTATATAGGGTTTTTTCCCAGTGATATGAAATTTTAAGGCCTTAGGCTTTTATTACTCTTTTTCTCATTTGGTATGTAGGCTTTGAATTTTTATGTCATCTCAAATATGAATCTCAGAATCATTGGTCTGGTAGCACACAATAAAATTATTTCCTAAAAGAATTAAGTTTTCAGCTAGGTGGTGGTGGTACACGCCTTTAATCCCAGAATTTGGGAGGCAGTCTGGTCTACAAGAGCTAGTTCCAGAACGGTTGTCTCGAAAAACCAAAAATAAATAAATAAAAGTTATAAAAAAATTGAGTTTTCTAAAATTTTGGGTGCTTAAGGGTATGAAAATGAAAAATATTTGTTCATGAGATAAAAAGATGTTTGCATCTTTTTAAGACATAAATTATTTTTACTATTAGTTGATAAATATTTACATTTTATTGAATGAGACACATCCTTTTTTAATTATTGGTCAGATTTTTGTTAAAGCATTATATTTAAATTAAACACATTTTCTCTTTGGAATCTCTATGAAGTTAGTGAAAGCACTTGAAAGGTTCCTCCTTGAAGGTGTTCTGTGAAGTGCCATGTTCTGGATGAGGCACAGGGGACAAAATCACCAACATGCAACAAACCTGACTGCCCAAGACCTGCACAAATCACAGGCACAAGGTCATCAAAAATACCACAAGGTCATCAGAGACACCACAAGGTCATCACAGACACAAGGTCATCAGACACAACATCAACACAGACACAAGATTATCACAGACACAAGGTCATCACAGATACAAAGTCATCAGAGACACAGGTCATCATAGATACAAGATCATCACAAACACAGTGTCATCACAGACAAGGAGCTCACAGAAACAACTAAGCTGGGCTTTGTGGGAGCTCACCAACACTAGACCAACAGCTAAAGAGCCTGCATGGGACAAGCATAGGCCCTCTAAGTATGTGAAACAGTTGTATAACTTGACCTACCTGTAAGAATCCTAGCCTGGCAGTGGTAGCGCCTGCCTTAAATCCCAGCACTAGGGGGGCAGAGACAAGCAGATCTCTGTGAGTTTGAGGCCAGCCCAGTCTACAAGAGTTAGTTCCAGGACAGCCAGGGCTGTTACACAGAGAAACCCTGTCTTAAAAAACAAAACGAACAACAACAAAAAAAAAATTTGTAGGACTCCTAGCTGTGAGAGTGGGGCCTGTCAGTTACACTTTGGCAGGCTTTTGGGAGCCTATTCCACATACTGGATTGCCTTCAAAACTTTAATATGAGGGGAGGAGCTTAATCCTACCTTAACTTGGTATGTCATACTTCATTGACACCCATGGAGATTTGCCCTTTCTGAACAGAAACAGGAGGAGTAGATTGGAGGGTGGGCAGAAGGGAGGTAAAGAATGGAATGGGAAGAGAAGAGGGAGAAGAAACTGTGGTTGGGGTGTAAAATAAATAAAAGTTGTTATAAAAAAAGGAAAAAGATACAAGAAAAGTCGTGGTGGCACATACTCTTAATTCCAGTACTCAGGAGGCAGAGACTTGTGAATCTCTGAGTTTGAGGCCAGTCTGTTCTATAAAGCAATTTCCAGGACATCCAGGACTACACAGAGAAACCCTGTCTCCAAAAACTGATAAACAAACAAATAAACAGACACAGCAGGAAGGGTGCTAGCTGGGAAATGGAAGCTGAGCATAAGTATAATATGAATATAACAGAATACATTCTGTACATGCAGGTTGCTGCCAAAAGAAAATACATACAAGTAAATAGAAAGTTTTCAGTTTGTGAGACTACTATCACTACAGAAAATATTCTCTGCATGCTGTCAATATGTTATTCAAATGGAACCTACTATCGGTATCAGTTAGAAAATTGATGTCATTTAAATAAAACAGAAAAATAAATAAGCAGAAAAAGTATATAAATGCATTTTATTGTCATTTCTGAGAATCAGAAATAATTATGAAATGACTAAGTCATACCTGTGACAAAATCCCACTGCAGTTAACATGTGACCACCTGACTTAAATCACTGCTGTCCGGAGCTCTTTGCTTGCTTTGTTTGTTTGTTTGTTTTTTCATGAGGATGATTGTGAGTTGACATGTTTTGGGAGAAGGTGGCATAAATCAGCTGATTCAGAATGAATCTCTTATCTGTTTGAGGTCTTTTTGACCCAGGAGTTTGTGACCTATGAAAACGTTACTTTTGGGGATTTGTTAAAATATTTTACAGTGTGTAGATTTTAATTGATACCACACTGCTGGAAGTTGGCTAACATTGCCCAAAGGGAAGAGTTGTATTGGGATAAATTGGAAAGAGCTTAAGAAGTTCTGTTAAATTTCAATGCAAGTGAGAAAAAGGAGAGTCGACAGTGGGAAACCCTGCACGTTCTCAGCCTGGAACAAGGAGAACCATCCTTTACCCTAGTGTCTGCAGTGTTCCTCTTACTCAGTGGCTCTCCCATTTCACGAAATTCTGCTTCAGTTCATTGCCAGAAAATGTGCCCAAAGAAGCCTGTGGGTCATTTATAAGGTACTGCACATCCAAGGCTGCAGAAAGTGACAGTGGGGACTTGGGGAGTGCTCTTGTCTGTGTCCGGAAGCCAAAAGGAAGATAAATAGCCACTGACCACCTCTCTTCTTATTGAAATGGTCCAGCCCTACCTTTACTGCAGGACTCACAGGGTTTTGAAGAGCAAATAAGATGGTGGTGAAGCGTAAACCCTCTTAGGATTTCACATTGATGCATTTTCCCCAGTGTAGGTTTCTAGCTCTAACTGTGATCTGGAAGCGACCCTCAAAGAAAGAAGTCTTGTTTTGTTTTTGGCCAGTCAAGCAAACACCCATAGGGGTGTTCTTTCCACACATGCATATGGATATGCTGTGTTCAGAAGATAATTTAATGGTATCTTTTGGGGACCCTTTGCAGGAATGCTGTCATTTCAAGGTCACATCTCTCTTGCTATTAATGTTTAAGTTGGAGAGTACTCAAGGATGTGCTATTTGAGGCTCAGTAGTTTAGGAGAACTACTTTGAGCCAGTTCATAGTAGACAAAGTCTTCTACAAGATGATAGTCTTTCTGTAATTATTTAATCTTTTTCTATTAAGTTATGAACTTGTTCACATTTATTTAATTATTTTGTATATTTTTGCCAGCCTTAAAAATAAAATAAGAAATTCCAAGATTATAAAAAAAATTGTACTATGTTATTTATAAAGATACCAAAGTAAGGAAGTAAAGGAGACATAGACACATTCAAATAAGAGGTATTAGTTTATGGGGCTAATTTTTTAAATTCCCCACATTATTTAAACATAACAGATAAAACATCTTTTAAATTTTGTGGTGATTTTTGGAATATAAAGATGAGGGGAGTAATCACAGACTACAAAGTCATCCCAATTTTAGCATAACTTAAAGGTTTTCTGTGTGAAAGTTTTAAAGGAAAATTGAAATATTTTACTAGGCAAATATCATTTACTTTGCTCACAGTTCATAGGAATGCTGTTGATGAGCTTTCCTTGAACATCTGGGGTCTTTAGATATGCCATCTATATTTGTATTAATTGTTCTTTTTTGAGAATGAGAATGTATTTCTATACAACAGAGGTTTACCTCTGTGTCTCGGTATTTGTTATAAAAATGGGTTGTTAATTTCCATAATTGACGTTGATCACAATGTTTTAATTTAATCTCCAGGTTGGTTTTTGTTTATTTGTTCTTCAGAATTTCCTTCCTATTTTTTAAATGTTAGAAGCTTAATTATTTCTCATTGGATTTGAAATAAGGGCAAAACCCCAAACTCCAGACAAGCAGAACCTTCTGCATGTACAGCTTCCTTGGCACTGGTTCGTTGCTGGGAGATGTTCACATGACCTCTCCTTTGTTAGCAGAGAGTCTGCGGCCCTTCCCAGGATGCTCTCCTGATCACTGTCTTTTAAATCCAAGTTGGAGGTTGATTAATGGATGGGGAGCTTTTCTATTCTGAGCTACACATATTGTTGACATTGTGTCACATGTTGCTTTTTAATTTCTGATGTGCTTAATGTGTTTTTAATTTGCAAAGCATGAGTGTCCCTTTCACAGCAGTAGAATAGAGTCAGCGTTTCTAAGTCCAGATACTGCTTTATTCAAACAAGAAGGGGCAGGGTGAAGAGGGCTGAACTGAAGCCTTGGGTTTCCTGCAACACGCACGTCAATGAATTTCACTTTGAATATTGTTCAATAAAAGAAGGCACTTGAGAAAGGCTTTTCTTTCCTCCGAGAAGTCTCTTGCCTCTTGGTGAGTGAATTGCCGTACTATAAAAGCTCTGGGGGAAAGTGAGTGAAAAGGCAATCCACAAATGATCACTCTCCTCTGCCTTTGATTGGGTCAGATTCGGTTGTGTGTGTGGCAATTGTTTTCTTTTTCACTTAGAAGAGGTTTATGGTCCGATGTCTGTCAAGTCAGACCTTGTCCTAAGGTTGTATTTCTCTCTGGAGTTCCTGGGGGTGATGTTATCTTCTGGTCACTCAGCGTGTGGTTGCTCTGGAGAGTATCTGTCACTCTAGGCATTACAAGATGGATGGGTCTCCAGTGAACTGCTGGGTGAAGCAAATGGTGAAAACAAGAAAAGACAAGAGGTTTCAGGGTCTGCAGAGGACAGACAACAGGGAAACCCTTAGAACTCAAGAGTAAGCTGAGCCCTGGAGGAAAGGAGAGCAAGGACGGGCCAGTGTCGGCCAGAAACGTCCTGCAGCTCAGAATCCTTTGGTGGCTTGTTGTGGTCTGAGGGAGTGATCTACATCATGGTAACAGCTTTGTGTTTCTGATTTCCAAAATGTGTGTGTGTGTGTGTGTGTGTGTGTGTATACATATATGTAGGTGTGTGTATATATATCTGGAGAAAGTATTGGGAAATAACAATAATAATAGGATGGTTTATGAAGATTTTGCTTTAAAATGTTTTAAAGATTAAGCTAAAAATTGAACATTTAGCCATTTCAGTTTACTTTCTGTTTTTTCCTTTTCTACTTTTTTTTATAATTATTGAAATGTCAGCCGACAGCTAGTAGATGTTAAGACACTTGGAAACTTGGGTCGTGTAGCTGATATCCTCATTGTTTTCCGAATGCTCTTTGGCACTTCCGCTAGGGAGTTCTGAGAGTTCTGTGTTTTAATGGAGACTGGGGGCAGGTCTTAAGTTCTTTTAAATTATCCTCAATTTCATTTAATGGATTCTGTGATGGAACAAATATATAATTTTTATTGATCTGTGAGACACTGAGGTTTGTACTGTACTTGTTTGGTTGGTAACAGTCACAGTGTGTAAATCCTTATTCATACAAAGTCCCTCCTGTGGGACAGAGAGGACAGAAAGCTGCCTTGGGATAGTAGATGAGAAAAGAGAGGGCAGTGTAACTGAAAAACAAAAAATGATTTTGTCAAACATTTTGGCATTTGTCTATGAAAAAGCCCATCAGTTGAAAGGCAAAGAAATTGAGATGGTTAGGAGCTTTAAGCTGCGTAAACGGTGGAGTCTCTCCTTCTCTGTGGGCGTAAATAATAGATGAAAGAGGAAGAGCGACAACAAAGGACCAGGTCCTTTAAGAAAATGTGTGCAACCTGAATAGGGGTCTGTGGTCCAGGGCCAAAGGTCTTAGCTTTGAGTGTAATTAGAAGAAAATACAAAAATGTCATTACTAGCAGGTGAAGTGTGTAGCACGTGGCTAAAAATTAGCAGTTTTAGACTCCAAAGCTATTGGAATTGGATTATTGACCCTTTTAAAAATCATTAAGATACTTGCAGAGTCAGTCGGTCCTCATTGGAAGTAATGCAGTTTGACCTCATTGACCATATGGGGTAATCTTGGGTTTGGATTAGGTAGGAAAGATGCTGTTGGTGCATGTGAGTGAGAAGTGTTAGCCTAAACATGCAGGGCCAGCGTTTTTCGTTATTCTTGTGTGAGAAGTAATTCTTCCAATAAGAAGAGGTTAAGACAAATATTTTTTATCCCAAAATCTATAATGTTTATTTTCTCTCTTTCAAGTTGACATAAAAAAGAAAGTACAAAAACATTTTAGCATGACTTCAAGTATTTTAATGTTATATATATTCATATTGCATTTAGTACATTCTTAAAAACTAAGAATCTTTAGTTTTCTTTTTTAGACATAGTAAAAATTACTTCTAAGTTATGTATAAAAATTAATGACAAGTTGCTTTAATTTATTTAAGGCTTTACCAATTTTTCATATCTTTGTTTATGAATTTATATCAACATAATCTACTTAGTGGGGAAGAATAATAGGCACGTTATTCAATCAATTGTAGGTGATTATAGTTTATTTAATATCTCCTAGAAACACACTGCTCAGAAAGTAGGAAACCTTTCTCTTCTTGCAATTTTTCTGGAAATCATTATAGAAGTTCAAAAAGTAAAAATTATTACCTTCATATTAGTTATATTTGACTTCTTTATAATTAATTATAATTATACTAATTATAATATAAATTTATTAATTTATTATTTGAATAAATTAATTTTAGACAAATATCAGGAATTGTAAAACTCCCAAATGCCTCAGAATAAGAAAGTTGTCTTATCTTAATTCTATTCCAAAACAGAAGTAATCTGGGACTTTTACTGTTATGATGATGTCAAAGAAACTTTCTCAGCTCGCACTGAGGGAAGGTTGGGGAGGGTTGCTCTAAGAAAAACAGAAATTATTTTGACCATATATTGAGGGTGGTTGTTGAAGTTTAGGAATAGGGAGCTTCTTTCTATTTTCCCATAGTAATAAGTTGAGGTACACAGGACTTTGGTAATTCCTGTGGTTTTGTAGAATTTCAATATGTAGATTGTTATATTGTGCAATAAAGGGAACTGAGAAATAACTTGTGGTTTTATGCATTCTGTGTTTTTATAGGTGCAAAGAACCCTGAAGAACGTTGTGATCTCGGACAAGCTTCCTGAGATGTTGACTGCCTAGCTAACCATGAACATGATCCAAAAATGTTAATATATGAACCAAGGTATTGTGTGATTGCATTCCTCTTTTCAAGCTTTTCATGGTCAAATTGGTTTTGTCGGATTAATTTACAGCTGAAATGAAGCTACTATGTTTGCTCCTTAAACTGAGCAGGAGCGTATATGCCCTCCTTTCCAGTTCCACCCCACTCTGCAGGCCTCTCTGCTCTGTCTTCTCAATTCCCCAGTTAAACTTACTAAGTTTTTCTCCCAGATAGCTCTGAATTTCCTGTCTACATAAATTGAAAAAAATGTGAATTCAAGGGCTAACGAGAAGGTTCAGTGGGTAGAAGCACTCACTAACCGCTTCTCTAGAGGACTGAAGTGTCCCCCCCACCCCCACCCCTGTCACCCACATCAGGTGGTCCCTGAGATCCAATGCCAATGTGTGGATGGTCTCCGTGTCATCCACACACGGCATCCCCACAGTCAGACAAACACACATACACAAAAATAAAAATGAAATTTTAAACTCTTATTTTTCATATCTTTTTTCTTTTTTATTGTTCTTTGAAAATTTCATTCACATATACATTATGTCTTGATCAAACTCACCCTTAGTCCCTCCAAGAATGCACTTTTTGGTTCCTCTTTGGTAATTGTAATTTTCTTTCCAGTTGTCTGATAAGAGACTTTGAAGCCCTTGGTTATACAGAAAAAAAAAAAAATCAGCCTGTATTTAGTGATCACATATATTTAAAACCCTTGTGATACTGTTCTGAGACATGTGTTACAGAGCTTTAATAAAATGTTTCTGACTTTTTTTTTAAAGGCTTTTAATTCAGAGGGGAAGGGTGATATTGGTTCTCTCTCCTCCAATATCAGCGGGGGAAAAAAAAAACTTGTTAAGAATTGAGAATTTAGGGCTGGAGAGATGGCTTAGTGGTTAAGAGCACTGGCTGCTCCTCCAGAGGGCCTAGGTTTAATTCCCAGCACCCACATGGCAGTTCACAACTGTCTGTAACTCCAGTTTCCAGAGATCTGACACTCTCATACCAATGTACATAAAATAAAATATTTCAAAAAGAAAAGAATTAAGAATTTAGGGTGACTGCTTTAGGGCCTCTTGGCTTTTAGAAAGAACATAAGCCAAACCCTCTCTCCCGGCTTTAGAAGTTACAGTGTGTTTAAATAGCCTAGTGTTTTCAGGGGAGGCCAAAGAGCTTTTCCTCTTTTATGACCTGTTGTATCCTTTTGAGGCCAGAGAGAACAAGAGGGTCATTGCCACTTCAGCCCAGTCCCTGTTTGTTCCTTAGTGATGACCAGGAAGACACTGAAACCTAGTATTGGCTTAACATCTGGAAAATGGTCAGAGAGGGGAAGGCAGAAGGGAGAGCCAGAACTGTTGCATTCTGTTTCACCAGGTGCTAGGAGGAAGCAACAGTAGCCTTTTTGATATGGGAGGCAAATTCTGTGGGCCCTGGCGTTAGGCTTCAACAATTGAAGAGGTCAGAGGACAGCTGAGTGGGGTCAGCAAGACACCATGGGGTGTATTTTGTTACTTAGGAAAAGGAGCAGCCCCTAAAGCCTTCAAGGATTCCCTTGGAAATCTGCGTTGTGAAAAGGTTTTATGAGTCTCATGGCAATAACTCCTGATTTATCTAAGGAACACTAGCTTTTGTCTAAAGGAAGGATAATCCTCACCAAATGTTGGCCAGGACTGTTAGACTCAGCAGAGGTCTGAAAGAATAGTTAGGATTTGAAGTGTGCTTCGCTTTCCAGAACACTTATCATATTAATGTTTCTGTCACAACAAAGAATTTTGCACTGTTGAAATATCGCCTTTTTCTTTTCTTGGAACAGAAAGCAGGGGAATGCTGGAGTAGGGAGCTGGTCACATTAATTTCAGAATTATTCTACATACTTGCACGCAGAAAACTATTATTAAGCCTTTTTTTCAAATACCAAAACTTGCTACCTCTAGAAGGTTATCTTTTAATTTGTTTATAAAGGGCATACATAAAGCATTAAGTATGTTTCTAGCTCACTGGTTTTTAACATTTTTTAATTCTTACTATTTTTTGTGTATACATGTGACTCTGGGATTGAACTCAGGACCTGATGCATACTACAGTCCTGGCTTGTAGACCTTTTGATTTTAACTGTTACTGATTGGTAGAAGGGGACTATAAGCTGATGAATAACTCCAAACCCTCCATTTCTCTCTGAAATTTTTTTCTTTTTTTCATATATATTGTATCAGGAAGAAAAAAAAATTCAATGTCAGAGCCAAGAATAAAAACATTGTATATCCAGTGGTAGAGGGCTTGCCCAGTGTGTGAGGCCCTGGGTTCTGTCCCAGCACCCACAAAGAATGGCAGCACAATAAGGGATGCTGTCTTTGAAAGGAGTTGGAGAATCTGGGGGTGGAGAGTCTGCCTGTTGTGGGAAGTCTGCGACCTCTGAGAGCAGCGCTGAATGATTTCTGAACACCTTTAAAGGTGGTAGCCCCTGATGGATACGTATGGCAGATTATCACTCTGGGCTTTGACAGTATTTTGATATTCCACTTTATACATTATGCATATATACAGATATAGAAAGAAAGCATATGTGTTAATATGTATAATAAAGAAAAAATCATGTGTATGATAAGCCTTGTTAAACATTTTTACTAATTTGTAAATTAGTGTTGCAATTAACATATTCAGTAGCTACAGTCGTGTGAGTCTTTTCGGTCCTTTTTTCAGTAATAACTCCTATTCAAGGATGTATTCACGAATGTAATTTCTCAAGGTTAAACAGCTTTCACCAGCTAATTCAGAAACCCGAGTGTGGTGACTGATAATTGCCTAGAGAGGACGCACAGCTGTTTAAGTAGCGTTGGATTGAGGGAAATCTGACAAGCGCAATGAGCAGAGTTAATAAGATAACGAAAGACTGATGTCGGGAGGGGGTGGGGAACCCACCAGTCACGTGCCCTTTCTCTGTGAAGCTGTGTCCCCCTCTAAATGGCCTCCAGACTACAGCGGGGCGGGTTGCTTTTCAGTTGTACAATGCAGCATGCCTGGTAAAAAAGCTTCAAACTCACGTCTGATTGAGGAAAAGCATCTGTTTGACGACAGTATCTGAGAAAAATGATAAAATTTTGTTGATTCTGAAGCTTAATTCGCTGGCCTTAGATGTACCTGTATTTCACTGTTCTTGCTTTGAGCCTAGATTTAATTCTTCCTCAAGTGCAGGATAAGGGGACCTTGTTTCTAGATGTTTCGACCATCACCTGAAACCAGACAAACTCTGAGAGTCTTTAATGTGTTGTTATATACATCAAGTGGGTTAATGCTCATGGCTCACTTTCTAAACAATCTTTTAAAAAACAAGATGGGATGCTTAAATAAGAAAAATTAAGAAAAATATCATTATCTTTGCCTTTACAGCTATACTTTCAAAATTAGTATTGACATTTAGAATGTCATTTTAGTAGTATCTTTAAATTACATTTGCATTTTGGAAATTAGTTTTGCCTCTGGAGCTTTATGCAAATCTTAATCCCCACAGAGCCTTCTTCTCCAGCCCCGCGGCTCTGAAACCCTGACAGTCCTGATGGATGTAGTGAGCCACGCTTGGGAAGCTTCTCTCATTATTTAATGTTTTCTGGTCTTGGTTATTGACTTTTCTCTCTATTGAAAAATTGGTCTCTGGCGACATGGTGGGGGTCATGCAGGAATTACGCCAGTTCCAGAGAGTCCTGACAGGATATGTTTCTTTTACAGAAAGGTTCCCAGTTGGAACACTGTGTCCTTATGTTACAGAGTGAACCAGTGTCCTGCCTCATCTTCCTATTGCTATGAACTCGCTGGGTATACCACAGTGATTATTTCCGTAATGACTGAGGGCATTTGGCCATTTGTGTATATGTTGAAAACATTGGAATTAAGAATTTAGAATTAAGTTACTAAGGCTTCTTTAAAAAAAAAAAATACTGTACTTTTTATGACTTCAGAACCTGTCAAAGAAGACATTCCCCAATCTAAATATACAAAGAGGCTGAAGTTTTTTTTTTTTTTTTCAAGACAAGGTTTCTCTGTATAGCCCTGTCCTGGACTCACAGGCTGGCCTCGAACTCAGAGTTATGCCTGCCTCTGCCTCCTGAGTGCTGGGATGCCACCACCACCCAGATTTTTTTTTCTTTTTTTTTTTTGGACTTTCAAGACAGGGTTTCTCTGTAGTTTTTGGTGCCTGTCCTGGAACTAGCTCTTGTAGACCAGGCTAGCCTCAAACTTCCAGAAATCCATCTGCCTCTGCCTCCCAAGTGCTGGGATTAAAAGCGTGGGCCACCACCGCCCGGCCCACCCAGATTTTTTTTTAAAGCATTGTCTTTTAATGTGATTGTCTTTTCAGATCTTCAGCAAGGAAGATGGATAAAAGTGCAATAAAATACATTTATTTTGAATGTGTGTTTAGCATTGTGCCTTATTGAAATGTGCTTGGAAAGAAATAGTATTGCTTCAGATCTGCTTCCTATGTAATTGGATAAGACACACAAAAGTTCACCCCCTTTTACTCAGTTCTGGTTTCATAGAATATCTACCCCTCCCAAAAATCCCACAGTCAAATAAAGGAGTTAAACAAATATTAAAGCCAGCTAATACAAATAATTAAGGGTAACAAATATCTATTTAAAAGAATAAACAGAGCTGAGGTTTAGCTCAGGAGCTCAGGAGTATAGTTAGCACACAGAAGGACTGAGCCTTAATCCCTGGCATCACAAATAAATAGATAATAAAATACTAACAGAGCGAACTGTGAATGTGTATTTATTTTCAGTTTGGGCTTAGAGGCTTCATATGAACTTACAAGGATTGAATTTGGTTTATTTGTCTGAGAACCACACCTTATCACTGTCAGTGCTAGCAACAGAACCCATGGCCTCCACATGCTGAGTACCCGTTCTGCCAATGAGCTATAGCCCCAAATCATGTGGATGGGTAACTTTAGTAAGAAGGAGTATATAATCTATAATGCAGCAATGCTTCCTCTCCTACAAAATCAAAGACTGTAAGAGCTTGAGAAAGATGAAGTGACATGTTCAAGGTCACATCACTGAGACATAACCACGCCTGTTTGGACCCAGAAATAACTGTCTCCCAGTCATTGCAGATGTCTAGTAAGATGGCTACTTGGCAATGCAGCTTTTTAAATTAAATACAGTTAGATAAGATGCTTGGCCATCACATGTGGTTGATGGACACCAGGTCACAGTAGCCACATTTCAGGTGCTCAGTCACCACACGTGGCTGATGGATATCACAAAGTGAACTTAGAGACACAGAACATTCCCCTACCACTGGAGAAGTCTGTTGAGCAGCACTTGGTGTCAAAGGTTATTCAGGATTTGTTTATCCAATATAAAATGTTCTAGTGAGTTGTATGTAATGTTTAAAACCCACTTTGGAGCTTTTCTATTGATAGTTCTGTGCTGCTGGATCATGACCTAGAATCTACTGTGGCCCCAACATGCTCAAAGGAGACCATTTGTCATTTTGTTTTGTTTTGTTTTGTTTTGTTTTGCCTTGTTTCTGTTTTGGTGACAGGGTTTTTAGCCCTAGCTGTCCTGGAACTCACTCTGTAGACCAGGCTGGACTCAAACTCACAAAGATCCACCTGCCTCTGCCTCCCAGGTGCTGGGATTAAAGATGTGCACTACTACTGTGGCTTCTCAGTAAATCTTAATGTAGCAAATGCTGAGACATCGAAACAAAAGATTCTATACAGACCCTATTTTAACTTTATATATCCAAAATTTTACTTATTCTCACAAAAACTAGGAGATTGGCCATCTCAGCCCTGTTTCACAAATGGCAGATGAAGTAGCCAGTACCACCCAGAAAACTGTAGGACAGGAATCGATTTCAGAGCCTGTGTGCTTAACTGCAGGGTTCTCTCATGATAGCTGGCTGGTGTGTTAAGTATGGAAAGTGTGTGGACAATGTGTGTAAAGACAGAAGAAACAAACATCTAGTAAGTTGAACAGAGCTCTCCCCTTTTCTGTGCTATGCTCACCACACAGTCAAGAAATTCTGCCTTTAAAATAGTTTCTAAACAGAGACAAGAACACCCCACATGCATTCACCCCACCAAAAGGACAGACCATCTTCACCCTCCCCTCCACCCTTTCCTTTTTACTCAAGATAGTCTCAGCAAGTATCTCAGGCTATCCTGGAATCTGCAATGCCCCTGCCTCGGGAGCTGCAACTATATAAGTGTGCACCATCACATGCAACCACTCTTACCTTTTTTTCTGTGCCAAACAACATGTTGAAATAGGGAAGCAATGTACAATATTTTTAAGTTTAAATTTGAATCCTAACTTAAAACTGGAATGCCCCTGTCCTTTGGCCGGAACCAGGTTCTGATTCTGTTTGTTCCCTGTGGTTTTATGTGACTCATCCATCAAATGGCTCCCTCTGAGACCTGACTAGAGACCTGCCACATGTCTTGGCTGGCTACTTCCTGGGTGGCATGTGTGCTTCATTTATGTTGTCTCCTGGGGAGGTCCACAGTTCTCTCTGCCTCACATCATGACTCTGTGCTTAATCCATGGGTTCAGGAGGTAACAGCTGAGTTTTTCCACTATAAAGCTCCCCTCGTCCTGCTAACTAATGGTCTCACCTATTACCACTGCCTGCACAAATCCAAAATTAGTAGTTGCAAAGTGGTTGATTCTTTCATATGTCTATTATTCTTTGCACATTTATTAGTTGGAAATCTTCATTTATGAAAATCACTCACTGACAACCGGAGTTACTGTGAAAGACAGCAGGAACACTGTATCGCAACGCTCCTTCCTTTTTCCTCTAATAGTGCCCAGTTAATTAGGCGCTTTCTTTTTGTTTGTTTCTCTAAGAACTCTGCTTTTCTTCTTGAGTAGCAAAAATTGTAAATATACTTTGATCCCTGTTTCTGTTCTGTGTTTCATTCCTCTCATCTTTGGCCATAGGAACCATTCCTGGGGACGCCTATGTCTTTGAACAGTCTCTTAGTTCTTAGTATGCTGTTTTCCTTTTCATTTGCAGGAGAGAAAACAAGATTAAGAGTTCTGGACGCAATAGCTAAAGCTATTTGTCCAGCTCCTCTTTCCCTCACTGCCTCTGTGAGCCACTAGTCATCGACGCTGCCTACTTACCCACACCCCACTTTCCCAGCCTTTCTTTCTATGAAAAAGGAAAAGGCAAGAGCGGAAAGCACCCAGCCTTGGTAGCATGAGTTTGTAGTGGTTCCGTCTGTGCTTCGAGCAGTTGATTAGTGGTGCAGAAAGGCCACGTTGTCTACCGTCCCTTTCTCAGATCATTTCTTAGTATCACAAAAGTAGCTCTCAGCACCTGAGAGGCCTGTAATATGGAAATCAATGTCATGACTGCTTTCTTGTTGCATTTTACTCAATGACTAATTTGCAAAGTGTTTCTCTATTTTCTTTCTTTTTTTTTTTTTTTTTTTTGGTTTTTCGAGGCAGGGTTTCTCTGTGGCTTTGGAGCCTGTCCTGGAACTAGCTCTATAGACCAGGCTGGTCTCGAACTCACAGAGATCCGCCTGCCTCTGCCTCCCGAGTGCTGGGATTAAAGGCGTGCGCCACCATCGCCCGGCTTGTTTCTCCATTTTCTAACTGAGGCCAGTTATTCCCTCGTAACATTCCATCAGATGTCCTCTCATCTGATGAGGGGTCCCAAGTTAGAGATGAATGCCAATAATTTCAGTGACATACATACATATTGCGTATGGTATTTGTGATCAGTCCTATTACCCTTTATACTTTTAAAATGTGCTCCCTCTTGCACCAAGTCTGAACAGGCCTTCACTTCCGCTCCTGTCTGCTTGAGCACATGATGGTGAGGTCAGCTCCCATTTCTGAAACCGATTAAAAATTAGTAGGTTGTTTTTATTAGCTACTATAAAAGAGGTTGCTGGGTCTAAAGAGATAGCTCAGCAATTAAATACACTGACTTTCAGATGACCTGGGTTTGATTCCTAGCACCCACATGGTGGCTCACAAGCACCTGTAACTTCAGCTCCAGAACTGACATCCTGGGACACCAGGCACATGTGTGGTAAATGGACATACATGCAGATTAAATGTTCGTACACCAACAATTAAAATTTATGCCCTGACAATGCTGAAACACGCATGGGCAGCCCATATATGATGGAAAAACGCATGGGCAGCCCATATATGGTGGCTCTATTGAACTTGTCCTTATAAAAATATTTTTTAAAAGAAAGTTTGCCAAATAGTACCTGGCTTGTCCTCCAAATCATAGGAGTATCTAAGAAGCTCTGGGAAGCTCACCCACACTGGAGCCCACACTGCACGCTACCATGGTTACGGGAACTGTGTACTTTCTCTGCTGTACTTCAGCAGCTCCGGAACAGCACAGTCTGGTGAGGCGCTCTTGAAATCTGAGGTGAAACTGGGCTTGTGCTGTGTGTTCCTCGGAGTTGGCTGGATCATAGCTCCCTTTCCTCAGGGCCACTCAGTTCATTCTTCGGGTACCCCCCACAAGGAGTCTATCCGAGTTGGCGTTGCAGAAAAGAGTAAATCTGTCTCCCTCCTTAATGAAGGAAATAGAACTAAAACGGTATGAAGTTATCTGTCTTGAGACAAGAGAAGCTGGTATTGCTGCGCACACCTTTAATCCCTGAGAGACCCTGGGGGGCGGAGAGGAGGTTAGAAACTCATCACATCCCCTAGAACTGGATTGACAGCTATGGAGAACTCCCAACCCGTGTGCTGGGACCCTAACTTAGCTGCTCTTAGCTGAGCGGTCTCTCCAGCTTGTTTGCTTTGGTTTTTAGTTTAAGTGAAAAGAGGTCGTACCTCCTCCAAAATCCTGAGGAGTGAGTGACTTTCATACAGCGCTCAGCCTACTGCCTCAGTTCTCACCGTTTGACCTCAGCACTTAGTATTCCTGGAGCTATTGAGGTTCCGTCTACATAGGTTGTACACACTAGAAACTAAAACTGATCACTCTATTAGCAAATAGTGTTTGTGTGTGTGTGTGTGTGCGTGTGTAAGAACATTTTTTCTTTTTATTAGTTTTTAAGTTAGATTGGGTGGTAGTGGTACACTCCTTTAATCCCAGCACTCAGGAAGAGCAAGTTCCAGGACAACCGGGCTACACAGAGAAACCCTGTCTCCAAAAAAAAAAAAAAAAAAAAAAAAAAAAAAGACGTTTTCAAGTTTGCATACAAAGTACTGGGTTTTGTTATGGCTTGGCTTTTTTGAGTGTGTGTGTGTGTTTCATGACCCTCTGTTCTTTTCTGTACCCCTCCCTACTGTCCTCCTTCATCCTCATTCCTGCCCCTTGCTGCCTGGCCCCCTTCCTCCCCATAAACATCTGGCCTTCTGCTTTCACATCATATGTATTCAATTGCCTTCTCTTTTTCAAAAAAACTTTTTTTTCTCAAAGAAAAGATATAATAGTAACTTATCTGCTTCTTCAGTCAGTTATAATAGCACACATTATTCAAATTCTAGAAAGTTTCATCATGTATATGTGAAAGAATGGGGGATTTTTTTAAAAAATAAAGCAAACACATTTTCTTATCATAGTTTGAAAAAAATTAATGCTTATTTTATCTTATATGTCTGAGTATTTTGTCTGCATACTACATGTTTGCCTGCCAGAAGACGGAAAGACCCTGGAGCTAGGGTTACAGCCATCATGTGGGCGCTGTGCAAGCACTCTCTTAACCCCTCCGCCATCTCTTTAGCTCTGATGCTGTTTTACCTCACGGGCCACTGGAAAGGTGATGGGGCTCCTGGACCATTTGGAAATTATTGGTCAAACCACTAGTTAGCACTCAATAAATTCTGATTATTATCATTATTATACAAATTTTTGTGGCTACAGAACACTACACAAATACTAGTGGTTAGAAGTATATATAGGCTCTGACTTCAAATGTATTTTTGAAGGATACTGAAGAAGACATTCAGATGAAACAAAAGAAGCAATGATTTTTACATAGATAAAGGGTAACATCCCAGAAATGAGTTCTTGAGATAAGTGACACAGACCTTGGTTTAGAAAATTGGTTTGTAACATAGAACTTTCATTTTTTTTCTCCAGGAATCTTTTCCTCCCCTAGGGGACTAGGCCTTAGAGGGAACAGTGGTTAAATATTTACTCTGTAGTTGCTGAAAGAGCTGATCTATGGTTGTGGGAGCCCAACTGTGTTGTCTGAGTTTTCTGTCCAACCTGGTTCCCATAATTGTTAAGTCCCAAAGAAATCACACAGAGGTCTACATTAACTATAAACTGATTGGCCCATTAGTTCAGGCTTCTTATCAATTCTTATAACTTATATTAGCCCATTATTTTTGTCTATGCTAGTCACATGACTCGGTACCTTTTTCAGCAAGGCAGTCACATCTTGCTTCTTCTGTGGCAGGCTCACAACTGCAGAAAGAGCTTCCTTCTTCCCAGAATACTCCTGTCTCATTGACCCGCCTCTACTTCCTGTCTGGTTGCCCCACTTATACTTCCTGCTTGGCTACTGGCCAATCAGCATTTATTTAAAATATAATTGACAGAATATAGACATTTGTCCCACACCACAGCTGTGAGTGAAAGGTGTGTTGTCATTGTTCAGCAGGCTAGGCTTTATAACTGACAGGGAAATTGAGGCTGAATCTAAAACATTTATTGCTATTGAACTGTGAGATCTTCTGAAGGAGCTGGCATGGGCCTTGATGGTAAAGACCAAAATCACAAGCAATGTAACAAGTAACTTGCAATAGATTTCTTTTTCTTTAAATATAATTTCTTTTCTCTTCTTTTTTAAAGTGTGTGTGTGCGTGCACACACATGCATATGTACCGTGTGCTGCCCTGTGTATGACACAGCACACATGTGGAAGTCTAAGGATCTTTTATCATGTGGTTCCATGTGATAGCAACCAACTTTACCCACTGAGCCATCTTGCCAGCTAGATTTAAGAATACATTTCATACAGTTCACATAACTATATAAATATAGTTTATATTTGCCAGACATCAATTTAAATTTTTTTGATTATTTTTATTTTATGTATATGAGTATTTTACCTGCATGAATGTATGTGCAGTGCCCATGGAGGCCAGAAGAGGGCCTCAGGTTCCCTGGATGTGGAGCTACAGATGGCTATGAGCCACCATGTGAGTACTAGGAAACAAACCCGGGTCCTCTACAAGAGCAACCAGTACTCTTAACAGCGAAGCCATCTCTCTAGCCCCATACCTGTAATTTTAGGATATAAACGTCTCACACAGTTTTTTACTTCCTCTTTTTCTTTGGGATGTGCTGGTACAGACCATGGGGAATTCATATGCTGGGCAACTGAAATCGGCTAGATTTGAGGAAGCTCTACACAATTCCATAGAGGCCTCGCTCAGATGCAGCAGTGTTGTGCCACGGCCAATCTTTTCCCAGCTCTACTTGGACCCAGATCAACACCCTTTCTCATCTGCAGGTAAGTTCTCAATTGCAGGCATTTCTAGACCCCTTTCAAAGAAGCGGGAATTCCAAATCCTGCTAATCTTACACTCCCCAAAAATAACTTTATAAATTTCTCTTATAATATTTTCTCCATAAACATTCTTCTTAAAAATTAAATTTGCATTGATTTCTTTGCTTACCCAGATGTCAAACCCAAGGTGGAAGACCTAGATAAAGATCTAGTACACCGCTACACTCAAAATGGCAGCCTGGATTTTTCTAACAACATAGCAATTAATGAAATGGAAGATGATGAAGATGAAGAAGAAATGTCTGACTCAAACAGCCCACCAATTCCCTATTCACAAAAGCCAGCCCCAGAAGGATCTTGCACTACCGATGGTAGGTTTGCACCTCTGAATTCTTTCAGATTTGTGTTGCAATTTCATCTGGCCTGTTTGGAATACCAGTCACTGTTGGAAGGAATGAGTGGCTATATCCTGATGCATTTATCTAATTACTCTTTACCAGTCAGATATCAGGGTAATAGATCAGAGAAGGAGTGGAGAAGTGACCAGTGACCTATCTCTGTCATTCCTCCATCCAAAGGAGATGAAACCCTCTCTAAGCCCCGCCCTACTACTTCCTGTCTCTCTATCTTTATTTAGTCCTTATGGTTAATTTTGGTCAGCTAGTACCTAGCACTGCCCTCTGATTCAAAGCAAACTTTATTGTCAGAATGCAACCAAAATATCACACAATCTCCTCACCCCTATGGACTCTTGAAAGCTCACAACAGTTGTCTGCAGGAAATAGCCCCTCTTGTAAATGAGGAGAGTAAGGATCACAGCTGAACTAAAGATCTGTGCAGATACAAGTCCAGGCAAAGGTCAAGGCTTCTCCAGTACACTAAGAGTTTACGCTCCCATGAGCTTTTATTTAAAAAAATGTTTTGGCTTTCTCCTCCTTTTAGTTCACTTCCAAGATAGTAATAGATATTCTAGATGCCCTGACTCTATATCTACCTAGAATATTCTTATTATTTATGTCTCGTGTGTGTTACATATTGTGTGGTGCTTATAAACCATGGTAACCACACGGATCAAAGGACAGCTTGCAGGAATAGGCTCTCTGCTTCCACCCTGGGGATGCCAGGGATCAAACTCAGATGTCATGCTTGCTGACAGTCATCTCACTGGTCCTACAGCTATACTCACTGAGTGCTGAGGTAAAATATAAATCCTTTATAAATATTATAAATGTAAAATCTGGTTACACAGTATAAAATGTAAGTAATTTGATTCTCTCTCTCTTTCTCTCTACCCCCCATCCTTCCCTTACCCCCTCAGTTTTTTGAGACTGGGTCTCATTATGTAGTGTGGGCTGGCCTGGAATTCAGTATATAGAACATACTGGCACCAGCTCACAGAGATTTATTTACGTGCCTCTGCCTCCCAAGTGATGCGGTTAAAGGTGTGCACCACGCCAGCTGATGCTCTCACTCTGCTTGTGCAGGTCAGCTTTATATCCCACCACACTTTTAACCACATTTTAAATAAGGAAACCATGGTTTCTAATGCTTTTATTGTTCTGTGGTTTCAGTGATATCCCAACTTAAAATCTGCCTTCTTCCCCTTACCTAGCGGCTGTGTTCTGATCGCCCACCTAATTAGTATATGGAGTGTGGTTTTATATTCCAGCTGACTGATATTAGCCTGCATGGTGTCAGAGCATGAAAACCTTGAGGAGACAGGGAGGGGAGAAAGAAAAAGGTTCCAGATCTCAGGACAGTTTCCTGACAAAGCTTGGAGAAAAAGTCATTTGATATAAATTAAAGCCTTATTTTCCTAGATGAAGCCAGAAAAATAGTTGGCCTTGTTTGGAAATGTATTTTCTTTTGATCTCCTACTTCCCTGAGAATCTAACAACCCATAGAGGACTCCAGCTCCTCTAGTTAGAGGGAGGGAAAAGAGACCTAAAGAATTCTCCTGTGGTTCACAAGTATCCATTGTGTTCTTCATGTTAGGCCTGCTCACGACACATCACTTCTATGGGTTTGCTTTCACATGTGGTTGACCCTTTTGCTCAGACTTAATATGATGCACAGAGTTTACTCATTACTGGTGTGCCGTATGCCTTTAAACCCATGGGGATATGGACAGTGAAGCTGTGTGTTGCTGTTTACTTGATTTGTATTCTTGTTACGTTTTCTTCAATTGAGATCCTCCAGTAACAAATAACATTGAATAGTTCTTAAAATGATGGTGTCTCACTGAGAATCTAATTACATGTGATAATTTGATGTGGGATGTCCTTCTGTATACATGTTGCTTTTATTGGTTAATGAATAAAGCTGCTTTGGCCTATGGCAGGGCAGAATATAGCCAGGCTGGAAGAGATAGATAGAGAGAGTAGGCAGAGTCAAAGATATGCCAGGTAGCTGCCAAAGGAGAAAGATGCCAGAACTTTCCGGTAAGTCACAGCCTCGTGGCAATACACAGATTAATAGAAGTAGGTTAATTTAAGATACAAGAGCTAGGTAGGAATACATCTAAGATATTGGCCAAGCAGTGTTACAATTAATACAATTTCTGTGTGATTGTTCAGGTCTGGACAGCAGAAATGAAAGAGCAGTCTCCATTTAAATAACTAAATAGAACTAGAGTATGGGAAGGAGGTTTTCCCTGTTCTTCTGGACCTGGAGTATGTTTTCAGTTCAGCAGTGATGTTATTTATAGCCAGGTATTTTGGAAAGGTATTTTGCAGGTACCAAATTATAAACTTGACGGCCTAACAATAATACACCTTTAATTCCAACACTTGGGAGGCAGAGGGGTGGATCTCTGTGAGTTTGAGGACAGCTTGACATATACCATGTCATGTATTCTAGGATAGTCACAGCTACATAGTGTCTCAAAGAAAACAAATAAACAATAACAGTGAGAATCCCATGAAGTCAGGATGCATCCTCCATATTTGTCAGGATCTCACTCTAACCCAGGCTGACCTTTAACTCACACCATACCTATAGAACTTGGAGTGATCCTTTTACCTCAGCCTCAGCCCCAAAGGGCAATGGTGATTTTAAGGTAAAGGCAGGCAATTTTTCTGAGAATAAAGAACTGTCCCCCAACAAAGCAGAAGATTCAGATCCAACACATTCTGAAGACATTCATTCTGTACCCAAATTCCTACATCAACTGCTTCCGGTTCTTATAACTACTGTTATTGCTCTTGTCCCCTGCTTAACTCTCCCATTTAAAATAAAAAGATGTTTATAACCTGGTACTTTATATTTCACATAATGTTATCAATTCTGCTCGCT
This sequence comes from Microtus oregoni, assembly GCF_018167655.1. NCBI lineage: Eukaryota > Metazoa > Chordata > Mammalia > Rodentia > Cricetidae > Microtus > Microtus oregoni. The sequence continues at coordinate 3,222,733 of NW_024544720.1, forward strand.
TGGCAATTGTTCTAAAGATCTTCCTGCTCAGAAGGAAAGCAGCCCTGAAGATGTGCTTACACAAGCAGCACTGAGACCCAGGGAACAGAATGACTGTGGCCTTGTTTGAGAACACCACCTTCCAGTCCCAGTCCCCTGTTTGCCTAAGGTTTGGGGGGACTCTAAGGCTATTTTTAGAGGCAATTTAGATAAGCAGGAACTTAACATCTGAGAGGTTGCCATTCATAGGGAAATTTTCCTTGCTAATTTCTTATGTAAATCATTGAACTAGAGCAGGTTTCTATCCTGCTGGGAAGCAGTTGATTGTCTACGCAGGTGAAGAGCAGCCAGATTGGGGCCTCTGAGAGCTGTTTTCATTACTTCAGTTGGGTTTGCTGCTGTGTCAGTAAATGTCCCTTTCCCCTTTTTATTTACTCTGGTGCCTTCAAGTTGGAGATAATTGGAGAATGCAAATCCCTTTCTATGAAGTGAAAACCCGGGCCATTTTCTTAAGAAAATGCAGATGAAGTTTATATAGAAGGGTTCTCTGTTATCACCACCACCATTTTAATTAAAATCATTTGTCTCAAAAGAGCGTTGGTGGGAGAGCAGCCTTCCATTATTGTTCTCAGATGAACTTATTCCCTGAGCAAGTTTGCAAAGCAAGTTGTCCACCCATATAAGCAACCATCTTCCCTCCCTGTGCGCAGCAGCAGCCTGGAGCCTTCCAGAGGGTGCCCTGAGGCGGTCTAGTGGTCTCTGAGGCATGGTCATATTAGCCTTTCAGAGTTATCTGCCTGCTATGAGGGATCCTGAGATTTGTTGGTCCGGAAATCCAGTCACATTTCATGGATTCTGTAGTTAACCACTCCTTATAGGCACAGTTTATTTTCAGTTAAAAAAAATAGACATATTATGTTAAGAGCTAACATAATATTTTTTTTTCTTTCTTTGGAAATCTCTGATCTATAGTGAGTTTAATTAGCTGTGCTAACCCCTGACAATGGGAATTTGGGGAAATATTCAGGAGATGTTTATAGTCAAACACCAGGTCCTTGGCAGGGGAACTTCAGAATCTTTAGGCTAACTACAAACTGAATTAAGTAACTTTTCTCTTAATTCTGTGGCGTCTTTGGCCATAAACTGACTCCCTCCTGACCCCGTGCTCAGTGTAGCTTTCTCTTTCCGCTCCATTCTTTCTTTTTAATTAAATTGCCTGAGGCTGTGTTGGCAAGTAGCTTGAAGAAAAGTATTTCAAGAGTACTTTTTTGGAGTACCTTTATGTTTGTAGAAAGTGAAGCCTCAAGTTCCATTTCTATACATAGGCAGTTTCTTCCGTGACCAGCGTAGCACAGGAAGCACATGTGGTCTAGTAAGTGAGTTATTGCTCAGATACTTTTATGAGCTTTAACAAGTCTATGGTTTGCTTTGGCTCCTTGCTTTTATCCAATGTCCTTTTCTGAGCCAGGGTCCTATCAAAAAATTACACAGGTTTAGCTTATCTTTTTAGGTTCCTCTTAGGTGTGACATTTTCATAGGTTTTATTCCTGGGTTTGATGGCCCTGGCAATTTTAGAATATTAATCAAAGATCTTGTAAAAAATTTCTTTATTCAAAGAGTTTGTTTTTCTTCTGATGACTCAGAGACTAGATGAGGATCCCAGAGGTGGAATTTATGTATGCATAACTGAGGACAAAGAAGCAACATATATTTATTTGAAGTTTTTACCTCATTGATATCCATTTCTTCTCCACCTTTTTTAATTCGTTCAGATATTTATATCTAACCTTGTCGATATTTATTTTCTGGTTTGTGTTATACACAAGACTGCCGAGTATTATTTAAAGAGTTTTCGTTTCAGACGTGGAAGCTCTTTTCATTGGTTCTTGCACCCTTTTCACAGACCATCCTCCACATTTTATCTTTCCATTGTCTCAGGTACCAATGTTTTTAACCAAGAAGACTAGAAAGTATGCTTCTTAAAGAGTCCATTTATTGTTTAATGATTATTATTTTTGACCTCTATCGTCCCACCCTAAATGGGAATCCCCAAGTCTGCCATACTAAAAACTGTTCATGCTTCTTCGTTTCAATGAGTTACATAGTTCCCATTGTGCCCCAGAAATGACTCTGAAATAATAATTCTTTCATTTAAAAATACCATACTTTCTGTGGGCACTCTCCATGTTGTGCTGGTGTGGGAGGTCCTTCTGTCTGTATTGCTTGTATTGGTTAACGAATAAAGAAACTGCCTTGGTCTGATAGGGCAGAACTTAGGTGGGTGGAGAGGACTGAACTGAATGCTGGGAGGAAGAAGGGCGGAGACAGGGAGATGCCATGGATCTGCTGCCAGAGTAAGACATGCTGCCAAAACTTAGCCCATAAGCATGTGGCGATACACAGATTAATAGAAATGGGTTAAACTAAGATGTAAGAGTTAGCCAATAAGAAGTTAGAGCTAATGGGCCAAGCAGTGTTTTAATTAATACAGTTTCTGTGTGGTTATTTTGGGACTAAACTAGCCAGGCAGCGGGGACCAACAAGCAGCCTCCTACCAACATTATGCCTTCTCAACGCTGTTTAGTCAGGGGCTAAAACAGTAGTTTGCCCTCACCCACCTTGCCATGAGAGAAGTCTCACCACAAGAGTCACTCTCTGGACTGGGGAGCTGGCTCTGTCAGTGGAGACGGAGCTGTTCAGATTCTCAGCACCCACAGTGAAAGAGTGAGACTTAGGTGGGCACACATTTCCATTAGTGAATCCAGGTTCTGTGAGAGACCCTATCTTAGAAGGATAGGGTGGAGATTAGAATTGAAGAAGACACCTGACGTGGACCTTTGGCCTACTGAGGGGGATGCAGAGAAGAAAAAAGAAACATTATATTCTAAACATAGAACATTTTGTGGTTTGTAAAAACTTTCCAGACTGACAAACTCTTAGTTCTCAACATCCTCAGCCTGCTGAGTAGCTGGCATGAAAGTTGGGTGCCAGCACTCATAGCTAAAACCTTGTATTTTAAGGATTCATCAGTGAATATGAGATAGGTAGATAGTGCCATAGTCATAGTTGACAAGGGATGTTATATCAAATGCTCCACAGAATTTAGCTTAAAACAGGCACAGTGAAAACAAGAGATAAGATTGACAAAAAACAAGCAAGGAAGAGGTTCTAGTGTGGTGTCCTGGGTTGTACTGGAGTTGGAGGAAGCATAGACAAGTCAGAAGTGCTTGCTGGTTTTGGTTGTTGTTGGTTTTTATGATCTATTTAATTTTTGTTGACATGTATGTGTGTGTGTGTGTGTGTGTGTGTGTGTCCCCACATGAGTACTGCTGCCCAAAGAGGCCAGAAGAAGGCATCAGATTCCTCCAGGAGCTGGCATGTAGGTACTGGCGTCCAAGCTGGGGTCCTCTAAAAGAGCAGCAAGTGCTCTTTACAATGGAGTCATCTCTTCAGCCAACCTTTTTCTGGGATCTGGTGGTGCTGTTGTTGATTTTGGTTTTGGTTTTCCTTTTTTATTTGGTTGTGAGATCGATTCTCACTCTCTACCCCAGGCTGGTCTTGAAATTCAAGGTCTTGCAGACTTAGTATTCAGAGTTGTAGAATTTTTGGCATGTGCCTTTATGGCCAGAGAGCGGTGTGGAGATTGGAGTTAGAGATCAGGTTGTTGGTTTATGGCTGTTTGGCCTTGGACATTTGGTTAACCTTCCTGAACCTTTCTCTCATTTGCATACTGGGAGATTAGAATTTTTAGAGTCCCCCATTCTTTACAAGTCACAAATCTCTTTTAGTAAGACACTTTTGAGGCCTGGTGGTGGTGACACATGCCTTTAATCCCAGAACTTGTGAGGCAGAGGTAGATGGATCTCTGTGAGTTCGAGGCCAGCCTGCTCTACAGAGCTAGTTCCAGAACAGGCCCAAAGCTACAGAGAAACCCTATCTTGAAAAATCAAAAAAAATTACACTTTTGAACTCCTCGAGCATTTTGAAATAATTCCATCATTGCAGGGCATATGATAGAAATTTTAGCTCTAAGTAAAAAACATTTATTGGAGACTGACCAGTATAGTAACATATGTTTTGATATTTATGCTATACAACAACTGTCTACAGTTTATAATTTAATAGTTGTAGTTTAATTAGCTTTAAGTTGGAGAATAAAAAATTGTGTTGTTGAAAATTCAAAAATAAAAGATTATACTTTGTTTTAGAAGAGACAAATAGATTTAAATGTTTTCAGCATTTAAAAAACAATCTAAACTCTACTCTTCCACTCCTCTCCCATTCTGGCTGTAGAACCAGGACTTGCATACTAGGCAAGCACTCTCCCATCGAACTATATTCCTGGCTTCCAAAACTACATTTGATGCCGAAGTTATGGAATTTGTATGATTGGAGATTAAGGAATATAGAAATTTATTTCCACAATTTTTGTATTTTTGCTCTGTGTGATAAAATTTAGGCTGAGTCATAATTACTATTTTCTAATCTTTATAACATTAATTTTTAGTGCTTGTGAGGCAAAGACAGGTGGATCTCTGTGAGCTCAAGGCCAGCCTGATCTATGTAGCAAGTTCTAGGCCAGTCAGAGCTACATAGTGAGCTTCAAATAAAAGAAAGCAAACATTAATTTTTTGATGTCTAAAATCATATTGGTGCATTTATATAATCTCACTGATTTCTGTATATGTGTGTGTGTGTGTTTATGTATATCGGTGTGTATGCATGTTTGTGTGTGTGTCTATGTGTTACTAGGAATTGAACTAGAACCTTGCACATGTTAGGTACTACTACTAAAGTACATTCTTAATTCTAATTTTGTAATTTTAAAATTATAGCTGTCTTTATTCTTGAACTTCATATATATATACACAATGATATACAATTGTGTCCACTTTCCCATCTCCCTTTTCCAGTTTCCCCAAAGTGTCCCACTCCCAACTTCATGTCTTTTTTTTCTCTGGCAACCCACTTCATCCAGTTAGTGCTTTACGTATGTGCATTGCATGAAGCCGCACACTGGAGCATGGGAAACCTAGCAATGAGAACACACTAGCAAAAGACAGACTCTCCCTCTCCCAGCAGCCGTCAGCTGCCAGCGGCTCCTTATGAAGGGAATATCTGAGTGAGTAAGGGCAAGAAATTCAGCTTCGTATACCCATGAGCACATTTGGATGAATTAGCAGAACTACCTTCCTGTGTCTGCCTGAGGTTCCCAGCTTTCATAGCTTCCATGTACCTGCTGTGACACATGCACACCCCCACATCACACACATATACAATAATAATAATAAACTTTTAAAAATAAATTTTGCATATAATTCCTAAGTGTCTTAGACTTAGGAATTATAATTTTAATTTTAATCCCTGAATTTATAAGAGCTACTTGCTAAGCAACAATGTAATGGTGACCTTAAGGTTAGGTTTGGTTCTTTTAAGATTTATTTTGTTTTTAAAATGTGTGTTTGCATGTTAATATGTGCACATGAGGTCACAGAGGCCAGTTGGATCCCTGGAGCTGGAGTCACAGACAGTTGTGAGTCACACAGCATGGGTGCTGGGAACCAAACTGTGATCCTCTGCAAGAGCAGCAAGTACTCTCAACCGCAAGCCATCCCTCCAACCCCAACTTCAAGGTTCTACCACATAATGTTCTAACCACATTGCAGTAATTTTGCAAATTGATACAGGCTGTGGTTGCCATCTCCGTTCAATATAGAGTCACAGTTGAAGAGACTCACTTCCCCAGCCTTAGTGACAAAGGCAGCTCCTAGAGATAGTTTAATTAATAGCCAGTCATAAATTTCTCATCAATGTTTAATCCATTCTGGTTATCAAGGTAGTTGATGTCCCAACTCTTGAAGCAAGTCATACTTAAGAGTAAGGATGCCACTTCCTATGGAAATTGTGTTATAGCTTTATCAGCATCTAATAATCTCTTTGGCAAGCAATCTTGATACTCCTTTCAATACTTTCAAGTACTTCCTGGATCAGTATTGTATAATTTTAAAAAAATTGTTTTATTTTAAATTGTATATGCTTTATATCTGTGTGAGGTTCTGTGTGCTTGAGACCAGAAGATGGTGTCAAATCCCCTGGAGCTGGAGTTACAGGTGATTGTAAGCCGGTCCTATGTTGGGCTGGGAAATGAACTCAGCAGCACTTTTAACCAACTCATCTCTCCAGCCCCAAGTATTTTCTAATTTGATGAAAAAGTCTATTTCTGCCCCCAAATGGATCATAGCCATGTACCCCATTCTTAGGTTGCCTTTTGCCAGATTGAAGTGTGTCCTGAAACATGATTAATAAAAACTCAGAGACAGATATTGGGGTTCAACTAGAAAAGGGAAGCACTGGTTCTTACCTCAACCTCAGTCCAAAAATAGTGATCCTGCCTCCAAGAAACCTTAGAATAAAGCTGAGACCGAGAGCTGTCTCCTCTCTATTCTGGGATCAAGGGCGTGCACCACTACTGCCTGATTTCTATGGTAAACTAGTGTGACTACTGGGATTAAAAGTGTGTGTCACCACTGCCTGGTCTGTAAGGCTGACCAGTGTGGCTGTTTCACTTTTCGGATCTTCAAGCAAGCTTTATTTATTAACATACAAATGAAATGGCACTATAGTGTCCTTCATTTTATATATGTGAACTCTTACATTTTAAATTAACCCATTTCTTTTAATCCCTGAGATTCATTTACCTCATATATGTACTTCCCATCCTGCTCACTCTATGGCTCATGGTATCTTCTCTGACTCCATCCTTCTTCCCAGCATTCTCTCTGCCCTAAAAAGGGCCTAGTCATTGGCCAATCAGCTTTTTATCAGCAATGAGTGTAATACATATTTACAGTGTACAAAGACTGTTCCCCAGCACACCACCAATGGCATCATTGTTAATTCCCAACTTCCAAGCCTTTGAACTCTGTCACCTAATGGCAGTAGAAGAAACAGATTTTTTAGAGGGCCCTATGTGCCCATTGGATCCAAAAAGTCCATTGTAAACTGAATAAGTAACGTGCCTCATGCATATTAATAATTTTTGATAAACAAATGACATTTTGAGTAACAAAATACAATTGTCAAGGAAGTTATTTTTGGTATCACATTGTGAATGCTAGATATTCATTAACATTAAAGGGGATCTGTAAGTGTGAAGTGGTTGAGCAACATTATTTTGATCACTGTGGGCTTTTGTTCATCTTTCTAATTCTATTATACCTGCTTTTAACTTCTGATGATTCAAAGCATGTTAGATTGGTATGCACCTAGGACTATACAATGTTTTGATGAGTTTTGTGTTTTTCCTTTTTCATATACTAACTGATGGCATCCAATTATTTGTTGACTTGTGGTTAAAATCATGATCTGAATTACTGCTCATAGATCACACAATTATTCACAGCTGTGTTATGGGTAATGAGGATAGTGTTCTCCCAGGTTTGTGTGTGTCAGTTAGGTATTTATCTGCCACTTTCCATGGGTTTCTGAAATAGCATTTCTCAACCTCCTGATGCAAGTGACAGAACCCCAATGAAACAAGCTTAGACAAAATAAAGAAATTGTTGGAAGCTAAAGATGACAGGACCAAACCCTGGAAAATGCAAACACAGATGGGCTTCAGAATCCAGTCACTGTTACCCCACCTGCCCAGCCTCCTGTCTCTGCCAAGAGACTTCTCACGCAAGTCAAGAAACAAGAAAGGTGACAGAGATCAAACTGGGTCATGCCTCCTCACCCCCAGCTCCATGTTGAAAATTCCTATACAAAATCTTTGAATGGCACGATTTTATCAGATGCCTACATCTGGACCAACCAACGGTGGCTAGAAAGGTGGGTTATTTAAGTAGCTTGTCTAGAGTGGTGTTCAGAGTCTGGCAAGCTCTGGAAATGCTCACCTAGGATGCCTACAAAAGGACCGTAGCTGTCCTCTGTGGTGCATCTGGAATTACTCACTATCACACTTCTAATTAGCACAATGTATGCTCATATGCGTGTTTGTTTGGTTTTTGTTGTTGTTTTGTTTTGTTTTTGAGATAAGGTTTCTCTGCAGCCCTGGCTGTCCTTGCTCTATTGACCAGGTTGACATCAAACTCACAGAGATCCGTTTGCCTCTGCCTCCTGAGTGCTGGGATTAAAGGGTGCGCCACTACCGCCTGGCTGTGTGAGTTCTTAAAGGAAAATGTTCTGTTCGATTCTGTATCTTTAGGCCTGTGAAGCATGTTTCTAAATTGTGCACTAATGAGTGGATGTAATAGTCCATCACAAAGGGATTACACAAGGACTTGCCACGTCTTGGATTCTCTAGAAAACAGTATGTTCTGAGTTCTAACTGACCACTCCCTGATGAGTCACCAAGCTCTCAGCTTCAGTCTCTACTGCTGTGACATGGGAGCTCCTTGTTTAGTGACTGGGCTTGTCCAGTTGAAGTGACTTCCTATTGAAAACAAAGACACTTGGCTAGGGAGATGGACCATTGGTAACACAGCTTTGCTCCAAGCATCAGGACCTGCACTCAGATCCCAAACCTGTAACTCCCATGTATTAGTTAACTCGATTCGGGAAATAACCAGGCCAGCTTAAAGATAAACAATTATATTTTTACTTATTATAAGGGGAAACTCACGCCACAAGAATGGGAAGTCCAAGTTCTGCTGTGTCCCTCAGGAATCACCCAGAGAGTGCGAGCACCTGGTTCGTCCCAGATTTTCTTCCTGGGCTCCGGTTCCACTTCTTAAAGATGATTGGTTAACAAAGCTTCCCCCATCATCCTATTCTGCTGGGGTTTAGTAAGAGAATACATATAGACCCCTGGAACTAATAACCACCACCCTATCCAGACTGATGAGTTCCAGATCCAATGAGAGACTCTCAAAATAAGGTAGAGTATAATTGAGGAAGACAATTGACAGTTGAGCCTCTGCAGGCTCCTCAACACATACATTCACACTCACATGTAAGTACACCACACACACACACACACGCACACACACGCATGCACAGAGAAAAACAGAAAGAGAGAATGTAAAACCTTACTATGTGCATATAACATTTATACACGCTTCCCAGGGTTTGCTATATATTTATGATTGCCTTACTTGTGGGCCAGAAAACATGAATTGTCATCTTGATGGAACCAGAGAGGAGAGTCTTCTTGTTGGGGGTCCATAGGTGTTGAGTCCTTATAAGTGATTCCCATAGATAACTCTGCCTTCCCGATGGGGATAAGGAAAGTACCTTCCCTAAAATTCTACTTGTTCTTCTATTTCCAGGCTTTTGTCAAGCAGGAAAGGATTTGCGTTTGGTGTCACTGTGTATGGAGCAAATTGACATCCCAGCAGGATTCCTCCTGGTGGGGGCCAAGTCTCCCAATCTTCCTGAACACATCCTAGTCTGTGCTGTGGATAAGCGATTTCTACCAGACGACCATGGGAAAAATGCACTTTTAGGTGAGTGTTTAATGTCTGTAACACTCTTCCGAGGAGAAGGGAGTTGAAATACATGTTAATTGAAAATTATCAGAGAATTTTATTTGTATGTCCCTGAATTTAGTTAGAGGAAATATTTTTCTCTCATTAACTTAAATATATTTTACATTTTTATTATCAAAAATTAGGCATGCAAAATTTTTGAGAAAATTAAAAAGCGGCATACAATTTATCCGAATTTAATATTTTAGGTGTGAGCGTAGAGTGTTTGTTTAGCAAGTGTAATGACCTCAGTTCACCATTAGACATGTAAAACTTGCATTTAGTAAATAAAGTGGAATTCATTCTTTATAGTCACTGATCTGAACCGAATGTCAATTCTCAATTGTTTGTGAATTATTTGCAAATTTTCAGTACTACCTAATGCCTCATAGATATGATTAGTTTGAATGTAAAATATCTCCAACAGGCTGAAGACTAGAGAGTGGCATAATAATCAGAATGTTCATATGTCTGTGAAATTGTCACTCAGTAAAGTTTATATCAAGATGTCACACACAGGCTCTTGTGTCTGGGCACTGGTTCCGACTAAGTAGTGCTGTTCTCAGAGGCAGGTAACCTTTAGGAGGTGGAGCCTGGCTGGAGGGCTACTACAGAGTAATCAGGTGCCTCACGCTGCTGATACTCCAGCCAGGAGCTGCTCCAACCTCTTCCTTCCTTAAGACAAATTGCATTCCTTGAACCATGAGCGTGAATGAACCATTCCTTTATGCTATTTCTGTATCCGTCTATTACAGTAACAAGAAAGGTAACTAATAGATGCTTCTCATTTTATCAATTCACTTAAAATAACTCAGGATATATAAAATGCCATGAAATATATAACAATGTCTCAGAATTATTTTCTGGCTTAGATTCTTGGCTTTTTCACAACATAACTGTACTACATCATAAGAAAAAGAGGGTGGGTGGGTTTGGTTTCTTTGGTTGTTTTTGTTATTGTCTTGTTCTGAGACAGTGTCCTGGCTAGTTTTATGTCAACTTGACACAAACTAGAGTCATCTGAAAGAAAGGAACCTCAGTTGCGAAAATGTCCCCATAAGATCCAGGGATAGGGCATTTGCTTAATCAGTAATTGGTGAGGAGGGCCCAGGCCATTGGGGGTGGGGACATCTCTGGGCTGGTGGTCCTGGGTTCTATAGGAAAGCAGGCTGAGCAAACCATGATGAGCAAGCCAGTAAGCAGCTCCCTCCATGACCTCTGTATCAGCTCCTGCCTCTGAGATCCTGCCCTGTTTGGGTTCCTGTCCTGACTTCCTTCAGTGATGGACCATGATGTGAAAATATAAGCCGAATAAGCCCGTTCCTCCCCAGCCTGCTTTGAGTCATGGTGTTTCACTGCGGTAATAGTAACCCTAACTAAGACAGGACAGATCTCACAGTGTAGACTTGGGTTGCCTGGAACCTGCATCAAGGTCTGCTTTGCCTCCATAGTGCTGGATTAAAGGTGTGCACCACCACACCTAGCTGGTTTTGAATTTGTTTTGCAATAAAAAGACAGGTATATAAGCTTTGATGTTATTTTGCTGCTGTTTTTCTAGAGGTTCTCAGAATTCCTTTTATTTAGATAGAACCATATCTTTAAAGTACAAATATAAGTAAAAGTAAGGGACAAAGAATTAAGCTGTATTGTTTGTGAGTTGATTTTTATTTTAGTTTTACACAATCATCTAAATTATACAATACCAGAAAGCCTTGAAAAACATCAATATAGTATCTTAAGTTAGAAAGTAACCCTAAACATAATATATAGAGGTCCCTTCCCTCCCACACCCTTCTTTCCTTCCTTTCTCTCTTTCTCTTTCTCTTCTTCTCTCTCTCTGTTTTTCTTTTTCTTCCTTCCTTCCTTTCTTCCTTTCTTGACAAGATCTTATTGTGTGGCCCTGACTGGCTTGGAACTCACTATGTAGACCTTGAGTTCACAAGAAATCCACTTGCCTCTGCCTTCCAAGGACTAGAACTATATGAAGGCTTCTTAAATTATAGTTCAGAGCCAAATATTGTTTAACATCTACTGGTCATTTTCATGTTTCATAAGTGTCAAGAATATATAATGGTCACAGTTGCACACACCTATAATCCCAGCACTGGAGAGTAAAGCAGAAGGACCAAGAGTTCATGGTCACCCTGTGCTTTATAATGAGACCTTGTCAAAAAAAAAATGAGGAGAGAGGCCCTAAGTTTGTTACTGGCACTGAACCAAACATGGATTCATTTTGTCTTTAAATGAAATTTAGCACACAGTTTAGAACGGAAATCTAATGGTAAATCTTATTAATTGTAGTAAATTAACAAAGAAGACCCAAGATCTCATTTGTTAATTTCTTCATTCAATAGTAGTTATTCAGACTGTACCGTGTAATGAAATTCAAGCTAAACTATTACATGGAGGGGAAATTATAAGAGATAGTCCTTTCAATCATATACTTAAGCCTCGTTGGTAATATAAAACAATTTGGGAAACATATGTAACATTTTAAAAGCACGATAGTCTCTTGTAATGGAACAGATGAGGTATAGCTCTGACTCAAAACTCTAAAAAATGTCTCATAATCCATTACTGGTTCTTCTTCATGACTAGAGGAAACCTCATAATATAGAAAGCACTGTCAGATTTTGTATCTGTTGTTTGGATGGATGGACAAACACAAGGATGGAAGATTGGATGGTTGAATGGACAGATAGATGTACTATTACATATATGTATGTATGTATGTATTTATGGATGGATGGATGGATAAATGGGTAGTTGGAGGTTTGGATGGTTGGATGGGCAGCCTGTTTATAAATGCTTTGCATTATTAGTATTCTCCAGTGGAGATATTGTGAAATGTTCTTTTTATTCGTGTGGCCTTTCTCTCTTTATCCTTGTTAATATATGCCGATTATAACATATATGGTTAATACATATGGTTTAGGGGTTTGAAGATTGTGCCAGTTTGTCAGTGGTCTTCTTTCCAGTTATTGTAGACAGATACCCGGTCTTTATACTGGATACAGGGATCCTTGTCTTCACCCTTTGTTCATCCTTCTGTATGACAGTATGTGTGTTCTCGTCTCATCAGATGTGAGTAAAGGAACTCGCTGTCTTACTGCTCCTTCCTTCTTTTGTGTATTAAAGGAGCTGACTTTTTTGTATTAAATGGCTGATTTTTTCATAAAACAGTACATGGTTTCTTAAACTCCCAGCTTTCTCCATTTCCTCCTGTCACATCTGCTCCAGCCAGGCCATTGAGAGTCTTATTTTGTTTAATAGTCTAAGGGATTGTTCAGACATTCAGTATAAAAGATTGAAGAAGATCAGGTGAGTAGAGAGAAAAGGGAATTTCACAGAGCTGTCTTTAGCTCTCACAGGATCAGCGGTGTCCAGGAGCTCAGCTCTGCCCATGCGGCCCTCTCCCTCCTGTCAGCTTACTCTCCCCAAGCCAGAGTTCATGTGTAGTTGAAACCAACCACATATGGGCTCCAATTTACAAACCTTTGCAAATCTACGGTCCAGTACCATCTAGATAAAATTCTAGAAGAGAGATTCTAACTGTCCCATCTTGGACCAGATGCTTGTTTGTCATGCACCCATAAGCTGTGGTCTCTAGGGACAAGATGCTGTGGTGAACCATGCAGACAACCAGTAGTAGGACCCAGAAGCTCTTAAAAAACTTTTTTAGACTAATAAACAACAAGTAATTAATGATTACATAATTTTTAAGTAATGAAAAAATAAGCAGTGATATTTTAAGTTAAAGTTATTGTTTGTTCATTATATAACGTGACAGTTTCATAAGCTGTTTTCATTTAGGCATATCATAGTCTGGCATTCACCCCCAGCCCCCAGCAGGTTCTTAGAAAGGAACAGGCTGGGCTGTGGTGGTGGCTCAGTCCTTTAATCCCAGCACTTGGGAGGCAGAGGTCGACGGATCTCTGTGAGTTTGAGGCCAGCCTGGTCTACAAAGCAAATTCCAGGACAGCTAGGACTATCATACAGAGAAACTTTATCTTGAAAAAATGAAGGAAAAAAGAAAGGAAGAGGCTGAAGAGCTTTAGCACAAAAATTTCTTTCTCTTTTCCCCTCTTCCTTCCCCTCCCCTTTCCCCTCCTCCCTATCTCCCTCCTTCTTCTCCTTCCTCCCTCCATTCTTCTTTTCCCTCCCTCCATCCCTCTTTCCTCCTCCCTCTCCCTTCCCTCCCTCCTCCTCCTCCTTCCCTTTCCCAGTGCTGGACCTCTGACGCAGGGTCTTCTGCAGCTAGGCATTCTATCTCTGATCTTACTCCTCAGCCCCACCCAATTTTCCTGTCTTTATATACTATATAAATTCTGTCACATGATACTCTTCATTTAACTATTATCCTGTTATAGTAGCATTTAATTTATTCCCAGTCTCTTACTGTTAAAAATGACTCTACTGTTAGTATAATTTGACTGTGAATTTCATGTTAAATAACAGCTTTGGAGCAATCTTAAATTACTTGATCCTTTTGAACATAAAATACCAGTTTACAAGCGTTGGTTTATTTGCAATTATATATGAAGAATTTAAAATAAAAGAGAAAAGATGGGGCACATGGTGAGGGGTACTAAAACCTTACCCTCATTTTCTTTCCTCTTCCGAAGTATTTCTGAATAGTTGAGACACTCTTGGTTCATAGACTATGAATATTTTTATACTTTTTGCATTTAGAAGTAGTGCATCAGCGTACAAGGCCACTAGTAACCTTGACTTTCCCCATTTCAGGGTTTTCTGGAAATTGTATTGGTTGTGGAGAGAGGGGGTTTCGATATTTCACGGAATTTTCCAACCACATTAACTTGAAGCTCACCACCCAGCCGAAGAAGCAGAAGCACTTGAAGTACTACCTAGTCAGGACCTCCCAGGGTGTGCTAGCAAAGGGGCCTCTCATCTGCTGGAAAGGTAAATCAAATTCCAGGAGGGGGAGGGGTGTGGTGACTGGTGACCCTCACAGGGTTCAGAGTACAGGAAACTCCAGGAGGGGGAGGGGTGTGGTGACTGGTGACCCTCACAGGGTTCAGGGTACAGGTGTGGGTAAGTAAACAGCTCAAGTTCAAAAGGCTGTTCTAAAATGTCTGATTTATCCCTTGTTCTAATTAACTGGAGCCTGTGAGTGTAGGAAAGAGCAAGTCTCTAGATTTGTCTTTAGAGAGCACTTGCAGCTCTGGGGTTGGGAAATTAAGCCCGGTTCCTTTTCGTTTTCCTGAGTTCTTTGCTTTATTTCAGTTTGTCAGTAATTCTCACCAATCTACATTTTTTTCTATTTTTATTTTACCGAAAAAACAAACCTCAAATAAGCACTCCAGTCTTCTGGATGCCCGAGGAAGCATATGGGTGGGTTGGCAGTTGGGTTCCTTTGGAATTAGCAGCAGGTTAGAGGGCTGCTTGGTGGGAATCACCATGGATTTAGTCACTGTCCTAAAGCAGCTTCTTCTGCCACTGACAGCTTTTCTCTAGAGTCATTATCTTTACCCTTCTTGCCTGCATAAGCTTTGTGTCTAACTATGGAATAGCATGAATCCGAATTCCAGGAGCATATTTGTATCTGAGTCCTCCACCACAGTGACTCTCAGCTGCCTCTGAGGAACATTGTGTAACACCACGGGAAAGAAATGATGTGGCCTGTACCAAGCCACTGTCCTCAGAGCTTCAATCTCACAACCACTGAACCTTAAGAATTTCATTCATAGTTCTTTATCTGGCAAAAGCTAAAGAATTTTCCTCTAGAAAGTCTTCTTGAATACCATAAACCGTAAAGACTAAAAACTTGATAAATATCATATCTCTATTTTTTTTAACATTTTTTCTTTAGCTTTTCTTTTGCTTGTATAAAAATGTTTAACTTCTTGGTGCTAAGGGAGTTTCTCTTTCTAGAGTTATCTCCCTTCACTGTTCCAGAGACAAACTTCTGTGTTAGGCTTGTTGGTGAGCACCTTTGCCCTCTGAGCCACCTCACTGGCCTTTTTTTTCTTTTCTTTTCTTTCTTTTTTTTGACAGGGTTTTTCTGTGTAACTGTCCTGGCTGTCCTAGAACTTGCTTTGTAGACCAGGCTGGCCTCAAACTCACTGAGATCCACCTGCCTTTGCCTCCTGAGTGCTGGGATTAAAGCGTGAGCCACTATTGCCTGACTCACTGGCCTTTTTTTAAAAGTAGGCTCATACCACAGTTTTTATTTTGGAACTGAAATCGTATTATTTACCTACACAAAATCACATAATATCGATATGCATATATACATGTAATACAATCCCTTTTAGAAGGTCGTAGTGTAGGGTGCTTCAGCCTTTGCATGTCTCATTCCCATGGGGACTTTCTTTAGAACTCTTCTAATCCTGTCATACAGCCATTTCTGTCTTTAGTTCATGTGCTGTTCTTTGAGACTAGTAATGGTAAATTTAGTTAGAACTTGAAGTCCAAGAGACTGCCACAGTGTTCACTGAATCAGCACACAGTACAATTAGAATCATATCAGAGCCCTGTTAAGAAAAAATAAAAAAAGGGAAGCTCTGCCAGCACACAAAAAAAGTCCAATTAGGTCAAATCAAACTAAATCAAAATGCCCATTGTTTTATTAAGTTAGGCGGTCTTGGGTGGCTGAGCACATGGCAGGGCAGGGGAGACAGGACAGCAGGAAGCCCATGCAAACCCCAAACCACCCTGTTTCTCCTCTGGGAACCCATTTAAATACCCTGTGGGAGTGGTCCTGATCTCAGGGGGAGGGGTCAGGACCTGGCATGCTGGGATTTGGAGTCCAGACCAAAACAACTCCCAGGCCAGGGAGTCCGTGATGGACGCCAGGGGCTGAGGGCTACGTTCCCAACTTAACAAACCCCATTAATATCTGACACTTAATGTCAATATTGACACTACATTATCAATAATTTCTTACCTATTTCCTTAAATATGAACAGAGAGTAATAATAATTTGCTTAATCCCAGCACTCAGGAGGCAGAGGTAGGCAGATCTCAGTGAGTTTGAGGCCCGCCTGGTCTACAGAACAAGTTTTAGGAACGGCTCCAAGCTACAGAGAAACCCTATCTCAAAAAAAAACAAAATAAATAAATAATAGTAATAATAATTTTCTTATAATTTTTATCTTTATCTATACAGTTTTTATTTCTCTGGTGTTTGAATATTCATTCAAATGGAAGCAGACTAGATGGATTAAAGTTGTTATTGTATGTTTAAATAAATTATGAACAAGAAGTTACCTGGTATCTCAAAAGCTCAATATGTTTTTATAATTATTGACATTTTAGCCTCTGTCTTACCCATAAAACTAACAAGACAGCATTGGTTATTGGCACTTTTCATGTGGGAACTAATCTGTGGGCCATAGAATTATGATTGTTCTTTGCCTTAAACATACCATCTGGCTTAGGAAGAACTCACCAGTCTGAAAAGGCTTTGAAACAATAATTAGGGAAGCTACCACCATTCAAGAAGCAGAGACTTATTCAGAAATCTTATGGATTATGTCCCCATTGCCAGTAAAATAAAAACTACCTTCTTCGTATCCGTTTTTACTCCCTTCTAGAATGTAGAAGCCGACAATCTTCTGCTGTTTGCCACTCCACTAAACCTATTCCTTCAGTGCCATCAACTGTGGCTCCAGAAAATGGAGCAGCTAATGGATACAAAACAGGCTTCACTCAAACAGGTATGAAGTAGTTTTTTGCTATTGCAAGGACAGATATATGTTTAAGGAAGCATTTTTAAATTTTCTTAGCTGGTTTGAGTGAGACATTGTCAGATAAAATACTATTTGAGTATTACTAGGATACCATTTGAGTTATCTTACAGTAAAAACCCAGCATTGATATGGCTAAGTCTCTGGGGGACCAGGGCTTACTTACATCTCAATAGTCCTACCATTATAGACAATGAAGAAAAACACTGACGGTTGGCAGAAAATTTAGCTTAAGCATAGAGTGGGATCTGTCAGTAGAGAGTATGTAGAAATCAGACACCACAGCTATGGTGTAGCACTTACTGGAATACATTCATGAAGACTAAAATCTTAGGATAGACCTCCATTTAACCCAAATACCTGCCCTTAGAATTCAGGGAACCCCATGGAAGAGGAGGCACAAAGAGTGTAAGAGCCAGAGGGGACAGAGGATACCAAGAAAGCCAGGCCCTCTAAAGTAAAAACAAACACAAAACTGTGAGATGACAAAAGAGAATAGCACACTTGCTGAATATGAGACAAGGCTCCTGGATGGATTGTGTGTCCCAGTGGATGAAGCCAGGATCTGGTTTTCAATGCTACAAGACAGGAGCTCAGTTACAAATAACTAGATAAAAAATCTTTTCTTTGTGGTGTTTAGCACATTTTCTATTAAATATTTTCATTTATTTTACATACCAACCACAGTTTCCCATCTCTCTTCTCTTCCTGTTCCCTCTCCCCACCTCACATCTACCCGCCCCCCCCCACACACACACACACATCCACTCCTCCACCCATGGGAATCAACAAAGCATGTCAGATCAAGTTGAGACAGGACCATCTCCTCCTTCCCCCACATCAAGGCTGGGTGAGACAACCCAACATGGGGAATAGGTTCCAAAAAGCCAGCTCATGCACCAAGGACTGGTCCTGATCCCACTGCTAGGTGCCCCATGAACAGATCAAGCTCCATAACTGTCATCCATATGCAGAGCCTAGGTCAGTCCCATGCAGCTCACTAGCTGTCAGTCCAGAGTTTGCAATCTCCCACTAGCTCAGGTCAGTGTTTCCCCATCATGATAGACCCCCTTGGATGTACAATCCCTCCTCCCTCTCATCAGCTGGACTCCCAGAACTCCAACTAGTGCTTGACTGTGGATCTCTGCCTCTGCCTCCGTCAATTACTAGATGAAGGCTCTCTGTTGACAATTAAGATAGTAACCAGTCTGATTATTGGAGGCCAGTTCAGGCACCCTCTCCACTATTGCTATGAGTTTTAGCAACAGTCATCCTTGTGGATTCCTGAGAGTTTTCCTGGCACCAGGCTTCTTCCTAACTCCAAAATAGCCCCGTCTAACAAGCTACCTCTTTCATTACTCTCCCCCTCTGTCCCACTCCCAACGCGACCAACCCAATCCCTCATATTCCAATCCCTCCATCCCTTCCTGTAAGCAGAGGCCACTCATTTGTTTCCTGGCCATGTAGACCCTTAATAATCACACAGTAACTATATTAATTGCAATACTGTTTGGACAATAGCTTAAGTATATTTTTAGCTAGCTCTTACACCTTAAATTAACCCATTTCTATTATTTTATGTTCTACCACAAGGCTCATGGTTTACCAGTAAGGTTCCCAAGCATCTGTCTTCTTGAGTGGCTACATGGCATCTCCTTGACTCCACCTTCTCTCTCTCTCTCTCTCTCTCTCTCTCTCTCTCTCTCTCTCTCTCTTCCCTGGCTATATTCTGCCCTGGAATTGACCCAAAACAGTTTCTTTATTAACCAATGGTAATAAAACATATTCACAGCATATAGAAGGGAACCCCACATCACCTCCCCTTTTCTGTCTAAATAAAAAGGAAGGTTTTAACTTTAACATAGCAAGATTATATACAACAAAACAGTTATCAAGCAAGAATTATAGTTATAATATTTATATCTACTTTATCTTTTATCATAACTAAGGAAAACTATAATTATAACTATCTATTCTTTAACTCTATCAAAGACCCCAGAAGTTAACCTAAGTTAACAGGAAGTGCATTTTAAGTAACTTCCAAAACTCTAGAATTGACAGAGATAGCTCACTGCCTTGGCAGTCACCCAAAGTTCTTCTGTAACATTGGGGCATCCATCTTACCCTATAGACCCATAGTATCTGGCAGATTTTTCTGTTAAGTGGGAAATTTCAAAGACAGTTACGTCTATATAAGCAGTTTGTCAGTCACATTCTTCTGTGTCCTGAAGAATGTCTAGAAGACTCTTTCATGAAGCAAGAACCCTGAAGGACTGTCTCAGCTTCTTTAGGCAACTTCAGCAGTCATTATTCTGTGGGTTCTGCAAGTCTAGTTTACATAGCATAGCACCAAGCAATCCAGGCAAGTGCAATGTTTAGCTTTGTCACATAAAAGACAAATTCCATAACAAGTTTCTTCAGTGTCCATCATCCTTTTGAAGTAGATTGGTGCTGCCAGGAGCAGATGTGTCTCATTGTCATGTAAAGTCCTAAGCTCTTAAAACATTTTAAATGCCATATTCTGTAGTCTTTGAAAGATCTGAAGAATATCTATCCATCTGAAATACATCTCTGTAATCTATAAAACCTAACTAACATGACTACAAACTTGACTATTATAGATAATTATCTATAAACCTGTATTTCTTAATTATACATTACATTTTTAATGATCTGCACAAACACAGTACCTTAATAAAGAGCAGAAATATATACACAGTATAACAAAATTGACCTTAAGACCAAGATCCATACCAATGCAAAGCATTGATCTCTGTAGCATGTCCCCCTTTAAATGTAAACAAACCTTTATAAACAATCATTTAGGGAAGTCGCGCATTGTTTTTTAGACCACTTTCTGCTGATTTGAGGATGCTGTTAATCAAGTTCTCGTGGGGTCTCCTATGTGGTAGGTCCATCTCAGCCAGCAATCCTGAAGCTGTTATGGATGTTGGACCATCTGGGTCATTGTTTCAGAGGATCTTGTTAGATCAAACCATATTAGCCAGTAAGGAACCCACAGCTTTTTATTACCTGTGGAAACAAAAGCAGAACCTCTCTTCCAAAGCAACATATCCTTAGATCCAAATTTTAAAGTCAAGATACCTTTAAAGTATATATGTTGGTTTAACTTAGCAGCCCTCAAAATCAAATCTCTCTCTGTAGTCAAAAAATTTAAAGAAAACACGGTAATATATATAATCCAGACTCTGTGTATATTTCATCTTTACATGGCTTGTTTTTTTAACTCCTTAATATATGACTGTCTGTACATGGTCTCTTTAAAGACTTTGTCTTATTATTTTTTTAAAAACTATTTGTTTTTTTATAATTGTCTATACTCTCTTTTTCTCCCTCTCAAGCCTATGTACATTTTTAAACATACTGTGACCCATTAAGAGGTTTATTTGTGTCTGAATTTGTCTTTATTGCATATCTGTAATTATTTTCTGATCAGGAGCACTTTTAAAATGGTAAGCAGCTTAGTTGCAGTGGCCCTGGATGCTGGTTCCACCTCTCTCTGCCTTTTAATATGGTGGAGGTACATTCTGTGGAACTGCCAGGTAGGAGCTGTCCTCGTCACTTCAACTCTGGATAACACCATGTAGCATATACATGCCTTTTATCTGAGTAAAATCTAAAGCTGTCATGCAGCACACTGCATGGCCTGGATGTGGGAATCTGCCATGCTCTCCTTCCCGTGTACTCCTAGCAGACTTGATCCTGCCACCTGACCAGGCAGGGAGTGCTGCACCATGGGCATGAGCTCAGCTTCTTTCCTCCCAACTCCAGTGGGCACACAAGAACCTAGACCCAAAGTGGGTGGTAGACATCAGCCACAGATGTTTGGGTGCCATTCTGTAGGCAGAGATTGTTTGTTCATTCCCAGCTGCCCAGACCTGAAATAATCATAAAGAAACTATCTTAGTTGCAATACTGTTTGGCCAATAGCTTAAACATATTTTTAGCTAGCTCTTACATCTTAAATTAACCCATTTCTATTGTTTTATATTTATCATGAGGCTTGTGGTTTACCAGTAAGATTCCTGTGTGTCTGTCTCCTTGCCTCCACCTACTTTCTCTATATATCCCTTCCAGCCTGGCTATATTCTGCCCTACAATAGGCCCAAAGAAGTTTCTTTATTAACCAATGGTAATACAACATGTTCAGAGCATAAAGAAAGGAGTCCCCCATCACCCTCCCCTCCACCAACCCAACCCCACCCCAAGTTTACCCAGGAGATCTCATCTAGTTCCCCTTTCCAGGGAAATCTATGCATACATAGGTTGTAATTAGTGGTTTTGATCTTAGCCATTCTGACAGTGTAAGATGGTATCTCAGTGATGTTCTGATTTGCATTTCTCTGGTTCCGAAGGATGTTGAACAATTCTTTAAGTGTATCTCAGCCATTTGAGATTCTTCTGTTGAAAATTCTCTGTTTAAATCTGTATCCCATTTTTATATTGGAGTATTTGGTATTTTGATGTCTAGTTTCTTGAGTTCTTTATATATTTTGATGAACAGCCCTCTGTCAGATGTGGAGTTGATTTCCCATTCTGTAAGCTGCTGGTTTGTCTTGTTGACTGTGTCCTTTGCCTTATAGAAGTTTCTCAGTTTCAGGAGGTCTCATTTATTAATTGTCTATCTCAGTGTCTGTGCTCCTGGTGCTATATTCAGGAAGTTGTCTCCTGTGCCAATATGTTCAAGACTACTTCCCTCTCTCTCTTCTATCAGGTTCAGTGTAACTGGATTTATGTTGAGGTCTTTGATCTGCTTGGGATTTAATTTTGTGTAAAGTGATAGATATGGATCTATTTGCATTCCTCTACATGTGAACATCCCATTATGCCAGCACTGTTTATTGAAGATATTTTCTTTTTTCCATTGTATAAGTTTGGCTTCTTTACCAAAAATCAGATGTTCATAAATATGGGGATTTACATCAGGGTCTTCGATTCAATTCCATTGTTCAACCTGTCCATTTTAATGTCAATACCATGCTTTTTATTTTTATTATTATTATTATTATTATCATTATATATTATAATAATATATTATATTATTATTACCACCAATATTCAGCAAAATCTGCCTGACCCTAAATTAAAATGTCTAACTTTTAAAGTGTCCAGGACATTTCGATAGAGCCTATAACCTAAGATGGCAGACTACTTCTTTCTAAAATAAATGAAAGAAGATCATATCACTAGCTAGTCAAGAAAGAAGAAGGTTGGCATCTGGCTCTTGGCATTGAAAGGGCAGCCTTCATTATGTCAGCAACAGGCCTGCATGGCTGTCCTAGAATATGGTTTTAATGATTTGATGGGTTTATGGTGTGTATTTATTTGCCCTTAGACCTTAGAGATAAAACAATGAAAAATTGAAACTATAGCGTTAAAAATCAACATTTACTTCATTCCAATAAGTACATATTAAGTGTTTGTGTTCTGAGAACCTTATCAGATGTGTCAGGGTTCCAAGACTTGACTAAGAACTCCCATGAGTTAAAACCACTCATGGAGGGATTAAAAAACAATAAACCATGCCAGTTTTACTACAAAGTGGCCTAGACATAGAAATAGCAAGCTGTCCCCCAAAGTAATGAAGAATATTAAAATGTCATAAGCACTAATATAATCTTAATTATCCCAGGAAATATATTTTGAAAACATATTTTTGTTATGAAAGAAGTCAGTCTTTTGCAAAGATTCAGGCTTCATCAAAGGATCCCCTAGTACCCTGAGGAGACATGAGCTAGAAAAGGAGAGAAGGTCACTGGCTGACTCACAGGAAACGCAAGTGGCCAAATGTTATTTCAATATTCTTGTGTGGGGGTGTAAGAGGTGATTTGACCATGAAATTCATTGTTAGCCGATTTAGGTGCAATCTAGATAGGTTACTACAAGAAAATGCTTTTCTATAGGGCATCATATTGAAGATTTTCATACTGATTCACTTATGTGTGTAGATGTACCAACTATTACTCCTTCTGACACAGACTGGATGGAATAGTCTGTAAGAATTTCCTTTAGCAGTAGGGTAGCATGGCAAATGTTAGGTATATCTTGTTTTCCTGGTAGGTTAAGATTCACCTCTCTATGGATAATTGGGCCACTGGCAGGTTTCTTCTGCTGAAATGTGAATGCTCATGTTGCAGTATTAGAGGAAGGAATTAATTTACAACCTATATGACTCTGTCTTGAGTTCCTCCTGCCAAGCTCCGGCTGTTCTAGCTTGCTGCTGCTCATCCCCTGCATATTTTCATGCAGCAATTTTGTGTCACTGATTATTTCAATTCTAGTCACCAATCCTAGAGGATTATTATGCCATAAGGTGACTCTGTCTTTGGTTACCTTCATTATATACACGTCTCCCCACAAGCACATGTTATAATCAGGACAAGAATTCAAGAACAGATAAAGAAGCATTTCCTAACCTAAAGTCTTTAAATTTCTATATTTCTTCTAAAACCTTTATGGTTATAATTCTTGCAGTTCAGTCAAGGAAACATTTTGAGTTAGTTTTTGTGTATGGTATGAGGTGAGATTCCCAGTTGATGTTTTATATGTGGCTTTCCAGTTGCTGCAGACCATTTGATAAGGGAGGGATGGTTTATTTTGGCTCATGGTTTTAAGAGGTTTGATCTATGATTGTTTAACCTCATAGGGTAAGACAGACTATCCCAGTAGCAGGAATGTGTGGGCAGAGGGAGCTGTTTATTGCATAGCCAGCCAGGAAACAGAGATTGACCTGTTTCGCCAACCCAAGTCTCTCTTCCCAAAGTTCCCATACCTCCCTCAAACAGTGCCATCAAATGGGGAACCACAAACCACACACCCATAGGGGCATTTCAAATTCAACATTCTACCAAAAAGGTGCATGGCCCTCTCTGAATATAAAACACATTTAGTAGTTCCAAAGTCCCCATAAGCATAAGTTCTAATGTTGCTCTGATGTATAAGTCTAAAATTCCTACTGTAATTCAAGCTAGTCTGCCATGGGCCCCTCTAAAATCAAAATAAATGATATACTTTTAATATTCAGTGGCACAGAAAGAATATTCTTATTCTAAAGGGAAGAAGAAGACTATAGAAATAAGAAATGTCAAAGAAGACTTAGAGAAACACAGGAACAGAGTGGGGCAAACCCTGAATCCTGTAGCTCCATGTCTGGCATGCAATGCCATAATTAAGCTCCAGCGGGTTTGTGCAACCCTGTCCTATGGCCTTGGTATTTGCAGACCATATGGCTTCCTCTTGTGAACTGTGTCCACTTGTTGCTTTCAGCTTTCCTTAGCTTAGCAGATATTCTTTGTGTTTGTCATTTCTATAATTCTGGAATATCTATTGCAGCAGGGATTTTACCCTGATAGCTTTATATATCATGATCTTAGAGAGTGGCTGAAGGGGATCCAACCTTGCTACCCATTGCCTAGACCCACAGCTTATCTCTGGAATCTTAGTAGAAGTTACATGACCCCAGTAACCTTTGCATTCTTTATGCCTAAAAAAAAAACCAGGGAGTCAGCAAAGTCTGTCATACCATGTGGACAGGACCAAGGCCCTCCCCCCTGTATCTAGACTGACCCAAGGTCCCTATGGAATGGACTCCAAAGAGCCAGATCATGCACTAGGGATAAATACTGGTTCCACTGCTAGTGGTCCCACAAACTTCCCAAGACACACAACTGTCACCAACATCCAAAAGGCCTAGCCTCGGTCTTATACAGGTTCCCCAGGTTGCAGTCCAGAGTCAGTAAGCTCCCACTAGCTTGGGTCAGTTGTTTCTGTGGTTTCCCTTAGCCCCTTTGTTCATATTATCGCTCCTCCCTCTTTATGGCTGGACTCCAGGAGTTCGGCCCAGTGCTTAGCTGTGGACCTCTGCATCTGCTTCCATCAGTTATTGGATGAAGGTTCTGTGATAACAGTTAAGGTATTGGTCAGTCTGATTGCAGGGGAAGAAGGGTAGTTCAGTCCCCCTCTCCACTATTGCTTAAATTCTTAACTGGGATCATTTTTGTGGATTCCTGGGAGTTTCCCTGGTGCCTGGTTTCTCGCTAACCCCATAATGGATCTCTCTTTCAAGGTATCTCCTTCCTTGCTCTCCCTCTCTGCCCTTCACCTAACTCCACCGTCTCCATCCCTCATGTTCTCCTCCCTGCTCCCCTCCCCACTTCCCTACCATCCTCCCCTGGCCCCCTATGTGGCCACTTTACTAAAGAGGCTTGTCTACTTCCCCTTATGGGGAGGAATCCATGTACGTCTCTCTTAGGGTTCTCCTTGTTTCTTGTCTTCTCTGGGATTGTGATCCATAGGCTGGTTATCCTTTGCTTTATGTCTAATAATGAGTGAGTACATACTGTGTTTGTCTTTTTATGTCTGAGTTACCTCACTCAGGATGGTTTTTTTTGTTTGTTTCTTTTGTTCCATCCATTTGCCTGCAAATTTCAAGATGTCATTGTTGTTTACTGCTGAGTAGTAATCCGTAGTATAAATTACCACATTTTTAAAAAATATTTATTTATTTATTTATTTATACAGTATTCTGTCTGTGTGTATGTCTGAAGGCCAGAAAAGGGCACCAGACCTTAATACAGATGGTTGTGAGCCACCATGTGGTTGCTGGGAATTGAACTCAGGACCTTTGGAAGAGCAGGCAATGCTCTTAACCACTGAGCCATCTCTCCAGCCCCTTACCACATTTTTTTAATCCATTCTTTGGTTGGGGGCATCTAGGTTGTCTACAGGTTCTGGCTATTACCAACAATACTACTATGATCAATAGTTGAATAAATGTCTTTGTGATATGGGTCTGCAACCTTTGGGTATATCCCCAAGATTAGTATTGCTGGGTCTTGAGGTAGATTGATTCCCAATTTTCTGAGAAACTGCCATACTGATTTCCAAAGAAATTGTACAAGTTTGCATTCCCACCAGCAATGGATGAGTGTTCCCCTTATTCCACATCCTCTCCAGCATAAATTATCATTGGTATTTTTGATCTTAGCCATTCTGACAGGTGTAAGATGGTATCTCAGAGTTGTTTTGAATTGCATTTCCTTCATGGCTGAGAAAGAATGTTGAGCGATTCCTGAAGTACCTTTGAGCCATTTGAGATTCCTCTGTTGACAATTCTCTGTTTCAATTGGATTATTTGATATTTTAATATCTAGTTTCTTGAGTTCTTTGTATATTTTTAAGATCAGCCTTCTGTTCGATGAATTGGTGAAGATTTTTTCCCATTCTGTAGGTTACTGTTTTATCTTGTTAACTGTGTCCTTTGACTTACAGAAGCTTCTCAGTTTCAGGAGGTCCCATTTATTAATTGTTGCTCTCAGTGTCTGTGCTACTGGGGTTATGTTTAGGAGCTGGTCTCCTGTGGCAACACGTTCAAAGCTACTTCCCACTTTTTCTTCTATAAGGTTCAGTGTGGCTAGAGTTATGTTGAGGTCTTTGATCCATTTGGACTTGAGTTTTGTGCATGGGGATAGATACAAATCTATTTGTATTCTTCTACATGTTGATGTGCAATTATGCCAGCACCATTTTGAAGAACTTTCTTTTTTCTATTTTATAATTTTAGATTTTTTGTCAAAAATCAGGTGTTCATTGGTGTGTGGATTAATATCAGGGTCTTCTATTTGATTCCATTGGTCCACCTGTCTGGTTCTGTATCAATATCAACCTTCTTTCATTGCCGTAGCTCTATAGTAGAGCTTGAAGTCAGGGATTCTGATGCCTCCAGAAGTTCCTTATTGTACAGGATTGTTTTGGCTATCATGAGTTTTTTGATTTTCTATATGAAGGTGAGTATTATTCTTTCAAGGTGTATGAAGAATTGTGCTGGGATTTTGAGGAGATTGCTTTGAATCTGTAGATTGCTTTTGGTAAGATTGCCATTTTTACTTTGTTGATCCTACTTATCCAATAGCAAGGGAGATCTTTCCATTTTCTGATATCTGTTGTAATAAGAGCGGCGGGGCTGCGTCCCCAGCACCTCGGCCGCCTGCTAGCTTATGCCCCGAAATAATTACACGGACACTGTATTCTTTTAAACACTGCTTGGCCCATTTCTATCTAGCCTCTTCTAGGCTAATTCTCACATATTAATTTAGCCCATTTCTAATCATCTGTGTAGCCCATGAGGTGGCTTACCAGGGAGATTCTAGCCTACGTCCATCCTGGGTCGGAGCTTCATCGTGTGTGTATGCCCAGGCGCGGGGAGCATGGTGTCTCTCTGAGGCGTCTGCTCCCGAGAGGAGAGCTGTCAAATCTGAGCTCACTTCCTCTTCCTCCCAGCATTCTGTTCTGTTTACTCCACCCACCTATGTTTTAACCTATGAGGGCCAAGCAGTTTCTTTATTGCTTAACCAATGAAATCAACAGATTGATATATGACACTCCCACATCAGATATCTTCTTCAATTTTGTTCTTAAAGACTTAAAATTCTTGTCATACAGGTCTTTCACTTGTTTGGTTAGAGTTATCCCAAGATATTTTATGTTGTTTGTGGTTATTATGAAGGGTGAAGTTTTTCTGATTTCTTTCTCACTTCTTTTATCATCTGTATATAGGAGGGTTACTGT
Source organism: Microtus oregoni (assembly GCF_018167655.1). Taxonomy (NCBI): domain Eukaryota; kingdom Metazoa; phylum Chordata; class Mammalia; order Rodentia; family Cricetidae; genus Microtus; species Microtus oregoni. The sequence continues at coordinate 3,250,478 of NW_024544720.1, forward strand.
TTTTTTTTTTTCAGTTAATCTTGTATCTTGTCACATTACTGAAGGTGTTTATCAGTTGTAGGAGCTCCCTTGTAGAATATTTGGGGTCACTTATGTAAATTATTATCTCATCAGCAAATAGTGAAAGTTTGACTTCTTCATTTCCAGTTTGTATCCCCTTGATTTCCTTTTATTGTCTTATTGCTCTAGCTAGAACTTTAAGTACTATATTAAATAGATATGGAGAGAGTGGAAACCTTGTCTTGTTCCTGATTTCAGTGGGATTGCTGTGAGATTCTCTATATTTAGTTTAATGTTGGCTGTCAGCTTGCTGTATATTGCCTTTATTATGTTTAGCTGTGTTCCTTGTATCCCTGCTCTCTCCAAGACCTTTATCATGAAGGGGTGTTAGATTTTATAAAAGACTTTTTCAGCATCTAATGAGATAATCATGTGGTTTTATTCTTTCAGGTTTTTTTTTATATGGTGGGCTACATTGATGGATTTTCATATGTTGAATCATCCCTGCATCTCTAGGATGAAGTCAACTTGATCATGTTGAATGATTTTTCTGATGTGTTCTTGGACTTAGTTTGCCAGTATTTTATTGAGTATATTTGCATCAATATTCATGAGGGAGATCGGTCTGTAATTCTCTTTCTTAGTTGCATCTTTGTGTGGCTTGGGTACCAGGTTAATTGTTGCCTCATAAAAAGAGTTTGGCAATGTCCCTTCTGTTTCTATGTGTGAAACAATTTGAGAAGTATTGGTATTAGCTCTTCTTTGAGATTCTGGTAGAATTCTGTGCTGAAACTACTAGCCCCTGGGCTTTTAAGCTTGGGAGACTTTTGATAACTGCTTCCATTTCCTATTTAATTGATTATCTGTTCTTGATTTAATTTTGGCATGTAGTACCTGTCCATTTCCTTTAAATTTTCCAATTTTGTGGAGTACAGGTTTTCAAAGTATGACTTAATGATTCTCTGGATTTTCTCTGTGTCTATTGTTTTGTCCCCTTTTCATTTTTGATTTTGTTAATTTTCATATGCTCTCTTTGCTTTTTGGTTAGTTTGGATAAGGGTTTGACTATCTTGTTGATTTTCACAAAGAACCAGCTTTTTGTCTCATTGATTCTTTTTTAAAAATATTTATTTATTTATTTATTATGTATACGATATTCTGTCTGTGTGTATGCCTGCAGGCCAGAAGAGGGCACCAGACCCCATACAGATGGTTGTGAGCCACCATATGGTTGCTGGGAATTGAACTCAGGACCTTTGGAAGAGCAGGCAATGCTCTTAACCTCTGAGCCATCTCTCCAGCCCCTGTCTCATTGATTCTTTGTATTGCTTTCTTTGTTTCTATTTTATTGACTTCAGACCTCAATTTGATTATTTCCTGGTGTCTACTTCTTTTTGTTCTAGAGCTTTCAAGTGTGCTGTTAAGTCACTAACATGAGATTTTTCCAGGTTCTTTATGTAGGCTTAGTGCTATGACGATTCATCTTAGCACTACTTTCATAGTGTACCATAGGTTTGGGTACATTGTGCATTTATTTTTGTTGAATTCTAAGATGTCTTTAATTTCTTTCTTTCTCTCTTCCTTGACCCAGGGGTGATTCAGTTCGATTCATTGTTTGATTTCCATGCCTTTGTGGGATTTCCGTAATGAGGGTTGTTGTTGAATTCTAACTTTAAGCCATGGTAATCTGTCAAGATACAGCGAGTTATTCCAAATTTTTTTGTATCTGTTGAAGTTTGCTTTGCTACTGAGTATGTGGTCAGTTTCTGAGAAGGTTCCATGAGGTCCTGAGAAGAAGGTATATTCTTTTGTGTTTGGGTGGAATGTTCTATAGATGTCTGCTAAATCCATTTGAGTCATGACATCTGCTAGTTCCCTTATTTCTCTGTTAAGTTTCTGTCTGGCAGTTGTGTCCAGTGGTGAGAGTGGGGTGTTGAAGTCTCCCACTATTACTCTGTAGGGTTTGATGTGTAATTTGAGCTTTAGCAATGCTTCTTTTATAAATGTGAGTGCTCTTGTATTGGGGCATAGATGTTTTGATGAATTTTTCCCGTGATAAATATGAAATGTTCTTCATCTCTTTTGACTAATTTTAGTTTTAAGTCGATTTTGTTAGATATTATAATAGCTACACCAGCTTATTTCTTAGGTCCATTTGATTGGAAAATCTTTTCCCAACCGTTTACTCTGAGGTAGTCTGTCTTCAAGTTGAGGTGTGTTTCTTGTATGCAGCAGAAAGATGGATCTTGTTTTCTTATCCATTCTGTTAGCCTGTGTCTTTTTATAGGTAAACTGAAACCATTGATATTAAGGAATATTAATGATCGGTGATTGTTAGTACCTGCAATTTTGGGTTTAGTTGGTGGTGGTGCTATTGTGTGAGGGCTTTCTTTGGGTTTTGCTGCTGTGGGATTATTTTTTGCCTATATTTTTGTGGGTGTAGCTAGCTTCCTTGGATTAGAGTTTTCCTTCTAGTCCTTCCTGTAGGGCTGGATTTGTATGAATAGGTATTGTTTAAATCTGGTTTTGTCATGGAATATCTTGTTTTCTCCGTCTGTGATAATTGAAAGCTTTGCTAGGTATAGTAGTCTGGATTGGCATCCATGAACTCTTAGTGTCTACAGAACATCTATCCAGGACCTTCTGGCTTTCAGAGTTTCCTCTGAGAAATCAGGTGTAATTCTGATAGGTCTGCCTTTATATGTTACTTAGCCTTTTTTCTTTGCAGCGTTTAATATTCTTTCTTTATTCTGCATGTTTAATGTTTTGATTATTATATAGAGAGGGGCTTTTTTTTTAATCCAGTCTATTTGGAGTTCTGTCAGCTTCTTGTACTTTCATAGGCATGTTCATAGGCTGGGAAATTTTTCTTCTGTGATTTTGTTGAATCTATTTTCTATGCCTGGACTTCTACTTCTTCTATCCCTATTTTAGATTTGGCCTTTTCATGGTGTCCCAGATTTTCTGGATATTTTGTGTTAAGAATTTATTGGATTTAACATTTTCTTTGACCAATGAATCTATTTCCTCTATCATATCTCCAACACCTGAGATTCTGTCTTCCATATCTTGTATTCTGTTGGCTGTGCTTGCAGCTGTAGTTCCTGATCATTATCCCAGAATTCCCTCAGTTTGTGTTTTCTTTATTGCCTCTGTTTCAATTTTCATGTCTTGAACTGTTTCTTTCACCTGTTTAATTGTTTTTTCTTGGTTTTCTTTGTGTTCTTTAAGGGGTTTGTTGATTTCTTCCAATTTTTTGTTTGTCCTTTCCTCCACTTCTTTAAGGGAATTTTAATTTTCTCTTTAAGGGTCTCTATCATCTTCATGAAGTTATTTTAAGGTTATTTTCTTCTGCCTCATCTGCATTGGGATGTTCGGGTCTTGCTAGTATAGAACCCCTAGTTTCTGGTGGTACCATATTGCTCTTTATATTGTTGAATGCATTCTTACACTGCTGTCTGCCCATCTCTTCCTCCAGTGGGTACAGGTGGAGTCTGTGCTTCAAGGGGTTCCTCTTCCTCCTATTGGTGCAGGTGGGGTCTGTGGCTTAGGTGGCTGTTCTTCCCCGAGGTGCAGGTGGGTCTGTGCCTTTGGTGGATGCTGGTAGGGTTCTGATACTTCTCCAGGTGTAGGCGGGGCTAATGGTTCAGAGGTGGCAGATGTCACGGGGGATGGTTGGTAGTATGGGGAGGCTGCTTCCAGGTCTCTGGGGCTTTGCTGGGTGGGGATAGGGCATGGGATGTTCCTCCGGGGACGAGGGGCTAAAGAGTAGGGTCGTCCAGCCAGGGACCCAGACACTTAGCTCTCCAGGTGCGTTCAGGGCCAAGGCTCTGGTGGGCACAAATGCTGTGGAGAATGATTGGGGTCTGGAGAGGCTGCTTTCAGGTCTCTGGGGTTTTGCTGGGTGGGGATGTGGCACAGGATGTGCCTCTGGGTACTATAACCTAGAGAATAGGGCCCTCCATCTGGGAAGCCAGATACTCTCCAGGTTGGAGTGCAGCCAAAGCTCTGATGGTCTCAGATGCCGTCGGGGATGGTTGGGGGTATGGAGAGGCTGCTCCCAGGTCTCTGGGGCTTTGCTAGGTGGCGGTGGAGCATGGGCTGTGCCTCCGGGGTCTAGGGCTTAGAGAGTAGGGCCCTTCAGCTGGGGAGCCAGATACTCACCTCTCCAGGTTGGGGTGCGGCCAGGCCTCTGGTGGTCACAGATGCCATGGGGGATGGTTGCCGGTATGGGGAGGCTGCTCCCAGGTCTCTGGGGCTTTGCTAGGTGGCGGTGGAGCATGGGCTGTGCCTCCAGAGTCTAGGGCTTAGAGAGTAGGGCCCTTCAGCTGGGGAGCCAGATACTCAACCTCTCCAGGTTGGGGTGCGGCCAAGCCTCTGGTGGTCACAGATGCCATGGGGGATGGTTGCCGGTATGGGGAGGCTGCTCCCAGGTCTCTGGGGCTTTGCTAGGTGAGGGTGGGGCACAGGATATACCCCCGGGACTATGGCCTAGAGAGTCCAGAAGCAATTTTTTTACAAGTGAGTATTCTAAATGAGTTTATAATTCTATACTTTGGAGCCTGTGATGGTAGGGTCTGGCTGATTACTGAGATACACTTAAAGCACCTTCCTTGTTGCTGTGATATTAGGTGCTTGGCTTCTCTTTACTGGCACTAATCTCTTTTTAAAATGCATGCTTACATACACACACACACACACACACACACAATTTCTCTCTCTCTCACACACACACACATACACACCCCCTTTACTTGCCTATAACTTTCAGTTTGTCCCTTTGCTTGTCCAGATTACATGCTTTTCAAAAACTCTCCTCTGCTTTTATTCTTAATTCTCATTATAAGTCTAACTAAAAACTACCAGCAATAACCATGCCATAATCTGAATGCTAATCCTCCTTGAAATTTCCTTGCCAAGTTGAGAAGTTTGTCACCTTTCAGCTCAGCCTTTCAGTTCTGAAACATGCAGAAAACGTAGACAAGTTCTTTGCCAGAAGGTAGTACATGTGACCTTTAGTAATTCCTAATAGAATCCTTCTTTTCATTTTAAGCTTTATCAGCAAAGTCTCTACTGCCCACGTCTCAGTGTCTGGTCCTCTGAGTTCCCACTACAGTTGACCACTGACTCTCCTTATGCATCTCAGGGCCTCTTAGCCCAAATCCCCAAATTTCTCATTTTGCTTTCCTGCTTATTCCAATACCTGAAAGATGTATGAAATATGGGTTATTAGATTTAATTTTTATTTACATCTTATTTTAGCTCTGAGAGTATTATTTTATTGGTGTGTACAACTTTTCCAAATAAAGAATTGCGTTTATCCACTATTAGGCCAAAGATGAGCTACTCAAGGCATGCCAAGACCAGTGATACATGACTTTGAAGAAAATTGTATGACTTTGTGGGTTGGCTCAATTTTTGTCTCTCTAGGTCATTTCTCCATAGAAAAATACTATGATTATGTTGTATGATTTGGTATAAAAATAAATATGTTAAAATCATACATTGAAGCCCTTTCTTAGTTGGGAATGTAATTCAGTCATATACCACTTGCCTTATGTGTATGGGGTCTTGATTTGATCCTCAACCCCACAATAAACTGAAACGTTTTCCTCACTTCTTCCCTTATGATTTTAAATAAATAACTGAAACATTCACGTGAATACTCAAGGGCCTGTGTCTTTTGTGTATAATGAGTTCATTCCCATGATTAGAATTAGAGCTATTGTCTATGAAATGGGATTTTCCCCTCTGTGGGCTACTGTAGGTAGTAACTTCCTTACTGTTGTAGCCTTGTGTATTAGAGAAGTGAGAACAGCAGATGAGACCCATTACAGGCCAAGCCCAAGGAAGTTCACTAACAAAGATGGATTGGACTTAGCACATGCATAGACACAATGGAGCCAGAAGAAAATCCAAACCCAGATTCACATCACATGTGTGTATTTCAGACTTAGCCAGAGCAACCTGCTGATCAGCAGGACATTTATGTAAGTGGTACCCAGAAATTAGAAACCTTATATAGATGTGAAATAAAAGAGGTTTTATTATATACAAAAATAAATCCCAGGTAGCTAGCAGATATAAATGTAGAAATGCACAGAACTTTTGGAAAAATATTTAAAATATGATTGCAGGTCTGGGAAGGATGTCTCAAAAATAGAAATACATAGTGTTGGTTGAAAGAGCCACAAGAAGCACCAGAAGAAAAATAAAAATAAAATCTATAAATTAGAAAGCAATAGGAATATGTAAAACTAATAGAGAGCTAGTTCAAGGGGAAAATGACACCTATGAATTAATAGGAAAAAGACAAATCAATACAAAGATATGAGAAATTATATTAACATGCACCTCATAAAATAAGAAACCTGAATAGTTAACAAACACATGGAAATATAATTACCTACTGAGGTAATTAGCAACACTACATTAAAAATAGAAGAAGCTGCTGGGCATGGTGGCGCACACCTTTAACCCCAGCACCTGGGAGGCAGAAGCAGGCGGATCTCTAAGTTCAAGACCAGCATGGTCTACAGGGCTTCTCCGTGTAGTCCTGGCTGATCTGGATCTTGCTCTGTAGACCAGATTGGCCTTGAACTCAGAGATCTGCCTGCCTGTGCCTCAAGTGCTGGGATGTCTGACTCCATCCTATACTTCTTGATCTCTTGGCTTTGCCTCGATTTCAGGGCACTGCTGATGTTCTGAGTGTGTAAATGGTTCCTGACATGCTGAGTCCAGCTGCCCTCTTATTCACAGCTCGTGACTTTGCTTCCAAAGCCCTGTACACTGGACTCCTCTGCCCCTCCTGGCAGCTGTCTCGAAAGCAGTCTGTATGAGAAAGCATCATTTGACTAACCTGAAGAGGTAGCCATGCTTCTCCCAATCTGTGTGTGCCAAACGACCTTCTCTGCTAAGTGTGGATACACTTTGGCAAGCATATCTGTCCACCCCTTACAAGATATTGAGACCATGTGGCCTCTTTCCTTTTTTTTTTTTTCCTGTAAACAACTTAGGGGCAGGATTTGTATCTTTATGTTTTTTTTTTTAACTTTTTTTTTTTATTGAGAAAAGAAAAAAAAAAAACAAATTTCCTCCTCCTCCCAGCCTCCCATTTCCCTCCCCCTCCTCCCACCCTTCTCCCCCTCCCCCCACTCTTCTCCCCCTCCCTCTCCAGTCCAAAGAGCAGTCAGATTTCCCTGCCCTGTGGTAAGTCCTAGGTCCTCCCCGCTCCGTGCATTTCTAGGAAGGTGAACATCCAAACTGGCTAGGCTCCCACAAAGCCAGCACATTACGTAGGTTCAAAACCCAGTGCCATTGTCCTTGGGTTCTCATCAGCCCTCATTGTTCGCCATGCTCAGAGAGTCCAGTTTTATCCCATGCTTTTTCAGTCACAGTGCGAGGTTTTTTTTTTTTTAACTTTTTTTTAACATTTTTTTTATTGAGAAAAGGAGAAAAAAAAAAAACAAGTTTCCACCTCCTCCCAGCCTCCCATTTCCCTCCCCCTCCTCCCACCCTTCTTCCCCTCCCCCCACTCCTCTCCCCCTCCCTCTCCAGTCCAAAGAGCAGTCAGGGTTCCCTGCCCTGTGGTAAGTCCTAGGTCCTTCCCCCTCCGTCCATTTCTAGGAAGGTGAACATCCAAACTGGCTAGGCTCCCACAAAGCCAGCACATTACGTAGGTTCAAAACCCCGTGCCATTGTCCTTGGCTTCTCATCGGCCCTCATTGTTCACCATGCTCAGAGAGTCCAGTTTTATCCCATGCTTTTTCATATTGTATCTCAGAGCCAAGCACAGTATCTAGCATTCTGAAAATGTTTGATAGTTCAAACTGAAATGCTTACTTATTTTTATTATATTATTTCAAAAGATGATCTGAATCACTGGTTCTCAACTTGTGTGTCTCTATCTCTTTGGGGTCCAATGACCCTTTCACGAGGGTTGCATATCAGATATTTACATTACAATTTATAACAGTTGCAAATTTTCAGTTATAAAGTAGCAATGAAAATAATTTTATGTTTGGGAGGGTTGCCATAACATGAGGAATAGTCTTAAAGCATCTCAGCATTAGGAAGATTGAGAACCACTGGTCTAGATGAACACAGACTGGTGTATACTGAAGAAAAAGTCAACGTTTTTTCATAAAAAAAAGTGGGATTTTGATACATTTGTCTCTATTTTTAAATTGTACCAATATTTTCATAGTTTAAACACCTAGAACTGATCAGAATTAAGCTAAGTATATAGATGATGTCTGAATTTTACTGATTTCTCAGCAGTCTTCATCTTTATAGTGTTGAATTATCTTGGATCAAGAAATAAACAAGCTAGCTAAAAGATAGAGCAAATATATTTTTCTTTATTATAAGGGGCAAACTCACAAAACAGGAACAAGCAGTCCAAGCTCAGATGTGTAGAGCAGGAATCAGAAAGAGAGAGAGAACACCTGGGCTGCATGGTGTTTTTCTCTGGGTACCAGAAAGCCATGTCCTAACTTGGTCCCACCTCTTAAAGATAATTGGCTGACAAAGATTCCCCATTACTTCCCCCTTTTGTCTAAATAAGAGTGATCCAAACCCAGTACAAAGCTATATACAATAGGAACAGATATCAAGTATAAAATTACAAGCAACCTAAACAATATTAAGCAAGGAATACATGACAAATGTTTTAATAAACATTTTATTCTAAGGAGTCTAGGCCTTGCACAAAAATTGGCTTGTCTAAATCATAAGAGGAAGGTAACTACGACTATCTAACTTCAACCCCATCGAAGGCCTGAGAAGGGAGATGATATTACTTGAGTAGTCAGGAAGTGCAATCAAGCAGCTTCCAAAGCAAGCAGTATATGATAGAGACAATTTGCTACCTGAGCAATCACCCAAAGTCTCATTTACATTGTTGAAGCAACCAACTTTGGCTAATGCCTAGCATAACTGACAAAACATTTTCAGAGGCATGGAGAATTTTAGAACTGTCTTACCCTGTCTTGGCAGGAGCAAACGTGTCTCATGTCAACAGAACCCTAAGTTATTAAAATGTCATGTTCTACAGATCCTTGAAGTGGGTGAAGATTACCTATCTAGACAGAATGCAATCTCTGTGTATTGAAAGATCCTAATTAATCTGACTATATGTATTACAAACATGAATAACTATTGACCTATAATACTTAATACCTGTATAAACTTAAACACTAAAACTTGATATCAGAATATTAAATAATCTGTAAACAAATGTACAGCAAATAAGGACAATGACCTGAAAATGTAAACATAATGTAAGTATCTTGATCAGAGGTAAGAATAATATATAATGCAATATGAAAATATATCCTAGAAATTGTATCAATATACAAAATGTCTTAAACAGAAGTAGAAACATGCATGTATACAATCTGACAAATAATTTTGCATAGGTGTACAAATACTATAAACAGAAATAACAAATATAATTTGAACTTGTATCAATATACAAAACTATACCAATGTAAATTATCTATAAATAATAGCTCACAAGTATTAACTTTATTACCCACTATTATTATTACTGTGAATAAGTTCACACTAAATTATCCATTATCCCATTTAATTTTTCCTCTTTTTTGGGAGGGTACATAGTTTCCATCCCAACCCTCTATCTTATACAAGGAATAATCAACCTCTCAACAGTGTCCCCAACCCTGAGGACAAACTTTGTTGGGAGAGGGGACATCATCTACTAGAATTACTTCTAGCTGCCATGGGAGCATCTATTCCATTATCCAGACCAGTATAGTTTTTTACAGTAGGCAATGGGTATTTTTTTTAGTTTTTCTAGTGAGACATGCTCTCTACAGTAACTAGGAATGATTGAACTATGTTTGTCATGGAGACTTGCTAGAGGCCCCCAAGGAGTTTTCCAATGGTATTAGGCTGCCTTGTCTGTCTTTTGTTGACCTACATTTATTGGTCCAATATTGAGCTTTGCCACATCCCCTACATATACCTGAAGGCTGAGTTCTTCTGTTCTTGCCATTCCCAGAGGAGATGTTATTCCTAGAAATTCCTTGTCTACAATCCCTTCTCAGATGTCCTATTCTACCACAGTTAAAACATTTGGCATTTTGGTGTCCCCTCATACCATTGGAAATTGCTTCTTCTACCTAAGCTTTAGTACTATAGCCAAATGTCTCAACATTCATTGTATATAAGATCCATTCACCTATTGGTGCTGATCTGACCTTTAAAGGCCCAAGGATCTTTTTGCATTTTAAACTGGTATTCTCAAAAGTCAGATTCAATTAATACATGTCTAGCTTCTGGATCTGTTACTACTATTTGTACAACCTTAATTAATCTTTATATAAAGTCACTAAAGGGTTCTCTCTGACACTGTTTAACCCTAATATATGATTTAATTCTCTTTCATGGTTCCTGATTCCTGTCCCAAGCATTTAAAGCTGATGCGCTACATAGGGACAAGGTGTGTTTATCATAAAGAGCCTGATCCTGAGGATCAGAGTAATGTCCCTTGCCCAGAATTTGACCTTGGGAAACCTCAAGTCCTTTTGCTTTTCCCTGTTGTTTTAAATTTTTTCCTTCTTCCCTCCAATAACATTTCCAAAGAAGCTGCGGTTCATTTTCTAGGACAGCTGAGATTAATTGAAGCCAGTCTTGTGGGGTTGCCTTATTGCTTGAAGCATATATTTTGACCTTTTCCCTAATGAAGGATGAATGTATTCCATAAGAAACTATTGCTTATTTAATTTTCTTTAGATCAGTCATATGTATGGGCTCCCACATATATTCTTTGACTACCCTTGGGTACTTGATGCCAGATGTTCTTTCCGATGATATCACTGGTTAGGCACTGAGAACTCTGGGTGAGCTATCCTGGAGTTTGGTCCATACTGATGAGGCTAAATTTTGTCTTTGTACCTTTTGTCCCTGGTCATCAAATACGATAAATTCCTCAATCTTTTCAAATCTTTTTACCACTGTCTTTTGTAAAGTCTGGATGTCCTGTCCAGTGTTCTGTTCTAATGCCCTCATTGAGGATTCCAAGGTGTGAAGTCTGTCCAGTAAAGATAACATCTCATCCTTGGATGTAATTTTTATAGCATACATATTACCTTCCTGGAGAGACATTCTAGCTGTCAATCTATCATAACCATTTGACAAATCCTGATTCATACATTCAACAGCACAAATTCTCTCAGACAGTGTCTCAGCAACCTCTGTCATTGACAGGTTTTATTTGCCAAATTGGTCATATTCTTCTCCAGAGTGCTGAATTTCCCTTTTAGTTGGTCATTATCAGTCTGTAAAGAGTGTATCATTTCTAAAAGTGTCTCATTCTTGGCCCTGTTATCAAACCATGCTTTTAAGGAGAAAATATGAAGGACAAAGCTAATCCCCAGAATCAAATAGAGGGATGTAGACGAGAAATCACATAAACCTTGCATAATATCATACATGGTATAAGTAAAAAAGCTGTTGAATTCTTGTATTATCATTTTATCTGTCATATTTCCCTCTTAAATTATGAATTTATAATTTATGATTATAAATTATATTTTAAATTATAAATCTTACCTGTAATGAGTTGGAGTAGGTACAATAACCATTACTGCCAGTAGGTGTTGCAGCACAGTTGTAGCCACATGGCTGGCTTGAACTTGGTTATAGCATTAAATACTGAAAAATATGCTCAAATTAAAAACAGTTATTCAGTGTAAATCACAGACTGTGTGCTCTTTGGAGGTCCCTGACTGGTCAGCAGCTACACAAGTACAAGGACAGCAAGGCAGCAATGCTGGCAGAGACATCCAGAGAAGCCCGCATCCTGCCTGAGCTTCTACAGAGTGCTGGGAAAGCTGGACCCACAAGCCAACTGAGCAGTAGCCAATAGCACAGGTGTCTGAGGACCTGGAGTGGCTCCAAGATGTTATCGAGGCTAGTGGCTACTCAGGGTCACTGCACGGGAATCCTATACCCAAATCACATGGAGCCTGGTGGTGACTGGCTGAAGCTGCAAGGGACCCGAGCCCCATGTTGGATGCCAACCATTGAATTATCTCAGATCAAGAAATAACCAGGCTAGCTAAAAGACAGATAGAGCAATTATATTTTCTTTGTTATAAGGGGAAAACTCACAAAACAGGAATGAGAAGTTCAAGCTCAGATGTGTAGAGTGGGAACCACCGAGAGAGAGAGAGAGAGAGAGAGAGAGAGAGAGAGCACCTGGGCCATGTGGCATTTTTCTCTGGGTACCCAGAAAGCCATGTCCTAACTTGGTTCCACATTTTAAAGATAACTCTTTGACAAAGATTCCCCATCAATATAGGAAAGGAATAAAGGCCAGGGAATAACTTCAAGAGTTTTTGAGATAGTTTCTTGTTGGCCTGGTGTTCTCTGAGCAGGTTATTCTGACTAGCCAGCAGCTCTGGGGAATCTATCTGACAGAGAAAAAAGTAGGAGGGAGGAATTACAAAGAGGCAGCAGGAAATTTTAGGACAATAAGCATACAAGTGTGTCTGTTTTTTTTCCTCTTCCTTTTGTTAAAAATATTCTTTTCTCATGCAGTCTATCCTGATTATAGTTTTCCCTCCCTCTATATCTCCCAGTTCCTCCCCACTTTCCTTGCCACCTGGATTCACTTCCTTTGTGTCTCTAAGAGATAACAACCAAACATAACCAAATAAAATATAATAAACTAAAACAAAAACTATCAAGTCAACGTTGGACAAGACAAACCAACAAAAGGAAAAGAGTCCAAGAGGAAGCACAAGAATCAGAAACCCACTTGTTCACATACTCAGGAGTCCCATAAAAATACTAAACTAAAAGCTGGAATATAAATGCAGAGAACCTGGTACAGACCCTGCACATGCTGCCTCAGTCTCTGTGGGGTGATACGACCATTGAGTGAGAGGGTCTTGTCCTCCTGGTGTCCTCCATCCCCTCTGGCTCTTACACTCTTTCTGCCTCCTCTTCTGCAGGGTTCCCTGAGCTCTGAGGGTAGGGATTTTATGGAGACTTCCCATTTAGAGCTGTGTGTTCCATTCTCCCTCTCTCTCCTTGTTTAATGTGCGGCTGTGGATCTCTTATGTTTTCATCTGCTGCTGAACTAAGGGTGTTTACTATTTTACCCATAGGCCCTAGCAAAGTTCTTAATCTGTGAGAATAGCTCCATAATTGTTTAATTAGCAAATACAGGCTGAGCAGTGGTGGTGCACGCCTTTAATCCCAGCACTCAAAAGAGAGGCAGAGGCAGGTGGATCTCTGAGTTCAAGGCCAGCCTGGTCAACAGAGTGAGTGCTAGGACAGCCAGGGATACACAGAGAAACCCTGTCTTGAGGAGAAGAAAGCAAAATAGAGGCAGCAGTGGAACTCAGGGTTATAGGGACCAGAACATATCTCTTAGATTAGATCATTGATAACTTTACCAAAACAGTTATATTGGAATAGAATTCTACCTTTTAAAAATCACTATGTGAGCCAGTGAGGTGGCTCAGCTAGTGAAAGTGTTGCTGTCCAGCCTGACTATCTGACAGTCCCTAGGTCCTACCGTGGGAAGAGCCAACTGGCTCCTACAAGCTGTCCTCTGACCTACTCCATACGCATGCTGTGGTATGTGCCCAAGTGTGTACACACATAAAATAAATAATAAATAAACTAATATATGTCAGGAAGTTGAAACCAGGAGTAGAGAGATGGCTCTGCAGCTAGAAAGCATGTAATAGTCTTCCAAGAGACCAGGGCTCAGTTTCCAGCACCCACATCAAGCAGCCGGCAACCACCTCTAACTCTAGTTCCAAGGGATCGGAATCCTCTTCTGGCTTCCTCTAGCACCAGCAGACACATAATGCACAAACATGCATGTAGGCATACACATGTACACATGAAATAGAAATAAGTCTTTTTTAAAAAGTTAAAATCACTGTGTGTAACTCAATACTGAAGTAAACGTTCACTTTATATATTTGATAAACACTTCTGATACCAGTTGTCAACTTACATGTAAGCATTTTCGCTTTATTGATTTAAAACAATTTATTCTAATGTTTTGTAAATTTAATATTTTTAAGAATACATATTATATTGGCTAGTTTTATGTCAACTTGGCACAGCTAGAGTCATCAGAGAGGAGGGAGCCTCAATTGAGAAAAAGCCCCTACAATATTGGGCTGTAGGCAAGCATGTAGGACTTCTTAACTAGTGATCAGTGCGGGAGGGCCCAGCCAGTGGTGGGTGGTGCTATCCCTGGGCTGGTGGTCCTGGGTTCTATAAGAAAGCAGGCTGAGAAAACCATGAGGAATAAGTCAGTAAGCAACAATCCTCCTTGGCCTCTGCATCAGCCCCTGCCTCTAAGTTCCTACCCTGCATGAGTTCCTGTCCTGGCTTCCTGTGATGATGAACTGTGAGGTGGAAGTGTAAGCTAAATACATCCTTTCCTCCCCAACGTGCTTCTGGTCTTTGGTCATGGTGTTTCATTGCAATAGAAACCCTAACTAAAACAGCTGTGTGCACGTGTTTATACTTGTGTACGTATATGATATGTTCTTATGTGTGTAGTAAGTTTCTCTTCCATGCCACCTGGTTTCTACATGCCTGCCTGCAAGCAAGACAATCACTGCAAACCATTTCTTATGTGCTTGTTATGGCTCTAAGCGTGATGCACTGAACCCGTGAGACAAAATAACCCTTCTCTCAAGTGGCTCCTGACAGGTGTTTGTTCACACTCATCCAAATGATGAGACAGCTTTTGTCTATTTAATGAAGCAGAAATACAGATTCCTCTTGATATGCCTTGCTTGCTCCAAAGAGCAGCTTTGACCATTGCCTGCATCTCTCCCGGTTGCTGTGTCTGAGAGGTCTGTCCAGGGAGAGAGCTTCCTCACTGGCTTTTAGTGCAGTGTATTTAATGCTGCCCAGATGTACTGTAATTGTTTAGCCTGACCCAGTGCTGGAGGGTGTTTACATTGTTTTCTAAAAATTCATCAGTGAGTAACATCAAACATGTCATTTCTTACTTCTCTATCAGTGTCCAGAAATTGCTGGGCTAAATATGTACTGATCCGTTGATTCGGTTTCCAGGGAGACTGAACTGTGTGTCGGGGTAGTTTGTATGTGCTGAAGTAATTAATTATGAAAATTTTTAGATTTGTGTCACTCTGATGGGAATACTGATATCTGAGTGTGGTTCTGACTTACATTTCCCTTATCCTGACACTGACTCACTGAAGCTATTTAGCTTTTATATAAAGTCTGTTTGTATTGTTTGCCTTTTCCTTTTTTAAAATTGTTGATATGGTTTGGAGCCTAATAAAGTCAGAGCCGAAGAACATGAGTGTTATATTTTATTTGGGAAGTGATCCCTGGAAACAGGAGTAAGCCAGTGTAAGAGTATGTTTTCTCTGATTGTTAGGACCCAGAAAGGCCCGGGTCTGTCAGATTCATTAAAAAACATGCAGAAGGCCTTCCAGAATTGTCTTCTAGAGATGGGAGGCCCTGGAGCTCTGTTCATGGACGCATTAACTAACTGAGAACTGCCTCTGAGGCACTGTACTCCCTCACAGTTCTGGACTGCTTTACAGGATTCAAAGCCCTTGATGGCCTTGAAGAACCAGATGTGAACTTATAGGAGTCTTTCTCCAAGAGAGTGAGTTCACAGGGCACAGTCCACTGGGATGCCTGCTGACGTGGAAGGCAGAGCAGGGAGACCAGGACAACAGGCAGTGGCTATGTTCTCTCGGATTCTACTAGCCAGGCTGTCACTTACATGAGTTTTCTTTGCCTTATAATTTTTACTTCCAGTGTTTTTTTTTAAGATTTATTTATATTGGGGAAGTACTTGCAGAATTTTTGAATAATGGTTTTATTGATATTGAGGTGTAATTTATATACCATACAATTCAGCCATTAAAAGTTTGCAAGTCTATGGATGTAGTGAGTTATTGGTATATGATCTCAGATAAAGCTCGGGAAACTCTTGGTCCTCCTGCCTCGGTGCCCACCCCGAGAAGAACCCTCACAATTCTTACTTAACTCCTCCTCACCCACGAGCAGCCCCAAGTCTGCCTTCTGTTTCTGCTCATTGTATACTTAGGGCATTTTATTGACATTTACCAATTGTCTTTCATTTGACTCATTTGTAGCATTTGCTGATGATCCATTCCTTCCCTGATAAATAATATTCTGTTGTCTAAAAAAAAAAAACTGAAATTTGTTTATGCATTTATCAGTTAGTGGGTATTTATGTTAACGTGGAAACTTATGGGAATATCAGTGGGGCTCACAGGAGGACATCATGGAAGGATGTTAAATTCTCAGCCAGCAATCAGTCAACCAATCAAATGAAGACAGTTCTGCGATGGACATTCACGTGCAGGTTCTTAGACGTGTGTTTTCACTTCTCTTTCATTTCACGCCTGGGAGAGTTCCAGGACATACATTAAGGGAGGAGTGGAGGAACCATTTGTCAGCAAGGCTGCCCCCTTTTGTACTTTGACAAGCAAGAGGTCCAGTGTTGAGTCGGGGCTGCTTCCTTCACCTTTTATTACTGTATCCGAGTGTTCTCAGAGGGGGCAATTCTCACTGTAGTTTTATTACTGTATCTGAGTGTTCTCAAAGGGGGCAATTCTCACTGTAGTTTTATTACTGTATCCAAGTGTTCTCAGAGGCAATTCTCACTGTAGTTTTATTACTGTATCCGAGTGTTCTCAGAGGCAATTCTCACTGTAGTTTTGATTTGCACTCCTCTAGTTTCTAATTAGGTTTAGCAGTTTTGTTTCTTTCTATTTTTGTTTTTGTTTTGTTATTGTTTTTTCAAGGCAGTGTTTCTCTGTGTGGCCCTGTAGAACTGTAGAACTGACTGGCCTTGAACTCAGGGATCCACCTGCCTCCACCTCCTGAGTACTGGAATTAAAGGCATGCACCACAGCCCAGTTTACTGTTTTTCACATGCTTATTGACTGTGTGTGTTAATAAATGCTTATATAATTCATTTGGCCAATTTTTGGCTGACTGTTTATGTTTTTATAGATTTATGAAGACTTTATATATTTTGGGGCATAAATCTTTTGCAAAGGTTTTCTCCCATTCTACAGATATCCCCCCAAGGTGTGCACCACCACACCCAGCTCTTATGATTATGTGCTTCGCAGCACAAAGTGTTTCTGTTTTGATGAAATCCAACTCATTTCTGTTTTCTTTTGTCACCTATGATCTTGGCTCATACCTAAGAAACATTACCTAATTCAAGGTCAAGAGCATCTTTTCTGTATTTTATGACGTGTCATAGCTTTAGCTATTACATGTAGCTATTATATATTTTTAGAGACAGGGCCTCACTATGTCACCCTAGTAGGCCTACAACTCACAGAGATCCCAGCTATTACATTTAAATCCATTTTAAGTTAATTTTTGTGTGTGATGTGTCCATTGAGGACCATTATTTAGGACTATGCAGTTATCCCCAAACTAGTGGCTGAAAAAAAATTGTTTTCTTATCCAGTGAATTTTTTAAACACTCTTGTCAACATTCAATTAATCATAAAATCAAAGATTTTAAATGGAATTTTCTTATGTGTGCATCCTGTGCCAATACCACATGTATATGGTTATGAGGTTCTGACATGGGAAAGTTAAGTTCTGTAGCTTTGCAATTCTGTTTATAAATTATTTTGGTTTCCTTGAGTCCCTTGTGTTTCAGTGTGAATGTTAGGATTGGCTGGCTAATTTCTAGGAAGAAGCAGGTTGGAATATTGGTATAGCTTGCTGGAAATTCTCAGAACACTTGGGCAGTAGTACTATCTTATCATTACTAAGTCATATGCACATCGTATCTTTTCATTTACTAGGTTTTTTTTGGCGGGGGAGGCTTTTTTGTTGTTTTTGTTGTTAGGTTTTTTTTTTTTTTTGAGACAGAGTTTCTCTGTGTAACCCTGGCTATTCTGGAACTCACTCTGTATATCAGGCTGTACTGTACTCTGACTCAGAGATCTGCCTACCTCTGCCTCCCAAGTGCTGGAATTAAAGGTGTGCACCACCACTGCCTGACTATTTAGTTTTCTTTAATATTTCATAGTATACATTTTTACTTCTTTTGTATATTTATTCAGTTATAATTTTAAAACTTTTACAAATATGATTTAACACTGAATGATCACACTAAATACAGTCAATAAATTTAGATACTACATACTTTATAACAGTTCACTGTATTTTATTGTGTGCATGCCAACAAGTTCAGCTGTTTGCATGAGTGCTAGAGACCTGACCCCAGGTCTTCATGTTTGTCATTGTCCACTGTGTCTACTGAGCCATCCCCCTGCACCAACACCCTTTTAAAATATCATATTTTCATTGATTCTTTGAGGACTTATTATGTGCATATACTACATTTTGATCACATTCATCCCCCACTCTTCCCCTTACCTGCCTTTGGGTACAGTCCTTACCCCTCTGGCTCCTCCCAACATCAGAGCCTCTCTCTCTCTTTTTTTATTTTATTTTATTTTATTTTATTTTATTTTGGTTTTTTGAGACAGAGTTTCTCTGTAGCTTTAGAGCCTGTCCTGGAACTAGCTCTTGTAGACCAGGCTGGTCTCAAACTCACAGAGATCCGCCTGCCTCTGCCTCCTGAGTGCTGGGATTAAAGGGTGTGCCACCACCACCCAGCTAATCTTTTTCTCTTTGCTCTGCAGTGTACTCATGTCTGTCCTCCATAGTATGGCAGCCCTACCAGCTACTCTCCTCCCCTAGCAACCATCAGCTACCTGTAGTTCCTCAGCTAGGGTGGGAGCTCATGAACCCCTTCCCCCATTTGTGATGATTTTAGGCCTATGTGGCTTCAGCTGCTGTGAGTTCGAGTTCTGCCATATCTAGGAGACACCCAGGCCTGCCTAAGCCTCTGGCCCCTATAGTTTTCCCATCCCTTCTCCCATGATATTCCCCTTTTTTCTTTTTGGGGAGCGACATGGGAACGGCCGTTCCATTCTGACTTTCTCTGCTTTGACCAGTTGTGAGTTTCTGTGTCACAGAGGGTCTTTGAGGAGGACTGAGAGCTCCCGAGCCATAGGTTTCTGTCAGGTTTGCAGTACCACGCAGTTCCTGTGTGTGTAGAGGGCCTTATATCCACACAGAAGGCAGCTGGTTATCCCCATAGCATTCATATTGCTATTGCACCCATGGCATTTCCCATCATGCTGGTCATCACTGTGACTCTCAGGGTTCACTGCTGGGTGAAATGACTGGTGGCTTTTCTCCCTCAACAGCTGGCTCAGCACCTCTGATACTGAGCTAGGCAGCAGGGATCCCACCCATTTTTTTTGAGTTACCATCTATCCCAGGCTGGCCTTGAATTAGCAATTCTTGTGTGTTACCCTCGCACATGCTTGTATTACAGGCAAACCTCATAGCACTTGTAAATCCAGTGCTGGGAAATCATACCCAGGAGCATCCCTGTGAGGCTCACTAGCAATTAGCCAAATCAATTAGCAAACCCTGTCTCAAAACCTAGAGTATACAGCAGTTGAGGTAGATACCCGACATGACTTTTTCCCTCCACACATGCATGCACGCATGTGCACATGCATATTCTTACACACGTATATATTCATACACATATGACTGCACACATGTGCACATGCATATTCTTATACATGTATATATTCATACACATATGACTGCACACACGTGCACATGCATATTCTTACACATGTATATATTCATACACATATGACTGCACACATTTGCACATGCATATTCTTATACACGTATATATTCATACACATATGACTGCACACACGTGCACATGCATATTCTTATACACGTATATATTCATACACATATGACTGCACACACGTGCACATGCATATTCTTACACACGTATATAGTCATACATATATGACTGCACACACGTGCACATGCATATTCTTATACACATATATTCACACACATATGACTGCACACACGTGCACGTGCATATTCTTACACACATATATTCACACACATATGACTGCATATATTCATACACATGTGCACATGCATATTCTTACACACGTATATATTCATACACATATGACTGCACACAAGCATGGACACAGAAAAAATTTATCTGTACAGAGATGGCTACATCTCATTAAAATGTGTTTTTGAAGGAATCGTGGGCATAATTTAGATATGGAACATAGATATGAACCCAATGACAGGTCATCTGAGTTTGACCAGGTAATGTATTATGTGGATCAAGTGAATTAATATATTTGAAGTACTTACAGTAGCACCTAACACCTAGTACATTTTTGTTAAGTAGAAAATAAATAAACCTGAATTCATAGAAATTGACCTTTCTAAAGCATCTCAATAGTTCCAAGAAGAAGCTAAACCCTCCCTCTTGCTTTCCTCAGCTCACCCATGCCAAATTAACTTTCTTCCTGTATATATAAATGCTTGCTAATTAAACACCCTCTCTCATTTTAAAGATTCACCAGCTCTCAGTCGAGCTAATTCTGCAATCAATGTAAGTGGCGCTCAGGACCCGACCCGGAATGAGAATGTTGTGAAACCACTGCCTTTATCTTTGCAGGTTGTAGGAAAGACTTTTGCTGCAGGTGATGTTTTCCTTCCTTACTACTTTTTTTTTATTTTTGGCAAATACCAAATGACTTGTGTGAACTTTAATTGACAAAAGCAAACACTCCAACACTCCTTCTGCCTGCCAGTCAAAGATGTCATGGAACTGCCTAGAATAATGCAATACTGGACAAAGCTTTGCTCTCTCTGGGCTCCAACCAGAAGAGTCAAAATGACATTTTGTTCACAGAAGACTAGAGTCTGATTTTGTTCAACAAACATTTTTTTGTGCTCCTGCTGTGACTAGCACCTGAGATTATAAAAAAAAAAATAATGCCTGACCCCAAATGTCTCATAATCCAGTGAAGGTGATGAAAGATACCTGATGAGGCAGGCTATGAATGAAGGATGGAATCCTAGAAAAATCCAGAGCTTAAGGAGAAGAAATAGTAAGACAGAGACCGGTCATTCTGGACATGTTCCAAAAGTTAGACACAACTGTTGACAGAAGCCGCCATGATTTTTACTCCAGCCCAGCGACTCTTGCAGTATTTACCTCCTAGTTAGATTTTAGATATGAAAAACTAAAGTCAAGTTTTCACAATGGTGAAAAAATTAATGAAGTGATAGATCAGTAATCAAGGTGGTTACTAAAATCATCCAGTTGACTCCATAATGCAAGAATTAAACTCAGCAGTTAAGAATGCATGCTGCTAGTCAAGAAGTGGTAGCACACACCTTTATTCCAGCACTCAGGAGGCAGAGGAAGGTCAATGTCCATGAGTTCGAGGCCAGCCTGGTTTCAGAACAGCTAGTTTCAGAACAGCCAGACTACACAGAAAAACCCGTCTTAAAAAAACAAACAAATAAACCAACAAAAAGAATGCATGGTGCTTCTGGCAAGGGATGGGAGTTTGGCTCCCAGACCTACCTCAGGCAACTCACAACTGCCTATAATTCCAATACAGGGAATCTGATGGCTTCTTCTAGACTCTGTGGTTACCACATACATATGCACAAGCCCACACATAGACACATAATTAAAAATGAAAATGAAAATTTATTTGTTTACTTATTTTTATTTTGAGATATGGTTTCTCTGTGTAGCAGTTCTGACTGTCCTGGAACTCACTTTGTAGACCAGGCTGTCCTCAAACTCAGAGACCCACCGGCCTCTGCCTCCTGAGTGCTGGGATTAAAAGCGTGTGCCACCGCACCTGGACCCTAAAAATGAAACTTTAAAAAAAGAGAGTTAGGATGACAGATTCTGAATCCCTACTAATTGTTCCTAACATCCTCAAAAGAGAGGAAAACTGTCCATTTTTTGCTTCCTGGTGGACATTTAAAGCTGCCTTTGAGATTCTTTTGCAAAAAACAAAAAAATAAATAAATAAATAAATATGAATTTGACTAGGCCTCTAACAATTAGTTTATTGGAAATACAGTGGGCACGTGGGCATTCAGTGACACTAGAAACATTGAGTCAGCAAATTCTTCAAGACTTTTCAGAAGGAAAACAATCCCAAGAAGTATTTGTTTAAAAGAAAAGAAATCCCTTTAGACTACGGAATCTGAGGCGGCTGGAGAGATGAATCCATGGATGAGAGCGGCGATGGTCTTGGTCAGAGACCCGAGTTCAGTTCCCAGTGCCCACAGCAGCTAGCTCACATCTGCCGATAACTTCAGCTCCAGGGTATCCAGTCTCTCTTTGGACATAGGTAGTACACGTAGGTACACACACACATTAAAAATAATAAAAGTTAATCTTGTATTTTTTTAAAAAGCCTGAAATGTAGGTCACCTAAATTCAAACATAAAGTTCTTTTTTGAATTTCTTTAAACTATTTCTGAGGTAACTGAGAAAGTTTAGAATACTGGTGGGATAGTTGGTTATATTAAATTATTAATCACTATTGATTTTAAGTATAATAATTTTATTGCAAATTTATTTTAAAGGTTCTTTTAACAATATCTATAGAAGTGCTTATCAGTGAAATTATAGCTGGCTAGGTTGCTTCTGACTAAACAGAGCACTGTGCATCTGTGCCGGGAATCAGGTCAGAGTGCAATGGACAAGACAGGCGGCTGCATGATACCAATGCTGGACCTGGGCAGTGGGTGCATAAATATGCATTGTACCGTTCTCTCTCCTTTTGTATGTTTGGAATTTTCCATGAAGTAGAATTAAATTCTATTAAATTTTCCCTCATATTTACATACTATCTCCAAAGACTTCTTCAAAAAAATTCTAAAAGATTTCTCAGGGTCCCAGGAGATTATTTTTGGGTACACCTAGTTTTTTAATTTATTCCAGTCATTTTCTTATCTGACAGTTAAGTTTAATGAAGCTGATTGTTCTAACAGTTGTAGTGGTTTTATGCAACTAGGCTGAGTACTGTCTGTGAAGTTTCCATGAATCCTCAAGTGTGAGGTTTACCAGATGTCTGCTGCTTCACAGTATCCTCCAAACCTCTGTTCTAAAGTGTTGTTTTTCTGCTCTACAGAAGCAGCCAATGGGACCAGCAGCCATGGAGGGAAGAGTGGCACATCCAGTTCCATGCCAACTCGCTCCGGGAACTACTCTTTGTCACCAAGACCTACCTACACATCCATAGACCAAGGTACTCGTGTGTGTGTGTGTGTGTGTGTGTGTGTGAGAGAGAGAGAGAGAGAGAGAGAGAGAGAGAGAGACGAGAGAGACGAGAGGGAGAGAAAGAGAGGGAGGGAGAGAGAGACGAGGGGGAGAGAAAGAGAGAGGGATGGAGAGAGAGAGGAGAGATGGGGGAGAGAGAGGAAGGAGAGACAAGGGAGAGAGAGGGAGAAAGAGAGGAGAGAGGGAGAGAGAGGAGAGAGGAGAGGGAGGGAGAGAAAGGAGGGAGATAAAGGAGAGAGAGGGAGAGAGAGGAGAGAGAGGAAGGAGAGACGGGGTAGAGAGAGGAGAGAGAGAAAAGAGAGAGGAGAGAGGGCGAGGGGGGAAGAGAGGAGAAAGAATGGGAGGGAGGTGAGAGAGAGAGAGGAGAGAGGAAGAGAAAGAGGGAAGAGGGAGGGAGAGAGGGGAGAAAGAGGAGAGAGAGAAGTGAGGAGAGAGAGGGAGAGAGAGGGAGAGGAGAGAAAGAGAGGGGAAGAGAGAGAGGAGAGAGAGGAGAGAGAAGGGAGAGGGGAGAGAGAGAGGAGGGGGGAAAGAGGAGGAGAGAAAGAGGAAGAGAGAGGAGAGAGAGAGGGAGAAAAAGGAGAGAGAGAGGTGAGAGAGAGGGGGGAGCTGTGTACTTACTTACAAGTGAGTGGAGACTGAAAGTCTACATTGATTGTCTTCCCCTGTAGCGTTCCACATTATCCTCTGAGACAGGGTCTCTGGCTGAGCTCAGAGTCCACAGGTTCAGTAGACCGGCTGTTCAGTGATCCCCAGGATCCTCTGGTTGGCACAGCATTGATTTTGAGGCATGTGCCTTTGAGCTTGGCTTTTTTTTTAAGATTGATTCTGAAGGTTATTCTCAGGTCCTCATGTTTGTGTGGCACTTTACCAACTAAAGCATTCCATTAGCCCAGAGCTACAGATATTTCAACAGCTAATTATCCAAACACACATTGTAGAGCCTTCCCTTTGCTTAAACTTGCTTAACTGTTAAATGTCTTGGTGATTCTATGTGGTTAAAACTAACTGGGAAATAAGTGTTTAATCAAAATTATAGTGAAGAACCTTGAAAACTCACATCTTTTACTTACCAAAGCACAAAACTCTATTTGAAAAGATTTGTATGACACAAGATACTTTTTTTTAGTTTACCAAGTAGATTTTCCCCATAACTTAACAGAGATGTCAATAGAATCAAATAATCTGTATAAACCGTAGCATGTAAAACAGCACGTGGTTGCAGCTATTGGTGCAGTGTTGAATTGTTAGCGTGACTTTTTTCAACTCTACCATTGCCCGTAGGACAGTGACTTGGGCCCTCCTAGCAGATCAAGGCAAAGACCCTATGATCCCTTGCTGTTCTTTCTTTCTTCTCCATTGCTGCAGACAAAACTGTATTTCCTTTTTGTTTTCAGCTAATATGTTCATTTCTGGCCCACCAAAGAAACGACACCGGGGATGGTATCCGGGGTCGCCCGTCTCCCAGCCTGCTCTAGTTGTGCCTGTTCCCACAGTTCGCCCTCTTTCAAGAACTGGTGAGATTTTAACTGAAGATATAGTTAAACGTTTCTCTTTTATTAGCAGAGATAAGTTCTGTTCCTGCCCTCCATCAGCTATTGTGATTAGTAGTATTATGTAAGGGTATTGAGAGTGATAGTTAATATTTTGTCTCCATAACATAGTCCTTCCCTATAAGTTCATGTACTATCACAGTTGATCTTAGCCTTGTCATTGATTGTATACATTTGTTGTATACATGCATACATTTGTTGTATAGGGTCTGATGCAAACAGCGTCACCCCACGGGCACATTTGGACTTGCTTTGTCAGCAATGGTGTGAGAGTTGGCCTTCTAGGATTTGTTCTCTGTATGATGCGTCTTGATTACTTTGGCTTCATGGTTTAGTCTATGCCTATAATAGGAAGAGTTACCTGGCTCTCCTTCATACTAACCAGACTGTGACCAAAGGTGTCCACAGCTAAGTGTTCAAACATTTGTCTACCTGTCCCTCTAAGTAGACAGTAGCAAGTGCTCCCACCCCAAAACCTTTTTAATTTGCTTAAATAATTTTAAAAACTGATAAAAAAAATCTCACATATGCAAAGAACTATGGCATTATGTTACCACAGTTGCTTCCAGGTAGAAATAATTAATAATGAATATCTCTGTCACATGTTTCTGTTTTCAGCTTCATGTAATGGAAAACCACACCTTTGGTCACTAGGGCATAGTAAATATAAATTGCACAGCCAAATCCAAAAGTTTGCTTAGAAGAAGCCCTCAGTGGTCATTATCCAGAGTGAAATGGTTGTGACTGATTTGTTTTCTTACCTGTTTTCTTCTAATTTTCTGTAATGCGTATGTAAGTGAAAAGGAAACCATACGCAATGAACTATTAGAGTTCTAACATTTCTGAAGTATTAAAACTGCACTGGCTTCTGAAGTTTTCCAGTTAGCCCCTAAGCCTAATCTTTCTTGTCAAACCATCTTGTCTTTCCAGAGCCCCTCTTATCTACCCCAGTTCCACAGACCCCGTTAACTGGAATTCTCCAGCCTCGGCCTGTCCCTGCAGGGGAAACTGTGATTATTCCTGAAAACCTGCTGAGTAACTCAGGAGTTAGACCAGTGATCCTGATAGGTAAGGGAGAAGAATTCCATCGTCTAGACTCCTGTGTCTCCAGCCCCTGGTCTGTGGGTTCATTCACACACCCATGAGTATGTGTATTTGTCTTTATTGATTGTATCAGCTTTCCTTGGCCAGTCCCTTCATGCAGTATTAAGCATCTGGTTTGAAGCTGAGAATAAAACTCTTTCCTTCGAGAGTCTATGTGCAGTGGGGAGTTAGGAAAGAACAGTTCTACACGAGGATAACATCTTGACCCATTGGACTATGAGAGCGGGTACAGCTTCACAGCCAACAGCTTCAGGAAGTCTTAGAAGAGGGGGTTTACCTCTGTCTGGAAGGGTCTTAGAAAACCATCAGACCCTGAGATTTGAGCTGTGTGCCAAAGTTTGCTCAAAGTAGACAGATTGCGGAAAGGGCCAAACCTCAAAGCAAAGAAACAAACTAAGCCAACTGACAGGCCTCACATCAGAACACCAGGCTCGCCCTGGGGCATCTATCTCTGTGAGTCAGCATCTTTCCTGAGCCATCCTCCCCCACTGCTGACTGTCCATGAAAGCAGAAGGTTGTTTAGGAGTCCAAATTCTAGGATTCCAACTCTTACATTCTCCAATAAGTGAGTACCTTTCATCCCCATATCTGAAGGCCTCATAGGCAGGCAGGTCTAGACCAGAGGGAGGCTGTCTGTTTTCTTTCCATGATAAAGCAGGCAGGGGGCCTTCCATGACTCACTGCCTGCTCCTTGTCTGCTCCTGTGCCGGCCTGACTCTGTTGACTTGGCTGTTTTTACTTCAAGCTTTATCAGGTCACCCTATCCACTGATCCTGGGACTGGAAGTATTGGGGGAATCCCAGTGTTTAAATTCCATATGGCTGGGGAGGTTCTTGGCATCCGCATGATGCAGCTAAGCCTTAAAAAGATGAGGAATGTGGGCCCTTTGTTCTTTTGACACTTGACTTTTAGAAAGTCTCACAGAGGCCAGGTGTGGTGGCATATGCCCTTACTCCCAACATGGGAGGTCTCTGTGAGTTCAAGGCTAACCTGGTCTACTTATTGAGTTCTATCTAGAGCTACTTAGTGGGACCCTGTCTTGAAAGAAAGTCTTGCAGAGAGGGGTGCCTCTCTTTACTGCACCACCAAAGCAGGTACCTTCTCAGTGGACTTCTCTCCTATATAAGGTACTTTACAGAATCCCCTGACATTCAGAAAAAAAAAACTAATAAAAAACAACACCAATGTAGAGGCTAAAGTGCAGACAAGTTGTTGAAAGCACTGCTGCTTTTGTAGGGAACCCACGGTCAGTTCCCGTACCATCCTTAGCTAGCGTTTCCGGGGATCTCTTCGGAACTCTGTGGGCACCAGACACACACAGTGCACAGACATACATGCAGGCAAAATATTCATCCACATGAAAGTCTGAAAAAATCAAGCACTAATATAGAAAAATAAGTAGGAGATCTCTAAGTGTTTACTGCTCGTTAGCAGAACACTGGCTTATCAGTGAGTTTGGCTTAACTTCCCCCATCTCCCAGAACACTGGCAAAGTGAGATGCTGTCATATTTGTTTTCTCATCTGAAAAGAAAGTTGATCAGGAACTATTTATCATTTCATAAATCCTCTGTAGAAGAACTATAGTGTTCACAGTAACCTTCTGTGGAAAATTGAGGTGTAAGTGGAGTGGCCCCTCAGTTTCTATAGAATGTGCAGCATGCGGGTGAATTCCCTAAGGCGGCCTTCTGGGGGGCGGGGGGGGGGGGCAGAGGATTTCTAGCATCCTTGAGTCTCGCTGAACTGCTGTGCCTGACTGGAACTCAGAAGTGCCTACTGACGTGTTTCTTTTGGAGCAGGCTATGGCACTTTACCCTATTTCTATGGAAATGTTGGTGACATTGTTGTGAGTCCTCTGCTGGTGAATTGTTACAAGATCCCCCAGCTGGAAAACAAGGATCTGGAGCAGCTGGGGTTGGCTAGCACCCAGCTCCTGAGTGTGGAAAGCATGATCCTTCTGACCATACAGTACCTTGTTCGGTTAGGTAAGTTGTTCTCCACAATCATGGACTAGGAACCTTTGAAATTGTCTGTTTGTTTGTTTTTCTTGGAATGCATTGTGTCCTTTTCAATTCCTCTGCCTGCCTGACTCATCTTTCCAGTCTTCTGACTTTTTCCTTCCCTTTTCTCCACGCTTGTCATAAAAGAAACAAATTGCTCCCCCTACTGTCGAGTCTCAAGATGCGCCCTAACCCTTTCGGAAGGAAGGCCTTAGGAAAGGGGGAAGCAAAGGTCATGAACCTCTGAACCTAGGTGAGTCCCTGCAGAACACTGGTGGCTCAGCAGCATTTACATTAAAATGCCCTTTATTTTGCAAACTTCAGTGAGCCTTCAAATATGCAGCCTAATTATATTCTCTCTGGGATATCACGCCATTGATTTGCTTAGGAAAATGTTTGAGGTGCAAATTCATACAAAAATTTTTATATGTTCTTATGCGTTGTTTTTTTTTTTAATGTTACAAAGTACTGCAGTGTTAAGAAACCACAAAAATACTGGGATAGTATTTAAAAAGCAAAATTTTCAGCAAGCCACATCCAGTCTTTCCAGGGTCATGTAGCAGCATTGGCAAGGATCCCTCGTTTCCCAGGAGGTTCCACCTCGATATGGTATCCACCCTGATGGGTTTTTAAGCCACATTTCCCATGGAACCTGCTTTTATAATAAGCCTGTAACTTGAAAATGTTCTTGTTGGTAAGTAAAACAATTATAAAAATCGCCTCGTTCTGGCTCCTTTGGGGTCATAAATTTAATTCTCCCTACTTTGGACTGTGGACTGTCTTCCAAGATCTGAAAAACGACCCCAGAACCAGTGAGAACAGAACTTCAGAGCACCATGCTTTCTGTAAGGCAAGCAGGCCCAAATTCTGTCTTTTCTTTTCAATCTTATTAACCTTCCAAGAAAACCAGGGTCCTAGTTAATTAAACAAACCACATGACAAAAATAAAATATCTTCTTTCAAATTATTAAAAATCTCTTAGCTTAGACATTTCTGATTTAAACAAGATTCTTTTCTGCTCTACAGGATCACCTCTTTCCAGAATTTTACTTTCATGCATTAGAATTTATATATTTCATGCATATATAAAATATATTTATGTTAGTGTATAGCATAAATAGCTCATTCCTCTCTCCCTTGCCATCCTTCTGTTCCCCCCTCTATCCTTCTTCTTTCTTTCACCTAGGTGTATATGGGGACTTCGCTGTCCCCCAAAAAATTGTCCTGTTATGCTTTTAAAAACTGTTCTGCCCCTCTAATTCTGAGAAGCATATATTTTCACATATGCATAGATTATAGACATTTTTTAAAGTTATCCGAACTTCTAAAATGACAGCTTTAATACTTTGTTTCTCTGAACATTGACAAGAAAAGAGAAAAGCAGGAGTCTTTGGAAAGAAAGGGACTTTTCTATAATAGCCACTTAATTTTTTTTCTGTTATTTCACAAACTGAAAACCCTTTTGAAGTAAATAATTGAATCAGCAAGTCCAGGTGGCTCCAGGTCTGCTGGAAATGTGTCCTTCCCTACCGTGGTGGCTCCATCTGGAAAGCCATCAGAGCTGATGCTGAGGGAGACAGCTCTCACAGGGAAAGTCACCATTCCTGGGCTCCTAGAATCCAGCCAGAACTGAGAGTGATAGAGATGGAGAAGTGGGGACCATGTGTTCTCCTAAGAGATCTTCTCCTGTCTGAACCTAGTGCAGAGATGGAGAAGTGGGGACCATGTGTTCTCCTAAGAGATCTTCTCCTGTCTGAACCTAATGCAGAGATGGAGAAGTGGGGACCATGTGTTCTCCTAAGAGATCTTCTCCTGTCTGAACCTAGTGCAGAGATGGAGAAGTGGGGACCATGTGTTCTCCTAAGAGATCTTCTCCTGTCTGAACCTAGTGCAGAGATGGAGAAGTGGGGACCATGTGTTCTCCTAAGAGATTTTCTCCTGTCTGAACCTGAGCACATGATCCCTCCACTTTTTGTTTCTTAACAGTAATTCGATCAAAACTTTACAAATGAGTTTTAAGATTACAAAGAATTCTGGGAGCATGCTATACCACTTTATTTTCCCAAAAGCCTTGGATGATTCTTTGTATATCCCAAGAGAATGTGTTGCCAGCGCCTGGTTACAACTGTAAACAGGGCCGCTGAACCTTTCAGGTTTTCGTGGAAGACACTAGGAAACGGAGACATGCCACCTGCTTTCCATTTGTCATGTGCTCCGACAGAAGAAGGTTATAAAAAATGACCGCCTTCTCTTCATTTTGTGGTACAAAATCAGCCACTTATGGTGGCTACAAACCCTGATTCCAGTTTGTTAAAGCTGAATGAAGATCGGAGGTTGAATGACTCCCAACTGATTTAAAAACAAAGTCAAAAACCCTACTGTTCACCACTGCCTAGCAAGGGGAAGGGCTGGGAAGAATGTGAGAAACCAATGTTTTAGGCTGGGTGGGTGGTATCCTGGGATCAAATCCAGAGCCTTACTCATGCGCCAGGCTATTACTCTAGCTCCAGAAACAAATTTGATGTAAGCATTATTGTTTTCTTGCTTCTATGTACAGAAAACAATCAGCTATCTATGAGATTTCCATTCTCCCTGGCCCTCAACCAGTCCTGGAAAAGTGGCTTCTCCAATATAAATTACTTATTTTTTGGAGTGTGTTCTATTTTTTGTTTTATTTTGTATAATCTCACTTGTCTTTAAAAAATAATAATTAAGCCCCTTATTTTCTTACTTTCCAAAAATGGACCACTTAACTGTCATCAGAGGGAAGGATAGTTTCTGACTCTGAGCTGCCTTCCAGGCAGAGGTCTTCTGTATCCTCACTTCTGTGCTATAGCCTGGGATTAGAGCCAGTGATCAGCCTCAGATCACAGACAGTGAAGAGTGGGCCCCTGCTGACAGAAACCCTTGAGTTTCAAGTCTTGATTCACACCAGGGCAAAAAGCAGAACAAGTCACTATATCCCCTAGGTTTTAATTTAAACTAAAGGTAGAAATCTTAGTTGATTTGTGCCACTTGGATGCCTTCTGATTCTCTTCTAAAGACAATAAGAAACAAAATCCCTCTAATTCCAGGGCCACAGGTCGTCAGTGAGAACTTAGCTGAACTATGGCTGGGCAAAGGGGCCAGATGTCATATTTAACAATCCCGAGGACGGGAGGAGAATGAGATGGCAGGAATATTCTGTCTGGGGAAAGTTGGAGGCTGTGTAACATGTAAATTGGGAAAATAACTCATTTTCTTATGAATAATGTCAAAATTAGGTGAAGACAATACATTAAAATATTTTAAGTATCTATGCATAAAAAATTAATGGAACCTAAAATTGATCATACACCAGTGTGTTGGCTCATTTTATTAGTCATTAGCAGAATCTATAATTCCAAGGTTGGGAAGTGATCACCTCCCAGGACACGCAACAGTCTTTTACCTTAGCATAATCCCCCTTGAAAAAGAACATCATTAGAGGATGGGGTCAGAGCCTAAGTTCTAAAAGCTGAGGCCAGAGAGAGGTGAAAAGGGAGTTTCCTAACCGTATGAGCCGTGACTTCGGACCTCTGCAAGATGAAAGCACAGACTTGCTGGTTGGAGTGTAGAGGGTTTAGAGAAATTTTGGGTGTGAGGCACTATGCGTTTTCTCCCTTCTAGCTGTACTTCTCTTCAATATAGGTCCTGACCAGATACCTCTCAGGGAAGAATTTGAGCAGATCATGCTGAAAGCCATGCAGGAATTTACTGTGAGAGAGCGAACCCTGCAGATGGGTGCTCCGTGTACACCCGTGTCACCGGGACAGCTCCCCTGGCTTGCTAGATTAGCTGCCAGTGTGTCTCAAGACATGGTTCATGTGATCGTGACCCAAAACTCTCTGGCAGAGGGCATTTCAGAGACACTAAGGCTTCTCAGCGAGACCAAACACTATCAGAGACTACCGGATTATGTCGTAGCAATTTGTGCATCGAAAATCAGAGGAAATGAATTTTGTGTGGTTGTATTAGGTGAGTTGGGTTGGGACTTTGTCTGTTTAATGCATTCATTCTAACATATGTATTTGAAAAGTAACCATTGGATGTTTCCAGCATCCACACAATTATTTTCTGGCTAATGA
Organism: Microtus oregoni; assembly: GCF_018167655.1. NCBI lineage: Eukaryota > Metazoa > Chordata > Mammalia > Rodentia > Cricetidae > Microtus > Microtus oregoni. The sequence goes on from NW_024544720.1 coordinate 3,282,451, forward strand.
CTGTGGCTTGGGTTTCTCCTCCCAATTTTAATTTCCCTATCTTTCTCAGACCAGGTGCTAAAGCCCTCAGTGTGGCTGGTGCCTCAGCACCTGGTTCTGGAGACAATCTAAAAGATTTTTAAAAGCTTTAAAAAAGCTAACTTGTTGAAGGAGCTGCAGGGCTGCGTTCCTGCCACCCAGCTCCCAGCCGCCTGGCTAGCTTATGCCCCAAAATAACAACACACAAATTGTATTCATTTAAACACTGCCTGGCCCATTAGCTCTAGCTTCTTACTGTCTAATTCTTACATCTTGATTACCCATTTCTATTAATGTGTGTAGCACCCCAAGGTGCGCTTACTGGGAAGATTCTAGCCTACGTCCATCCTGGGTCAGAGCTTCCTCGCGTCTGCCCCAGAGAGGAGAGCTATTGAGTCTTAGCTCACTTCCTCTTCCTCCCAGCATTCTGTTCTGTTTACTCCACCCACCTAAAGGCTGGCCTATCAAATGGGCTGAGGCAGTTTCTTTATTAGCCAATGACCTTCCTCCATCACTAACTGTTGAAGCAGATTCCCTCATCTCATGTAACTCTGTCCTTAGAAGGTTTTGCAAGTGTTGGGGCTGGAGAGATGGCTCTGCAGTTAAAAGCACTGACTTCTCTTGCACAGGACTATGGTTTAATTCTCAGCACCCACATGACAGCTCACAACTCTCTGTAATTCCAGTTCTGGGGAATCCAGCACCCTATTCTGATTTTTAGGATCCTGCATGCATTTGTGACATACAAACACACACACAAACACACACAACAGCTAAATTGTAAAGACTTTGCCACTGCCAGTGCCAGCCAGTCCCTTTCGCCAGGAACCCTCCAGGAATCCCTAAGAAGTAAAGAAACGCCAGCTATGCACTGTGCTGACTCTGCCGGGGATGGTCCCCCCAGCCATCAACACTTAGACAGTCATTTCTCTTTTCTTCACTGAATGGCTCTCACTACTTCATACCAAAGAGATCAAATCCCATCCCCACTTTGGCCAAACTGTGTGCCACCCTTCTATGTCAGGGTTTTAGAGAGCTTTTCCTGACTGTGCGATCATTCATATTTTAATTTTAAAAATGGTTCCACACAAGCTTGTTTTTCAGGTCATTCCTTATAACAACCATGTAAACACACTATTACGTTTCCTGGACTTCTCTGCCTTTAAATATATGCATGCATACGTTTTTACAATTTCAGACATAAAACATGTCATTTCCATTTAGTCGCTGGTCTCAATTACGAATATTTTATTGTTGTTGTTGCTGTAGACAGTCTTTAAAGTGACATTCATGACCTTCTTCAGTCCCTGCAGCTCTAGAGTCTGTCATTTCTGCAGCTGTCGTAGCCAATGCTGCAGCACGTATTAGCTCCAGTCATGAGTCACCACCCTGCTCTCTGTCCTTCAGGTCAGCATCAGTCCCGGGCTCTGGCAGAGAGCATGCTTACCACAAGTGAGTTTTTGAAAGAAATTAGTTATGAGCTCATCACGGGAAAGGTCAGTTTCCTGGCGTCACACTTCAGAACCACCTCATTAGGTAAGTGGTCGTAAGACTGGGCCTCCCTGCCAGCCCTAGTTGCGTGATTGTCTGAATTGAAATCTCAGCCTGTCGGGGATGAAGATGGGGCTTAGACTTGGTGGCAGAGTTTTCATTCGGAGTGGTTTATCACGGTGATGACCACCACAGGAAACCACGTGAGGTCCAGAGGAAGGCACAAGTATGCTGGGATTAGAACCTGGCTCAGCTGTGGCCTTGTTGCTGACCTCAGGCTGTTTTCTCTGTCGCTCCCTGGATCTGAGTTTTTTCCTATGTCAGATAGAGACAGAGCCTCTTTTTGCCTGCTTTTGTACACTATGCAAGCTAAAAGCGAGCCAGCGTGGAAAGTGTGTTGGTTGTAAGCTCACAGAGGTGAATGCCATCGAGAATGGCTCTTACTGCGGAGAGATGGCCAGGCAGGAATTCCGCCACAATTGCAGACCATCTCACAAATCTTGATGAGAGCCCAGCCCAGTCATCTCGTCTGATACTGATAAGAACCACTCGGCAGGGTGCTCATTATAACTTTCTTAAATCCACTGTATTTTGACACAGGAGATGACCTGGACAAGCTGCTAGAAAAAATGCAACAAAGAAGAGGAGACAGTGTGGTCACCCCTTTCAATGGTGACCTTAACGAGTGTGTGTCACCTCAGGAGGCTGCTGCTATGATCCCCACACAAAATCTGGGTAATGTGGCCTGAGGCCGAAGGAAGGAATCAGCCCTTGGGACACATGCTGTAGAGGCTAACATCAAACAGACAGCTCAGGGTTTTAGGAGTCCTCGATCTAAAGGCTTTCATTGCTGAGTGCAGACTGGGACAGCCTTGCTGTGTGCCCTTCTCCTTGGGTCTTTCCCTAAGAGATTCCTGTTCCTCTGCAAAGACTGCTCTTAAAGTTGATATCTTTTTGCCTTAAGGGGTTCCTCTTTTTAAAAATTGTTAATTTATTTATTTTATGTGTATGAGTATTTTCTGGCTTTATTTTATTTTATTTTATTTGGTTTTTCAAGACAGGGTTTCTCTGTGTAGCCCTGGCTGTCCTGGAACTCGCTCTGTAGACCAAACTGGCCTTGAACTCAGATGAAGTTCCTCTTTTTGTGTATAATGATTCTAGGAATCCTCAGATATATATATATATATATATATATATATATATATATATATATAGATAGAGATAGATAGAGATAGATAGAGATAGATAGAGATAGATAGATAGATATAGATATATGGAGAGAGGGGGGATTTTATTAGCTTGAACTGGCCCCAAACTCATCAGGTAGATGTAGGCTATGCAGGACTCTGTCTCACTTTTCCCTTACTCCCTGGATTGCAAAACTCTGCAGTCTCAGGAGTATGAGGCCTTCCAGGCCAACAGAACAATGTCACTTCCCATCACCTGCACAGTAAGAGTCAGGGGCCCCAGTGGTGGGCAGCAGGCCAGAGAGGAGGAAGCAGATTATTAGATTGTGTTCCTTGGTATTAAAAACTTCTTCTCCAGTTCATTGATATAGAATAGAAAAACAAAGCTGCTAATGGTGGCCATTTGGCCTCCTCTGGATAGGAATGCATCATTTCATATAGAAGATCATTCAGGCAATGAAGGTAGCAACAGGGCTTGTAAAAGTAAAAATGAATATGGGCCATAAAGTGTCTTGACTTTTGGGCAATATTGGTAATACAGCAATCATTCAGCACATTAAAATGGGTTTATAATTGTTCTGAATTGTTAATAAGTTTAGAATTTGCTCAGCAAGTAAAGGCTGCTTATACCCCAAGCCAGTGACCTGAGTTAGATGCCCAGGACCCACATAAAGGTGGAAAAGAGAACCAAGTCCTCTGACCTCCACATATGCCCTCCCACACACCACACACATTATACACACACATGTAACAATAAATTAAATAAATAAATATTTCTTAATTCCCAGAATCATAAAGATCTCCAAGTATATCCTTGGTTCCCTGTTCAGAGATGTTGTGTAAAGGACTGCAGAGACAGCTAAGGGGCTGCAGAGACAGACAGCTAAGCTGTTCAGAGATGTTGTGTAAAAAGGGACTGCAGAGACAGCTAAGGGGCTGCAGAGACAGCTAAGCTGTTCAGAGATGTTGTGTAAAGGGACTGCAGAGACAGCTAAGCTGTTCAGAGATGTTGTGTAAAGGGACTGCAGAGACAGCTAAGCTGTGAAGAGCACTTCCAGAGGAAGGACCTAGGTTTTTCCAGCACCCACACGACACCTCATAACCATAACAATCTATAACTCTCGTCCCAGGGGATCCAACACCTCCTCTGGCCTCTGGGGGAACTAGGTACATACATGCAACCAAAACACTATACACATTTTTTTTAAAAAAATTTACATTTTAAAAGAAATATCAACCAGGCATGGTGGCACACACCTTTAATCCCAGCACTTAAGGAGGCAGAGGCAGGTGAACCTCTGTGAGTTCAAGGCCAGCCTAGTCTACTACATAGTAAGTTTCAGGACAGCAAGGGCTACATAGTGAGACCCTGTCTCAAAATAAATAAATAAAATAATTAAATAAAGAAACAAAAAGAAATGTTGCTTGAAGTCAGCAAGATGGCTCCATGGGTACAGGTAATTGCCACCAAGACTGAAGACTGAGTTCAAACCCCGAGTTCACATAGTAGAAGGAGAAAACCAACTCCTACAAGTGCCCTATGACCTTCACATGCATGGCTCTGGCACAGTCACACGCACACCTGCACACACATGCACAAATACTAAAAATTATAATAAAAAATTTACAAAAATGCTCCTTGGATAAATGTTTTATATTTCATCAAACTTCATAGTTTGCTAAGTTAAATTATATATACAAGTCTATATATGCATTTGGTTTCTAGCCATCCTGTGGGCTGCGGGATGAATAAGCTGTTGATGTTGGAAGACAAGTTTGTTTCATTGGTACTATTTTTAATTTTTACTTATGTATATGTGTGTTTGTGTGAATGTAGGCCAGCTATGTCTGGGTGCACACAGGGATCTGAAGAGGCTTCCCCAAGGTTGTGAGATGTGGGTGCTGGGAAACAAACTTCAATCCTCTGCAAGAACAATGTTTGTTCTTAACCACTGAGCCATCTCTTCAGCCCCTTCAATGGTGGTCTTTGAGGGTAAAAATTAAAAAAAAAGCAACTATATAGGGGCTAGAGAGATGGCTAGAGGACCCCAGTCCAATTCCCAGTACCCACATAGCTATTTTAAAATGTCTGTAACAGCAGTTCCAGGGGACCCAGTGTGCTCCTCTGGCCTCCTTGCACACTAGACATGCACGTAGTACACAGACATACATACAGACAAAACACTCATCTAACAAAATTATTTATGCTAGTATTACTTTTTCTTTTCTAATGCTGGGAATCAAGCTCAGGGCCTTACACATCCACAGGTGGGCCCTACCACCGAGCTGCTCTCCCAGCTCTGCCCCTCAAACACAACATCAAGCTCTGTGGGTCTGTTCATTTTGTCAGCAAGCAGGGACTTGCAGTCAGTGTCCAGCGTACCAGCTGCCTCAGCCGTGCCTCAGTTTAGATAACTAGGGAGCGCTAGTTAATTAGACCCTTGTAATTTCACTTCAGTTAAAGTGCCAGAACGTGTCCCCGATAAGGAGCAACATTTTCAAGAAGGCATGGCAGTTCCCTGCTCAGGCATTTTGTTCACTATACTTGGATCTTCTGTTGTCTGTGGAGGGGGGGGGGGATGTATACAGGGATTGGTGGCTTGGTAAAAACTTGTAATAAAGAGCTTCTGTCATTAATAGAGTATCTGGACGGTACAGCATCTCACTATTGACAGCCCGGCTGGCTGTGTCACAAGGCAGGTCTCTGGATAGTCCTGGCCTCAGCCCTGGCCATGACTGCACCTCCTAGGCCTGCCAGGTCACACATGCTAACAAAGCCAAGCCGAACAGGAAGAAAGGTGAAGGTTATGTCTCTGGCCATGTTATCTGGTCACAGAGAGGCCATGTTGCCGCTGACTTGCTGAAGAAGAAATGATCACTGGGGTATCATCCAGAAAACCAAAGGAATCCTGCAGTGTTAGAGCTGCAGCATTGCCTTCCTCCCTGGGCGGCCTGGGCTTGAGCACTGGACAGTATTGAGAATCCTAAAGACCTAAATATGGCCTTTCTGCAGCCAAGTCCTGGTCCAGCTGTGACAGTGTGGCCTGTCTCTGCTTTTAGGGAAAGGACTGTAAGAAAATCCTCCAGATTTTAAATAATTCATTTGTAAAACTGTCTCATGCAGTTCTCTAGATAGCCTCTCAGTCAGGTTTAGGGCACACGGGCAAATTCATAGAGGTCCATCCGCAAGACATCGCTTTGCCACTGTGTTTAGGTCTCCATATGGATTCATAATGCCTGTCAAAGAACTAAATTAATATTGTTCTTATAACTTTTTTTAATTTTAGATGTAGATAACGAAACCTTCCAAATTTATCAACCACAGCTCACAGTTGCCAGAAGACTATTGTCCCAGGTGTGTGCAATTGCGGACAGTGGCAGCCAGAGCCTGGACCTTGGCCACTTTAGCAAAGTGGACTTCATCATCATCGTCCCACGATCTGAAGTTCTGGTCCAGCAAACTCTCCAACGGGTCCGACAATCAGGTGAGACTGAACTTTTCTGAGTTTCTGTTTATTCCAGCATTAGATCCCTTCATCCCTTTCTCTCACTTAGTCCAAATGTTCAGAAGACATTTAAAACATTCTTTAGTAATAAAAATAACTTTAAAAAAAACTTCAAGGACCCAGACCTTTTGCCCTTGGAGGCCAAGGCTAAACTGATGTGCGTGCTTGCCAGATGGCGTAAGTTTGTGATGTCATGCGTGGGACTGCCATCTGCTTAGAAAAGTCTAGAGTCTGTGGGGATGCTGGCTCGACGCCACTTGAATTCTTCCTGTGCCCAGGCAGGTCATTTCTCAGTGTGAATTCTCAAACACTTAGTAGGTTGCCAGTGCATTTTCAGCGCAGACACCAGAACACTACTTTCCACATCAGCAACAAGAAGCCAAGTTAAAATTCTTTCCAAGAGCTTAGAGGTCAAATACAAGGAAACATTTCCCTCTAGAACATGGAAATGGTAGAAAACAAAAATTTTACAAGTCTGTGTTAAATATATCTCCTCATGAAAATAAAATTTGCCTAGAATTCTAAAGAGCTATAAAGAATTTAGGAAATTGGGATAGCTAAGGCAATGTTGGTTTTCCTATAAACCAGGATTTTATTTGTTTGTTTGTTTGGGTTTTGGTTTTTTAAGACAGACTTTCTCTGTAGCCATGACTGTCCTCACATTTGCTCTGTGGACCAGGCTGGCCTTGAACTACCAGGCCTCTGCCTCTTGAGTGCTGGGATTAAAGGCATCGATCACCATTGCCTGGCACAAACCAGGTTTAAAAAGAAAATTTTAAGTGTCAATTTCCTTCTGGTTATCTTATCTGGGGGAAAGACACAAATTTTAGATGGAGGATTAATCTTTTTGCTACATTAAAAAAATTTATTACTTATTATATTTGAAAACAGAAATTTTAATGAATTCAAAGTTCTAACAATGTAGCTTATGGATTCATCTTATAGACAGCATCTGTCAGATTTATCCAGATTTCCAGGGAATCTTCTAAGATACAGATCTCCCCACTGTATCTAGGGAGCCCGAGCCATCCCCCAGCCTCCTGGCTACTGTGGATCAAAGGACCACACTTTGGACAGCATGGCTGCATATGAAACCTTCCCTTACGAGTTTCAGGGGCCAGGCAAGCCAAGAGTAGGCTTCTGCCTATCTGGCTGACATGTAGGGAGTGTTGGCCACAGCTTCAGGAGGCCTCAGTGCAGTCTGCCTTTTAATCTTTAAATCTCTGAATGCCAAGCTATGTAATGGCCATTTGGAAATAAGCAAAAGGAGGAGGAGGGAATCCTTCCTTGACAACTCAGCTCCGGTCACTCTGCTTTCTTTCCTCCCCTCCATTGTGGGGGCGTGGATGGGCTTCCATTGGTCCACGTAACCCGACCTGCTATTCCTCCTGGCTTTTCTCTTCCATACATGGAGGATGTGCCTTCTCTGGTTTACTTACATCCTTTTGCATTCACAGTGTTCCTTGGTCTGTGGTCTGATATCCCAAGTCATGTTTCAGCAAACACGTCATATAGCACCTATTCTGAGTGAGCATCATCTAAGAGCCTTTTCCAGAATAATCTCTCAGAGGTCTGCCTTTCCTCCCTCCTCTCGGAGCTCAGGGTGTTTCTGTGTATTTTAAGATTGTCATTCTTCAGACATATACTAGAATCTTATCAGTTTTATAGGCTTCTAATCTGGGGTGGGAGTCACATTATAGGCAGATCTGGAAAACAACGTGAATTATAATTTTGATTTTTTTACTCTTAGCTTTGTCACACAAAATTTACTTAAAGATTTTATTTTCATTATATTCAAAAGCATAAAATTTAGTGAATTCAAAGTTTTGAAAATGTAGCTTATCGATTCTGCACATATTGACAATGTCTGTCAAAAATATACAGACTTCCAGAGAATCTTCTAAAATGAAAATGAAAATTTTTGGAGTAACAGTCACTTTTATATACTTAAAAATACCATTCTTTTTTAATTATAGAAAAAAACATGATTGTGGAGTGTGTGTGTGTGTGAGAGAGAGAGAGAGACAGAGACAGAGAGAGACAGAGAGAGAGAGAAACAGAACATGTGCTGGAGTCAAAGAAGAACTCTTTTGGAAGTTGCTTTTCTCTTTCCACTGTGGGGTCCAGGGGTCACACTTAAGACAGCAAGCATGTTTGCCCTCTGAGCCATCTTTCTGACCCTGTGGTATTATTTTGAAAAATGAAAGTAACAAAGTAGAAAATGTAGACATTTGTAGACTGAGGTTACAGGTTAGTGGTAGGGTATGTAGTTAGTGTGTTTGAGGCTCTGCATTCAATTCCCACAAAATTAAACATGTGCAATTCCATAGTCAAGGGCACCAATATGAAAACTTTGTTGTTAACAGACTACTGACCACTTGGTGCTGCACTCCTTCCTGCCTGTATCTGTCCCTGCTATCACAGTGCACGTGGACTTCCAGACCAGGAAAAGCTTTTTTCTTGGTGGGGGGGGGGGTCTCAAGACAGGGTTTCTCTGTAGCTTTGGAGCCTGTTCTGGAACTCTCTCTGTAGATCAGACTGGCCTCGAACTCACAGAGATCCACCTGTCTCTGCCTCCTGAGTGCTGGGATTAAAGGCATGTGCCACCACCACTTGACAGGAAAAGTTTTTATAAGCAACATTCTTAATTAATACACAGTATTTCATATTATAACTATACCAAAATGTGTCTTCATATTTAAGTGCCTTCATAATTTTAGAACACATACTGGCTAATAGGAAAGTCTATATAAGTGTTAATGTGTAAAGAAAAGTTGTCCAGGATGGAGTAAGAAATTACTCATTAAAACACCACTTAACTATGATAGCCATTAAAATAAAAGGTTCCTCAGAAACCATCTGACTCAGTTTCCTCCTATTTCACCATGAAAATGGAGAGTTGAACTTGCCCGTGGACACAGAGGCAGACCCTCGAGAGAAATCCATGCTTTCACTGTTGAATGCCAGAGTTTCATTAAGGCCTCTCTTAGGTCTGGCACCAAGCAAATGCACAGTTCTGAATGGGGCAAAGAAACAGAGGGTAGGACGGAGGGAGAAGAACTGATTTCATGGTCTTCTTCCTGACCCTGTTTCCCTAAAGAGAATGTCTCAGCGGCCATCCAGACACTTAGAAAGGGCCTGTCCTTGGCAGCTCATGTGTGACTGAAGGAGAAAGATGGAAATAGAACCCATTGCGTCACTGCAGACCCAGCTCAGGGTGAAGCTCATGGCCTCTACCTCACATTCCGATCAAGGAAAGAGGGGATGGGGAGTGAAGGACAGAGGAAGGAAGGGAGGACAAGAGAAAGCAATACAAAGAAGTTCAAAGGTGAAAAGAGAAAAGAAATGGGTTAAACCTTTACAAATTTGCCCAGTAATCTAAAATTCTAACAACTCAGGAAACTCCACATTGTGTCGATTAGAACACTACCATACAAGTACAATAAGAACAAAGTGCATGGGGTCAGTATTGGTGACTGTTCTTAGCTGGGGGCTCCCCACTCTGTGCAAGTGACATGTCCATCAAATGGGAACAGGTGCGGTGGCACCAGTGCAGGATGCGCCACACCAATGGGACCAGTGAAGCGAATTTGGTGCCCACACACGCTCACAACTGTGAAGACTCCAGAGCTACTTATTGGTTACAAGTAGATTATCTGGTCCAGATGGGCACGGATTGGCAGCAATTTGGAGGCTAACTTAAGGGGTTGGAGAAACGTTTCCACTTCTGAAACATACCTCCTCACCCCACCAACTTTACTCTCCCTTGTTGGTCACTTAAATCTTCATCAGGAAAAAGAAGACGCACTTAGTAGGTGGTGACAAGGGAAGGCTGAAGGTCTTGGGAAGCCACTCTGACCCAGAACAAAGGGACAAACACTAGAAACTCCCCTGTGCAAACAGAACCTACCTGTCCACTCCTCTCTAGGTGTGTGACCCAGAGAGTGTCCTAAACAGTCTTCAGTTCCTTCTGGCCTGTTCTCCTCTGCAGCCACTTGCCAAAGAGCATATCCATGCCCTGCTGGAATCATCCACTCAACAGCTCCTAACGCAGACCGCAAAGTCCTTTGGCACATAATCAAAGTGTCAGCTGCTGTGAGTGGAGGCATCTTCCCAGTCATCTCCATGTTAATATCTTCTTTGGTTTATGGGGCCATCTCTCCACTCTGCACAGACTCTGGCAGACTTGAGTGTCTGGTCTCACACTTCTTTCTTAGCAATGCTGCTGACACCCTTTTATTCTTATCCTTAAGGGAGAAAAGCTCAAAAACTTCAGATTAAAACCATCTTGCCTTCAAAACTAGAAACTTTTTTTTAAGCAGGATTTTCTTTGTGTGGCCCTAGCTGTCCTGGCTGTAGACCAGACGAGGCTGGCCTCAAACTCACAGAGATGCACCTGCCTCTGACTCCCAAATCCTGGGACTAAAGGAATGCACCACCACCGCCTGACTTTGGAAACATGCTTATTTACCTTTCTCCATGCCCCCACCTCCTGAGTGACAGAAGGGTTCCCTTCTGTTTCAGTCCAGCTGCCCCACCCCACTGTTAGTGCCACCTCTCCTGCTCATTCTCCTTCCAACCAGTTCTCATTCTATCAGTTGACTCCACCCATTCCCAAAGACAGACAGACTACCCTGCCCAGCTTCCTCTTCCAACTGCCAAACCAGAAGAACCGTGCTGAGCTCCCATCCCTTCCCCACCTCTTACCCGGCTGTAGCACCCTGCTCCCTGGCTCCTGTGTCCCCTGGCCTTTCCCCACCTCTTACCCGACTGTAGCACCCTGCTCCCTGGCTCCCATGTTCCCCGTCCCTTCCCCACCTCTTACCTGACTGTAGCACCCTGCTTCCTGACTCCCATGCCCGCCCCGTCCCTTCCCCACCTCTCACCCGGCTGTAGCACCCTGCTCCCTGGCTCGCATGTCCCAGCTCTCTTGCCACTATGACCATTGATCTTTTCCGTTAATATTATATCTGGACTTAGTTTGCTTCCAGAAACTTCCCAGCTTTTCTTCCACCAGTACTACTCAGATGTATCCTTAAGATTCCCTAGCTACGAGGGTGGGTGCCTCTAGAACTTTCTCTTCAGCCACGAAGTGAAACATTCAAGGAACATGGCTATCTAGCCATTGGCAGACAGGTCATAAATATTTGCTAAACCAAGTTTTCATAACATTTTAAAAATTCATTTGTTAAGCAAAAATGTGTTTTAAAAGAAAAAGATAACAATAATAGATAAGATTTGGAATTCCTCTTGCAAACTCAAATTTTGGAAACACATTCCAGAACTTACTATTGGTCAAGAGTAGAGGCCTTCAGTACACAAGCCTGATAGGTGTACCTTCTTAGGCAGACAAGATTACGGCGCTGAACGACATTTGTGTGTCAAGAATGCTGTCCTTGTGCAGGCCAGGAGCTATCTCCCTGCAATCCAAGCAACCCCCATAGTGCAGGCTTTCACAGTCTCTCAAACCCAGATTAAAGAATTCTCCCCCGGTGAGAAGACAGAAGGGTGGGGCCTCCCAGCCAGAAGGGACTCTGAAAGCAGCTACTGGAATTTTAGCAACTTTTATGGTTTCGTTTTGTTTCTGTAAAAAGAGAATACGGGGGTAAGAGAATTGTGTGCTGCTAGTTTTCTTTAACACAACACCAGCTGAAGTCATTTGGGAAGAGGCTTTCAATTGAGAAAATGTCCCACTAGATTGGCCTGTGGTGCATTTTCTTTATTGATGATTGATGTGGGAGGGCCCAGCTCACTGAGGGCAGTGCCACCCTGGACTGGTGGTCCTGGGTTCTATAAGAAAACGAGCTGAGCAAGCCATAGGGGACAAGCCAGTAAGCAGCACCCCTCCATGGTCTCTGCTTCTTTCCCACCTCCAGGGTCCTCCCATGCCTTCTGTCAGTGACAGACTGTGACGTGAAATAAACCCTTTCCTCCCCAAGCTGCTTTTGGTCATGGTGTTTTATCAAAACAAACAAAAAAAAAAAACCCTAAGATAAAAGTACATGTTGAAATAAATTTTAAAAACTGAGATCTATTTTATTTTATTTTTCTGAGACAGGGTTTCTCTGTATAGCCCTGGCTGTCCTGCCTGAAACTCCTCTAAAGACCAGGCTGGCCTGAACTCACAGAGATACACTTGCCTCTGCCTCTGAGTGCTGGGTTAAAAGCGTGTACCATCACCACCTAGCAAAAAAAAAAAAAAAAAACCTGAGAATCTTTTAATGATTTAATATTTCTTGATTTTCATGTGTCATATGGTAGGAAGAAGGAGGGGGCAAAAGAACTCAAGACCTCATGAACACTAAGCAAGAATTCGATCCTGAGCTATATACCTGGCCTGATTTTCATATCTTTAAGAATTCATTTTTTGTTTTGTTTTGCATACCATAACTTTGCAGAAATCTGTCACAGAGATCCACAGAGAAGATGAATGGATAAAACTAACAGTTTTTTGTTTTGCTTTGTTGTTGCTGCTTGTTTGATTGTTATCTCTTTGATAGGAAAGGCAAGGAATAAAAATTGGGTATTTAAAAAAGAAAATTATTGCTTAAAAAATCAAGAATCAGGATGTATATCAGAATATACTATTTTCTTCAAATAGTCAATGGAGTATTAGAACAGTCCCAGCTCATCTTCACTGATTCCTGGACATCCAAGAGGTCCCTGAGTATTAATATCTCCAATAGTGTTGGCCATTTATTCTGGTCATCGCTTTTGGTCTGTGGGTCCCGTAAACATGTGGCATGTGTTCTTGGCTCTATTTCCGTTCTAGCCCCGTAAACAGTAGAGAACTTGCCCAAGGGAGATGATTTTTTTCTTATTCTACGAAGAGGACCCTAAGTTAATGTCTAAGTTTTCTTTCAGCACATCTAGATTCTGTATTCTTCAATAATGAAAAGAGAGGACACAAATCCTCCATTGTGGTCTCTTGGTACCTTGGATCCAAGAAGATTCCTCACTCAAGATGTTTAGAGTTGTTCATTTCTTCAGGGATGCAATGATTGGGTACCACCCAGTGTCGGCTTCCAGAGAGTCAGATTAATATCATTTAGAAAAGAAATGGTTCCTAGCTACTTCACTTCTAGAACTCAGTGAGTGGCAACTCGTCTCAAAAAAGAATGCTTGTGCTTCCTAAGTTTCCATTCATCCAAAACCCAAAAATATGGATTATTCTGGTAGCTCTAACCCAGAGGCCTACTTCCTCTATTGGTTTCCTGGGTGGATCCAGCACTCTTTTTAATAAAATCCACTTTTTATTGTGGATTGGTGAACTGTGAAAGACTTGGCCATGATGTTTTTGGAGAATAATTTTTACTTACCCAGTAGAACTATCATTGATGACTTAAATTAAAAAGACAGAACAAGCAGAGGTGGCTTTCCTCAGAGCAGCTGTTTGTGAACGCTTGTGACCATTTCTGGATTCCAAGTAACAAAACATGAAGGCTACACCAGAAACTAATGAAAATGTTTCTCTTTAAGGAATAAAAGAGCTAGGTACAAAAGGATTATATTCTTTGGATGCTTAAAGCAATTTACACATTTAGCACTTATTAATTGCACAAGATAACAGGTTTCATCAGAGTGTCATATACATGTCTGTAACATGTACTCAGATGTGTCTGCTCTTACTGCCTACTCTTTCCTCCACAGCTGGTCCACTTCTTCATCCCAGATATCCTCCCTTCTACTTTCATGTATCAGCTTCTATGGTTTACATATTATAAAATAATCAAAATGATAAAAGTGAGAAAAATTGAATATAAGCATATATAAATACACCAGACTACACAGCAAAAGAATTATTTCAAGCAATTTTTTGATCTATAGTTTCTCTTTGTAGCCTTGACTGTCCTGGAACTTGATACATATAGCAGACTGGCCTCAAATTTATGGAAATCTGCCTTCCTCTGCTGTCCAAGTATGGGAAATAAACTACAGTGATCCAGTGTGGTGCAGACAGAAGGACAGACACCCAGATCAATGAAACTGATATAAGAGCCCAGAAAAACAAAGCCTTCTCATTTATGTTCAATTGAACCTTTACCAGAGTGCCAAGTAGTTTAATGGAGAAAGAACAAGCTTTTAAATAAATGGTGCTGGGACAAATGGATACCCATGTACAAAAAAATAAAGTTGGTCTTGGAATGGTGGTATATTCCTGTAATCCCATGATCCCAGCACCCAGGAAGCAGAGGCAGGAGAATCAAGAGTATGAGGCCATCTTAAGCTACAGATCATTAGTTGATGACCTCTCTCTCTCTCTTTCTCTCTTTCTTTCTTTCTCCCTCCATCCCTCCCTCCCTTCCTTCCTTTCTTTTCTTTTCTTTTTTTTTTTTTTTGTGAGACAGGTATCGTTATGGAGTCCTGGCTATCTGGCTGTCCTAGAGCTCAGTATATAGACCAGGGTGGCCTTGACTTCACAGAGATCCTCCTGCCTCTGTGTCCTGAGTGCTGGGATCACAACTCTCCAGGCCTGTCTTAACTGGCTAGAACACCAGAAGCTAGACATTCCCAAATACATAAACTGGCCACCTCAAAGTTGAAAATGCTTTTGTTTTAAGAGAGAGAAATGATAACCCAGAAAATAGGAGAAACTATTTAAAAATCATATATCTATTGCCAGGTATGTTAGCACACACCTATAATCTCACCACTTGGAATGGGAGACAGGAAGATTAAGAGTTCAAGAGCATCCTTGACTACATAGGAAGGTTGAAGCCAGCCTGTACTATATATATAAGACCACTCTCAAAACATATGTATTTGGTAGGAGACTATATCAACAATACTTAAAGATCTATTACAACTCAATTATAAAGAGACAAGACAGATTATAGGTGAAGTATCCCAATAGTGTGTGTGTGTGTGTGTGTGTGTGTGTGTGTGTGTGTGATGAACACATGGAAAGATGTTCAGTACCATTGGATTTTTGTAAAATGAAAAGAGATGGCTCAGTGGTTAAGAGCATTGCCTGCTCTTCCAAAGGTCCTGAGTTCAATTCCCAGCAACCACATGGTGGCTCACAACCATCTGTAATGAGGTCTGGTGCCCTCTTCTGGCCTGCAGACATACACGCAGACAGAATATGTATACATAATAAATAAATTTAAAAAAAAATGAAAACGATAAACAGATATTTCTGTAAAAGCTACTTTAGTAGCAGAAAGGCTGGCAGTGCCCCCTGTCGGCCAGCAGTTACAATCATCACTCTCTCTTTCTCTAGCTTCCTAGCTCTCTCTGTACACTCCCCCCTTCCCATGAGGCTGGCTGCTCTGTGCTCCCCTTCGCTCCCTTTGCTCCCTTCCCTCCAATAAAAACTCTCCATGTGGAAAAAAGAAGTCAAAACAGCGATTCTTTCATTTCCAAACATTTATTTGGAGTTTATTAACTGAATTCTGTGAAGGAAAACCATTCCCCCTTCCTTAACTCCTTTCTTCTTTCCTCCCTCCCTTCCTTCTTACCAGAATGACCCATGGATATTAATTTTAACCTCTGGATTGTTTCTATCAGTGTTGTTTTATGTTGTTGTTCAGAATTTCCAGCATTGGCTATTAGAATCTCTTGCAGGCAGTGTGTGTGCATGTGTGTACGTGTGTGCGCGCGCACACGTGTGTGTGTCAGGGGGTCAGATGACAACTTTTGGGAGTTTTGTTAGGGTCCAAGAGAAGGCCCCAAGAAAAGACCTACAGTCACATATCTAATAAACAAGAGCGCTTTATTCCCGCTCTGGGGTGGTGCAAGGCCACCTCCCAAGAAGGTCACAAACTCCTTTTGAGGAGAGTTAGGGGAAATCCAGGGAGGAGGGATTAATCTGGGACTAATTGGTGGGGGAAAGATTAGTCTGGGTACTGATTGGTGGAGGAAAGATTAGTCTGGGTGCTGATTGGTGGAGGAAAGATTAGTCTGGGGGCTGATTGGTGGAGGAAAGATTAGTCTGGGGACTGATTGGTGGACGGTCCTACTGTTAGGGACCTTCCCGAAGCAGGGTAGGAAAGCTATCTTTAATTATCAGGAGACTGTGGTCTTCTGCAGAGACAAAGAAGGCCAGGGGTGCCTGGTGACTGGTTGCCCCTGAGTTGTGGTTTCTTGGAGAAGCGTTTGCTCAGTACTAGCCACCTCCAGTAAGCCCAAACTAAGGCCTGGTCCCCGGCAAGGGCTATTAGAAACCTGTCCTGGCTCTGGTCTCTATCAGGGCTACTAGGAGAGCCTGTCAAGACTCTGGTTTGCCACCCCCACCCCTGGCCCTCTCTACCTCTCTTTCTCTTTTTAACTTTTTTTATTTTAGATTTCATTTTATTTTATGTGCAGGAGTGTTCTGTTTGCATGTGTTTGCACCACCGGTGTGACTACCCCACTGAGGTCAGAAGAAGGCGTTGCATCCCCTGGGACTGGAGTTATGGATACTTGTGAGCCACATGTGGGTCCTGGGAACCAAACTTAGCTTCTCTGCTAGAGCAACAAGTGCTCTTAACCACTGAACTATCTTCCCAGCCCCACGGTAGTGTGTTTCTCGATGTTTCTGACATGCGTACTCCAGGTTAGCTCGCGAGTTCCCTGAGGAGAGTGCTGCGGTTACAAACGCAAGCCACCACAACCAGCTTTTGTGCGGTCCAGGATCAACTCGGGAGGGTCAGGCTTGCCGATTCACTGGCCGCCAAGATTGTTCTATATTTCCCTGCCTTTTTCTGGAGACTAACTTTTTCCCCAAAAGTTTTGATTCTTTTATTGAAAAGGGTAGCTAAAAGCCCAGATCTGGGCATTGGCACGCTTATTGCTATGGTAATGACATTGCTATGTCATTTTAGGCACAGTTGGCAGACAGAACCAGAAAGTATAAGTGCGTGTCTTAGCCCAGACATGCACACCTCTTTACTTCTATGTATACATTTAAGTAATGAGTTCATATTGAGACCTCCAATTCTAAAACAAACACAGATTCAGCTTGGCATTTCCCCTGTTCCTACTTGTGACTTCTTTTTCTCACAAGAAGAAACAATGTCTCATCTAGCACCATTCACTGGGACTTTGTCTTGCTTATGTAATTGCAGCCCCACGTCCCTGTAGACTGAAGTGTTGGCGCGCATTCCTTTTGTCTTCAAGCCTGGGTTTGTGTTTCCCCTCAAGTCCTTCTCTCCCATCTCCACTGTTGCATTGCACGTTCCTCATGACAGGCGAGGACTCCTCTGTTGCCATGTCGACCCCACTGGGGGTTGGCTGCTGTGCATGGTGACGTGTTCACAAAAGTGAGTGTCTCTGCCACTCTCCGTTCTTCCCACCGGCTTTCTGACCATGTACCTGGAGTTGCATAACTGTCATTTTAGTTTGCTTTAATTCAGGGGTTTCCTGGCTTCTTCCTGTGTTGTTGGTGAGTTTTGTAGAAATGAGAAACATGTTTTTCCCACCTACTTCTTTCTTACAGTTTTAAGGTTTTTTGTTTTTTTTTTTTTAAGGATTTAACTTGCATTCTCCCTTTTATTTCCAGTGTCGAACATCTGATCTTTTCTTACTGAATGTTGTAGCTGCCACTACTTCTTTGCTAATGACTCATTTTCAGCTGGCCCAATTCTTCCCCACTTTCCAGACAAGAATAAAAAGCTCCTGCAGATCCCCTCTGTTCTGCTGGTTTCTTCCCCGCGCCCCCCCACCCGCCCAGCTAGCTGCTCCCATCATGGCACCACCTGTCTCACTCCTCTCTGTATCCTCAGGTTTGGCACAGCCCCTGATGATCACTTCACAGACTCGATGACCAATAAATAGTTCCTGAATGATGAGTGACCATCACAGGTCTTCTGCTTTCAAAAGACATCACAGTGGCCTCCTGTTGTAAACGTTCACAATGAAATGAGACACTTCAGGTGGAAACTGAAAACGATCTCCCAAGTATAGGTTCCTAGTAAAAAACTAGGGGGTCTGGAGAGATGGCACAGTGGTTAAGAGCACTGGCTGCTCTTGCTGAGGACCTGGGTTCAATTCCAAGCACCCACTTAGTGACTCCAAACTGTCTGTAACTCTGTTCCAGAAGAACCAATGCCCTCTTCCTTGGGCACTGCACACACATGCATATAGGTACATGTATGCATACATATAGGTGCACGCATGCATACATATAGATACACGTATGCATACATATAGGTACACGCATGCATGCATATAGGTACACATGCATACATATAGGTGCACGCATACATACATATAGGTACACGCATGCATGCATATAGGTACATGCATGCATACATATAGGTACACGCATGCATACATATAGGTGCACGCATGCATACATATAGGTGCACACATGCATACATATAGGTGCACGCATGCATACATATAGATGCACGTATGCATACATATAGGTGCATGCATGCATATAGGTACACATGCATACATATAGGTGCACGCATGCATACATATAGGTACACGCATGCATACATATAGGTACACGCATGCATACATATAGGTGCACGCATGCATACATATAGGTACACGCATGCATACATATAGGTGCACATATGCATAATATAGGTGCATATATGCATACATATAGGTATGCGTATGCATATAAATAGGTACATGCATGCATGCATAAAAATCAAATAAAAAACTATTTTAGGGCACACACACTTAATCCTAGCACTCAGGAAGCAGAGGCAGGCAAACCTCTGTGAGTTTCAGGCCAGCCAAGATTACATAAAGAGACCCTATCTCGAAAATATTTCTTTCTTTTTTTTTTAAAATATTTATTTATTAGGTATACAATATTCTGTCTGTGTGTATATGTGCAGGCCAGAAGAGGGCACCAGACCTCATTACAGATGGTTGTGAGCCACCATGTGGTTGCTGGGAATTGAACTCAGGACCTTTGGAAGAGCAGGCAATGCTCTTAACCACTGAGCCATCTCTCCAGCCCCCTTCGAAAATATTTCTTTAATTAAAACTAGTTTTATGTTTTTCTTTTCTGGTATGATAAACTTTTCATATAATAAAGTGTTTTTTCACTTTTCCTTCTTATTTTGCTCCAGGCTATTGTTACAGTTTATAGATCTAACTGTTTGTAGGTGTGAACTGGGTTGGCATGTTTTTTTGTTTTTTCGAGACAGGGTTTCTCTGTAGCTTTGGAGCCTGTCCCGGAACTAGCCCTTGTAGACCAGGCTGGCCTGGAACTCACAGAGAGCCACCTGCCTCTGCCTCCTGAGTGCTGGGATTAAAGGCGTATACCACCACCGCTCAGCTTAGTATCATTTTTTAAAAAGAAAATGAAATCAGTATAATTTATGCAAGTCTCTCTGTTTCTAAGGAGGCAGGTGTATTATACATGTCCCAGCGACAGCTTCATGTACCCAGACCCACTTCAGATGTTTGTGTGTCGAATGCTGTTACAGCAGGGTCTCTGGAGCTATCCAAGCATCACAGTCTACTGTCTCGAAAATGCAGTAATCATGGTTAATCCCATTTGTTTTAGTAATTTGAAAATACGCTAACATTCACTGAAGGCTCCCACACTCGGTATACGTGCATCCCTCTAGAAAATGTATATGATAGTGCGGGAGGAGTGCTTGCCTGGCATATGTAAAGTCTGGATTTGTATTTCCTTTTCTATGCTAAACTTGGGGAAATAAGGTTCTATGGTATATTAATTTACTCAAGGTCTGCAAACCAAAGCTGATGATCTTTTCTGGTCGCCTATGGTAGACATCATTATTAGCACTTTTCCTACAATAAGGAGTGAAATGAAATGGATCTCAACATTCAACAGCTTTTCTTCAGGAATCAACATTCCCTGAGTCTGTTCTATAAGTCGGGTGTGGTGGCCCAAGCCTCTAATCCTTCACCGTCTAATCCAGGGAGGCCAGTGTAGACTCATGAAAACCTGTCTCAAAACACAAAAATTTTAAAAATTAATTAAAATTTAAAAACACACAAAAACAGAAGAAATGTATTTCTTGTCCTTTATATAAGAAAATGAGACGTGAAATGGGATATTCTGAAGAAAAAGAAATCTGGTATTTCCTCCTCAAAACTGGTATAGAATATGAAAAGAAAAATAGCATTGCTCACTAAACCTAAACCTCTATGTGGTTAGTGCCCAGTACTGGTCAACACGGAGCGTGTGTGTGTGTGTGTGTGTGTGTGTGTGTGTGTGTGTTATACATAAAGGTGTGTGTAAAAAGAGGAACTTTTTTTTCTTGGCAGGTGTCCTTGTAGACCTGGGTCTGGAGGAAAATGGGATGGCTCATCAGAGAGCAGAAAAATATGTTGTTCGCCTGGACAATGACATTCAAAGCAAGTTTGAAGTTTTTATGAGAAGGGTGAAACAGAATCCGTACACACTGTTTGTGCTAGTTCATGACAACTCCCATGTGGAGCTAACAAGGTGAGTGCTTCCGTATGAGCAGATCCAGCATTTCTTCCATAGCATGCCGTGAAGGCCCAGAGACCCTTGCACTTGGTGTCTTCCCATTGGTGACTTCCTCCTAGCCATTCCTGGCCCCTTCAACTCTTCTGTCCAATTTATGTTGATTTTCAGTTTCTGCCACTGCTGATTTATTGTATGAGTGTCCATTCATGTAGCAGTCACGCACACTTAGAAGTCAGAGGATAATTTGAGGGAATCAGTTCTCTCTTCTACCATGTGATTTCCAGGGATTGAATATGCATGTACACACAATTACAGAAGAAAATGAAAAGAAAACTAGAATAAAATATGTGGGTTTGGGTTTACATGATAACCTGGCATATCCAAACTGAACTGACTGAGCAAACCCTAGAGGTGCAACTCTCTGACTATGGAGTTAGAAAGGCCTCTCAGCTCCTCCCAACCTTCCTCTCAGGCTAGAGGCCAAGGAGGGAAGGAGGCTGTTAGGGATGAAGGTCATTGCAGGGCTGGAAGGTTTCACAGGAAAACAATCCATCTCAACACAGATGAGCTGCTGTGGGCTGTGTGACCGAGTTTATATTCATAAGAAAAGCCAGGAGGGAGAGAGTCCCCAAAATCTGTCTGGAAGGAGTGAGGAAGGATATAAAGGTTTTTTATCATTTAAATCATATTTGTTTTATGATTGTTTTATGAGGCAAGATCTCATTATACAGCCCAGGGTGGCCTTGAACTATCAATCATCCTGCCTCAGCTTCTCACACGCTTTCCGATCACAGCTGTGTACACCCAACTCTCAAATCACATTCTGATTGTATCTTTTCCTCTCAGATAAAATAAGTACAGTGTCACTCCGTGCTGTCCCATGCTCCTGTAGCCAGTCAGTTGGGTAAGAAAGTTCTAACATGACTTTTATTATTTCTACAGCATGATTTCGGGCTCTCTGTCACATGGTGAGCCAACTCATGGATTGGCTGATCGAGTCATTAACTGCAGAGAAGTTCTAGAAGCTTTCAACCTCCTGGTGCTCCAAGTGAGCTCCTTCCCATACACACTGCAGACCCAGCAGTCTCGAATCAGCTCCAGCAATGAGGTCCACTGGATACAACTGGACACAACGGTGAGTCTTCCATGTCTAGACATTTGCAGTTCTCCAGGAGGCAAAACCTGGCACTAAACATAGCCATGGATTGGTAAAAATACAGTACAAATGTGTCAAGACATCTAATTAACATACATAATGCTTCATTTTTCATATGGTCATGATTTTTTTGAAATGGGATCTTGCTATTTTGCCCTATCTGGCCCTGATCTCCTACACTTCTCTTCTGAGCACTGAAACTATGAACACTATACCATTACGTGCTAAGTGCAGTTATTATAACATTAACGACCATGAGTAGTGTCCTATAGAAGGTTCATTGGGTGGCTAGTCTTTAGGTGAGGAGGCAGGAGGATCAGAAACTCAAGATCATCTTCAGCTACATATCAAGTTCAAAGCCAGCCTGGGCTACATGAAATACTGTCTCAAAAAGGAGAGAAAAGTTCATATTATACACAAATTTCTATGCATTTCCAGGGTTACTAACTTCACCCCTGGTCTATTCTTGTTTCTACTATCCTCATCTTCTTCTTCTAATTTATTTATTTATTATTTGTGTGTGTGTGTGTTTGTGTGTATGTGTTGTATGTATGTTGTATGTATGTATGTATGTATGTATGTATGTATGTATTTTGGTTTTTTGAGACAGGGTTTCTCTGTGTAACAGTCCTGGCTGTTCTGGAACTCACTTTGTAGACCAGGCTGGCCTCAAACTCACTGAAATCCACCTGCCCCTACCTCCAGAGTACTGGAAGCCACCATCACCCGGTCCCTCTAATTTATTTTTATATTATTATAATTTTAGTATTAGCCTTGTTTTTCTTTATAAAATAAACTAGTGAATGCTTAAAAAAACTTTCCAAAATTATGAAAATAAAAATACAATAAAATGCAAATAAAAACCATGAAAATAGAATGCACAGGTATGAGGAAAGACTATAAAACTGAAGAAAAAGAAAAGTATAAACAAATAAAATCAAACCCATGAAGTCACAAAACTTACTTAATATTCTGGGCCTTCTTACATGAAAGACAGCAGCATGTCGTAATCCCAGTATCCCCTGAGGGCATCCTTGTGTCATATCCCAAAAGTTACTCACTTGCATGGTGATGATTGAGTCAGTCGGAGGGGGAAGGATTGATGCTGTGTGTTCTGTCTAATGAGGTAGGATGTTCACATTGCATTGTATTTTTTACTCCATTTGAAAACTAATTTTTATTGTAAAAGGAGTTGCCACAATTAAATAGCACCAAAAAACTTAAATGTTTTCAGTTTCTCCCCAAACTCGATAGATACATCAGAAAAGAGAGCTCCTTCTAGCAGGAAAAGAAGGTCTCTGGCCTGTGAATCTAAACAGAAGGAAGACAAACCCCTAGTTTGTTTTCTCTGTGTAGTTCCCATTGGTCCCAAAGGAAACATGTCAACATACCACTAAGTTCCATGGAAATGCAAAGTTGGTGTCAAGTTTCACAGCAGTGTTGAAGGAGCGATGGGGCTGCATCCCGCCACCCGGAATAACTACACGGAAACTGTATTCTTTTAAACACTGCCTGGCCCATTAGCTCTAGCCTCTTACTGGCTAATTCTCACATCTTGATTAACCCATATTTAGTAATCTGTGTAGCACCACGAAGTGGTAGCTTACCAGGAAAGATCTTAACCTGCGTCTGTCTTGGAGAGGAGAATCATGGCGACTGCCTGACTCGGCTTCTTTCTCCCAGCATTCTGTTCTGTCTACTCCGCCTACCTAATTTTCTGTCCTATTAAAGGGCCAAGGCAGTTTCTTTATTAACCAATAGACAGATGACCCTCCTCCATCACAGCAGGGTTTTCTTTTACCTCCACCAATATCTCTTCACATACACACTCACACATGCACACACACACGTGCACACACGCGCACACACACTCGCACACACTCACACACATGCGCACACACTCACACACATACACACGCGTGCACACTCACACACACACACACACACAATGCATGCACACACACGCACCCTGTCTTCACTGGGCATCTGCTCTGTTTTCAATCAGGAGGATGTGGGCTGCGAGAAGCTCTACTTTGGCTTGAATGAGTACAGCAAGTCGCTGCAGTGGGGGGTCACCAGCCCACTCCTGAGATGTGACGAGACTTATGAGAAGATGGTGAGCACACTCTTGGAGAGGTAAGGAAAGACAGCTGCCCCTTGCTTTAAAATGTCTGCTTGGTCGTGTTACAGTGGTTCTGATGATGCTCGTGCAAACGGCACGGAAGGGCTGTCTCAGAGTGGCCTGCGCTTGTGGGCTCATATGACCATCCAAGGGGAACAAACGCAAACTGGCCTCAGTGGGGGAATCAGCACCACTTTTCACAACTGTCCCCCTGCCAGCTTCACCGTGGGTGTGGAAGGCCACACCCCTGAGCTCTGGCCAGTCTCTGACATTACATCCCTGACTTTGTCCCTGTTTGCCGGTCACTGTGGACAAGTATCCCTAGACAGCTCCCTCAGAGCGAAACTTTTCTTTGGAAACTCTGGCTATTTACTGAAGCATTTGAGTGTGTTCTATCCTTGGGGTCTGTCATCTGGTACTGACCTTCAAGGCTAAGAGTCTCAATTCTCTCTTAAGAAGAATTCTTTCTGCCTTGCTAGCCCTCCTTTTATTCCTCAGCTCCAGGTCAAACTCTTGTGCTTTGTTTTTCTCAGAACCTGATTCATAGACTCAAAGCTAAGGTAAACTCCCTTCCTGCCCTCTGCCCCGTACTTTGTGTGACCATCCCAGATTGGGGAGGAGGTAAATTAGACCTCCTGGTAGCTCTAGTTTCTTAATACTGAACCTGATTAGGTGGAGTCATCCCTTTAACAGTCTACCCTATCATCCTGGAAATGTTTTAGAGATAAGTAAAAACAAGTGAATGCACCCAGTCCAGCGAGATACAGTTGTGTCAGGGAGGGCTCAGAGTGGGAGCCAATACTGTCACGGCTGTTGGACTTCAGCAACCGTAACCAATGCTGTGTCATTAACCTTCCCGTGACCCTAGAGTTCCACCGCCTCCAAGAGACACCTTTTTACTTCCCTATCCAGTTCCTTCCCTGGTTTAGAGCGTGTCTCTCAGCCCAGTAGTACCACAAGAGTGCACAACTTGTATTTTAAAAGGTGATTCCAGCAACTTCAGTTATAGATTTTGTAATTACAAAACCACTAATATAGTTTAATGCAAATAGATTGGGGAAACTTCCCTGTTAGGTCCTAATTTTCTCAAAGTGTCGAGTATAAATGTCTGCATTTTGAAGTTACTATTTGTTGTAACTTTGTTTTGTTTTGTTTTAAACATAAGCCAACAAAATAACCCTAAGCTTTAAATGTAGCTCATCTGTGGTTTCTTCCCTCCAGCCTTAGCCCAGACTGGCCATCTGTAGCTTTCTGTGCTTCCCCACCTCCTAAAGCCCGGCAGTGCAAGAACACAGTGACAGAGACCTGAACATAATGGAGACCTGAACATAATGGAGACCCAGTTCTGTCTCCAATCAGCCTCAGTCTAGAACAAGTAGCCGAACTCTCCCCGTCTCTCACACTCATGCCCCTGTGGAAGCTGGAGCGGGTCACTACGGCCACCGTTAGTGCATTCCTCCCAAAATGCTTCAAAACTAGCATGGCTATGCTAGTTTCTTAAATGCCCTAGCTGGCATTTGACCCTTGGCTTTTCTAGGCAAACTCGTGAACATCTGTTCAATTTTAAAGAGGATTATAACGTAAAGGTGAAATCCCCTATTAGTCTACCTGCCGCTGAGCTCCTCATGAACTGCCAGCTGGTGGCCAGGAAAAGGGGGCCAGACTCCTCAGCCCTTTGCCAGGCTCTGGGCACCTCTGCCAACCCCTGCACAGCCCTGCCTTGCTGGTGCCTGCTTTCTCAACCCCTCATGCAGCTAGGGGCCTCTGCCCTTTGGTGATCAAGTCTTTGGATATTCCCTGTCTAGCCTGCAATGCTCCCAGCTCAGATTTCCTAGTCTCTGATGATAAAAGGCCCACCACTAGGGGGTGCTCCTTCTTCAGCTAGCTCCAATTTTTCCAGCATCAATTTATTTCTTTTGAAAGATAAATTTCTGCTACCCATAGAGCTGACCTCAAATTAGCAATAATTCATGTGCTGGCACATCACATTTTTTGCTAGTTGTTTTGTTTGTTGTTGTAGTTGTAATGGCATCCATTATGCAGTCCAGGCTGGCCAAGAATTTGCTGTGTCTTCCAGACTGGGCTTAAATTTTCTATCTTTCTGCCTCTGGCTCATGTGCTGGGGTCACAGGCATGCTCTGTCAATCCAGCTACAGTTACCCTTTCTGTAATGTCTGATACACAGAGAATAATGACAGGAGTGTCTTTTCCCTTGCTGGTATCTGAGAAGTGGGCTGGCAACGTGTGGGCCATGTGTCCAGGCTGCAGCATGGGGTTAAGATCTGGGGATTGAGACTCGTTCACAATTAACCTGCAAGGGTCATTGTGTCTCGGTTTTTAATGAGCATCCCAGTTGCCGGTGGGAGAGGGGGCTGTTCAGCAGCAGGGCTTGCTTCTGTCAGTCTGACGTGGGCAGTCTGACAGTTCTAACTTCCCTGTGCAGGTGCTGGTCCACTTTGAGAAGGTAGGGCCTCTAGGCCAGCCCCAAACCCTAATCTATCCATGGATCCAAGGTTACTCTGCTCTGTAGTCCCTCGCTTCGATGTCCCGTCTGCCTTTTACCGTGCATGCCTGCACTGCATGCTAGCTGCCTG
This sequence comes from Microtus oregoni, assembly GCF_018167655.1. NCBI lineage: Eukaryota > Metazoa > Chordata > Mammalia > Rodentia > Cricetidae > Microtus > Microtus oregoni. The sequence goes on from NW_024544720.1 coordinate 3,308,878, forward strand.
TGCTCTGTCGTAGGTACCCCAGGCTGCACAGCATGGTCGTACGCTGCTATCTTCTCATCCAGCAGTACTCAGAGGCCTTGATGGCTCTCACCACCATGGCGTCCCTCCGAGACCACAGCACACCGGAAACACTCAGCATCATGGATGATCTCCTCAGCTGCCCAGGAAAAGGCAAGAGTGGCCGGGGACCCATGCTCATCATCAGAGTGCCCTCTGTGCAGCTGGCCATGCTGGCCCGGGAGCGACTGCAGGAGGTGCGGGACAAGCTGGGGCTGCAGTACCGCTTTGAGATCATCCTGGGGAGCCCAGCCTCCGAACTCCATGTTGCAGCTCACTTCGTGGCACGATTAAAGGTCAGCAAAGGACAGGCATGCCTTTCGTTTCTGTTTTCTGGGACTCTTGGATAACTGGACCACCCAGATAACTGAGTGGGATAAGATTTTGCACATGTGTGAGTTTGACCTCCCTGACCAGGTGAACACTTTTCTTAATTGAAACCAGTTTCTGATGATCTCATCAGATCCCTCGACCTATGTACGTGCAGTTGGTCTCCATGGTTTTCAAGCACAAGTGCACAAAGCGAGATGACCTAATTTGCCCCGGTGTTTCTCAACCCGGCTAGAGATGCATCTGGCCCACCACCTTCTATTTCCTCAGAGAAAGGGAAGCGGTTCTCCTCACCAATTCTTTTCTGTGCATCTGGCCTATGTCAGCTGGTGGACAGCCAGTAACACTCCATCTCTGCACTCCTCTAGAGCAACTTCCAGCTCCCTTGCATGTGGATTTCCCAACTTGTTTCTTTGTATTCTTTTTGACCCTTGGTGCCAGACTTTGTCTGTGTCAGTTCCCAGAGTCCTACAGAGGAAGGTGGGGCATGAGCTCTCGCATACCCAGGGACTGCCTGCCTGTCAGGCTGAACCTCAGGCTGAACCAACTACCCTTATGCCTGACCCAGGCTTCCCTGAGGACTTTCATAATCTTACTTGTCTTGACGTTAGAAAACATTTCATCAAATGCCCACATTTCTATTGATGTGGCTGAGCTAGCTACTGTATATCTGAGTTAGACTGACACGATGTCCCCACTGAATATTAAATGTGAAGTTAAACTGGGTTAGGCATGACCTAGTTTGGCATACACTTGTTGAAATGAAAGTGCATGGTCTTGAAGGATTTGAACCATATGATTTCTTTAAGCTCTAACTTGGAGATTAGACTTCTATTTGCTATTCATAAATAACTTTGCAAATGTTGCTTTCCTGTTGTATTATCTAACCTAAAACGAATAACCCAAGATACTTGATAAGCAACTAGAACAAATAAAATTATCCCCAAACAGAAATTCAGTCAGTAGTAATGATCACATCTGTGTTCACAACTTCTGGGAAAGAGTGGATTTTTAGAAATCAGACCTCCAGCTTCACTAGAGAAGTTTCTCCCAATGTGTAGGAGAATGGAGCTTATGCCCCTAGCTTGAGGCTGTCATCTGTCATTGTGGTCATTCTTCCTCACTCTGGGAGGGTCCAGGGAGCGAATGAAGCCTGAGTGGTGGCCTTTCTATTCGAGCTAGTTGAGAAACGCAGATATTGTGTCTCCACTGTCGCTGAAGGCTGAGCAGCTCAGGCGGCCTTCAGACCTGGGTTTTCTTGTGAATAGATGTGTGTCATTAATCTCCATGTGTGGTGGAGAAAAGTAAAGTTATAGTCAAAGGCCACCTTACAGAAACCCCTAGGGTGAATCGCCATGTACTGGTGCTGTCCTCATGGTACCGCTACTAAGACTCGGGGCTTGAGGCAGGCTGAATAAGGAACTAGAAACAGTAAATACACAACAGCACTCTGGGGAATTACACACCTGCAGCCAACAGGGTGCTCTTGGGTCGGCCCTGATTCTCCTCACACAGTCTTGGGTCATTTGTTTAGAAGGTCAGTGGGTTATAAAAATCTGCCTCTCTGGGCCACTGTTTAAAACACGGTAAAGCTGCTCATCACTCATCCCTGAGTGTCAGGGTCCCTGGCAATGATTAGGGAAAGGGGACACTGGCTGTGTGCATCCTTGGTGAGGATCACTGTTCTGAGAATGTGCCGTACGTGAAGGGCATCCAAGGCAGTAGGGTCTCCTTCAGTTATCTGAGTAGCAGCTAGACAGATGCATACGAGGGTCCCAGATTTTCAGATCCCTCTGGTCCTTGGTCTCTCTTTCTTGTGCCACTGGTGTGAGGGAGAACACGAAATCCTGTGAAGTGCTCACATCTAAGCAAGACCCCTCTCACCAGCTGGCTCCTGACTCCTAACCCCCTCACCATTCTCAGAAGGCAGGGTGTCCTGGGGAAAATGCAACATTGCTCCTGTTATATGACCTCATTTTTATATTTACTCCTCTTTATCCTATTATGCATTTTGGTTAATTAGCAACCATTAGAATTTAACCTAGGACAGATTAAAATTTTAGCCTTAAATTGGGCGGTGGTGGCGCACACCTTTAATCCCAGCACTCAGGAGGCAGAGGCAGGTGGATCTCTGTGAGTTTAAGGCCAGCCTGGTCTACATAGCAAGTTTCAGGACAGGCGCCAAAGGTACTCAGACAAACCCTGTCTCAAAAAAAAACAAAACACAAACAAAAAAATTAATCTTAAATAAATCAATCAGTTTGCTCAACAAGCATATGAAGCATCTATATAATTGTCCCAGTAAGGAGCTGAAACTAAGTTCTTGTCCAGTCTTTTATGTTGACTTAAGTGCTTCCTGGACAAAAATCACTCTGGTCTGTAGTTCCAAGAAGCAGCCACTCATTCATGAGTTGCAGTTTGATGGGGAAGCATGGCACAGTGGGCTGCCTGACGGTTACTGGTCAAGAGTGAGATGAGATGTGCTTGTTGCTCTTTGGAGAAGCTCCTCAAGTGATGAAACCTCTGCCTCACTACTGGCATCCTGGCTCTCTACCCTTGGCGGATTCTAGAACCTGACATGCTACAGGGGGATTCCCACTGTCAGGACAAGCATGAACCGAGCATGATGGCCGCCTAGTCAAACAGCTCCTTGTCCAGGCCCAGGAGGAAGACCTGCCTCTACTGGCATGTGCCAGGGTCACCCAGTGTTCTGTGCATGCTGGGAACTCTGTGTGTGTGTGTGTGTGTGTGTGTGTGTGTGTGTGTATGTGTGTGTGCTATAAATATGGGTACCCACAGAGGTCAGAAGAGAGATCAGATCCTGTGAGCTGGAGTTGCAGGTGGTTGTGAGCTGCCTGATATGCCTAATATGGATACTGGGCACTTAATTCCAGTCCTCTTACAAGAGTAGGAAGTACTCTTTAACTGCTGAGTCATCATTCCAAACCAAGAATGAATTTTTTTAAAAAATGTATCTAGAATGGTGGTTTTATTTTATTTAATTAAAAAAGTTCCATAAAAAATATTTGACCATGTTTTCCCCTCCCCCAAATTTGTAGGTAAATAGATGGAGCTAGAAAAAAATCATCCTGAGGGAGATGGCCCAGTCCCCATGTTCTCTTGTATGCAATGTTATCTTGTGAGCTTATAATAGGCATGCTATGATCTGAATAACCACAGAGGTTAGGTAGGGACCAAGTAAGGAATCGGAGACACAAGAGGAGTTCCCAAGGAAGGGGAAATAGAATATAGTGTTACAGAGAGACAGAGGGGAAGTAGGGAGGGGGATGGGAGAGAAGCACAAAGGACTATGGAGAGGGACGACTAACACTGAGGTCATTTGAGAAGCCACATGGAAACCTGCTGTGGAGCCGCCTGATCTGCCTTGATTGTCAAAGACATAGTCCCTGAAGCTATGGATGGTTATGATGTGTGTGTTCGCACTGATCTGCCTTGATTGTCAAAGACATAGTCCCTGAAGCTATGGATGGTTATGATGTGTGTGTGTACATGTGTGTGCACGCTGATCTGCCTTGATTGTCAAAGACATAGTCCCTGAAGCTATGGATGGTTATGATGTGTGTGTGTGCACACTGATCTGCCTTGATTGTCAAAGACATAGTTCCTGAAGCTATGGATGGTTATGATGTGTGTGTGTACATGTGTGTGCACGCTGATCTGCCTTGATTGTCAAAGACATAGTCCCTGAAGCTATGGATAGTTATGATGTGTGTGTGTACACTGATCTGCCTTGATTATCAAAGACATAGTCCCTGAAGCTATGGATGGTTATGATGTGTGTGTGCATGCTGATCTGCCTTGATTGTCAAAGACATAGTCCCTGAAGCTATGGATGGTTATGATGTGTGTGTGTACATGTGTGTGCACGCTGATCTGCCTTGATTGTCAAAGACATAGTCCCTGAAGCTATGGATGGTTATGATGTGTGTGTGTGCACACTGATCTGCCTTGATTGTCAAAGACATAGTCCCTGAAGCTATGGATGGTTATGATGTGTGTGTGTGTGCACTGATCTGCCTTGATTGTCAAAGACATAGTCTCTGAAGCTATGGATGGTTATGATGTGTGTGTGCACACTGATCTGCCTTGATTGTCAAAGACATAGTCTCTGAAGCTATGGATGGTTATGATGTGTGTGTGTGTACATGTGTGTGCACACACAGAGAGAAAATAAATTGGACGTTAAGTAAAAACTTTAAGAATAGCTTGGGTCCTTTGAGCAGTCTTCATTTTCCCCCTTTCCTCCCTTCCCTTCAGTCCTTCCAACAGGGTCTCAACATGTAGTCCAGGCTGATTCCGAACGCAATCCTTCTGCTTCAGCGTCCTGACTGTTGGGATCACAGGTGTATACTATAGTGCCAACTCTCATTAGGAATTTTCTAGATCTCGATAAAGCACTAATTGAACCATTATACTATCTCTTGTCTAAGAGATTTCACTCTATTTTGAGCCTAAAAAAGGAAATGTTTTTAAAAAGCATGTTACTTAATAATTATTTTATAATAAACAAATATAATTCACAGTAACTTTAAATTAAATATTAATTATTAAAAATAATTATAATAGCTTAATTTTTTTATTTTTTGAGACAGGTTTTCTTGTGTAGCTTTGGAGCCTGTCCTGGAACTCATTCTCTACACTTCGAACTCCTGTAGATCCACCTGCCTCTGCCTCCCGAGTGCTGGGATTAAGGACATGTGCTACCACTGCCCGGCAATGTTTTATTTTATTTTTTATTTGAGACAGATTCTAAGTATCCCCGACTGACTTGAAATTAATGTAGACCAGACTGGCCCTGAACTCAGAGATCCATGTGTCTCTCTGCCGACACACTGAACAGCAGCTTCCTTATTTGTTTGCTAACACATCTGGAAAGGACCAGAAGTCCTCTGTGTGATCCCCAGCACTGCTGATGCAAACCTGCAATCTCAGACCTTGGGAGGTGCAGGCTGGAGAATCAGATGTCCAAGTTCATCTTCAACTACACATAAATATTAAGGACAGCCTGGAGCACAGAAGATCATGTCTGTAGCACGAATAATAATAACTCAGAGACAAATATTGGGGTTCAACTTGAAAACCAGAAAAGCAAAGCAGCCAAGTCACTAGAAATCTTACCTCTACCAAAGCTGGGCAACTGCAGACTAAGCAGCTAGAGCCTCTCTCCTCCCATTTTATTCTGTGCTGGGATTAAAGGTGTAGGCCACTACCACCTGCACTGCTTTCTGCACTGATCTTGTGTAGCCCAGGGAGGCCTGGAATTTACAGAGATCCATCTGCCTCTGTCTCCCAAATCGTGGGATTAAAAGTGTGTTACCACTGTCTGACCTCTTGTGCCTTAGCTTTGCCCTTCTGATATTCAGGCAAGCTTATTTATTAAAAATAAATATAATATTTATATATTTGGTAAAAACCAAACAAACTTATAGATCTTTCAAATTGGGTTTTTCTTCCATCACTGATATGGTTGTATTTTCAAGATTGCTGCCTAACTATTAAGATACTGCATGGATATGTATTTGTGGTGATGCATGAGAAACTGGTGCTTTGTGGGCACTGTGAAGTCAGAGGAAGATTGCAGGGGTCTCCAGATACGAACAGTTGCCTTTCCTTTTGATTCAGCCTGGTCAGGCTTGAAAGACTCTGGAGGCCTTGTACCAACTTGTTAGGTTTGGTGGGGAACTGAACCTAGCAAGTTCTACCACTTATTCCATTCCCTGGTCCTCTTTTATCTTTTATTTTGATACATGTTTCATTAAGATGCCCACAGGGTGGCTTTGAACTTGGCATCTTTTCCCCTAGCCATGTGAGTAACTAGGTTTATAGATCTACACCTCCAGGACAGTTATTTTTAAAGTCAATAAATGGAGAAAGAGAAAAATTAATGACCAGAATTGGGGCTATCTTCATTATCTGCTTGATTACGAGGTTTTGGATGAGTTTTGAGATTCTTTCTCAAGTCCCTGACAACTAAAACCATCCTTTCTCATCACTCGAATCCCAGAGTTTGTCTATTATATGAAAAACTCTAGTTCTCAATGCCAGAGCCAGCAGGCGGGTGGCCTTGGCCTGTGCACTTTACGTCACCAGAAGTACGCTCCAGTGTGTTCCTCTGGCCTGTGGAGCTAACGAATGACGTATGCCAATGCCTTTCTATGCTACTAAAATGGAAGCTGAGGTCCATGCTCGTAGCAGTGCTTTATGCTGGCTTGGAAGGTAGCAAACGCAGTGGGGTGTGCTGCCCACACTTGTGGGGTCAGCAGAGGGGGTGTGCTGCCCACACCTGTGGGGTCAGCAGAGGGGGTGTGCTGCCCACACCTGTGGGGTCAGCAGAGGGGGTGTGCTGCCCACACCTGTGGGGTCAGCAGAGGGGGTGTGCTGCTCATGTCTGTGGGGTCAGCAGAGGGGGTGTGCTGTTCATGTCTGTGGGGTCAGCACTTAGATGAAGGCAGCAAGATAAAGGGTTCAAAGTCATCCTTGGCAACAAAGCGGGTTTAAAGCTAGCCTGAACTACATGAGACCCTATCTCAAAGATCAAAACCCTGTCGCAAAGAACAAAAACAACCACCTGTACATGGTCCACACACTTAGGGGAGGTGGTCAGAAAGCTTGATGTATCTATAGCCTGTGTCCAGAAACATTTTTTAAGATATAAAATAGGAGCATTAATGATTTCTTCTGTATCTCTTCTACAGACCTGGAGAGGAAATGACCAGGAAGACTGGACCCCTCGGACTTACCAGGACTTGGAAGGTCTGCCCTGCATAGTGATATTAACTGGCAAGGACCCGCTTGGAGAAACTTTTCCCAGGTAAGATGTGATCATCGGCTCAGTGGCGCCACAGTTCCTCAGCCACTTTATTGATGAGCAATTTTAGTTATTTGGAGGTAACTGTTTCATGCAGGCACCAAAGAAAAAGAACCTCATTCGTTCTCCCTTTCAGATTTCCAGTTCTGGAATGGGACACAGTCATGAAAAGTGGTTTTGCCCCAGAGCAAGGCAGCCAGAGAGGCTGAGAGGAAAGGCAGGGATGGATGGATGGATGGATGGATGGATGGATGGATGGATATACATTCAAATATATATAGACATATAGATGATAGATTGTAGACAGATTATAGATAGATGATAGGTGGATAGATAGATGATAGACATCTTTAGATAAAGCACTTTGTTAAACTGATGTCCAGAGGATCTAGGGACTATAGACTGAAAAGCAATAGCAGTAAAAGCATCAGCTGAGTGTTTCCATGGTGTCAGGCCACACTGCGAAGGGTTCCCATGTGCTATGCCACATCACCCTGATGAGCCAGCCCTGTCTACTGAGCCTTTAGCTTTTAGAGATGCTGGAGCCTGAATCCAGGGCCTCAAACATGCTAGGTAAGTTTTCTGCCATTGGTCAACATCTCGAACCTCCGTCCTCTCTATTTTATACTTTGGGAGCGTAGAAGGAGCACAGAGAAGGATGGCAAGCTGAAAGTGGGGAGAGCGAAGATGTAAAGCAGACTTAGATAGTACTGTGGTCTTCACCATCCCACAGATCGCAGGACCTGCAGGCATACTAAGAACTCCGTGTGGGACATTGTGTCGCTAATGCAGTTCCTTCTGTGCAGGTCTTTAAAGTACTGTGACCTGCGATTAATTGACTCAAGCTACTTAACTCGCACGGCCCTGGAGCAGGAGGTGGGCCTGGCATGCTGCTACGTCTCAAAAGAGGTCATTCGGGGGCCTGCTGCTGCCTTGGACCTCAGTGGAAAGGAGGGCGAGAGGGCCCCCACCAGTGAAAATGACTCTGAGGAGCTGCTCATTGACTTGGAGCGACCACAGAGCAACAGCAGCGCTGTCACAGGAACCTCAGGTCAGAACTCTCCTCCAAAACACCCCCAAGGTTTCCAAGGACCTCCAAGGACAGGGACCTCCTCTCCAGGCTTCAGCCGCTGGGGAGGGTGCATGGGAAGCAGGAAAGCTGAACAGGCACAGCTTTCTCTGCGTGTAACCATGAGCTTGGTTTGCCTCACAGCCTGCACTGTGCTCCCTGATGCTTCTCCATCTCCTTCCAGTTACTCCAGAACATAGATTTGCATAAATACCTTGTTTTTAGGCTAGAGATGGAAGCTATAAGCTTATAATAGGTGACTTAGTGCCTGGCACAAATGTTTATAAGGATGAACGCACGAATAGATGGTTGGATGAAGGGGTAGATGAAGGGGTGGATGGATGGATGAATGGATGGGTGGATGGATGGATGGTTGGATGGGTGGATGGATGGATGGATAGGAAGATGAAGGAAGGGGTGGATAGATGGTTGGATGAAGGACATAGGAATAGATGGATGGCTAGTTATCCTAAGTACTTACTGGCAAGTGTTTGTACACTGCATGCTTTTCAGAGGCTACTAGTTGATTACAGGGCCAGGTGTAAATTTTCTTTTAGTAAATACAGTAAATGCAGCCCTACTTTCAGACTTTTTTAAAATTATGAAAGTAATACAGCTTCATACAGATATACAAAGGTACAAGGAAGAGACTACGGTGAAGCATCACCACCAAAGGGAACCATGCATCCCCTTCATTTTCTAAATCAGCATGGAGATCAGCATCACTGGACACGCCGAGAGAAGCACCAGTCTTTCTATGATTCTGTTAGCAGTTGTTGGTTGACTCCACACCCGTGGGCCCTCCTGTCAGTAGTGACCCAGGGCCTAGAGGAACACGAGACCCACCCTTCTCTAGGCTGTGCCCGGCTACTCTCCCTCAGCAGGGTCATTTTGTTAACCCCTCATCCCCATCTATTCCAGTACAAGGTAACAAATGAAGGGAAATGTCATATCTAGGATCTTGGGATTATGAGGTCAGAAAGTGATGTAAGGGGATGGGGCAGGACTGTCCCTTTCCCAATGACTCATTTAAAAAAGAGATTTAAAAAATTCTTACGTGCATGTATATAGGTATACCACATGAGTACCTGGTGCCCATGGAGGTCAGAAGAGGACATCAGATCCCCTGGAACTAGAGTTACTAAGTTGTGAGCCTTCATGTGGGTGCTGGGAACTGAACCTGTCTTCTACCAAGAGCAGGCTTCCTTGGCAGCTGAAGTGTCTCTCTAGCTACCCACAAATGGCTCTTTAGTCACACCCTTCTCCACTGTCTGCCCACGCACCAATAGTGTCCTAACTTACATTGCTCTGGTAAATCCACTGAACATTCAGACCCCAGCCGGGGCTCCCTCAGGATGGTGAGGCTGACATCAGGAGTGTTCCATGTCAGAAACACCGACGAACACATCCTGTGTCTTTCCACAGAATTTATTGCTAACAAACTCACAATGTTTGGTGACTGTAGTGGCAGCAGCTTATCATATAATCTGCCTTCCTTGGTTGCCTGACTAACGCAGACTCTATTCTGATCTTAGTTACTAATATTATTCTCATATCACACAGCACACAGTAAAATGTGTGTGTGTCTACAGATGTGTATAAAAGGGTCACAAAGAAAACAGGTTAAAGAGGTTGCAGCAAAGTTCAAGAGGGTTCAGAAGTGGGCTGAGGAAAAAGCCTGAATTAAAACCAAAACAGATGCTGGGCGGTGGTGGTGCATGCCTTTAATCCCAGCACTCTGGAGATAGAGGTAGGCGAATCTGGTCTACCAGAGCTAGTTCTAGGACAAGCTCCAAAGCTACAGAGAAATCCTGTCTCAAACAAACAAACAAAAAAACCATAGGAGGGAACTGTTGTCAGATCTAACCATAGAGTGTGACTGCCAGGTGAAGGCTGAACCAGTAACGGAGAGCAGGAAGCTTGGCCCAAACCTTTAAGAATAAGAAGGGACAGCAGGTCTCAGATGACAGGCTGGTGCGGGGTCACGCCATCGCAGTATTAGGCCAGGCAAGGGAGCAACCTGTACTCTTTTCTTGATCTTCTAGGAAAAAGTTATTGGCCATTCTGTGCTGAATAGGTGGTGACCAACAGATGGTCCAGTTTCTCGGCCCACGCAGGGGCTGCAATCACCTTTCTCCCCTAAGATGGCGAGGAGCACTGTTTTTATATACACAACATGGAGTAACTTAAGAGTAGGGCACCATGATCTCAACAGTTGGAAGCCCCCCAATCACAGGAGCAGGAAGGAGGCTTTCTTTCTCAGAAAAGTATTTTTAATTATCTGTGTGTGTGTGTGTGTGTGTGTGTGTGTGTGTGTGTGTGTGTCTCCAGGGTGGGGAGTGTGCACATGAATGCTGTGCCCACAGATGCCAGAGGCATTGGATCCTCTGGAGCTGGAGTTCCAGGCATTGGTGAGCCACCTCACATGGGTGCTGGAGTTAAACGTGGGGCCTCTGCAAAAGCAGCATATGCTCTTAACAGCTGAGCCCTCTCTCTAGTCAGAGCGAGGTTTTCTCCCATAGCCTATTAGAACTGGCTCAGAGAGGGCCTTGAGCCATGAGTATTTAGAGGTTCGTCCACCAGAGCAGGAGCAGGTCTACTTTCTAACTGCTCCCATGGCGACATCCCTATCCTGGTTTAGGAAATGACTCTAGACTGGGGAACTCAGCAAAGTGGAAGGCTCTCAGCCCACCAAGGCAGCAAGTGTCACAGTCACAGATGACTGTGGGGCCATCTGAAAGAGGAGGTGGGAGGACTCTAGAAAAGGAACAACGGGTGACAAAGTGACCTTGTGAACCCTGCCTGGCTTCCCAGAGAAGGGTGGTCATCCAGGAGACAATGTGGGAAGGAAACCAGGGGACACTTCTAGTTGTGTCCCCCATGAGCCACAGCAGCCAGGGCAAGGGAGCTGGAGGAGGCAGTCTAGAGGCCCAGGCAGAGAAAGTATTCCATCGCTGTCTGCGGTACCTAAAGCTTTTTTTGTTTGTTTTTTGGATCCTCCCAACCCCCATAGCCTTTAACTCCTGACCTTGACACTGGGGAGTGGGAAGAATAGGACGAGACCCACTGTCCTCTTCCAGGTTCCATCATGGAGAACGGGGTGAGTTCCTCCAGCACAGCTGACAAATCCCAGCAGCAGCCTCTGACCCCCAGTGTCCGGCTGGATGAAGGGGTCTCTGCCAGCACTGCTGTGGTTGGGGAGAGCCTGAAGCAGGAGTGTGACTCCTTGGGCCTTCCAATGGCCAGCAGCACCACCTCCAAGCCTTCTTCGACCTCACCCTCAAGTGCCCAGGCTCTTGCATGGTCAGGGCAGCCCTCCAGAGGCTGCCGGGGTCTGCACACAGCCTTGCCCCCAGTGGTGATCTTATCCAAAGCTGCATACAGCCTGCTGGGATCCCAGAAGGGCGGCACGCTGCCACCCTCCTCGTCCCTGCTACCCCACGCCGATGTGGCCTGGGTGAGCTCCCTGCGGCCAGGCTTGCACAAGGACATGGGCAGCGAGGAGCAGTCCCTTTACTACCGCCAGTGGACCTCTGCCCGGCAGCACCACGCGGACTACAGCAACCAGCCAGACCCCGCCTCAGGCGCCCGGACCTTGCACCCGAGGCGCTTGCTGCTCACTGGGCCCCCCCAGGTAGGGAAGGAACAGGGCAGGCTTTGTCTTGGCTGTAGGGGGACAACAAGTTGGGGGTTGGCAAGGGTGGCAGAAGACCTCATTCCGACCTCAGCTAAAGAGTCAAAGTGTGAAAGAAATCTCTTTTCTTCTTCCTTTCCCTCTCTTACCCTCCTCCACCCTTCCTCAACTAAAACTATCTCCATCAGGTGGGAAAGACTGGCTCCTATTTACAGTTCCTTAGGATCCTTTTCCGCATGCTCATTCGGCTGCTGGAGGTGGACGTGTACGACGAGGAGGAGATAAACACAGGTGAGGCTGGACACTACGGCCAAGGCCTGAGAGACCCAAGAGCCAAGGTTGCTTCACCCTCTGAATGTCTAGGGTAGCTAAACTACAGAGTTATTATGAGATTAAAGACAAGATACTCAGCAAATAATCCCAAGTGAACTGTGGCTCTCAGCGTCTGGGGGCCTCTCTCCAGGGTGCAGCAAGCTGCTGGGCACAGCTGTTTCATCAGCTTTCGTAGGTGCCCAGATAGGTAAACCCTATGGTCCTTCCAGCCTGCACTGTGCTCCTAGACACCACAGCCTTTGATTTTACCCAACATGCGGCTACAGAGGTAATGCTGTGTCCCCCTGAGCTGTCACTAGCAGAAGGGCCTCACTTTCTCCTTTTCCCATCACTCTGGTGACGGTTGAGTCTCCGTAGGAAGTAACACCTCAGCAGCAGGATAAATAAGCTTGCTAGCAAGAGTGAGAGCAAGCAGGCAAAAAGCAAAAGATCCCTTCTTCCATATCCTTTGCTGTACACTGCCACGAGGAGGTGTGGCCCAGAGTAAAAGTGGATCTTCTGGCCTCAAATGATCCAGTCAAAAAATCCTTCACAGGTGTGCCTAGCTGCATGGTTTTTTGTTTTTTATTGACTTCAGATGCAGTCAAACTGACAACCAAAATTAGCAATCCTTGTCTCAAATTTTTATAGACATGCTAGGGCCATGGAGACAGTGCTAGGGCCATGGCTCAGTGGTAGAAAGAACGCTAACAGAATCATCGCAGAGCTAAAGCTGAGAATTTTGATCATCCACGTCTGGAGCACTGGGAGACTCTGGTCTTACAGGTTAGGCGTTTGTGAACTGAGCTAGTGTGAGTCTGTGAACTACTCAGGGAGAGTAAGGGGAAATACCCTTCCCAGAAGTCTGAAGGAATGGTTCTGGTTCCTTCTACTTTGGGATAAGAACTTGTTTCAGGGCTGAAGAGATGGCACAGATGTTAAGAGCATTTATTGCTCTTCCAGAAGACTAGGGTTCAATTCCCAGCATCCACGTGGCAGCTCACAACTGTCTTAACTCCGGTTCCAGGGGATCTGGCCCCCATCATACAGACATACACACAGGCCCTTAACATAAATAAGTTAATTAAAAATAAAAACAGAAAAGGGAGAGCTCATTTCTTAAAAGTGCCTTTGTCACAACGTCCCAGGCTTTGCGCTTCAGAGTGGTGGGCGGGAGGGAGAAAGTGGGTCCACCTGTCCTGTGCCCTGCCCTGCCCTAGATCCCAATGAAACCTGCGGAGTGAGCAAGTCAGAGCAGGAGCCCTGGCCTGACATTGAGACCTTCAGCAAAATGCCTTTTGACGTCAGTGTGCATGACCCCAAGTACAGTCTGATGAGCCTGGTCTACACTGAGAAGCTGGCTGGGCTCAAACAAGGTGGGTATATGTAAAGCCAGGCTCTGAAGTGTTTGAGGGGACTCTAAAGCAGGATTTGGGTGGGGGAGGGAGTAATTCTGTTTTTCACTCTTACACAATGAACACACATACATCTTGATTTTTAAACTTGCTTATCAGGGCTCAAATTATATAGCTTTTTGAGCCAGGCAGTGGCAGCACATGCCTTTAATCCCAGCACATGGGAGGCAGAGACAGGTGGATCTCTGTGAGTTTGAGGCCAGTCTGGTTTACAGAGTGAGTTCCTGGACAGGCTCCAAAGCTACAGAGAAACCCTGTCGTACGAGAAATAAGCATTTCTTTCTAAGCTTTATGTGCATGCCATGGAGATAACAGTTTCTCATCCCCTTATACACAGAAGTAATAAAGGAATATAAAGTTGAGGAGCCCCGGAAACGAGAAACCATGTCTATGATGCTGACCAAATATGCGGCCTACAACACCTTCCACCACTGTGAGCAGTGCCACCAGTACATGGACTTCACGCCCACCTCCCAGGTGCAGCTGGTTTGCCCTTGTGGGAACTCTGTTGCCACTATGAACCTTGTATGTATGGGGGACAGGGAGGATGAAACGTGAGACTCCTGGCTTCAGGCCCTAGAAAAACAATATAAACTATTACATAGAAGTTGTCTCTTCCTTCGATGTGCTTCTTAGTACAGGAGCTCACTGTTCCAAGCTGGCTTCGAATTCACAATCCTGTATACTGAACAGAATTATAGGCATGCCTACCGTGCCTGGTTTTATTTTCTCATATTTTGGGCATTACGGATATATCTCCGGGCCTTGAAAATGATTGTTAGACATTCTTCCACACCAAAGGAGGAAGCAGCAGTGCTGATAGTAACGCCTACTTTGGGGGAGAAGCTCCATGTCATGTCCCTATTTCTCTTCTTGAATTTTATGTCTTGGCACTGAGCACCTGGGACCCTGTTGCTTCTAGGCTGTGCTGAGCAAATTCCCCAAACCAGTCACTGTTGTAGCTATTCTTGGAAGGCTCCTAGTTCGTTGACGATTCTTTAAGTGGTGTGTGTGTGTGCGCGCACACACACGCATGCATGTGTGAGCTGGTTCCCTCACTCTGCCCTCATGGGCCCTAGGGATTGGTGGGAAGCCCTGCTGAGCTATCCCACTGGCTCTGTTCACAATTCTTCACAGGATATAGAAGAAACAAGTGCCTTGGCCTATGATTTATGTGTTTAGAAATTTCCTACATAGAATCTCCTGACATAGTTTCTGTGTGACTACAATACAAGTAATAGATCCCCTCATTTGTGATGTGGAACTAGAATCTGTGGGAAAAACTTTATTTTTTTCTGAAATGTAATATTTGGGTTAAAACTATTAGGAAACCTACATGGATTTTAGGTGCTGACGAAAATTTGTTATGTATTAAATCAGTTATTGGCTTCATTGTACAGCCCATATATAGAGTTATACTTACTCGTGGAGACAGGCTCCTGGACACAGATAGCGTAAGATATACTTGGCTTTTCTGAGTCACGTGGTCTTTCGCTGATGTCAGCGTTCTGCACCAAATGGTGGATATGTTCCACTGTCCATTATAACCAGAAAAGATGGAGCCACGGGCACACTTTTAATCCTAGCCCTGCTCTCTAAGAGCTGAAACTTAACGTGTCCACTGTGATTCACAGAGGAGAGTCCTCTGTACCCGGGGCCTTTGAGGAATGCATCTATAGCAGGGCTCCACACTTGGTTCCTGCAGCAGTGACAGCTAGAAACGATGAAGCCTTTTCCACATTGCCCCTCAGCCAGAATGTCTGGGGCACTAACTCATCTCAGCTGCTTGTGTCAGAAATCTCAAAGAATGGCCTGGAAATCAGGAAACCATATACTGATCATCCCTCTCTTTGTTTGCAAATCTAGATATCTGACTCTACCCTTCATGCATTCACCTTTTCCTCTTCTATGCTGGGAGAAGAAGTCCAGCTCTATTTCATCATTCCAAAGTCCAAAGAGAGTCATTTTGTCTTCAGCAAACAGGGTAGACACCTGGAAAGTATGCGGCTGCCCCTGGTTTCGGACAAGGTGGGCTAGAGTTTTTGGGTGTGAGGGCTTTTGGGCCCTGGGTGGGTCCTCCAAGATTCTCACGCCTGAGGGTTTTACTTTCCCATTCTGCTCTCATTGTTTTCCTTTCACAGAATCTAAATGCAGTCAAGAGCCCTATTTTCACTCCTTCCAGTGGTCGCCACGAGCATGGACTCCTAAACCTTTTCCATGCCATGGAGGGCATCAGCCATCTTCACCTCCTGGTGGTTAAAGAATACGAGATGCCACTGTACCGAAAGTACTGGCCCAACCACATCATGCTAGTGCTTCCCGGAATGTTCAATAATGCCGGCGTGGGTAAGATGGGGAAGACGATGGGAATTCATTCCCTTGACTGCATCTTCCAAACATTGCTCATGGTCCTCCTGACCATGGGTCTTTTAATTCTGAGTCCTTCCTTCTCCCACTTTGTAATCTTGTAGACCCTAACATTTTTGTTCAAGTTTACAAAAGTTTTAACTTCTGAGGACCAGTAAGGACTAAGTCGCTGGAATAATGAACACTCTGGGACGGGACAGGGAGTCTTCGAAGAGTGGACTCCCAATGTTCCTGGGCTGGACATTCTAGGGCCAGAATGTATCCATGAGAAATGTTCCTAGGGAGGGAGGTGACGATGTATGTGATTTAGAGGGCTCCCTTCTGTGTCTCCTGCTAAGGGCACAAGGCAAGTTCTAGTCCTGTCAAGGAACTGAAGGCATTTAGGTTATGGAAGTATTTTAATTAATTATTGTATGGTAAGGGTGAAACTTTAGCTTTTCGTGTGGTATCCAGATGTTCCCCCAAGAATGGAATTGGCACCCTTGTCGTCTATGAGAGGGTTTATTTCTTGACTCTCTACAGCTCTGTCTTTATGTCACTAACACATGGCTTTAGGTTTTGAAAGGAAGAAGTATAAAACCTGCACCTTTTGAAAACTTCAGACATATTTGCATACTTGTATGGATTATGATAATGTATGTAACATATAATCAAATCAGAGTGTACATACTTTCTCTAAATAGGAATCACTCTCATGTATTTGGAGTTTTGTATTCTTCCAGTCATTTTGATATGTATAGTGTTGTTTTAACGAAGCTCATCAACTATGCTATAGAAAACTAGAATTAACACCTCCTGGTTGGGGTCTTCGCTGGACTTTCCGCACTTCTTCCTCTCTGCCCTTCCCAAGCTTTTCCACTGAGCTCTTCTGTTTCTGAGTTCTTCTGTCTCTGGCTGGATTCATCTATGTAACAACCTTCAGTTTCATCCATGTTGCTACAAGTGTACAAGTGTCAGGGTTCCTTCTCTGTGTAGCCCTGGCTGTCCTGGAATTGCTGTAGACCAGGCTGTCCTTGAACTCAGACATCCACCTACCCTCTGCCTATTGAGTGCTGGGATTAAAAGTGTGCACCACAACACCCAGCTTTTTTTTTTAACAAGCCAATTTTTGGTTCATTTCTTGCATTTGAAATACTTGATGACATCCTTAGCCTGAGATTCTTTGCCACAGTTCATTAAAAAAAAAAAAAAAAAAAAAAAAAAAAAAAAAAAAACCTACATGTAGCCAGGCGGTAGTAGCACATGCCTTTATTTATATTGTTTATCTATGGGAATCTAGGTTGACCTCATTACTGAAGATGTTGTGAGTAGACATGGGGCTGCAAGTGTCTCTTCAGTATAATGGTCACCTCTCTTCTGGATATAGGTCCACCAGCGGACTTGCTGGCTCACACGCACTTCCAGGCTGTTTGCTTTAGGTAGGACTGTGCACATTTTCTACAAGAGCTGCCCCACCAGCTCACAAGAGAGCCCATCCCTCTGCATTCTTGTCACCATCCATTAGTTACTTCATCATGTTTTATAACTATGAACATTGGGCATCTTGCCATTTATTGGCATATCCTTTTATTTTCTTCAATATTTTGTGTTTCTCACTGTACTATCTTTTGCCTCCTTGATTAAGTATATTCCTAAGTATTCTACCTTCCCATGCTATATGAGAACTAAATTCCTGAGACTGTTCTTTTAAATTGCTGAATTCTCTTACAGTTCTAACAGTTTCCTGTGTATTTTTTCCATGTAGCTATATTGTTGGGGAACATCGTTTTACTATTTTGTTTGAGATCATTTTCCCTTTCTTGCCTATGGGCTCTGACTAGACATCGTTTTCCTATTCCTGACCATAGCTGAAAAACCTTTGCTCTTTCTTCACTGGCTGCCATGTTGCTG
This sequence comes from Microtus oregoni, assembly GCF_018167655.1. NCBI lineage: Eukaryota > Metazoa > Chordata > Mammalia > Rodentia > Cricetidae > Microtus > Microtus oregoni. The sequence goes on from NW_024544720.1 coordinate 3,326,781, forward strand.
TCCATTTGTCCTGTGTCCATAGGGTGCTGAGAATGCAAACACAGAACTCTCGAGGGGAGATGTTCCTAAGTCCTAGTATTACCTTGAGCTAACCCCGTTTGGGGTTCTTCAGTACACTAACTAGCCCTTTTTGTTATAATCTACATTTTGTTTCATTTTAGGGTGGCCCACTTATAAAATTTAGCTAGTGGGGTGGTAGCGCACACCTTTAATCCCAGCACTTGGGGAGGCAGCAGATATCTGTGAGTTTGAGGCCAGCCTGGTCTACAGAGCAAGCTCCAGGATAGGCTCCAAAGCTACACAGAAAAACCCTGTCTTGAAAAACGAATAGTAATAATAATAAAACAAATAAAGTTTAGCTAATTCCTCTAACTTACCACTAACATTCCACAGAGCGTATGTCACATGTAACTCCACCATCACTTCTTTTAGAGGGGAGGAAGCCAAAGCTCAATAGAATTGACTGAATGAGCCTGTCTCTGGCCTATTCTCTTGCTCTGTACCACACATCTACTGTTCTATTCTATCTTTTCCACAGTTCAGATCTAGGATGGGTGCCTGTTTCCAGAATCGCCATAGGTGCTGTTAAACTCTTCATTCATCAAGGCTCTGTCTTCCTCTCTGATGGATGTGCAAGTGGTTGTCTCTAAGAGCAAGGCCCTAGTCACTAATATCATTTGCTGTATGCGTGTCCTTTGTTATATCAGGGAAATGGAATTGAAGTATATCCCTCAGATTTGTTTCTGGCCGTTCACTAGACTTAAGTGAATCTCTAGTAATGGGCTCCAGGAATCTGTATTTTAAAATACATTTCCAGTGACTCTTTTAGAGATTTTTAACACATTATAAAGCATCAGATTCCCGCTGGTGCTGCCTGACGTGGGTGCTAGGAACCAAACTAGGGTCCTCTCAGTTTTTCTCTAGCATGCCCCATCCCTGGATACCAGTGGAGGTCATGTGACTGGTCTGGGTGAAGGATGTCAAGCTGTGGTTGTCTGCTTTTCAGGTGCTGCTAGGTTCCTCATCAAGGAGCTGTCTTACCACAACCTAGAACTGGAAAGGAATCGCCTGGAGGAGCTGGGAGTCAAACGGCAGTGTGTCTGGCCTTTCATTGTTGTGATGGATGACTCCTGTGTCCTGTGGAATATTCACAGCGCTGAGGAGCCAAGGTGGTGACACTCCAGGAACTTGTGTGTGTGTGTGGGGGGGGTGACACTTTCAGGAACTTGTGTGTGGGGGGGGGTGACACTCCAGGAACTTGTGTGTGTGTGGGGTGACACTCCAGAAACTTGTGTGTGTGGGGGGGTGACACTCCAGGAACTTGTGTGTGTGTGTGGGGTGACACTCCAGGAACTTGTGTGTATGGGGGGTGACACTCCAGGAACTTGTGTGTATGGGGGGTGACACTCCAGGAACTTGTGTGTGTGGGGGGTGACACTCCAGGAACTTGTGTGTGGGGGGGTGACACTCCAGGAACTTGTGTGTGTGGGGGGTGACACTCCAGGAACTTGTGTGTATGGGGGGTGACACTCCAGGAACTTGTGTGTATGGGGGGTGACACTCCAGGAATTTGTGTGTGGGGGGTGACACTTCCAGGAACTTGTGTGTGTGGGGGGGTGACAGACACTTCCAGGTAGTTGTGGGGGGGGGGCGGAGGGGAGTGACACTTCCAGGAACTTGTGTGTGGGGGGGTGACACTCCAGGAACTTGTGTGTGTGGGGGGGGTGACACTCCAGGAACTTGTGGGGGGGGTGACAGACACTTCCAGGTAGTTGTGGGGGGGGGTGCGGAGGGGAGTGACACTTCCAGGAAGTAGTATGTATGTGGGGGGGTGCGGAGGGGAGTGACACTTCCAGGTAGTTGTGGGGGGGGTGCGGAGGGGAGTGACACTTCCAGGAAGTAGTATGTATGTGGGGGGTGACACAAAGACCCAGACAAAGCATTTTCAGCTGTAGTTGTATTTGGGAGTAAAGAAGAGACAGTTCTCCTGAGCATGGCGGATTATAAGAGCACTTAGTAGGTCACTGGTGGTTCTTCTAAAGACAGCGTGTCACAAAGTTCCTGGGCCATTTCCACATTTTGGTATTCGTTAGCTGCAAAAATCTGTTCTGGCCAAGGTATAGTGTTACACACTTAGGAGGCAATGGCAGGATAACCGCTTTGAGTCTGACACCAGCCTGGTCTACATAGCAAGTTCTAGGCCAGCTACATAGTAAGACTATGTGAAAAAACAAACCTGTTCTGGTGTTGCAATTCACTTCTATCGCCAGCCTGACTACTGCAGTGGAGAGGAAGTCATGTGGCCTCTGTCTCGAGCTCACCACTGTAATACAGCTGAAATCCCGTCTTCTCCTGGAGTCCTAATAGTCCTTCACAGTGCTCGGGGAATGCTGACTACTGAAACAATTGTGAAATTGCCCCAAACTCAACAGTGCCCCCAGTGAAATGCTGATTTCCTACCATTACTTCTGTGGATTTGAAATCAATGAAATGTTCATATAGTTATTACATGTAATGATCAGAACTGGCCATTTCTGTACTCCTAACCTCTGTCATGTCTTTGTTAACTCATGTTCATTATTCATGTTGAAATATGAGCTGAGCCGGGCGGTGGTTGCACACGCCTTTAATCCCAGCACTTGGGAGGCAGAGGCAGGCAGATCTTTGTGAGTTCGAGACCAGCCTGGTCTACAAGAACTAGTTCCAGAACAGGCTCCAAAACCACAGAGAAACCTTGTCTCGAAAAACCAAAAAAAAAAAAAAAAAAAAAAAAAGAAAAGAAATATGAGCTGAATTCCTTTCTTCTCTTCCTCCTTTTTTTTTGCCTTGATAACATACACTACCAAAGGCCATCTTTTCTGAGTCATGACAGGCAGTGTGACTGGAGTTGACTTTCTTAATATAAATAATCTTACTACATCTTTTACAGCATTCCTAATATATAGTAGCATTGGTTCTTCAGTAACATTTATTGACATTTTCTATAAACTAACTTTATATTTTACAGCCAGCCCACAGAAGCAGGAATCTCCAGCAAGAATGTGTCCTTGAAGAGTGTCTTGCAGCATATTGAAGCCACACCAAAAATTGTCCACTACGCAATTCTGGGCATACAGAAATGGAATAGCAAGCTGACGTCTCAGAGCCTAAAGGCTCCATTCTCAAGATGTCATGTGCATGATTTCATTCTCCTCAATATAGACCTAACTCAAAATGTGCAGTACGACTTCAACAGGTAGGTCAGTCCTCATGGATGCAGGCCACCGTGGCATCTGCCAATGGATGTCCACTTCAGCCTCTTCTGCCTTGAATCGCCAACCCCCTTTCAGCTAACTGCCCTGGCCCAGAACTCATTATGTGACACAGGCTGGCCTCACACTTGTGACCCTCTTGAGGGCTGGGATCACAGGCGTCTGTCACCTAGCATGACCTAGACTTGATACTGGAATGTTAGCCACCTGATTACTCAATAATGTGGATCTATGAATGTCCAATATCAACCCCATATTCATCCTCAGAACTAAGGAGGAAACCACTCTCTCCAGTGCTGTAAGACCCACAGAAGGCAGCAGTAAGGCCTCTTGAATTGATCACACCCACATTCCTAAGAAATCTGAAATGGTCAAGGAATGATATCAGAAACCATAAAGTCTTTTTTTTTTGGGGGGGGGGTGTCAAGACAGGGTTTCTCTGTAGCTTTGGAGCCTGTCCCGGAAGTAACTCTTGTTGACCAGTTTGGCCTCGAACTCACAGAGATCTGCCTGCCTCTGCCTCCCAAGTGCCATCACTGCCCAGCAGAAACTATGAAGTCTTAATATCCACCCCCAACCTGTAGCTATTAGAATACCCACTGCTTCCGTGCTTCATCCTGCATGTGAACAGAACTGTAAACCACAAGACCTCTGGCTCTCCTGACCACAGGATATATAGCCCTGTGTCTGACAGGAACCTAAACCCTGCGGCCTAAAAGAAGCAAGCCCTCCTTCCTTTAAAGCTTATAATGCCAGATGAGTAGAGTGTGGGCCAGCTCTTTGAGGACAAGGTGATGTTTCAGGCCCTCCCCTAATGTCTGCCATGGATTTTTCTGTATAGTTATCATAGTTGAGATGTGGTTTTGATTTAGGTATTTCTGTGAAGATGTTGACTTTAACCTGAGAACAAACAGCAGTGGCCTGCTCATCTGCCGCTTTAATAACTTCAGTCTTATGAAGAAGCATGTTCAGGTTGGAGGGCAAAGGGACTTTATCATTAAACCAAAGATCATGGTAAGTTCTATGCAGCTTGATCCTACTGTTGAAAACAAGCACAAATGCTCTCTTAGAAATGGCTGTCATTAAAGTACTGGCACATAAGTGCTTTTTTGCTGCGTTAGAAAGGGAAGTAGCCCGAGTCCTCAGTGTCAGCTGTGCAGGGAAGTCCCAGAGTTAAGCCTTAAAGATTCCAAAGCTCTATGGTTTGTTTGTTTTCCACTCTGCTTCCCGAGTGCTGGGCTTAAAGTGTGGGCCCAACTGCAAAGCTTTTCAAAACAATCTTTATGTAACCCAGGAGAAAAATACTGATACAAATACTCATCTGGTCCTGTGTGTGAGTGCGTGTGCGTGTTTTTAAGAAAATATTACAGCTCAAAGCTTATAAAGAGAATTCTTTACTCCATTCCCATGGGGGGTGGGGGTGGGGCTTGCTGCTAGCTGATCACTGCAGCTGAGGAACTCCTGCTTTTTGTTGTTGAGTAGGACACGAGTCAGCCCAGACACACGAGCAGCACTCTAAAGACTTCCCTTTGGGCCCAACAACATATCTATTAAATACAGTAACATTCCAAAAATTCTTGCTTTAACTTAAATAACATTGGACTGTTCTTCAAGTGGGAGAAGGGGGAATGCAGAACAAAATGAGACATAGAGCATATCAGGCCACTGCTGTTAATACAGCAATTCCTCTTTAGTTGCTAGTTTTTGAAAGTTAATTTTTTATTTGTGTGTATGAACTTACTGCCTGCCTACATGTATGTATGTGCCCTGTGTGTGTATCTGGTGCCTGCAGAGGCCAGAAGAGGGTGTTGGATCCCCTGGATCTAGAGCTACAGTGGTTTTGAGCCTCCATGTGGTTGCTGGGAACCAAACCTTGGTCCTCTGCAAGAACAGCTTAACCACTGAGCCCCCTCTCCAGCCCCTAACAGTCCTTTATCTGGAATTTACCATCATTAACCATGGTCTGACAATCTATGCCTTGGCTCTCAAGTGACCACACTTAGATATTGTGTGCCTAATTTAGAAATTATAATGTATTTATGTATGTCAATGCTAAGTGTAACTTCAGGTTCCTTTGGGGGTGCTGTATGTGGAAGTTATTAGGGTGCAATCCATTGTAATCTTAGACATTTCATTCACTGACAGGCACATTTCCCATGACCATCTGATTTCAGGTTTCAGAGAGCTTAGCTCCCATCTTGCCCCTTCAGTACGTCTGTGCTCCCGACAGTGAACACACGCTACTGGCAGCCCCTGCACAGTTCCTTCTGGAGAAGTTCCTTCAACATGCCTCATATAAACTCTTCCCCAAAGCCATCCATAACTTCAAGAGTCCTGTATTGGCCATTGACTGCTACCTTAACATTGGACAGGAGGTAAAGGCGGGACTGGCTAGTCCTGGGTGCCACATCCATTTCTTCCCCATTTTAGTTCCATTGAAAACATAGATGGTTCTAGAAGAGCCAATGACAGTATGATTCAAAGGGCCCCACAAGAACAGAATTAGCCAGTGCTCTGAAGAGCCTGCCCTGGCGGTGTGGACAGAAGCAGCCACTTGCTCATTTAAACAATGATAAGACTGTGCTGTCATTATGTGGATTTTTTCGAGAGTCTCTTCTTGAAAGGCACACAGTGTCTTTCCTGATGAGTAAGTACAAGCTCAGCACCTTTACAGCTGCCACCTCTCCCCACTCTCAAGCCCCTCAGTTGCCGTCTAGTTTGTTAGTTGCATTTGCATCTCCCTGTGTCTGCCAAGCTTTTCCTTCACATTATCTTAAGTCCATTGCATTAACTTCAATAATGTGATATATCCTTATAATGAATTTTTTAAAACAAAAACCAGCCTAGTTGGCAGGATGGTGTGTCTCAGTGGGTAAAGGCAGCTGCTGCCAATGCTGCCAACTCAACCCTGAACCCAGATAGTGCCGAGAACTGACTCCATACACAAACTCTTTCAAGTCCTAGTGCATTCAATTTTGGAAACTAAATTTAACTTCTGTTAATAATCCTTGTAGTGGGTTACACCATTAACTTTATAAATAGAAACTTTAAAATCAGATGGTAGCTGAACATGGAGGCACATTTCTGTACACCCAGCATTCCAGAAGCTAGCCTGGGATACAGAGTGAGATTCTGCCTTAAAACACAAAGACCCAACCATGTGTCAGCACAATCTCAATACTAATAGCAGCTAATATTTGCTTAATACTGAACAGACTAAATTTTTTTTTTTTTTGAGACAGGGTTTCTCTGTGGCTTTGGTGCCTGTCCTGGAACTAGCTCTTGTAGACCAGGCTGGTCTCGAACTCACAGAGATCCGCCTGCCTCTGCCTCCCGAGTGCCTGAACAGACTAAATTAACAATCAAAAATACTTCTATCTAACAGGTTTTCTTACCTATGTAGATGAGGAACTGTACAATGCCATATGACTTCTAACTGAAGGAACCAGTGTTTGAATTCAAGCGTAGCTACCCCATTGTTCTCTCTTCTATCTTTCTGCTTTCCTGTAATGCTTGTGGTTATCGCCTATCATGGAAGCCACATGGACCTAGAAATGCTATTTTAAGCTTATTTCAGAGTGAAATAAGAGTGAAATATATTTACTCTTTCCTATGCATGGTTTTTTTTTTTTACGGAATGTGGTATTGTTTTGTTTTTACTATTTATGTATATGGGCATATGGACATTTTATTTCCATGTGCATAAATACATGTCTGGTGCCTATGGAGGCCAGGAGAGGATGTAGGATCCCTTGAGACTGAAGTCACAGATGACTGTGTGCTGCCATGTGGATGCTAGGGGTCAAACCAGGGGCCTTTGGAAGAGCAGCCAGTGCTCTTAACTCTCTAGCCCCAGAATGTAGGGCTTTTTAAAAATTTACACACACACACACAAAATTCTGTCAGAAGAATGATTAATCTAATATAACATATGTATAATATATAATGAGAGATTTAAAAATATTAAAACTTAGCTGGGCAGTGGTGGCGCATGCCTTTAATCCCAGGACTTGGGAGGCAGAGGCAGGCGGATCTCTGTGAGTTTGTGGCCAGCCTGGTCTACAAGAACTAGTTCCAGGACAGACAGGCTCCCAAGCTACAGAGAAACCCTATCTCGAAAAACCACATACACACACACACACACACACACACACACACACACACCTATTGAAACTTTACTACTAAATAAGTACAAAGTGTAAATAATCAACAACTTATATTGAGGAAGTGTGGCTCTCACCTTACATCCCAACTGAAGAGGAAGGCACTGACTACAGTGTTCCTCAGCAAAAGAACAGTCCTCTATTGCTTGTGAAATGTCTTTGGTTTTGTTTGTTTGTTTATTTCTTTCAGGTAGCCATATGCTATGTCAGCTCCCGACCCCATTCCAGCAATGTCAACTGTGAAGGGGTGTTTTTCAGTGGACTCCTCTTGTACCTCTGTGACTCTTTTGTAGGTGCCGATCTTCTCAAGAAATTCAAGTTTCTAAAAGGTAAGTCAAATTCAATGTCTTGAATGTGAATGCTATTGTCACTAGAAGAAAAAAAAAATCAAGAGTTGAATGGCACACAAGCAAGCAAAGCTTTGGCCAAAGTTTGAATACTTTGATTCTAAACCAGGGCTACTGATAATATTGGGGTAAGATCTGTAATGAAAAAAGATTTTTTTTTATGTATGTTTATGTGTTCAAGTGCCTACAGAAGCCAGAAGGTATCCAACCCCTGGAACTTAAGGGTGTGAGCCATCTGACCGGGTGCTGGGGACTGAACCTGGGTTCTCTGCAAGCAGCAGGAAGGTTCTTAACCACTGAGCTATCTTTATCCGTGACTTCTTAAACAGACTTTTACAATTATTTATTTTAGAAATATATGTTTCTGGTATCTAATCTGGACAGAAGCTAGCTTGATTCTACCTATACATGTTTGTAAGCAATATATACACTCTAAAGTCATTTGACTGGGTCAGAAATCAACAGCAGAAAAATTGAATAATTGTACCCCCCCCCAAGACATACTCTTAGTTATGAGGCTGGCACAGACACTAAAGTTGTCCTAATAGGTTCACCTTACTTAAGAATATCTACAAATCCAGGACCACAAATCATCCTTATAAGATGACCTGAGGTCAGTGATAGAAGACACTCAGTATACTATATGTACCATGAAAGTGGGCACGAGCTCTGAGTGTGTGTGTAAGAGTGTGTGTGTGTAGCAGTGGTTCTCAGGTAGAGGAAGGGTATGTGCCTGAAGAGGCTGTTGGCTGTCGCTGTGTGTCTCAGCAGATAGTAAGCTGGGAGTATGGTAAACACTGCACGGCACAGACTGGGACCCAGCACACACAACAAAGTGCTCAGGTTGAGAATGCCTGCTCTACAGACTCAGCAAACAATGATCTTGTCAGTCACTACAAGAGAGGCTGAGGCTGAAGGAAAGCTCCTTCTAGCATCACTTTGAGCTCCTCGACACTTTTGCAAAACAACTAAGAATAAAATATCTACCTGTGGGGCTGGAGAGGTGGCTCAGTGGTTAAGAGCATTGCATGCTCTTCCAAAGGTCCTGAGTTCAATTCCCAGCAACCACATGGTGGCTCACAACCATCTGTAAAGAGGTCTGGCGCCCTCTTCTGGCCTTCAGGCATACAGACAGAATATTGTATACATAATAAATAAATAAATAAATAAATAAATATTTAAAAAAAATATCTACCTGTATGTTGGTTCTCAAATGTGGTTAACATCCTTATCAATTTAACGTCTGTTCCTCCTGAAGGTGCTACCTTGTGCGTCATCTGCCAAGACAGAAGCTCCTTACGGCAGACAATTGTTCGCTTAGAGTTGGAGGATGAGTGGCAGTTTCGCCTCCGAGATGAGTTTCAAACTGCCAACAGCAGTGATGATAAACCTCTCTACTTTCTTACTGGACGGCATGTATGAGTTTTTGAAGAGACCAAAAACAACAAACTGATCCCTAGATGGAGTGGGACAACAATTATTGGGGATTTTATTTCCTTTAACGTACAATCACTGTGGAGCAAAGTGCAACATATTTATCTCTTCTCCAAAGAGCTCCCCAAATGTGACCAAGGTCTTCTTTAGTTCCGCTGACAGGACCCAGATTCAGGTCAGGATGTGCTGTGGGAGCCTGAGGATAGAGAACAAACATGGAGTATGCATTGTTTTTCCTACTACATTATGTTGGGGGCAGGGGACCGACCGTCAGCATTAGCCAGCTTGAATGTGTTACATGAGACTCACACCACTGGTGTGGAATTAATTGAAGATTAACACTTGAGGCCTGAACCCTCAGTTTCTCTTCAGCTCTGTACCTTGGTACAGTATTACTCAGGGGTCTGAAATGATAGAATGTAGAAGATATTTGTATTTAAAAAGAAATAGCTTTGTCTTTCTCTGTGCAGTGTTAGTTTAAGATTTATAATCTTATATATTTCGAAACCTTTGGCAAAATTTCCACAGGAGTTAAAAGTTTACTATTTAAAGGGAACAAAGAATCAGTACATGCAGGCACTAGGTGCATTCATGAGGGTTCTCTGAGCTTGAGTCCTTTGTCTTGCCCATTCCAGTCTGGAAGCACACCGTGTCTGTGAGAATGTAAACAGTGTTTTGTACAGGAAGCTATGTGGACGGATGAGCGTTCTGCACTTATGCTCTGTCACTGTGTTTCAGTTGAAAGGAAGGAGTTGGCACCTGGAAACCCACACAACAGGCTGGGATTTATTGTGGATTTGAACTAGTTGAGTGCTGGGACTCAGGCTAAGCATCCTTTAAAAGACTTAACCAGTAACAGCTGTCTTACACACAAAAATGGGTGGAAATGGGAAACAGAACCAGACACGTTTTCCTTAATTTTATCAGTGACATTTTTCCTGAGGAGTAAGGAAGACTCCGCAAAGCGCCTTTTGAACTCATTAAAATTAGTGGGTAGTGTATGACTAATATCAACAGTAGGGGTATAAGTTTCTATGGATTCCTCATCAAATATTTTAATCAGAAACATTTTGAGAAAATATTCCACACTAATCTATTGAAGTTTACATGTAAATTGCTCTACTTCATGGTACCTTTTCAGAGTTTTCTCAGCCACATGTGTGATTTTATCTCTAGTTAAGATAGTCACCTTTCCTTGAATCTGTCTGAGAACCCAAGACTACTGAAAGCCTACTGAGCCTGCACTTATTGCAGTGTTAGCTGATAAGCTTGGTTATCCAGGATTAAAAGTTTACAGCTAGTGAGAAGATGGAATGGATTGCAGCTCTCTTGGTTCTAATGAGGTTTTAAATGTATTTTAAATGGATAGTTCCTTTTAACCCCATTTTAAATTGTCCCTCAAGAAGGACCCGCCTTATTATATGCTTACTTCTTAACTTTAGTAGAGCAGAATTTTAGCAAAGAGGTATGTTCCAGGGCAGTCTAATTTAGGTATGAATGCATCTAACTTGTTCCTGTTTTGCTGAAAGGGTCCAATGCAGGTAATATCAAGAAAGCCACTGTTTGTGCAATATTTCAATAACACTATGTAGGGTAAATAAAAATACTTGAAATAATTCCACAACTATTGTGCCAGGGGTAGAGGCCTCTTAGGAGTTCTTACTGGCTTTTTCTTTTTGGACTCAGTTACTTTAATGCAGGCACTCCGTGTTAGTTAGAGCTACACTCTGGAAATTCAAGTGACCATGAACTGTAAACACTATTCCACTCCTCCAAGAGAAATGCCAGAATAGAAACACAAGACTGTCCATCACTCCAATAATTGATAAGTTTTCATTTACCTGCCTCTTTTTCTCCAAAGCCTAAATAAAGGTTTGGATATTTTAAAGTTACCTTAATCAGTGTAATCCTTTAGTGAATGCTAGGTCCTCTTTAAGGATGGAATTGCACAAGCCCAGACCATCATGACTTGTTAGTACACGTCTTGGTGTGTTTGACCTCTTCCATTCCTGAGGACAGTGAGTTAGGGTAAATAGATTAAGTCACATGGTAATGTACCTGCAGACCTGCTGAACTTTGGCATGCATGACAGTTCACACAGGTTAATATTGAATGTAACCTAAAAAAAATTAGAAAAGCTGTAGTCAAGTTTTGGCTGTAATTTATGCAACTGCTTCTTGTGATTTTTAGAAAAGGGGGCACCTGTGTTACTTTGTTACTGTAAAATTTTCTTAACCAAAATTTGGTGAATTTCACTCACTAGTCAGTCTACCTCACACTTTGTTTATGACGTTGTGTCTACAGTATGTTGTTGTTCTTTCATTTGGTGAATGTATTAAAATTCCCTCCCACTCCTCACTCTCTAAAGTTTGTTTTCTTTAAACCCATTTTCCCTAAGTTACAAGGAGACATGAGCTGTGACTTTGGCAATGTCTGGTATTGTACTGTGGACGGCTCAGAGATTCTACTATCTTGGCACAATCCAAAAAAAAACACTTAAGTAAACAGTTGAATGAAACCTACAGCTTACCTAAAGCAGCTATATACACCAAAGTCTCCACTGGAAAAATGCAGACTACTACATAATTATAGATGACAAACCTATGTAGAAGGCAACTATATTTACTTTTGTGGCCTCAAACAGTTCCGGGTCACTAACATTTATTATTAATTTTGGATTTATTTCTAAATTCCACCTACTTTTACCAACTCTTAGGGGAAAAAAGGCCTTCCAGCTCTAATAAAGAACATTTATAATAATAGAATTTGAAACAAAACCACTCATCTAGGCCAAAGCGGTAACTATTTTCATGTCTGCTGACAGACAGGGAAGCAAGCTTCCACTACCTGTTCAAAAGTAACTGGCCTGGAAAGTCTAACAACATGCCAATTACTAAAGTCTTAGAAGCCATAAGAAGGAAGGATGCATATGTGAATTACTACGGTGGAAATTGACTCAGCAATCTTTTTTTTGGGGGGGGGGTGGATAGAGTTTCTCTGAGTAACAGGCTGTCCTGGAACTCGTTTTGTAGACTAAGCGGGCCTTGAACTCACAAAGATCTGTTTGTCTCTGCTTCCTGTGTGCCACTACCACTCAGACAACTCAGCAATCTTAACTTTGTGTTAAGATTAACTGAAGCTGTGTTTCTACACAACTGGGCAACCAAGCCAGGCAAACAAGAACCACTAAAACATCACAGTAGTCTGAAACTGTGTGTAACTGTGTTCACGCTTTTGGTAAATGCAGAGTCCACACTCACATATTATCAAGTTGATTAATACTCTGCTTTCTCCAGTCCTTGCTCAAGAAACCATCCACACAATTCAGGCATACACATCAAAACCTGTGTTTCCTACAATATGCTAGATATCTGCAAAAAAGACCAACAACTAACAAAAATCTGTATAATCTGCAATTATATAAACTACTGAAGTCTGCAAGCAGCCACTGGCTGTGCTGTGACTGCTGCCTCTCACACCCCAGAGGCTTTGTTGCTAACATCACGGAGACTCCCTTCTTCTCAAAGGCGGTGAAGACAGTGGTGACCTTCCAGAGTGTCTGTGGCTGTTTCCATGGTTTCCATCACTCTCTTCTGACTCTAGATTCTCTCAAATGATGGGTGTGCCTTGCAGATCTCTAGTTCCCTTTTCCTACACCCGGATAATCTCATATAAACCTCCAAATAACAGCTTAAGCCCAAACCTCTATCAAACTCCAAAGCCACACAGACAACTATCAAGGCAGTAATTCCACTTGCAAATTCTATAACCACTTTAACTTTGACCAAACTGAACCTGCCCTTCCCCATCAAATCCTCCCAACCCATTTTCTCTGTTTTTCCTTCTTATTTACTAAAGCTGTGGCACGTATTCTCCCCACAGTTAGGAATGACGGACAGCGCTTTAGTTCTTCCTCTGTTCAGTGCTGCAATATTCTGAACAAGCTGCTTACCGTAGTCCCTTTTCAAGACCAAAGTCTTAGCTTTTGCTTGTTTGTTTCTTTTGGTTTTGGAGACAGGATTTCACTGAAGCTTTCAAGCCTGTCCTGGACCTAGTTCTTGTAGACCAGGCTGGCCTCGAACTCACAGAGATCCACCTGCCTCTGTCTCCCAAGTGCTGGGATTAAGGGCATGCGTGTGCCACCAACACCTAGCTCAAAGTCTTATCTTATAAACCCTATTGCAGGTTATAGAGAGGTTTCAGCAGTTAAGAGCACTAGCTACTCTCTCAGAGAACTGGGGTTCAATTCCCAGCACCCACATGGCAGTTCACAACTGTCTGTAACTCCAATTCCAAAGTATCTGGCACCCCCATACAGACATACATGCAGACAAAATACCAATGCACACACACCCAAAAATTCTTTTTAAAAAAGCCATAAACCCTAATAAATAAAACAATGAACACTAAATACAGGGTCTGATACACTCAAATGGTAGGTGCTCAGGCTACTATTCTTAAAGAAATGTCCAAGTTGTAAAATTTGATTCCACTGATGCCAACATTTAAAGCAAACAGTCACTATTTATCCTGCCCTCCCTTTATGTCTTCATCAAGCATGGCCTGCTAATCCAAATAATGTGTTAAGGCTCACATGGAAATAGGACCTGTATTAATAAAGTTAACAGTATCAGAGAGCTAACACTAGTTCAAAGTTTCACTGTGCTTCCAAAAAGTCAAGGTATTTATCAGGCAAATAAGAATAAAGATGACTACAAAAGTCTCAACACCAAGGGAAAATGATAATGTCAAAAGTCATACCAGGGGCTAAAGAGATGGCTCACCAGGCAAGAGCACTTACCAACCTTATAGCAGACCTGCCTTCAGTTCCTGGCATACACATGGCACATACACAAAAAAAAAAAAAAAAAAAAAAAACCATGCAACAGAAAGAAGTGGTAGTGGCCAGGCAGTGGTGGCACACACATTTAATTCAAGGCCAGCCTGATCTACAGAGTAAGTTCCACGACAGGTTCCAAAGCTACACAGAAAAGACCTGTCTTGAAAAACCAAAACAGAAAAAAGAAAAAAGAGAGAGAAAAGAGGGAAAAAGTAGTAGTGGCATGTGCCTTTAATCCCTGCATTCAGGAGGCAAAGGCAGGCAGATCTCTAAAGCCAGGGCTACATAGTGAGACCCTGTTTCAAATGATGATGATGATGATGATGTAATGAAGAGGAAATTGTTTGTAATGAACATTTGAATGAATAATGCAAAATTGCCTGCATGTATGTCTGTATGAGGGTGTCGGGGCCCCTGGAACTGGAGTTACAGTTAGTTGTGAGCTGCATGTAGGAGCTGGGGATTGAACCTGGATCCTTTGAAAGAGCAACCAGTGCTCTTAACCACTGAGTCATCTCTCCAGCCTGAAAGAGTACAGTCTTATACTACTCTATAAATAATAAAACAGCCGGGCAGTGGTGGCACACACCTTTAATCCCAGCACCTGGGAGGCAGAGGCAGGTGGATCTCTGTGAGTTCTAGCCACATAGAAACGCTGTCTCAAAAAATAAAAAAAAAAATAAGAAATTAAAAAAAAACCAAACTTATAGGGGGATAAAATGTACAACTGACTGTTAATTATAATGCAAGTCCCTAAATTTTAGTAGGTTTTCATTGGGGATATGATCATTTCAGTTCTAAAAGGCAATCTAACTGAAACCACAGCGACACAGTGGGCTGTGTTTCTTTATTTCTTTGAAAGTTAATTAAATACCATATTATTAAAATATCCAGGAAGAATTGACAAACTAGTAAAAACTATCTTTGAGAAGCCCATGTTTTAATTTTATGTCAGTCTTAAGCCTAAGAAAATCCCTGAAAGAGCACAAATATTCAACACAACATTGTCTCCATACATTTATCACTTAGAAAAGGTATCAAGTATTTTATTATTTTATTCTACATTATATACAGGTCATAAAAGGCCACAGCAGTTTTCAACATATAAACCCTTTAAAAGTAGAGGGCACTATGAAAGACAGACAAGTATCAAAATGAAGTCCAGTAATGAGGGCGTATACTCAGTGCAGTATTTCTGAGGAATAACAGCGCAGACACACCCACCGACATTGAGTTTACAACTATTCTGTAGTTCTTTGCAACTCTAGTTATTTATGGCGCCACATGAGAGCTTCCCTCTGCCACCGTCAGGGACAGAGAAGTAAGCAATGGAGACTCTACTGCAAGTTATTTCACTTGGAGCTCTCCTTTTTTGAGGAATTTTTTTAGTATAGTTTAGTAGCTTCAAATTCTCAAGCATGTAATACTGTACTGTTCTTGAATAATAACTCAAAAAACATTAGTTTCCACTCTGAAAATACAATCTTTAAACCTATAACTGGTATCAGCAGATCAATATAAAAAAATACAGTACCAAGCTACACTGGTATATTTCCATATTAAGAACTTCAAAATATACTTATCACTGAGACCATAGTCCTTGCATTAATTTTCAGTCCACTATGAACAATTACCTGCTGCATGTAAACATGTCTAAATAACTATAGATAAAATACAATCATAAATTTCTGTAAAAGATAATAAAATATCTTCTTTAAAAAACAAAACAATAATAAGCTATTACTGCATTGTTTCCAATTTTATGAAAATGGAACAACCATATGGTTGTTTCCAGTCCTGAGTTCATTTGTAATAAAAATGGCCCTAGTTCCTGGTTAAAGTCAGCAACCAATTCTTTCTCTTCAAAAGATGTCTTCTGGTACATTAGGCAACTTCTGGATTAGTTGGTATTCTGTCCATTAATAAAATTATAGACCAGAAACTGACCAGTGCCACAGTACTGTGTTGCAAACAACTTTCCATCAGGAGTGGGATCTGAGAAAGCAATTTCTTCTTTACTCAAATATGAGCCATAAATAAAGTTACTCCTATTGGGGAAAAAAAAGGGTGGGGGAAAGGGGAGAAGATTAAAAATTAATCTTTCTGTTCACTGAAACTGAACAACCTATCAAATTCATTTTGACAAGAAAGACTAAAGCAATGCTATGTTATTCTAAAAAGCAAAATACCTGTTGGTCTTAAATATTATAATTTGAAGTAGGAAGACTTTAGAAAAGCAGTAATTATAAAAAACGTTTGTCCAACATCATGTCATAAAGTCCTCAACAACTCAGAGTTGAACTTCTCAATCAAGATATCAAACATGACTTCACAGTGAAAGACTATTTCTCAGATCAGGAAAAAGGTATGCCTGTCCTCTTCCCTTCAATAACACCACCAACAACAACGCTTACCAGCATAAACCGGAGAAGACATAAGCATCCCAATGAGAATGTAAGAAAGAAAGAAAGCACTTTCTTTGGCAGATGATATGATCTTACAAAGAGGAAATTCTGAGGGATCTACCAAAAGACTGCTTAAAATTTAGTAAATAATCTAGGGAGTTAGAGAAATGGCTCAGCGGTTAAGAGGACTGGTTGGTTGCACGTCCAGAGGTCCTCAGTTCAATTTCCAGCAACCACATGGTGGCTCACAACAATCGATAGTGAGATCTGGTGCCCTCTTCTGGCCTGCAGGTACACATGCAGGCAGAACACTGTATACATAATAAATAAACAAATAAATTTAGTAAATGATCTGAAGGGTTGAGACTCAGATTGATATTCAACTGTGAACTGCATTAGCTATAGACCTGAAAAATGGGCAATCCAAACATGAACCTTGAAAACAACCAACTTCTAACACTAGGATGAGCACAATGCTTAGGAAAATAATTACCAAAAACCTGTAAGCTAAAAACTATAAAATATTATTTAAATAAAAACCTAATAAAGAGACACCCATTTTTAAAAGTCAGAAAACTCAATACTGTTAAAGTGCTATTACTGCAGAAACTGATCCATAGCTAGTTTCCTTGGAGAAAATGGCAAGCTGACCTTAAAATTCACAAGGAAATAAAAAGGATACTGAAGAGTCAAAATATTTAAAAAAAAAAAAGAAAAAAGAAAAAAAGAGAGAAGAAAAAGGCTGAAGGATTCATATATTCCCCATTTCCAAATATGCCACACAAAGCTGTAGCATTTAATACTGACATAAGCATAGACACACAGAACATGGAACAGACATGTCTAGATAGAAACCTTTACAGGTACGCCGAGACCAACAACTATTCAAGAAGAGTGCAGTCCTTGTAACAAATGGTGGGAGAATAAGATATCCACATGCCAAAAGTATATTTGCATGTTGTTATCACTTTCATACAATAATAAAATCCAATAGAGCCAAAGCATGAGTATAAAAATAAACTAGAAGGATAAACATGAATCTTTGGGGCCATTCATTAGACAATGGATTTTAAAATATGACAATAAAAGGGACAAAAGAAAAATAAAAGCATGCAGTAGATTTCATCAAAATGAAGTGTGTGTCAAAGGACACATCCAAACATAGTGTATGATTCTAACATCTGGGAAGTGAGGAGACCAAAGGCTTAGTTAGGCTTTTAACCCCAGCACTTGGGAGGCAGACAGATCTGTTGAGTTCAAAGTTAGCCCGGTCTACAGAGCAAGTGCCAGGAAAGCCAGAGCTGTCACACAGAGAAACCCTGTCTCAAAAAACAAACAACAACAAAAAAGCTGACACAGGCTTGAATAGGTTCCTTTCTTTTTCTTTATGTGTGTCTGGTCAGAGAGAGAACTGAGAACACGCTGTTGTTTTGCCTAGACCGACTGACCATGAGCCCCAAGCACTGTAATTATAGATACATGCCACTTTATCCTGCTTTTACACAGGTCCAGGGATTTGAACTTAAGTACTCATGGTTACACAAAAGAACTTCATCAACTGAGACTTTTCCAGCCTCTCAATAGGTTTTTCTTCTAAAGACGATGAAGTGAAGAACTTGGAGCCCTCATATATTGCTGGTTGGGTTATAAAATGGTGCAGACGCTACAGAAGAGAGTTCAACAGTTCTTCAAAACATTAAACTCATCAGTACTACAAAATCCACAATTATACACCTAAGTATACACTCTCAAAGTTAAACACGTCCACACAAACACTGGTGTATAAATGGTCATAGCAATACTATTCATGAATGTCAGTAAGCAGAAACACACCAAATATAAACAGATGAAAGAACAAATAATTCTACTCTACTATTTGGCAATCATAAAAAAGCAATTTATTTTTTAATGTTTTAAAAAGCAGGATTGGAAAGATAGCTTAGTTGGTAATGGGCAAGCACAAGGACCTGAGTTCAATGACCAGAACCCACATTTTAAAAAAGCCTGATGGCCGGGCGGTGGTGGCGCACGCCTTTAATCCCAGCACTCGGGAGGCAGAGGCAGGCGGATCTCTGTGAGTTCGAGACCAGCCTGGTCTACAAGAGCTAGTTCCAGGACAGGCTCCAAAACCACAGAGAAACCCTGTCTCGAAAAACCAAAATAAATAAATAAATAAATAAATAAATAAATAAATAAATAAATAAAAAAGCCTGATGGCACATGGGCTTGTGATCCTAGCCCATGGTGGAACTGGCTCGTGACTGTCCAGCCTCACCTGCTGGGTAGGTTCCAAGCCAGTGAGAGATTCTGTCTCAAAAGCCAAGAAGGACATCACTGGAGGAGCCACATCGAAGACTGTCCTCTGGTTGCCACACAGAGACAAACATACATACCCACGTGCGCGCGCACACACACACACACACACATACACACAAGCAGCAGACAGATCCATGCTACCACACTGATGATATTTAGAATTCCACTTGTATGGACTGTTCAGTATAGAAATGTACATTGATACAGAGTAGGCTGGTAGCTGCCAGCCAGCAACTAGAGATGCGAGAAAATGGATCACTGCATCAGTGGGGTTTAGGGATGGAAAGGGTGGGGGTAGAAATGTTCTACAATTAGGTCAGGTGATAGTTATATGTTTTGAGTATATTAAACCCACTGAATGGCAACTGGATGGATTTAGGGTGTAATTCTCAAGCCCACTGGCAGCATTTTTATACCGTCAGAAGGGAAAGTAAGTGAAGAAGCAGAGGCTCTACGCACTCTTACAGGGAGCTCACTCACTGTCGTACGACTATTACAACACTGCTGTTTCCATGGTTTGAACAACAGCTACCTACATAGTTTGCTACAAGATTTAAAGGATGGAAAATAAATCTTCTCACTCCTTTAGGACTATTTGTGTTTAAACATCTTGTTCCCCAGGCTTCACACTAAAAGAACTGGAAACAGGACAGTTGAGAGCTATTGTTCATTAACCACACACATAGTAAGGAGCTAAGGCCCACCTGTAACAGCAATGGTTATTTCAAAACCTATTCCCATAGGAAACAGTCCACAGTCTATAAATAAACAATAAACTGACCTAAATTTTTTAAGCACTACTGATAGAACCTGGGGCCTGATACTTGGTGAGCAAGTACTCTACCATCTAGCTTACCCATTCTGCCCCCAAAACCTTTTATGGATGATTAATTTTAACCTTCATTTTATCATTTATCTAAGGAACTTTATTGGAAGAAAAAAGTCTGATGCTTTTCTTTGTGTTTTTGATAAACAACCACAGGATAATAGAAAAATAAACGACAAAGAGAATATAAAATAATACTTAAAAAATTTTAAACATTTATTATTAGCATATGCATGCGTATGTCTTTTTGTACATGCAAGTGTGTGTGTGAATGCCTGTGCTACAATGTTTGTATAGAGAGATTATATAACTCAGTGGAGTTGACGCTCTCCTACCTTTATATGGTTTGGGGGATTGAAATCAGGTTTTTTTTTTTCAATCAGCACCTTTACCTGTAGAGCCATGTCACTGTCCCCACCCCCACAAAAAAAAATCCCCCCCCCCTTTTTTTTTCTTTCTAGACAGGGTTTCTCTGTAGCTTTGAAGCCTATCTTGGAACTCGCTCTGTAGACCACACTGGCCTCAAATTCACAGAGTTCTGCCTGCCTCTGCCTCCCGAGTGCTGGAATTAAAGACATGTGCCGCCACCACTGGCCAAAAAGAATATTAAGACAATTTTCTCTAAAAGTCGATTTTCCAAAACATTGTCTCTATATATATTTCTCTGTTTTTGTTTGGAAATCTCTAAGAGTGAACACAGGTTGAACTATGTTATATTGGCCTAATGTCACAGTTTTAAATAAAAGTTTAATATTTCATCTATTATCAAACATTTTCCTCTTCAGATTAAACAAAAGAGATTTACAGATCTAGTATATTTATATAAAATTTATAGTTAATACAAATAAAACTCATACAGTTATGATTAAGTATCAATCTTTAAACTAAAACTCTAAACTACTGCAAATGACTTGAGTTACACATTACCTTAGGCATTCAATCATGCGAGAAGCTATCTTCTTCCGCCGCATCATGCTAAACACCCATATTCGACTGATCCCACAGATTGCAGGCTCTGGCAATGTTGAGCAGCACCAGGCTTTTTGCCTTTCAAATCGGACTTTTTCTTCTTCTGACCTGATAACTGGAAGTTTCTCTTCTATAACTCGATAGCCCTATAAATGTCAAAAATGGCAAGGGAAATAAAGGTGGCAGTTATCTAGTGTAAATCTAGCTGAGGTCTGGCTGCTTAACAAACTAGCAGATCACTTAACAATCTGGGTTTACTTCCATTCTGACTCAACCCATAATAATGTAATTAAGTATATCTACCACTAATCATTTTGAGTCATTTAACAAGGATTTTGCCATCCAAAGTGAACACCACAGGAATGGAATGTGTTTTCCTCTACCATCTGCTTTTTTTTTTTTTTTTTTTTTTCGAGACAGGGTTTCTCTGTGGTTTTGGAGCCTGTCCTGGAACTAGCTCTTGTAGACCAGGCTGGTCTCGAACTCACAGAGATCCGCCTGCCTCTGCCTCCCAAGTGCTGGGATTAAAGGCTACCATCTGCTTTCTAAGCAGCAAAAGTACATGTTAAACCAGGCAATGGTGGCGCACACCTTTAATCCCAGCACTAGGGAGGCAGAGGCAGGCAGGATCTCCGTAAACTGGAGGCCAGCCTATAGCCTACATAGTGAGTTCTAGGATAGCCAGGGCTACACAGAGAAACCAAAAACCAACCAAACAAACAAAAACAGCCAGGCATTGGTGGTGCACAACTTTAATCCCAGCACTCAGGTGGCAGAGACAGGAAGATCTCTGAGAGTTCAAGGGCAGCCTTTTCTACAGAGCAAGTTCCAGGACAGAATCCAAAGCTACACCAGAGAAACGCTGCCTCACAAAACCAAACCAAAGAAAAAAAAAATGGAGGGGAGGAGAGGAAGAGAAGAACACATTCTGAGCTCAATAGTCACAGTGACTCTTCCTATACTGCACAATTCACCACCACACAAGAACTAAGAACAGGAAGAGAAGGGAAATCAAGAAAGCCTTTTCTGGGAGCTGTAGACAGCTTAGCGGTTTAGAGCACTGGTCCTAAGTTCAATTCCCAGCAACCACTTAGTAGCTCACACCATCTATAGTGAGATCTGATGTTCCCTTCTGGCATAAATTCGTACACGCAGATAGAGCATACATACACATAAAAAAATCTATTTTTTTTAAAAAAAAAAAACTTGTCCTTTGATTTATCGAGATTCTCTGATCTCTTTTTTTAAAATATTTATTTATCATGTATACAATATTCTGTCTTCATGTATGCCTGAAGGCCAGAAGAAGGCAACAGACCTATTACAGATGGTTGTGAGCCACCATGTGGTTGCTGGGAATTGAACTCAGGACCTTTGAAAGAGCAGGCAATGCTCTTAACGGCTGAGCCATCTCTCCAGCCCCTCTGATCTCAGTAAGTAACTGTAAACATATATACACATTATTGTCAAAGAGGACATGACCAATCTCCTAATAAGACAAAGATAAAACTTAAAACTAGAAAACAAAATTTAAGAGTGATACATGTCTTCAATCCCAACAACTAGAAGGCAGAGGCAGGAAGATTCTTTGAGATCCAGGCTAGCCAATGCAATAAAGAGACTTTGTTTCAAAAGAACAAAAGGAGGGGGGCACTTGACAGATGGCTCAATGGTTGAGCTGGTCATGCAGGGGACTTGAGTTCAGTTCCCAAAATCCAAATGATGGCTTACTACTATCTGTACCCTCTTCCGAACTCCACAGGCACCAGGCACGCACAAAGAATAGGATCATGCATGAAGGCAAAATACTCAAGCTGGCCCATGCCTTTAATTCCAGCATTAGGAAGGCAGAGGCAGGCAGGCAAATCTCTATGAGTCCAAGGTCAGTCTGGTCTACAAAGTGAGTTCCATGACAGCTAGAGCTGTTACACAGAGAAATCCTGCCTTAAAAAACCAAAAGAAAGGAGAGGGAGTGGAGTGTAGCACGAAGTTTCTGTCCTGCCTGGTCCCACAGCCATTCAGTCCCAAAGAAACATAGAGAGGCTTATTATTAACTATAAACTGTTTGGCCTATTAGCTCAGGCTTATTATTATTAACTAGCTCTTACAACTTAAATTAACCCACAATTCTTATCTATGTTTAGCCATGTGGCTTGGCACCTTTTCTCAACAAGGCACTCTCATCTTGCTTCCTCTGCATCTGGCTGGGGACTGTGTCTCTGCCTTTCCTCTTCCTAGAATTCTCCTAGTCTGGTTGCCCCACCTACCTGCCTCCTGCCTGACTACTGGCCAATCAGCATTTTATTTAAACTAATGAGTGACAAATCTTTACAGTGTATAAGAGTATTATCCCATAGAGAGAGAGAGAGCGAGCGAAACGGGGGGGGGGGAGGGAGGGAGAGAGAGAATGACAGAACAAATGAGTGTGGCAGGACTACAATAAAATTGTATTTACAAAAACAGCTAGGCATGGTAGCACATGCTACCAATCTCAAGGAGCCTCTCTCTGAGTCTGAAGCCAACCTGGTGATATAGTGAGTTCCAATACAGCCAGGGTTACATAGTCAGACACTGTCTCAAAAAAAAAAATTAAAAAATTAAAAAAAAATTTTTGATAA
The DNA here is from genome assembly GCF_018167655.1 of Microtus oregoni. Lineage (NCBI taxonomy): Eukaryota > Metazoa > Chordata > Mammalia > Rodentia > Cricetidae > Microtus > Microtus oregoni. The sequence continues at coordinate 3,349,950 of NW_024544720.1, forward strand.
AAGTAGGCGATGAGCTGGGCATACAACTATAATCCCAGCACTCAGGAGGGGGCAGCAGAGAACAACCTCAGCTACTGAGCAACTTCAAGGTAGAACTATTTGAGAGCCTAATTTTCTATACTATATCTACTATACCTTGCCTAGCCCCCTTAACTCAAGTGCTAGGAGGATCAATTGAGAGAGGTATTAGCATACAGCACAAAACCTCTAAAGCTCTAACAGTACTCTTAATTCTATACCTTCCATCTCACTGATTTGAAAAATGAATTCCTGCCAAGTATGGTATGCACACCATTAATTCTAGTACTCAAGGGACAAAGCAGGTAGGTCTCTGAATTCAGGCTACACACTGAGACCCTGGGAAGAAGGGAGGGATAGAAGGAAGAAAGGAAGACAGACTAATTCCCACCTGGGTGTGGTGGTATGTAACTGTAATTCCAGCACTCAGGACAGCCTGAGCTACATAATGATGTCCAGACCAGGCAGTATTACATAGAGAGACTATGTCTCAAAAAGAGAAAAGAAAATCAATTCCTGCACAAGATATAACTCTATTATAGTGCAGAATTACATTATATCTTTATCTGAAATGTAGATAGATTTATTAGGATATATTTATTAGGATATACTATTAGTATTACATAGTAATAAGCTAATTTAGGTATCAAACTATTTCTAAGCACTCTTTAGAAGTTACTTACCCACTGGATATGTTCTGCAATCAAGCAGCCGACTACTTTTTTGTCATTAGAAATAAAGAGAAGTGTTTTAGTTCTGGAATAGCACATTAATGGAGCCTGTTGGAAACCCAAATCGTTGTCAACCATCTCTCTAATTTCATCAACCTGCCAAGTAAAGAACAAGACTTTTTTAAAAACATTGTATACAGGTGTAAAAAAAAAAATTCAATAAGATGAATATATTATTCCTAACCAAATACTCCCTAAGGAGTTTTTGAGACAGAAGTCTTGTTCATTCTGTTATGTACCTCTGGCTGTCCTGGTGCTCAATAAGGAGCCCAGGCTGGCCTTGAACTAGTGGCGATTGTTCTGCCTCAGTCTCCTGAATACTGAAATCATGGTTGTATGCCACCACACATTATAATTAAAAGGCTATACACATTAAAAGGCTGGAACTCTTTTACATGTCTGTACTGATTATTAACTCACTGATTTTTAAGCACTGGAAGCAACTTGGTAGAAAGAGGGAAGGCACAGAGGTGTTGCCAACCCTAACGGTGTGGGAAACAAGGGTGAGCAGGAGTACAGCACTAAGCCTGTGAAAGCACTGAGACTTTCTCAAGAGGAGCACAATGTGTAGAAATGGCTAGAGCACACTGAATCTTAGCCAGCAAGATACTGTCCGCCCCAAGCTTTAGTTAGAACTCTCAACAGTAAAATGAAGGGAACAGAAGAAAGAAATTCATGTTCACTATCTGGCAAGCATCTAAAAGTGAGACACACCAAGAACTATAGTCATTTCAATCCAATATCCCTTGGAGTATTATAGTTCTTCATTTTGCAAGTGGAAGAAACAAACTCAAAAGTGACATAATTTATGTCAAACACTAAACATCTAGAATATCACGGAGCAGAGGTCTGAACCCCAAACATTAACATGGCATCAAAATGCTTCTTCCAAGTTCAAGCTACCAAGTTGTAGGCACTGAAAAAAAATAACAATTATGAGACAGGTGGTGGTGGTACATGCCTTTAATCCCAGCAATAGGGAGGCAGAGACAATCAGAACTCTATGAGTTCAAGGCCAACCTGGTCTACAAAGCAAGTTCTAGGACAGGCTCCAAAGCTACACAGAGAAACCCTATCTCAAAAAACCCAAAAGAAAAAATTCACAAATCTACAGGGACGTGCACACTAATTCCCACTCAAGTTTAAAGAATATAAATAGCCAGGTTGATGGCTTATCCCTTTAATCCCAGCACTTGCAAAGGAGGCAAATTTCTGCTAGTCTGGGGCCAGCCTGGTCTAATTTAAAAAGCAAGTTCCAGGTCAACCAGGCTGGCCAGTGAGACCCCAACTGGGGCAGGGGTGGGGCACACAATGTTGCAAATGTTTCATCTAATAACCATTCATGTCACTGAACCTAAAGTGCAAATAACCTCTAGAGTGGTTCATATTCTTGCTTCTTGTACATACCAGATTGTGCATCCCTTAGTCAACAATGAAAACTCACCCCCTCATAATTTCTAAAATTTTATATTTTATAAGAGCATCTAGAAACATTTGATTCCGGGGAAAACTAAACTGAATGCTGGAAAACGGAAGGCGGAATAGGGAGAAGCCATGTAGCTCCGCTGGAGAAAGATGCTTTACCACAGCCTCGTGGCAATACACAGTGATGGAGGAAGGTCATTGGCTAATAAAGGAACTGCCTTGGCCCATTTTATTGGTTAGAGGATAGGTGGGAGGAGTAAACAGAACAGAACGCTGGGAGGAAGAGGAAGTGAGCTCAGTCTCCACAGCTCTCCTCTCGGGAGCAGACACCAGAGAGACGCCATGCCCCGCTCCCGGGATGAAGCTCCGACCCAGGATGGACATAGGCTAGAATCTTCCCGGTAAGCGCACCTTGGGGTGCTACACACAGATGATTAGAAATGGGCTAAATTAATATGTGAGAATGAGCCTAGAAGAGAATGGGCCAAGCAGTGTTTAAATGAATACAGTTTGTGTGTTGTTATTTCGGCCATAAGCTAGCAGGCGGCTGGGGTGTTGGGGACGCAGCCCCACCGCCGCTCTTATTACTACAGAATGGCGCCCCACGTGATGGACTAAATCCACTTAAAAAATCTGAGAAGACTTAAGAATAAGGGAGCGAGAGTTTAACACAGATTTTTGCTATTTGTTGGTGGCGTGCTGTAGAGAGATTTCCTGATTTGGCAACAGTAGCAGAAAAAACGCTGTGTCATTTTAAAGTGCGACTTCCTGAGGCTGTGCCGCCATTGTGATCTCTGTCTGGCTCCTGCGGGAGACAGAGCTTTTGAATAGAGCATTTGGAGTAAAGTGCTACGATTTGTTTGATGGCAACTAGACTCGCTGTGTTCTTGGGTCTGCTCTGCTTGTTAGAGGCAAGCATGCGCTTTCTTCTAAGAGAAGCTTCCTGACTCAGCTTTAGCTGCAAAGCCTGCAGCTCATTAAGAGGTCCTGCCATGAAACACTTAAACGGTGTTGACGAAAAGCTGAACACATGCTTTTCGGTTTTCAGCCGTAGCAGGAAAAAAGCTGCGCCGTTTAAAAATGCCGGCTTTCTGGGCTGTCCTGCCAGGGCAAACTCTGACTGTTTGAGGCAGGAGGGCCGGCTACCAAGAGAGGACTTGAGTGTTGTCTGTTGTAGCTCGCTTGCTGGCAGGGACCTTGAAATGCCATACAGTTGTTGCAGTAAACATGGCTACAGCCTGTATATCCGCCATGAGGCTGGAAAGCTAAGGAATGGACTGGATCTAGCTGGCAAAGCCACGCCTTTAGTCCTACTGAGATTGCTTGGTAAATTAAAGATTCATGTGGTCAGAAAAAGAGAGATATACAGTAAAGAGAGATTCAAAGACAGAGAAAATTTCTGAATGGTTTAAAGTGTGTTAAAAATATATGCAGACTAAAAGTTGAAGTTCTTAAAGTAAAAAAACAAAAAAAGGAAGAGAGTTGTTGTGTGTGGTAGCACACGCCTTTAATCCCAGTGCCTAGAAGGCAGAGGCAAACAGATCTCTGTGAGTTCAAGGTGTAGTAGCTTACACCTTTAATCCCAATGCCTGGGAGGCAAAGACAGGCGGATCTCTGAGAGTTCAAAGACAGCCTGGTCTACAGAGTTACTTCAGGTCAAAGATACAGAGAACCTGTCTCAAAAAGCAAAGAGTTAAAAGCAAAAATAAACGAAATAGAGGTTAAAACAAAGCTGTACAAAGATGGAAAATACACAGAGAATCTTGATACTGTATGCTATTATGCTCTCTTTGAATTATTTGAATGCTGAGGAAGGAGCAACAGCTGCTAAAAGATTATTTATTTATAAATACTGCTGAACTAATCCATCATAGATATTTTGAATTTGGATCTAAGGATATGATACTTTGGAAAGGAGTTTCTTATTTTGTTTTCATAGAGGATGAGACGCTGTTCATTTCTTCTATTCCGATTTGGTATGATGGACCACGTCCTCCTGAATGGTTCCTGTGCAAGCCTTCAAAAAATTGCTTCGCTCAACTGCCAACTGAGATGAAACTAGCACACAGGTTATACCATGAAAGACCTAATTAACAACACCCCCATTCAGCAGGAAGCAGTTTGGAAAGAAAAAACTGCACCCATATTCCCAAATATGGTTTATAAACGTTCTTTTACATTTTAAGGGGGATATGACATAGATATAAATAATTTACATTAGTATAGATTTTGCTTTATTGATAGAGGTTTAAGGTCAATTTTGTTATATGTATAAGTGTTTCTGATTTTGATTAAGGTATTGTGATTGTGTAGTTCATTTAAATATGTACTGTATAATTAAGAAATATAGGTTGTTAATGGATAATCATCGATAATAGTAAAGCTTGTAATCATGTTAGTTAGATTTTCTAGATATATAGAGATATATTTTAGATAGACATTCTTCATGTCTTTCAAAGATTACAGAATAGGACATTTAATGTTTTAATAACTGAAGACTTTTCATGACAATGAGACACTCTGCTCCTGGCAGCACCAATGTACTTCAAGAGGAAGATGGGCTTCGAAGAGGCACCTTATGGAGTTTGATAGCCATTTGGGCAAGAAACTGCTCTTGCCTGGACTATTGCATAAACTGGACACAGAGAACCCGCAGAAAGAGGACTACTGAACTTGCCTAAGGTGAGATGATCTTTCGGGGTTCCTGATTCATGAAAGAGTCTGCGAGACATTCTGCAGGACACAACAGATAGTGACTGAACTGACTTTGAATTTTCCTACTTTATGGAAATGTCTGCAGGATACCATGGGCCTGAAGGCTGAAGATGGATGCCCCAACGGTACAGAGGAACTTTGGGTGACCAGGCAGCAAGATGTCTCTGTCATTTCTAGAGTTTTAAAAGTTGCTTTTTTCTTGTTTGCTTAGGTAGTATTGTATCTTTCTGGAGTCTTTGATGGAGTTAAGAATAGTTAGTTATAGTTTTCCTTAGTTATGATAAAGATTATTGTAACTTTTACTTTTGTTATATGTAATTTTGCTATGTTAAAGTTAAAGCCTTTTTTTTTGTTGTTTAAACCAAAAAAGGGGAAATAATGGAGGAAGGTCATTGGCTAATAAAGGAACTGCCTTGGCCCATTTTATTGGTTAGAGGATAGGTGGGAGGAGTAAACAGAACAGAACGCTGGGAGGAAGAGGAAGTGAGCTCAGTCTCCACAGCTCTCCTCTCGGGAGCAGACACTGGAGAGAGACGCCATGCCCCACTCCTGGGATGAAGCTCCGACCCAGGATGGACATAGGCTAGAATCTTCCCGGTAAGCGCACCTTGGGGTGCTACACACAGATGATTAGAAATGGGCTAAATTAATATGTGAGAATTAGCCTAGAAGAGAATGGGCCAAGCAGTGTTTAAATGAATACAGTTTGTGTGTTATTATTTCGGCCATAAGCTAGCAGGCGGCTGGGGTGTTGGGGACGCAGTCCCGCCGCCGCTCTTATTACTACAACACAGATTAAAGGAGATGGGCTAGTTTAGGATATAAGAGACAGAAATATGTCTGAGCTATAGGCCAAAGAACAGTGCAAATAATATGGTTTCTGAGTGATTACTTCAGAGCTGAGCAGCTGGGAACAAACAAGAGGGCTCCTACTATAAATTGGTGCACCAACATGGTTGACTAAATCCATGTAAAACGTGAGAAAGCTTAAAAATTCATTCTCGAAACGAAAGAACAGAGTTAAACACAGCTTCTAGGTAGCGAGCATTTTGCTGGCAGGTGCCACAGCTCCTTTTAAGCGAAGTCTTCCTGATTCAGCAATAGCAGAAAAAAAGTCACATGGTATTGAAATGGCGGCTTTTGTGGGCAGTGCTGCCAGTACAAACTCTGACGAGGTTTGGCTATGGAACGTTTGAATGGGGTTTGTGACCAGAATGCTACAACTTGCTTGATGACAACATAGACCCACTGTGTGTCTGAAAATGGGGCTGTGAGCACGGCTTGCACTAACTAAACAGACCTCCGCCCCGACATGTTGGACTGGACAGAGCCAAAAGATAAAGCAGCCATAGAAGCACTTCACATTTTAAGAAATGCTCCTGGACAAAAAAAGAATTACAGATATACAATAGAACAGATTCAGACATTAAAGAACTCTAAATGAGTCATAATGTTGGATAAATGTACATAGGCTTGGGAAAGAGAAGAAAGAGTATATAGAGTTATTAAAAAAATGGTTTTAAAAAGAAAACAAAGCAAAGTCTTTAGAGAGACAGAGTACAGACAGTCATAGATTAAAGGAGTAAGATAATAAATATTAAAAAGTAATAGAGTAAAAACAAGCCACACAAAGATGGAATATACAATATATAGGGCTGGAGAGATGGCTCAGTGGTTAAGAGCATTGCCTGCTCTTCCAAAGGTCCTGAGTTCAATTCCCAGCAACCACATGGTGGCTCACAACCATCTGTAATGAGCTCTAGTGCCCTCTTCTGGCCAGCAGGCATACACACAGACAGAATATTGTATATACAATAAGTAAACATTTTTTTAAAAAAAGATGGAATATACAGTATATTATGTATATTATTGTGTTTTGAATTTTTTGACTTATAAAGGAGCTAAGTAACCAACATATCTACTTTAAAGGTATTTTGACTTCAAAATTTGGGTCTAAGGATATGTTGCTTTAGAAAAGAGGTTCTTATTTTATTACGACAGAGGATGAGAACCTGTGAAATCCTTCCAGACTAATGAGGTTTGATGGACCAAAACCCCCTGAAAGGTCTCCAATAAACAGCCCCAAAAATTACTTTGCCCAACAAAATGCAGGAAGCAATATGGAGAAAACTATGTCCAAACAACCAAATATTGTTTATAAAGGTTTGTTTACATTTAGAGGGGGATATGCTATAGAGATCAATGCTTTGCATTGGTATGGATCTTGGTTTTTGATACAAATTTAAGGTCAAGTTTGTTACACTGTGTATAAATATTTCTGCTCTTTATTAAGGTATTGTGTTTGTGTAGCTCATTTAAAAATGTAATGTGCCAGGATGTGGTGGTGCACACTGTTAATCCCAGCACTTGGGAGGCAGAGGTAGGCAGATCTCTGAGTTCGAGGCCAGCTTGGTCTACAAGAGCTAGTTCCAAAACAGCCAGGGCTACACAGACAAATCCTGTCTCAACACCTCCCCAAAAATAAGAATGCAATATATAATTAAGAAATATAGGTTAACAGATAATCATCTATAATAGTCAATCCTGTAGTCAGTCATGTTAGATTTTCTAGATGTACAGAGATATATTTCAGATAGATAGGCATTCTTCAAACCTTTCAAGGAGTTCAGAATATGGCATTTAAAATGTTTAATAACTTAGGACTTTTCATGACAATGAGACTCTTCTGCTCCTAGAAGCACCAATATACTTCAAGAGGATGATGGGCGCTGAAGAGGCTCCTGATGGAGTTGGATAGCCAAGTGGGCAAGAAACTGCTCTTGCCTTGACTGCTTGATGGTATGCTCTATGAACTGGACATGCAGGACCCACAGAGAAATGACTGCTGAATTTGGTGAGATGATCTTTCAGGGTTCCTGCTTCATGAAAGAGTCTGCTAGACATTCTGCAGGACACATAAGAAAGTGACTGACAAACTACCAATATAGGCAGAACTGCTTTTAAAATACCTGCTTTGTGGAAAAATCTGCTGGACACTATGGGCCTATAGGCCAAAGATGCTCCAATGATACAGAAAAACTCTGGGTGACTGTCCAGGCAGTAAGATGTCTCTGTCATTTCTAGAGTTTTGGAGGTTGCTTACAATCCACTTCCTGTTTAATTAGGTAATATTATATCCTTCTGGAGTCTTTGATGCAATTGAAGAATAGATAGTAATAATAGATAAAGCAGATATAAACACTGTAACTGTAATTCTTGCTTGATACCTGTTTTGTAATATGTAATTTTACTAGGCTAAAGTTAAAACCTTTTTCTGTTATGTATATAACAGAAAAGAGGTGGTGATATAGGATTCCCCTCTATATGCTGTGATTAGCATTAATGAATAAAGAAACTGGCTTGGCCTGATAGAATAGAGAAGAACTAGGCGGGGAAAACTAAACTGAATGCTGGGAGAAGTAAGGTAGAGTAGGGAGAAGATATGTAGCCCCCCTGGAGATACATGCCAGAACTTTACCTGGTAAGCCACGGCCTCGTGGCGATACACATATTGATGGAAATGGGTTAGTTTAGGATATAAGAGTTAGCCAATAAGAAGCTAGAGCTAATGGGCCAAGCAGTGATTTAACTAATATAGTTTCTGTGTGGTTATTTCGGGAGCCTGGGTGGCTGGGAAACGAACAAATGGCCCCCTACAACACATCCCTAATTGATTCTTACAAGCAGTTTGCTAACAATTCCTTCTGTTTTACTTTTAAAGTTATTATGTATTACTGACTAGTAATAGAATTGGTTGTAGGCTTTCCCTGAAAAGCTAAATTGAACAGATGAGTAGTCAGTAATATGATTCTTAGTAAGCAGTCTGTCATATAAGGTACTGTAGCAAAATTCCTACTCTGTATCTTGAATGATTTTTTATATTTGAATTTCAATTACTCAATAACTCTACAAACATTTGTCTTTGTACAAAGATCAATGTTTTAAATACAGGACAAACTGAACATGCTTTATGCCATTCTATGTATCATTAAGGGCTAATCTGGTGTCTGCAACTGTCTTACTAGGTAAGTGATCTAAAGACATAAAGAGCCATAGAATAAACTCCTTATATCAAAACATTAGCTATACAGATTCAATGCAATGCCTATCAAAATCCCAGCAAAATTCTTCACAGACCTCGAAAGAACGGTACTCAACTTCATTTGGAAAAGCAAAAAACCCAAGATAACCAAAACAATCCTGAGCAATAAAAGAACTTCTGGAGGCATCACCATCCCTGACTTCAAACTCTACTACAGAGATACAGTACTGAAGACAGCCTGGTATTGGCATAAGAACAGACAGGAGGACCAATGGAACCGAATAGAAGACCCGGATGTCAATCCACACATCTTCAAACACCTGATTTTTGATAAAGAAGCAAAAAAAAAATATCAAATAGAAAAAAGAAAGCATATTTAACAAGTGATGCTGACATAACTGGATATCAGCATGTACAAAAATGAAAATAGACCCATATCTATCACCATGCACAAAACTCAAGTCCAAATGGATCAAAGACCTCAACATTAAGCCAGCCACACTGAACCTTACAGAAGAGAAAGTGGGAAGTACACTTGAACGCATTGACACAGGGAACCACTTCCTAAATAGAACCCCAGCAGCACAGACACTGAGAGAAACAATTAATAAATGGAACCTCCTGAAACTGAAAAGCTTCTGTAAAGCAAAGGACACAGTCAACAAGACAAAACGACAGCCTACAGAATGGGAAAAGATCTTCACTAACCCCACATCAGACAGAGGTCTGATCTCAAAAATATACAAAGAACTCAAGAAATTGGACACCAAAAGATCACATAATCCAATAAAAAAAATGGAGTATAGAACTAAACAGAGAACTCTCAACAGAGGAATCTAAAATGGCTGAAAAACACTTATGGAAATGTTCAACATTCTTAGTCATCAAAGAAATGCAAATCAAAACAACGCTGAGATTACATCTCACATCTGTAAGAATGGCCAAGATCAAAAACACTGATGACAACTTATGCTGGAGAGGATGTGGGGTAAAAGAAACACTCCTTCATTGCTGGTGGGAGTGCAAGTTGGTACAGCCCCTTTGGATGTCAGTGTGGTGAATTCTCAGAAAATTAGGAAACAACCTTCCTTAAGACCCAGCAATACCACTTTTGGGTATATATCCAAAGGATGCTCAATCGTGCCACAAGGACATGTGCTCAACTATGTTCATAGCAGCTTTGTTTGTCATAGCCAGAACCTGGAAACAACCTAAATGCCCCTCGACCAAAGAATGGATAAGGAAAATGTGGTACATTTACACAATGAAGTACTACAAAGCAGAAAAAAATAACGACAGCTTGAATTTTGCAGGAAAATGGATGGAGCTAGAAAACATTGAGTGAGGTAACCCAGACACAGAAAGACAGTTATCACATGTACTCACTCATAGGTGGTTTTTAAACATAAAGCAAAGAAAGCCAGCCTACAAACCACAATCCCAGAGAACTTAGACAACAATGCAGACACTAATGGAGACTTACATAGATCTAACCTACATGGGAAGTAGACAATATAAAAAGACAAGATCTCCTGAGTAAATTGGAAGCAAGGGGACCCTGGGGGAGGGCTGAAGGAGGAAGGGGAGAGGTAGGGAGGGGAGCAGATAAAAATGTAGAGCTATATAAATATATGGACATTAGCTATATTTTCAAATAATAGGTGTTTCCTTAGCCTCCCTTTCCGGTGACATAATCTTAGATTTAAAGACGTCCAATTGTAAATCTAAAGAAAATATAGCAAATAAATTAATTCCCTTGTGGTTCTAGACATTTTGGACACATACTAGAATGCAACTAGGTTTTTAGATAAATAAAACTCATATCCACATTAAGAACTTTCTGTAAAAGAAAAAAGTAATGTGAGAGACAAAAACAACAATACTAAGTCCATTATTTATAAATGTAATGTTTTTTTCTTTTTGCACTAATGGTGACTGAACTCAGAGATTCACAAGTAAGTTTATGCCATCATCCCTTTCAAAACACCTTGTATGACAAAAGATGCTATGCTTCATTACCTAATTCATTTTTCACTAAAGTAAATGCTATGGAATACTTAAGGCATATGCATGCCTTCCAGGTACTCACTCAATGGATTGGTACTCAATCTGCCTCACATATGTTTACATAGTAAGATTGAGTATACTTTCCCAAATGAGCTGTGTTAATTTTTTTCTTCAGGTAGGCTATACTCTTTAATGCTTATTTCTTGTTTTTATAATTGGTGTTTAATGTACAAAGCCTGCAATGTATTATTCTCTTAACCTTAAGTCCAAGTTTTCTGCATGAAATGTCACTGAAAATTTACCTTTTTCAGGGCATACTTTGGATCTTCGGGAAGAACCATTATTATCCTACCATCAGGATATTCAGCCAGAATTCTTTCTTTTTTCCAGCCCTAGATATAAAAGAATATATTTTCTGTATCATACTTTATTCATTCATGTACAAGACAAAAAGTACCCCTACTTGTCTAAAAATTGCAAAACTGAATAATACATGTCCATTAATGATTAACTAATAAGGCGTGATCAGTCATCTGCTTTGCTAAGTTTACAACATATTGAATACGAGCTAATTTCTAATGCTTGTTCAGAGAGATGTCATACCACAAAATATCTAATTTATCATTTCCCATCATAACAAATTCTGAAAATCACATACCAAAAACAATCAAACCCCTTAAAGTCAGTGGATCCCCAGAACAGAAAGGGTAACTCTCCCAGACTCTGAACAAAAGAACTCAACTCTTAGATTTATTTGGAACATGGTTACCTCCACAAATTTAACACTCATATTTATGAATGGCATGCCAAAGACCTCCAGGAGGTCCCAGGTGAACTGATTAGCATGCAGTAGCCCACAATGAAAGAATAGCTTTTACTCTTATTGTTCACAACTATCAAAACCACAAGAAGGAGACTATAAAAAAATATAACTACCTTCTAAGAATCTAATAGGGAAGGAGAGGCTACGTTGTGTGTATCTGAAGTTAAACATACTCAAAAAAAGAGGTAATAAACTCTTCTTCAGATCCACACTCGTGGTGATTAATGAGCAGAACCTGCATGAAAAAAACAAAACAAAACAAAAGCCACTTAAATCTAGTAAGATGGGACTGAACCAGGTTAAAACTAGGAACTCTGAAGTTCAAAATAATTACAGAAAGAATGAGCTTTAACTAGTTCTTCCATTTGTCTTACCCAACCAATTTTACTTTAAAAAGCCTTTTTAAAAGCAATTTGCAATTATGCTTAGGGAAAAGTTCTTTTCTAGGATCGCTTCTAAAAATATAAAAGCTCAATAAAGAAAAAGGCTATTTTTTTGATATACCATGGTAAGTCTGAAAGGACGGAAACTGATTTTCTAAGTTATCTTTTTGTTTTGTTTTTGTTTTTTTATGAAATGGGAGCAGGATCTTAGAAACAAAATTTCTACTAATAAAGATCAGAATACCTAAGATCACAGAACAAAACATTTAAAATTCACCATCTGCTTAACTTCAAGGACAAGTAAAATTCAAATGATTGATATGAACTAGGGATGGAACAATTATTTCGAGATTAAGAATCAGGCTGGAGAAACGGTTCAGCAGGTAAGAGCACCTGTTGTTCTTGCAGAGGACACAGGTTCGATTCCCAGCAACCATAATGGCTCACAACTATCTGTAACTTCAAATCTAAGAGAACTAACAGGCAGGCACAGGGTGCACACATACATACATACATACATACATACATACAAGCAAAACACTCATACACAAAGTAAAACAAATAAATACGACTTTTTAAAGATTAAAGTACCAGAATAATAAAAAGATCAACCAGAATCACATACATATTTGAACATAAGGTCAACCATTTTTAAAGGCATAAAAGATAACACCTATAAAAATAAAAAAACTTAGGGGGCTAGAGAGAAGGCTCAGAGGTTAAGAACCCTGACTGCTCTTCCATAGGTCCTGAGTTCAATTCCCAGCAACCACATGGTGGCTCATAACAATATATAATGAGATCTGGATGTTCTGGAACTCACTCCATAGATCAGGTTGGCCTCAAACTCACAAAAATCCACCTGCCTCTACCTTCTGAGTTCTGGGATTAAAGGTATGCACAACCACAGCCCAGCCACATTTTACATTTGATTTGTATTTCTCATGAAAACCCTTGTCTGTCTGTGATGAGACTTGAAACTAGAACTGATAGCGTGCTAAGTAAACGTTTCCTTATGAAACTTCACTCCTAGCACAGTTTGGATAATTTTTTTCCAAGACAGGGTTTCTCTCTGTAGCCCTGGTCGTCCTGGAATTCAAACACAGAGATCTGCCAGCCTTGGTCTCCCAAACGGAGGGTGGGGGGAATTAAAGGTGTTTGCCACCACCACCCAGTTAATTTGGATTTCTAAACACTCAGTGATAGACACACCAATAACAACTAAAAAAGTTCACTGATGCCAGGCATGGAGGGGCATGCTTTATTTCCAGATCTCATGAGGACCAGGCAGGCAGATCTCTGAGAGTTTGGGGCCAGCCTGGTCTACAAAATGAGTTCCAGGACACAAAAAACTGTTATACTGTTGGGGGTGGGGAGTACACATGACCATTTATGCCATGGAAAATGAATGGGCCAAAGAAAAACAAAACAGGACAAATAAAAAAATGGAAGTACTGGCATGGTTAGAAGAAAACTGCATAATCAGTCCTGTCCAGACACCGAAGAAGGAAGATGTGACCTACCCCGCTGAAAAAGGTACCAAGCCATGTGGCTAACGTAGATAAGAACAATGGGTTAATATATGTTATAAGAGCTAATACAAAGCCTGAGCTAATGGGCCAAAATCAGCTTATAACTTATGGAGACCTCTGTGTGATTTTCTTTAGGGCTAAATGGCTGCAGGAATCGGGCAAGAAACAAAACCAACAAGCAGGCACTCATGTTACAGAATGGTGCCCACGTGGACAACTGCATCCACATAAAACTCGAGAGAGCTTTGGAAGTAATTCTAGACAGAAAAGAATAGAGCATGGCTTCTTGGTAGCAGCAATTTCTTGGGTCTGCTCTGCTTGCTAGAGGCAAGCAAGCGCTCTCATTTAAGAGAGGCTTCCTGATTCAGTGGGACCTTGAAACGCAATAGAGTTGTGGCAATAAACATGGCTACAGCCGGTACCTCCACCATGAGGCTGGAATTGCAGAAAGCTAAGGAATGGGCTGGATCCAGCCATCAAAGCCACGGCTTTAATCCTACCCATATTCCTTAGTAAATTAAAGACTCGTGTAGTCAGAAAGAAAGATATACAGTAAAGAGAGATTCCAAAAAAAAATTTTTTAATGGTTTACTGTGTGTTAAAAATATATGCTGGCTTGAAAAAGAAAAAGGTTAAAGTCCTTAAAATAAAAAAAAAAAAGAGAGAGAGAGAGAGTAGTTCGGTGTGGTGGTACACACCTTTAATCCCAGCACTTGGGAGGCAGAGGCAGGTGGATCTCTGTGAGTTCAAAGACAGCCTGGTCTACAGAGTTATTCCAGGACAGCCAAAGATATAGAGAACCTGTATATACAGAGGAACAGAGGGGAAGAGCAATAAAAGAGGCATTTTGATAGAGAGCGCCATGATGGGGTTAAGGAGAAACCTGGTGTTAGAGAAATTGCCAGGAATTCACAGGAATGATCCCAGTTAAAACTCCCAGCAATAGTGGAGAGGGTGTCTGAAAGGGCCTTCCCCTGTAATCAGATCAGTGACTGCCCAAATTGTCATCATAGAACCTGCATCCAGTAACTGATGGAAGCAGATGCAGACACCCACAGCCCAGTTCCTAGAGTTCAGTTGAAGAGAGGAAGAAAGAATCATGATCTTTTGAACAAGGAGTGGTCAAGACCATGATGGGGAAAACTACAGAAACAGCTTATCTGAGCTAGTGGGAGCTCACAGACTCTGGACAGACACCTGGGTAACCTGCATGGGACTGAACCAGGTCCTCTGAATGTGGGTGACAGCTATGTGGTTCAATTTCTTGATGGGAAGCCCCCTAGCAGTGGGACCAGTATCTAACCTGGGAGCATGAACTGGCTTTTAAGAGTGCATTTGCTATGGTAGGATACCTCCTTGCTCAGCCTTGATACAGGGGGTAGGGACTTGGTCCCACCTCAACTTTATATGCCTGACTTTGTTCTCTCCCTAAGGGAGGCCTTACCCCTCTGAGAAAAGGATGGGGGGATGTTAAGGAGGGCAGTGGGTGGTCGGAGAAGTGAAGGGAGGAGGAAATGGGGTTGGTATGTAAAATAATTTTTTAAAAAAATAAAAACAAAGAGTAAACACAAAATATACCATTCATATGCATTCAACTTTCAAGTTAAAATTATAGTCTCACTAGATCATGATTTCCCTGCAATATATATTTGGTCAACTATTAGTGGCACTAGGAGAATTTTTGTGATGATAAAAACATTCTGTATCTACAGTGTCCAACATGGTAACTTCTAGCAATGTGTGATAACTAAGTGTTGGGGAACTCCTTCAGCCAACATGCTTTAAGACACCAGCCCACTTTGGGTATGGTCTCATGTACTATAAATGCAGACAAAAGCGTGCATGGGCCTCTTGGCTGCTAGATTCAGTTCCAGTTCCCAGCACACACAGAGGACTGTTGATTGCTACCCTTTTTGTGAGTTTATCCCCCCAAATAAATATACTACATTCTGGGCTATTGTGGAACTCTTTTGTACACCAACAACTAAGTACTGACAACTGTGACTAAGGTACAGTATTTTTAATTTCGTGTGGCTTACTTGCTACCATGCTGGACAGCACAGTTCAGCAGTCATTTGGAAATCTGTCAGTCTTTACTCCAAGTTCCTCTTGTGATCAGTCCCACAATTCCTGTATCCATCAATGCTATATTAATTCAACACAACGTACACCTTAAGCCTATTTATTTATGGCCCTCACCCCAAAATGAAATCACTGTCCCTATATCTCACCAAAATAAGATGACTTAAAAATAACACTCATGGCAGTAAGATGGTAGGGCACACCTATAATTCCAGCACTTGGGAGGCAATGGTAGGATCTCTGAGTTCAAGGCAAGCCTGGCCTACAAAGTGAGTTCCAGGACAGCCAGGACTGTTACATAGAAACCCTGTCTCAAAAAACAAGGGCCGGGAAGTGGTGGCGCAGGATTTTTTTTAATCCCAGCACTCAGGAGGCAGAGACAGGTGATCTGTGAGTTCAAGAACAGTTTTCAAAGCTACAGAGAAACCCAGTCTTGAAAAACCTTAAAACACTCATGGAGCTAAAAATTCAGCCTCTGAAAGGATGGAAAGAATTCCAAATAGCATTCAAAAATCAAAATATCACCATCTCACATATTTTTCTTATCTCATCACCTACAAACACCCTTTGCTTCTGTCACAAAGATATGGCCGTGACCCCACAAAATTGATGACTGACATTTGCTGTCTCATTAGCTGTACTATGGTAACAGCCACAGTTGGCCCTCCTACGTTTGTTCTGAAAACTCTTCTCTACCAAAGAAAACAAGTCTCTCTTCTGAGCAGCTCTTTTAACCAGTGCTTTCTGGTCACGTCTATACCCTAAAGAGACTTGACTACTCATTTAAATAGATATATACTTAGAGAATGTTGACTTATCGCTTAATAATTACTTAAATCTGTAATTGCTAGTTTTTCATTTTTTTTCAAGCTTGGATCCCAAGCATACAGGGTGTATTACACAGCCCTAAGAGTGGTTTCTCTGCAAACGGCCAACAGATTATTCATCTTCTGAGAGTGCCTGATGAATGAAACTTGAGTTTCTGATAGTGTCTGATGGCTACCTGGCTATTCCTGCTCACTCCCACACTTTAAAGAACTATTATACCTTAGTCCACCAAGAAAACAGTAGTTTCTAGGTCCAAGTCAGAGTTACTCCCAGAAACACTAAATGCTCTTTCCTCATAATTCCCAATATGTCAGATAAAACCCATTTATTAAAATGGTATCAATGAGGCAAATAAGAATATAAACAAGCCGTTTCTAATTATATTTGATTATTATAGGCATTTATTTATTTGGTTGGTTATTTGATTTCTCAAGACAGGGCTTCTCTCTATAGCTTTGGAGCCTGTTCTGGAACTAGCTCTTGTAGACCAGGCTGGTCTTGAACTCACAAAGATCTGCCAGCCTCTGCCTCCCAAGTGCTGGGATTAAAGTCTAGCTGAGTATTTATTTTTTAAACAATGTTTTTGAGTTCCAGGCTAGCCTGGTCCCACACAGTAAGACCCTATCTCAGACAAATAGTGATAAATACATAAATAAGTGAGCAAGCCGTTCCTCGTTGCTCATTGTATCTGATTATTATAGGTGTTTAATTTTTAAACAATGTTTCTAATTGAGAAGTCAGAAGGCAGAGGCAGGTAGATCTCTGTGAGTTTGTGACCTTCTTGGTCTGCATCATAAGTTCCAGGACAGCCAGGGTTATATAGAGATCTTAACTCAAAACAAGAAAAAAAAGTTTCTCATTAATTGATTCACAAAATTATCGATTTGTATTTTTTATTTTGATGTTTTCCAGACAAGGTTTCAGTTCACATCCATGGATGTCCTAGAACTCACAGTCATACCAGCCTGGCCTTAGACCCTCAGTGATTGTCATATCTTCTGCATAGTTAGAGCTGGCATCAAAACATGTCACCACACTCAACCATTATTTCACTTTTAATAGTTTTAACTAGCGAAAAATTTTATTTCCACTTCTTAAATACTGTAAATTTAGCATGAATTAAACCAAGCACCAAATCACTTCTCTTCCTTTACATAAAACAAAAAATTTACGCTAAATAAAATTAGGTGATTAACAAGTATTCTTTTTTTTTAAATTTATTTATTTATTATGTATACAATATTTTGTCTGTGCGTATGTCTGTAGGCCAGAAGAGGGCGCCAGATCTCATTACAGATGGTTGTGAGCCACCATGTGGTTGCCGGGAATTGAACTCAGGACCTTTGGAAGAGCAGCCAGTGCTCTTAACCACTGAGCCATCTCTCCAGCTCCCCGATTAACAAGTATTCTATAATGCATAATACAAGTGGCTAACACTTTAATATCACAACTCTAAATATAGAAAAGAAGAAAGTAAAGGCCTTTTTATTTTTTTATTATTTTTTCAAGATTTATTTATTAAGTATATAGTGTTCTGCCTACATGTGCGCCTGCAGGCCAGAAGAGGGCATAAGGTCTCATTATAGACGGTTGTGAGCCACCATGTGGTTGATGGAAATTGAACTCAGGTTCTCTGAAAGATTAGTCAGTGCTCTTAACCTCTGAGCCATCTCTCCAGCCCATGCTTTCTTTTTTCTGGGGGGTAGGAGGATTTGGGTTTTTTGAGACAGGGTTTCTCTGTAGCTTTGAAACCTGTCCTGGAACTAGCTCTTGTAGACAAGGCTGGCCTCAAACTCACAGAGATCCTCCTGCCTTTGCCTCCCAAGTGCTGGGATTAAAGGCGTGCGCCATCACTACCCAGTGCTATATATATAGCTATATATATAAAATAAATTATATATATTAAAAAATAATAATGCAATGTTTCAAAATAGTCTCTACCTCAAACATTTCTCTTTTAACTTTTTATTATTATTTTAGAGGCAAGGTTTCTTTGTGTAATCTGACTGTCCTAGAACTCACTTTGTAGTCCAGGGTGGTCTCTAACTCACAGAGATCCTCCTGCCTCTGCCTCCTGAGTGCTGGGATTAAAGGTGTGCACCACCATCGCATTTCAAAAGGGCAAAAGTTAATGACATCAATATGACCAACTGCTAAATTCAATTTCTTCTCTTGAACTTATCTCAAAATAAAACAATCACTAGCTGTACTCCCTAGTGTTCCTTCCATCCATCTGAGGAGTGACAAAGGCTGGACCCAGGTTACTACAGTACACTGAAGCATTACAGGACACCCAAGACCTGTGCAGGTGATGACTACACTTTGTACTCTAAAACCATCTTCTCCCAGAACCTTGAAAAAGCCTCTGCTATTTCTTGAATGAATTTTTTTCTGTTCCCCTCAGAAATCAAGAATTTTCTTAAAATTAAACCTTTTAAATAGAGTAGTCTTTTTATATTTTTAAGAAACTAAATGAGCTAGACAGTGGTGGCACATGCTTTAATAACAGCACCCAGGAGTCAGAAACAGGCTCATCTCTGAGTTCTAGGTTAGGCAGAGGTAAACAGAAAAACCCTGTCTCAAAAGAGGGAAGGAAGGAAAAGAAAGAAACTAAATGAACATGAGAATTAAATACTTTAAACTGAATACAAAGGACTTGTATCTGGTTCACTCTGTAATTAGACAGCTAACAGCACCAGTTTCTTTTCTAGATGTACAGATGTTAACAGCCAAATTGTTGTGGTGCACACCTTTAATCCCAGCATTCAGTAGGCAGAGCAGGAGGATCTCTATGAGTTTGAGGCCAACCTTCCATAATGAATGAGGATAGCCAAGGAAGTTACACAGAAAAACCCTGTCTTGAAAAAACAAAAAACAATAGCAAAGAATGTTAAGAGCCAATTTAGAAAGGCCTAAACTGCAAAGGATAAACCATCAAATTATAGCCTATATCCATGCACACACATTCTATTTTACTTAGTGAAGTTGTAGGAGGTAGTATGTGTGGAAATATATGTGAAATAAGGAATTATAAAGGATAAGCAGAGTAGGGAACCAAAAAAGAAGGTCTCACATAGCCTGGGTAGCAGTAACACTGGAAAAATGATAAAAGGTTCAACCATGAAGGAATGAACATAAACCACTGAACTAAAGCCAAGTACATGAATTTACACAGGAGGCTATTAAGACCTTTAAGTGATCCAGTACCTAGTACCTAATGAAATGAACTAGTGAGCTAGCTCAGTTCAGATATCCTGGAGGTCTTATTAATGTCAATGTACAGTACATAAGGTATAGAATTAAAAAAAAATCTCAATTACAGGTAAACAAATTATACTAAATTATAACTTTACAAATGGCTGAATTGATCAAAACTGCGAACAAATTTGCTTTTTCCAGAAGCAAATATTAAACAAACCTATTATGCCTTAAATGCACTTATGATTTCGTACTCAAATATAATTTACATTTAACTTTGTAAAGATAAACTCTAATAACAGGAAAGAGTCCCCAAACCACCTATTTGACAAGATATACATTATAATCTCCAAATACAGATTTTAATAAGATACATGAACATTTATTATAGATTGATTCACAGTAATTATTAAAGTCAAAGGAAAGTTTTAAGAACTATGCACAGCTGGGCAATGGTGGCACATGCCTTTAATCCCAGCACTCAGGAGGAGGACACAGAGGCAGGCATATCTTTGAGAGTTCAAGGCCAGTCTGGTCTATAAGAGCTAGTACCAGGATAGGCTCCAAAGCTACAGAGAAACCCTGTCTCAAAAAACAAAAAAACAAAAAAAAAGAAAGAAAAAAGAAAAAAGACCTATGCACAAGCTAATTAATACAGTCAGAAAGTTACAATAACTTTTTAAAAACCAATTACACTGAAAAACATAACCTAAGTTAAAAATCCCACAGTAGCAACCTGTTCGGAAAATTCCCTGGATTTTTAATTGGCTTTGTTTGAAAGGAAATCAATATCCATGCATGTCATGCATGCTTTGTATATATTATTGATCTCTAAGAAAAAAAAATTTCAACAACTTAAATTTGGCAATTCATTTCATTAAAAGTCTAACCTAATTACCTGCAATGTATGCTTTAATTCACAAAGTCTACTTACCACATACTTCACAGCACTTATAAACTGGTTGTGGAAAAGTAGGTGCTGGGTTTCATCTTCTGGATTTGAAGCTGTATAAAGCATTCCACAGATATTACAGGACACTGCTCCAAACCTTTTGTGTCCAGCATCCTATTTATAAAAAACAAACAATGTTTTCTTCCTTGCCAAAGTAACTATTTCTGAACACAGTGTCAAAACTATGTGAACATAAAACAAGAATTGCTTAATTTATAAGCAACATTTAAATTAAGATATCGAAGTCTAAAATCTGTGTGCAGTAAATCTGTGCTCTAACTTCCACATGGACACAAGAGCATCCCCCCTCCACCCCCCGATCATAGTTATACTAAATTAAAATTTTCATCTAAACAGCTAGTACACTGGTACAAGTCTCAAATCCCAGCCCTTGAGTTTGCTGGTAAGGGAGCCTCGCTGAATTGATGAGCTCCATGCTCAGTGAAAGACCCTGTCTCAAACACTAAAGAGAGAATGACTAAACACCTTCCAGAATCTGTCCCTCACACACAGATTCATACCTGCAACACACAGTCCATTTTAATAACCTGTGGACTTGTTCAAGAGCTTACTACATTTAAAAGAACTGAGAAAATATGTATCAATATAAACTTAGTCCAAAGGTACCATATAATAAAAAGTCTATACAGGAAAGCCAATTTATATTTCATATTTAAAATAATTACAAACTAGCAAAAATAATGCATTATTGCATCTACCGGGACCCACATGGAAGAAGAAAACCAATTCCCAGCAGATGTCTTCTGACCTCTATTGAGGCACTATGGCACAGGCACCTGCACACACACACACTAAAACTTAACTTAAAATTTTTGGGAGGGGTTGGTTTTTTGGGACAGGGTTTCTCTGTGTAGCCATGGCTGTTGCCCAGCAGTAATGGTGCACACCTTTAATCCCAATACTTGGGAGGAAGGGGCAGGTAGATCTATGATAGAGGCCAATCTGGTCTACAGAACAAGTTCCAGGAGAGGCTGCAAAGTTACACACAGAAACCCTGTCTTGAAAAAAAAGCAACTAGCCGGGCCACAGTGGTGCACACCTTTAATCCAAGCACCCGGGAGGCAGAGGTAGGCAGATTTCTGTGAGTTCAAGATCAGCCTGGTCTACAAGAGCTAGTTCCAGGACAGGATCCAAAGCTACAGAAAAACCCTGTCTCATAAACCAAAAAAGAAAAAAAAAAAAAGAAAAGAAAAGAAAAAGAAAATAAACAAATAAATAAGAAGGGGGTGGGGGGAGTTAACCCTGGCTGTCCTCAAACATGCTTTGTAGACTAGACTGTCCTCGAACTCAAAAGAGATCCACTTGCCTCTGCCTCCTAAGTGCTATGATTAAAGGCGTGCACCTCCACCACCTAGCTGGTAGTACCTGTTTAATTCACACTGTTATACAACCTCTCAAACTTTTTTCATTGCAAAACTAAGCTCTACATCTATTGGACAGTAACTTCCTATTCTCCCATCCCTTCAAATCTCTAGTGGTCGCCATCCTACTTTCTTGGCACCTCGGTGAGTAAAATCCCATGGTCTTTTTCATGACTGACTTACTTCACACAACATATGGCCCTCAAGGCTCATCCGTGCTGCACAAGTGTAGGAATCTCTCTTAAGGCTGATAAGTAACCACTGTGATTATACATTCATCTACCAATGGACAGCCAAGTTTCTACTATCCTTTGGCACTGTATGGACATGTTATACAAACAGTTATTTGTACTAAGTTCCAAGTCATTTTAATATTTAAATAAACTTCTGGGAGGAGGTAGTGCTCAAGCTACTCATATTATTATTATGGGAAGAGGAGACTATAATAACACCAGGAATGCATTCGATAATAAAAATTATAATGATCAAGAAAGAATTAATTTGTACTTTAAGAACATTGTACCGGATTGTTGTACACTCTTTAATCCCAGCACTCAGGAGGCAGAGGCAGGCAGATCTCTAAATTTGAGGCCAGCCTGGTCTACAAAAAAAGTTCCAGGACAGCCAGGACTGCAAAAGGAAACCCTGTCTGCTTGGGGGGGTGGGAGTAGAAGAAAAAGAAAAAAGAATCTTATATAAATAATTCATTTACAACCACACTTATTGGTAATAGTAATAGGTAAGTTGTATACTTACTATGATCAGCTGTTTTTCATCCACTTTCTCGGATTCTTTCAGTCTCAAGGCCTTTGGAATTGTTATCTCCAAATGAGAATTATACTTTAGCTGAGAATGATTTGATGGTATATCTCTTTAAAAAAATTATTAGATATTATATATCTATATAATGTCAATCATTAAAGACAAGAACTCATTTCTAACAAAAAAATTTCAACTTCAAGGAGGAAAAAAGATAACCTTTTAAAAATCAAAGTGAGCGGGCTGAGCAGTAGTGACTGAGCGGTGGTGGCACGTGCCTTTAATCCCAGCACTCAGGAGGCAGAGGTAGGCGGCATCTTGTGCTGGTAGGCAGCTTGTTCAGGCAGCAGACACATCAAACCCAGGTACCCAAAGAACCACTTGAGAGCAACGAGCATGATGAGATGTGTTGCTTGAGGTGGAGTGCTGGAGGGCACGCTGCAGTACCCAGAGTCTGGTCATCTTTCCCCCATCAGGCATGGGATCCCCAAAATGCTTCTGACTGACAGAGGAAACCCAAAAATAACCTTGCTAGCACCCATGCTGGCATTGTGTGACTGTATCTATGGTGATACAATCTGTTAACTACTTATGCCATAACATGTGACCCAGATCTCCTCCAATGGCACACAGAACACAATGATTTTGAACCCATGTATATTTTTTTTTCCTCATTAAAAGTTCGAAACCAAAAAGAAGGGGGGGAAAAGAGAAAAAAAGAAAGAAATCCTGGCATTTGCAGCCACACATATATGCCCAGAGGATATTGTGTTACATGAAATTATCAAGGGCAGAAAGTAAATAACTGTAAAATCTCACATTTGGAAGGTAAAGGTTAACTTCAAAAAATAGTAAGTTGCCAAAGCTAGAAAGTGAAAGAGGAGACTGTTGTCAGACTGGAGCGGCTCCAGCTGAAAAGAAGAAATAATTTCTAATATTCATAGCACATAGGGCAACTGTGTCTTTCAAAATAGCTCTGACTGTCATTGCTTCCTACACAGAGAAACGACATGTTTGAGGTGGTGACTATGCTAGTTACTCTCATTCAATCATTATACGAGATACCTATATTCAAAGAGCAGAGTGTATCTCATAAGCATGCATTATTATGTCAATTATAAACTTTTAAGTCAAAGCCAGGATCTGTGTAAGTTCGAGGCCAGGACAGCCAGAGCTACAGAGGGAAACCCTGTCTTCAAAAACAAAACAAAACAAAACAAATGCTCAAAAGGAAAAGAAAGCTACTAATTATCAAGAAACAAAACTGCAGGGTCTACTGTTGCTTGAATGTCTTAGGTTTTGTAGTTTTAGGCACCTAAATTTTTAAAGACTATTTGGTGGTCAGGCAAGTAAGTCAGACTCACTCACTTTCCTTTCCTTAAAGCGCTCTCACACATCTATACCATCCAGTGCTTCAAAGAGTGAAGGGAAACAACTCTTACTACTGCTGGCAGCATAAATCAGAAAAAGCAGAATGTCGATTAAATAGATAGCTACTGAAGAAACCAAGAAATACGCTCACAAGGAAATCAAAACAAAATTTAGAGGTAGGAAAGTAATATGCTCAGAACACATTAGCTTTAAAAGAATTTTTTAAACTTGACAGTGATGGCACATGACTTTAATCCCAGCACTCAGGAGGCAGTCAGGTAGATTTCTGTGAGTTCGAAGCCAGCCTAGTCTACAGAGCTAGTTCCAAGACAGAGAAACCCTGTCTTGAAAAAACAAAAAAACAAAACAAAACAAAAAGAACTTTTTAAAAAGGTTACTACTTGAATAGGCACAGAAAAAGTTCAAGGACACTGGAATACCTTTAAACCCAGCACTTTAAAAGAGGCAAAGGAAGGTAGAACTCTGAGTTCAAGGTCAGCCTGGTCTAAACTGTAGATCCAGGACAACCAGGGCTACACAGAGAAAGGAGCAGGGTGGGGGTGTGGAAAAGAAGGAAGAAAAACAAAAATTTTCAATAGCAACAAAATGGAAAATGTGAGTAAATTATGATTACTAGGGTTGGGTTGCTAAATAACAAATCTAAGAACTCTCAAGTACAATTTCTTAAATGAAAGTGATGCCTTACCTGTGCTTGCTGTTGATGGATGCTTCATTACCAAGTACACTATGGGGCTGCTTAGGAGCTGATCCTGTGAGTTAATAAAGCACATGAAACGTACAGTGAACTTATTTTTAAAATGAATGAGTGAGTATTTAATACCTGCATGAATGTCTAGACCCTCAGAGGCCAGAAGAGAGCATCATATCCTCTGGGACTGGAATTACAGATAGTTCTGAGCCACTATGTGGGTGCTGGAAATTGAACCTGGATTCTCTAAGAAGAGCCAGTGCTCTTAACTGTTGAATCGTCTCTCCTGCCCTATGAAGTTGATAAAAGAACCCATGAATGTGAAAAAGAGCATGGAGGAGTATATAGGAGGGTTGGAGAAAGGAAATGGAAAAAATGACATAATTATAATCTCAAAATAAAATTTAAAATAAACAACTAATAAAATTAAAACCACCCTTTTGGAAATCACCTTTCAAACTGAGGCAGAAAGCTTTGCACTATAAAGTCAGACTAAGGAGAATGCAAAGAGGTCTAGTAGATTTAGCTCTTTTTTGTTTTTTGGTGGGGTTTTTTTTGTTGTTGTTGTTACTTTTTCAAGACAGGGTTTCTCTACAGAGCTCTGGCTGTCCTGGGAATTCACTCTTGTGACCAGGCTGGCCTTGAACTCAGAGATCTACCTGCCTCGGCAAGCTGGGATTATAGGCGTGTGCCAGCACCCAAATCAGAGACCCACCTCCTGCTGGGATTACAGGTGTGTGCCACCACAACCCGCCTCCCTTTATATCTAAATTCCATCAATCATTAACAAATATTAATAAAAGAAATTTGCTCAATGGCTACATGACTAAACTCTAAACAGAAATAAAAACATTTTATTTAAATTTTGGGGAGTTTTTTGTTTTGTTATAGTTTTTGGTTTTTTTGAGATGGGGTTTCTTTGTGTAGCTTTGGAGCCTGTACATAGGACCAGACTAGCCTTGAACTCACAGAGATCCATCTGCCTCTGCCTCCCAAGGGCTGGGATTAAAGGGTGTGTGCCATCACCGCCCAGGTAAAATTTTATTTTTTAGAATGTTAACTATAGAAATAATTAAACTCAATTAAGGCACACTATTTTTCAGTAAATGGAATTCTCATGTACTATACTAATTCTTCCACTACTCTGAGTGAAATGTGGGCACTCAGTAGCAGCTGACCAACACTATGCTCCAAGTCTAATTTTTCTTTAGAAAAAATAATACAATTAGGGTTCTAGATCCTCTGTTGCTTCATTTGACATAGGTGAGTAAACATCTATCCAACAGTTCACATAATATTGAAACTCATAAGGTTAGAAAGCTTTTGTGCGGGGAGGGGGGGGGATGCACACCTTTCATCCTAACACGTGGGAGGCAGAGTCAGGCAGATCTATGAGTTCAAAGCCAGCCTCGTCTACAGATTGAGTTCCAGGAGAGCCAGAAAAACACAGAGAAACCCTGTCTCTGAAAAAATGAAATGAAATAAAATAAAATAGAGCTTTTGTACAGTGTAAGTGGAAAATATGAAACACAGATAAACTTTTAATTCAAAGACAGACTCACTGAGTACTGAGGGTTAAAGAGAAAAACCCACAAGGGTAAAGCACAAATAGCTAAAATCTGAGAAATAAGCATATACCCTCAACTTAAGCAATTCATTAAGGAGTCCTTCTCTACAGAATTCAAGAAAGGAGCTACCAAAACAAAAGAACGTTAAGTAGGCACACAAAAGAGAGCCATTTAAGTACTCCCCCAATAGAAGCAATTCCCCTGAAAGAATTAATGATAACCACAATTTCAAAACTACACTAAGAAAGCAGGGTGGTCATGGTGGTTCCAGGACTCAGGAGGCAGAGGCAGGTGGATCTCTGAGTTAGAAGCCAGCTAAAAACAAAAACAAAAACCATAAAAATGGTTAACAGACCTATTTCACATAAAAGTTTTCTCTTAACAGTAATAAATAGACCATTTAATATTGTAAAGTACAAATAAGAAATGTCAAAGTATTACCTGGAAATTTTCTGTCTCCATCAATCTTTGCTTGACTGGGAAGAGTTGAAGCAGCAGTGTCTTCTAATGCGTTCTTCTCCACCTTAGATACCGAACATAAGCTGAAATTCTGAACACATATGCCAACGTTTTTAAGTCAGTCTCTGGGATTTATTCTAATACATTTCCAGCAAATTCTGACTACTAAAAATGTTTTTGTAGCAATACTTCATAATTGGAGTAATTCTTATAGATATGCCTAAAGTTAGTTGTTCATTATATTGCAAAAAGTTAGCATCTTAGTATCAGTTACCATTAATACCAATGCTAAATTTAAAACAGTTTACCGGATCTTTAATCCCAGGAGGCAGAGGCAGCCAGATTTGTTAGTTCAAGGCCATCCTGGTCTACATAGGACAGCAAGGGCTACATAATGAGCCCCTTATCTCAAAACACCAAAAAGCCCAACACACACACACACACACACACACACATTAAAATGACAGTATTTTTATGTGAAGGACCAAGTAAAATATATTAACACCAATTTCCCGTTTCTTTCTGCTCCATTAATTTGACTAGGTAATCTATATGTTTCACATTAAATTTCTATATTGACCTGACCAGCCTAGAGTAATATTTTCCTTTATTAAACTTGAACCTGAAACAGCAGTGGCAACCCACACCTGTGAATCAGCATCAGAGGTCAGACAGAGAGAGCCCCACAGCAGCCTGCTAGAGAAACAGCTACCCTGCTGCATTACAGCTAGAGGAGCAACCGCCAGAGCTATGGCCCCACTTGCACCTGGAGGAGTGACCTAGACACTCTGCCCTGCCTGTACCCGGAATAGCAATCAAGCAAACCACAGCCACCAATTGGGAATCCCTGAAGTATAGGCTCCACCAGTACCAATTGGAAGAAGAGATGGGTAGACAGCAGTGTAAGAATACACTCAAAAATATAAAGAGCAAGGGGCTGGAGAGATGGCTCAGTGGTTAAGAGCATTGCCTGCTCTTTCAAAGGTTCTGAGTTCAATTCCCAGCAACCACATGGTGGCTCACAACCATTTGTAATGAGGTCTGGTGCCCTCTTCTGGCCTGCAGACATACACACAGACAGGATATTGTATACATAATAAATAAATAAATATTAAAAAAAAAAAATATATATATATAAAGAGCAATACAGCACCACCAGAAACAAGTGGATCTACAACAGCAAGAACTGAACATCCCAATTCAAATGAAGCAGAAAACCTAAAAATAACTTTATGATGGTTGTTAAGGCCCTTAAAGAGGAAAGAAAATTCCATTTTAAAAAAAAATGTAGGAAAAGACAAATTGGAAGAAATCAATAAGTCCCTTAAAGAAAACCAATCAAAAAACAATCAGTTGAAGGAAATGATTCAAGATTTAAATGCTAAAATAGGGGCAATAAAGAAAACATAAACCGAGGGAATTCTGAAAATGGGAAATCTGGGTAAAAGATCAGGAACTACAGCTGCAAGCATCAACAGAATACAATATATGGAAGAGAGAATCTCAGGTGTTGAAGATACTATAGAGGAAATGGATTCAGCAAAGAAAATCCCAAAATATCCTGGAAATATGGGACACAATGAAAAGGCCAAACCTAAGAATAATAGGTATAAAAGGAGAAGGAAGTTCAACTCAAAAGCACAGAAAATATATTTAATAAAATCATGGAATAAAACATCCAACCTAAAGAAAGATATGCCTATGGAGATACAAGAAACTTACAGAACACCAAACAGACTGGATCAAAAATTAAAAAGGGCCCTTGCCACATAATAATCAAAACACTAAACATACAAAGTAAAGGAAGAATATAGAGCTGCAAAAGAAAAAAGCCAAGTAACATATAAAGGCAGACCTATCAGAATTAGACTTGACTTCTCATTAGAGATACTAGTCATGGTCAAGCGTTATGCAGACATTAAGAGACCACGGATGCCAGCCCAGACTAGTATATCCAGCAAAACTGTCAATCACCGTAGAAGGACTTCCATAAATTAATATAATTTCTGTGTAATTATTTCAGGCGTAAGCTAGCCGGGCAGTGGGACACAGGCCGCCCCTTCTACTACAGACCCTCAACGTGGTCTACTAACTCCACATAAAACCTGAGAGGGCTTGAAAAGGAATTCTAGACAAACAGGAAAAAACAGAGTTTAACACAGCTTTTTGTTGTTTGCTGGGCATGCCGCAGAGAGATTTCCTGACTCAGCAATAGCAGGAGAAAAAAAGCCAGGCCATTTTAAAACAAGGCTTCCTGGGCCCTGCCACTGGTGCAAACTTCGGCTATGGAGCATTTGTGGGCCCAGATGTTCTGTGCCTATTCGGGATAGGAAAGAAAGTACTCTGAGACCATGCCTGTGACTCAGTGCTCCCTGCCTGGGCAGGTGGCGGGATCAGGTTTACTAGGCATGAACAAGCAGGAGAGCATGGCAAATTTCTGCCGCCATACAGAGAGATGTTTCCTGGCTGCACACTGCTCTGCATGGCCGATTTGGTTGTAACTCATATAAAAAGGATTTATGTATGGCACGCTCATTCTCCTGGTTGGACTGTTGAGCACAGCTCCTACCTGGCGGCCCCAGAGCTAGCAGAAATAGTATGCCCACCATTTTGAAATTGGAGAGAGGTGGGGCCAACATACAGAGCAGCTGCAACCTACCTGCTTAGCATTTTAAAAGCTCTGCAAGACAATAGAGAATTAAAGACAATGCAATAGGACCGATTCAGAAATAAAAGACCTCTAAATGGGTCATACTGTTAGATAGACATACACAGGCGTGGGAGAGAGAGGAAAAGAAAAGAGTATTAAAAAGTCATAAAGTAAAGTAAAAAAGGTAAAGTCTTTAAAGAGACAGAGTAAAGATAATAATGAAGAAAAATAAGCCACATAAAAATGGAAAATTCACAGAGAGTCTGGATTATGTTTATTGTGTTTTCTTTATTTTTTTGACTGTGAAGAAGTACAGAGAGACATTTCATTGTGTGGTCTGCTAAGCTAAACCAGCACGTATGTTCTAAAGGTATCATGACTTCCAAATTTGTATCTAAGGATATGCTTTGGAAAAGAGGTTCTTCTTTTGTTTTCACAGATGAGACACTGTGAATTGCTTCTAGACCAATATGGTATAACAGACCACGCCCTCCTGAAAGGTTGCCGTAAACACCGTCAAAAAATTACTCAACCGGTGACTGAGATTGAACCTAGCACATAGTTTACACCATGAAAGACCTGATTAACAGCGCCCCCATTCAGCACAAAGCAGTTTGGAGAAAAATAACTGTGCCCATATTCCCAAATATTGTTTATAAATGTTCTTTAACATTTAAAGGGGGATATGATATAGATATGGATAATTTGCATAGGTATGGATTTTGCTTTAGTGATATAAATTTAAGGTCAATTTTGTTATATGTATATGTATTTCTGATCTTGATTAAGGTATTGTGATTGTGTAGTTCATTTAAAAAAGTAATGTATAATTAGGAAATATAGGTTAATGAATGATCATCAATAATAGTCAAGCTTGCAGTCATGTTAGATTTTCTAGATATATAGAGATATATTTCAGTTAGATAAGACATTCTTCATATCTTTCAAGGACTACAGAATATGGCATTTAATGTTTTAATAAGTTAGGGCTTTTCATGACAATGAGACACATCTGCTCCTGGCAGCACCAATCTACTTCAAGAGGAAGTTGGGCATCGAAGAGGCTCCTTGTGGAGTTGATTAGCCATTTGGGCAAGAAACTGCTCTTGCCTGGACTGTTGCATAAACTGGACACAAAGAACCCACAGAGAGAGGACTGCTGAATTTGCCTAATGGTAAGACAATCCATCAGGGTCCCTGATTCATGAAAGAGTCTGCGAGACATTCTGCAGGATACAAAAGAAAGTGATTGAACTGTCTTTGAAATTTCCTGCTTCATGGAAAAGTCTGTTGGATACTATGGGCCCGAAGGCCGAAGATGGATGCCCCAACGGTACAGAAAAAACTTTGGGTGACTGTCCAGGCAGGGAAATGTCTCTGTCATTTCTAGAGTTTTGGAAGTTGCTTACTTCTTGTTTACTTAAGTAATATTATATCCTTCTGGAGTCTTTGATGGAGGTGAAAAATGAGTAGTTATTATTATAGTTTTCCTCAGTTATGATAAAAGATAAAATAGATATAAATATTGTAACTGTAATTCTTGCTTGATAACTGTTTTGTTATATGTAATTTTACTATGTTAAAGTGAAAGCCTTTCTTTTTTGTTTAAACAGAAAAGGGGAAATGGTGTAGGATGTGTTGCTTTCATTGGTTGAATAAAGAGACTGCCTCAGCCTTTAGATAGGGCAGAAACTTAGGTAGGTGGGAAAGACAGAACTGGATGCTGGGAAGAAGAGCAGAGTCAGGCAGACGCCATGAATCTCTGGCCCGAGATGGTCTATGTTAATCTTTCCCGGTAAGTCACGACCTCGTGGTGATATACATACTATTAGAAATGGATTAAACAAATACGGGAGAGTTAGCCAGTAAGAGGCTAGAAATAATAGACCAGGAACTGTTTAAATGAATACAGTTTCTGTGTAATTATTTCGGGGCCAAGCTAACTGGGGAGGCAGGACACAGCCCGTTGCTCGTCATTTTACAGATTTAACCAATACCCGGCCACAAACCCAGCCCTACACAAAATACTAGAAGGGACAGGCTAACAGACTGGATACAAAAACAGAATCCATCTTTCTTCCGCATACAAGAAATAAATCTCAAACTCAAAGACAGACATCGCCTCAGAGTAAAGGGTTGGGAAAAAATATTCCAATCAAATGGACCTAAGAAACAAAAAGGTGTAGCTATCCTAATATCTAACAAAATAGACATCAAGCTAAAATTAATCAAAAGAGACAAAGAAGGTCATTTCATATTAGTCACAGGAAAAATCCTACAAGAGAAAATTTCAATACTCAACATCTATGCCCCAAATACAAGGGCACCCTCATATGTCAAAGAAATACTTCTAAAGATTCAATCATACATTAAACCCCACACACTAATAATGGAAGACTTCAACACTCCCCTCTCACCACTGGACAAGTCAGTCAGACAAAATGTGAACAGAGAAATAAGGGAACTAACAGATGTTATGACTCAAATGGACTTAACAGACATCTATAGAATATTCCATCCAAACAGAAAAGAATATACCTTCTCAAACTGACCACATACTCGGAAACAAAACAAACCTCAACAAATACTAAAAATTGGAATAACCCCATGTATCTTATCAGATCAACAGGGCTTAAAAATAGAAGTCAACAGCAATACTAATTCCAGAAAGCCCACAAACATGGAAATTAAAAAATGCTCACCTGAATAATCAAAGGGTCAAGGAAGAAATAAAGGGAGAAATTAAAGACTTAGTAAAATTCAATGAAAATGACTACACAACATACCCACACATCAGGAACTGACTGAACTGCCTTTGGAATTTCCTGCTTTATGGAAATGTCTACTGGATACTATGGGCCTGTAGGCTAAAGATGGATGCCCCAATGGTACAAAAGAACTTTGGGTGGCTGTACAGGCAGCGAGATGTCTCTGTCATTTCTAGAGTTTGGAAGTTGCTTATTTCTTGTTTGCTTAGGTAATATTATATTCTTCTAAAGTCTTTGATGGAGTTGAAGAATGGTTATAGTTATAGTTTTCCTTAGTTATGATAAAAAATAAAGTAGATATAAATAATGTAACTAATTCTTGTTTGATAACTGTTTTGTTATATGTAATTTTACTATGTTAAAGTGAAAGCCTTTCCTTTTTTTAAACAGAAAAGAGGGAAATGATGTAGGTGGGTCTTCTATCTATCTGTTGTTTCATTGGTTAATTAATAAAGAAAACTGCTAGGCCTGATAAGGCAGAATTTAGATAGGCGAAGTAGACCAAACAGAATGCTGGGAAGAAGGCAGTGAGGCAGACGCCTCAGGCAGACGCTACAGCTCTCCTCTCCAAGATAGACGTAGGTTAAGATCCTTCCTGGTAAGCCACCACTTCATGGTGCTACACAGATCATTAGAAATGGGTTAATCAAGATGTGAGAGTTAGCCAGTAAGAGGCTAGAGCTAATGGGCCAAGCAGTGTTTAAAAGAATACAGTTTCTGTGTAATTATTTTGGGTAAAGCTAGCCATGCGGGGAGCTGGGCGGGAACACAGCCCACTGTTCCATTGCCGCTCCATCTACAGGTCTCCTGAGTCAATTGGGAGCGTAGGTACCTTGGGGGAGGGTTCATGGGGAGGGGAGAGGCAGGGGGGGGACAGAGAAAAATGTAGAGCTCATTATAAACCAATAAAAAAGAAAGAAATTAAGAGCTGCAAAGGAAAAAGGCTGAGTTACATACAAAGGCAGACCTATCAGAATTATATCCAACTTTTCAACGGAACCAATGAAAACCAGAAGGTCCTATACAGACACTAACAAATCACAGATGCCAGACCAGACTACTATACCCAGCAAAGCTATCAATCAACACAGATGGAAAAAATAAGACATTCCATGACAAAATCAGATTTAAACAATACCTATCCACAAATTCAGCACTACAGAAAATACTAAAAGGAAAACTCTAACTCAAGGAAGTCAACTACACCCACAAAATCACAGGCAAAAGATAATCCCATACCAGCAAATCCCAAAAAAGAGATATGAGCATACAATACTACAACCGACAACAAAAACAAAAAGAACAGAAACTAGTAATCAGTGCTCATTAATATCAATTAATATCAATGGCTTCAATTCACCTATAAAGACACAAACTTACAGAATAGATACGAAAACAGAATCCATCCTACTGCTGCATACAAGAAACACTCTTCAACCTCAAAGACAGATATATTATCTCAGAGTAAAGAATTGGGAAAAGATTTTCCAATCAAATGAACCTAAGAAACAAGTTGGTGTAGCTATTCTAAAATCAAACAAAATAGACTTCAAACTAAAAGTAACCAAAAGAAATAAAGGACATTCCATATTTGCCGCAGGAAAAACCTATCAAGAAGTTTCGATTCTAAACATCTATGCCCCCACATTTGTAAAAGAAACATTACTAAAGCTTAAATCACATATCAAACCACACACACTAATAGTGGGAGACTTCAACACACCACTCTCACCATTGGACAGGTCTGCCAGACAGAACTTAACAGAGAAATAAAAGAACAGAAGTTATGACTCAACTGAACCTAACAGACAGCTATAGAACATTTCACCCAAACACAAAAGAATATGCCTTTTCTTCTTACAAACTTCTCTAAAATTGACCACATACTTGGTCAATAGTTAAAAAAGCAAACCTCAATAGTTAAAAAAAGAAATAAATAGACAGACAGACAACAAACAAATAAATAAATAAATAAAATTAAAGATTGAAATAACTCCCTGTATCTTACTGGATAACCAATGCTTAAAGTTAGAATTCAACAACAACTTTAACTGCTTTCTGCAAACTCATGGAAACTGAACAATGCTGAAATGAATCACTACTGGATCAAGGAAGAAATAAAAAAGTTAAAGACTTCCTAAAGTTTAATTAAAATGATAGCACAACATAACCCAAACTTATGAGACACAATGAAAGTAGTGCTAAGAGCAAAGTTCATAGCACTAAATTTCTACATAAAGAAGTTAGTCAGATCCCACAACAGTGAATTAACAGAACAATTGAAAGCTTTAGAACAAAACGAAGAAAACTCACACGAGAAATAGGGTGAAAATAATCAGACTGAGGGCTGAAATCAATAAAATAAAAACAAAACAAAGAATCAATGAAACAAAGAGTTGGTTCTTGGAGAAAATCAAACAAGATAGACAAACTAACCAAAAGGCAGAGAGAGAATATCAAAATTAACAAAATCAGAAATAAAAACACAGATCAATGACCAATGGAATCTAATCAAAGATCCTGACATAAATCCACACAACTATGAACAGCTAATTTTTGACAAAGAAGCTAAAATTGTACAACAGGAAAAAGAAAGCATCTTCAACAAATGGTGTTGGCATAAATGGATATCAACATGTAGAAGAATGAAAATAGATCCATATCTATCACCATGCACAAAACAAGTTCAAATGGATCAAAGACCTCAACATAAATCCAACCACAATGAACCTCACAAAAGAGAAAGCGGGAAGTAGCCTTGAATATTATCAGCACAAGAGACCACTTCCTAAATATAACACCAGTAGTACAGACACTGAGAGCAGCAATGGGACCTCCTGAAACTGAGAAGCTTCTGTAAAGCAAAAGATATGGTCAACAAGACAAAACAGCAGCCTACAGAATGGGAAAAGATCTTCACCAACCTCACATCTGAAAGAGGGCTGATCTCCAAAATATACAAAGAACTCAAAAAACTGAACCAAAATACCAAATAATCCAATTAAAAAATAGAGAATTTTCAAGAGAAGGCACTCAAATAGCTAAAAGACATTTAAGGAATTGGTCAACATCCTTAGCCATCAGGGAAATGCAAATCAAAACAACCCTGAGATACTATTTTATATCTGTAAGAACGGCTAAAATCAAATACACAGATGATAAGCTATTCTGGGGAGGACTGTGGAGTAAGGGGAACACTCCTCCATTGATGGTGGGAGTGCAAACTTGTACAGCCATTTTGGAAATCAGTATGGTGGTTTCTCAGGAAACTGGGAATCAATCTACCTCAAGACCACTATTGGGCATATACCCAAAGGATGATAAATCATACCACAAGAACATTTGCTCAACTATGATCATGACAGCATTATTCATAATAGTCAGAACCTGGAAACAACCTAGAAGCCTTTCAATGGAAGAATGGATAAGGAAAATGTGGTTACACATTGGATTAATACTCAGTGGTTTAAAAAAAAATGACATCTTAAAATTAACAGTCAATCCAGGCACAATGGACATTGCTTTTCCTAGTTTTTGCATAAATTCAATCTCACTCAAGTTTGGTCATAGCCCAAATGTCTCTAAAGTGAATTTTAAGTATTCTGAAAACTTCAGAGGGACTTATGTCTATTAAAAATGACCTTTTCAGCTTATATGATTTTCTCATGTTCAGGATATCAGGGTATGGTACTCATGCTAAGAATTAGAAAACATGTGTATTAGCCCTAAAACCTATCATAATACATGTGAGTTGTTTTACATTCTGTTGTTTTCTCATAAAATTAGATTAATATAAATTTACTTGTAATATAGAGAGCACCCAAGTTCTATACTTAAGAAACTCATTAATCAGCATTTCATCTTAGAAATAACTTTAGAAAGAAAAAGCTTCAACCACTTTGATAAAAGTTGAAAATAATTTCCCAAAGTAAGCATTAGATATTCCACATACTCAATTATTTTTTCAATTCCAATATTTTGATTATTTTTTTCATTAATTTTTGATTTGGTAGATGTAGTTCGGTGGTGGTAAGGATCTCCAAGCCTATGTAAGACTCATCTTAGTTTGATCCTCAGCACCACTTAAAAAAAAAACAACTATAATTTTTCTCTTAAAATACTGATTTATACTTTTAGAAATTTCCTTTGCCAATTGTTCAAAATTGCCATAGAAATCAACACAAAGGTCAGGCAGTGGTGGCACACGCCTTTAATCCCAGCACTCAGGAGGCAGAGGCAGGTGGATATGATGTCAACCTGGTTTACAAGAGCTAGTTCCAGGATAGGCTCCAAAGCTACAGTGAAACCCTGTTGGGGGGGGGGGGGACACCAACACCAAACAACAACCACAAAGAACAAATAAACACAAAGATGTTCTTTTAAAGACATTTAAATTTAACTTTTCCATTTCTTCAGGTAAAACATTGTTTTATCATAGTTGAAATAAATTTTAGGGCTTTTTGGGCAGAGGGGACTCACACATGCTAGGCAAGCTCTCTACTGCTGAACTATGTCTCTAACCCAAATAATTATTATTATTATTATTTTGGTTTTTCAAGACAGGGTTTCTCTGTGGCTTTGAAGCCTGTCCTGGAACTAGCTCTTCTAGACCAGGCTGGACTCGAACTCACAGTGATCAGCCTGCCTCTGCTGGGATTAAAGGTGTATGCCTGGCTCCAACCCAAAATCTTAATATTTCAGAAATGGACACAAGTTCTAAGTTCTAGATTTTAAATCACTAAGACATATGCTTTCTCTTTTAAAATTAATTTTTTCTTAAAAAGGGACTACTTCTGTGTGATAA
The DNA here is from genome assembly GCF_018167655.1 of Microtus oregoni. Classification (NCBI taxonomy): domain Eukaryota; kingdom Metazoa; phylum Chordata; class Mammalia; order Rodentia; family Cricetidae; genus Microtus; species Microtus oregoni. Next base: position 3,387,156 of record NW_024544720.1, read on the forward strand.
AATTAAGAGCTATATTTCTAGTTATGCTCTCCAAGGAAATATGAGAAGCACACATTTATTAAAGGTAGAACATTCTGAGAGCTCCATTCCATGACCATAAGACTGGGCTAACAACTTTATCAATTCTTGATATAAAATGTTTCCAATATTTAGTAATAGAAAGAATTTGGCACCTCTATTGCACATAATAAAGATGATTACCTTATTTGGTGCTGACTCACAAGAATGTTTCATCTGATTATCCAATGGTGAATCAGGAGAGGGTTTAATATGATTATCCAAATGACAATTTCCAGGAGCCCTCTTCGTGGCTTTATTAATTTCGATAGCAATATTATTAATTTTAACTTCTTCAGATTTCCTTCCTTCCATTTTATCCTGTTGGCAAGTTACATTACTATGTGGTTTCTTATCTAAGAATGTATTCTGAGACACTGAGTGAGACATTTCTAAAACTGCTGGTGAAAAACCAGTTCGTAGTAAGCCCAATGTAGGAGATACTTGAGAGTCCAACTTATGTTGCTGCACAGAGTTAAATTTTGAGAGTTTAATTTTAGTCCAGTTGGAGTTCCTCTTCGTTGAGCTATTTATTCCATTTAGTATGCATTTCACAGGCTTTGTTTTCCTACTGGGAAAGAAACGGTTACACTGCATGTTCTGGTTTGTTTCTTTCTGAGGGAGCATTTGTCTTTCAACATCAGCCCCTTCCGATGTGACTTCTGTAGGCTTCTCCTCATTTATCCTTTCCATGTGTGACGATTCCTTTTTTACCTCCACAGTATCTGATTCAATTTCACCAGCAATTTCTTCACAAAGTTGGAGAATGCTACCTCGCTTATTCTTTCCAGCTTGCTCCAATTCATGATCAATACTTTGTTCAGGCACTAATGGTTGTGGAATTTCAGGGAATTTTGTGCTAGTATTCACTTGTGTGTGAGCTGATTTCCTCGGTTCATTCTTTTTAGAGACCACTGACGTAGCTGCTTTGAATTTTCTAACCTCAGAAGTTACAGGCACAGATTTTGATTCTTCTTTTCTAACAGTCTTTTGGCAACACTTCTCAGACCCTTGGATGCACTGAGAACTACAAGTATAAGCTGTCTGAAGCTGTACTTTGCGCTTCTTTCCTTTGGGAGAATGTATTACTTCATTCGTAACTGAACTTTTGTCCTCCTTACAATCAGACTCTATTTCCAGCCCTTTTCTTTTCACGTGCTTCTGACTTGCTGTGACTTTATCAGATCTATTCTGAGTGCTGTTGTTGCACTGCTCTCTTCTTGCTGGTCGCAAAGTCTGTTTCCCTGCTTGCGTGTGCCTCCGAACCCCTGTACTGCGCAAAGACCTGGTTGAGCACTCTGTTAACTGCTGCAGTCTTTGTGATCTCCGGGTAAGTTGTTCATTTCCTTTGACAGTTTCAAGTGCTAATTTTTCCTGACATAATCTCTTTTTTGTAGATTCTTGTGATTGTCCCTTCACAATTACCGTATTTTTATTAATGGATTTAGTTGCGTTTTTATCAGCTGCCGATGCTGACCTTGTACTCATTCGTGCTCCCAATTTAGGTTGATTTACTTTACTTTTGTTGGAAGATTTAACCAGTGCCTTAACAGCTTCCTTGGAACCTGATTTCTTTACTACACTGTTTTGAGAACCTTCAATTTCTAGTTCTAAATTCTCATCTTCAATTTCGTTAGTAACTTTGGAGGAATTTTCTTTTGATTTCTCCTGAATGGACATTATTCCTGAGTAATGTCTTCCTTTCTGAGGCCTTTTTGAGGACTGTGTCCAGGTAGGTGCAGATCTAAGTACTTAGGAATTTAGTATTATTACTAAAGAGCAGATCTTAAAAATTGACTTTAACTTATATTGATGTACATTTCCCACAGAAATACCAGGTGTTTCAAGTAAGGTTGCTCTCTGAAATTCCTAAGATATGAGAAAAGCTGGCATGAATGCTGAAAAAATATTTGCTCTCTGTTGAACAGGGAAATGGAAAGCTGAAGAAAATTAATTCTAATTTATTATTTTCAGAAGTTTTTATTTTTTATTAAAATAAACTTCATTCAGATCCAATTTGTTCTAATTATTTTAGTTTCAGGCCTAACCCTATTACTAGGAGTTATTTATCACTGACCTGTCTGCTTTGACAAAATTTCTGACAACTTTTTTCTTCTGAAGGCTACAGCTACTGGACACTGATGCATTTGTAACATGTCTTATGGCTAACAGGCTTCTTTCCTTGTTTGCCAAGTTTGTTGGTTTCTGGCTTCTATTTAATCTCCTTCGCTTAGTAAAGTACTCTATTAATATAGATTTCCTTTTGTGCTGCCATTTCTGAAAAAATAAAAAATAAACATTAAGTTTCTATATAATCCAAGAAGCAGGTCAATGATAATACTATGCAGAAAAACACCCCAATTTAAATAAAATTTAACTCCTTCTTTTAGACTACATTCTTTAGAATAACACAGTGAAGTCTTCAAAACATTTTTTATGCATGTTTTAGACTTATTTTAAGTGTATACGTATTTTGCCTGAATATAAGTGTACCACATGCATACTTGGTGCCCGTAGGTCAGAAAGGGACAATGGATCTTCTGGAACAGGAGGTATCAATATTTGGATGGCTATGAGTCAACATGTGGGTGCGAGGCATAGAACCCAGATCCTCTGCAAGAGCAACAACTATTTTAAACCACTGAGTCATTTCTCCAACCCCTCTCAAATACATTCTTCAACAGCAACTTATCTTATTGAAAATATAGAATACTCCATATTCACTTACAGTTCTTTTCCCACAAGACAGAACTGATGTTTCAGCCACCATAACTCAAGATAATCTGATAAAACCATCCCTTATAACTTCTTAACATATTATACAGCGCCTAAAAACAAAAAACAAAACAACTTACTTAAAATGCTAAAAAAGATAGAGACCTAATCATCAACTAACCTCATCAAATTAGTCTAATATTTACCAAAGCTCATTTCACACACAGCATTCAATTTCATTGGAACAGTATACATCTATTATATACTGTGAAAAAAAGTTTTAAAATACAAATTACAATTCACAATATAAATATTAAATGTACTAAACTAACAAAGTAAAACTGTATGAGGAGAAACTACAAATATATATATATAGACAGAAAAAAATGAGATATATAAGTAAAGCTGATTTACTTTAAAACACTTAGTAGGTAAAGAAGAACTAAACAAATAATACTGAAATAGCAAACAGAAGTAAAAAAAAAAAGGATATTAAGAGCTGGAAATGTAGCTCACTTGGTAGAGTGACTTGCCTACAATGCACAAAATCCCACAGGACTTTGATTCTCCAGCCAGGTGTAGTGGTACAAGTCTATAATCCCAGCACTTGGAAATAAAGGCATGTTGATCAGGATTTAAAGGCCATCCTTAGGCTACAGGAATCCCTGCCTCAAATAATAAACAAAACAGAAATAGGATATTAAGACTAAAGGACTAGCCTAGCAGTGGTGACACAAACCTTTAATCCCAGCACTCAGGAGGCAGAGACAGGTGGATCTCTGTTCAAAGCCAGCCTGATCTACAAGAGCTAATTTCAGGACAGCGAGGCTGTTACACAGAGAAACCCTGTCTTGAAAAACAAAACAAAAACCAACAAAAACAAAAATTAAAGGCAATGGGGAAATGGCCCAATGGCTAAGAACACTTACTGTTCTTACAAAAGACCAGGTTCAGTTTCCAGCACCCACAACAGGGAGCTCATGACTATCTGTAAGTCCAGTTTGAAAGGATCCAATGTTCTCTGGCCTATGTGTGCACCTGCAAGAATTATGTGCACATATGCTCACAAAGTTACATGTACATAAATAAAAATGAATAAATTTAAAAAATAAAATAAATAAATAAATTCACTAACGAAAACAAGGCATGGTGGCTCACCCTTTAATCCCAACACTCAGGAGGCAGAAGCAGGCGGATTTCTGTGAATTCAAGGGCAGCCTATTCTACATAGTGAATTCTAGGACAGTCAGAGCTCCATAGCAAGACACTTACTTGTCTCTAAATAAATAAGTAAAAAATAAGGAGGAGAACAATACAGAAAGACACTGGATGTCTGGTATCCACACATACATGGCCATGTATACAAATAAGCAATAAGCATGTAAACCCACACATTCTACACACACAAACAAAATAAAAACTATAAATACTGAATTTCAAAGAATGTTACTTCTAGGATTTTACAAATATACCTATATAAATGCATAGATTGATTTCAATATTATATTAACAAAGACCCAAACAAATAAGTTATCACTATAATACTGCTTATATATAATTGTACAATAGAATACCATGCAACTGTGTCAAAGAGGTTCCAAGATTCAACTCAATACTCAGCAAATCCACAAGCTTTATATTTATTATTCAATTATAATCAATTATTTATTTGTCTGTGGGTTTTTTGTTTGTTTTTTGAGACAGGGTTTCTCTGTGTTACAGCCCCACCTGTCCTGGAACTCATCTGCAGACCAGGCTGGCCTTGAGTGCTGCAATCAAAGGTGTGTGCTACCACCACCTGGCCCCACAAGAGTTTTATACACAAAATGACACCCTGACTTTAAATTTTATTTCGACAGTCTTATCATGTGTCTCAGTCCTTGTTCTACTGCTGTAAACGAACAAGGCAACTCTTATAAAAAAGAAAGCATTTAATTGAGGGCTTGCTTACAATTTCAGAGGCTTAATCCATTATCCTTGTGGTGGGGAGTGTGGCAGTATGCTCGCAGGTGCTGACACAGTAGTTAAGAGGCAAAGAGAAGGAAACCGGCCTTGATGTGAGCTCTTGAAACCTCAAAGGCCACCCCCAGTTACACACTTCCTCTAACACTGATACATCCTAATCATTATAATCCTATCAAAGAGTTCCACTCCCTGGTGACAAGCCAGTAGGAGCCTATGAGAGCCATTCTTATTCAAACTACCACACGCCATTATGGCTGACTAGGAACTCACAGAAATCTGTCTCAGGAGTGCTAGGATTTAAAGTGTGCACTATCATGCCAACCCAAAAAATAATTTTGTTTTCAAAGTGAATCTTGGTGGTGCATAGATACAATCCCAAAAATTGTGAAGTAGAAATGGGAGTTTCAAAAATCCGAGGTCATGCTAGGCTATACAGTAAGCTTGAAACTGGTCACCTTGACTATATGAGATTCTGTCTCAAAAGAAAAAAAATTCTATGGAAATGTAAATCATGTAGAAAAGCCAAAGAACTACTTTAACAAGAGAAAAACAGTCCTAATAGTGGAACACACTGTTAATCATAGCATCTACAGAGCAAGATCCAGGACAGACAGGGCCACACAGAGAAATCCTGCTTCAAAAAACCAAGAGAGAATGAAACGAGAGCTGGAGAGATGGTTCAGCAATAAGAAGCATTTGGTGTTCTTGCAGAGGACCTGGATTCAATTCCCAGAACCCACTAGGCAGTTTAAAACCACCTGTGACTCCAGTTTCAGGGCATCCTATGCCCTCTTCTGGCCTCTATGGGCACAAGACACATACACAATGCACACACACATAAACAGGCAAACACCAATAAAAATAAGTAAATATTTTAAAAACTAAAAGAGCGAAGTTGTACCAGCCTAGTATGTGTGGTACCCTAAATACAATCTCCAACAGTGCTGTCTCCCTACCAAAAAAAGAGAAAAAAACACTGAAATACTGACAATAACCAATTTCCAAGCTTACTTCAGATCATCATAACACTGACAAGGACAGAGAGAAAAATAGAATGGAGAAGTAGAGTCTCACACATATTTCATTCCCACTCCTCCAACAGGGTCTCAGTAAGTCCAAGCTTACTTTCAACTATCATTAATCCTGCCTCAATTTTTTAAAGCATTTTTCTTAATGATTCTTTGGGAATTTCACATCTTGTACCCTAATCCCACTTATTTCTCAGTCTCTTCATATCTACCCCTCAACCACCTCCCCCCTCCCGCCACAGCATACCCCACAAAAGAAATTTTAAATGACTCAGCAGTTAAGAGCACTGACTGCTCTTCCAGAGAACCAGGGTTCAATTCCCAGCACCCACATGGCAGCTCACAACTGTCTATGACTCTAGGGTCCATCACTATCACACAGACATACATACAGTCAAAAACCCCCAATAATTTTTTTAATAAATTAAAAACAAAACAAAAAGATCACTTTATTCCTACTTCTCCTGCCCATCCAACACCTCTTCACTCATCTGAGTGACATTAGGAACATGTACCACGCAGTTAACCCTTCTGTCTACTTGGTTTTACTTGCAAATGGTCATTGCAATGAGTTGCTGGTCTGATTCAAGGCCTCTGGCTTCTGGTACATCATCAATTCTGGACTCCTTTCAGATATCCTGCTGTTGCCCCTAGATATGGAGATCCTACAGCTGTGGTTCCACAGGACCAGTTCCTTCACACACTGACAAGTCATAGATGGGTAGATATTGGGCTGGACCAACTCAAAGTCCTGGATGTGGATCTGGGCGGTAGCTGATCCAGTCCAGGCCACTGAGATCACCACCCTCAAAAGGGCAGAGTCAGCGCTTCTAGGTCCCTGCCATAGGGGCCAGCTCTTCCACGCCCACCTGTGGGCAGGGCCAGCTCTCCCAGGGGCAGTGAAGGGCGAGTGCTAGCTCAGCTGGGCCCTAGGATTTCAACGGACATGGTTCCTATAGAACTCTGCGGTAGCATGGGCCATAAACAACAGAAATAAACATAGACCCCAGGTACAGCAGGACCATGGACTCAGACATGGCCCACAGCAGCAGATCAGGCCCAGACATTACCACGGCTCCGGTGATAGCACAGGCCACCCAGATCAGTACGGAACTGGCAGCAATATGGCCCTCAGACACCAACATGGTCTCAGGTGGCTGCCTGGACTCCAGGAATCCGCTCAGCCCTTGATGGTAACAGGAGCCACACACATCAACTCATAACCTGGCTGTTATAGGGCCATGGAACCAGACATGGCCTCACAGACCACTCAGATCGGCCTGGCCCCAATGGCCTGCCTTAACTTTCTAAGAGCTAGAATTACAGGCCTGTGCCACTCCACAAGAATAAGGTTTCAACACAACGAATCAATGGAAACAAGTCTTCAACTTGTGCGAGTACTGGACAGATAGGAAGCAGCAGCAGAAGCAGGAAAATAGGAAAAACAAGAACATCTTCATCATTCCTTACCTCAGACAACCCACAAATGATGTGGGAATTCATTGGTCAATAAAGAAACTGCCTTGGACCATCTGATAGGGCAGAATTTAGATAGGTGGAGTAAACAGAACAGCATGCTGGGAGAAAGAGGAAGTGAGGCAATCGCCATGCCTCTCCTCTCTGAGGCAGATGAGATGAAGCTCCGACCCAGGATGGATGTAGGCTAGAATCTTCCTGGTAAGAGCACCTCATGGTGCTACACACATTAATAGAAATGGGCCAAGCAGTGTTTCTATGAATACAGTTTGTGTGTTGTTCTTTTGGGGCATAAGCTAGCCAGGCGGCCGGGAGCTGGGTGGCAGGAACGCAGCCCGAAGCACCCACTACACACAAAAGTAATTTCAGGTTGATCAAAGACCTAAATGTAAAATTATCAAACTTTTCTGGAAAAAAAAAAAAAAGGAAAGAGAAAATCTTGGCTATTCTAATCGAAGTTTAGGCAGGAAGATCTTTAATATTCCATTCACTAAGTCCACAAGAAAGACTGGTTCAAAAATCTTCAGAAAAGTTAAATGTATCATAACCAAAATCTGAAAACCCCAAAGTACCTGGGAAACAACCCGTAAGTCATGGGGGAATAGACAAAAGTGACGTGTCACTACAGTAGAAACTACCCAGTAAATCAAAGAACATGCAGGTATAAAGAACAAGGATGAATCTCATAACCATGCTAAGCAGCAGAAGCTATATACAAACACATTGTAAGAGTCTACTTTTCATGAAATTATATAAAAATCAAGTTTTAGTGACAGAAAGCAGATCAGTTATAGTCAAGGGTTAAATATCAAGGAGGAAATGATGTAATCCAAGGGGTGATGGAAATGTTATCTTGAATGTGGTGCTGATTTCCATAAGGGTCTGTTAAAACACACCAAATTTAATCTTTAAGAAATCCAACTTTAAAGAGCAAAATTTTACCATATAATTTATAATCTGATAAAGGTATTCAACAAATAAACTAAAACTAATAGGCTCTAACAGCCAAAAAAAACAATAATTAAACCAGAAAAGCAAGGTAAAGAACAGGGTGGAACATTGTGCAGGTAAGTGAAGAAGCAGCACACAGAGCCATGTTCATGTACATAATATATGTAGGACTGCAGAAGAAAACAGTTATTATTTCTGGAAAAACAAACTATGAGACCAGTGCTGAGAAAAGCTTATTTTTCATTACACAGCTACTTTAATGTTTTATTACTTTTACACAAAATAGGTGAGCAGGATTTGATAACAAGTCTAAGGCCTGACCTCACTTTGATCTCCAGAACCCACATGGTAGAACTAGAGAATTGATTTCCCTGACCTCCATTCACATATTCTGACAGGCACACACACACACATTCATATATGTACTAAAAAAAACAAGTAGATTAAAAAATAAATGAATAGCCGGGCAGTGGTGGCGCACGCCTTTAATCCCAGCACTCGGGAGGCAGAGGCAGGCGGATCTCTGTGAGTTCGAGGCCAGCCTAGTCTACAGAGCTAGTTCCAGGACAGGCTCCAAAGTCACAGAGAAACCCTGTCTAAATAAATAAATAAATAAATAAATAAATAAATAAATAAATGGATGAAAAAGAGTAGGAGCTGAAAAGATCATGGTTAAGAGCACTAGCTGCCCTTCCAAAGGATCAACCCAGGTTTCTAGCACCCCCAGGGAAGCTCACAACCATCTATAACTCCAGTTGCAGAATCTGATGCCACCCTATGGGCTCCAAATGCAGTGGTGCACAGACATATGCACAGGCAAAACACCTATCCATATAACATAAAATAAAAATTTTAAGCTGGACGTTATATTCATCCTTTTTAATCTCAGCACCCAGATCAAAGCCAGTTTAGCCTACATAACAAGGTCCAAGTCAGAAATGGATATGCTCTTCTAGAGGATCCAGGTTCGATTTCCAGCACCCACAACTATAACCTCAGTTCCAGTGGAACAAGAAAGCACATGGTGTACAGACATTCAGATATGCAAAACATTCATACATACAAAGTTAAAACAAATAATTTTAAAAATAAAATTGTAAACTTAAACTTCCCTAAAAATATAAAATATATTTAGTCTTTTAATCGTTTCAAAATACACAAAATTAATGAAGTTAGAAGCCACTTACCTTAATGAAATGGAAATGCTGTTTTACCTTTTCAAGTTTCTTGATGATGCCTCTAAGGGATGTTTCTAATTACTTCTGTATATTTGAAAACCTTTTAAAAAAAAGAGAGAGAGAGAGCTCTGTAGCTAAAGGAAAACAAGTTACTGAGAATACATAATTCAAAAAAATAGAAGTCTATTGTTATTAAAAATTGCCAAGCTGGGAAGTAGTGGCACATGCCTTTAATCCCAGCACTTGAGAGGCAGAGACAGGAGGATCTCTGTGAATTCCAGGCCACCCTGATCCACAAAGCTAGTTCCAGACAGACAGGGCTACACAGGGAAACCCTGCCAATAAATAAATAAATAAGCAAGCAAGCAAGCTGGCCAGTCAACCAGCCAAAACAGGCTGGAGAGATAGCTCAGCAGTTAAGTGCTTGTTGTTCTTACAGAGAACCAAGACTCAGCTCCTAACATCTACATAGTGCTTCATAACTATCTGAAATTTTAGCTACAGGAAAATTACCCTCTTCTGGCCTGAGACCACCAGGAACACATGGTCCATGTACATTCATGCAGGCAAAACATCCATGCGTAAAATAAAAATAAATCCTAAAAAAGTAGGTTAAGCAAACATAGCCTATAAATACCAGTCTACAGATGATTCTTCAATATATGCAGAACGCTCCAGAACTAGAAGTGGTTATTATCTCAAACTGTAGTAAGTTATACTTAAGAAACAAATAAACAAACAACAAAAAGAACTGCTACCTTCTGCCTCAATCACTACGTCCATGGAAGAGGTGTACTTTTCCTTCCCAGCTGATGAATGTGTTACTTAAATTTTATGGACAGAATACACTTCAACAACCCAAAGCCCTAGCTATCTTACTTTCATTGGCCAGTAAAATGTTACTGAAAATGATGCACACAGAACATGAATATATCTACCTGTCTGGGTTTGCACTCTTACACCTTTTCTATCACAGTGAGAATAGCTTCTCTAGGAATCTGCTGCCTCTGCCTAGGCCTCAGAATGAACTCAAGGACAAAACTGAGTTAGTCTACAAGTGAGGCCAAGTCCAACCCACAAGGAAAAGTAAAGCCCACATATACCTGCATGATAATTACAGCAGCCACAGATATCCTAAACTGAGTTCTATCAAAGTTTCTTTTTTCTTTTTTTCCTTTGAGACAGGGTTTCTCTGTAGCTTTGGTGACTGTCCTGGAACTAGCTCTTGTAGACCAGGCTGGCCTCAAACTCACAGAGATCCACCTGCCTCTGCTTCCCGAGTGCTGAGATTAAAGGCGTGCGCCACCACCACCCAGCTCTACCAACGTTTCTTAAACAACAAAAATTGACTGGTACACATGAAAATTTAGTAAATATTGAACATCAAAGGAATAACTTGAAAACTAGGGAAAGAGCATATATGATTTCCTTTAACATGTGTGCATTAAGAAACTTAATTTTGCTAGGCTGTTATGGTGCACGCCTTTAATCCCAGCATTCAGGAGCCAGAAGCAAGCAGATCTCTGTTAAGTTTAAAGCCAGCGTGGTCTACAGAATGAATTCCAGGACACTCAAGGCTACAAAGAGAAAAGCTGTCTCGAAAACACAACAATAACAAAAAAAAATTAATTTTTAGGCTAAGCATGTTGGCACACACCTTTAATTCCAAAACTTGGAAGGCAGAGGTAATCAGATCTCCTTGAGTTCCAAGCCAGCCTGGTCTACATAATAGCTCCAGATCAATCAGGGATAATAAGAAAATAAAAAAAGAAAAAAGAGAAGAGAAAAGAAAAAGAACTATTTAAAAAACAATCTGGCTGTGTCTGATGACACACATCTTTAATCCCAGTACTGGGGAGGCAGTGGCAGGCAGATCCGAGTTCAAGGTCAGTCAGGACCACACAGAGGAAACCTGTCTCAAATAATAATAATAATAATAATAATTAATTAATTATTGGTATGGGTTTCAAGACAGTGTTTCTTTTTTTTTCCCAGAGGGGATTGACACATCATTGTCACAAATAAGCCCAGTACGGTCAGAAACACTGAGCAGATAAAGTGCGAATGCAGAGAGACCTGGCAACAGGAGAGAGGAATCCAGCTCACCTCCTCCAAGTCCCCAGCCTGAAAAGGTATTTCTACTACACAGAGCAAGGGTAGCTGGGTAATCCAATTTATAGTGCTCTGAGCTAAGGAACACAAACTCATACTAGTGGACTGTGTGCAGAGCAAGGAACAGGAAAGTCAAAATATCATTTCCTCATAGACATTCCTAGACACAGAAATACCAAAAGTAATTTTCCAACTTCCTGGATGTGTTATCTATTAAGGAATGAGACAGACAGATCTCCTTGAGTTTGCCAGCCTGGGCTACAGAACAACTTCCAGGACAGCTAGGGATGTCTACTACTTCCCAGGGACTCAGAACTGATGTAGTAGACACTTTCTTACACCCTTAGGAACACTAAATTTCTGACTAGGAAAAACTCATTTACCTTCTTTGCTAGCTCCCAAAAGCAGAGCCAGTATCCCCTGCGAACACTGGGGAGAAAGAAGCTTTAAGAGAATTTGGCAGCATTTAAAAAGCATTAATGATGGGAGGCAGTCACAGGTGTATTTATGAGAGTTCAAGGCTAGCCTCCTCTGTATATTGAGTTCCAGGTCAGCCAAGGCTACATAATGAGATACTGTCTCAAAAAACAAAACAAGCATTAATGAATATCAAGATTAATTATAAAGATAATTAATTATAATTATCTTGAGGCATTTTAGGCGTCTATTAAGCCTGGGAATGAAAAATAACCTGGTTAAAGAATTCATGCAATTTGAACAAGCTGAGTGAACTATGGCATCAAGTCCAGTTCACCCCAGTTGTTTCTATTTCCAAATTAAAAAGAAAATCAGACTGACTTTTGAGACCAAAAGAAACACTAAAGGTCATCTAGTCATCCTAGTGTCATACAGCACTGAACTCAAAAGGACCAGGATCAATTGCATCTTCCAGGGACCTGAGAATTCCTGGCCTCACTTTGTCCTCAGGAAATCCAAATAAGGAGACACTAGAAGAAGCCTGCAGTATGCTTCCCTGGCAGCCAAGAGTCAAGGCTTGGAGTGAACTCTCAAGTAGAGAGATAAGGGGTGCCATCTTCCTGCACTGTCCTGCAAGAAGCAGACTGGTGTGGTTCTGTGATAAACAGAAGAGCAGGGAGGGCTCAGTGGGAAGGGCACAGTCCTCCCACATGGGAAGCTGCTCAGGCAGGCTGATGGCTGGAACACTAGACAAGATTCAACGTCTGAGAACTGCTATGAGCCAAGGGTAGACTTGGGAAAATCTTGAAGGGATACTCACAGTTGGATAGTTTTCTGACTTAGCCGAATACCTCTATAACTGAACTGCAGAGGAGATTCCATTATTGGTACAGCTCTATGCCTGAGATGACACACTAGCAAAAACAAAATAACAACTACCCTGTGATGTCCTCAAACCACTGAGATGGGTCAGGAAACACTTGGCAGTTATAAAGTTTGTTCTATTTTGTTTGTCTTTTGAGACTGTGTATCCCTGACTGGCCTGGAACTCACTTTGTAGACCAGGTTGGTCTCATACTCGGGGATCTGCCTGCCTCTGCCTCAGCTTCCTGAGTGCTGGGATTAAAGGCAAGTACCACACCCAGCTCCTAATGGTTCTTAACACTGCCAGCTGTCATTCTTTCCTTGTACTGAGGGGCTTCCCGGTCGTCAGTTCCCTACCTGGAGGTTTCAATCCCAGGCACGGCTCCCAGGCAGGCTTTCCCACTGAGTGTACTCAGTCTCCTCGCCCTATTCTGGTCCTACTTTGGCTTTTGTTTTCCTTTCTACCTCTCTTTCCAGCTACTTGAATCATTCTGACATGTAACAAGACAGATAGAAATTCTGACTGGTTCTTAGGGTAATCAGTATCTGATGGTGACCATTAGATTATTATTGGTAGGGCTGGAGAAATGGCTCAGAGGTTAAGAGCACTGACTGCTCTTCCAGAGGACCCGGGTTCAATTCCCAGCACCCACATGGCAGCTCACAACTGTCTGAAAATCCAGTTCCAAGGGATCTGACACCCTCACACCAATGCACATAAAATAAAGATAAATAAATCATAAAAAAATTTAAAAAAAAGATTATTATTGGTATGGCTGGAGCTAACAACCCTTCTAATCTGTAGTTTCTTTCTCATGTGTTCAGTTCACTGTGAGAGACTTATCTCATCTTTGCAGGCTGCTTTTATCCCCCGAATCTCATTTCTTCCAGTGGTGTGGAGCTGTGCACCTGTGCACACTCACAGAGGCCAGAGGGACATGTTGTGTATCCACTATTCCTCTGTCACTCCCCACTTTGTTCCTTTGAGGCAGGGTCTCTTCCTCTTTCCCTCTTTCTCTCTCTTTCTCTCCCTCTCTTAGTTAGAACGGCAGCTACAAAGTCCCAGCAGTTATCCTGTCTTCAGCCCTTCAGTTCTGGGGTCATAGTAGTGTGTAGGACTAGGTCCAGTTTTTGTTTGGGTACTGGGATCCAAATGGCAGTCTTCATGCTTGCGCAGCAAACACTCTTAATCACCAAGCCATCTCTTTACTTCTGGTGCTGGCGACTGAACCTTGTGCACGTCAGACAAGCACTCCAACACTAGCCCACATCCAGGACTTTTCCTTTTTTTGCACTCTAACCTTGCTGCCCTCCTCTTACGGTGTGGGAAAAATGAAGCAGCACAAAGCCTTAGTTGATATGTCAGGCTGATTCTGGCTGTCTTCTGCCATTGACTTAATATGCAAGTGTAGATGATTTGCTTGCCTGTCTGGACTACATAGATGATTTCTCTGAGACATCTTTCAGATCAGGTCACATTGGAAAAAACTCAATCACTTCATTAGAAGAGATTCTAACTTCAAGACATGTTTCTATATCTCTTTGAAACAGCTAAAAAGAGGTTCCTGTTTACTATATATTTTACTATTTAAAGAAAGCAAGTGTTATCTGTGGAGAAATAGACCTGGCAGCCCCTACACTGGACTAATAAAAGCAAATCCTTGTAATAAGCAGAGAAATAGACCACAAATGAGACCTGGCAGTGTCAAAAAGGGTCTATAAATTAAATATTCAAAGAGGAGAACAATGTTTGTCAAAACAATCCTGTACAAAAAAGAACTTCTGGAGCCATCACAGTCCCTGACTTCAAACTCTACTACAGAGCCTCAGAACTGAAAACAGCCTGGCATAAGAACAGACAGGAGGACGAATAGAAGACACGGATGTCAATCCACATATCTTCAAACACCTGATTTTTGATAAAGAAGCAAAAAATATCAAATGGAAAAAAGAAAGCATATTTAACAAGTGATGCTGACATAACTGGATATCAACATGTAGAAAAATGAAAATAGACCCATATCTACCACCATGCACAAAACTCAAGTCCAAATGGATCAAAGACCGCAAAATAAAGCCAGCCACACTGAACCTTACAGAAGAGAAAGTGGGAAGTACACTTGAACTCATTGACACAGGGAACCACTTCCTTAATATAACCCCAAGCTGCACAGACACTGAGAGAATTAATAAATGGAACCTCCTGAAACTGAAAAGCTTCTATAAAGCAAAAAACACAGTCAACAAGACAAAACAACAGTCTACAGAATGGAAAAAGATCTTCACTAACCCCACATCAGACAGAGGTCTGATCTCAAAAATATACAAAGAACTCAAGAAATTGGACACCAAAAGATCACATAATCCAATAAAAAATAAAATGGAGTACAGACCTAAACAGAGAACTCTCAACAGAGGGATCTAAAATGGCTGAAAGACACTTATGGAAATGTTCAACAGCCTTAGTCATCAAAGAAATGCAAATCAAAACAACGCTGAGATTACATCTCACATCTGTAAGAATGGCCAAGATCAAAAACACTGATGACAACTTATGCTAGAGAGGTTGTAGGGAAAAGGGAACACTTCTGCATTGCTGATGGGAATTCAAGATGGTACAACCCCTTTCGATGTCAGTGTGGTGATTTCTCAGAAAATTAGGAAACAACCCTCCTCAAGACCCAGTAATACCACTTTTTGGTATATATCCAAAGGATGCTCAATCATGCCACAAGAACATGTGCTCAACTATGCTCACAGCAGCATTGTTTGTCATAGCCAGAACCTGGGAACAACCTAAATGCCCCTCAATCAAAGAATGGATTAAAAAAAAAAATGTGGTACATTTACACAATGGAGTACTACAAAGCAGAAAAAAATAACGACAGCTTGAATTTTGCAGGAAAATGGATGGAGCTAGAAAACATTATTTTGAGTGAAGTAACCCAGAAACCCAGACACAGAAAGACAATTATCACATGTACCCACTCATAGGTGGTTTTTAAACATAAAGCAAAGAAAGCCAGCCTACAAACCACAATCCCAGAGAACATAGACAACAATGCAGATACTAATGGAGACTTACATAGATCTAATCTACATGGGAAGTGAAAAGTAGAAAAAGACAAGATCTCCTGAGTAAATTGGATCATGGGGACCTTGCCAGAGGGTTGAAGGGGGGAGGGAAGAGGCAGGGA
Organism: Microtus oregoni; assembly: GCF_018167655.1. Lineage (NCBI taxonomy): Eukaryota > Metazoa > Chordata > Mammalia > Rodentia > Cricetidae > Microtus > Microtus oregoni. The sequence continues at coordinate 3,403,116 of NW_024544720.1, forward strand.
GGGGAGCAGAGAAAAATGTAGAGCTCAATAAATATCAATTAAAAAAAAAAGTGAGCCGGGCGATGGTGGCACACACCTTTAATCCCAGCACTCGGGAGGCAGAGGCAGGCGGATCTCTGTGAGTTCGAGACCAGCCTGGTCTACAGACCTAGTTCCAGGACAGGTTCCAAAGCCACAGAGAAACCCTGTCTCGAAAAACCAAAATAAATAAATAAATAAAGTGTGTATCACCGCTGCCCAGCTGTCCTGGAAGGTAGACCAGGCTGGCCTTAAACTCAAAGAGATACACCTGGAGTGCTGGTAGTGTGCCTCCACACCCTACAAAAAATTTTTATTACATTTATTTGTATACGTGCACAGACATTTACACATGCCTGCCACAGTACACATGTGGTGATTAAAGGTTAGCTTATGGGAACAGTTCTTTCCTTCCATCACGTTGTTTCCTAGGCTCAAACAGGCTAGAGGTATGCCAGGCAAGAACCACCTCAGAAGTTCTATTTTGTTTTCTGAGCCTGGATCTTTCTATGTAACATTGACTGAACTTTGTTGTGTAAACTCAGCTGGTTTTGAACTCAATACTCAAGGCTATGAGGCTAAAGAGATCGCTCTGAGGTTAAAAGTACTTGCTCTACCAGAGTGTTCAGCTGGAACTTCCAGCTACTCCCGCTTGACCCAGAAAATCCCATCTCTCTCCAAACCCCGCCCTCTCAGAAAATCTCCAACAAAGAAATGGCTACAAAAAGCCCAGTTCTGCATTCTTGGCAGCTACTTTGGCTCCTCCCATGAAAGCCCCACCTAAAGCGTACCATCCTTGGGTACAAATCCAGTTTATGGAAAACACATCATCTTGCCTACAGGGTGTTTAAGCTCCCTTTTTCCTGCTTCTTCTCCTGCCTCAATCTCTGGGGGCTGAAGAATTCACCTGGGAGTTGCTTTGTTCAAAATAAACCCTTCCTTTTACTTTTTTCAATTCAGCTTGATCTGGCTTACTGCTATCAAGGTACAAAACCTATTACAGAAGACTTGGGTTGGAATCTCAGCATGACAACCACTGCTGCTGACTAAGTTCCAGCATCTTGACACTGCCAATGACAGTTCTCCAGCACCCTCTTACTTTCATTTTTAATAATTCTCACTAAGTGTTGTTATGATGTGCTGGCCTGTCGCCACCTGGGTACCCTGTCCCTTTAAGAGACAAGCCCTTCCCACTCCCAACCATCCCCTTATGTCAGGCAGCTTGTGCTCTTTTTGTCCCTCTTCTGAAGGGGGTGGCTACTGCCTTTCTCCCTCCCCCCCCTCTCGCCAGCTACCTTTCTTCTCTTTAAGAGACAAGCCATGCCGACTCCCTCCCCCATCCACTGGGGCAGGCTGATCTTCAGCTTCTGGCCTGAGCTCTCTCTCTCTTTTCCGGCCGCTTCTGCCTTTCTCCTCATTTCTTGCCTCCCCCCTTTTTCACTCTCTCTCCTCTCCCCCCTCTCCCTTTTTCCTTCCCCTCCATAACCCCCTGAATAAATAAATATTCAACCTCACTCTGCATGTCATGTTGATCCATGTCTCTGTCTCTTGCCTGACCTCCACGCGTCTCCCTGCCTGGGATTCAGCCACTGCTCCGGGGCCCTCTGCCTACCGCCACATGGCCCGCTATCACCACTTGGGGACCTACAGCATCTCCGCTGCCTACTGCTGCTGGAGATCCTGCAGCATTTTTAATTTTTCCATTACACCTTCCCTTTCACTTTCATAACCCACTAAATAAGCTCTATACCCAAACTCTCTCTCTGCATGGTGTATCTGTCTGTCTCTCACCTGTCATGGTCTCCCATCCACCAAGGCCTCTGGGGACCCATGGCTACCCCACTGAGACCTGGGGTGACCTACTGCGGCCCCTTGTGAGACTGCTGCCCTCATGGGACTCTCCCACCACCATTCTTAAAAAAGAATAACAAGTGTTATGGGAGTTTTCCTTATGCCTTTTCCTTTGGGAAATTTTGTGTGGGTTTCAGTAGGGGATGAGGATATATACAATGACAGCCTCTTTAAACAAAATAATTAACTCTTTGGAAAAAAAATTCCAAGCCACAGTAGTACGCATGATAAAACTGCTAGAAAATTTAGACAGGTAACATATGCTTGACAAATAAGGTATATTTGATAAATAAGATATACTTGATAATCAAGATTTATAAATTCATAAGGTCTACTCAGGTTCACAGCAATACTTGTCTAGCTTCATCTTTGCTCACTTTAAGCTTTAGCTATTTAGATAAACTAAGCCATATAAAAAAACTGCAATATTCTATAATGGAGTGCCTGGTCCCCTGAAGAGAGTCCTTCTTGCAAGGTCAGGCATTTAAACAATCGCCCCATTTCCTCAAGGGCTTGAAGTAAAGTGCTGCTTGCCTTACCTCTGGCAAGAGTAACATGATTGTAATGACTATTAACTTGTCAGAGTAGATGCTAGCTTCCTCAATGGCTGCTTACAAGCCCCATCCCAGCTCACAAGCCCCCTTTCTGATCCTTTGTGTAATTATAGAGTATAAAAGGTGTAGCCTTTTCTTCAATAAAGCAGCAGCCACCCCCGACTTAACTAAGTCTTCCTTCTTCCATTTGCCTACTCCACATCTCTCCTCTTTGGGGCCTGAAATCCACAGCAGCTGGACTCCAGCACACAACCACCTTTAACTCTAGTTCCAGGGAATCTGATACCTTCTCTTTTAGCCTCAGAAAGTACCAGGGACACATTTGGTACAAAGACATACATGGGAGCAAAACACGCATACAGTTAAAATAATATTTAAATAACTTTATAAACTAAATATTCCAGGCTAGTTTCAAATTTGTCAAATCCCCCTGCCTTAGTGTCTCAATGCTGGAGTCTTTTATTTCTGACAAATGTATAGATGGGATTTGTATTCTTCATCTTCCTCCCTCACCTTTTCAGTGTTAGAATTATAGGTGTGTGCCACCACACACCCTGTTTCCTTGGGGGGAGGGGGAGGAGTTGAACAAGAAACTACAGAACTTGATTTAAAATGAAACAGGGAAGAGACCACAGCTGAAAGGTAGGTAGGGAAGAGACCACAGCTGAAGGTGAGTCTACCAATTAGGAAACTTGCTTCCAAGGTGCACACACATACACGCAGGCAAAAACACCCACAAAAATTTTAAAACAGAAACAAACTAATTTGGTTCTTCAACCCATTCCTTTTCTTCGAGTCTCTTTGGTTCTAGGTTAACAGGTATCCCCCAAAGACACATTTGTGTCCAATCCCCAGAACTGTGATTTAAAAAAAAAAAATCTTTATAGCCCACAATCACCCACTTTTAAAAAAACCAAAGGTCTTAAGCAGCTCATAAAGTTAACCATAGTGCACACCTGCCTATCCTAGAACGAGTTCTAGAGGCCAGTGATGTGGCTCAAGCAGGCAAAGATGCTGCTGCCAAGCCTGATCACCCTATTTCAATCCCCAGAACCCAAATGGTAGAAGACCACTGACTCCCATACCCTGTCCTCTTCCACATATATTACACACACACAAATAAACAAAACAAATTTAAGAGTGGATTTCTGAGACCAGAGCAGCCATTAGATAGTCAATGATAATGCAGGGTTTATCAACTTCATCACTATTAAATGAGCTGATAAAGGTCGTGTAATGAAGAGCTGCCTGTGTGATCAGAGGATGTTTAGTAGTATTCATGGCCAATACCCGCTAGAAGTCAATAGCATCCCTTTCCCCAACACTGACAAAATACCTTCAGATACTGCCAAATGTTCCAAAAGGCAAATTCACCTAGTTGAGACAGACAAGATTAGCAGTTACAGAACACTTACCAAGGAATTGAAGTAAGGTGAACCAATTTCCAGAGATATACTGTGGTACTCCACAATTATGTGAGTTCTGAACTACACTTAGGTTTACAGGGCCTGGTGTGTTTCCTGATAAATCCTAATGTTAAATAGTTTCTGTTCTTCTCTCTCACAAGCTCTCACTCTGCAGTCATCTCTTCGTTTCTCTGTGTAACGTTCCAATTAACTCCCATAATTTAAGGTAATTTAAGTTTCTCTCATGTTAAAAAAAAATACCTAGCAAGGGCTGGCTAGATGGCTCAGCAAGTAGAGATATTTGTCACAAGTCTGGGTACCTGAAACCCACATAAAAGTGGAAGAAACTGACTCTATACCTACATACACATCATGCACACACCTCCAATAACAAAAAAACGTGGGGCCACATGCATGTTAGACAAACACTACCACTAAGCTGCACTGACAGAACTCTGATATAATGTCAGTTTAAACAATTATCAGCCAATTCATGATACCATGCCCTTTCTCCACCCATTCATGAGTGATGTGGGATTCACCTCTGTATCCTGTGAACACTATTGGTTAATAAAGAAATTGTCTTGAGCCTGCACAGGGCAGAATAGAGGTAGGTGGGGAAAACTAAACTGAATACTGGGAGAAAGAAGGCGGAGTCAGAGATGTAGCTGCCCCTGGGAACAGACAAGCTGGAACCTTACTGGTAAGCCACAACCTCGTGGCGATACAGAGATTAATAGAAATGGGTTGAATTAAGATGTAAGAGATAGCCATTAAGAAGCTAGAGCTAATAGGCTAAGCAGTCATTTAATTAATACAGTTTCTGTGTGGTTATTTTGGGGCTGAGCAGTCGGGAACAAGCGGCCTCCTACAACACATGAGGATCAAGAATTTAGTACCTCATAAAAAATAAGTTAACTAGCCGGGCGGTGGTGGCCCACGCCTTTAATCCCAGCACTTGGAAGGCAGAGGCAGGCGGATCTCTGTGAGTTCGAGACTAGCCTGGTCTACAGAGCTAGTGCCAGGACAGGCTCCAAAACCAGAGAAACCCTGTCTCGAAAAACAAAAAAAAAAAAAAATAATAAGTTAACTACAAGAACAAAAGAAGCATTTATATAAGCAAAAATATTCAAAACTGTTCTAAAATACTCAAGAAAAGTAGTAAGAAGAAGTCAGTCAGACTTTTGAGATGGAGTTGCTACGTAACCCAGACTGGACTCCACCCCCCAAGTGTGATTACAAATGTGTATCACACCTGGTTTCCAAGATAGAATTTTGACAGCCTTTAAAAACAGCAGGTACATAAACTGTTAATTTTTTTGTTTTTTTGCTTTTTGAATTTTTGTTGTTGTTGTTGTTGTTGTTGTTTTTTGAGACAGGATTTCTATATAGCTTGGAGCTTGTCCTGGAACTCACTCTTGTAGACCAGACTGACCTCGAACTCAGAGATCCACCTGTCTCTGCCTCTTTTTTTTTTGTTATTGGAGGTGTGTGCATGATGTGTATGTAGATATTGAGTGTTGGAAATAAAGGCGTGCACCACCACTGCCCAGCTAAATATACATTTTTAAGATGCTACAAATCCCTGGACAGTGATGGTGCACACCTTTAAACCCTGGGAGGCAGGGGCAGGTGGACCTCTGTGAGGTCAAGTCTAGCACTTTCTACAAAGTGAGTTCTAGGTGAGCTAGAGCTGTTATACAAAGAAACCCTACCTCCAAAAACAAAACAACAAAAGGATGACTATAAATCAACATGTTATATACACTGCACAGAAAAAATACACAGAGATGCAACTCAGTAGAAAATCATTTGCCTGGCATGTATCAGGTCTTAGGTTCCATCCCAAGCACAAAATAAAGACAAAAAAAATGCAGGGTTCCCTATAGTTCCAGCTACTCAAGGAAGCTGAGACAAAAGGATCCCTTTGAGCCTAAGAGTTCAAGGACAGGCCAGCCCTGTAACAACAAAGTGACACCACCTCACTCAAAAAAAAAAAAAAAAGATAAAAACGAGACCAGTGATTTTACAATTAAGTACAGGCAGGGTAGTACTCACTTACTGATTTGTTAGACAATCACAATTATCTAAAAATAATTTTTTTAGTTTTTGGAGACAAGATTTCTCTGTAGCTTTGGAGCCTGTCCTGGAACTAACTCTTGTAGATCAGGCTGGCCTGGAACTCACAGAGATCCACCTGCCTCTGCCTCCCGAGTGCTGGCTCCTGAGTGCTGGGATTAAAGGCTGTACCACCACTGCCCGGCTTCTAAAAATTATTAAATTTCCCTCTCAACATAGTACTATGAAGTTGGATTTTTCTTCATGTACTTTGACCAGAAAACAGCAACTGATAGAGCTCATTAAACAACCCAGTTGTATTCTATTAAGCTAAACACTAATTTACAAAATAATACAACTACCACTCTTTGGCAATCTAATTGGCATATTGTTAGGTATCATTAAAGATGCTACTCATATTATCTATTTTTAGATTTACTTATTGGATATGTGTGAGTGTGTTGCCTGTATGTATTTTGTCCACCATATGTATGTGACCTATGAAGGTCAAAAGAGGGTATCTCTGCAACTAGAATTAGGGATGACTGTAAGCTACCATGTGGACAGTAAGAACTGAACCTAGGTCTTCTAAAAGAGTAAGCAAGTGTTCTTAACCACTGACTCATCTCTCCTGCAGTTTATATTAACTTTTAATTCAGGCATTGATACATTTGAAGATGATTACTTATAACACAATAGCTATAACATATATAACAATATCAACAAAAGCTTCTTAATCCTACATAAGAGCTCGGCAGTGGCAACTGCCTTTTTAATCCCAGTACTCAGGAGCCAGAGACAGGCGAATCTCTAGACACTTGAGGCCAGCCTGATTGATTCAGGAGCAATTTCAGGACAGCCAGAGCTATACAGAGAACCCCTGTATCAGAAAAACAAAACAAAACAAATAAAGACAAACAAAAAGCTATTTAGAATCTGTGGTAATTTGAAAGTAATTGCCCCATAAACACAAAGGGAGTGGCACTATTAGGTGTAGCTTTGTTGGAGGAAGTGTGTCACTATGGAAGTGGGATTTGAGGTCTCATATATGCTCAACCATGTTCGGTGTCTCAGACCACTTCCTGATGCTTGTGAGTCAAGACTCTTAGCTCCTTCTCCAATACCAGTGGCTACCAGAACAGCATGGGCCAAGTCCTGCCCAGATGATAATTAACTAAACTTCTGGTGTCTCTTCACAGCAGTAGATCCTACATGATCTTTAAGAGGACAAAGGAATTCTGAAATTTGAGAACAAGAACAATAGCCACAAGTGGTGGTACAGACCTGTAATCACAGCAGTTGGGAGGCCTGGGTTACACAGCAGGAACCTATGAAGGAAGAGGAAGAGAAAAAAAGGAAAAGAGGCTGGGTGTGGTGCTTCACACCTGTAATCTCAGAGGGCTCTATGGTGAGACGCTCTCACTCCGAAAGACAGTAGGGAGGAGGGAGAGCACAGTGGGTGTTTACCAACAGAGAAGTGGAAGTAGGTATACTTCAAGGCCAGCCTGAGCTGCTTGGAGCAAAGGGAGGGAGCCACTACATTAAAATAACAATGTCTTTTTATTTACTCCTACAGGATAAGAATGAATCAAAAATTCGTAACATCCTATTCCCAAACAGAAAAGACCCACAGTCCTACAAATTGCCCTTGCTCCAGTGAATAAATTCCCACCCCATTCTCAGTCAAAGAACTATAATGAAACTCATGGAGGCCACACATACACACAGACACACAGAGACACACACAGAGAGACATAAAAGTAGTAGGGATTCTGAGAAGAATGCCAATGGGAGAGAGGGAGAATGAGAGGTGAAAATGATTGAGATTTATCATAAAAATCAAACTGCCATCTGGCTGGTGGGTCTCCACAGAAGGAGTAAAGGTATAAAAGGTTGCTGGGCAAATAAAAGTTGCTGTTCTTTCAAAAGCAAAAATGACAGAGAATAATGCTTCATTACCAACTAGAATTACAGTAATAAAGTTTCTGTAAATATAAAGCCAAAGAATTTTCACTGATGCATGTACACACATAAAAAGCCTAAGCTTCAAAAGGGTTAACAGAATTCTAATAATCATCTTAGTTCATTACCAACAGTTGAGGTTATTTAGTGAACTCTAGGAAGGACAAACGTCATAAAAGTCATAGAAAAAAACCGACTATTATAAAAATACATCATTTTGAATTATACAGCGCTAGTCACTTATAGGACAAATAACAATCAACTCTGTGTGTTGAAGTCAACAAAGACCATCCCGCAAAGGGAGTTAATGATATTCATCATAGTATCCTTTCTGTGAAGTATAATTTCTCAATTTAAATGTAGGCACAAAAACCTGGCAAGGAACAGATTAAATAAGATTAAGATAAATAGAACTTGAAGAAGGTAGGGCAACACTGAGGAGGCTCAGCTTCCCCGGAGTTCTGGTGAGAGACAGATTCTCCCCAGTATAGCCACTCTTAGCTTTCAGGATCCATGAAGAACCCTAATTAAACTCATTGGCATTCCCACCCCAAAAGTAAAAGGGACTAGCAGAAAAGAGAAAGGTGATCAGAGGGAATGGCAGAAAAAGAAGAAAGGGTAGTGAGGGAGTAACTATATATAATTGAAAATATAAATACATGTGTGAAAATGTAATAGTGAAATAATTATAACATACTAATCAGCAACTTTTAGAAATTTTGTTCATTAAGAATTTCTATTGCTAGGTATGGCGGCACATGCCTTTAATCCCAGCAGTCTGGAGGCAGACACAGGCAGATCTCTGTGAGTTTGAGGACAGCCTGGTGTAGAGAGTGATGAGCTCCAGGACTGCCAAAGCTGTTACTCAGAGAAACGCTGTATGGAAAAACCACACATGCACACACGCGCAGGCACGCACACGCAGGCACGCACACGCACGCACAGCGTGTCTACTACTACTAACTTCCTCGTTTCCTCAGACGATAAATTAGGAGTTTCCAAATTAAGCAGTTTCATTTAGTTTTGTTTTGTTCATGATAGTCTCGGTGGGAATTTTATAAAGTTTTTTCAAGTTAAAAAAAAATTCATTAGAGTTAGTACCCTATGTAAAATGCAATCACAAAAGTGAAATACAGCTTCAGTTCACTGAAACCTTGACCAGCACAGCTGAAATTGTGTTTCACCAACTTTCTTACTTCTGGTCCTAGAGCCCTGGCTCATGTTAAGCTATACACTACGATCGACATCCTGAGCTTTGAGTCAGCTCTCTCCTCCCACACGATCAAGTATCAAACTCAGCTTGTCAGGCTTAGCCTTTTTACCAGCTGAATCATCCCCTCGGCCCTCATTCCTACTTTGTAAAAATTGTTTAGATTGGGGGAGGAGCATCAGGTCACATCCTCATTATTTCACCAAATAACATGCAGTTTTGTGCCTGGTGCAGTGGTGACCGCCTTTAATCCTAGCACTAGGGAGGCAGAAGCAGGTGGATCTGAGTTCCAGGCCAGCCTGAACTACATGGTGAAAACGGGAAAGAAAAATAAAAACACTTGTTTTGTAGTATCATTTAGGGACTGCATGGGTGCCACTGCTTCTTGCTACAAGAAATCCATTTCTGCTAAGACTACAGTACTTCTTGTATCTTCCTGTACTTCCCACTCCCTCGCCTACCGCCACCCACTTGCACAACGCACCATTTGGAGGTGAGGTGTGGGGATCCGATTTTTGGACCTCTGGTGACACAGACAGGTTACTCTGCCGGTGCAAAATCTGACGAGCGCGATCAAAATCTAATATCCAATTCACTTCCGCTCACACCTCTCCACCGTACAAAACTTCCTGGGGCCCTCAAAGGACCCTACCTGTGCTTCGGCCTCCATCTCCAGGTTGCATTATTTCCTGAGATGGGGAACCGGGCCATCGCTCCCCTCCCAAGATGAAGACGCGGAGTCGGGATCCCCCACATCCTGCCCGCAGGCTGCAGGGCCTCAGGGTTCAGGCCGGGTCAGCGGGAGGCGCCGCTGCCGCAGCCCCGCTGCCGCAGGAGACTGGAGAGCGACGGCGGAAAGACGGACGGACGGAAGGAGGGCGGGAGGCCGGGGGCGGGGACCAGGCCCCGGCTACCTGCGGACTCCGAGCGCAGGCTGCCGGCAGTCGCCATGGCTGCAGCCACCTCCGGCCGTCCGAGGACCCAGCTCCTCTGCGACTCTGACAGCCGGCAAGCAACGGCAGGTGACGCGCGACCGCCCACCTCAGGCGCCCGCGGCTACGAGCCTTCCCGCTGGTTCCGGAGGTGCGAGCAGCCGGGACCCACGAGGAGGAGGCGTGCGGCGGGCGACAGCGAGGACAGCCGCCCGCCGTGGCGAGGGCCGTGGGGATGCTCACCTACCTCCCTGCTGCGCGGCCGGCGTCCGCCCGGAGCCTGGGGCGCTCACATCCGGGTACCCGGAGACGCTCAGCTGCTTCTGCCGCGACCGTCGCCGCCCGCGGCAAACACCAAACTTCCGGCGGCGGCGGCGGCGACGCCTCTCGGTTCAGATGGGAGTTACCTGGGGCCGTCGTGGGTGCGCTTGCGCAGCGCTTCTCCAGCCCTAACCCGCTCAGCTGACGTGCCCAGAAGACGAAGATGGCCGCTACGCTCCCTGCGTGTCACGCAGTTTTCACCCGGGCCGAGACAGCCGGGCGTCGGGGAAAGAAGAGCGGAGTCCACACTCGGCGCAGGCGCACTGGGAGGCCTAGCGTGTGCGACTCCGCGGGTGGGCGCCCTTCGGGACGGTGGCGGCGCCCCCTGTCGGTGACGGCTGGTCCTCGTGCTCGTCTCCGGCCCGGGAGATGGGACGGAGGGCCACATTGTGGAAGAACAGAGCTATCTTCTGACTGCCACATGCCAGCTGTGGCATATGTACAAGCCGTGGCATATGTACAAGCAGCAAGCCCTGTAAGATCTGAGCACCTCCACAGCCTGCAAACGCGAAAGTGTAATACATTGCTCACTGCTATACTCAGGAAAAGAGGAGCTGAGTATGGAGTGAACCCCTTCCTTAGACTGGTGGGGACAAAGTCAACCCACGGGCCAGCCCTGCTGAGGATGCCTCTCTATTGCCTGCTACCTGCTGAGGGGGTCATGGCAGGCAGAACACTTTATCCTAAAATCATACTGTGTTGTTTACACTTTATCTAAACAATGTCCAATCTGTGGATCACATATTCTAGTCATGATACACACACATAAATGAGAACTATAATAAATTTGTAAAGCCCCTTTAAACTCACCCAAGGCCCCAAAAGGTGAGGGGTTTGCTCAGAATTTCCATCATTTTCTGTGGGAGCGAATCCTTTGATCTTTCTTTAATAGTGGCCTTTAAACCCTGCACTGGTGGCACACGCCTTTAATCCCATTTAATACAAGCACTTGGGAGGCAGAGGCAAGTGAATCTCTTCCAGTTCGATCAAGGCTAGCCTAGTCCACAAAGAGTGAGTTCCAGGACAGCGGGGGAGCATTAACATAAAGAAAAGGATTAAATGGCCATTCTTATCTGAAAACTACACCAGATCACGGGATTCACCCTTTCTTTACCAATGTTCTTATGCCTGAGAAGTTAAGAGCCTAAACAAAACTGTAGTTTCCACTAAGTTTACTGAAGTTGATATTCAGACAGGCTAAGGCTTTTAGAAGTGTCCAAAGAAAGGGCCAAAAGTAGTTGTTTTGGGTTTCTGAGAATTTCAGTAACTCAGGCCTCTCATTTTCTTTGTAGTTTAGAATGACCTTGAACTCCCAATTCTCCTGTCTCCACCTCCTAAATCCTGAGCTTCCACGTCCAGAATCCTGATTTATGCTTTAATGGCATGTAGGAAATGGCTCGATAAAGTTTTCTTCACTATAAAATTATAGAACCACGACGTGATGTGAGACACGATTGCTTCTGACAGCACCAATATAGTCCCCCAAAATGATAAGCACCAAAGATATTCCACTTGGAGTTTGTTTTCTTCTTGGCACAATTGGCCTTTGGGCAAGGAACTGCCCATGCCTCGACCATTGACAAAGTACATGGTGTCCATACTGGATACGCAGAACAGAAGAAAAAGACTGCCAAACTTTGCCAAGACAGTGTAAGACGGTTCAAAAAAATTTCCTGCCTCTAAAAAATGGTCTGTCAGTTAGGCTAGGTATTAGCCAAAGTTGGTAGCTTCAACATTGCAAGTGAGACTTTGATTACTCTGGTAGCCAGTTGTCTGTCATATACTACACGCTTTGGAAGCTGCTTGATTGCACTTACTGCCTACTTAAATAATATTAGATAATATTACCCTTCTCATGCCTTCGATGAGGTTAAAGATAGATAGTCATAGTTACCTTCCCCTTATGATTTAGCCAAGCCATTTTTTTTTTTTTTTTGGTTTTTCGAGACAGGGTTTCTCTGTGGCTTTGGAGCCTGTCCTGGAACTAGCTCTGTAGACCAGGCTGGTCTCGAACTCACAGAGATCCGCCTGCCTCTACCTCCCGAGTGCTGGCTCCTGAGTGCTGGGATTAAAGGCGTGCGCCACCACCGCCTGGCCTTAGCCAAGCCATTTCTGATACAAGACTTCGACTCTTTAAAATAAAATGTTTATTAAAACATTTAGCATGTGTTCCTTGCTTAATATTGTTCATGCTGGTTGTAATCCTAATTTTATACTTGATATCTGTTCCTAGTGTATGGAGTTTTGCATTGGGTTTGAAACTCTCTTATTTAAACAAAGGGGGTTTGTGATGGGGAATGTCTGTCAGCTGATGATCTTTAAGAGGTGGGACCAGGTTAGGGCATGACCTTTTGGGTACCCTGAGAAAAATGCTAGGTCGCCCAAGGTTCTCTCTCCCTGTGGTTCCTGTGCTACACAACTGAGGCTGGACTTCTCTTTCCTGTTTCATGAGTTTGCCCCTTCTAATAAAAAAATATAATTTGTTTATCTTGGAGTTAGCCTGGGTTTCTCCAACCTGTGTCATTCTACAGTGAGGTTTCCTTTCAGTTTATCTTTACTGAGTTCACACCAGTGCATACACACACACACACACACACACACGAACATTCTTACAAAATATACCTTCGTAGTAATGTGTTCTGCTCCATTAGCTTTAGATAAGAGCATAAAAACTCATGTCAGACCATATGAAATCATATGTACTTACCTTTGGTAAAGAAGTAATTTTGATGAGCCAGCCTACCTCCATCTTAGACTTCAAAGTCATCTTGTAGTAAAAGACAAGCTAGGTTCATTCGTGTTTATAATCAAAGCTTTGTTTCTCAAGGATTGTGCTTTGTCCCAACTGTAATCGTAACTGCACATAGTTCTATACTGCCTGTTCTAGGAATGGCAACCATGTATTTGTTTCAAAATGTTATTTATAACCATCTTGCAGCCCTTCCTTTGTTTAAAACAGCTATGACTACCTAATGTTATGACCACTATGGTGGTCTGAAAGAAAATGTTACCCATAAAGAGTGACACTCTTAAGTGTGCCCTGTTGGAGTAGGTATGTCCTTGTTGGAAGAAGTGGAAGTGTGTCACTGTAGGAGTGGGCATTGAGGCTTCCTATGCTCAAGCTATGCCCAGTGTCACAGTTGCTTCTGCTGCCTGTGGATCAAGATGTAGTATTCTCAGCTTCTCCAGCACGGTGTCTGCCTGCGTGCCACATGCCATAGTGATAACGGGCTGCATCTCTGAAACTGTAAGTTGCCACCTCAATGAAATGTTTTCCTTTGTAAGAGTTGCTGTGGTGACAAGACACCATTGTCTCTTCACAGCAATAGAAACTCTAACTAGCACAACCACCTTGTGACCACCTTGCAATTATGCCTTTGTTTCAGGAGGTCCTTAATGACTACCTTGTTATACTTATGTTCTACTCTGTAACCTTGCCTACTTTGCCTGTAAAATCCCAGATCAGGAAACCCCCTACCCCTGAGCTATAAAAACTTTGTCTTCCTCATATCTAGTGCTGACCTCTTGAACCCTACTTTAGGGGGAGGCAGTTCATATACATAAATTTTAAAACGTTGCTTTAATTAATTTTTCCATGATGATTTGGATTTGTGGTCTTTCTCCTTGATTCTTTGTTATACATACAGATATAGACATAGAAAACATAGATAGATAGATAGATAGATAGATAGATAGATAGATAGATATTTAGATAGATAGACAGATAGATAGATAGATAGATAGGCATGGAACCATAATTCTAGAACTCAGTAGAATGAAACAGGAAGATCAAGAGCTCTAGGTAAGGTTGACCTCAGGTACAGTGGAAGATCTTGTCATGTTCCCTTAAAGTAATTTAAAGTATAATTAATAATCTGTTTATTGTAGATGTTCATCTTTAAAACTATATATAATCAGTTATTTAAATGTGCAGTGAAAAACAAAATGTTGGCCAGGCGATGGTGGCACATGCTTTTAATCTCAGCACTCGGGAGGCAGAGGCACGCAGATCTCTGTGAGTTCAAGGCCAGCCTGATATACAGAGCAAGTTCCAGGACAGGCTCCAAAGCTACAGAGAAACTCTGTCTCAAAAAACCAAAAAAAAAAATCCCAACACAAACCAAAGTATGATTCCTGCAGCGTTCACCCTGGAAAACTGATGAATTTACTGGGGTTACTCACAGCAACTGCACTGTAGAGCCTTGACCCATACTCGAGATGGAGCCCCACTTCAGGTACCCTTCCTCACGTATATACTGTACCTCCAGAGATACCCTGTTCCCCAGACAACCACATGTACTTGTGTAGCATGCCTGGCAGGAACTGGTGAAATCTGATGAGGCCCCCTTCTTTTATGAGGGTTCATCAACAGTCATCAACAGGGTGAGAAACTCTTGCAAACAGATAATAGCTAGTCTGTTGAAGATGGTGGTATAATGCTCAGAGGACTGCATTATACAACATTTGGGGGAAAATAACTTCCTCTGGCATTATTGTTCATATTTTGAAGAGCATTTCCCACTTCTGACTCAATGCTAGAGGTCTTTGTACTTTAACTAAACCTCAATTATTCTGTAATATCACATATGACAAATTTGTTTTGCCTTTTGTCAATGGTTTTCTTCTAGAGTTTTTTTGCCAATGAACTTTGGAACTTGGCACAGTTAATCTGCTTATCCACCAAAAATTCATGATGGTCCTTGGCCAAATTTTTAGTCCCCTCCAACATAGAATAAAGAAAGAATTCAGGCTTTACAAATAATGGCGAATGAGAACGTTAATATTGAACTGATAAAAGAGTACAATCCAAAATGGGGGAACTGCAGTATAGCTGGGCAGTGGTGGTACATGTCTTTAGTTCCAGCACTCTGGAGGCAGAGGCAGGAGGATCAAGGCCAGCCTGGTCTACAGATTAAGTTCCAGAAAAGACAGCACTACACCATGAGACTCTGTTTTGAAAACAACAAAGTAAATAAAATAACTGCAGTACAGAAAAACATTCACCTTAGGAAGAGAAAGGGAGGAACTGGAGCTGTAGCTCAGCCATACAACTCCTACCTGGATCCAGGAGGCCTAGACTTGGTTCTTCATCATGGGGAATGGCTCGTCAGGTGAGAAATCAGTTATCTCTACCTTCAGGAGGCAAGGATGAGGCAAAGGCAAGAGGATCAAGGCGAGGTCTGCCAGACAGAGCTACATAGCAAGACTTGCTCTCAAAATAAAGGGGTGGGAAGGACTTCTCATCTGATGCAAACTCATGAAGCCTATTTGCCTGAGTTGGGTCTCCAGAAGCCACATTGAGGCACGAGTAGTGAACGGACTCCACAAAGTTGGTTTCTGATCTCTGTTTGTGCCTACACACAAGTGCACACACACAAGTACACAATGATAAAATGTTTGAAACAAAAACAGCAACAAAAATGGGCCAGGAAGCTGTTTTGCAGGTAAATGCAGGGGCTTCCTACTAAGCCTGACACCAGAATTTGATCCCTGTAACCAACAAGGTAGAAAGCAATTTGCCCTGCTCTCCCTTTTCGCCCTAGCACTCCTGCTGTATATGTTTTCTGAGATAGAAACATTCCACCCTGGAGGAAGCTCCTTAAGCCAGAAAGTAAACAACTCAAAGTAACTTCAGGAAGTCCCCAAAACTGATCAGCTTCACTAGGCCCCTCCCGTCCAGAATAAGTAATAAAAGCAGAGAGACCCTCTCTGAAGAGCAGAGCCAAACTTCAAAGAAGACTCTCTGAGGTGAGCTGCCAAGAATACTCTGAGATCAGACCACCTGCCTGGAAGATGTTTAGTCCAACTGAGGCACATGGGCACGCTCCAGCCTGTAGCTGCTCTAGGCTGCTAGCTCTCTGAGCTGTCCCTAATGTTAGACTGCTACCGCAGTAGCCGGCTCTGCTGCTGGAACAGTTATGTCACCACCTGGGGTCAGGTGCCTTTTCCTGTCTGCATTGTGACATGTGCGCCCCTTAAAAGTGTCTGACAAGCACAGTTTGCTGTCTTGCCTCTTGCTCCTCTCTTGCCTCTTCTTTCCTCTCCTGCTTTTCTTATCTTTCTTGTTTGCACCAGACTTTTCCTTTTGGGCCAACAACCAGCTCCCAAATCATGACACGGAGACTATCATAGTTTTGAATGCTTGGCCTACTTCAGGCTCATTTCTGGCTAGCTCGTTTAATTTAAGGTAACCTGTTTCTCTTTATGTACCTTGAGGCTTTTTACTTCTTCTGTGTATTTTTTTATTGCTTCTCATGTCTGCTGGCTGGCTGCTGCCTGGCTGGTTCTGGGCATGTCCCTCTCTTTCTCTTTATTCTCTCTTCTTTCATTTCTCTCTCCTCTCAAGCCTAGATTTCTCCTCTTATTAATTCTCTCTGCCCACCAGCCTATCATTTCTCTGACTAGCTATTGACCATTCAACTCTTTATTAGACCAATCAGGTGCTTTAGGCAGGCAAGGAGAAACAAATGCAACACATCTTTACATAATCAAACATGCCTTTACACAATAAAGGAATATTCCAGAGCATAAAAAATGTGACATATCTTCATATAGTTAAAACAACATTCTACAACACCTGTTTTCTCTGTCTGTCTGTCTGTCTGTCTGCCTCTCTCATGTCCCCACTCTAAGATGGCCTTTTATTCTTCTCTTCCCTCCTTCCTCCTCCTCCAATAAACCTCTTGCACTAACTCTGTTGCTCATGTCATGTTTGCTTAGTGGCATACTTCGGCAGGGTCCACTGAAAGATACCCAGTGTGCCTTTCTTTTTATTCTTTCAACCTATACTGGGGTGGACTTTGGTTGTCTTTGTGACATTTCTGCTCCTGTAAGTGACTCCTTTAAGGAACACTAGCCTACTCAAACATGTGGCTTTGGCAGGCCTTGCCCTTCTCCCCCATTCCCTCTGCTTTGGTAAAAACCAATAGAGTTACATTCCTAAAACTAGCCCCAAGGTCTATTCCCTTATTTGGCCGCTTCCTCCTTCTGAGGCTGACTACCAAAGTCCAGAAATCAAAAGCCCCCATTAAATTAATCACCTCCTTCTAACATGGGAATTCTCCCTTTACCTTTATAAACCACCATTTGCCTCTGTGTTTCCTCTCCATTCAGAGGCAATCCTTTCTCCCTCCAGGAAAATCACCCCTTCCCTTCTCCCCACCCGCATCTCCTCTACCACAGCATCCTAGCCCATTCTAACATGGATCTCCCCTTTTCCTGCTCTTAAAAATCACTCCTGCGGCCGGGCAGTGGAGGCACACACCTTTTATTCCAGCACTCGGGAGGCAGAGGCAGGTAAGTTTGAGGCATGCCTGGTCTACAAGATCTAGTTCCAGGACAGGCACCAAAGCTACAGAGAAACCCTGCCTCAAAAAAAAAAAAAAAAAAAAAAAAAAACCGAACAAAACAAAACCCTCACACCTGCAAGGTCATTTGCTATTGTTTTTCTGTGGAAAGCAGCCACTATAACTTCTCTTCCCAGTTTAATAAAAGATCTCTCTGTGAAAACAGGTGTTTGGGTGTGGTTGTGGGGGGGAGCCCCCCGCTATGTGGGGGTGCCTCTTTCACCCATCACCCACACTCCTATAAGTAACCCTGCCAAAATTCACTGGTTCACCAAGTTGGACTTTGGAAGAATCACTGCTTTGGTCTTTGTGGGGCTCCCTATCTTGGGTGAGTAGATGTATGTATGTATGTGTTGTGTCTCCCTGGGAAAAGTTTGGTTTCTTTGGTTTTTCAAGATAGGGTTTCTCCATTTAACAGCTCTGGCTGTTCTGGAACTTGCTTTATAGACCAGGCTAGCCTCGAACTCACAGAGATCTGCCTGCCTCTGCCTCCCAGATACTGAGATTAAAGGCGTGTGTCGCCTTGGTGCAGCCATGAATTTTTTATTCTTAAGAGAGAGAAAGAAATATTTGATAATCCAAATAAAAACTTATCCAGATCAGTTTGAAGTGATTAGTGTCCACCTAAAACTAATATAAGCTACTTTTTTAAAAGTCATTTTGGCTATTATAACTGGAAGCTGTGGGGGAGCAACTGACCTCAGACCATCCTGAAGCTCAAATTATGTCAACAGGATACTACAATGCCCACCTCTATAAGTGTTGCAGTTCTGAGGGAAAAGGTACCCTGGCAGTCAAGTAGAGGAATACAAGTCATACCGCACAACAAACCTCACAAAAGATTTACTGGGAAGAACACAGGAGAGTGGCTGCCTCTGCTCCGGAGAGAAGCAGCAGAGAACTGAGAGGGAGGCAGGCTTATTTGGGGGCTCTTAGGGGCAGAACTTTTGGAGGGGAGGTATTGGTGGGATTTCAACTCCTAAGTTTGGGACAAACTCAAGGATTGATGTAATTTTTAGCCCTCGGAGTGTGCTCGGGCCCTTTTACCCTGCACCTTTTGCTCTCCTCTGCATCCACTCTCACGGAGGCTCTGCTGACATCAGGACAAAGATCACTAGAGCTCAGGACAGACGGACAGCAGTCGAATGACAGTCCTAGGAGAAAGTTCTGATTGGTTCAGCCTTGTGATCTGCCACGCCTGAAACAAAGGCTATGGCCTTCGAGTGTGTTTTCTGGCTAAATTAAGAACTGTGACTCTATCTACTGGACTTGTTAGCCACATTTGTTTTCCTCGATGACTCCAAACTTGTTTGGTTTAGGTTCTGTTTTTGAGACTGGGTCTCGTGTAGCTCAGTTGTCCTGGAACTCACTGTGTAGCTAAAGACCACCTTCAATGTCTGAGCTTTTTGCCCCTATCTCTCAAGTGCCAAGATTAGAGACATTTATATACCATCACGTCAAGTAATGTGCTGTGCTGAAGACAGCACACAGAGCCTTGTGCATGCCAGGCAAACACATTTCCAACTCAAGATGTAGTTTCCTGTACTTTCTTATAATAATAACACCCAGTTCAGGAGCTGGAGAGATGGCTCAGTGGTTAAGAACACTTTGAAAGGATCTGGGATTAATTCCCAACACTCAATGGCAGCTCACAACTGCTGTAACTCCAGTTCCAGGGCATCTGACACTCTCACACATAATACATGCAGGCAAAACACCAATGCACATAAAAAGTAGAAATACATCATTAAAAAAAAAAGACTGGTGGTAGCGGCACACACCTTTAAACCCAGCACTCAGGAGACAGAGGTAGGCAGATCTCTATGAGTTTGAGGTCAGACTTCCAGGGTTGCCAAGGCTACATAGAGAAACCCTGTATTGAAAAACAAACAGCCCCAAACAGCAACAAAAGCCCACTCATTTCTTTAAACAGGCACATTGCCCTCACTCACACACTCTCATTTCCTTACTCTCTTTTCTTTGCTGTGACCAATCTCATTAATGAAGCATATACAGTCTCTGCTACGTCACCGAGCACAGAACAATCCTACTCTCACACCCACCCTATTGCTTGCAGCAAATAGAATGTTTACTTTGTTTCATCCTGCTATCTTAACTTCAGATCACATAACAGTTTCATACTGTGAGAGGGTAAGAAATTCTTTTTTAAAAAGTTCACGGCTTCAGCAGTATCTTGCTGACCCTTGCAACATACTAAATTTAAAAAAATCAAACTCCAAAATAAAGACAAAGAAAACATGTTTGTTATTAATCTAACAACAATGCTTTTTCTTTTTCTTTTTTGGTTTTTCAAGATTGGATTTCTCTGTGTGACAGTCCTGCCTGTCTTGAAACTTGCTTTGTAGACCAGGCTGGCCTTGAACTCACAGACCTCTCTCTGCCTCTGCCTCCTGAGTGTGAATGCTGGAACTAAAGGCATGCACCACCACTGACAATGGCTTTTCAATTTAACATCTGAGAGAATTGACACTAGCATATGCATGCAATTATGCCGTGCCCACATGGCTGAGAGAGAATGAATAGGTGTCAGCTAGATTGTAAGATTACAAGCACAAACATCTGAAAAGAAGAGCTAGCTTGATGAACTACAAGACTTTAGACATTCCCGTCTTACTGAGGGGGAAAAGATGGGTCAGAAGGAAGGTGGGCCCCAAGGTGGAAAGGTTATTGTGGATTCTAAGGAGTATCTGGTGTTCAATGCTGGCATTACTGCAGTGGATGACATGACCAAGTTTTTCATTCTACTGGGGGAGACATTTGTTTGTGAATATTAATCAAGGACTGAAGGTTTATCTTGACATTACTGAAACCATCTTGAGTGGTAACTATAACAATTACCCCTGAGTCACCCTGGTCAGTTTTCCCAGCATAAAACAGACAAAATCCTGAGAGAGGTGTGTGAAGCTTTATCACCAGAGCTTGGCTTAAGAATGTGCCTGATTCTAATCTGATAGTAGCCTGAGACAGACTGCATACAGTCTGACAGGGGAGACAGACTGCGTACAGTCTGACAGGTGAAATCACTTTTACGGGGAAGAGGAGAGTTGAGATAGAGTCTACTCATGTGGTACCTGATGGTCTCAAATTTGCACCACCATGCCTAGCTCCGAAATAACCTTTACCCTATTTTATAACCTACCTATCTTCTAACCCAAATCTCAAGGACCTATGTGGTTTTTTGTTTTGTTTTGTTTTGGTTTTTGGTTTTTGGTTTTTCGACACAGGGTTTCTCTGTGGTTTTGGAGCCTGTCCTGGAACTAGCTCTTGTAGACCAGGCTGGTCTCGAACTCACAGAGATCCGCCTGCCTCTGCCTCCCGAGTGCTGGGATTAAAGGCGTGCGCCACCACTGCCCGGCTCTATGTGCTTTTCTTGATGTCCAGGCCCATGCTTCTGTTATAAGTCATCCGTAAACTGCACATTGCAATTCTGGACCTATTGCCTCCTTCTTTGGTCTCTTAGGCCCTGGGACCAGCTCCCATACATCGGGGCAGGGATGTTTTGTGGGGAATAAAAGCACTTACATCAAAGCATAATACTAGAGATACTGGATGCTGGAGAGTGCAGTAAACAGATTCAGTTTTTTTTTTTTTGTTTTCAGACACTAATTCTCCCGAGTACAGTAGATAAGTAAATAATTGTAAGACTCAAACAAATATGATAGTAAACCAGTATTATCCAAACTTCTTATGATAGTGGGAATTATCTACAGTATAATAAGAAACACATATAGATGTTGAGTAGTTACAATGTGTTTACTGCAAATAAGGAGTTGGATTGTTTTATTTAATTTCAACTAAAGTATCCACATATAATTTTTTAAGTCGAAGAACTTACTATATAATGAAGGGCTTATTTAAAACTCTGTCCTAAGAATGGCTTTCCTATTTTTAAGAAGGTGCTCAGTAGAGGATTAGTACAATTCACGTCCCCAGAGGAAAACCATTCTGTCCAAAGATCTGATTGGCTCAACTTAGTTGTCAAACCGACTAGGGACAACTTGCGGGACTAAGTTCTCTGCTTCCAGCATGTGTGTCCCAAGGATCAAACCTAAGTCTTAGAGGTTCTCTCAGAACTCCCATAAATGGTTTTAACGTTTGTGAATCCTCCTGCAGACGTCTTCCACCAGCCATCACGCATTCAGAAGGCGCAAAGCACTCCTCCCGTCGCTAGGGGCCGCTGTCGCTCTCCCGGCCGCCGGAAGGCAGCGCGGCTTCCGCGTTTTTCGCCGCGCATCCGCAGCCCTCCGCGCGCTCTTCCGGCCATTCATACGGCTTGTCTGGGAGTCTTTGGGGCCTGAATTCCGTGTCCGGAGGGAGGCTGCAGCGCTAGGATGAAGCTCGTGAGGTGAGGAGGCTCCCCAGGCGGGGCGAGGGCGGCGGGAACAAGGTTTGGGCGGGCTCGGAGAGTCGGGCTTCTTTGCTCGCAGGGAGGCGGGAAAGCCGCGTGCGCGCGGCCTGCTAACGGCCTCCGCCCGCCCGCCCGCCCTTCTCGTTGCCGCGGGAGCTCGGGCGAGAGGTCTGCGCGTCCCTGCCCCGCGGCTCTTCCCGGAATGGAGAGACCCAACCGCCACTGCCCACCTCCAGTGCCCCGGCTTAAACCGAGCGGTGACCGGTTTTCCTAACAAGTCGGGCTCCTTGCACCGAAGAGAACTAGCATGGCTTTCTTTTCAGATAACGATGCCGACTTGCTAGACGCTTTAGATTAAGTTGTCCTTTATTTTGGACCGGTTATCCGAACAGTGTAACGGCTTTCGATTCACGAAAGATCATGTTCCGGGGTGGGACAGAAATTAACAAGTTACTTTCGCCCTATTGCACAGATTGTGTCGGTTAGTGGAGCCTTGTTTGCTGGTGTGATTACTTCCAAACTAAATAGACTTGAGGCCAAACCTGAAACGGCATAATACCTAAGCCAGTGGTAAGAAATACTTAGTTTCTTCAGTCAAGAACTGTTTTACCCGACCAGACTGCCGTTGGCCATCTCTTAAAGTAGTTGTACAGTAATCAAGAAATTATCTTATGGCGGGGGGGTGTTTGGAGACAGCGTTTCTTTGTGTAGCCCTGGCGTCCTGGAACTCACTCTGTAGACCAGACTGGCCTCGAGCTCACTGAGATCCGTCTACCTCTGCCTCCTGAGTGCTAGGATTTAAGGCGTGCGCCACCAAGCCAGGCTACAAGATTGCGTTCTTTGCTGTTTAATGATGGAGGCAAAATAAATTATTTCTGCTCTTTTTGAAATAGTAACTACTCTGTTCTGGGGGAGTTGGTACAGAAGGCATTTAAGGTTAAAAATAAGTAAAACTCCACCGGCTCTGGGGATGGTGCCCAGAGAGCTTCCAGTAACCATTTCTGCCTCTGAGCTACAGCCCCAGACAATTCGTGTTTGGACTATAATGTTAGGTAGAAAGGCTCAGAGTTTAAAGTTCGCTCTTGCCATTTCCATACTGCCTAATGTATTTGCAGGAACTTAACGGTTTCTCATTTAAAGATTCTGTTAGGATAAATTTGCTTTAAGGCGGTGGTTCCACCTAGACCTCCAGGCAGCATCCTAGGCACGTTCTCACTCTGCTACTGGTGGAATTATTTTTTTCCCTTCAAGACAGGGTTCCCCCTGGCTAACCTCTAACCTCTGCTGTCCTGGAACTCTGTAGACCAGGCTGGCCTCGAACTCAGAAATCCACTTGCCTCTGCCTCCCAAATGCTGGGATTAAAGGCTTGACAGCCTCTCCTGCTGATGTGAGAGCGCCAGATCCCATTACAGATGGTTGTGAGCCACCATGTGATTGCTGGGAATTGAACTCAGGACCCCTGGAAGAGTAGCTGGTGTTCTCAGCCGCTGAGCCATCTCTCCAGCCTTGATGTGATTTTTTTTTTAATGGTTTGTCTTGAATCCTAATTTTTGTAGTGCACAATATAGACATTTCTTATAGGAGAATGTGAAGATGGTTGTTTTGATGAGTGTGCATTTTCAGCGGGCTTTCTCGCTTGTGCCTCAGTTAGTGGGACTGCAGTCATCCTTTGTCCCATTGCCTCCTCGCTCAAACCTGGGAAGTGGGCTTTTTTGGTTACTTTTCTCCTAATCTGCCTGTCATCTGTCAAATTGCCAATTTTTCTATTTTTCTGAATGAAAATACCTCTCACCATGTCTTTGGTTTTCTGATCAAATAGTGAGAATTTAGATACTAAAAGGACCCCATGTACCTGACTGTTTGATGTCCCACTTGCATTAAAAAGAGAATTCCAGCCCAGCGGTGGTGGCGCACACCTTTAATCCCAGCACTCTGGAGGTAGAGGCAGGCGATCTCTGTGAGTTTCGAGGCCAGCCTGGTCCACATAGTGAGTCCCAGGACAGCCAGGGCTACACAGAGAAACCCTGGGGTGAGGGTGGGAGAATTGGAATCCCAGCATTGGGGAGGCAGAGTCTGAGTTAAGGCTAGCCTCATCTACAGATTGATGAGTGTGAGTCTGAGTTAGAGGCTAGCCTCATCTACAGATTGATGAGTGTGCATTCCACAGAGAAACCCTGTCTCAAAACAACAGCAATAATAAGAAAATTCACACAATGAAGGATTCACTGGAAAATTGAGACCCTGGAAGTCACTGTGTACCCCATGCTGACTTCAGATTTCTGAATCATCCTGCCTCAGCCTCCTGAGTAACTAAGATTACAAGTCTGTGTCTAGATTTGTAATCTTAAGGAAATTCTTTAGCAGAATATTATCTCTAAGAAAGGATCCTTTTTCCACATACCCTTTCTTTCTGAAACAGTTCCTCTTGCTGTTCTGTTTTGTTTTTCGAGGCAAGGTTTGAAGCTTTCATGGAACTCTCTCTGTAGACCAGGCTGGCCTCCAATTCACAGAGATATACCAGCCTCTGCCTCCCTGGGTGCTGGGGTTATAGGAGTGCACCATCACTGCCTATTCCAGTTCCTGCTTCTTGAGTGCTGGGATTAATTAAAGATCTTTGCCCCCATGCTTAACAAAGTAATTTTTAAGGTTGGATTCCTTTAGTTGCTGAAACATTCAACCCATGCTCAGTGTAAATTATAATTCACTGTTGCCTATAGAAAGGCCCTGCTACTTACTTCCATAGTAGAATGGTGGGGAGAATAGGATGGTAATATTACTTGTGCAGTTTAGTGTAGTGGACACTGTAGTAGTTTACAAAGGATATTGAAAAAAAAGTAAGATAATTTAGAAAATATGAATATGAAGTGTTGTTAGATGATACTGTATGATTATCGTTGCATGGCCATTTGGCTAAAATAAAGCATGGGTGATGGTGTAGAATTATTTCACTGCATGTAATTGTGGTGTTGTAAACTATAGATTAGAAAGTCTGAACATGAAGTGTCTGCCAGGTGCTGCAGTGTTCTCGGTTGTGGAGTTAGGGTTGCTGTGGGAGAATGTCCTCATCAATGCCAGCACCCTTCTTTCAGATGGGTAAGGTGAAAGTGTAAATACTGAAGAGAAAGAACAGAGAGGCAACATTTTGATAGTTTGTGACCTCTTCAATTTTATTCATTTGCAGTATAGCATGATAAAAAAAATTAGGGCAGAGGAAGAGTAGATGAAATGAAAGACACACAGGTTAAAAAAAAAAGACACACAGGTTATTCACCATGTATTGAAAAGACCCCTGTCAAGGGGAGAGTTATAAAGGAAGTTTTTTTTTTCCGGAGGTTTACATTTCTAAATCTATAAAAGGAGAAAATGCTTTTGCAGCTCTACTATGGGAAACACCATCTTAAAAGTCTGAGCTACAAAAGGCTCGTACCAGAATAAAATGGAAAGAAAAAGCCAGAAGGCTGGAGAAATGGCTCAGGTTAAGAGCACTGGTTGTTCTTCCATAGGATCTAAGTTCAGTTCCCAGACCCACAGCTGCCTGTAACTGCAGTTCTGGGAACCTAGGGACCTCTTCCAGACATAGGCGCCAGACATGTGTTGCACACATACACCACACAGGCAAAACATTCATACTGTATTATATATAAATATAATTTTTGTTTGTTTTTCTTTCTCTCTGTAGCCATGGCTGTTCTGGAACTTGCTCTGTAGACCAGGCTGGCCTCAAACTTACAGAGATCCAATCACCTCTGTCTCCCGAGTGCTGGGAGTAAAGGCATGTACTACTACCTTGCTTAAATAACATTTTTTTAAAAATATTTATTTATTTATTTATTATGTATACAGTATACAATATTCTGTCTGTATGTAAATAACATTTTTTAAGGAAAAGAAAAAGCCAGGCGTGGTGATATGTGATTGGAAATTGTAGTCAAATGTGTCATGGACTGATAAAAGCTCAAACTGATGGAGAGTGTGTGAATAATCAATTCACAAAAGAAATACACATTCTATATTCATTAAAGGTACTAAATCTCAGGCAAATTGCCACTATCTCTCCTTCTTTCCTCCTCTTTCCTTTGTTTTTATTATTGTTGTTGTTGTTATTATCTAGATTTATGTGTATGCATCACATATTTGTCTGATGTTTATGGAGTAGTTACAGACAGTTGTAAGGTGGCATGTGGGTTCTGGGGACCTAACCGGGGTCCTCTGGGATAAGCAGCCAATGCTCTTGACTAGTTGCAAAGCCATCTCTCTAGCCTCTTCTTTGAAACAGTCTCATTTGGCCAGGCTGTATAGCTAAGCCCTTGAATTCCTGTTCCTTCTACCCTCATTTCCCAAGTATTAGGATTACAAGCATACATATTTCCTAGCTTTGCTCATTAGAAAATAAATTATTACTATTCTTTGTGTTCTTGCACACAAGAGGTGTACATGTACATTACAAGACAATTTGGGGGAGTTTATTTTGCCTTCCACCAGGGTCCCAGAGATTAAAACTCAGGTCCTCAACCTGTATAGCAAGTGCTTTTGCCTGCTGAGCCATCCTGCCAACCCTGCTTGGTATTTGAATTCATTAGTTTTGTTATTGATGATTGTTGTTTTTGAGGCAGGATCTCGATATATAGCCTTGGCTGGCTTGGTGCTCACTTTGTAGACCAGGCTGGCATTGAACAGATCCACCAGCCTCTGCCTTCCTGTTGAAATTAAAGGTTGCCACCATGCCTGGTTCAATTTTTTTTTTTAAGATAATTATCAGGGTACTGGTGGTGCACACCTTTAATCCCAGCCTTTGGGAGGCATAGGCAGGCAGATCTCCATGAATTCCAGGACAACCAAGGCTATGAAGAGAAACCCTGTCTAGGGGGCAAGAAAGATTACAATTATTTGTGTGGAGGGTTGGCATTACTGTGTGTACAAAGGTCAAAGGACCCTAGGGGGAGTCAATTCTCTCCATCATTTTGGCTCCAGGGATCAAACTTGGATCGTCAGGCTCTGCAGCAAGTGCTTTACCCTCCGAGCCATCTTGCTATGTATGTCCTTCACTCTCTTTTTGCATAGATAGAAAATAGGAAGATTGGTTATTGATATTGGTGAGTGTTTGCATAAATGAGTTTGTAATGTTGAAAACGTTCACAGTGAGATAATTGGTATTTCCATATAGTAGACTGCTATCTAACTCTTGGGATATTTGTTTTTAAGGAATCATCTCTAGTGTAAACTGCTAAATAAGGTCTAAGTGTTAGGATGCTATTGAAGAATGGCCTACTTTGTGTGAAGTCAGATCTTACATGTGTGCCTATGAGTTATAAGAATATCCCTAGTCACCAAGAATGCAGGGAGAGAAAAGAGGTTCTTTATCTCTGCCATGTAACCTTATGCTACTAGTGATAAGTCTTATTTTTTGTGGCTTAAAATTAGTCTAGAATCTTTTATTTTTTTAAATTTATTCATTTATTATGTATACAATATTCTGTCTCTGTGTATGCCTGAAGGCCAGAAGAGGGCACCAGACCTCATTACAGATGGTTGTAAGCCACCATGTGGTTGCTGGGATTTGAACTCAGGACCTTTGAAAGAGCAGGCAATGCTCTTAACCTCTGAGCCATCTCTCCAGCCCAGTCTAGGATCTTTTTGTTAAGATAGTATCTCACTTGCTGTATAGACCAGGCTGGACTCCATTTCACAGAGACTTAGCTGCCTCTGCCTCCCAAGTGCTGGAATTAAAGGCAAGCCCACCACACCTGATACTACTCCAGGATCTTGAATGTCTTCATTTGAGGTGGTTTTCTAGCAGTTTACAGTATTTTCTAGTCCAGAGCTCAGAACGGTTTTGAACCTGGTTCAACACAGAATCACAGACTCAAGCATGAACTTTGTAGATGACATTATTGTGTCAGATATACATTTGAATACTCTTATAGTCCATGGGCTGTGGTTTGGACACCCCCAATTCTTCATCCAGTGTGGTCCAAAGAAGCCAAAAAGGTAGGCACACCTGTAGTAGACAGATGCTAGATGACAGCTTATTACTTCATTCCTTTATAAGTTTGAGAGTTTAGTTCAGGAAAGTTAAATACACTATATTATTAATATGAATTGTTAAAATATGTTTATGTGTATGAGTGTTTTATCTGCATGAATGTAGTGCACCAGAGCTTGCCTGATGCCTGTGAACATCAAAATAGGGCTCCAGGCCCCTGGGACCTGGTGGTTTTAAGCTTTCATGTGGGTTCTGGGACTTAAACTGGGTCCTCTGCAAGAGTAACAAGTGCTCTTAGTTCTGGTCAAGTGTCCAGATCCCATACGAATTGTTGCAGTATCATTTTGAAGGTTTTGAACTCTAGCAATTTCACCCTACCAGCTTCACAAAAAGACTTCTAAATGTTACAGGTAAAATTCAGTACTTTTTATTTTATAGATTTTTGATGAAATTGAGTCATGAAACCGTAACCATTGAATTGAAGAATGGAACACAAGTCCATGGAACAATCACAGGTGAGGATATATTCTTGTGCTACAACCAAACCACATTGCCAGGTGCTTTTGTTTTTATAGCTTGTATACCTTTGCTTGTGTGTGTTCTTCTCCATAAAATGTTGCTTCTTTCAAAACACTTCTGAGACTTTACACTTTTATTATGTTTGTGTTTCACATTTGACTAATTTTTTTATTACTGTTACTATATATGTATGATTGATTTCATTATGGTATTTTCATACAACTGTATTTTTATCTTTTATTGTCCTCTCCTCTTCCGCTACTGCTTTCTTATTCCCACCTATTCATCCTCCATGTGCCAGTCTTTATTTTTTACTGACCCACTGAGTTTTGGAACAATTTCTTAGCTAATAGTAGGCATTCCAAAAGTTTTTTAAGTGATTATTTAAAGAAAGAAAATAATATCTTAATATGTGTTCATATTCTCATGTAAGTCTAGTGTTTTAGTAAACAAAGATGTAATGGGATGTCATTTTATGGTTATTCTCGGACTTGATGGTACCAATTGTGAATGGAACTTGCCTATTAAGTTTTGTATGGTATGGCACCATATCTAAGGAAGTACAGCTGCTACCCTTGTTAAAGTGTCCTGAGTAGTGATTTGGTCTACTTCCTGCAGAACACAGTTGGGCGTTGTGGAAGAGCTGGGGTGGGTTTTGTTGTGGTAGTGTTCCCTCCGCCCTCTATTTCTAGGTAGTCTTATGTATTCTAGAACTACTCTCAAACTCTCTGTGTATGGTTAAGGATGGCCTTGTTTTCCTGCCTCTAGCTCCTGGGTGCTGGGATTATAAGTGTACACAGCACACCTCTTTTATTTGGCAATGGGGGTTGAAACCAGGGCTTCATATCTAACAGCTGAGCTATCCCCAGCCCCCAGAATGGCAATCTTGCTCTTTTTTTTTTTTGTCAAAATCTAATGATAAAAGCTCTACTATTAAAAAAAAACAAACAAAAACACAAGTTTCACCATATACATAATAGGTGCTTAGAAATGGATGTCCCAGGAGGAAGGTTTCAATAAACTGGGAGGACAAAATTTAGTAAAGATCTTATTCCCTCTAGTGGACAGTCACTGTTGAGACTTCAGTATCTTATATGAACACACACACACTTATACACTCAGCTCAGTCATCACAGTGTGCTATATGCCATGAAGGTAGTGAGAGACTAATTAATGTCTTAATGTGTAGGTCTTAGAACATAAGAGATCGTAAGTCTCTCTGCTTCTCCTTGCCTACATAAATCAGTGTCCCTAGGAGGCAGAGGAGGTGGAATATATCGAGGCTATATCATAGGAAGGGGAAAGGATTTGTTGGTCCTTTTTTTTTTCCTAAGACAGAATTTCTCTGTGTAACCCTGGCTGTCCTGGAACTTGATCTGTAGACCATGTTTGCCTTGAACTCAAAGATGCACCTGTCCCTGCCTCCTGAGTACTGAGAGTAAAGGCCAACGTTCCCATTTCCCAACCCTCTTCTTGTTTGTTTTCTTTTTTTTTCTTTTCTTTTTCTTTTTTTTTTTTTTGATTTTCAAGACAGGGTTTCTCCGTAGCTTTATGGTTCCTGTCCTGGAACTAGCTCTTCTAGACCAGGCTGGCCTTGAACTCACAGAGATCCTCCTGCCTCTGCCTCCCAAGTGCTGGGATTAAATGCATGCATCACCACTACCCAGCAAAAAAAAATTTTTTTTAAATAAATAAATAGACATGTTAAGCTGGTTGAGGTGTTGGTTGCCTGTAAACCAAGTAAGCACTAGGGAGACTTAGACAGGAGAATCACAAGTCTGAGGTCAGCCTGGGGTGCAAAGATAGACTTTGTCTTAGGAAGGTAGGGGAGGAGTTCCTAGAGACAGGTGAAAAATAGCATAGGTCTTTAAAAAGAAAGTTGAACATGGTTGATAGAATGTTGGATAAGGAAAATTATGGAGACAGCGGGAGAATTGTGCCACAAACACTATCTAATCCTGGGACAAGAATTCCGTTTTGAAAGTAGTGGGCTTAAGACATACGCAATATTCACGTTCCTTCACAGCTTGCTATATTTCATTTCCTTTGTCTACCAGATAGGTTCTTTGTAGTCCAGCTCTCCTTGAACTCGTGGCACTCCTCCTGCCTCAGCCCCTTGAATGCTGAGATTCCAGGCATGACTTAAGCATACCATCATGCATCCTATTCAGTGCACGTACTTAGCCTGCACAGTAGTAACCATGGCTAGGAAGGGGCTTTATAAAGGAGCAGTTACTGGTTTATATTGCATCCCCCCATTGTGCATGTGACTAACAGATTAGATAACTTTTTTAATTTAAGGATTTATTTTTTTTTTATACAGTGTTCTGTCTGCAGGCATGCCTGCATGCCGGAAGAGGGCATCAGATCTCATTATAGATGGTTGTGAGCCGTCATTTGGTTGCTGGGAATTGAATGTAAGACCTCTTCTTCCAGAGGTTTTACATTCTTAACCTCTGAGCCATCTCTCTAGCCTCCAGATAATACTCTACAGGATTATTTCAACTGTGGCAAGATAGATTGCCTTCTGGTAATTGTTCTGTTTTCCTCCTTAGGTGTAGATGTTAGCATGAATACACATCTTAAAGCTGTGAAAATGACCCTGAAGAACAGAGAACCTGTACAGTTGGAAACATTGAGTATCCGAGGAAACAACATTCGATACTTTATTCTACCAGACAGCTTACCTCTTGATACATTACTTGTGGATGTTGAGCCTAAGGTGAAGTCTAAGAAGAGAGAAGCTGGTAAGTGTGAAGGTGTTTTGTGTATAGTGTATTTAAATCTTAATTCACTGTTGAAAATACCTTTGTGAACAACAAGGGTGTTTTGTTGCTTGGAACATCTTATACTTATGAGTGCATGTGACAGCTTCTGAAGTTGCTGTGGAGACAGGTCAGCCATGCCGTTCTTATGTAATCTCAGCATTCAAGAGGCTGAGACAGGAGGAGTGCCACAAGTTCAAGGAGAGCTGGACTACAGAGAAAGAACCTATCTGGTAGACAAAGGAAATATATAACAAGCTGTGAAGGAATGTGAATATTGTGTATACCTTAAGTTCACTACTTTCAAAACGAAATTCTTGTCCCAGGATCGGATAGTGTTTGTGGCACAGTTCTCCCGCTGTCCCCATAATTTTCCTTATCCGTCATTCTATCAAGCTGTGTTCAACTTTTTTTTTTGGAGGCTGGCGGCACAGCTGCCTCTTCTTATTTTAGATACTTTGTGAAAATTCATTGTGAATCTTCTTGCCCATACAGCTAAGAAAACGTTAAATTTTGTTGACTTATTGGCTGATTCTCTTGTCTTTGTGCCTTCTCATTCTAGCTTCTGCTGTCAGTTGGCACAGACTTTATCTCAAGCCTCCCTTCAGTTTTCATAAGCTCCTGTTGCTGTTGTCTTAGGGTTTTATTCTTTTTTTCTTTTTTCTCTTTTTTTAGGGGGCGGGGTTTGGTTTGGGTTTTTGAGACAGGGTTTCTCTGTAGCTTTGGAGCCTGTCTTGGCATTCACTCTGTAGAACAGGCTGGCCTTGAACTCAAGAGATCCACCTGCCTCTGCCTCTTGAGTCCTAGGATTAAAGGTGTGCACAGCCACCACCTGGCTTTTCTTAGGGTTTCTGTTGCTGTGAAGAGACACCATGACCGCAGCTCTTATAAAAGAAGCACATTTAATTGGGGTGGCTTACATTTTTAGAGGTTTAGTCCATTATCATCATGGTGGGACATGGCAGGATGTAAACAGACATGGTGCTGGCTATATATCTTGATCAGAAGGCAACATGAAGTGAACTGTCTCACTGGCTGTGGCTGAACTTACTTGAGACCTCAGAGCCCGCCTCTACAGGGACACACTTCCTCCAACAAAACTGTACCCACTCCAGCAAGGCCACACTTACTATTAATGCCATTCCCTTTGGGGGACATTTTCTTTCAAACCACCACACTCATTGTTTTTATTGTGTTATTATTTTGCAGGCACACATGGGGAGGGAGGTATGGAGACAGGGTTTCTCTTTGTAGCCCTGGCTGTACTAGAACTTGCTCTGTTGACTGGGCTGGCATTGAGCTCACAGCGATCTGCCTCCAGAATGCTGGGATAAAAGACATGTGCCACTACTGCTTGACGTTAGTTTTACTTTCGTTAACTTTATTTATAATTTTCTTGCACATATACATAATATCTTGATCAGCTCTTGAACCTCTTCTCCCATATACCCCAACTTCATGTTAGATTGTGTGTGTATATGGTATAGGACTGTTCTACCTCAATTTTTCTTTGAGAAGTTTTTAGTATTTTGTCATTGTTAGTTTTCTCTGATTGCTTTCTTTTTCCTTTTCTCTTTTTTCTTTTTTTTCTGATGTAGCTCACCTGATCTCAGATTAACTGTAGTGAAAAGTAACTTGGAACTCTTACTCCTGCCTCCACTTCCCAAGAGCTAGGATTAGAACTGTTCACCATCCTGGTTTATGTGGTACTAGTGATCAAAAGCAAGGACTGGTGCATGCTAGGCAGGCACTCTACAAACTGAGCTACATCTTTAGCCCTGTTTTCTCTGATTTCTCTTCTATTTGATATGTGTGTGTGTGTGTGTGTGTGTGTGTGTGTCCCATTACACACACAGGGTTTCTCTGTATAGCCTGACTGTCCTGGAACTTGCTCCGTAGTCCAGGATGGCCTCAAACTCAAAGAGATCCTCTTGCCTCTGCCTCCCAAATACTAGGATTAAAGAAATATACCACCTCTGCTGGTGTATTTTTATTTTTAAAGACACTTGGATTTTCTTTGCCTGGAGATGGCTCAGAGAGTAAAATTACTTGCCATGCAAGCCTCGTTACCTGAGTTTAATCCCAAACCTGCACTGAAAAGAAAAAAACATCTCCCAAAAGTTTTACTCTGCCTTCCACTTGTGCAATATGGCACGCTCTCAAGTATGCACATACATACACATAACATATGACATATACACATGTGATAGTAAAACTAATAATTTTAATTCATTAAGAACTAACATTGGAGAATTAAACCTATAATCTCGTCCATAAAAGATAAGCCTCTACTATTTTATTACATTCCCATCATTTTGTTTTCTTATTTTTACATTTAGTTATTTACGTGTGTATGCAGGTGCCTGAGAGTATGGGCACATATGTATGGTGATGTGTGTTTGGAAGTGAGGACAACTTGCAGGAGTCAGCATGCCTTTCACCATGTTGGTCTTGGGGATTGAACTTCAGTTAGCAGGCGTTGCAGCAAATACTACCTACTGAGCCATCTAGCCTTGAACTTGTGACCCTCTGCTCAACCTCCCTAAGTAACTGCCCCCCCCCCCCAACAGGGTTTCTCTGTAGCTTTGGAGCCTGACCTAGAACTAGCTCTTGTAGGACAGGCTGGCCTCAAACTCACAGAGATCCTCCTGCCTCTGCTTCCCAAGTGCTGGGATTAAAGGTGGGTGTCACCACCGCCCGGCAGGGCCATTGTTTCATAGATGTTTAATATGCTGACTTTGAGGTGGTTTTTGTTTTGTTTTGTTTTGCCTTTTGCCCAAAGATGCACTTGTGTTGTAGCCTGCTAGAATTAGTTATAGCACTACAAAAGCTCTTGGGGTTATCATTCTTTTTCTCGTTTAAAAAATTGTAATACGTAGCTTAAGAAACACTGATTCCATCTGTCCCTTTAAATCCCTCGCCTTGTACCGTTTTTCTAAATCTTAAGCCTTTTTGTGTTGTGTTTTGGTTCCCTCTACTTTTTCTTTCCCACCTACTTGACAAAGTAGTGAAAAACTTTACAGGATGCGTCCACATTTGTTCAGCCTTGTGTCATAGCATTCTTTGTATCTAAAGATCCCGTTTCTCTAGAAGCAATTTCTTTACTAAGTGCGCACCTATGATCCCAGCACTTGAGAGGCAGAGGCAGGCTCTTTTAGTTTGAGGCCAGCCTGGTCTACAGAGTAAGAACCAGATCAGCCAGAACTAGAAGAGACTGTCTAATTAGGGTTTCCATTGCTGTGAAGAAACACCATGACCACTGCAACTCTTACAGAGGAAAACATTTATTTGGGGTGACTTACATTTTCAGAGTTCAGTCCATTTTCATCATGATGTACAGACATTTTGCTAGAGAAGTAGCTGAGTGTCCTGCATCTGGACTTGTAGGCAACAGGAGTGGTGAGACATTGGGCGTGGCTTAAGATCTTTTGAGACCTTAAAGCTTGTCTCCACGGTGGTGACATACTTCATCCAGAAAGGCCACATCTACTCCAGCAAAGCCACACCTCTTAATAATAGTGAGACTCCTTTTGGGGGCCATTTTCTTTCAGACCACCACAGAGACCATATCCTAAAATGAACGGGTGGGTGACTTTACAGGCTCAGTGATAGGCCACTTGCCTGACCTTTCTGCGTGAGGCCCTGGGTTTGATCTGACTACCAGGGGGGAATAGACAGATCTTAAAATCTTAGTCTGAGTACATCAAGCAGGTACACTGGTTTGTCTTTCTGTTTTGTTTTTGTTTTGTCTTTTGTCCTCATAATGTTAAGGATATATGGCTGTGGGTTAAAGTACTAAGTTATGGTTGAACCAAACAACTTTTCAGGCTCTGTTGTTATTAGATTGTCATTTGGTATAATGTACTTGGGGTTTGTTGATTTTGGGCTAACTTGCTTGGCTTCTATTCTAGCATAGGGTATAAATCGTCCCCCTGCTGGCACTTTTTGGTTTTACACGGTAGTAGTGGTGTTTTAAGAGGTGTGGATAGTAAAGGGGTAAGCCTGTGTGGTAGCTGGGCACTGACTATTGAAGAGAATTTCACCTGCTTTAACTTTTTCCCCAGTTGCAGGACGAGGTCGAGGCCGAGGTAGAGGAAGAGGACGTGGTCGCGGCAGAGGAAGAGGGGGTCCTAGGCGATAATGTCTTTCAAGATTACTTCCAAAGTGATATGGAATTGGGGGATATTTTTTGTACAGGTTTTGTTTGTCAGTTTTTAATAAACTTAAGTGTGGGATGAAGTTTTCTGCTGATTATCAAATCAAAGTTAAAATGTCTCCTGTATACTCAGCACAGTATGTTCAATTCCTGGTGTCAGTCACATGAAATATGTGTGCACTGATGAACATGCATTAAATTTCTTTGAGTCCATTATATGGTGCCCCTTTTGAGATGAAATAAACTCTTGGTATTTCAACAGAGTCCTTTTGGGATCAGATGTAAAATTCACTTTCGTTAGTTTTACTCTGGAACCAACCTTAACCGATAAAAGCAAGCAAGAAAAAAACCCTTTATTTAATTAATTTATTTTGCTTGCCTGTGGTGGCACATGCCTGTGGTGGCACATGCCTTTCTTTGGTCTCAGCACTCAGGAGGCAGAGACAGGCAGATCTCTGATTTCCAAGACAACTAGGGCTACACAAAAAACATTGATTTTTGTTATTAATGCATTTTTGAAAAGTTATCAATAGAATATAACCTTAGATTCTCTAGAAATAAAACTCAGATGTTCACTAGATTTTCATTTGATCAGTGTAGAAGCCTTTATTTGTGCAGTGTGCCAACCAATAACTTCTTTGTCAAATGTTTATAAAGTTTTGTTTTTGGCTTTTGAGTCAGGGTCTCTCTACATAGCCCTGGCTTTCCTGAAACTCACTTTGTAGACTGGGCTGGTCACAGGGTAACTCACAGGGGTCTGCCTGCCTCTGCCTCCCATGTGATGAGATGTGTGTCCCCATTCCAGGCCTCATCAGGAGTCTTAACCAAAGTGAAAGACCTGTTTTGATAGCAGAATAATTTTTAGTTAATAAGAATTTTTATGTTTCTGTTTGCTCTATTTATTGATTGATTGATTTTGTTTTTCGAAGCAGGGTTTCTTTGTGTACCTTTGAGTCTGCTCTGCAGTAAGGGTTATCAGCTACCTGATGTGTATGGTAGAAACTGAATTTGGGTTTTTTACTTTTGGAGATAGGTCTTGAAATTTTTTGTCTTTTGTTTTGAGACAGGTTTTCTCTGTAGCTCTGACTGTTCAGGGTTTAACTCTGTAGACACGGCTGGTCTGAAACTCAGACATCTATATTTCTCTGCCTGCTGAATTAAGGGATTAAAGGCGTGCGTTACCTCCATCCTGGCACACGTAGGTCTTACCATTCTTTTTTATTAAATTTTCTGGGAGCTAGGGAGATGGTTAGATTTGTAAAGTACATACATACATACATAAACATGAGGCCCTGAATTCAAGAAAGTTAAGATGTGAACACCTTTAGTGCCAACATTGGAGGCAGATGCAGGCAGATATGAGTTCAAGGGGGCAGGGTTAGAGATAAGTGGATCCCAAAAGGCTCTTCAGCTGACCCACCTATTCTCAATTTTAGACCAGTGAAGGGCGCTTTCTCAAAACAAGATGGACAGTAACTCTGTGACACCCCAGACTGTCCTCTGGTCTTCATAATTATGTACACATAGATAAACAGAAATTTTCTGCAAGGGTCATTAGTTTCTAGAGGATTATTGGGGCTGGAGAGATGGCCCAGACAGTACAGGTTTATCTTCTAGAGAACAAGATCACATTCCTAGCACCCAGATGGCAGCTCACGTTGCATGTTTCTGGTACACAGACATGCATGTAAGCAATTTTGCACAATATTTGATCACTGTTAACCATAAGATTGTGTTATTGTTAAAAATCTAATTGTGTAGTTCAATTCACACAACAAAAACCTTATTGTAAATAGGATTAAAGTCAACCATATGTCAGGAGGCTGAGCAAGCAACCAGTTGACAGGAAATGAACAAGAAAATACCTTGGTAAGACGGAATCAGAAGGATGGATAGAGAAGACGCATAGGAAGGAAGGGACATTGAGTTAGAGGAATCTTGAGAAAGGCCTTTTTCTGGAATGTCAATGGAAGAGGAAGGTCAGCTAGCTTGCTGTGCTTTCTCTGCCTTCTAGAGCTAGCAGGCTTTCACCCCAGCATCTGGCTCCTGAGTCTATTGGTAAAATCAAACAGTTGAAAACAACAACAGACAAAATGCCTGTGCACATTTTAAGTTTAGGGTCTGGGCTGGTGAGATGGCTCAATAGATAATGATACTTGCCCTGAGCCTGCCAACGTGAGCTTGATCCCTGGGATCCACTTGGTAAAAGGTGACCGCAACACCTACAGGTTGTGCTCTGATTGCCATGTGCACATTATGTAGCCTGCATGCTTGTACACATATATGCAAACACATGCACACAAGTGAAGCGCTTTAGTGGGTGAAGAGAAAATGCTGTGCAGACCTAATGACCCGAATACGGTCCCCAGATGGCCACTGACTCCTGGGTGTGTTCTCTGATCTGTATAGTTGCCCTTTTCTCCTCTCTGAAACATGATAAAGTAGCCATTGTGAAAGTGGTATACAAATTTAAAGACAAATAATGATTGTTTGAGACATGTTGGGTAATTTCAGCCCTTACCATCAGTTTGAGGCTGTCTAAAAATGGTCTTAGCAGTATTTTAGCTGATTGGTAAATTTAAGTACTTATTCCACAATTGATATGCTTATTTTGTTTATAGGGGATTAAAATTATACATCTGTTCTATGATCAGATGACTTTATCAAGTGATTCAACAAATGTATGAAATCCATGATTGATACTTTAGATACTCTTGTTTTACATTTATGTGTATGAATGTTTTAGTGAAATGTATGAATGTGTAGTACATATGTGCCTGGTGTTGGAGGTCAGAAAAGAGTGTCAGATCTGAAACTGAAGTTAGTTGTGCATATGGGTGCTGGAAACCGAAACCCAGTCCTCTGCAGGAACAAGTTCTCTTAACCAGCGAGCCCCTCTTTAGCTTCTGGTTTTTGAGATAGGATCTCATAGTCAAGATTGACCTCAAACTAATCCTGTCTCAACTTCCTGAAGCTAGCATTTTAGGGATGTACCATTGACATGAATATCTTAATAGTAAATTGTGTACTGTCCCACCCATATCCCTTGGATTCCACATTGGGGAATTCAACTGGAGGTTAAAGATGTGCCTGAGATTGCTGAACAATTAACAGTGCTTGGTACTGGAAGGCGAGGGGAGGGTGGAGGAAGGGAGCAGCCAATGTCTCTAGCAGACCTGTGCTTGTGAGACACTGGCCACTGAGGGAAGGATGGGCGCATAACATCAAGAAACCATGGGCATATGGGGTTTTGTTTACTTGTTCCC
Organism: Microtus oregoni; assembly: GCF_018167655.1. Classification (NCBI taxonomy): domain Eukaryota; kingdom Metazoa; phylum Chordata; class Mammalia; order Rodentia; family Cricetidae; genus Microtus; species Microtus oregoni. The sequence goes on from NW_024544720.1 coordinate 3,441,833, forward strand.
ATGCCGGGGAAAAAAAATTTAGGCATTAAGGGACGTATGATGTCAGACAGCCCCAATTTTAAAAGATTTTAAAAGGCAGTCCAAGATCATTTGGGGATCAGGCCTCGAATTGTAGGTGTCCATTTTGCAAATCTATGCTGGACCTGAAGCCTAGCGCAGTGCGTCCACTGTGGTAGGTTTTGGGTCAAAAAAAAAAAAGAGGTGTGAGAAAAATTCCTTTGAACACAGTCTCTCCTGAAAAAGGGATCCCACGGGACAAGGCAAGTCCTTGTCCCGGTAACAGGTTGGGAACCTGGTGCCACCGGTGGCGTCTTTTGCAGGGCAGCTCGAAAATAAAAAACCGTGGGCTTCTCAGGCAATGGGTTGGAGAGACAACCCTAACAAAGCGGATCTTAGCCTGGCGGAGAGTAGGTGCGGGGAGAAGGGTGTGTTCCCAACACGAGGCCCAGGGCCAGTGGGAGAACAAAACACCCCCGCGGTGGGACCTCCAAATGAAAGGTTTCTGCACACCATCAGCCTCTCTGCTGATGCAATAATCCGAATCAGACCAAATCAAACCAAATTTGAAAAAGCCCAGGTTTAATGAATATAAATGCTCCCAGATGGCTTTCCAGCACCCCCAGGAGGACACTGGAAAGGAAGACTGGAAAACCACAGGATTGTTTCCTGGGGGGCAGTTTAAATACCCTTTGGGAGTGGTCTTGAGTATTTCTGGGGAGGGGTCATCATTTGGTAGAGTCTGGACTGAGGCAACTCCCAGGGGAGGGGACTTGGGATGAAACTTCCACTTGAACATTTCAGACTTCTTGGATATATGAATACCAAGGTTTGGGGTGAGGCTTTAACCCAAAAATTCCCGATTCTTTGGGTATAGGGGCATCAGCTCAAGTCTGGCTACTTTCTGTGGGCATGGGGCTACATGGGGGAGGAAAGAGTTGGGAGTTGGTGGACTCATGCTTAGCGGGAGGTGTGGGTGGAGAGGCGTCCAGTTAACTGCCCTTCTGGAGAACTCGGGTATCTGTTCCTTGAGGGAGATGAGAAGGCAGGTTGTTAGGAGACTCTATGAATGGGGCCAGTCATGGGACGGGGATTAACTGCCAGGAAGAGTGGGACGAAGATGTACCCTGGTTGTACAGGGGAGGCATGGGTGAAAGAGTGAGACACGAGAGCAGATATGTCCTTTAAAGCCAGATTGTAGTTGCTGAGTAGGTGCCCACTTGAGCCTGGAGAGGTGGTACCAGTGGTGAAGGCCCAGGAGCTGGTGCGGGTGCTGTCATTATCTGGAGGGCCCTCTATAAGTTGGTCTTGATCCAGACCACAGGAGTGACTTGTAAAGTATTCTTGAAAATGGCCGAGGTCAAAATGAGCTCTGGAGACTGTTAGTTTTCACCAGACCAGATTTTTGGATACAGCAGCAGAACTTTTCCCAGGAACCTACAAGTATCTGTAAGACAGCTGGAACAGATTCACATCTTGGTGTCATAGCAAAAGGGTATGGCTTTAGGCTAAAAGGCATGAGCATTTTAGAAGACAATTAAAGGGAATTGGAAACTCGGAATCTCTGAAGATACGTCTGAAACCTGTTAATCCTGGATTATGAAGCCTGTGAAAGAGGTACACTTGTCTGTGTTTTTAGCAGGAAGCTTAACAAATGAAGTAATGAGTTACCAGTACCAGAATCATCATATGCCCTCAGACAGATGTGAGAGGGAAAAGTAAAGATGCAGAAGTGAGAGAACTTTTTTCAGCCACTCAAGCAATCAATCCCAAGTCTCTCTGTGGTCTGCAGTGAACACCAGTCTTAGAAACAGTATATTTGCCTTTAGCTGCTGAGCCCAGGAGGCCTGACAGATTTCCCTGTGCGGGGAGGGTTCAGTCTACCTGTCTGAGCAGGATGAGACAATCGACCTCAGTGTAGTGCCATCCGTTTTAGGCAGCTGATGAGGTCAAAGGCAACTTTTGCTGTGTGGGTGGCTTTGCCATACCCAAAGGCAAGCCTCCAAGAGGAAGGTCTTCTGCAAACATGCATCTTCTTGGAGGAGCTATAGGATGCTGCAGGAGCTGGCATGTCTATCATAAGAAGCTTTTTATTAAATACTCTCAGATCTGTAAAGGCACATGAGAATCGGGGTGCCATTACCTGTCAGATGTATTTAAATTAGACAAGATAAATTCGGACATACAGTTTGCCCAATCAGTTACAGTTTACCAAAGTCAGTAGAGGCAAGAAGATTAGAAGGAACATTTTAGTGAGCCTAAGTATACTGGAGGGGGAACGTCTTCTTGGTAGGGCCAGCACACATGAATACTCTTACCAAAGATGGCACTGAGGTTTCTGTTTTGACCTCAACCAAAAATGGCAGCTATCTATGTGTTTGTATTTTTCCAGAGCTGTTGTAATCCGGAGTTACAAGTTTTACACTAACTAGTTATTTTTTGTTGTTTTTGATTTTGTTTATTTTTCAAGGCAGGGTTTCTCTGTGTAGCTTTGGAGCCTGTCCCGGAACTCATGCTGTAGACCAGACTGTCCTTCAACTCACAGAGATCCACCTGCCTCTGCCTCCGAAGTGCTGGGGTTAAAGGCATGCATCACCACTGCCCAGTACTAACTAGCTCTTACAATTTAAATTAACCCATATTTCTCTGCCATATGGTGGTACCTTTTTTCAGTATGGCATGCTTATCTTGCTTCTCTCCATATCCTTGGACTCTCCTGACTCTACCTTTCTTCTTCCCAGTGTCTTCTCTGCTCTGAAAATCATGCCTAGCTATTGGCCATTCACCTTTTTTGTTTTGTTTTGTTTTTCGAGGTAGGGTTTCTCTGTGTATCTTTGGAACCTGTCCTGGCACTTGCTCTGTAGACCAGGTTGACCTTGAACTCACATAGCCTCTCAAGTGTGGAGATTAAAGGCATGCACCACCATGGCCCAGCTGGTCATTCAGCTTCTTATTAAAGCAATCCAAGGGCTGGATGGTTGCACAACCATCTTAATGACATCTGGTGTCCTCTTCTGGTGTGGTGTGTAGGCATCCATGCAGCAGGCAAAATTAAACAAAAAAAAAAACAAATAAACTTAGCATTAAACCAACCTGAGAGACAAATCTTCATAGTGTACAAAAGATGAGTCCACAGCACACACGTTACATTACAGAGAGAGAGAGTGAGAAAAGAAAAACGTAACATGGCCAGCAAACACGGCACTTTTACCGCTGTGCTCCTGACCACAGAGAACTTCTATTTTACTGAAAGGCATATCATGGACTTATGCTAAAGAAGGCAGAATTACCTATATCTTATGGCCATTGGATAACCAACCAAAGTGCAAAAAAAGTGTCCTTAAGTAGACCACACAGAGGCCATTCCACAAGACTAGCACCTTGTAAGCTCAGCTAAGAAGGCACAAGTCAGGTGACAGATTTCACTATCCTTTGCTCAAACTTATGACAGAAAGGATTTATTTGGATTATGAATATTAGGAGGCAGATTACTTACAGAGCCTGTGGATAATTAGCATTCACAACAATTATTATATTTTGATAGATTTCAAGCTAAATAACTGGGTACAGAGGTAGGGAGCTGAAACAGAAGCACAAAAGAAAAAAAAAACCAGCAAAACCCTGTCATCAAAGCAAAAATACATGAGACCAAGCCAGGTTACAGAAACCAAGAAAAAAAAATAACAGAACAACAAAAGAAGAAAGTTGTTGGTTTATATAAAAACTGAGGTGACAGTGTACACCTAACCCTAACCTTACCCTAACACTAAACCCTACCCTAACCCTAAACCCTAACCTTACCTTATTATTCATTTTCTTTGCTCTTCCAGCATATTTAAATTTATATATCAGCCAAATCCCTCAGATGATCTATACTATTTTCAGAAAAGGAAACAAACACTAAGTAATTTAGTTAACCCTACCTTAACACTAACCCTAACCATAACCCTAGCCTAATACTAACCCTACCCTAACCCTAACAAAACCCTACTCTAACCCTAAACCCTAACACCAACCATATCCTAACCCTAAACCCTAACCCTAAACAATAACCCTAACTCTAACCCTAAACCCTAACCCTAACCGAGCTGCAAAGCCTCTTTCTGGGTTGTACTCTGAGTTGATATGGGATTCCCCTCTGTATGCTGTGAATACCATTGGTTAATAAACAATCTGTCTTAGGCCTACACAAGGCAGAACTTAGGCAGAACTAAACTGAATGCTGGGAGAAAGAAGGCAGAACCAGAGAGAAGCCATGTAACTTCTAAGCTACAGCCTCGTAGTGATACACAGATTAATGGAGATGGGTTAGCCAGAAATATGTGTAAGCTATTGACCAAATAGAATTGCAAACAATATGGTTTCTGTGTGATTATTTTTGGAGTCTGGGCAACTGGGAAACAAACAAGTGACTTCCTTCCAACACTGAGTTTTTCATGTCTCAATCAGTATACTGACTAACAACTAAATTACTTAGTGTTTGTTTCCTTTTCTGAAAATAGTATAGATCATCTGAGGGATTTGGCTGATATATAAATTTAAATATGCTGGAAGAGCAAAGAAAATGAATAAATTTGGTGGGATCATGTAGCACCTGCACCACGGGATGGTTCACAAGTCAGGCAAGGGACTGGAGATTGAAACACATATACACACAGACAGAGACACGAGTCATCCTTGAAACAAGAATGCCAACTTTATTGTGTTCCAGGGCAGCTTATATAGTGCTTTCCCTGACTAATGACCACGCCCTGGCTCTTGGGATTTTTCAGCTACAAACGCACCAGAAACCACTCCCCTGCCATCATGAGGGTCTTGTGCCCAGAGCAGCTGCAGGCACAGGAAAACAGGTTGTTCACTCTGGCAGGCAGGGGTCACAGACAGTTCAGGGTCTGAGGGTCTGCAGTCCCCAACAGCATCATGTTAGGATCTTCAGTAAAAAAGCAACAGGAGCTACCTGGAGAGATTAATAAGGAACTGATTCCTGGGCTAATGGAGGGTGAGAACTGTTAGCTGCCCTCTAAGCTGTGGTCATAGAAAAGGGGCCAGTGGAGTACCATGTCAGCTCCAGTCTACAAACCAGGAGCGGTGATGGTTTAAGTCTCAGCTCAAACACACAGAAAGCAAATACCCCCTTCCCCTTTTGACTCTGGGAAAACTAACAACAGACAAGATGAAACCAGCCCATACTTAGTCAGGCATTTTCTTTATTCAGTATACTTAGTTTCATTTATTTATTTATTTATTTGGTGTTTTGAGATAGGGCCTTACTATAGACCTGGCCTGAAGCTCACACTGTAGACCAGGTTGGCCTCAAGGAGATCTGCTGCCTTTGCCTCTCAAGTGCTTAGGATTAAAGTCCTGTTCCACTACACCCAACTTGGTTTATGGTTTTTTAATTTTTTTAAACAAAAAATGTTTTAAACTTATTTGTTTGTTTATATTTGAGACAGAAGCTTGCTATGTAGCCCTGGCTGGCCTGGTACTTACTTTGTAACCCAGACTGATCTTAAGCTTGCAGCTGTCCTCCTGCCTTGATCTCCTAAGTGCTAGAATTACAGACATGAGTCACACACATAGTTTCAAAGTCTGGCTTTATATCCAGGACTTCTACTAATAAAACAGAAATAAAATAGGGTAGATTCCTATGCAATCATGGTGACCTGAGTTCAATCTCTGGAATCCATGTGTATTAGTTATTGTGTTAGTGTTCTGTGTCACTGTGACAAAATACCATGACCGGAAGCAGCTTGAAGGAGAAAAGGGTTTTTTTAGTTTATGGTTCCAAGGAACAGCATCTATCACACAGCGAGGAAGGCTTGATAACTGGTAGGGAAAGTTAGGCATGGTGGCAGACTCAGGAAGCTTGCCTGTAATTTTTTCATCCAAATATAAGAAGTGTGTGTGTGTGGGGGGGGGCAGCCTATAAACCTTAAACTTACTCCAAACAGTGCTACCAACCAGAGACCAAGTGTTCAAATCCAGGAGCCTACAGTATGATGGAAAGGTGTAATGAGGAAACTAAGCTCTGAGGGTTGTTCTCAGACCCTCCCACACATACAAACTACAGTATGATGGAAAGGTGTAATGAGGAAACTAAGCTCTGAGGGTTGTTCTCAGACCCTCCCACACATACAAACTACAGTATGATGGAAAGGTGTAATGAGGAAACTAAGCTCTGAGGGTTGTTCTCAGACCCTCCCACACATACAAACAAGTACTAATAAAACTGGTTGGGCAGGGTCATGCACACCTTTAGCCTGAGCACTTGGGAGGTAGAGCCAATCTCTGTTGAGTTCAAGGCTAGATTGGTTTACATAATAAATTGCAGGCCTGAGGTCCATGGAAAGACCTGTCTCAAAAAAAGTGAAAGAAAGGAAACTGGTTATCTCAAGCCAGGTGTGGAGGAATATGTCCATAATTCCAGCACTTGGCATGAGAGTCAAGACCAGGGGTTCAAGGTCAGCACTCACTATCTTGTGAATTCAAGACCAGCCTGGATTCAGGAGACCCTGTCTCTGCTGCTACTACTACTACTACCAATAATAATGATGATGATTATATGAAATGCAGATTGACCAACTCTGTCTCTTTTCCCAGTTTGTTCTGTGAAATGTGATGTGGCTAATTGGTACCTTGGAGAACCCCCAAACATTACTACATACATAGAGAGTGTTGGACCCTAGAGTCCAAACACCGAGCCCCCAGAGACCACCTCTCACACCACGGCTGATGTGAAAGCATGAGGATTTTATTAATTCTGTCATGACAGGGTCCCCCAGCATTCGGGAAGCTGAGAGACCTCGAATAGCTGGTACAGGCTACTTTTAAAGGAAAAGCCATAGAAGCAAGGGAGTATCTAGGGGTTGTTCTTTGACTATTATGATTGGCTTATTCGAAAGGGCTATTACCAATAATCAGCTGGAGAGCTGTTGCCAGATCAGGTGAGGTAAGAGGTCACTTTGACCCTGTTTCCCAGGGACTGAGTCAAAACATACGTGTGTGGGTAATTGTTCAGGAACTGAGTCAACATCTTAAAGGTTATCTCGTCCCAATTTCTGGACAACATTCACAAAGACTCAGGGAAATGGAAAGTTCCCAACATTTCAGTAACTGTTAGGTCCTTGGTTCCCAGGGGGAAAGGGGCAAGCATTACTGCTGAGACTGAGAGAGCTCAAAATTTGTCAGAAATGGCTTCAGAATTGTCTTAAAGTTATACAATAGGATCCTAATAATAAATTTGGTCATCAACTCCTGATGTATATTCATTATGTACATGTATGCATAGATCTGTTTATCTGTAAATCTTTTACTCTTACTCTGTGGCTGGCTGGGTGGCTGGTACCCGATGTCCTCCTCTTCTTGTTCTCTCTTGCTCCTCCATCTTTTTCCTCCCAGAGTTCTCCTTCTGTTTATATTCTGCCTGCCAGTCCTGCCTGTCCTTGCTACACTGCCTCGCTATTGGCCACTTAGCTCTTTAATTAGACCATCAAGTGTTTTACACAGGCAAAGAACCACAGTTTTACAGAGTTAAACAAATGCAGCATAAACAAAAGTCACACACCTTAAAATAATATTTCCCCAACAGGGGTCACAAACTGTAGGTTGAAAACAATTGTTCTAGACTTTGGTGTGAGAATCCCTTTAGGGGCAAAATTGTCTCAACTGGTTCAGGCTGTTATTACAAAACACGATAGACTAGTGCTGGCTGAAGTATGATCTAGCTAATTCCCAAAGGCCTCATCTCCAAATTTATGTTTTTGGAAGGTCAAGGAAACTTTAGAAGCGTGTCTTGTAAGAACCGTCTTGAGGCCATTGGAGACATGTCCTCTCCTTTTCCTATTCTTTTCTTTGTCATTTTTTTGTTTGATTTTTGTTTTTCGAGCCAGGGTTTCTCTGTGTAGCCCTGGCTGTCCTGGAACTCACTCTGTAGACCAGTGGTGGGGATTAAAGGCATGCGCCACCACTGCCCGGCTCCTTTATAATTATTTTGGTGTGTGAGTGTTGGTGCACGCATGCCATGGTATTCATGTGGAACTCAAAGGAATGCCATATTGTAGTTTTGGGTTTTTTTTTTTTTTTTTTTTTTTTTTGGTTTTTCGAGACAGGGTTTCTCTGTGGTTTTGGAGCCTGTCCTGGAACTAGCTCTTGTAGACCAGGCTGGTCTCGAACTCACAGAGATCCGCCTGCCTCTGCCTCCCGAGTGCTGGGATTAAAGGCGTGCGCCACCACCGCCCGGCCCATACTGTAGTTTTTAAAAACTACAGTGATTTTGTGGGTGGCACACGTGTGGGTGACAGGGCAGAGCTTGTAGGAACCAGTCGTCTCCTTCCACCGTCTGAGATCCAGGGGTCAAACCCCTGCTAAGCCACCTCACTGGCCTGCCTCCCATTTTATTTGTGGCAGGGTTTCTCCTGTGTGAATGTGGTGTAAGTGTGCCACAGTGCAGGCATGGGGGTCAAAGGGCACATTTAGATGTTGGTCCTCACCTTTCCCCTTATCTGACAGTGTCTCTGTTTTTTTTTGTTTTGTTTTGTTTTATTTCTTCACCATGCATGCCATGCTAGCTACTCTGTGAGATTCTCCAGATTGTCCTGTCTGTGCTTTGTCTCCATGTGGGAGTGGTGGGATGCAGATGGTCACCCTATTTCATCTCACTTATTTGAGTTGTGGGCATTCAAAATTAGGTCCTCAAGCTTGCGCAGCCGGTGCTCTTACCACTGAGCCTCCCAGTTTTCTTTCACTTTTCAGTCATGAGGTGTGACTCTCCACATGATGTCTGCTACCAGCCAAAATGCAACGAGGCTAACCAACCATGGACCGAAGCCTCCAAAACTGAACAAAAGTAACTGTTTTCTTTTTATAACTTGATTATCTTATATGCTTGTTATAGTGATGGAAAGCTAAAAACTGGATAGATTATAAACAACAAAAGCATACTGCCCAGCGTCCTGGAGCCTGGGAAATCAAAAATCAAGACATAACTGGCCGGTGTGGTAGAAACCCAAGTTCTCACAGATGGCATCTACTCACTGTGGCCTTGCATGGTAGAAGGACGAATGGGCTCCCTTGAAACTCATTTTTTATCTTTAAAACAATTTTGAAGGTGTAAGTCACAAACAATGCCACATCAGTTTGGAATTATGATTAATAGGGTGGTATTTATTTAAAGGGGAAAAAACTTACAGATCACTGTCCCAGGCAACAGCCCTCTACGCAACCAGGAAGGGAGTCTAGTCGCCTGCAGAGCAGGAAGTGAAGAGCGAGAGGAGAGGGAAGTGGCCCCTTTTTTAAAGGGAGAGAGACTACGCCCCAATGGGCTGGTATCTCAGCGGCTATAGGCTGGAGGAGGGAGGACCTCCCGCAACACAATCTTTTATCATTTTACATACTAATCCCAGTTCCTCCCTTCCTTCTGTTACCTCCACTTTCCAACCACCTCACCCCCCTATCCACTTCTCAGGGAGGGTAAGGCTTCCCATGGGAAGTCAACAAAGTCTGGCCCATCACTCAAAGCTCTTTTATAAGTGTATTAACCCTGCTTGTGGAACGGCTAAGTTCCATAATATGAGCACACCGAAATTTACACTACTGCACAAGGGCCAGTTGCATTTCCTCTAATCCTGTTGCTGTTTGTCACCCAAACCAGTTCAGGTTCTAACCACAGAGGCCACTCTTTTATTCTTACACACAACCAAGCCTTTGTGTTAAAGGGCACATGTGCTTATTGTAGGTAGAAGTGATATGATACCCTAGGGTGTGGCTGGTAGCTGTTTGGTTAATACTGAGGAGTCCAGAGTATCATAGTCTAGAATATTCCATTGCTTTAAATTGAAGTCTTTCCCTTTGAGACATAATACCTGTAGCCTACGTACTATGCACCAGGCTGGTCTTGAACTCATGGCAATTATTCCACATCTGGTTCCTGATTATGGAGATTACAGCTGTGAGTCACCAGCTTTCTCAGAAAAAAAAATCTATTTTATTCTACTTTAAAAAATTGTGCTAGGTGTGGTGGTGCATGCCTTTAATCCTAGCATTTGGGAGGCAGAGGCAGGCAGATCTCTGAGAGTTTGAGGTCAGCCTGGTCTACATAGTAAATTCCAGGACAGCCAGGGCTATGTAGAGACACCTGTTTCAAAAAACCAAAATAAATAAAGAAATAATAGATTTGTTTATTATGGTATGTGTTGTATGAAGTAAGGGCATGTCACTTTGTGGGTATGTGGTTGGTTCCAGGAATTGAACTCAGGTCACCACACTTGCCTGACTAGTGCCTCTACCCACTGATTCACCTCATTGGCCTCAGCACAGAAGTCTAATGGGAGAGGATGTTTAGCTATATTCTTTTTGAAAGTGGAATTACATGCCATTTTCATTTTTTCCTTATTGTTTTTGTAAGCATTGCAGCCCAGGTTGGAAAGGTATCCTGGCAGTCAGGAGCCAAGGAATTCCACAAAATCACTGTAAATTTAGCAGCTTACAGCCTGCTCCAGGGAAAGGTTTCCCCAATGCAAGTGTAACAACTCTGCTCAACAAGGGGAAAGGTCCCCAGGGAAGTGTTACACTGTGTTCCTCTGCTCTGGCTCCAGCAAAAGTTGTTACATTTGGGCTCTGCTCCAGGGAAAGTATCACATCACAACAAACCTCACTCGAGATTTATTGGAAAGGAAGAATCTACCAGAGTGTCTGCCTCTAGAGTGAGAAGCAGTAGCCAACTGAACAGTACAGAGCTTATACAGTGTTCCTTCAGTGGCGGAGCTCTCCAGGGTGGCTTGGGATTGGTGGGGAAAGCTCAGGGATCAGTGGGATTTCATGCTCAGGGACCTCAGGAATTGGTGAGATTCCATGGTCAGGTATAGGTGGGATTCTGCAGTCTGATTTGGGCAATCTCAGTGATTGGTGGAATTTGTAGCTCTGGTCCTAGGGGTCAAGTCAGGGGCAGGGTGTGTTTTCCTTGTCCCTTTTTACCTTACTGCTTTGTTTTTGAGACAAGGTCTTATGTACCTCAGGGTGTCTTCAAACTTGCTACATAGCCAAGCATGATCTTGAACTTTTGGTTCTCCGGCTTCTACCTGTGCTGGGATTACAGGTGTGGATCACTGATTCCAGTTGTCTAGTACTGGGTGTGTAACTTTGTGAATGCTAAAGAAGCTCCATGCCTAGCATCTGCTATTTTCATTATGAATCATTCAAACATACATGCAAGAGAATGCTACACTGAGTCCTGTATCTTCAAGTATTAACTTGTGGCTAGTTCCATTTCATATGAGTCACTATGAAGAATAAAGTATGTCAGGACGTATACTCCCCTGACCATTGGACAAAGGCAGGAAGAACATAGCCTTGTGGGTTTTGCTTTTATAAGTCCATGTCTAATGTGCTTCTGTGCTATTCTCTGGGAATCTGGGGTATGGACCCGACCAGTATTTAATAATAAAGTTTGCTTCAAATTTCTCTAAAAAAAATATGGTAGTGGTCTTATTTTCACCCAGTAGAATTAATATTACCTAACACATTTTCCAATTCCCATATCCACCATGATTATTCTGAAGCAAATCTGAGATATTTTATCTGCATCTTACTGTTGTGGGTTCAAGACTCTGAAACAACCCGAGCAGACACAAGTGAACTCTAGTGACTGTGTGATAGAGTCAATATTAGGCCATCGTGAAATTTCATTAGCCAAGGAAATTAGTTCATTACTTTTCAACTTAGCCTCAAGCAGACTCTTGGGACAAGGGCAGAGAGCAGCTACATTCTCTGAACTTACTATATAGTGCAGGATGGCATATAGAGTAACAGATCCAGAAGCTAGCAAGTGCTTATTGAATTTCTGGCTTTTGAAAATGCCAGCTTAGAATGCAAAAAGATACTTGGGCCTATAAATGTTAGATCATCACCAATGGATAAATGTATCCTGCATACAATGAATGTTGAGACATTTGACTATAATACAGAGATTGTGTAGGAGAAACAATTTCCAAAGATAGAAGGAGATATCAAAATGCCAAATGTTTAATTGTGGTAGAATAGGCCTTCTGAGAAAGGACTGTAGACAAGGCATTTCTAGAAATAATGTCTCCTCTAGGAATGACAAATATAGGAGGTCTCAATCTCTTGGATTATGTAGAAGATGTGGCAAAGGCTGATAATGGACCCATAAATGCAGATCAACAAAAGACAAACAAGGCAACCCATTAACATTAAGAAACTTCTTGGAGGGCCTCTCACAGGCCCCCAGGAAAAATGTAGTCCAGTCATTCCCAGTCACTGTGGAGGACATGTCTCCCTAGAAAAATTTAAAAATCCATTGCCTACTGTAAAAAAACATGCTGTTCTAAATAATGGAATAAACATGGATGATGAATCAAAAATTCCAGTAGGAAATAGGAAACTTATATTTTGCCAGACTTCTATAAATGATCAAAGACCAAAGTTGATAGTGCAAACAAATAACATTATAATTGAAGAATTACTGGACATGGGTATGGATGGAACTGTAATTACTCCAGAATCTTGTCATCTGAATTGGCCTCTTCAAGAGGCAGATGTTCAATTCCTAGGAATTGGAATCCTATCCCAAGTAAAACAAAGCATGAGATGGGTTGAATGCACAGAGCCAGAAGGACAAAGAGGAACACTGAGGCCATATGTGGCTAATATAACAGTAAATCTTGGAATTCCTTTCCCTTCCTTATTGCCTAAGGATAGCCTCTTATAGCTATTTATTTCAAAGATTGTTTCTTCACTATACCTTTACAAGAAAAAGACAGAGAAAAATCTGCCTTCACAATGCCTACTTATAATAATTTTCAGCCTACTAGGATATATCAATGGACTATCTTCCCACAGGGAATGCTCAATAGCCCCACCCTGTGCCAATATTTTGTAAGTCAGACATTGGAAATAATATGTAAGCAATTCCTAAGTCTATAATATATGAATGACATTTTGCTATCTGATTCAAACATAGATACATTAGAAAGAATGTTTGAAGAAGTAAAAAAAAAGTTTTGCCAAGCTGGGTTTTGATCCTACTCCACATACTAGCTGTGTGGGAGCCTAGGCTGTTTGAATGTTCACCTTACTAGACCTGGAAGGAGGTGGGAGGTCCTTGGACTCCCCACAGGGCAGGGAACCCTGACTGCTCTTTGGGCTGATGAGAGAGGGGGAGTTGATTGGGGGAGGGGGAGGGAAATGGGAGGCGGTGATGGGGAGGAGGCAGAAATCTTTATAAATAATAATAATAATAATAATAATAATAATAATAATAAAGTTTTGCCAAATGGGGATTGCAAGCTTCTCCTAAAAAATACAAAGAAGAGATTCTATCAATTACTTAGGTTATAGAATAGATTTATAGAAAATTAGAAAACAAAAGGCACAAATTAGGAGATATCAATTGCAGACTCTTAATGACTTTCAAAGATTGTTTCCAATCTATGACCTGCTGTTGGGATAACACCTGATCTAATAATTCATTTAAACAAAACCTTAAATGGTGACAAAGACTTAAATAGTCCCATGGAATTAACAGTTGAAACTGAGAAAGAATTAACTTTGATTGAAGAGAAATTACAGAAGGCACATGTGGATCAGGTCAATCCAAATCTTAACTGCATTCTACTCATATTGCCCTCCAGAATTTCCCCTACAGTAATTTTATGCAGAAGGAAGATATTATGTTAGAATGGATCATTTTACCACATAAACTGAGTAAAAAATTAAAAAGACTTATGTTGAAAAGGTCTCTGAATTAATTATAAAAGGAAAATTGAGACTTTGTCAATTAGCAGAAATAGACCCAGCAGAGATATAGTGCCTTTTACTGCTGATGAAATTTAAAAATTATGTACAATGAACCCCAGCAAAGAGCTTGTGCTAATTTTTAAGGAGAGATTTAATAGCAATTATCTCTAAAGCGATAGAATTGATTAATTAGCGCTAGAGAACTACTTGGATCCTTTCCTGCATTGTATGTGACACACCAATAACTGGAGCCCATACATTCTATACTGATGCAAATAAATCAGGAAATAAAAATATGTACACCACAACATTGACACCTATTCAAATATTCAATGGGCAATTGCTTTGAGCTCAGAAAAGGCTGATTCAGTAATAACACATTTATTAGAAGTTATGCACATCATGGTTACATCAGCACAAATAAACACAAATAATGGTCCAGCACATGTCTCTAAGAAAATGAAATAGGGTTTTGCTTATTATAATATAAAGCATATTACAGGTATACCAAACAATCATACAGGTCAGGCAATTATAGAAAAAACAAATCAAACTATAAGGGATACAGAAAGGGAAGGAAAATACTGCCCAGAAATAGATTTTATAATGCTTTATTAATGTTGAATATTCTTAATGCTAATGAGAAACAATGGCAGCAGAGAGTCATTGGATAATAGAAGAAATGTCTGAATTAAATCAGCTAGTATATTTCAAGGATGTGTTGACCTCAGAATGGAAACCAGGAGATGTGCTACATTGGGGAAGGAGTTTCACTCTTGTTTCTACAGAAGAAGAAAAGCTATGGATACCATCAAAACTAATAAAGATTCAATTTAAAAAAAAGAAACCTTTTGAGAAAGAGAAATGTCAGCTCATTCACAGAGGTGACATGATGGAGGAAGGTCATTGGTTAAATAAAAAGAAACTGCTTGGCTCTCATTGGTTAGAGATAGGTGGGAGGAGTAAACAGAACAGAACGCTGGGAGGAAGAGGAAGTAAGCTCAGACTCCACAGCTCTCCTCTCGGGAGCAGACGCCTCAGAGAGACGCCATGCTCCTGGCTCCTGGGCAGACACACGCGATGAAGCAAGCTGCCAGGTTAGACATGCTGAACCTTTCCCGGTAAGACAGGTGCTCACAGATTATTAGAGATGGGTTGATCAGGATGTGAGAATTAGCCCATAAGGGCTAGAGCTAAAGGGCTCAGTGTTTAAATGAATAGAGTTTGTGTGTTGTTATTTCGGAGCATAAGCTATCCGAGCAGGCGGCTGGGGTGCTGGGGATGCAGCCCCGCCACTCTTATTACTACAGTGACAATCATACAGGTGGTAAGGAAACTTCATAAGGGTTGGGGCAGGGTTCTGTTCTTGTCTTTGTAGGAAAATACCTGTCTTCAAAAAATTGCGAGATCTTGGACAACTAGAAGAACCTAAAGAACCTAAAGAAGAAAAGATAACTATCCAGAAAGAATCACCAAGCAAAAGAAATCTGACTTATGGTGACATATCATCTGTGGGGTAAAATTTCTTTACCTGAAAACACACACACACACACACACACACACACACTAAACCTAGCTTTGGAGTTAGCCAATGATTATCCTTCTCTAAATCCAAGCATGTTGTTAAAAGAAAAATTCAGTGTTTCTGTCTCATATCAGGAGCCATATGGTATGGGACAGAAAGAAGACAGAATTTAGGAAAGATTTTACTTTTTCCCCATAAATATTTTTGTCTCTATCATACCTTTCATTGAATACATGTCTGTATGAATAATATTTAAGTTTTCCACAATGATCCTTAAATTTTCCTGAAGTAATCTTTGAAGTTTCCAGGAAGAAGATGGGGCCCCACAGCAACAACTCCACCTGGTTGACATGATATCATGATGCTGATAGTGCTACTTTAAGGTCAGTTTTGGGTATCAGCTGCTCAAGATGATTCCAACTTGGTTAGCTAAAATGGTGCACCTTCTTACAACATTCTGGCCAGAACTTCAAATGAGAATTTCAGAAAAACTCTACCAACTACTCAGAGACTATTTGTGGTTATACCAGACAGTAATCTTGAAACTCATTTTAGTTTTACAGAATCCCATAAAAAGAACATCAGCCCCATTACAGCTGGAAGTAATTCTAGAAGATGACACTCCCTCTCCCAACAAAATTTGTCGTCAGGGTTAGAGACTTCAATTTGGGGTTAATTATAACTGGTATAGGGTTGTGGGTCAGGGCGAAAATTATGTAGGTTCAAGGACTTCTTTGGGAAAAAAAGGGAAAATTGGATTGGATAATAGGTACATTAGTATGAGCTTACACTAATAATAACAGTGAGGAATAGAGTGGATACCTGTGAGCTATTATTTATAGACAATTTACATTGGTATAGATTCTTGTATATTGATACATATTCAAATTATCTTTGTTATACTGAATATGCTCCAAGGTAGAGGCCAGCCTGGTCTACAAGAGCTAGTTCCAGGACAGGTTCCAAAGATATAGAAAAACACTGTCTTGCCGGGCGGTGGTGGCGCATGCCTGTAATCCCAGCACTCGGGAGGCAGAGGCAGGCGGATCTCTGTGAGTTCGAGACCAGCCGGGTCTACAGAGCTAGTTCCAGGACAGGCTCCAAAGCCACAGAGAAACCCTGTCTCGAAAAACCAAAAAAAAAAAAAAAGAATATGCTCCTATTTCTGTTTACAATATTTTTATACCTATATATGCAAAGTTATTTTGCCATATTGTATGCATGCATGTTTTTACCTCTGCTTAAGACATTTTGTACATTGATACAATTTTAGGATATATTTATAATACTGCACTAAACATTTCTACCTCTGATCAAGATATTTATACATTTTTTACATTTTGAGGTAATTGTCCTCATTGTTGCACAGTTATTTAAAGATTGTCTAGTATTCTAATATGAAATACGTATTAAGAACTATAGGTCAATAGCCACCCATGTTTGTCATTCTTATAGTTAGACCAATCAGGTTCTTTAGATACATAGAGATGATACTCTGCATAGACAGGTAATCTTCAACCACTTCAAAGAACTGTAGAATATGGCACTTAAATAACTTAGGGTTCTGTTGACATGAGACAGGATTGCTCTTGGCAGCACCGATCTATTCCCGAGAGAATGTTGGGGGCCAAAGATACTCCACTTGGAGTTTGTTTTCTTCTTGGCAAAACTGGTCTTTTGGCAAAGAACTGCCCATGCCTCGACCACTGATAAAATGCACAGTGTCTGGACTGGACAAGCAGGATACAAGAAAAAAGACTGCCAGACCTTGCCAATACAGGGTAAGAAGGTTTTGAACATTTTCCTGCCTCTGAAAATGGTCTCTCAGTTACTCTAGGCCTTAGCCAAAGTTGGTTGCTCCAACATTGCAAATGAGACTTTGGTGATTGCCCAGGTAGCCAGTTGTTTCTGTCAGCTACTGCACATTTTGGAAGTTGCTTGATTGTACTTCCTGTTTATTCAAGTAATATTATCTCCCTTCTCAGGTCTTTGATGGGGTTGAAGACTAGAAAGTCATAGTTACTTTCCTCTTATGACTAGCCAACCCATTTCTTTTCTTCTTCTTTTTTTTTTTCCGAGACAGGGTTTCTCTGTAGCTTTGGAGCCTGTCTTGGAACTAGCTTTTGTAGACCAGGCTGGCCTCGAACTCACAGAGATCCACCTGCCTCTGCCTCCTGAGTGCTGGGATTAATGGCGTACCCAATGACCACCCAGCAGCCAAGCCATTTCTAGTACAAGACTTAGACTTCTTAGAATAGGATAACTATTAAAACATTTAGCATATGTTTCTTGCTTGATGTTGTTTATGCTCGTTGTAATTCTAATTTTTATATTTGATATTTGTTCTTATTATATATAGTTTTATATTAGCTAAGAACTCTTTTATTTAGACAAAAGGGGAAGGTGCTGTGGGAAATTTTCAGCCAATAGCCTTTAAGATACTGGCATACTCTGGGTGTGGCCACAGGTACTGTATAAAGAGATGTAGAAATGTGTGCAGCCTCTTGGCTGCTGGGTTCTGTTTCTGTTCCCCACTTGTGCAGAGGACTGTTGATCTTTGAGTTTACCCCAAAATAAAGAACCCTTTATTATACTCCATTCTGAGCTGGTGTGGGACTACTTTATTATACTAGTCCACAGAGAGCATTTCAAAAAAACAGATTACTATCAGAAATAAATATATTTTAGAAATCAAAACAACAAAAGAAACTATACACGGTAACTATTCCTGTATTAGCCAATGCAGATATTATAATATAGGAAAATAAGTTCAGTGCTTATTTTGTAATTTTCCTTGGTCTTAGAAAAAGTGGGGGCCAAAGTGCTGTCGTTTAGTGAGAACAGGAGCTAAAACAGAACACTTCTTAGGGATTCATTATCACCTGGCAGATTGTCCTCATCTATTTCAAATTAAGTTCTCAATGCTGAGAGCTCTCCTTGTGAAAAGTGCTATAATAGGCTCAGAAGAACTGTGAATTTTTTTTTTGAAATTATCACTTTACTCAGATGTCTGCAGGGGAGACAGACTGCTTCACCAGAAGCCCTGATGTCTGCAGGGGGACAGACTGCATCACCAGAAGCTCTGATGTCTGCAGGGGGACAGACTGCATCACAAGATGCTCTGATGTATGCAGGGGGGACAGACTGTGTCACCAGATTCTCTGATGTCTGCATGGAGACAGACTGCGTCACCAGATGCTCTGATGTCTGCATGGGGAGAGACTGCAACACCAGATGCTCTGATGTCTGCATGGGGAGAGACTGCAATACCAGATGCTCTGATGTCTGAAGTAATAAGGGCGGCGGGGCCGCTTCCCCAGCACCCCAGCCGCCCGCTCGGCTAGCTTATGCCCCAAAATAATTACACAGACACTGTATTCTTTTAAGCACTGCTTGGCCCTTTAGCTCTAGCACTTACAGGCTAATTCTCACATCCCGATCAACCCATCTCTAATAATCTGTGAGAACCGGTCTTACCGGGAAGATTCTAGCCTAGTCCATCCTGGGTCGGAGCTTCATGCCGGGAGCGGGGCATGGCGTCTCTCTCAGGCGTCTGCTCCCTAGAGGAGAGCTGTGAAGTCTCTGAGCTCACTTCCTCTTCCTACCAGCATTTTGTTCTGTTTACTCCTCCCACCTATCCTCTAACCAATAAAATGGGCCAGGGCAGTGCCTTTATTAGCCAATGACCTTCCTCCATCATTTCCCCTTTTTCGGTTTAAACAAAAAAAAAAAAAGGCTTTAACATAGCAAAATTACATATAACAAAACAGTTATCAAGTAAAAGTTACAATAATCTTTATCATAACTAAGGAAAACTATAACTATAACTAACTATTCTTAACTCCATCAAAGACTCCAGAAAGATATATTACCTAAGTAAACAAGAACTAAGAAACTTCAAACTCTAGAAATGACAGAGACATCTCGCTGCCTGGATAGTCACCCAAAGTTCCTCTGTACCGTTGGGGCATCCATCTTCAGCCTTCAGGCCCATGGTATCCAGCAGACATTTCCATAAAGCAGAAAAATTCAAAGTCAGTTCAGTCACTATCTGTTGTGTCCTGCAGAATGTCTCACAGACTCTCTCATGAATCAGGAACCCCAAAAGATCATCTCACCTTAGGCAAGTTCAGTAGTCCTCTCTCTGCGGGTTCTCTGTGTCCAGTTTATGCAATAGTCCAGGCAAGAGCAGTTTCTTGCCCAAATGGCTATCAAAACTCCATAACGAGCCTCTTCGATGCCCATCTTCCTCTTGAAGTAGATTGGTGCTGCCAGGAGCAGAGTGTCTCATTGTCATGAAAAGTCCTCAGTTATTAAAACATTAAATGTCCTATTCTGTAATCTTTGAAAGACATGAAGAATGTCTATCTAACTGAAATACATCTCTATATATCTAGAAAATCTAACTAACATAACTACAAACTTTACTATTATCGATGATTATCCATTAACAACCTATATTTCTTAATTATACAGTACATATTTAAATGAACTACACAATCACAATACCTTAATCAAAATCAGAAACACTTATACATATAACAAAATTGACCTTAAATCTCTATCAATAAAGCAAAATCTATACTAATGCAAATTATTCATATCTATATCATATCCCCCTTTAAATGTAAAAGAACATTTATAAACATTTTTTGGGAATTTGGGCGCAGTTATTTCTCTCCAAACTGCTTCCTGCTGAATGGGGGCGTCGTTAATTTGGTCTTTCATGGTATAACCTGTGTGCTAGTTTCATCTCAGTTGGCAGTTCAGCGAAGCAATTTTTTGAAGGCGTTCACACCAACACTTCAGGAGGGCGTGGTCCATCATACCAAATCGGAATAGAAGAAATGAACAGCGTCTCATCCTCTGTGAAAACAAAATAAGAAACTCCTTTCCAAAGTATCATGTCTTTAGATCCAAATTTCAAATTTAAGGCATTTTCAAAGTATCTATGTTGGATTAGTTCAGCAGCATTTATAAACAAATATCTTTTAGCAGTTGTTTGTCCTTCCTCAGCATTCAAACAATTCAAAGAGAGCATAATATCATACAGTATCAAAATTCTCTGTTTATTTTCCATCTTATTACACCTTTGTTTTAACCTCTATTTCATTTATTCTTACTTTTAACTTTTTGCTTTTTGAGACAGGTTCTCTGTATCTTTGACCTGAAGTAACTCTGTAGACCAGGCTGTCTTTGAACTCTCAGAGATCCGCCTGTCTCTGCCTCCCAGGCATTCGGGATTAAAGGTGTACACTGCTACACCTTGAACTCACAGAGATCTGTTTGTCTCTGCCTTCTAGGCACTGGGATTAAAGGCGTGTGCTACCACACACAACAACTCTCTTCCTTTTTTTTGGTTTTTTTTTTTACTTTAAGAACTTTAACTTTTAGTCTGAATATATTTTTAACACACTTTAAACCATTCAGAAATTTTTTCTGTCTTTGAATCTCTCTTTACTGTATATCTCTCTTTTTCTGACCACATGAGTCTTTAATTTACCAAGCAATATCAGTAGGATTAAAGGCGTGCCTTTGCCAGCTAGATCCAGTCCATTCCTTAGCTTTCCAGCCTCATGGCGGATATACAGGCTGTAGCCATGTTTACTGCAACAACTGTATGGCATTTCAAGGTCCCTGCCAGCAAGTGAGCTACAACAGACAACACTCACGTCCTCTCTTGGTAGCCGGCCCTCCTGCCTCAAACAGTCAGAGTTTGCCCTGGCAGGATGGCCCAGAAAGCCAGCATTTTTAAACGGCGCAGCTTTTTTCCTGCTACGGCTGAAAACCGAAAAGCATGCGTTCAGCTTTTCGTCAACACCGTTTAAGTGTTTCGTGGCAGGACCTCTTAATGAGCTGCAGGCTTTGCAGCTAAAGCTGAGTCAGGAAGCCTCTCTTAGATGAGGCGCTTGCTTGCCTCTAGCAAGCAGAGTAGAACCGAGAAATTGCTGCTACCAAGAAACCAGGCACAATGTTTTCATTTTGTTCTAGAATTACTTCCCAAGCTGTCTCAGGCTTTATGTGGAAGCAGTTGTCCACGTGGGCGCCATATGTAGTAATAGGAGCAGCGGGGCTGCGTTCCCAGCACCCCGGCCGCCTGCTCGGCTAGCTTATGCCCCGAAATAACAACACACAAACTGTATTCATTTAATCACTGCTTGGCCCTTTAGCCCTAGCCCTTACTGGCTAATTCTCACATCCCGATCAACCCATCTCTAGTAATCTGTGAGAACCGGTCTTACCGGGAAGATTCTAGCCTAGTCCATCCTGGGTCGGAGCTTCATGCCGGGAGCGGGGCATGGCGTCTCTCTCTGAGGCATCTGCTCCCGAGAGAGCTGTGGAGTCTCTGAGCTCACTTCCTCTTCCTACCAGCATTTTGTTCTGTTTACTCCTCCCACCTATCCTCTAACCAATAAAATGGGCCAGGGCAGTGCCTTTATTAGCCAATGACCTTCCTCCATCAGATGTCTGCATGGGGACAGACTGCATCACAAGATGCTCTGATGTCTGCATGGGGACAGACTGCATCACAAGATGCTCTTATGTCTGCAGGGGGGACAGATTACATCACCAGATGCTCTGATGTCTGCATGGGGACAGACTGTGTCACCAGAGGCTCTGATGTCTGCAGGGGGAGAGACTGCATCACAAGATGCTCTGATGTCTGCAGGGGGGACAGACTGTGTCACCAGATGCTCTGATGTCTGCATGGGGAGACAGACTGCTTCAACAGCATCTTTGAAGCTTGCATGGGGACAGACTGCATCACCAGATGCTCTGATGTCTGCATGGGGACAGACTGTGTCACCAGAGGCTCTGATGTCTGCAGGGGGAGAGACTGCATCACAAGATGCTCTGATGTCTGCAGGGGGAGAGACTGTGTCACCAGAAGCTCTGATGTCTGCAGGGGGACAGACTGCATCACCAGATGCTCTGATGTCTGCAGGGGGACAGACTGTGTCACCAGATCCTCTGATGTCTGCAGGGGGACAGACTGCGTCACCAGATGCTTTCATTCAGAGGCTGAAGAAATCCATCCTCTTCTCAATCTACCCAAGTGAATTTATAATACTAATGTCTAGTTTAGGAGAACTGGGTAGAATTGTGGCCTATTCTGGTTTTCTACCTTAAGTACTGCTAAAACTGGTCAGGCACCATGTTCCTGGTTTTAAATATTTTGGTAAAGTTGTATTTTATTATTATTAGTAGTAGTATTTCATTATGTGTATGTCACACATGCAACAGTGTGCATATGAATGTCAGGGAATATTTTTGGGGGATTGGTTATCTCCATCCACCCTGTAGGGTCCGGGGGTTGGATTTAGGTTATTAGATTTGATGGCAGATGCCTTAACATGCTGAGTCATTTTCCTATTCCAACTTTGCATTGTTTATCTCATTCAATACCCACAGTTCTTCTGTCTGTTGTAATGAGATGTTATAGTGAGGGGAAGGAGCTGAAATTGAAATAGTACAGCCGGGTAGTGGTACATGCCTTTATCCCAGCACTTGGGAGGCAGAGGCAGGTGGATCTCTGTGAGTTCGAGACCAACCTGGTCTACAAGAGCTAGTTTCAGGACAGGCTCCAAAGCTACAGAGAAACCTGCTCTCAAAAAACCAAAAAAGAAAAAAAAAAGAAAAAGAAAAAGTATACCCTGCTTTGGTTTGGAGATGTTTTATATTTGAGATTATAGGTGCATACCCCATAACACCCAGGTACTGGTTTTGTGTGTGTGTGTGTGTGTGTGTGTGTGTGTGTGTGTGTGTGTGTATTGTTTGTTTCTTGGTTGTTTTCGAGACAGACTCTTGGTGTGTACACTAGGCTGTCCTGGAACTCATGACTATCCTTTTGTTTTAGACTCCCAGATGCTGGGATTATAGGCATATATCACCAGCCTGGACAAGATACTGTTAGTCTGGTATTGCAGTTAGCAGATAGTTGTCTATACTAAGGAGTCTGGCTGCATTGCTTGGCAATACTACAAAGCATTCACATCCATCTGAAATTCTCATGTTTTCTTCATGAGTGATTAACTAGCATTTGAATGTCATTGTCTTGGGTTTCCTCACAGCCTTCGATTCCCATCTCTTCTGCTTGCCATGTTTCTTACAGTCCTTTGCATTTATTTTTTATTTTAAAAACAATGAGTATAATACATTTTAAAAAAGTTATTACCATTTATTTTTGTGATGCATGTGTGTGAGTGCACATTTGCCATGGAGCATGTGTGGGATCCGAGGACAGCTTTCAGCAATCTGTTCTTCCCTTCTGTGGGTGGCTTCCAGGGATTGAACTCAGATTGTCAGGCTTGGCGGCAAGCCCCACCTGCCGAGCCACACACACTAGAGAATTGTCTCCTATTCCCCAGACCATAGTAGTGTGCGTCACTCGTCTGTATCGCCTGTGGGATTTCCCTGTGTATAGTTCTGTTCCATGGCACACACAGCTTTGTACCCCACTCTTCTCTTTACCCTAGTAACCCTTTATACCACCATAAAGGCTAAATACCCCAAATAGCAAAACAAAACAAAACAAAACAAAACAAAAAAAAACAAAAAAACCTGAACCATTTGGAGACAAGTCTCCCGTAGACCACATGGAAGGAGAGCTGACTCAATTGTCCTCTGATCTTAATACATTCATCACGGCACTCATGCACACGCTCTCTCTCTCTCTCTCTCTCTCTCTCTCTCTCTCTCTTTCCCCAAATATTAAGTAAAATAAAATAAAAATTAAAGTTCCATCAGCTAGGAGTGTGACTAATCCCCTTCCTTATCCAGTGGAATTCTGACAGGCTCTGTGCATGCAGTCACAGCCAATTTGAGCTGCTGTGTGCAATGACCTGGTCATGTCTGGAAAACACTACTGTGGAGAGCGTGTGAGGTCCTGAGTGAGTATTGCCATGTCCAGGATTCTGCTTCATACCTAGAGGGACATGGCAAAGCCTTCCTTGGGGTCCTAAGTGTGAAAAGTGACAGCGTGTTCAAACAACGTTCACTGTAGCTCTCCCCACCCCACGTTTACAGCCTGAAGACTGCTCCTCTGTGTAGGGATAGGTCCCGCCCCTTGGGGGGCGTGTTCACCTCGGGCTAATGTCTGCCTATAAATTTGGCGAGTGTGCTCCCAGCCGTCACTTCTGCTTTCCTGGTCTCCGCGGGAACAGTGGTTCTGTAAGTCTATTTCTACATTAAAGCTATAGATATATATATATTTTTACAATCTGTCTGCATTTGTTTACGCTGTTACATTTTGGCGTCCAACGTGGGCTATTTTGCCCCTGACTCAAGCGGGTAGCCCGCTAGCTAACACAGCACCCTCCTGGGTGCTGTTTTTTAGTTAGTTACTCCGGCACTGGGGCCGAGTCCGAGACATACTCGGCCACACAGGCCCATTCTGCCTGCCTTGGCTAAGTTTGCAGCGGAACTCCCACTGCCTGAATTAGCAGAAGCTCAAGTACCTGCGGTTTTGCAACAAAAGCTGCCACAGCGGCAGATTTGGTCTGATACAAAGTGACTTGGCTGGGCAGTGGTGGCGCAAGCCTTTGATACCAGCACTTGGGAGGCAAAGGCAGGCGGATCTCTGTGAGTTTGAGGCCGGTCAGGTAGTGGTAGCACACGCCTTTAATCCCAGCACTTGGGAGGCAGAGGCAGGCAGATCTCTGTGAGTTCGAGGCCAGCCTGGTCTACAAGAGCTAGTTCTAGGACAGGCTCCAAAAACACAGAGACCACCACTGGCAGGAACCGATCATTGCAGGTAAAAAATTTTTCTTTTATAAATAAAATGTCTGAACACATTAGTATTCAAGAATTTAACAGTTTTTTTAATTGTACCATGTGGGAGATTTTACAAGAGGTGTCTATCACCCCACATCTATGGATCCTTCTGGGATTCGTAGTTTTCATTGGCACCAAATGGTTTGATAATAGAAATATGATAAAGTCTTTATGAGACGAATCCAGGATTCTTAAGGCAGAGATTGAACGCTTAAAAACAATTGAGATTGACAACAATCTTCTCAAGAATCAGTTTGAAGTTCTCCAGGCTGATGTTAAGGAGAAATTCATTACTATGGAAGAGGGAACAGCTGATCTGGATCGTAAGTTTCAGTCCCTTTCTGTAGGAACTGAAACATTAGTGGCTGATGTTAAGGAGAAATTCATTACTATGGAAGAGGGAACAGCTGATCTGGATCGTAAGTTTCAGTCCCTTTCTGTAGGAACTGAAACATTAGTGGCTGATGTTAAGGAGAAATTCATTACTATGGAAGAGGGAACAGCTGATCTGGATTGTAAGCTTCAGTACCTTTCTGTAGGAAATGAAACATTAACTGAGAGAATCAAAACTGCTGAATGTGACAATCGGATTTTGTCTAAAGCTTATGACAGATTGGCGGAAAGATTGTCAATACAAGAAGGCACAGTTTATGCCAGAAAAATTATGTCCAAAGTTGAGATGTTATCTCTAACGGACAAACTTCATACTTTAGAATCCTCAATGAAGGCTTTGGAATATAATTCTGGACAGGAGATTCAGACATTGCAGAAGGCAATGGTGAATAGAATTGAAAAGATTGAGGAATTTCTAAATTCTGATGAAGAAGAGCAGAGGTTAGAAAGGCAAATTTTAACTACATCTATGGGCAAATCTCTCCGGGACAATTTCCACAAAGCTCTACCTACAGCTCTACCTGCCTTTCCAGTAATAACAACAGAGAAGGTGATTGGTTCCAAAAACCCTAGGGTCATCAAGGAGGATACATGGGAGCCTGTCCGTATGAATGATCTCAAGGAAATAAAACAGGCTGTCATGACTTTTGGGATGCAAGCCTCTTTTGTTAAAGAGATGCTAAGATCTTGGGCCACGACAAGCAGAGCAACCCCCTTGGACTGGCTCCAGCTGAGCTCTGCGGTACTCGAGAGTGGACCGCAATTGGAATGGAAATGCTTTTTCAGGCAAGAGGCTAGACTCTTAGAACAGCAGGAAAAAGCGAACGGAATTGACATTTCCCTAGATCAAATTCTAGGTGAAGGGCTCTTTTCCGACCCTCAGGAACAAGCTAATTTGGATGAAAACACACTCTCCATGTGTACTATAGCAGCCTTAAGGGCTTGGGACAGGGTACAAGACCCAGGACAGAGAATGGAATCATTTGTCAAAGTTAAACAGGGTCAGAGAAAACCCTTTAGTGACTTTTTACAAAGATTAACTAAGGCTGTACAACTAGGGATATCTGACCCAGAAGCAAGACGTATAATGATTGAGTCTTTGGCTTATGAAAAAGCAAATGTGGAATGCAAAAGGATTTTGGGGCCTTTAAAGCTCAGATCAGCGCCCTTGGAAGAATGGGTCTTGCATAAACTCAATGTTGATACATTTGATTATGGCACTGAAGCATGGGTAGAAGAAGCAATTTCCAATGGTAAAAGGAGACAACAGAATACCAAATGTTTTAATTGTGGCAAAATGGGTCATATGAAAAGGAATTGTAGACAACGGATTTTCAGAAATAATAATAATAATAATAATAATAATAATAACAATAATGCATCTTTCAGAAATAATAATAATAGTGCATCTTCTAGAAATATCAGAAATAGGAGGACTCGGCCTTCAGGTTTATGTAGAAGATGTGGAAAAGGCAGACACTGGACGAATGAATGCAGGTCTACAAGAGATAGACAAGGCAACCTGATACAGTCTGGAAACGTGAGGGGGGGGCGCTCACAGGCCCCCATGGCAAACATGGTTCAGTCATTTCCAGTTTCTGCAGAGAACGTGCCTCATCAGGACAATTAGGAAGCCCCATGCCTACTGTTACAAGCAATAATGATCAGAAAGATAAGTTACGTGTGTTTTGGCAAACTTCTATAAATGATCAAAGACCTAAACTGAGAGTGTGTGTAAATGGCATTTTTATTACTGGCCTGCTGGACACAGGTGCTGATGTAAGTATCATTACCCCAGAATCTTGGCATCCGTATTGGCCTCTTCAGAATGTAAATGTTCAGCTCCTGGGAATTGGAACCCTATCTCGAGTAAGGCAGAGCACGAGATGGGTTGAATGTATAGGGCCAGAGGGACAAATAGGAAAATTAAAGCCATATGTAGGCAATATTGCAATGAATTTATGGGGTCGTGACCTATTACAACAATGGAATACCGAAATTAACATTCCTGCTACTTCTAGAGCCTATATTTCTGAGAATAATATTAAAAGATATTACAAACAGAGAAAACTGGCCATTCGGGCTGTACAAGAACAAGCAATTGATGTCCCTTCAGAGATACCAACAGCCTTGCCTCTAAAATGGTTGACTGAGAAACCAATATGGACAAAGCAATGGCCTTTAGCTGAGGAAAAGTTACAGGCTTTAGAACAGCTGGTACAAGAACAATTAGATGCTGGACATATAGAAGAATCTACCAGCCCTTGGAATTCTCCTGTATTTGTGGTTAAGAAAAAATCAGGTAAATGGAGAATGGTGACAGATCTCAGGGCCATCAACAAGGTTATTCAACCTATGGGCCCTTTGCAATCTGGAATTCCTTTGCCCTCTTTATTACCAAAAGGATGGCCTCTCATAGTTATTGATTTAAAGGATTGTTTTTTTCACTATACCTTTGCAAAAAGAAGATAGAGAAAAATTTGCCTTCACAGTGCCTACTTATAACAATTCTCAACCTTCGAGGAGGTACCACTGGACCGTTCTCCCCCCAGGGTATGTTAAATAGCCCCTCCCTGTGCCAATATTTTGTGAACCAACCATTGCAAATAATACGCAAGAAATTTCCCAAATCTATAGTATACCATTACATGGACGACATTTTGTTACCCGATTCAAACATGGATACCTTGAACAGACTGTTTGAAGAAATAAAGATACTTTTACCTAAATGGGGATTGCAAATCGCTCCTGAAAAGATTCAGAAGGGAGATTCTGTTAATTATTTAGGTTATAAAATAGGTTTGCAAAAAATTAAGACACAAAAAGCACAAATTAGGAGAGATTGCCTACGGACTCTTAATGACTTCCAAAGACTGTTAGGAGACATTTCCAGTCTACGACCAGCTATTGGAATAACACCTGATCTAACAATTCATTTGAACAAAACCTTGGATGGTGATAAAGATTTAAACAGTCCCAGAGAATTAACAGCTGAAGCAGAAAAGGAACTGACAATGATTGAGGAAAAATTACAACAGGCACATGTGGACAGGGTGAATCCAGAGCTCGATTGTATTCTCGTCATACTACCATCAAAAATTTCTCCTACAGGAATTTTAATGCAGAGAGATGATATTATTTTGGAATGGATCTTTTTACCACATAAACCAAGTAAGAAACTGAAAACTTATGTGGAAAAAGTCTCTGAGTTAATTATAAAAGGCAAGCTGAGACTTCGTCAACTAGCAGGCATAGACCCAGCAGAAATTATAGTGCCTTTCACTGCTGATGAACTAAAGAAATTATGGGAAGATAATGAACCATGGCAAAGAGCTTGTGCTAATTTTTTGGGAGACATTAATAACAACTATCCAAAAAGCAAGAGGCTTAACTTCATAAAGAGAACCTCTTGGATTCTTCCTCGAATCATCCGTGATGCTCCAATAACTGGAGCCCGTACATTCTATACTGATGCCAATAAATCAGAGAGGGCAGGTTACAAATCAGAAGACTTGGGTAAGGTGGAACAAAGTCCGTATAATTCTGTCCAGAAGGCGGAATTATATGCCATTTTTATGGTGCTAAGGGATTTTAAAGAACCTATTAATATAGTCACTGATTCACAATACGCAGAAAGAGTTATTTTACATATTGAAACTGCTGAATTTATACCTGATGATACAGAACTAACCTCATTGTTTATCCAGGTTCAAGATTTGATCAGGAACAGGCTTTGCCCTATGTACATAACACACATCTGATCCCATATGGGTCAGCCAGGTCCTCTAGCACAAGGTAATGCAGAAATTGATCAATTATTGATTGGTAGTGTGCTACAAGCCTCTGAATTTCATAAAAAACATCATGTTAATAGCAAAGGTTTGAAGAAAGAATTTTCAATTACATGGCAACAAGCTAAGGAGATTGTAAAGAAATGCCCTACTTGCTCTTTCTATAACCAAACGCCACTGCCTGCAGGGGCTAATCCAAAGGGCACCCAAAGGAATGAAATCTGGCAGATGGATGTGTTCCACTTTGCAGAATTTGGCAAATTAAAATATGTTCATCACACCATTGACACTTATTCAGGCTTTCAGTGGGCAACTGCTTTAAGTTCAGAAAAAGCTGATTCAGTAATCACTCATTTATTAGAAGTCATGGCTATCATGGGTATTCCTACACAAATAAAGACGGATAATGGTCCTGCTTATGTTTCTAGGAAAATGAAACGGTTTTTTGATTATTACAATATCAAGCATGTTACAGGTATACCATACAATCCTACAGGTCAAGCAGTCATAAAAAGATCAAATCAAACTATAAAGGATATGTTGAACAAACAGAAAGGGGTGGAAAACACCCCCAGAAATAGGTTACATAATGCTTTGTTAACCTTGAATTTTCTCAACGCTAATGAGAAGGGAACAACGGCTGCAGAAAGACACTGGATAATGGAAAAGTCTACTGAACTAAATCAACCAGTTTATTTCAAGGATGTGCTGACCTCACAATGGAAGCCAGGAGATGTGCTACGTTGGGGAAGGGGTTTTGCTCTTATCTCCACAGGCGAGGAAAAATTGTGGATACCATCAAAATTAATAAAGGTTCGGTTTGAAGAAGAGAAGCCACTTGGAAAAGATAAATAACAATTCTTTCATAAGGATGGCGAACATACTGATGGTAAGAAGTACAGATAGGTTGGAGGCAGGGTTCTTTTCTTATCTCCACAGGAAAATACTCATCTTCAAAGAAATTGAGGGACCCTGAATATTTAATATTTAATGTGATGGATGGACACATTTTGTAAGTATTAATTTATATATATATATGTCTTATTAAACATTTCTTTATAAATATATAGAGCTGGTTTTGAAGTTGGACTCTGGCTCAGTCCCTCACCAATTCCAAGCCTGTTAGTAAGAGAAAAACCCAGAGTTTCTGGAGTTTCTGTCTCATGTCAAGAGCCATGATATGGGACAGAAAGAAATATGAGTTTAGAAAACATCTTTGCTTTTCTCCATATCTATCATACTTTTCATTGAATATATCTATCATGCCTTTCATTGAATATATATATGTATGTCTATATGATTAATGTTTAAGTTTTTCATAATGAACAATGAGTTTTTCCTGAAGTGACATTTGAAGTTTCCAGGAAGAAGATGGGGCCCCACAACAACAACTCTACCTGGTTGATATGACGTCATGATACTGATAGCGCTACTACAAGACCTGTTTTGGATACCAGCTGCACAAGACAATCCCAACTTGGTTAGCTGAAATGGTGCACATCTTGTACAACATTCTGGCCAGACCTCCACAAAATACTCAGAGACTATTTGCAATTTTAAAAGACATTGATCTTGAAATTTAACCATCATTTTACTTTCACAGGATCCCCCAGAAAGAATGTCACCCCCATGACAGCTGGAAGTCATTCTAGAGGACGACGTCCCCTCTCCCAGTAAAATTTACCCCTGGGTTTAGGGACATCATTTAGGGGTTGGGAGGTTGGGGGAGGAATTTTATAAGCTCAGGGATCATTTTGAAAAAAAAAATAGGGAATGATGGGATAATAGATTTATAATTGTGAGTTACTGCTTTTAGACAAATATATTGGTATCGATTCTTGTATATTGATACAAAGTTAAATTATACTTACTATTGTATGCATGCATGTTTCTATCTCTGTTTAAAACATTTTTTATCTATTGACATATATTGTATTGATAAATATATATTGTATATATTTACCATATTGCAGTATACATTTCTACCTCTGATTAAGAAACTTATATAATGTTTGTGTATTGATATATATTTACCATATTGCAATGTATATTTGTACAGTGTTTATATTTGGAGGTCATTATCCTCATTTGTTACACAATTGTTTATTGTCTTAGTCTTTAAGTTAGATAGATATTGAGAATTATATAGATAAATAGTCATCTAAGTTTGTCATTTATAATTAGACTAATCAGGTTCTTTAGATATATAGAGATTATACTCAGTATAGATAGATAATCTTCAACCTCTTCAAAGAGCTGTAGAAAATGGCCTTTAATCTAACTCAGACTTTCGTGATAGGGAGACACAATTGCTCCTGGCAACACCGCTCTATTCCCGAGAGAATGTTGAGCACCAAAGACACTCCATCTGGAGCCTTTCTATTTGGCAGAACTGGCCTTTGGGCAAAGAAATGCCCATACCTCAACCACTGACAGAGATACAGAGCGTGCATCAATGGATAAAACAGGACTGTCATATCCTGCCAAGACAGGGTAAGATAGTTTTGAAAAGTTCCTTGCCTTTAATAATGGTATGTCAGTTATGTTAGGCCTTAGCCAAAATTGGTTGACTCAACATTGCAAATGAGACTTTGGGTGATTGCCCAGGTAGTCAGTTGTCTCTGTCAATTGTTGCACATCTTGGATATATCTAGTTTGTTGAGTAGTGTTTATTCCCTTCTCGGATCTTTGACTGAGTTGAAGATTATGTAATTGTAGTTACTCTCTACATTATTTGGACTCCTTGAGATAGAATGTTTAGCAAAGATTTTGTTCTCAATATTGTTTGTTATATTTATTATTTGTTGTTATTGTATATAGTTGTATTTGGTTTGGTTCTGTCTTATTTAGACAAAAAGGGGAGATGTAGGGATAGGTCCAGCCCCTTGGGGGGCGTGTTCGCCTTGGGCTAATGTCTGCCTATAAATTTGGCAAGCGTGCTCCCAGCCATTGCTTCTGCTTTCCTGGTCTCCACGGGAACGGTGGTTCTGTAAGTCTATTTCTACATTAAAGCTATAGATATATATATTTTTACAATCTGTCTGCATTTGTTTACGCTGTTACAGCACTGCAGAGACCACTCCTATCTAGAGGAGCCAAATCTGATTCCTTGATCCAGCCGTATAGCACAAACCTTGTCTCTGTTGATCTGTAACAACCCTCATCTCATTGTCAGCTGTATGATAACAATGTTGAGCTTCTGGGACACGCAGCTTCCCCATCAGAGACTGCAGTCTGTCAATATGTTCTTCATTTCTCCCATGCTCCTCGTCAGGTAGAGTGCCTTCACTGTGCACAGCTGCTGCACAGTTTTCCTCAGTTCTCCACGACCCCTGGTTCTCAGTCTTCCCCACAAGATGGCTCCTGAGCCTTGGGGGCATTATTGGCAGTGAATGTCTACTGGGGGGGGGGGGCTCGTTCTCTTTGGAGGCAGACCCTGCTAGGCTGCTCATGTCGCAGTGGAAGACCTGACATTAAGTGAGTTCACTTTCATTAAAAAAAAGAAAGAAAAGAAAAGAACACATGAGGGCTGGAGAGATACTACCCAGGTTAACTCAGCATCCTCATGGCAGCTCACACTCCTCTAGCTCCAGCTCTAGGGCTATGACACCCTCACACAGACATGCATGCAGCTCAAACACCAATGCACATAAAAAAGGCTGGAGTGGCTACAGCAAGAACTGGAGGGGAAGAATTTGATCAAAATATATTCACTTATGAAATTATCACACAATTAACAAATAGTTTTGGAGTTGGGCATGGTTACAACTTTGTATCCCAGATATTCAGAAAACTGAAGCTGGAGGGCTGAGAGTTTGGGATCAGTTTAGGCTACATAAAGAGACATGTATCAAAAACAAAAACAAAACAGAAAAACCCTCAAAATTCAAACAGTTTGAGAGCCAGACTTGATGGCACACACCATTAATTTCAGTCTTGGAAAGAAGAGGCCAGTGGATCTCTGTAAGTTGGAGGCTATCCTGATTTACATAGCGAATCCTAGGTCAGCCAGGACTAAACAAAACAGTTTACGATGGCAGTACTGCAGACAGGACCACAGAGATGGCAAAACTTCTATAAAAGGAATTTGCCAATAACTACCAAATTATTGTTGTTTTTTTCCCGTGGTACTGGAAGATTGAAGTCAGGGCCTTGGACATGGGCAGACACTCTTCAGCTGAGCTAACTAACCCGATGCTTAAATTATTTTTTATTTTTAAACTTAATTTTAAAAATTATTACACATAGCTGGGTGGTGGTGGTGCACGCCTTTAATCCCATCACTCGGGAGGCAGAGGCAGGTGGATCTCTGTGAGTTCGAGGCCAGCCTGGTCTACAAGAGCTAGTTCCAGCACAGGAACCAAAAGCTACAGAGAAACCCTGTCTCGAAAAATCCAAAAAAAAAAAATCATTACACATAGTGTGTGTGTGTGGGGGGGGGCGAGCTTGTGATACCTTTCCACCCAATTAAATATCCTGTAGCCCAAAGTGGCCCCTCTCCACTCTTGGCCCTTGAACAACCCCCACAGTGCTGCAATTACAGGCTACATGCTCAGCGGCGTGCTCAATTTTATGTAGTTCTGGGGATTAAACCGAGGCTCCCTGCATGCTAGGCAAGTGCCCCAGCCTGAAATGTTCTTCAGTGGCATATGACATCAGTCTATATCCTGAAAACAGTGAAGTAAGAAGTTTTCTTGGTAATATATTCATGAAATTATCAATTGCATACTTTTCAGATATTTCACTCTGGGCCTTTTTTCTTTCTTTGAGACTCTGCAGCCCTGGCTGACTGGAGCTCACTACAATCCAGGCTGGCCTCAAACTCACTGTAATCCACCTGACTGTGGCTCTTGAGTGCTGAGATTAAACCTGTGTGCTGCCACACCCAACAGGGCTCTACTTCTATAGATAAAAATTCACAAAGAAACAACTTAAAATGATAGAATTTATTTTAATATAGTGATATATGTATGCACATGTACTATTTTAAAAATAAGCATGTAAATGATAATTATAAAACACAGGTCAGCCCTAATTGAATATTATCAGGATAAAAGAGCAGGTACAGGAGGCAGTCTAAGGGCTGCATTTGCCCTCTCAGGTCAGAACACACGCGGTGCAGCGCTGTGTCCCTGGTCAGTGCTGAGCTTTCAGGAATGCCCGCTTAGAGCTTACATTCAAATCATCACAATCTCTTAACAGTCATTAAGTCACTGGACTGGGTAATCTAACAATACTAGTCTAAACGAAAACCCTGAGGATTAAAATCTTTTACACAATAGTTTTGGTTAAGTGCAATTCATGTTTATAAGGACTACTTAATTTAAGGTCGTACTTGGTAAGGCAGAGTAAAAATAAGAGCTACAGCAGGAACAATCTACACTAGCTTTAGTTCTTGCTACAAAGTTGTTTTGTTTCCCACAGCACTGGACCTCCTCACCATCTGCTGGCTTGCCAGCTTCACACTCCGGAGTTGACATGTGCATTGAGCTGAGGTGATCCAACAACGTGGCCCAGACTTAATGTGCCCAAGGAACTACATGTTGTTGAGTTCATGTCCATGCTCCACCATGGCTTGCACAAATTGCTTGAAGACTCGATCCATGTAAGTGCATTGCCTAGGCCAGATTCCCTCCAGAAAACCAATATGGCCTCCATAAGAAGTAAGGACCAAAGCGACATTAGGGTTTTGCTTAGCAGTTTCTACTGGGATAGCTTGAGGAATCAAAGCATAAGATGGGGTGTTGGTGGTAAAGAGGTGGGAGCGGGAAGGACAGGGAGAGAGGAGGGAGAGAGAGCATTAACATTGTTAGGTAAAGCACACTTTATCATTTCTAATCAGTAAAAACATTCTAATCATTAAACAAATATTTGTGATGAGTGTGGCTAAATGGACTGAGTTTGACTAATTTATACAATCATCTATATTCCTATAACAATACCTATTTCTACTAGATCCTTATTTCTAAAGGAATCAATCCAAGATTTTACATAACCTAACGTGCAGGCTGTTTATTGGCTGTGAGACAGCTCAGCTACCAAGGCGCTTGTCCCCTGCCTGATATCTGGGTTTGGTCTCTGGGACCCACATGGCACAGTGATGGAACTGACTGAGACCTTCCTAATGCTCTGTAGTACTCGTGAGAGTGCGTGGATACTCGTGCACAAACACATCTAGAAAGACCAGATAAAACAAAATAAAAACACAGGCTGATTCTTGTTTTCTGAAATTAAAACTTAAGCTAACCTTTGTGAGAGTTGTAAATCCATTCAGTGTAATTTTGCTCATATGTGAATTTAGATGTCTAAACATGATTCATGATTGATAACTGTACAAAGGACTTGAAATCCCAGATTTCAAATATATATATATATATCTTTTCCTGTCTTTCTGATTCTCTGTTTCTCAAACAGCTGGAAAACAGCTCTAGAGTGACATAAAACAACTCCACAGGAACAGCAGTGTTTGTTAACCCCTAATCTGTTAACTCACAGGAACAGCAGTGTTTGTGCACCCCTATCATGTTAACTCACAGGTACGGCAGTGTTTGTGCACCCCTATCATGTTAACTCACAGGAACGGCAGTGTTTGTGCACCCTCTATAACGTTAACTCACAGGAACGGCAGTGTTTGTGCACCCTCTATAACGTTAACTCACAGGAACAGCAGTGTTTGTGCACCCCTATCATGTTAACTCACAGGAACGGCAGTGTTTGTGCACCCCTATCATGTTAACTCACAGGAACGGCAGTGTTTGTGCACCCCTATCATGTTAACTCACAGGAACGGCAGTGTTTGTGCACCCTCTATAACGTTAACTCACAGGAACAGCAGTGTTTGTGCACCCTCTATAACGTTAACTCACAGGAACAGCAGTGTTTGTGCACCCCTATCATGTTAACTCACAGGAACGGCAGTGTTTGTGCACCCCTGTCCCGTTAACTTTAAACAGAAACTTCAAGGTCATGAATTAAAGTTGCTTTCTTTTTCTCCTAGGTGGTAGTGTTCAGACAGTGGAAAAATAAAATATGTGTGTGCGTCCACAAGTGCAGGGCACATGCCCCAAAGGCCAACTGGGGACCTCGTGAATACTCAATCTAAGTTCTCCCACCGGGCTCCCCCCAGCACTCTGCGAGAATCTAACCCTGACTGCAGACAGCCCAGCCTTGTGAAGGGTGTTGGCTGCCTGTTCCCGCAGGCTGCAGACAATTGTCCACTATGTGGTAAGACTGTTTTAAGGGCCTGGGAAAAAACAGGAAACAATGAGTTGGAACTTCACCCTTGTGGGTCAGGTTGAATGCTGGGAAACTCTTGTTTGTAGCACAGGCAGCAAAGGATAAAAACGGATGGAGAAGCATCAGATCTGACCCAGTGAAAAGA
Organism: Microtus oregoni; assembly: GCF_018167655.1. Taxonomy (NCBI): domain Eukaryota; kingdom Metazoa; phylum Chordata; class Mammalia; order Rodentia; family Cricetidae; genus Microtus; species Microtus oregoni. The sequence continues at coordinate 3,478,446 of NW_024544720.1, forward strand.
TGCGAAGCGAGCACTGTGTAATTTAACAGACACCAAAGCCAGTTTCAGTTTCTTTTCTTTCTTTGGATTTTCGAGACAGGGTTTCTCTGTAGCTTTGGAGCCTGTCCTGGAACTCGCTGTGTAGACCAGGCTGGCCTCTAACTCACAGAGATTCACCTGCCTCTGCCTCCCGAGTGCTGGGACTAAAGGCGTGCGCCACTGCTGCCCAGCTTTCATTTTCTTATCTACAAGGGAAGGCCCAAAGTGCCAGTTATTAGAAATGACCTCTGGGTAAACGTGACCTCCAGAGAAGCCATGGGCGATTTAAGGCATCTGTGTACGTTGGGATGTTCTAAAACTTTACAACACAATCGTTAGGGTTGGAATCTGGGTAATTAATTCTGTTTAGTGATGGCTGAATTCAGGGCCTCAAATGAACCAGGCAAGCACCCTACCACTGAGCTCCAGCCGAACCCAAAATAAATGCTTTTAATTAAGTATTTGGAGAAAATAAAAGATTCTTTTCTTGAGGTGCTGGAGAGATGACTCAGTGGTTATGGGCACTTAAGATCTTCCAGAGGACCCAGGTTTGAGTCCCAGCTCCCACGTGGCAGCTCACAACCATCTGTAACTCTAGTTCCAGGAGCTGTGATTCCCACTTCCGGCATCTGTGGGCACCAGGTGCAGACACACATGAAAGCAAAACACCCAAACACATTAAAGCTTACAATTGATTTAAAAAGATTTTTTGGAGCCAGGCATGATGGCTCACACTTGACACTCCACAACATGGGGGTGGAGGCAGGAGGATCACGAGTTCCAGGGAAGCCTGGGTTACAGAATAACATCCTGTGTAGACAACAACAAAATAATAAGCATCTTTACACAACAGTAGGAGGGCAAGCCTTTTGATACTGAAGTTTGTAAGACTACTTTGTAAGTTAGTAAGATGGCATACATGTTTGATAAACAAATACGTATGCTTATTGCTGGTTTTTAAATTAGGAGACTTCTTTTTAAAATTTATTTTTGTTATTTTAAATTACGCATGTGTGGGTCAGGTTGTGTATATGAGTGAAGTGCCTGTGCAGGCCAGCAGGTGGCGATAGGTCTGGTGTTACAGGTGATTTCCTGTTGCCTGATGTAGGTGCTGGGAACTGAACTTGGGACTTTGGCAAGAGCAATACATGTTTCCAACCACTGACCCATCTTTCCTGCCCAACTGCTATTCTTAAATTAAGAGAGTATGGAAGTTAATTTTGGAATAATTTTCTTCCTTAGTCTTTCCAGGAGAAATAAAAAAAACTATAATCTATTTTCATTTAGAAATAAATTTTTGGCTCAGATTTGCTTCCAGCATTGAAATACTCAAGGACATTGTGTTTCTAAAGTTTCAAGTCCTCTTTCAGGTTAAAGGGGAAGAAAAACTTCAACTTTTTTTTTTTTTTTTTTTTTGGACTCCAGGAAAATGAGGTGCTCTCCCCAGGGAAAGATGCCAGAGCATAATCTGCCCAAAGGCCCTGCCTTCAAGAACCAAAGACCATAAACACGAGAACACACAATCAGCTCTCACTGGGCCTGAGTCTCTGACAGCAGAAGGGAACCCTGAAAACACTGCTCATGTGGTCTGAAGCACTTTGATACTAAGTTCTAAATGCTAACTTTTATTTGCTTGTTTTTATGTTTCAAGATAATGTCTTCCTGGCCCAGGTTGGAAGTTATTAAAGTTATCAGGGTTCAGGCCTCAAGCTCATTTCTTCTTCTCTTCCTGGCCCAGGTTGGAAGTTATTAAAGTTATCAGGGTTCAGGCCTCAAGCTCATTTCTTCTTCTCGCGCCAGTGTCCCAAGGGCTGGGATTATAGGCATGGAGCTCCATGCAGGTAGCGTTTTAGTAAAAATTATAATAGAAGACATTATATGACTGCTGTACTTCCTTAAAAAGAACATTTTCAAAGTTAAACTAGGAACTGGGGAGACGGCTCAGCAGTTGGGGCTCAGTTCTCAGCACTCATGTCTGGTGGCTCCAGTTCCAGGCATCTGTTGCCCTCTTCTGACCTCTACGGCCACTGACACGCACAGGGCATACACGCACAGGGCATACACGCACACAGGCATATACACACAGGGCATACACGCACAGGGCATACACGCACAGGCATACACTCACAGGCCATACACGCACAGGGCATACACGCACAGGGCATACACGCACAGGGCATACACGCACAGGGCATACACGCACAGGGCATACACGCACAGGGCATACACGCACAGGGCATACACGCACACAGACATACACGCACACAGGCATACACGCACAGGGCATACACGCACAGGGCATACACGCACACAGGGCATACACGCACACAGGGCACACACACACACGGCATACACGCACACAGGGCATACACGCACATGGCATACAGCACACAGGGCATACACGCACAGGGCATACACGCACATGGCATACAGCACACAGGGCATACACACACACGGCATACACGCACAGGGCATACACGCACACAGACATACACGCACAGGGCATACACGCACACAGACATACACAGAAATCAAACTAAAAGATGTCTTTGAAAGAACAGTTAATTCACACTGAAGTGTGTAGACAGATAGATTCTTACCATGGCTGGGTGAGAAGACATCATCCGCGGCATTCAGGCACAACACCGGGATTCCCACGGACTTCAGTCTGCGGTTTGGACTGGCGTCGGTGTAATAATCATCAATTGTTTGGTATCCAAACATGACTGAGGTGAATCGTTTATCAAACTCTCTAATAGACTTAGCCTAAAAAACAAATCCAGGCTGAATCTACCCTTGGAGTCATAAGAGGAAATAAAAATATTAGGAAAAGCTACCCCTTACCTTCATGACCTGGTCCATGTCGATTTGTTTGACAAACATATGCTGGTGCCTAGAACAAAAGAAATTCCAAACTAAGAATTGAGGTAATCTCTACCTCAGTCATACCTAAAATACATAAGAACAGGTAATGAAACAGACTAACTAGCACAGGGCACAACGCTGGTACTAAAATAGTATTTGCTGGGCTCAGTGGTAAAGACATATGCTCTCAAGCCTGTTGGCCTGGAACCACATGATAGAAAGAATTTCTTCACAGACAGTTCTTTGACCTACTTAGCATACTGTCCACACAAAGTTAATAAAAGTATAATGAAAATAATTTTAAGTTTGCTTAAAGTCTGTGTGTGTGTACATACACACGTGTGCACATGTCGAGGTTAGAAGACAGCTTTGGTATGGGTTGCCGCTTTTACCAGGTTAGCCCCACCTCTGCCTCCCATCCTCTCACAAGGGCTGGGGCTACAGACAGACACTACCACATACAGACTGACAGACACTACCACATACAGACAGACAGACACTACCACATACAGACAGACACTACCACATACAGACTGACAGACACTACCACATACAGACAGACACCACCACATACATACAGACTCACACTACCACATACAGGCTCACACTACCACATACAGACTGACAGACACTACCACATACAGACTGACAGACACTACCACATACAGACTGACACTACCACATCTTGCCAGCTCACATGCTCCCATTTCTAAAACACACTATGCTTGTAAGAACATGCTTAAGGAGTTGGATTATTCAACATGGGACACTCTTGTGTTTGTCTGTTTTTCTGCGACAAGGTCTCTATGTAGCCCAAGTTGTCCTGGAGCTTACAATTTAGACCAGGCTGGCCTTGAACTCACAGAGATCTGCCTGCCTCTGCCTCTTGGGTACTGGGATCAAAGGGGTTTACCACCACACAGGACATTCTTAACATACTACCTTGAGAAAGAATTAGGTTTGAAAAAGACTGACAACCAGTAAATCTAAGGAAACAGCCCAAACATCACCAAATACACTCCACACTAATGTAGTTTTCAGAATAATTTAGAATAGCAAAACAAACAGAGGGGCACAAACACAGAAAGAATACATTATGCCTTTTTCTTTTGGTTTTTCAAGATAGGGTCTAAGATGGCTCAGTGGGTAAAGGTGCCTGCTACCAAACCCGATAACCTGAGTTTCTCTGTCTAACAGTCCTGGCTGTCCTGGAACTTACTTTGCAGAACAGACAAGCCTCAAACTCACAGAGACATGCCTGTCTCTGCCTCCCACTTGGGAGTGCTGGGGTTAAAGGTGTGCGCCACCACCGCCCACCTTCATTTTATCTATATTTTTACCTTATGATTTTTGGTATGCATCCATAATATAAAGAATATTTTAGTACTGTAATAAATATGTTTATAAATAAATATACATATACTGGTAATGTTAAACTCTAAAATTTCATACTGCTGGATTGTGTAATCTAAAATGTTTGGCAACAAAAAGTTTAAATATGACTTACTTCTTAACTGAAGACTGGAGGCAAGTTGTCAAGTAGTAATTAAACAGCAGCCAGTTTAGCGGCTTCTCCAACGACTCTGAGCAAGCGAAAGTATTCCAGCCAACTGAGAATGTTGCAGCTGCCATCAGAGGAGTTTTGGACCCAATTTTGCCCAGGTAATTTAGAAGCAGCATTCTAAAATGGTGAGAAACAAGAAGACTGTGACTGGTTCGTCTCTCAAGAGTCCCTTTCTAAGGGTGCGTCACAAGGAGAGGCAGAAGCAGCAAGGACGCATTGCTTAGTCTTTCCTTTTCTTTCCTTTTTTTTTTTGAGATAAGACCTCTAGAAGCTCAGTTGACCTTGTCCATTCTACTCTGTGAATAAGCCTGAATACTCGACCCTTCTACCTTAGCCTCCCAAGAGCTGGGCAGCACCATCACCTGTGACTACTGTTTAAGTCCTGCACACTGGAAAGGCTGTCTTTGTTCTTTCCTCATATTCATATCCAGAACTCTTTACATGTATTTGCGCATGTGCACACGCCACAGTGTAGGGAGGTCAGCGTCAGTTCTCACCGTCCACCATGTGGGTCGAACCTGGGTCACCAGGCTTGGTGGCAGGCACCTTTTTCCACTGAGACATTTCATCTGTCATGTTCATATTTCTATTTAAAAGCATCTGTTTCCTTCCTGAAACAGGGTCATGCACTCTCCTATCTGCCTCTTGAGTCTTTGGAGGACAAGTGTGTACCCATATGCCTGACCCACATCCTTACTTATATTGCACTTCACAAACTGTAAGACAATTTATTACTATATGTTTCATAAGAACACGAAAGATAGTTACCCTGAGCGGCTCTTACGCACAGCTGCGCACTGGATCACCAGGGGCTTTGGGAAGTCCTTACTACTACTGTCTGGCCCTCATACCCTGAGCTCCTGAGTTCTCTGGTCTGGCTGGTTGGTCACCCTTCACACCTGTCCCCAAAGCACTCTACAGTCCACTATTAGATTTTATGAGCAGGGCATTTGGACCCGGAAGTTACTGAACTTCTTTCTCTTCTTCTGTTTCTTCATTCGATTTCCTCAATTTTTGCCAAGTTCTATTTGGGTAAGAGGGACAAAAACTGAGTCTAAGTTAGAGTTCAATGGCTCAAACCAAGGGTGACACCCTAGTTCTACCTCTCAGTATAGTTTCTTCCAGACTAGCTCTGAAATAGGAGAAAAGGATAGAATACTTCCTCCTTACTTTTACAACTCAAAAGTTTACAAAACATTTGTTTTGTTGTTGTTTGTTTTTTGACAAAGGGTTTCTCTGTGTAGCCCTGGCTATCCTGAAACTTTTTCGGTAGACCAGGCTGGCCTTGAACTCTCAGAGATATAACTGCCCTTGCCTTCAAAGTGCTGGGATTAAGGGCACGGACCTGCCCATCAAAATTCCAGCAAAATTCTTCAAAGACCTCAAAAGAACAGTACTCAACTTCATTTGGAAAAGCAAAAAACCCAAGATAACCAAAACAATCCTGAGCAATAAAAGAACTTCTGGAGGCATCACAATCCCTGACTTCAAATTCTACTACAGAGATACAGTACTGAAGACAGCCTGGTATTGGCATAAGAACAGACAGGAGGACCAATGGAACCGAATAGAAGACCCGGATGTCAATCCACACATCTTCAAACACCTGATTTTTGATAAAGAAGCAAAAAAAATATCAAATGGAAAAAAGAAAGCATATTTAACAAGTGATGCTGGCATAACTGGATATCAACATGTAGAAAAATGAAAATAGGCCCATATCTATCACCATGCACAAAACTCAAACCAAATGGATCAAAGACCTCAACATTAAGCCAGCCACACTGAACCTTACAGAAGAGAAAGTGGGAAGTACATTTGAACGCATTGACACAGGGAACCACTTCCTAAATAGAACCCCAGCAGCACAGACACTGAGAGAAACAATTAATAAATGGGACCTCCTGAAACTGAAAAGCTTCTTAAAGCAAAGGACACAGTCAACAAGACAAAACGACAGCCTACAGAATGGGAAAAGATCTTCACTAACCCCACATCAGACAGAGGTCTGGTCTCCAAAATATACAAAGAACTCAAGAAATTGGACACCAAAAGATCACATAATCCAATAAAAAAAATGGAGTATAGAACTAAACAGAGAACTCTCAACAGAGGAATCTAAAATGGCTGAAAGACACTTAAGGAAATGTTCAACATCCTTAGTCATCAGAGAAATGCAAATCAAAACAACTCTGAGATTCCATCTTACACCTGTAAGAATGGCCAAGATCAAAAACACTAATGACAACTTATGCTGGAGAGGATGTGGGGAAAAGGGAACACTTCCGCATTGCTGGTGGGAATGCAAGCTGGTACAGCCCCTTCGGATGTCAGTGTGGTGATTTCTCAGAAAATTAGGAAACAACCTTTCTCAAGACCCAAAAATACCACTTTTTGGTATATATCCAAAGGATGCTCAATCATGCCACGAGGACATGTGCTCAACTATGTTCATAGCAGCATTGTTTGTCATAGCCAGAACCTGGAAACAACCCAAATGCCCCTAAATCAAAGAATGGATAAGGAAAATGTGGTACATTTACACAATGGAGTACTACACAGCAGAAAAAAATAACAACAGCTTGAATTTTGTAGGAAAATGGATAGAACTAGAAAACATTATTTTGAGTGAGGTAACCCAGACACAGAAAGACAATTATCACATGTACTCACTCATAGGTTTTCAAACATAAAGCAAAGAAAGCCAGCCTACAAACCACAATCTCAGAGAACTTAGACAACAATGCAGACACTAATGGAGACTTACATAGATCTAATCTACATGGGAAGTAGAAAGTAGAAAAAGACAAGATCTCCTGAGTAAATTGGAAGCATGGGGACCTTGGGGAAGGGTTTAAGGGGGAAGGGGAGAGGCAGGGACGGGAGCAGAGAAAAATGTAGAGCTCAATAAATATCATGGAATAAAATAAAGGCACGGGCCATCACTAATGGCTTTAGGGCAGGAAATTTTTATGAAAAATGAAATTTAGCTTTTGAAAATATTTTTTTCAAAAAATTTTAAAATTATTTATTGTGTGTGTATGTATGTGTACATGTATGTACATTCTATAGCAAGTTTGTGGAGGTCAGAGAACAATTTGAGGAAGTCAGTTCTCTCCTTCTGCATAGATCCCAGGATAAAACTCAGGTTGCCCTGCATGGCAGCAGGTGACCTTGCCTGAGCTGTCTTGTCAGTTCGGAAAAGAAATTTTTTTTTGAGACAGCACTTCTCTATTTTTAACTCAGGCTGGTTTAGAACTTGTAATTCTCCTGCCTCACCCTCCAGGAAAGCTAGACTTATGGATGTACACCATCACTTAGGAATTGAAAATGACCCTTTGAAATAACTATAAGATTTGCATACAATGCTTTCTGTCCTGTGAAGAGTTCATCCTTCGGTTCTTATATAATAACTTTACGTTTCAGCTAGAGGTCAGATAATGGCCAGAGGCCGGTAAATTACATAAACCACAATAGTAGGAAAGGATCTAAAGCAGAAAGACCCCGAAATAGGCAAACCAAATCTTTAGAGGCAATTCAGGAGTAAAATAATGTCAAGATGCTACCTCAAAAGGTTATTTTAGATGATTTACTTTAGAAGGCAGGTCTCTGTGGATTCGAGGCCAGCCTGGGACAGCTAGACTGTTACACAGAGAAACCCTGTCTCGGAAGGGGTAGGGGAGAGGAGTATTAGGACTTAAAAAAAAAAAAGAAACAGGTCTTCCATTTAGAGCTACCAACTGAAATATTAATTTACTGGCCTTCCAACTTTTTGCTGTGTGCTCCAGTCCAAGGCATGCTGTGTAGATAAAGCAAGATCCTGTCCCATCTCCCTGCTCCCAATCCACTTCACCTAGTGCCCGAGACAGGGGCTTTATCAGACACTGAAAAGACCACACAAAAAGGCCAAGAAGTGACTCAACCGATTAATTTATTATTTTGAGGAGCTAGGAACTGCAGCCAGGGCCTTCCACATTTTAAGCATGTGCTCTACTCAGTACCACCTGAAACAATAATAAAGTGATTATGAGGTTCAGTTAATAGTCAGAGCTGGGAATGAACTGGAGAAGTGGGCGATACTGATGGAACAAGATTACCCACGAGCTGATAATTACTGAACCTGAGGAATGACTCTTAATTTTCATTTTATGTGTTTGGAATTTTCCACTTATTTAAAAAGTATTTACCAACTCACTGGGAGAGTAGAATCTGGGTCTAGAGCTTCAGAGTTTCTTGACTTAACTCAGTTCTGGCTCAAAGCCCATACTTGGCCCCAACATCGCAGGCACTGGGATGACCCCAGTCTGTGGCTTCACTGGGCATGAAACTCTTGCTTAGACTATGCTTTTGTCAGCTGCATCTCAAAGGTAAAAAAGAAAAAAAAGAAAAGAAAGTGCACTCACTTGGGAACGTGTCAATGTGTCACAGTGCTAGGCAACTAGAAGGTGTGATTCCTTCAAATAATTTCCAAGACATTAATATTCAGCCAGCTGGAAAAGCTAATCTAATTGGTGAGAGTGGCCTTCGGGCACCAACGCTTCAACACTGGATGAAAGGACCTTTCCCAAGAGTTTCTGAATAGACAACTGGAACCTCTTTATTTAAAGGCTAGCCTTGAAAAAAAAAGGCGTGAATTTATATGATTAAGGGGGAAAAGTTCAGCCCTCATTCTGTCTTTTCAGATTCACACTGTGGGCTGGAGGGAAGAGATGCTAGAATCTGTCTGCCAAGCACAACCTGACTCTGCTCGTTTCCACGCTGACTCAGGGCTCTGGGCAGAGCCTCCTGTTCATGGCCTTTTACTTTCCCGCACATACACTCTGGAGATATTCTAAAAACAGAGACGGCAGATACAGCCAGAATAAAGTTTAAAAATAGTTTCTATTTTAAATGTTAACTGGCTTTTAAAGGTTAAAAAAAAAAAGAACAATTTACTTCTATTTTCTGTATTGTTTGCTTGCATATATGTCTGTGAACCTTGTACATGCAGTGCCCGTGGAGGCACAAGAACTCACTTAGGGTCCCCTGGAACTGGAGTTACAGATTAGTTGCCATGTGGGTGTTGGAAACTGAACCTGGGTTTTTTTAAAATTTATTTTTACTTAAAATTTTTTTTTTGTTTTGTTTGGTTTTTTTTTGAGACAAGGTTTCTCTGTAGCTTTGGAGCCTGTCCTGGAACTAGCTCTTGTAGACCAGGCTGGCCTTGAACTCCCAGAGATCCGCCTGCACCTCTCAAGTGCTAGGATTAAAGGCGTGTGCCACCACCGAACCCGGCCGAACCTGGGTTCTTCATTAAGAACTGCCACGTGGGTGCTGGGAACCGAACCTGGGTTCTTAACTAAGAACAGCAAGTATTCTTAATTGCTGATACATCTCTCTAGTCTCTCATAATCAGCTTTTCAAATAAAGGTGAATGGTCATTTAGTGTGTCTGACTGAGTACCAATCAAGTGGAATAAAATATATGTATGGTAAAATATTCTAATGAAAAGGAGATAAATAGCATTTATCTTGTAGGGTTTGGTGGGAAACATGTCTACAGTTTTATATATATGTTGCAGAACATTATTTTAAGGTGTGTTACTTTGTTTATGCTGCATTTGTTTAATTGTGGAGCTGTGATTCTTTGCCTGTGTAAAACACCTGATGGTCTAATAAAGAACTGAATGGCCAAGAGCAAGGCAGGAGCAAGGACAGGCCGGGCTGGCAGGCAGAGAGGATGAATAGAAGGAAGGAGTGAGAGAACAAGGAGAGAGGACTTTAGGGCTAGTAAAAGGGAAAGTAAGCTGAGGCCTGGCTTAAGAGAGAATAAGCCTCCATGTGTGATTCATAGAGAGCTGGGTGGAGGCCCCCCAAAAGCCAAAGAAAGTAAAAAAAAATTGGTATTCCAATGTGTGGCAAGAGTAAAGGAAAATTCAACAACATACAGATTTCTATTTTTTTGAAAATTTATTTTGCGGATAAGAAAAACCAAGATTTGCAAAAGAGAATCTTTCAGTAGATAAAACTTAAGAAAAAGACTGAACTGCGGGACTGAGCCAAGCGGGCCAGGCTAGGCTGGCGACGCGGCTGGCAAGGGCCGCGGGCGCCGCGCTCGGGGCTCCAGAAGCCGCCGATGGGAAGCGGCGCTCAAAAGGGAGAGAGACAACGCCGCGGCCACCATGGGGAACAAGCAGACCATCTTCACTGAAGAGCAGCTGGACAACTACCAGGACTGTACTTTCTTCAATAAGAAGGACATCCTCAAGGTCCAACCTGCAGCGTGAGCAAAGGAAGAGGGCCAGTCTCTGGATCATTTCTGAGGAAATAGCTTCTCCAAGCCCCAGCAGGACCAGCAAACAGATGCTCCATGCGCGGTTCTACGAGCTGGCTCCCAACCTTGTCCCGATGGACTACAGGAAGAGTCCCATCGTCCATGTGCCCATGAGCCTCATCATCCAGATGCCGGAGCTCCGGGAGAATCCCTTCAAGGAGAGGATCGTGGAGGCTTTCTCTGAGGATGGCGAGGGGAATCTCACCTTCAACGACTTTGTGGACATGTTCTCTGTGCTCTGTGAGTCGGCACCCCGAGAGCTCAAGGCAAATTATGCCTTCAAGATCTATGACTTCAACACGGACAATTTCATCTGTAAAGAAGACTTAGAGCGGACGCTGGCCCGACTCACTAAGTCAGAGCTGGATGAGGATGAGGTAGTGCTTGTATGTGACAAAGTCATTGAGGAAGCTGACCTGGATGGTGATGGCAAGCTGGGCTTTGCTGACTTTGAGGACATGATCGCCAAGGCCCCGGATTTTCTCAGCACTTTCCACATCCGCATCTGAGGACACTCCCAAGGCCGCAGGGGCTGAGATGTCTGCTCTCTGACCTGCTGTCTCCGCAGGTATGGTTTCCAATGCTTCACCAAAGGAGCTGTAGCCTCTGGAGTTCTCACCCATGGACAATTCCCGTGGCCCTCTCAAGCAAAAACAAAAACCAAAAACCAACCAACCAAACAAAAAAACCAAATAAAAAGCTTAACAGAAATGAGGTTGTGAAGAGCAGGACCCTTCGCAGGGCCCCAGTGGTTCACCCACAAGATCAACGGTCCCCCTAGAGGCCCCCTCAGCCGGCCCCTCGCCCAGTCCTTTTCTCACCTAACAGGAGGGGTGGGGCTGGATTGTCCACATGCTGGGCAGACACCCATTCTCCCAGGGCTAAGTGCAAAAAACAAATGAAACAAAACAAACAGAGCCTGGGGGTTTAACAAGCTATGCAATCTTTTACTAAAGCCAAGGCTGGGCTGTCCCTCCTGCCTCCCCGTCCCTTCAGTGTGAAGCTGTATAAGCAGTGGGTCGGGTCCAAAGGGCTCTGCCCCTGTGTCCTGAACACTACCCTGCCCACCCTTCCCAAGGACATGGTGTCACTGGGGTGTGCTGACCTCAGGTTTGTGAAGGCCTAGGAATAAAACACTTTTGTGTCCTGCAAAAAAAAAAAAAAAAAAAAAAAACTTAAGAAAAATGAAATAAAATAGTTTGGGGTAGAGGTATGTGGCTCAGTGGTAAAGTGTTTGCCTAACACGCATTAATCCTAGATTCAAGCCCCAGCACTGTAAAAAATAAATTAAATAATTAAATTAAAAAGTAAGCTTGGTGGCTGGAGAAATGGTTCAGAGGCTAAGAGCACTGGCTGCTCTTCCAGAGGTCATGAGTTTAATTCCCAGCAACTGTGTGGTAGCTCACAACCATCTGTATTAAGATCTGGTGCCCCCTTCTAGCATGGAGGTGTTCATGCAGGAGGAACATTGTATACATAATAAATAAATAAATAAATTATGGATTGGTATGTGAAAAATAAATAAATTTGAAAAAAAGTAAGCATGAGGGGCTGGAGAGATGGCTCAGCAGTCCGTGCACTGACTACTCTTCCAGAGGTTATGATTTCAGTTCCCATCAACCACATGGCGGCTTGCAACCATCTACAATAGGATCTGGCGCCCTCTACTGACCTGCAGGCACAAATGCAGGCAAACTACCGCATACATAATAATAATTAAAAAAGATTAATGCCCAGCGGTGGTGGTGGCGCACGCCTTTAATCCCAGCACTCGGGAGGCAGAGGCAGGCGGATCTCTATGAGTTCGAGGCCAGCCTGGTCTACAAGAGCTAGTTCCAGGACAGGAACCAAAAGCTACGGAGAAACCCTGTCATGAAAAACAAAATAGAAGTATGCATGAACAATGGTGAGGGGATCTAAAGTACAGGGAAATAAATACTAAATAATAACTTTTAGATTTCTTTAAGTGAGTTCTCTCTATATATATATACACACACTCACACCCACACACACTCTACAAACAGTTATTAGTGTTAGACATCACTCAAGTATAAGTATGGCAAGAGAGAGTTCCAGAAAGGTGCTGGAGATGCTCCATCCTGACCAGAGCTCAGTTCCCAGCACTCACAGCAGGCTGCCCACAAACACTTGCAATCCCAGCTCCCTTAGTATTCAGACATCTGCACTGGCCTGACCTTGGGGTTCCGACAGGATTCGTCCCCAGTTGCTGCCACTGAGAGCTCCACGCGTGCACAATCACTAGGTTCCCCTTTAAAAGGGCCCTGCGCACCTCCCATCTCTCTCTGTCTTCCTCTCTTCTTCTTCAGTTACCATCCCCAGAGGCTGGTCTTCCCTTCCCCTCCCCCCTTCCCATTCACTTTCTCCCAGTAAAAAACCTTGAGACCTGAGCTCTGTCACGTGGCATCTTTCTCTCACGTGCTGCTTTTTTCAAATGACAACCTGCTCCAAGGGATCCAATGCCATCTACTGATCTTCTCAGGCACCCACCCCCAGCACAGCATATACATGCACAGACAAACATACATACACATAAATAAAACTTCAAAAAGTCCCATATAAACCTCAATGTAGGGGCAGGTGCATAAACCAACCATCTTAGCTTAATAGCATCTGGAATGGGAACTAACAAAATCAAGTTCACCTGGCTGCTTCCCATGGAGGACTTACAGAACCCAGGAAAATGTTAAAGTCGGCCTGAGTTGATTCCTTCTGCTACACATGACTCAGCCATTCATGGTTCAGTGTTGAGAGAGCTGTGAGGACTGCTCCCTTTGCTTTTAGGAGAGGGGGAGAGGGGGAGAGGGGGAGAGGGGGAGAGGGGGAGAGGGGGAGAGGGGGAGAGGGGGAGAGGGGGAGAGGGGGAAAGGGGGAGCCAGTCGTGAGGACTGCTCCACTCTCCAGCAGTTTAGAGAGTCCTTACCCTCCCATTGACACGCCTGCTGCCAGAAATGGGGCCAAAGGGTACAGGCTGTGGACATGGTGGATGACTGTCTCCAAGTCCTCAGTGTTCGCACAGCAGTAGGTCCGTGGTGTCTGGCATAATAAGAGGGCATTATTGTTAAAATATGAGCGGCATAATAAGAGGGCATTATTGTTAAAATATGAGAGGCATAATAAGAGGGCGTTATTGTTAAAATATGAGCGGCATAATTTGTAGAGCGTAGACATACTTAGTTAAAAAACACAAGCAAGAAGTCGCAAATATAAAAAATAACCTTGCTCTGGGGCTGGTGGTGCTGGCGCACGCATTTAATCCCAGCACTTGGGAGGCAGAGGCAGGCAGATCTCTGTGAGTTCGAGGCCAGCCGGGTCTATAAGAGCTAGTTCCAGGACAGGCTCCAAAGCAACAGAGAAATCCTGTCTCAATGAACCCCCCCCCCAAAAAAAAGATAAAGACTTTGAACGTGCAAGGCAAACTTGATATGAATGGGACTAGCCTGGTACAAATGCCTGCAATTAAAACAGATGCAAACATATACATGTGTGATAAAAAAAATGCAGAGAATTACATTCTATAGAAAAATAATGTATGTTTCTTAAAAGGAAAAATAATTCTTTATTAAAAAACAAGCAAGCAAAAAAGATTTTTTAAATAATGCTATAAAAAGGTTAAATTCTAGGGCATGCTGGGCATGGTGGTGTATATCTTTAATCCTAGCATGTAGAAGGCATATTTGCTGGATCTTTGGTGAGTTCTGGGCCAGCCTGAGCTACACAGTGAGACCCTGGCAGAGCTGGGCGAGGAGCTAAACCATGGCTAGTTTCTCTTCAGGGAACTGTTTCCTCCACTTTGGGTGCTGTTTGCCCAATGAAGAAGAGAGGTTTCCAAATGCCACTTTTGTGTACACCAATGAGAAAAAAATAACGATATCTTGAAATTTGCAGGCAAATGGATGAATCTAGAAAACATCATATTGAGTGAGGTAAGCCAGACCCAGAAAGACAATTATCGTATGTACTCACTTATAAGTAGTTTTTAGACAAAAAGCAAAGAAAACCAGCCTACAATTCCAGAGAACTTAGACAACAACGAAGACCCTAAGAGAGACATACATGGATCTAATCTACATGGGAAGTAGAAAAAGACAAGATCTCCTGAGTAAATTGGGAGCATGAGGACCATGGGAGAGGGTAGAAGGGGAGGGGAGCAGAGAAAAATGTATAGCTCAATAAAAACAATAAAGAAAATGCCACCTCTGTCTAGACAATGCAATATAAAACCTGACTTATTAAATATTATGTATCCATTTAGTCCCAGCCGTGCTTCAGTAATACACTTAAAATCTTAAATTATGTTAAGCTTATTATGGTCTCCATGTGAAATTTATCAATGGGGCATTGCTTATGGCAGGTAATGGATGCTTCATTTGGGACCTAGGAAGAGGGAACAGACCTCTAAAGAATGCAGAGTACACACTGTGAGGTCAGACAAGTTGACATTCAACTATATAACGACTCATTAGCAATAATACAATAATAAAACATAGTGAAGCAATGATACAAACCCTGGAACTAGTTACCCACACTACCTGATTTTAATATTCTGATAAGCCACAACCACACTAGGAAGCTTATATCACACCTCCCATTCAAGCATTAGTGAGCAACTGTAGGAAATTACAGTTTTTATCATCCACCTAATTAAGTTCATCCCCAAGTCACTGCTTTTTAACTACTATCATCTTTTTGAGAAACATGAGTATAAAATACTTCAAAGACAAATGCCACCCTCACAGAATTTATACTGGCTAAGGGTTCCTGGATAATTAATGCGCGCCCACTGAAGCCTGAGGGAGGCCATTTTATATTTCTTTGTACATGAGGAAATGGAATGGAAAGATTGACAGCTCTGATAATGTTTTAAATGCACTTGGAGTGAAAAACCCAACAGCATCAAAAAAGAACGCTTACCACGTTCATTTGTGATAACTACAGAGTTTGTTAGGAGAATTTATGTGTTGTAATAAGGGCGGTGGGCCCGCTTCCTGCCACCCGGCTAGCTTTACCTGAAATAATTACATGGAAACTGTATTCTTTTAAACACTGCCTGGCATATTAGTTCTAGCCTCTTATTGGCTAGCTCTTACATATTGATCTAACCCATTTCTAATAATCTGTGTAGCCCACGAGGTGGCTTACCAGGGAAGATCTTAACCTGCGTCTGTCTGGAGTGGGAGAATCATGGCGACTCACTGACTCAGCTTCTTTCTCCCAGCATTCTGTTCTGTTTACTCTGCCTATCTAAATTCTACCCTATCAGAGGGCCAAGCAGTTTCTTTATTAGTTAACCAATGAAAGCAACAGATTAGAAAGAAATCACTCCCACATCATTTATGTGACAAAATCATCCCTACTTGGTATTTGTGTTATACGTGAATCTACTCTTACCATATAGCCATGAATTGGGTTTTTTTTTTCACTCCCATTTTCCGGACTTTAAGTGAAGTATGTATGCACCTGTGGGGACACAGGCATACATACATATACACATAGTTAAAAAGATAAAAAAAATGCCCTGTGGAAAATTCTAGACTCAGAATCTTAGCATCAAAAGTACCATAGATGCCACCTAGTTCCTCATTTACAAATGAAGAAAAGGAGGCTCAGAAAAGTTGAGTGATTTTCCACAGGGCACAAAGTGGCAGAAAGTAGACTACATGTTAACAGTAACCCAACTCTTGTCAAGCCCTGAGCTTCCAGGAGCTGCACAGTGACTCTAGGAGGAACAGGTGTGCTCATCTGCAGTAGAACCTTTTCTCTCTGAGCTGGACTTAGCACACTTTTTGTTTATTTGTTTTTCAAGACAGGGCTTCTCTGTGTACCAGCCCTAGCTGTCCTGAAACTCGCTCTGTAGACCAGGCTGGCCTTGAACTCACAGAGATCAGCCTGCCTCTGCCTCCAGGAATTAAAGGCATGTGCCACCACTGCCACCACTGCTCAGATACACTTCTAATATTGAATCAGGGTAGCTGAGATTTTAGTTTTCTGCCTGTAACTTAGAATGTTGAATTTTACAGAACTCACTCAAGGTCTATGATCTGTACGCCATTATTTAATGATTCTATTTAAAGCAGAACTCACTCAAGGTCTATGATCTATACGCAATTATTTAATGATTCTATTTAAAGCAACTCTGTGGTAAGGAGGCCACTAGTTAGTTCCTGGCTGCTTAGGCCCAAAATAATCACACAGAAACTGTATTAATTAAATCACTGCTTGGCCCATTAGTTCTAGCTTCTTATTGGCTAATTCTTACATATTAATTTAATCCATTTCTAGCAATCTGTGTATTGCCACGTGGCTGTGGCTTACGGGGTAAAGTTCCCAGGTAAAGTTCTATCTGGCATCTGTCTCTGGCGGGGCTCCATGGCTTCTGTCTGTGACTCTTCCTCCTTTCTCCCAGCATTCAGTTTAGTTTTCCCTGCCTACCTAAGTTCTACCCTATCAACAGGCCAAAGTAGTTTCTTTATTCACCAATAATATTCACAGCATACACAACTCTGTGATTCTTGTGTGAAAGGAGTGTTTCTTCTAACAGGACTAACCCTGTTCTTCAATCCATCTCCACAATGTGATGTTTTAAAACTATACCTGTCCCCCATCCAGTTCCTGCTGAACTGCCCACACTGTTCATAAGAAAACCGATTTTAATTTTGGAATATGAATTTATCAAAGAGTCAGTAAAGAAAAAGCATGTCCCATGAATAAAATCAGCATTTCAACATACAGTTGTTCCTCTTGTTATAGATGGATGTATAAGAGTGACCAAGTATCAAAATGTGCCTGAGAGCATATTACTTTTTAAAAAATAACTAACCATGAAATAAAGAGCCCCAGGATACAGCTCTACCAACTTTGAGACCAGGGTGACTGTGTGCCCTCCTGCCACGGTCCCAGATGGGAATAGTCCATGCTCCTGTAGTTGTCTGTGCAAGGCACACCAGTGCACCAGTGGTTCAGGACGGGCTTTAGAGGAGCTGGCCAGACCTTTTCAGTGCAGAGTCCTGAGAGGCTTTGGACTACACAGTGATCCTGGGCCAGGAAGACTGATGCATGTAGAACATGTAACACTCAAAGACTGGTTTTTTTAAAATATAAAATATCACGGACACCCAACTGCATCTCAGACCAAAAGAGACTGGATCTCTGCAGGGGAAAGATGGAGTTCATGGTCAGGGGGTCTTGGCCTTTCCAGAGGGTCCCAGTATGCAGCCAGGGTTTAGGGTTACTAGTCTAAGGGGAGAAGCCGAGTTCTCGAGAGCTGGATTAGGAATGGAAGGACCCTGCAGTGGCAAGAATGTGAAGGTTTCTGCTGAGTGTCAGAAGCACATGGGTCTGGTGGGGTGTCCATGTCTGCATTCCCGTGTCCATGTCTGGATTCCCGGTCGTCTGGTGGGGTGTCCATGTCTGGATTCCCGGTTGTCTGGTGGGGTGTCCATGTCTGGATTCCCGGTTGTCTGGTGGGGTGTCCATGTCTGGATTCCCGGTCGTCTGGTGGGGTGTCCATGCCTGGATTCCCAGTAGTCTGAGGGCTGTATTAAGCGTCTCAGACCTTACAGGCTCATGGGTCATGCTAAGCACTCATCAAGCAAGAGCTGAGCTAGTATTATTTCTAAAACCTCTTAATTATTTAAGTATTTATTTCTCTTTCTTTCTGAGTAGGAAAGGCTTGATTTCAACTTATACTTCCAGATTACAGCCCACCACTGAAGGAAATCAGGGCATTAACTCAAAAACTGAAGCACAACCTGTAACAGAATGCTGCTCCCTGGCTCATTCGGCTGCCCTTCTTATACAGCTCAGGCTGACTTGCCCAGGGATGGTGTCAGCCAATAAGACTCTCCTACAAATAATTCCATAATTCCTAATGATATTCAATTATTTTCATAGATCAGTCCTTGTTTAGTCATGGGAACGAATACCCACAACTAGACATTATGCAGACAGAGTCTAAATCGGAGGTTTCCATTGGCCATTGGGTCCTTTCCCTTGGAGATGGAAGAATCACTTGGAAGAGGGCAAGGAAAAATTGTAAGAGTCTGAGGGAATGGAAGTCATTCAGAGAACATGGGCTCAAGGAAACAGCAAGCAGGGCTTGCATGAGTCTGAACCAGGTCTTCTGTGTATAATATAGCCGTTAGCTTGGTGTTTTTGTGGGACTCCTAACAATGGGGGTGGTTGTGTCTCTGGCTCTTTGGCTTGCTTCTGGCATTCTTTTTCTCCTAGTAGGTTGCCTTGTCTAGCCTTGATTTGAGTGAGGAGTTTTGTCTCCTTTGGTTGCCATCTTTGAAGGTCTGTTCTTTTCTGAAAAGGGAATGGGAGTGGCTTTGGGGGAGGGGAGGTGTTAGGGGTAACTGGGAGGAGTAGAGGGAGGGGAAACTGTATTGTATGACAGAAGAATCTATTTCAGTAAAAAAAAAATTACAAAATAAAAGAAAAAAAAAGAAAAGAAATCAAGAAAATGCCCCACAGATTTGCCTTCAGGCCATCTTGATAAGGCACCCAGATTCCTGGACTCAGCAGAAGGCCTGAAGAGCAGGCAGCACAACCCAATCAGGACCAGCTGCCCTGCATTCTGAGACTTACTTTTCTCCCTCAGGCCAAATCCTTTCTAGAAGCCTCCTTCTAGCTCTTGTTGTTTTTGTTTTTTTGTTTTTAATTAAAAAAATTATGTTGGGAGAATTATCACTCCCAAGATTAATTTAGGAAGTAGGCAGTAATAACTCAGCGTTTGTGAACAGCTTGGCCTCTTGGATCCCTATCTTTAAAGACCAATCTGTAGGGACACAGGACTCCGAGTTCCCTGCAGTGACATCTGAGGTTCTGCCCGCTGAGGCTGGTTTGTCTGAGTAGGTGCTGGCTCTCACTTCCTCGGAGGAAGTCCCATGGCTTTCCCTCATCCCTGCAAGACTAAGAAGGAAGGAAGACAATATGGTGAAAACATCTACCTCCTGACCCTCTACAGGGGCCATAACTGCCCCTGTGCATTCCCAGTGTGCATTTGTCCTCTACAGGTCTTTCCTGTCCTGGGAAACTGCTTCCCTAAATATGACTTCACCGTTGCCAATTCTTCTGGGGTAATGTCAGCTAGAGACAGTTCCTTCCTGTTTGACCTTTGCTGACTCCTCTTTTCTTCTTTTCTTTCTGCCTACCTAAAGTGTTTCTTCCTCTGGGGTTCAGCACACTAAAACCCTTTCTGAAGCAAGGGGAAGTATAAACACACACAAAACTTCCTCCACACTTGGTTCTATGATGGAAAGAAGGACTACAAGGCTCTTCATGCCAAAGATAGACCTAACCACCACTTAGGCATCACGATGTTGGACTAAACTGCACAGAATCATGTCCTTTTGGAACACAAGCTATTTTACTGAATGTCCAAAATAGAGTTATACTTATATCCTTTTATTAATATTTAAAAAGTATTATAATTGACATGTTAACACATTATGGAGTATTGCTGTGACAGACCTGACCATATTGTTTCGGGGAGGATTGTGAAAGAACTTTGGAACTTAGTGCAAAATGCCATTGAGTGTTCAATGCTTAGTGAACTGTTCTGTAGGAGCATGGGAGACAAGGATGTTGAGGGCAGATGGAGACCTGGCTGGTGAAGTCAGGGCACCTGTTATTTTGAATTAACATTCTGTGGTTCTGGTTGGTTGGGGCTGAAGCATTAGCTGCGTTTGACTTGATCCCAGGACTACCAGAGTGAGACCTTTGCTTCTTCTGGGTACTCGCTGCCAGTCGGCTGGAGGTGGGGAAGTGGAGGTGATTAAGAAGGGACCAGCATGACTGCAGCGAGCTTCTGGGAAGGGTTTAGTGAGAGCACAGAGAAGCTGTGTTCCAGATGCAGCTGAGGCTGTACTAGAAGACAAACTGTGTGTGCTGTAGAGACGTGACCCAAGCCCTTTGGAGGAGCCCAGAAGACTGTGTAAGTGACTCCCGGGCTCTGGACTCTGGGTCACACACAGCTGGAGTTGGCTTTTGCTTTGTTCAGACTGTGCCCTGGTTCTTCCCTCCTGAAGTAAGAAATATTTAACTTAATTTTAATTTTTAAAAACTGGAGCCCACAACTAAGAGACTTTGAAATTTTAAAGAGATTTTTAAAAAGAGAATTGTTAAAAGGAATGAATTTTTAATGGTTTGAATTTGTAAAGACCATTGGCTTCTTTTTCTTTTTTTTGAGACGGTTTCACGGTGTAGCCTTGGCTGTCCAGGAACTCCCTCTGTAGTGTAGGCTGGGCTTGAACTCACAGAGACCTGCCTGCCTCTGCGTTAAATTGTCAGGGGGTCGATCATGCTGGATAGTTTTATGTCAGCTTGACACAAGCTAAAGTTATCTGATAGGAGGGAACCCAACTTAAGAAAATACCTCCATAAGACGGGGCTGTAGGGCATTTTCTTAGTGATAGATGGTGGGTGCTGCCATCCCTGGGCTGGTGTCCTGGGTTCTATAAAAGAGCAGGCTGAGCAAGTCAGTAAGCAGCTCCCTTCCATGGCCTCTGCATCAGCTCCTGCCCTCCAGTTCCTGCCCTACTTGAGTTCCTGTCCTGACTATCTTCAGTGATGAACAGCAAAGTGGAAGTATGAGACAAACCCTTTCCTCCCCAAGCTGCGTTTAGTCCCCGTGTTTTGTTGCAGCAACAGAAACCCTGACTAGGACACATACTATTAACATATTATTAATATAATATTAACTGACTGGATATGTACTTCTTGTACCCTAATGATGTAATGAGTTAACACAGTAGCAATTATGCCTTGGATGGTAAAACTCTTTAATTTTAGAAGAAATTTTTGTATTCATAATTCTGTGTGAACGTCAAATGTCCTTGTGAAGGAGCATTTTTAAACTTGTGTTTTGCTAAACAGAAATGGGTGATCTGACCTATCACTTAGCTGTTACTGATGAGGAGAAAACTTGAATATGTAACTTATTATTATTGAGACTTATTATAGTAGTCTTTGTCAGACTTTAATAACAGAACTTCTGGGAGGTGTTTATCAGGATAAACCAAACATGTACAAAACCCAGAGAACAAGTTACTTATTATTATTCTCTTGCTTAGAAGTCAGTGAATTTTTTTAAAAAAAGCCAAAACCAGTGTTCATCTACGTAGCATCACTGTAAGAACTAACCACCCTCGAGGTCTGGGGATGAATGTTACGGCATGCTTTCAGAGTCAATTCCCAATGTAGTTTTCTATTTTTGCTTCTCTCTGAGATAGTTCTTATGTAGTGCAGGGTGGCTTCGCACTGGTGAGCTCCCTGTGTCAGTCTCCAGTGTTTACATCACACCCAGCTCCCGTCGCATGCATTTCTGTAGCAGGGACTTAGGAAGTCCAGACAGCCCTTGAATCCTGGTCTTTCTCCTGCTACTTCCCTAGTGCTGGGATTGTAGGTTTGAGCAACACTGGCCTCCAGTCTTTCAATTCCCTGAGATCTTCCATTTTAGCAAGCATTAGCATCTACCAGTCAGACAACCTAAAACTGGGGCTTAGCGCTCCCTTCTTTATGTCCCACAATATAATTAATATTTTTTCTGGGTTGGTGAGATGGCTGAATGGTTAGAAGTGCCACTGTGCAAGCCTGACAACCTGTGTTCAGTATCCCAAACCCACGGAGGAAGGGAGAAAAACTACTCCTGGAAGCTGTCCTCTGATCCCCACACGACCCCCAATAATAAAACACACTACTGGAAGCTGTCCTCTGACCCCCACACGACCCCCAATAATAAAACACACTACTCCTGGAAGCTGTCCTCTGACCCCCACACGACCCCCAATAATAAAACACACTACTGGAAGCTGTCCTCTGACCCCCACCCGACCCCCAATAATAAAACACACTACTGGAAGCTGTCCTCTGACCCCCACCCGACCCCCAATAATAAAACGCACTAATAATTTTCCAGCCCATTTTCCCCTCTCTGTCTATCCCGCATGTTTTCAAACTTCAGACTCTGCGCGAGTCTTTGGTGCCGTCTCAGGCTTCCACTCAAGCTCCGTTTCTGCCACCTCCATGGCTCCGCACCAGGACCATGGTCAAATCATTCCTGCTTCCAAAGAGTGATAATGCAGTACTGAGCTTCTTAGGATTATCACATACTTTGTTAAAACTGAGCCCATGCTTCTAGAAGAATATCTGCTACTTTATGAAGAGTAAGGGAACTTATCCTATCGGTCCTCACCGACACAGGTACATGCCAGAGCCCCACCTCTGAGTCCTATTCTCCCCATGTCCCACTTTCTTCATGTGGAAGATGGGAATGACCATGGCTCTATTTCCATAGATCACTGGGTTGACTCTACTCCCGAAGATAAGTAAAAAAGACATAAGTGATATATCCTAAGGACTCAAAAATATTATTCAGAATTACCACCATCATTATCCAGCCACAAGTAATAGCTTTCTTGATATACTATGACAACCTCTTGAGGGTTCAATGTCATAGCCTTAAATATGCAACTAAGAAGGTGACTATCATGAAACTTCCCACGCCTTCCAGGAAACTGGTTACCCATTTGCTGTCTTTTATAGCTTAGTAGAACTTGCTGAAGTTACACTTGGCAATGAACTACATCTATTTTTTTTATACTTCACTGCAAGTGAACCTTGAGCTTCTGAGAAGGACAGGCAGGCCCCATTAATTTGTACAATCCACTCTATTGCCTTAACCACAGCAGATCCTTGTCTCTCTGTGGGACCGAGGAGACTCTGCTTGTAGTATGCTGTTCCCTTCAGACCTCACTGTGTTGGCCTTGAATTCCTGAGCTCAAGCAATCCTCCTACTTTAGCTTCCCAGACAGCTGAGAAGAAAGACGCAGTGAGCACCGTGCCTGACTCATCCTACAGATCTACTTACCAAATGCGGCAGCGATGTATAAGAACTAACTAGGAGTCAGAGGGGGAAACATGATTTAATTTAAAATGATTTAAATAATACTACTCCTTTGTAAAACCTGCCTGTAAATATGAATACAACACACAGCCAGTGTATGTCATGACAAAACTAAATCTCTTTTCTGCTTTTTGATGTGGGATTTCCCTCTGTGTGCTGTGATTACCATTGGTGAATAAAGAAACTGTCTTTGCCTGCTGATAGGGCAGAACTTAGGTAGGGGGGAAAACTATGCTGAATGCTGGGAGAAAGGAGGGAGAGTCAGGAGGTGCTGTGGAGCTGCCACCGGAGACAGACGTGCTGAAAATTTGCTGATAGGCCACAACCTCATGGTGATGCACAGATTAATGGAGATGGGTTAAATTAAGATGTTAAAGAGTTAGCCAATAAGAATAACACAGCTTCTTGCTGTTTGCTGGTGGTGTGCCACAGCTCCTTTGAGAGAGGTTTTCCTGATTCAGCAGTAGCAGAAAAAAAAAGCTGCATGGTTTTGAAATGCTGGCTTTCTGGGCCATGCTGCCAGCACAAACTCTGATTCTTTGTCGGGAGGTCTGGCTATGGAGCATTTAAATGGATTTTGAGAGCAGACTGCTACAACTTGCTTAATGGCAACATAGACTGGCTGTGTGCCTAAAGGTAGGGCTAGGAGCATTGCTCTCAGAGGCAGCAAACAGCTCCACCATGCTGGGCTGAGCGGGGCAAGCAGGCAATGCTGCATTACCACCACCAATGGCGCTGCTTAAGTTTTTATGAAGCACTTACCATTTTAAGAAGCACTCCTGGACAGTAAAGAATTACAGATACACAATAGGAATGGGGTCTAAGGAATTGTTGTTTGGAAAAGAGGTTCTTCTTTTGTTTCCACAGAGGGTGAGAACCTGTGGGATCCTTCTAGACTAATGTGGTTTGATGGACCGAGACCCCATGAACACCCCCTAAAATTACTTTGCCCAATAAACAGCAAGAAAAAGTTTAGACAGAACTATGCCCATATTCCCAAATATTGTCTATAAATGTTTGTTTATATTTAAAGAGGGATATGCTATAGAGATTTGCATGAGTATGGATCTGAATTTATTGATACAAATTTAAGGTCAATTTTGTTGTGTGTGTGTGTGTGTGTGTGTGTGTGTATAATTTCTGCTCTTGATTAAGGTATTGTGATTGGACAGTTCATTTAAAAATGTAATGTATAATTAAGAAATATAGGTTAATAGATAATCATCTATAATAGTCAAGTCTGTAGTCATGTTAGTTAGATTTTCTAGATGTACACAGATATATTTCAGTTAGATAAGTATTCTTCAAATCTTTCACTTCAGAATATGGCATTTAAAATGACTTTTCATGACAATGAGACACATCTGCTCCTGGCAGCACCAATTACTTCAGAGGATGATGGGCATCAAAGAGGCTCCTTATGGAGTTTGTTGGCCATTTGGGCAAGAAACTGCTCTTGCCTGGACTGCTTCATGAACTGGGCATGCAGGACCCACAGAGAAATGACTGCTGAACTTGTCTAAAGGTGAGATGATCCTTGGGGGTTCCTGCTTCATCAAAGAGACTGCCAGACATTCTTCAGGACACAGAAGAAAGTGACTGACAAACTGCCAATATAGATAAAACTGTCTTTGAAATTTTCTGCTTCATGGAAAAGTCTTCTGGATACTATTGGCCTGTAGGATGAAGATGGATGCCCCAATGGTACAGAAGAACTTTGGATGACTGTTCAGGCAGCGAGATGTCTCTGTCATTTCTAGAGTTTTGGAAGTTGCTTATAATGCACTTCCTGTTTACTTAGGTAATATATCCTTCTGGGGTCTTTGATGAAGTTGAAGCATAAACAGTTGTAGAGGTTTTCCTTTGTTATGATAAAAGATAAAGTAGATATAAATATTGTAACTGTAATTCTTGCTTGATAACTGTTTTGTTATATGAAATTTTACTATGCTAAAGTTAAAACCTTTCTTTTTATTTAAACAGGAAAAGGGAGGTGATGTGGGATTTCCCTCTGTATGCTGTGATTACCATTAGTGAATAAACTGCCTTGGCCTGTTGATAGGGCAGAACTTAGGTAGGCAGGGAAAACTAAGCTGAATGCTGGGAGAAAGGAGGCAGAGTCAGGAGAAGCCATGTAGCCCCGCTGGAGACAAACACCCAAACTTTAGCCAGTAAGCCACAGCCACGTGGTGATACACAGATTACCTGAAATGGGTTAAATTAATGTGTAAGAGTTAGCCAATAAGAAGCTGGAGCTAATGGGCCAAGCAGTGATTTAAATAATATGGTTTCTGTGTGATTATTTCTGGTCTGAGCTGCTGGGTGGCCGGGAAACAAGTGGTCTCCTCCTGCAACAGTTTTTTGTTTTGTTTTTGAGACAGGTTTCACCTGTGTAGACCAGGCTGGCCTCAAACTCACGGAGATCCACCTGCCTCTGCCTCCCTGGTGCTGAGATTAAAGCTGTGCACTACCATTGCCTGCCTAAATCTCTTTTTTTTTAATTTTTTAGCGTCTCTTTAATTTTTTTTTAAAGATTTATTTATTAAGCATCCAATGTACTGCTGGCAAGGAAGGCACCAGGTCTCATTACAGATGTTTGTGAGCCACCATGTGGTTGCTGGGAATTGAACTCAGGACCTTTGGAAGAGCAGCCAGTGCTCTTACCCTCTGAGCCATCTCTCCAGCCCCCTAAATCTCTTTTTATAACAGAAAAGCACGTATTACTCCACTGTTTTTGTGGTTTGAGGTTTGACTGAGACTGGCCTCACTGACTCACATATCTGAACGCTTGGACCCTAGTAGGTGGAACTGTTCTGGGAAGGATTTGAAGGTGTGACCTTATTTGAAGAGGTGTATCTCCAGGAGTGGCTTCACACCAGGTGCAGACTTGGTTTCCTTGCCTGTTGCCTATGGATCAGAAGTAAGTTCTTGGAGCTACCGATGTCTACGTGCTGACATATTCTTTACCATGATGGCCATGTACTCATCCTATGAAACAGTTAGCATGGTTTTTTATAAGTCGTCCTGGCCATGGCTTCTCGTTACGGCAATAGAACAGTAACTAAAATCCTCCAGGGCCACCTGGCACTGGGACTGAGTCTACCTCACACATGCTTGGCAAGAACTCTAACCACTTAGCTTTATCTATAGACTATACTGGTTAATTTTTAAAGAAAATGTATTTTGCATTAAAATGATAGGCATAGCTGGGTGGTAGTGGTGCACACCTTTAATCCTACTGCTGTGAGGCAGAGGCAGATAGATCTCTAAGTTTGAGGCCAGCCTCATCTACAGAGTGAGTTCTAGGACAGCCAGGACACTGCAGAGAAACCATCTCAAAATCAAAAACAAACAAAAGCATAAAAAGCTATACATTAATATCTCCTGGTGTTAGGATACAGTCAATATGGACGTCATTATGAAATAAAAGTGTTGGTGACTGGGAGACAGCTCAGTGGTTGAGAGAACGTCCTGCTCTCCTGGAAGGCCCCAGTTCAGTTCCCAGAGTCCATGAAATGACTCACAAGTGCATGTAACTCTAGTCCAGGGTATCTATCTATATACATACTAACACATACATGAAATGACTCACAAGTGCATGTAACTCTAGTTCCAGGGTCTCTATACACATACTAACACATACATGAAATGACTCACAAGTACATGTAACTCTAGTTCCAGGGTATCTATACACATACTAACACATACAAGCAAATAAAAGAACTATAAAGTATACTAATTTGAGCTGGAAAGCTTTTCCTACTATGACCTTACATTAACTGCAAAATTAGTTTCAATAAAATATAATGTGCTTTTCATTATAAAACAGGAAATTATTCTTTTTCAAATTGAAGCTTGTCTTTTAAATTTACTTACCAGGAGATTCTCTCCTGCCACTCCTCTGTTATTAAAAACCACACACCTAAAAATGAGGAAAGCAATTTTGTTATTTGTCCACACAGTCCTCCCTAGTGATGTGCTGCTGAGATCATCTTATTGACACTGTCTTACAGCTTTCAAAGAGTAAAAAAAGCTGGACCAGGGAGTAGCTCAGTAGGTAGAGTGCTTGCCTCATATGCATGGAACCCTGGGTTCAAACTCTAGTACTGCATATGATGATTAGGGTGCTGCAAGCCTACAATGCCAGCACCCGGGGAAGTAGAGGCAGGAGGATCAGAAGTGCAAGGCCATTTTTACCGAGGTAGCAGTACAAAACTTCAGACTGGCTTGGGAGAGATGGAAACCTTGTCTCAAAACCAGCCTGGGAGAGATGGAGACTCTGTCTCAAATATCTGCCAAACCAACACACTGAAAAAAAAAAAATCTGTTTTTAGGGACTTTGAGATAGCTTGGCTGGTGAAGGTGCTTGTTGCCACGCCTGAGTTCAGTCCCATGACCCACAAGGTTTAAAAAGAGAACTGCCTCTTGCAAGTTGTCCTCTGAGCATGTGCGCGCACACACAGACACACACACACACACACACTAAATGCAATTAAAAATGCCTGTAATAATGCAATATTTTAACACCAAGCAGTAGCATATTAGTAGTTCAAAAATGTTTAACAATTCTCTCTAAACCTAGGGTCAGATGAATGCTAGCAAACACTCTTACCACTGAGCAATAATCAACTGTCCTAAAAAGTTAAAAAATTCTGTATGTGAGCTGAATTAGAAAGTTTTGTTACTTTTCCTGCTAAAAGTATGCACTTTTCAACATTTTCTATACATATATATGTCTCTGATAAGCATTTTCAGAAAAATTTTCTGTCAAACATGTTTTTGCTTTAAATGTTTTATTTACATTGTATTCATAGCACTAATAGGAGTTTCTCCATACATTAGAGAACAACTCTTATTCCTCAGGGTTCAGCAAACACAGAAACCAGAATTAAGGGGAAAATTTTACTTTAGCAAAGTATGGTGGCACACACCTTTAATTCTACTACTTGGGAGGCAGAGGCAGGAGGTTATGAACTCGAGGACAGCCAGAGCTACATAGTGAGATCCTGTCTCAAACAAATATTTACTTTATTTTTAATTATTTGTATGACTATTTGTGGTGGTTTGAAGGAAAATGGCCCCTAAAGGGTGTGGCACTATTAGGAAGTACGGCCTTGTTGGAGTGGGTGTGGTCTTGTTGGAGGAAGTGTGTCACTGTGGAGGTGGGCTTTGAGGTCTCATACATGCTCAAGCCATGCCCTGTGAGACAGTCTACTTATGGTTGCCTGTGAGTCAAGATGTGAGAACTCTCAGATTCTCTAGTGTCATGTCTGCCTGCATGTTGCCTTGCTTCCCACCATGATGATAATGGACTAAACCCACCTCAGTTATATGTTTTCCTTTATAAAAGTTGTGGTGGTCATGGTATTTCTTCATAGCAAAGAAACCCTAAGATACTACATATCTGTGTGGGAATGTACGTATGAGTGTGGGTGCCTTTGGGGGCAAGGAGAGGGAATCAGATTCCCTGGGTCAGTGGTGTGAACTACCACGTGGGTCCTGGGAACTGAACTCTAGTCCTCTGCCACAGCAACAAGTACTCTTAACTGCTGAGTCATCTCTCTAGGTCTTTAATTTTTTTAAAACATCTTATTTGTTTACACACACACACACACGTGGGTGTGCATTTACCATGGTTTAAGTATGGGCGTTAGAGGACAAATCTGTTCTTTTCTTCTGCCATGGGGGTCCTGGGGATGGATGTCACATCACCAGGCTTGGTGTCAAGCACATTTACACACTTAGCCGTCTTACTACTCTCAAGACCAGAATTTTATAAGGGGGGAAAACATTACCCCTGGTAGTGCTACAAACACCTGGTATGGTGGAATGGACACCAATATACTACTATTTAGTGTTAAAATATTTAACTCTCATTTAACTTTCAGTTAACAATTATTTACATATATTATGTATTAATACACACATATATAATATATACTACAATTATTGGACAAAATTTTGACTCATACCTATATAGGTTCTTACTGAGTTAGTGAGTGTATATGTTTGTATATGTATTTTCATGCCAATGAAAATTCATTTTGTTTTTGTTCATTTACCTGTGCGATCAAGCCCGTGTAAATTCCAAGTTTCTTCTTTGGGGTTCTGTGATCATTGTGCCGGTTCAGAGCAAAGGTGAGCTGTTAGCCTATAGGACACGCTCAATTCTGACTCACCTCTAAGGGTTCAAGGCACACCACCTCCCCATTGTAGGTGGTGGACTAGATCTGGTTATTAACTTCTTCATTCTGTCATTGGTGTCTGAAGTGCCATCTATAGAATTTTTAGATCTAGCTAAAAGGAAATAAACAACTTAAAAATCTTAGGATCAGGCTAAGGAGATGCTTAGTCTAGTACAACCCGCCAAGCAGACAGTAGTGCAGCACTTGTGAGCCCAGCACCATGAAGGCGGACCGGAGTTCTCGGGGCCTCCTGGCCCGAGGCTCAGGTAAGCGGGAAGCCTCCATACGCATGCGCACAAATGTGTTCATGCACCCACATGTACATGTGCGTCCACTAGAAGACACAGAAATATTACATCACAGCTGGATGTGGTGGCACAAGACATTAATCCTAGCACTTGGATGGCAGAGGCCAGCCTGGTCTACACAGAGTTCCAGGCTAGCCAACTAGGCTACACAGTAAGACTTTCTTCACTGACGGTCGTCCTCTTGTTTAAAGAGATAGGATGTCCGGACTGGAGAGATGGCTCAGAGTTTAAGAGCACTGGCTGCTCTTCCAGAGGTCCTGAGATCAATTCCCAGCACCCACATGGCGGCTCACAACCATCTGTAATGCAATCTGGTACCCTCTTCTCGCCTGCAGTGCAGGTAGACATTCAGACAGAACACTGTATACATAATAAATAAATAAATCTTAAAAATAAGAGAGATTGGATCCCCTACCTTTCCCAGGCTTGTCTTAAACTCAGCTGGAAGTCACCCTTCGCCTCAGCTTCCCAACTAGTTGGACTGAGAGAACATTCCACTATACCTGGCTTTCTTCTACCTTCCTCGAGACCACCAAAAAGAATAGTAAGACAGACTAAATATAAATAAAATGTAAGTTGGCCACTAAGACTCACTGTATAAGTACCTAGGCTGCATGTGTGACCTTGCACCTGAACCTCCTGGTTAAGTAAGAATCACTTTAGGGAGGAAACTTTAAGGACAGAGTCGAAGGGCTTCTGAAGTAAGATGTCACCTGACTGCAGTGTGAGAAGGCCACACAGCTGGAGAGGGGAGAGAAAGAGATGGTTTGCAAATGCATGCAAAAGCAGCCTATCCACCTGGGACTGTCCTCCAAGCTGCAGGCAGTTTGTGTGCTTTTCCCCAGGGCACCACAGAAAGTGGATCACAGCTCGGGGCTCCTGATTAGACCTCTCCGTCTCTGTCACAGCTGTCTCCTTCTAGTTTGGATGTGGGCAGAAGGGTAAGGAGAAACGAGGAAACTGCCCAGTCAAGTTGCCATCTCTTCCACCAGCTGGTGAGAGGTGGAGACAAGCCACCAGTTAAATTAGCATTCTCCAAACAACTTTTTCCATTTGTCCAAATGACTTTAAATGGTGTATACATAAAAATGGGACTACTAAAAGGTCTTCCTGCGTCTTTACCTGTTGAACTTTTTCTTCTCAGCGAGAACAGAATCAACGAGAAGACATAACAAATGAACACATATGGTATGCAGAGGGCCAAGGGGTGGTATCTCTCTGTCTGAAGGAGCAAGACCCCCATAGCTTCATATGTTTGAATACTTGATCCCTAGTTGGTAGAACTCTTTGGGAGGATCAGAAGGTGTGATCTTGTCAGAAGAGGCGTGTCTCTGTGGGTGAGACTGAAGACTCATGCTATTCTCTGTAGCAAGCTTTCTTGTCAGACTGTCTTTGGACCAACATCCCACAAATAATGAACCAGAGACTATTATTAAATATAAAAACTTGGCACTAGCTTAGGCTTTTTCTCAACTAGCTCTTATAACTTAATTAAATCATTTTAAAAAAAAATTATTTTCTGCCATGTGACTTGGTTACTTCTTAGCACAGCACATCCAACTTGCTCCGAGTCTGCTGGTGAAACTGGGCACCAAGATTCTTCCTCCCAGTTCTCTCTGTGCCAAAAAGTCCCACCTTGTCTCTCCTGTCTAGCTACTGGCCATTTAGCTCTTTATTAATCCAATCAGAAGGCGCCTTAGGCAGAGACACATCTTTGCAGTATAAACAAATGTTCTGCAACAATTCCCAGTGTGCTCTCTGCCTCCTGCTTGTGGTTTTAAGCTGTGAGCTCTCAGCTGTTCTTGCTGCCATGCCTTCGCTCCATCACCATGGACTCTAATCCTCTGAAACTCTAAGTTAAATTAAAAGCTTTCTTTTATAAATTACCTTGGTCAGAGTGTTTTATTACAGCAATGGAAATATAGCTAATTCAGAAGTTAACCTCAGCGGTTAACTGTGAAGAGCTCACAGTGCCTGTGCAGAGGACTTGAGCTTAGCTCCCAGCACTCATGTCAGGCAGGTCACAACAGCCTGCAACTCCAGCTCAGTGGACATGATGCTCTTTGGCCTCCATGTATATAGACGCATAATTGAAAAAAAAAAAGAACCTTAAAAAGAAATCTGGTAGGAAGAATGTTCTGAAAAAAAGAGAACACATTAACCAAAATTTCACATGACTTGCATGTACTTCCTAAGAGTTCCTGTGTGGGAATTGTGAGGTGTTAAGAGATTAGAAGTTAAATCTATGATGTTAACAGGTGGGCCCTTTGGGAGATGACTGGGGTCAGACAGGGTCATCCAGGTGTATTCCTACTGTCAAAGAAGAGTGAAAGACAGGACACACATGTGAACACTGCATGTCTCTCCCCAGACAGAAGGAAGGTTATTACCATATGTGACACCTTGGTCTTGGACCTCTGGAAAGTGAGTCGAATTAAACCTCTTTTCTCTATCAATGTCCAGAGTCCGGTATTTTATTATAGTATAATGCACCAGGGAAGCAGACGAGTTTTCTCTAATGAAAGTTAAATAAACGACATCGAGCTGGGTTTCGATCTTCAGCACTCTAGGCATTTGAGATGGAATGACTCTTTGTTGCAGGGCTGCCATGTGTATTATAGAATGTGCAGTAATATCTCCGGTCTCTGCAAATTAGAAGCCGGTAAAAATGCCCCAGGCACTAGAATCAATAATGTTCTCAGGAGTTGGGAAGAAGCTCGTGATAGACTTGACTGGCACATATGATGGCCTGATTCCCTAGTGCTCTTTGAAAAAAAAGGCTCCAGATGTTGCCACATGTCCCTGGGTGCAAAACTGCGCCTTGCTCGTGAAGCATTCTTACTGTGAGATGGACCAGAGAGTCCGGATGTGCTCAGGGTGCCATAACACATGTGGGCTTCCCTATACACACAGACACACTGAAGTGCTCAGGAAAATGAAATATGTAAGATAAACAGATTTTATCACACTGTCTTGGATATTTTCTAGCTCTACCATGCAGTTATTTGTTTGTTTTGTGAGATAGGGTTTCTCTGTGTAGCCTTGGAGGTAGGGGAACTCCCTCAGTAGACCAGGCTGACCTTGAACTTGAGATCTGCCTGCCTCTGCCTCCCGAGTGCCGAGACTGAAACTGTGTCTGTGATCCTGCTGACTGTAAAGGATAAGAGAGGAAGCTACTTTTCCTGTGGTATTGATGACTGCAGACTCACAGTTGCGAAAGAGGAACACAGAAGGCTGCAGTGTGTGCTGCCAGGTCTGATAACCCTGAATTTGACCCCTAGGAAAGAATCAATTCCCACAGACTGTCCTCTGACCTCCATGCACACCTGATGAACATTTGCCCCTTCCCCCACAAAACAAAAAACTAAAATATAATGATAAAATATAAAAGTAGAAACAGTAATCAGAAAGGGGTCGAGTGAGAGAAACCTTCAGGAATCAGCTGCCACTACCCCTGCCCTGGGAGCTGCAGCAGCGGACAACTAGTGCTCTGCCCTCCAGAGCAATGGTTCTCTGTTCAGCCAAGGCCTGAGAGAACAACCAGCTCTGGAAACTGCTGCTTCTGTCTGTAATTTCACATGTGCAAAAGCAGCTACGTGTCTCCCCAGTATCTGCATTGCAGTGTGTAATCTCAGGTGAGGTGTATACGTAATCTTCTGATTGCATCTCAATCTTATGGGCACGTACATCCATGGGTGGTCAGGAAGATGACTTCTCAGTAAGCTGTATAATTTTGATATATAGAAAATATACTAGGATATGCTTCATAGCTAGATCTACTGCCCTACAAGGACTGTGAGACACTTAACAGCCTGCTTTGTTCCTTTACGCAAACTACACACAATTAGCTCACTTTTACCTCAGTCTAAGTTCAAACTGGGCAGGATGTTTCTGCATATGGATCATAAGTTAAAACTTTACAGATATGCATAAGGTCAGAGTTACAGATGTTAAACCAAGGTTATTAACACAAAGCAACCTAAAAAATCATGCCAATTCTTCCTTTACCAAGTCTGGCTGATGAAGACCCATCTTGCAGCTTGTCTCACCAGGCACTGTGCTTCTTATCAGTCTTATACCAGGAACCTTGAAACCTTGCATTGCCATGGTAAATGGCTCTGTCCTTACCCAAGGAATGTGCTGTGACCAATGAGCTGCAACTCTTGTAACTTTTTTCTCACTGCCTCAAGCCTCCTGTCAAACATGTATTTTAAGGTAGGTGAACAAAGAAAAGAGAATTGAAACAAAGGAAAACTAGAAAGAATTAGAACTTAGAAGAAAATTAAAAAAAAAAATAGACAGAAAAATAACAAACATGACCCTAACAGCATGTGTTTGAATTTATTCAGTACTTCTCAGAAAATCTCAAGTTCTGTTTTGCTATGCCGTGGAGCTTTTCTTCAAACCCTTGGAGTAGCCTTGAGAGCTGGTCTTTCAGGGCCACCCATAAGCAGGCACTGTGACTACTCTCCACCCTGACGGGCATGTCTGCACACTTTGCACGACTACTAATATTAGAAAGACCCATTCATTCAGAATCCTCATCAAACAGAACTTACTGAACCAAAAAGCAAATCAAAGCCTGTAAGAGAGAAACAAAACAACAACACACAAACATTCTCCAGGGAATACCTTCAGTTCCACTGAAGGCCAGGAGCCGTATTTTCAGCTGATGACACAGTACAAGAGGGTTCAACGCCCGGTGAGTGGCACAGAACGGAAAGCTCTATGGGTTTCTGGGCAGAACTGACAGTGGAATAGACACAAGGCAAGAGGCCAACATACGCTGTCCTAAGGCTCAGAGAAGGAAGATGCTCTTAGCTGAAACAAGGCTGCTGTGGTGGTCTGAATGAGAATGCCCTATATGTGCATGTTTTAAATGTTTGGGCCCCAGTTGCTAGAACTGCTGGGAAGGATTAGGAGGCATGTGCTTGTTGGAGGTGTGTCAGCAGGGGTGGGCTTCACGGCAGGCCCAGTCTAGCTCCCTCTGCCTCTCAGCTACTGCTCCAGCACCACGCCTTCCTGCCAACTGTCATGCTTTATACCATGATCATGAACTAACTCTCAGAAACTGAAGGCAGGCCACCAATTAAATGCTTTCTTTGCAAGTTGCTTAGTCATTTGTGTCTCTCACAGCAACTGAAAAATGACTAACACAGTGATCTAAAGGATAATAAATGTGCATGTGGGAAAACGGGAATCAGATCTCATAGATCTGGAGCTATAAGCCATTGTGAGCCACGGACACAGGTATGGGAACTGAACTCAGGTCTTCTGCAAAGGCAGCAAGTGTTCTTAACTGCTGAGCCATCTCTCCAGGCCTAGGTACTGAGCTCCAAGGTTAGAGACAATGACAGGGGCTCCGGTTCCAGCACAAGCTTTGCTTATCAGGCCAACCCTGCCATAGAATAGGGGCTGTAAACGTTCACAACGTAGGAAGCAGGTAGAGCACAGCAGCAGAGTAGGCAGAAACTGAAAGCCAAGTTGACATAGAGAGAATAAATCAGCACTTGGGAGTGGGGGCTCCCTGTTTAGTTTTGTGATGAGTAGCAGAAGTTGGTATTTTCAGTGCAGTCAAAAATCCAGCAGAACTACTTCATCTTATGATCATGAAGAGTATAAAGTCTGAAACAACTATTATGGCTGGAAATAGAAAAGAGCTCTAAATTCTAGATAAAAACTGGGCCTCAATCTCCACATTACTCCCCTGTTCCAGCTCGCTGCCTGGCAGGTTCTGAGCAGCAACCTTAAGGCTGTCAACTAGACATATTAGTGGCAGCTCATCATAGATGATAGATACAGAGTTGAACTCTGAGTTTAGCCAACCTGCTTGCTAATAAAGAAAATCAGTATTATCCAGGAAAATATAACAGAATCCAGCCTTTTGATTTCCTTTTTCTCTATGTAGCCCTAGCTGTCCTGGAACTCACTTTGTAGAGCAGGCTGGTCTCAAACTCACAGAGACCTGCCTGACTCTGTCTCCCGAGTGCTGGTATTACAGGTGTGTGCCACCACTGCACAGCTCAGCACCCAGAATTTTTTTTTTTTTTGGTTTTTTGAGACAGGGTTTCTCTGTGGTTTTGGAGCCTGTCCTGGAACTAGCTCTTATAGACCAGGCTGGTCTCGAACTCACAGAGATCTGCCTGCCTCTGCCTCCCAAGTGCTGGGATTAAAGGCGTGCGCCACCACCGCCCGGCTAGCACCCAGAATTTTTAAAATGGGCCATCTACAACACAACTCAAAATTAGTGAACCATGAAAAAATGAGAAAACAACCCACACTCAAGAAATAAGACAACTGTTCTCATGTAGTCCAGATGGTAGAATTAAAACAAACATAGAACACTTGGGATTCTGTGTGTGTGTGTGTATGTGTGAGAGAGAGAGAGAGAGAGAGAGAGAGAGAGAGAGAGAGAGAGAGAAGGACAGCACCTACAAAAACGGAAGTTTCTGAGTGAGGCTGGAGAGATGGCTCAGCAGTCCCAGCCCTGGCTGCTCTTTCAGAAGACACACAGCGGTCTGTTCTGGGATACCTCAAGCCATCTTTCAGAAGACACACAGCAGTCTGTTCTGGGCTACCTCAAGCCATCTTTCAGAAGACACACAGCGGTGTGTTCTGGGATATCTCAAGCCATCTTTCAGAAGACACACAGCGGTCTGTTCTGGGATACCTCCAGCCATCTTTCAGAAGACACACAGCGGTCTGTTCTGGGATACCTCAAGCCATCTTTCAGAAGACACACAGCGGTGTGTTCTGGGATATCTCAAGCCATCTTTCAGAAGACACACAGCGGTCTGTTCTGGGCTATCTCAAGCCATCTTCTGGCCTCCCCAGGCATTAGGCACGCACACTGTGCATAAACTTTATACAAAACAAAGATGAATAAATCTTTTAAAAATGGAAATTCCAAGAGGCTGAGGATATAGCTAAGTTTAGCA
This sequence comes from Microtus oregoni, assembly GCF_018167655.1. Classification (NCBI taxonomy): domain Eukaryota; kingdom Metazoa; phylum Chordata; class Mammalia; order Rodentia; family Cricetidae; genus Microtus; species Microtus oregoni. The sequence goes on from NW_024544720.1 coordinate 3,515,561, forward strand.
AGCACAAGGCCAAGTTCATTGCCCTCGATCATAACAAATGGGACATCAGCAGTTGGTTAATATAAAGAGAGGCAGGTGTGCTGGGACATTCCCTAGACTCAGGAGGCAGAGGCTGCCAGCACATCTCTGGGAGTTCAAGGTCAGGTTATCCTGGTCAGCACAGCAATTTCCAGGCCAGTCAGGGCTCCACAGTGATATCTTGTCTACAAACAAAAATACCAGTATCAAAAAGCCTGCTATACATGTAATTGAGACTCCAAGAAAGAGAAGACAGGAAGAATAAAGAAAAATTGAAGAACATCCCAAAATTTTCCAATTTTGATAATTAGTGAATTTATATATTAGAGAAAGGGGAAGTAATAGGAATTTTAAAAATAGAAACTGAATTATAAATGGTATACCTTAAATCTACCATATCATTAATTACATTATTTATAAAAGGACTAAAAATTCCAATTAAAAAGTAGAAACTGTTAGACATTTGAAGAGTTACTTGCCATAAACTGAGCACCTAGATGTCCAAAGGTATGAAAAGTTATCAAAGGAGATTTGAGTGGTGGGTACATACTGATAATGCCAGAATGTGGAAGGTGAAAAGGAGGGGCGACAGAAATCCAAGGCCAATAGCACCCACAAAGAGGAAGTCAAGGTCAGACTGGGCTGCACAACACCTTGTATCAAAAAGTTGTTCGGGTTTATCAAACAGCCTAAAAGAAACCATACAATTATCTGTAGCGAAGTCGTGAAGTTCAATCTTGATCTTGTGACATACTAATTGTAAAACTTTGATTAAACTATCACCAAGTCATTAAAGTAGCTTGGTGAATTCAAGGCCATCGTAAGCTGTAAGACGAATCTTAAGACAGCATGGACTACATAAACAAAGCATGTCTTGGAATTGAGTGTTTATAAAATAAGACTGTGTATAGTACATAGTAGGGAATCTATTGCTGGCAATCAATCAACATGTTAAGCTAATTTGAAATATTCATTTCCAATTGACATGATTGTACAAATTAGCAGATGATACTGCATCAATATATGTATCCAACGTGTAATAATCAATTCAGGCTAATTAAATGTTTCTAGTTCCTGGCTTTCACCATTTCTTTGTGTTGCAGCCTTCCCAGGGTTCTCATCTGGTTCTCAATAAGACATAGAAGCTTTTGCTGTAAACTGCACATACTCATCCCCTCACCCCTGGCTACAGAACAGCAGGACTGATTTTTCTCTGTTTGGAACTCTTTATTCGACTCACTACTTCTCTGTCCCTTCCCCTTAAAGGCTAAAAACTAATAGCCACAAGATAGCAACTCTGGTGATCTCTGATGGAGTTACAGTCATAGTGGCCCCATGGCTTTAAAAACCAGAACAGTCAGTTACTATTTTGAGAATACAGCTTAATTTTTAGACACAGTGTTTTTAAAACCAGTGGCTGCATGGATGAAAGTTTCAAACACTTCCTACATGTGAGGAAAGCGAAAACCTCTAACACAGCCGCATCAAGACTGCTCTTTCGCCAGGCTGTGGTGGTGCACACTTTTAATCGCAGCACTTGGGAGGCAGAGGCACATCCTTTGGCTTACGCACTGCCCTGCCAGGCACACGACTCTAGGCTTTCTTGGAATAGTTTCTTTGGGCAATCGACTGCCCGATGCACCTTACTTCTATCTTGTCCTTCTAGAATGACTAGGCTCTTCCAGAAGCAAGATAATGACCCTCATTCATGCCCACAGGCTCCGAGACCAATACTTTCTAGATGTTTGTTCTTGGCGAGAGCCCAGGCAATGTTCTTTACATAGACTGCATGTGAGCCTCACAATTCTAAGAGGTGGAAGGTACCCTCTGCAAGAGAAGTGGAAGAGCAAGGGGAGCAGGACAAGATGTTTCCAGAAGCACATGCAGCGTGTGACCCAGCTGGGATCTGAACTCCTCAGAGCTGACTCAAAGACCCCTCCCCTCTGGACCCAGCTCACTGTTTCCTCTAAGCTAGTAACACAGGCTGCCAACTCTTATAACAGAGCTCTGACCCTGAAAGGGCTGTGCTTACTTTTGTTTTAGCCTCCGTGTGTGCGTGCATGCTTGTGTGTGTGTGTGTGTGTGTGTGTGTGTGTGTGTGTGTGTGTGTGTGTTGGAGATGGAAGCAAAACCTTGGGCATGCTAGGCAAGTGCTTGGCCGCTAAGATGCACCTTTATCTCTGAGGAGTATTTGACAGCGGACTATCTAACAATGGGACCACTTGTCAGGGTCCACCATAATTATTCTTCTTGTCTATCATTAAACAATCTAAACTTTTCATCAGTGTTTTCTAATATGTTTAACCTAGCTAGTCTCAAGAACAATAAGTTATAATTACCTTATTTTTCACACTTAAAAACATTATTTATACAAAAAGTGAGTTATCAAGATAAAAAGTTTCTGATGCTAACTTAAAATAGTTTCTAATCTAAAATGGAGGAGGCAGTCAGAACAAACTGTTTCAACAGCTCCATCTTTCTTAATCTGGTTTTTCTCATTCTTCCTCCTTTGGAGGAATCTACAGATTGCCCCAAGGTATGTCTAATGATGCTGGAAACATGACATATTATTGAAACCTGTGATATCATGGTCACTACACCCCTACAAAAATCCCAAACAGAAGTAAAGATAAACTTGAAAGCAGTCAAATTCTAACCTTATTTAAACCATTTCCTAAATGAGTCTCTCTCTTTGCGGCCAACAAGTGGGTTCTGCAGTGAATAAAAGGCCATTGTCCTGTCAGACCAAACCACAAAAACAGTGCTTTCTCTAAGTAGGGAAAAAAAGCAGTGAAATATGTTTCAAAACAGAAGTCTTAATGCTGAAAATTCCCAACAAAATTAAAAAGACTGCCCCCTTTCTTCTCACTCAGCTTCCCTCTCCCTCCCATTCTGGGCAGACTTAACAAGTGTATGCCCAGCTTCTGTGCTGGCTCCTCTGAGGACATTGGATGAAATGACAACACGTTAGGGAAGTTTCTGGGGATCAAATCCAGGGCCCCACATATGTGAGGTGAGCACACCAGCACTAACTGAGCCCCAGTCCTCAGCCGTGCACGTGTTTTCTACTCTCCTTTTATGTTCTGGGTACTGGAGCTTCAGTAACGGGGCCAGGGAGGGGGCTCAGAGGGCAAAGTCTTCACTGTGTGAGCGGGAGTTCAGACCTACAGTGACGGGGCCAGGGAGGGGACTCAGAGGGTAAAGTCTTCACTGTGTGAGCAGGAGTTCAGAGTCCCATATATAGACAGGCATAGCAGAGAACACCTGTAACCCTTGTGTATGGGGATATGACAGAGAAAGACAGGCAGCTTCTTGGGTTCACTGGTCAGCCAGTCTTGCCTATTCGCCAAGCTCTAAGCAAACAACAAAACAAAACTAAAAACCATGGATGGTGCCTGAGAAACAACAACCAGGACTGTCCTCTGGCTTCTTCATTCATGCATGCGCGCACACACACACACACACACACACACACACACACACAGTGTCTGGGCTCTGGGCTCTGGGTACTGATGTACACCAGACAAGCTGTGACTGTCTCCTGGACTTTCAGGACAAAGACATGTGTGCCTTACGTTTATCTTCCTTTGGTGCTGGGGATACATCCCAGGGCCTCTCATATGCTAAGCCAAGCACTCTAACACTGAGATACCCCTTAGGCCAACTTGAATTTTGTTGAGGCCATTGTGAGTTTGGGTTTTCTGTCACTTGCAGCCAATTCTGGGCCTGCAGACTGCACGCTTCCCTGTTTCTGCTGTCACTCCAACTAGACCATAGCCTCCTAGGGAATATAGTTCTGATACTGCACAGCACAAAATACTTAATGACTGACCTAGATTCCAACGAGCTTGTTATTACGTAATTCTGGACAAGTCACTCTTTAATATTAGCTGGGGGGGGGGGGGAGCATAAGGACGAATGACCAAAAAAGGCCAACGTAGAAAGCTGATCCAGACCAAGTCAGGGTCACTGTTCCCCCCTTGTCTGTGTTTCAGCCTAGGAAATCAATTCAAACAAAGAAAAAAAAATTAAGAAAATAGGATATTATATATTCAGGTATAAAATACTTCCTATTAGGCTATGCTGCTACATGTAGGTTTCTTTTATTATTAAAGACTTAATTTTCCTGATGAGTGTTTCATTATGTTGCTCAGGAATGGTCCCAAACTCCTAGACTCAAGTGATCCTCTTGTTTCAGTCCCTTGAGCAGACTACAAGGATAAATGTCACAAAGAGAGACTTTACGTGTTTGGATGAGCATGAGTCTGTGTGGCCACAGTGTGCACGTGGAGGCCAAAGGCCGCCTAGAGGTCAGTCTACAAATCCTACTCTGTTTGAAACAGGGTCTCTCTGTCATTTCTTTCTGTTTTGCATGCCAGGCTAGCTGGACCACGCTCTCCTGTTCTGGGGTTCTCCTGTCTCTATTCCCATATCCTGGGAGGAGTCACAGGACCGCAGACACCTGTGCTATGCCTGTGGCATCTGGCTTTTTGTTTGTTTTTAACATGGTCCTGAGGGTTTCTAGCTTAGGTCCTCATTACTTGAATGGTAAATGATCTTTATCATCTGAGTCATTTCCCCAGCGACTAAATTGAGACTTTTAAAGAAGTCAGCAAGGGAGCTGGAGAGACGGCTCAGCAGTTACCAGCACTGGCTACTCTTCCAGAGGACCCAGATTTGACTTCCAGCACCCACATGGTGACTCACAATCATCTGTAACTCCAGTTTCTAGGAATCTGACACCCTCACACAGACATACATCAGGTGAAACATAAATGCACATGAAATAGAAGTAAATTTTAGAAGAAGAGGAAGAGGAGGAAGCAGCAGCAGCACATGGTGATGATACCTATCAATCATGTGTAGCACTTGGACAACTGAGGCAGCCTTGACAACATACTGAGTGTTACGCTACAAAGTGAGACCCTGGCTCAAAGAAAAAGAACTTTTTGTTATTGGAGGGAACTATCCTTTTCCTATGTTCATGGGATGTTTTTCTATAAACCTTGAGACCTTTCTTATGTCATGTGCCCTCTAGGAAACGTTTGTCTCAACAGATTGATAAAATTGGAAAGAATTTATCTGGCTCAACAACAGTCTCCTCCAAGAGGACATTTTGCAACCACAGTGCTGTGAAGATGGTCACTATAAGCAGGTCAAATATTCTCTATCCAAGACTATTTACCTTTGACCTAGTTAGAACACCTTTGCACATAATTATCTTACATAAACTTTGGCCTAGTTTCCTTCCCATCAATTGTTCATTTTGAGTGAGTGGAAAATACTGTGTTTACATTGACCATACATAAATCCTTTGGTTTCATTTATCTATAGGCCGTAGTTAGAATCTCTCTCAAGACTCAGCATCTTACCAGACAGCATCAGTTCCTTGCTGCCCTGACAGAACTCATGCCCACTCCCAAGTCCTCTCTTTTATACAGAATAATGAGTGGAGCTGACTCCTTTGCATCGTATGAATGTTCATCTCTGTCTGCATCGTATGAATGTTCATCTCTGTCTGCATCATATGAATGTTCATCTTTGTCGACAAAACACTGTAAAAGACATGATGTCCACATGGTCCCGAAGTAAGATGTGCCTTGTACTTCTAAATTATAAAACAGTTACTACTCTGGTCAGACTGGAACACAACAGAAAGAAGAAAAACACTTTTGAAAGACTCAGTGTGTGCAGTTAAGTACTATATACACCTCAACTAAATTCTCTGATGTCAGAGAGGGAAGTATGGTGGGACAATTCAGTTAACTTCTGGGATTACTCTAAGTGACAGTCCCAACAAGAGCGTCCAGGTTGAACCCTGAAGCCCATCTCTGTCCCACAATATTACAGAGCCTTCCTCAAGCCCTGTCACCTGCTAGATTCCAGCCACACCCCTCAGGACTCAGAACAGCCTTCTAGAAGTCAAGTTTTCAGATTTACCTTTTACTTCAGTGGTCTTGAAACTACCTATCCTTTCTGTAGGAGTCTGCAATCCCTGCTCAGGACTCTGGGATGACTATCTCATCTGCCCTGTAGTAGACTACAGAAGAAACACTGGAGGAGTTCTCAGTTTGGGCCTCAGAGGCCCTGACAGCTTTGATTTTTACTTTCAGTAAACCCTATTCCACCAAAAGAGCAGCCCAGGGTGAGCCTAGCGTAGATGACAGCAGAGCTAAGTGGTCCCAGAGTCCCCAAGCATGTGGCTGTCTTGACAGTTAATCACATATGCACAAATAACCCTGGATAAGACGGCACTTAGTGACCTTAGCCCAACTGTCAGCCCCTGGGACTGAGCAGAACGGTTGTTTTAAACCGCTGACCGTTGGAGGGTTTGTTCAGTGGCGAGAGTGAACTGATACAGCCTCTCCAACTTAGGTCAGAGACTTGAAATTGTTTCTCTCAAGGCTCTACTTGTAAAACTCAGAATTTCTTTGTGTTTGTGTGTTTATGTGGTGCACGTACTTGTTAGTATGAGTGGCTACATGTGGCTGCATGTATGTAGAGGAAAGAGGTTGATGTGGAGGGTCTTTCCTCAGTTACTATCTGCTTCAGTTTTTTAAAAAAGGGTCTCTAAGTATACCTGAAGCTCATCCATCTGGGTAGACTGGTGGCCTATGAGTTTCAGGACTTGACCTCCTCCATTATCACCAGTGTTGGGGATACAGGCACATATCTATCCAGCTTTCTTTAGAAAAAATATTTATTTTATGTATATGAGTGTTTGTTTGCATATATCACGTTGCATGCCTGGTGTCCATGAAGTCAGAAGAGAATCTGGAACTAGGCAGTGGTGAGATACCACGTGGGTGCTAGGAATTCAATCTGATCCTTTGCAAGAGCAGAGTGTGCTCTTAACTGCTGACCCATATCTCCAGGTCCTGCGCTCAGTGTTTTATGTGAATTCTGAGGATCCAGATTCAGGTTCTCATGGTTACTGAGCAGGCACTGTATGACTGAACCATTTCCTCGACCAGACCAGAGACTCTTGGCAGCTAAAAATAAATGGGACTAAGTCCCAAGGTCACCAAAGAGTTTACTTACAATAGCTTGTTCTTTCCTCTTCCTTCCTGCCAAGGCCAGCCTGATCCAGCCCAGAACACATCACACTTAGGCTGAAATACACTATAATCTAGTGTGCATAAGACCCTGCGTTAAGTCTCCATAACTTCATGAACCCAGAGTACTGATAAATGTGTGGTTGAGCAGGAGAACCAGCAGTTCAAGGCCATCCTTGACCAGTTCTTGAAGCTGCTGACAATGAACTGGCACAGCTTTCTCCTTACAAGGTCCCCAGGAAAGTACAAGTTCAGATTCTTTGTGTCTCCTCATAATTCTCAGCACAAGCCTTCCCTACATTTTGGCTACATAATGATGTTGAGATTAGCCTGGCCTACATGAGATCCTGTCTCAAAACTGGAACTGGGGGGTGGCTTTCTAGACCCCTACCTTTTTAGTATGACCAAGCTTTAGATATAAATTAGAAACAAGCTTCAATCTAAGTGGATGTTGTTTAAAATGGAATAACAGTGGGTTCCTGCTACTTCTTAGCAAATCTTAAGTCAAGAATACTTTGAGCTTTTGAGAGAATGTTATTTTCTGGACATAATAGGCTTTGTCTGTAAAAGATCAGAGTTAACTTGTTAAAACAGAATTTTCTGTTATGATATTTCCCTCTTTCTACTGAAGTGTCATAGAAATGAGCATTTTCAGTTTAGAAAAAAGGAGTCGACTCTAAACCCAAGTCACAGAGTGTATCACACCATCAGTTAAAGACCAGCACATAAAAAAGCAGTACCGTTCAGAGCAGCCTTGCTGTAAGCCTCCAGAGCTGAGTCTAAAATGGAAGGCTGCCAACTCACTTGGAAAAATTGAATTATGGTGGTCAAGTTGAATAATGGTTGTTTAAACATGCTGTGGTATCATCTGGCAATCAGCCATGTGCACCTGCAAATTCAGGTGGACAAAAAAAGGAACCGATGGCCCGTGGAAGGTGATGGGTGACTACAAGCTAAGGCTCATTTTTCACACTGGGATCAGAGCCAGGCAAATAAGATCAACAAAGGTAAGGCCCGAATTCAAAGTGTGAGCAAGAGCCCACTCGGTACACTGTCTCAGGAGCTTGGAACGGCTACTCTGCAGAACACTCTTGAGAGGTGGGTGAGTGTGGGGAGGGGAATGACACTATCAATGCCCAAGTGGTTCTAATATCATTTGTCATTTACCCTAAGTTGTTGTGTGACTAAGAGTCATTTTCTGTAGGTGATCAGATGGGAAATGGAAACAAAAGAGAAATCAGAGTGAAGTAATAATTTAGGAGATTGCTTAATTTATGCATGAAGGAATGTGAGTGTGTATATATTTGAAACATACATCTAAGGAAAAAAATCTTATTTTTTTGTTTGTATGTTTTTTAAGGCAGGGTTTCTCTGAAGCTTTGACTGTCCTGGAACTTGCTCTGTAGACCAGGCTGGCCTTAAACTCAGAGATCTGCCTGCCTCTGCCTCCCGAGTGCGGGAAATAAAGGTGTGCAACATCACCTGGGAGAAAATTGGGGGGGGGCAGGCATGTTTTTCTCCATGTACCTTAATAGCCTGGAACTTTATACAAAGATTAAGCTGGTCTTGCACTCACAGAGATCTCCCTGCCTCTGTTTCCTAGTGCTGGGATTAAAGGCTTATGCCACCATGCTCACTCAGCCTGAAATATTTATGTCAGTAAGAATTAAGTGAAAAATGGGAAATAATCTTTCATAGGTACCTGTACCCTAATTCTTCACTGAGTTGGATCATGTGCAGGATGTAGGATTCCTTGCTTGTTCCAGTGAGGCCAGGCAACAGCAGGATGGTGGGTCTGGTGTTGGCATCCGTATAACATGAGCTGTTATTGTTATCAGACCAGTCCAGGGAGATCTGGCCTCCATCCGCTGTCTTGATGAGTTCACTGAAAATGACCATTCAAAGGCATTACTGAGGAGTGCTTAAGTTGCACCTTGGTGTTTTCATTCTATAAATATGACATTATCTGGTCATCTCAAAATAACTTACCACATCCAGATATACATATCTATGAGTCACTTTCTTTCATTACAAAAATATTACCAAAATTAATACCATATTTCCAGCAGTTCCAATAAAAAGTAATAGGTAAAAAATGAACTTCAGAAGGGACTAAATCAGGGTAATTGGGGTGTATATGTATAAACGTGGTCAAAATACATTATATATATATGCACAAAATTGTTCAAAAACCAATAAATTATTTTTAAAATGAACTTAAAAAAGAATAAACGTCAAAGAACTTCAAATATTTGGGAGGGAGTGTGGAAAGTCCCTGCCTAGTATGCACAAGGCTTTGGATTTATCCTTGGTATCACACACACACACACACACACACACAGCCCTTCATATATTATATTAATCATTTCTTTATTACTCTCAAATGCATAGCATTTAACCCCTATTAATTGAGGTAATACAGAGACCAACAGGGCATTCTGGGTAAGCCAACTCTGTTCTATCTACAACTCTGACTCAACTAAGCAGGCCCTCACTGAATATTACAAAATTTACTTTTTGAATGACTTCCCACAGCATTGTGGGCCCAATAGTAGAACCGGCAGGGAGAAAAGGAACTCCAGAAAAAGACCATATGACTCAGGGAAATTAGTAATAGACACCATTTAAATCTCTGGTTAGATATGTCCCCACCCACACCTGCAACATCAGAACATTATCTTCAGAAACCCATGCATTTGTTACTATGAGTTCTTTCGTGGGGAGACACAGAACCTGAAGCGATTGTAGAGCCTCAAGGACAAATTGGAAAACAGTACTCCCCCCAAACCAATGTGCTTCTCACATCCCAGAAATTAGCTAGGACTTCCATTCTGCCCGTTAGGAAAACAGAAAAGAAAAGAAAAAAGGCGGGAGCAACATATTTTTTCTGGGGCTGGAGGTGGGTGGGTGGGCGCGCATTCTTCCAATTTACTTTCATTTCATTTTGTTAACCACAGATGTATTAACTTAGAAGTGGAAGCGGGTATTAAAACCTGTGATTTGGAAGATAATAGGTCAAAAACACATTCACTTACTTCCTGTACTGCACCAGGGGCTTGGCAGTGATGAAGGGTCTCAGCAGTGTCTGTCCTCGGCTCTCCCAGCACCATACCGTCGGGTAATAGGTTTCTGTCACCACCGGACAGTGGTCCTGGAGGAAGCGGCTGAAACTCTCCCCTCCAGTCACTAACTGGGGTTTCTGAGGGGAGAAGCAACATCGGTGAGGGGTCCAGAACAAAGTTTACCGCGGCCGTAAACCAGCAACCAGAGGATTTATAGTGCTCCCACCCGGAGGCCGCGCGCGAGCCCTCTGATTCAGTCTCCCCGGAGACTGACGCACAGAAGCCACAATCACAACAGTCCCAAGATGCACTCAAACGCATCCCGGGGGGACGGGGACGAAACGCGAACTGAGCGCCGGTGTCGTTCCCGAAGTACCGCAGTTGTGCTGGCCGGTCCGGGGAAGGGGACACCGGGAGAACCTGGTGGCAGGACCCTGGACCTCGGCAGGCAGCTAGTGTCTCCGCGCGCCCTCGGGGCCCCGGAGCCAGCCACGCTCCGCCGCCCCCGCCCCCGGCTCACCTTGGCAATGCTGCTCAGGTAGTAGCAGGCGTAGGCGACGCTGAAGCCCAGGATCAGCGACAAGCCCATGCCCGAGCCGAAGAAGCCAACGCGGACCTGGTGCTCCAGGTAGAGCGCCAGCTCCCGGGACAGCACCCGCAGGTCCATGGCCAGGCTCTGCATGGCGCGAGTGCGGCGCAGCTGCAGCGGAGGCCGGCCTGCCTGAGCGCCGGGAGCCGCGACGCTGGAGAGCGGCGCCTGCGGGGAGGAGCGCGGCCTCAGCCAACGGCGGCCCGGGAGGCGGGGCCCATCCCGGGCCCATCCCGCCCCGCCCCACCCGCGAACCTTCCAGACGCGTGCTGGACCGCCCCGCAGCGGCGGACCTGCGGTGTCCCTGGAGAGACGGGAGGGAGCGCGTGAGCTTTGCGGAAGAAACGGCCCCGCCGCCACCCACCGCCGTGACCTTGAACAAGTAGACGCGGGAGGCAGCGGTTTGGAGAGAAGCGGGCACTAGTTTCGGATTCCAAAGTAGACGCGGAAGGGAAGTAGATGCTATGTAGGGAGAGAATCTTCCATTCCACCGGAGCTTGCGTCCCTAGGAAAACTATCCAAAGAAAAAACATCCCATCATGCTCAACTTTCAGTCTCCCGGTGAATCTTTTAAACAGCTAAGGGCTATTAAATGAAAACTGGGTCTTCAAAAGGTTAGGAGCCGGAAATAAGATTCAATCATGTGGTTGATGAATGCTGTGAACTCGCAGGTATCCATATGGCGATTCGGGCTGACTACTCAGGAAAGCGTTTATGAAGGAGGTTCTCTCAGGCTTGTTTGTGGCAACGTGACAGAAGTCTGAGGATAGTTAAAGCCATTTGAAACAAGGATGACTAGCCTTAAGCAGGGAAACAGTGAAGGTAAGGGCTGAAATCAAGTTTATACAGTGCAAGGGATCCCGCTCAGGGCTTTGTGCCTGGTAGGCACTCCCCAGCTGAGCTACATCCCCCAGCTATCCGTTGCTTATTTTTACATCAGCAGGTGGTAGTTATATTTTATGGATTAGAGTGTGAGATGGCAATCCATGTCTAATCTATAATAATCAGATCAGTAACTAGCATATCCGTTCCTGCAGACATTCATCACTTCTTTGTGTTGGGAGCACTGTAATTTTGAAATAACCAAGTGTTCAATCAGTTAGGATTATGCATCAATGATCTCTCACTTGAGGGAAATAAGATGGGTTGGAAGTGAGCAATTTATTTGGCTTTGACTTGGTCATTGAGCTTATTGGGGTTGGTGACGAGCCTAATGCAGTTACTTTCACTGAACAAGGTTCTCTGGATTTCCTCACACTCACCTTGGTTTGCTTTTGTTTCTTTAGAGGAGCATTCTTCAACCTGTGGGTTGCCACACCCGGGTTGAATGACCCTTTCGTAGGGGTGGCATATCAGGTATCCTGCATATCAGATATTTACATTATGATTTGTAACAGAAAATTACAGTTATAAGTGTCAGTGAAATAAGTTTATGGTTGGGGGTCACCATAACATGAGCTGCATTAAAGGGTCTCAGCATTAGGAAGGTTGAGAGCCACTGGTCTAGACAGTCTTAAAGTCTTAAAGTATTTCAGGCTGGCCTCCAGGTCACCGTGGAGCTGAGAATGACATTGAACTTATGATGCTCTTGCTTCCATCTCCCAAAGACTGAGCTTAAGGGATTGTACTGATACCATGTCCAGTTTTATGGGTTGCCGGGTATCAAAAGCACTCTACCACTGGGCCGCAAGGCCCTGCCGTATAGCAGGATTGACGTGCAGCTCACTGTAGCCTGGTGCCTGCCTCAGTCTCCCAAGTGCTGGACGTAGAAGTGTGTGCCACCACAGCAGCATGGAGGTTTCACGTGTGACATCAGGTCTTGCTGTGCAGGATGACAGACTGGGCTAAACTGGTGGCAGTCTTGTCTGAATTTTTCAGGTGCTGCAGATTACAGGTCTGTGCCCCTGTGCCCAGCAATGTGTGTTGTTTTGTTTCTGTGTGTGGTGCTGGGAATTGAGCCCAGGACCTCATGCAGGCTAGAAAAGTGCTCTACCACTGACCTGCATTCCTGACGTGCCTCTCCCGCACTGTACCTTGATGCCTAAGCCTCTTTCTTGTTAGAACATTTACAGTCTTCCTTAACACAATTTATAGGTGAGAAAATGAGAGTTCTGGATTTTATTCACTTTCAACTAACTTCTTTGATGATCAAGATACCAAAGACTTCAAAATTAGAGGCAACAGAGGAGAAAACACTTAAGTTGCAGAAAAATGCTAAAGGGAAGGGTTGTACCAGTTGTGGCAACACAGGGTTCTTAGAGTAAGAGGAAAAGCCACTTTGAGTTTATTGTACATAGAAATGTATTGTAATAGCATTTGGCTGTTACAAGGAGAGGGTCCTGTGTTTCTCCCGGCTGCCTGGCTAGCTTACACCCAAAATAACCACACAGAAACTGAAACTGTATTCATTAAAACACTACTTGGCCCATTAGCTCTAGTTTCTTATTGGCTAATCTTAATTTAACCCATTTCTATTAATCTGTGTATTGCCACGTGACTGTGACTTACCGGCGAGACTTTAGCCAGCATCTGTCTGTCTCAGGCCAAAGATCCGTGGCTTCTCTCTCTCTGCCCTTCTTCCCAGCATTCAGTTCTGTCTTCTCCGCCTACCTAAGTTCAACTAGACCAAGGCAGTTTCTTTATTAACCAATGAAAGCGACACACAAACAGAAGGGACTCCTATACCGTTTGGCAGTGGGTGAAATCTTTCCATAGGCCAAACAACTAGGCTTGGGATTTAGAAACAATGCCTTAGAAAGATGAAGATCAGGCATTACTTCTAGGGCAGAGTGCTTACCCAGCATAGACAAAGACCTGGCTTTAATCTCCAGCATTGCATATATTTGACATGGTGGCACATTGCTGGAATCTCAGCAGTTGGGGAGTAGAAGCAGGAAAGGACCAGGAGTTCCAGGTCATCCCCTTCTACATAGTGAGTTGAAGACCAGCATGGGCTGCGCCAGACTCTGCCCCCTCCAAATGCTGCGACACTGGTCCCAGGATGGCAGCCCTCCTGCCATGTTGAAGCCTTCCTCCATGGTGGTGGGCATCCATACTTACCAAGCTCTGCTTTGGGCCATTGGCACTTCCGCCTTTGGAAACAAGCTACTGTGTCTCCATCCCTCTGCTTCCTAAGCTGGCTGCTGTAAGTAGAGCAAACACTTCAGTTTGGGTTACATCTCAGTTTTCCTGTGGAGGTAGGAAAACAACACCTGGCTTTTGCTGCTTTCCCTGTGTTCAGTGCTAGGGATTGACCCTACAGCCTCATGAAATGTTCAGAAGTGCCCCACCACTAAGTTATATCTCAGCTCTAAATCTCAGCTCCAGTCTGTAGTCGGAAGGAGACTAGAGAAAAGGTGTGAGCAAAGACTCGACATCTTAGTTCAATTCGGAGACCTCATCTGACAGGGTCTCAGATGTGGTAGACATCACATAGGCAGCAGGTTGTGCAGAGGGGACAAATAGGGGTCACCTTAAAACAGTCTGCTTTAGGCCGGGCGGTGGTGGCACACGCCTTTAATCCCAGCACTTGGGAGGCAGAGGCAGGCAGATCTCTGTGAGTCCGAGACCAGCCTGGTCTACAAGAGCTAGTTCCAGGACAGGCTCCAAAACCACAGAGAAACCCTGTCTCAAAAAAACAAAAAACAAACAAACCAAAAAAACAAAACAGTCTGCTTTACAAAACCCAGCTCCAACTGTGAGGATTAATGTAGTCCTTCCAGAAAAGGGGTAAACCTTTTGAGCACCTTATTATATTATCTCTTTAAGGCCTCACTACTTCTCAGCATTGTTACCTTAGGGACAACATTTTGACATGTGTGTTATGGGATAGTCTTTTTGAACACTGTAAAGATGTGTCGTCGCCAAGGTGTCTTCTGATTGGTTTAATAAAAGAACTGACTGGCTGATAGCTAGGCAGGAAGTTTAGGCAGGACAGCAAGACAGGATGCTGGGAGGAATAAGGGCCAAGTCTTGGAAATCTCCAGAGACAAGAGAGAAGCAAGATGAATGTGCTATGTTGAAAGAAGCTACAGCCATGTGACTGAAGGGGAATAAAATATGGGTTAATTTAAAATGTGAAAGTTAGCTAGTGACCAGCCTGAGCTATCAGCCAAGCATTTATAATTAATGTTAAGTCTCTGAATATTATTTGGGAGCAGTTGCAGAGACATACAGAAATCCCACATAAATGAGTTTCAAAGGTAGCACATAATACTCATATATTATACTTAAAATAAATCTCTAAATAAGTTCAACTCTTCAGTCGACATTCAAAAATAAGGATTGCAGTAAGAAAGTATTTTTGTTACAAGTCTTTTTCAGACTTATTTTTTTATTTTGTGTATGCATGTGCATATGGAGACCATTTGAGCTTCAGGAGCTGGGGTTAGGAACAGTTGTGAGCTCCCTCCCTGTGAACTGCAGTCCTCTTCGAGAGCATCAAGTGCCCTTACCCATGGAGCTGTTTTTTCTCCCTCCACCAGTAGGCGTCACTTTACTTACAAACGTCACAATGACCATTTGTCAAACAGCAAAAACTTGTTTTTAAAAACAACTTAAACTCACTGTAAAGGCATAAACCACACAAAAAGGTCTATTACTAATGGGAAGGCTGAAAACTATTTATTTAATTTGGCAGGTTTTTTTTGTTAAGTAGCCCTGGAAGACCTGAAACTTACTATGTAGACTTGGGTGACCCAGATCTTGCAACAGTCCTCCTGTCTCTGCCTGCTGAATGCTGGCTCAAGATCAGAACATCCTAAGATTTAATGAGAGGCAAGACTTAAATAGAAACACATCACTACATATTTTGTGTAGTATATTTTATACAGTTTGAAATTGGTCTTAGTAAATAGAAATTCAGAGTTTGATATGAGGGGAGTGAAAGCTGAAAGATCAGAGAAGCAGAGCAGCCAGCTACAAGAGTTCTTATCTCTCTAAATGCTCAGACAGATGGGGCAAGATCCTGTCTCAACAAATGCTCAGACTGAATTCAATGAACTCCTGTCTCCTTCCACCTTTTGTTCCCCTCTCTGCCAAGCCATATCCCCTCTAGTCTCTGCTTTCCTAGTGTTGGGACTAAAGGTGTGTGACTCCCAAGTACTGAGATTAAAGGTGTAAGCCATCACCACCTGGCTTGTTTCTTTTTGCGACTGGGCCAATTTTGTGTAGCCCAGGGCAGCCTTGAACTCAGAGATCCCTCTATGGGATTAAAGGTGTGTGCCACCACTGCCTGGCCTCTATAGTTAACTAGTGGCTTAGCTCCACACTCTGATCTTCAGGCAAGCTTTATTTGTTAGATCACAAAATATCATCACAATATACCATATTTTATTGAAGTCTACTAAAATATATAAAATCTACCTAAAAAAATACATTCCAGAAAAATACAAAAGGGAAAGGAGTGGATGATTACAGAGACTGAAAATAGGTGGCTAGATCTGAAAAGCAGAATTGACGTCACTAAATACCTTTAAAATTTTGTACCGTGTTTTTGTATCACATGTGAACAACAACAAAGGGCAAAGAGAACTTTCTTAGTTAACATTGTTTCAAGGTTAAAAGCTAAACCACAGAAGGTATCTTTGTTATGGTTTTGGTCCCTGGTCCCTTTAAGAGACAAGTCATGCCCACTCTCTCCCCCATCCACTGAGGCAGGCTGATCTTCAGCTTCCAGCCTAAGCTTGCTCTCTTTTTTATCTTCCTCATGGAGAGGCAGCTTCGCTTCTACCTCTCTCTGCACTTCTCCACTTGCCCCCTTCTCTGTCTCTTTCTCCTCCTCCTCTCTCTCTCTCTCTCTGCTCCACCTTCCCCCTTCCCCCTCCATAACCCCCTGAATAAATATTCAACCTCACTCTGCATCCATGTCTCTGTCTCCTGCCCGCCCACCGTGTGTCTCCCTGCCTGGGACCAGCCACCGCTCAGGGACCAGCAGCCATCTCTGCCTGGGACTGGCTGCTCCCAGGGCCCATTGTCTGCTGCCACATGGCATGCTAACACAATTTGGGACCTACAGCATTTCTGCTGCCTACTGCTGCCGGGGATCTTGCAGCATTTTTAAAAAACGTACAAAAATCCTGATGTTAACCTTACAAACTTTGGGCTATTGTATCTGTTTGCTATCTGAGAACCAGTAGGATCTGTTAAGGTAAGGGTGTGTTGATACAATTTATGAGCACATTGTATTGAATATACTGTAAAAAGGAGGATTGAGACGAATCTGCTCGGGTACTTGCTCCATGTCATTTTGCTAATGATCATAGGAAATACCTTAAGTCCTATGTCTTAGAGGATGGGATTTGGAGAGGTTTTGCTTTGGTTTGGGCTCCTGAGGACTGAATATGTGTGCTTGTTCACAGTGTGCGTGTGCTCTATCAGTGAGCTATGCAGTACTGTCTAACACACACACACACACACACACACACACACACACAGTCCTTGAAATAAGAATGCCCCAAGAATGCTAATTTTATTGTGTTCTGGGGCAGCTTAGATAGGGCTCACCTTGGCTAATGGCCACACCCTAGCTCTCAGGATTTTTTAGCTGCAAGCCCACCAGAAACCACTTCCCTGCCATCAGGAACTCATGAGGGTCTCATGCTCACAACAGCTGCAAGCACAGGAAAACAAGCTGTTTACTCTGGTTGGCAAAGGGTCATAGAAAATTCAGGATCTGAGGGTCCACAGTCCCCAATACTATGCCTCCAACCCTGGAGAAATACACAAAGTGGACAGAGCCAACACAGGCTTGACTGTGGCCTTGCCCAAGGCAATGGAATGCTAGCAATTTCCTCTTGCCCTAGGATTGACAGCTGGCAGCTGTCTAAAGCTGGGGATGTATGCTACTCTCTGGGTTTGGTAAGCAATGTCTAACCTGGCCTAAATACAATGTTAACATTCTAGATGCTTCCTCCTTTTCCTGGGCCATACAGACAGACTGGAGAGTGAGAGGGAATTGGGGCTTTGAATTGTTGATCTGGGAATTTATTTTAAAGACCTTTCTGGTGGCAGGTACATAATGCTAACTGTTTTGTGAGGTGAATGAATTCCTCGCTCAGGATGGGGAAGAGATGAATGGGCACTCATATGGCTAGACAGATCTGCAAACCACCCCATTTAATGGTTTCTGAGAGACTCACTCTTGCTCAGTGTCTTCCAACAGGCCACATTGACTTGTCTCCATAGCTTTGTTCTTGTCAAGGAGTCTCTTCAGCCTTGCAGTGATTGTACTACAGGGGCTGACTCACACTGGGGTGCCCCCCATGTTGAATGTGATTTCATAGGAAGTCTTGCAATGATTGAAGTACAGGGGCTGACTCACACTGGGGTGCCCCCCCCATGTTGAATGTGATTTCATAGGAAGTCTTGCAGTGGTTGCACTACAGGGGCTGACTCACACTGGGGTGGTCTCCTCCCTGCTGAACATGATTTCATTAGGAAGCCTTGCAGTTGCTACCTTGGCCTTTGAAACACAAGCTGAAGGAAAGAAAGCTGCCATGTAGGAAGTCCTTATATTCAGACCTTCTGCTCAATTAGAAAGCCCAGACTGATCCCATGTTCAGGCTTCTAATTTTGAGGGAAATACCCAGCCAGCCCCCAGATATTCTGCCAACCCAGCTGAGGTACCAGTCATCTGAGTAAAGAAACCTTCATGGATGTTCCATTCAACCTGACCTGTCCATGACTCTGGTCCCAGATATCTCTGCAAAACCACACAAGAATCTCTAGCCAGGGTTGGGAAACAGCCCAGTCAGTGAGTTGCTGGGGCAAGCAGAAAAACCTATATTTGATCCCTAGAATCCATGTGAAAATATGGACATGCATGTTTTTAATTATAAGATGTGTAGGCAGAGACTAATGGATCCCTGGGGCTTATGGGCCAGTCATCTTTGGTAGGCTTTCCATTTTACTGAGAGATCTTGACCTCTGGCTTCTATGTGCACACACATGTGCACCTGCACATTCATGTACACACATTTATAAACACATATGTAAATCCTAGTTAGTCTATTATTTTTGCTGTGAGTCCCGAAGCAGCTTGCTGCAGGGTCCCACAAACCAAGGTGTCTGGCCCCAGCCATGCGGCAGCAGGCAAGTCCCGCAGACAGTGAGTCCTCAGAAAGTTCAAGTTCCCAGCAAATGTGCAGGTTCCTGGCAGCAAGTGGTGCAGCGTGTGGGAGGCACATGGACAGATACGTGTAGAGAGCTGCGTGGAGCCGTGCCTAAAAGATGGCGCTGGCTTCCGCCCTCCACGATCCGGAAAGTGAGCGCTCTCTGATAAACAATTCCTTATTTGGCTAAGACCGGACTCTTGCGATCATCACCCGATGATTGCAAGCGGTTTTCGTATGCGT
Source organism: Microtus oregoni (assembly GCF_018167655.1). Classification (NCBI taxonomy): domain Eukaryota; kingdom Metazoa; phylum Chordata; class Mammalia; order Rodentia; family Cricetidae; genus Microtus; species Microtus oregoni. The sequence goes on from NW_024544720.1 coordinate 3,534,639, forward strand.
GGACCAATGGACGGTGCCCACGTGGCTATCCAGGGTTGGTAGCCCAGGCCTACTTAAGGACTGGGAGAGGCTTGCCTGGGCAGAGAAGAGAGAGAGATACAATTGTAAAAAAGGTCCTGAATCAAACTGCTTGCAAGAAGAGCTCCGGTGTCACATCATCCTTGCTGGTCGAGGCGGTCGCAACAAGTGGTGGCCCGTACAGGGAACCGCTTCTCTTCTCTCTGTGGAGCTCAGAACTTGCTGCAATCAGGAGGTGCACCGGACAGTCCTCAGGTAAGGTTGGGGATCCATGACAAAAGCGGGAGAAGGGAGAGCCACGACAAAAGCAGACAGGTAGAAGTGAGCAAACGTCAAACGGGTTGCAAACATCAAACGGGTTGTAAACATCAAATGGGTGCTTCATCTTCGCACCCAATTTTTTTTGGCTCTCAATGAGATGCTTTGTTCTACAAATTTAAAGATAAAAAGGAGCACTTTAGAGAGGTTCCTGGAGGAGTGGGATACCATTGCACCTTGGTTTGCGGCCTCCGGCAATCTTACCTTGCCCTCCTGGGAGAAGCTAGGTAGAGATCTCAACTTTGCCACTGAACAAGGTACGGTAAGGAAAGGAGTTAGGCCAGTGTGGAAGTTAGTGCGAGGTTGCCTGGAAGATCAGTGATGTAGTAAAGCGGTGGAGAATGGTCAAGCCGCCCTAGAGATCCTGCAGGAAGAGAGATCCGAGAAAGCAGCTTCTGAGAAGGCTATGTCCGGTGCTGGAACAGGAAAAGGGGTGTCAGGCAGGACTCTGACTTTCAAGGCCCCCTTCTGCCCAGCACGGTGGGACAATTTTTAGGGAGATCATCTACCACCTTAAGAGGCTTACGAGTTCACCCAGGGATAATAGATTCAGACAATACAGGCATAGTTAAAATTATGGTTGAGTCACCAAAAGGCATTACTGCAATTTCCCCAGGTGACAGGATAGCCCAACTTGTTATCTTGCCCAGTCTACATGACAAACATCCCCCTAGAGATATTAAAAGAGGAGATAAGGGCTTTGGCTCAACCAGTACAGATTTAGCATTTTTATCTTTGGACTTAGATCGAAGACCAACTTTACAATTAACTATTAATGGAATTAAGATCACTGGCTTTTAGATACAGGAGCAGACAAGAGCATTATAGCCAGTAAAGATTGGCCACGAGGTTGGCCTATGCAACTGTCATCGCATACCCTACAAGGACTGGGATATGCTAAAGCCCCTAATGTTAGTGCTAACTTGTTAAATTGGCAAGATACAGAGGGTCATTCTGGGGTGATTCAGCCTTATGTTCTGGAACTTCCAGTTTCATTATGGGGAAGGGACCTTATGAAAAACATGGGCTTTAAGTTGAGTAATGACTATTCAGAAAAGGTGCAAGCCCTGATGAAAGATATAGGCTGTCACCCAGATTTTGGCTTGGGTAAACATTTGCAGGGGCAGAAAGATCCTATAATTGCAAAGCCACGAAAACCCAGACAAGGGTTGGGTTTTTCTTAGGGGCTGCTGAGGAAGGAATTCCCATCTCCTGGAAGACGGAAGAGCCGGTATGGGTTCCTCAGTGGCCACTCTCTTCTGAAAAGCTGCATGCAGCCTATCAACTAGTTCAAGAACAGTTAAATGAAGGACATATTAAACCCTCTCTGTCTCAATGGAATACTCCTATTTTTGTCATTAAGAAAAAATCTGGAAAGGGTGACTTCTGCATGATCTTAGAGCTATCAATGATCAGATGAAGATCATGGGTCCTGTTCAACGCGGCCTTCCCCTGCTGTCAGCCTTGCCAGAGAATTGGCCCATTATAGTGGTAGATATTAAGGATTGCTTTTTTTCTATTCCTTTGAACAGTAAGGACAGTGAAAGGTTTGCATTTACATTGCCCTTCATTAATCATGAAGAGCCTGATAGGAGATACCAATGGGTTGTCTTACCCCAGGGTATGGCCAATAGCCCTGCTATGTGTCAGTTCTTTGTTGCCTCTGCATTAGAGCCTTTAAGAACTTGTTTTTCAGGCGTAAAATGTCTCCATTATATGGATGATATTCTGTTAGCTGCCAAGGAGGAAAGAGTCTTGCAGGAAGCCTATGGGGTATTGGTGGAGACCTTAAAACAAAAGGGACTCCATATAGCTCCTGAAAAGGTGCAACAGAGTAAAGTAGTAACCTATTTAGGATCAAAAATAATGCATGATCAAATCATGCCACAAAAGGTAGAATTGAGAAAAGATCATTTGCCTACGTTAAATGATTTCCAAAAATTTTGGGGAGATATAAATTGGATTAGGGGCAGTTTACAGATGGCCAATAATGAGTTGAAACCTTTATATGATATTTTAATTGGAGATGCAGCTTTAGATTCCCCCAGGCAGCTAACCGGGGAAGCCCAACGGGCTCTTTTGACCATTGAGGACGGGTTAGCTAAGGCCTTTTTGAAGCAAGTAGAATGTGTAAATAACATTGGCTTATGTATTTTGCCTACTTGCTTGCAACCCACAGGGATATTATGGCAAAAGGGGCCATTATTATGGATCCACCCGAAAATTTCCCCTGCAAAATCCATTGACTATTACCCTACTGCTGTGGCTTTACTTGCTTAGCAGGGCATTCAAATTTGTTTACAGCATTTTGGAGTCTTACCTAACATGTTGAGTACTCTGTATGATGCTACTCAAGTAAAGACTTTATGTGCTGCTTTAGCTGATTGGGCCATTTTGCGTTGCTCTTACCCAGGGCCTATAGATTGCCACTGTCCTAAACATCCATTGCTGACTTTCTTTAAGGAACACCCAGTGATATTTCCCAAGAGTACTGCTTTACAACCCATTCCAGGAGCCAGTGTTATTTTTACAGATGGATCTAAGACCGGTTGTGGTGCTTATATGGTAGATTCCTCTGAGCCTGTTACACATCAATTTTCTCCTGGAACCACCCAACAAGTTGAACTGGTGATTGTAATAGAAGTGTTTAAGGCCTGCCCTTTTGCATTCAATCTAATCTCAGATTCTTGCTATGTTGTTAATGCCTTAAGATGTCTTGAATGCGTGGGATCCATTAAGTCCTCCAGCCCTGTACATGCGCTGCTGGTACAGCTGCAGCGTTTGCTCTGGCAACGCAAAAATCCCTTTTTTATACAGCATATCCATGCACATACGGGATTGCCAGGTCCTTTAGCTGAGGGCAATGACAAAGTAGACCGCTGTACCAGGCAAGAATGGATGTTTCTCGCCTCTGCCTTACAGAGAGCATATGATTTTCATAAGGAATTTCATGTTAATGCCAGAACCCTGCAACAAAAATTCGCCATCTCCCGTGCTGATGCACGACAGGTGGTTGTGGATTGCCCGCAATGTGTTATCCATCATCATCCACAAACGTTGGGAGTCAATCCACGTGGATTGCTCCCTCTTAAAGTTTGGCAAATGGATATTTCACATATTCCAGAATTTGGCAAGCTCAAGTACGTACACGTTTCCGTGGATACATGTTCTGGTATAATCCATACCACGCCCATGACAGGTGAAAAGGCAGCACATGTGATCGCTCATTGCCTGGAAGCCTGGGCAGCTTGGGGCAAGCCCCAACAATTAAAGACTGATAATGGTCCTGCTTATACTGGACAGAGATTCACCTCCTTTTGTCAACATATGGGAGTTCAATTGACACATGGATTATCATACAATCCACAAGGCCAAGGCATTGTGGAACGTGCCCATCGATCCCTTAAGTAGTTGCTTCAAAAACAAAAAGGGGGAATAGGCCACGACCAAACCCCTAAGAATAGACTTTCCTTAGCCTTATTTACTTTAAACTTTTTAAGCTTGGATAACTCCATCAGGTCTGCTGCAGACAGGCATTCATGTCCGTCCAGTCCTTCCAAAGGAATGGTGACCTGGAAGGATGCTTTGACAGGGGTCTGGCATGGACCCGATCCCGGGCTGGTATGGGCATGAGGCGCTGTTTGTGTCTTTCCACAGGATCATTTGGACCCTATTTGGGTGCCAGAACGCCTGGTGAGGAAGGTGCAAGTGCAGACGGAGGCAGAAAAAGATGTTATGAATATGTCTGGGGATCCTGTGCCTGTTCCTCACCCACTCAATGGAGAAGGTGACAGTGGAGCTGCGATGGGGGATTCTATCAGCATTCCTCAAACCGATGCCAGTTTGCCATGATACACAGGTGTTTCCTCATCTATTCACCACCAATAAGAAGTTAAACTTGCCGTTTATTCCATTAGATACAGAAATTGCCCCCATAGGAGAAAATAGATCTTTAAGTGAAGAAGGAAATTTATGTGTTACTGTTAATGCTTATGCCAATAGTTCCTGTATTACTTTATCCCGCTGTAGTGCAGGATGGTTTTATGGGTATCGTAAGTATGGGGCTCAATCAGATAGTTGTAATTCTTCCATTGCACAAGAGAATATTACCACATCCTATTCTGTGAATGTGGTTTGGTTCAATGGCACATGGCCTTGGTACCAGCATGTTGGTAATTTCTCCATTCCTCCACCACAACCAAAATGGGCCCCTACTTGTTGGGGAACTTATGAAGGGGTGTCCTGGCCGTGGACCGGGTGTCAGTCCAAAGTGCTGAGGTGGGCAGATAAGGGTCAGAAATTCACCTTTTCCCCTGATGTGGTGGGTCCAGAAAAATACCTTCAAGGCATGTTCCAGCAAACAGATATTGTGAATCCCTTTAATATGTGGATGCTTTGTGGAGTTAATGGTAGTTGTTTAGATGCTTCTCCTCTAGTTATGCTTAATGGCGGCAGTTTTGGAGAAGGGAATGTTAGCTGTCAAGTAACAGAACTCAGAAGGAAAAATTGCAGTGATGATGATTCTCAGGAAACTTTGAATGTTACTCACCTTTGTTCGAGGGATTTTCAACCTTTGAAAAGTACCGAGCATTATACAGTTGCCCCTGTGTGTATAATCCACCTTTTGTGTTTATTGTTAGTAACTATAGCTTACGAGATGGTAGTAATGAGACTTGATTTTATACACAATGCTGAAGTGCTTCCCGGCATAGCTTTGCCATGATTGCCCGTGTCCCTTGTTGGATCCCGGTGCCAGTGGATGCGCCTAATGCCATGAGCCTTCTAAGATATAGAAGAGACTTTGGCATTACAGCAGCGATTGTTGCAGCCATAGCCCTTGCTGCTGCCGCAAGCACAGCCGCGGCTGTGGCCATGACTCATACTGTGCAGACAACGCGAACATTAAATAGTCTATCTGCCTTAGTAGCGCAAGCATTGGATGCACAGACTGGGCTAGATAGTCAACTTAAAGGTGGGTTAACGGTAGTTAACCAACACATAGATTTGGTTCAAGAACAGATAGATGTCCTCTGGCAATTGGCTCAGCTTGGCTGTGAATGGAAGTATCCGGGGCTGTGTGTGACCAGCATTCAATATGAAAAATTTACTCATGCAGCTAATTTGTCTAAAGAATTGTCTAGATATCTTTTAGGTAATTGGTCTGGTGAATTCGAACAACAACTGGAAAAGCTGTGAGTGCCGATTGTGACTGTAAATTCCACACGCATGGATCCCGGCCTAGCAGAAGGACTATCCTCCTGGATTATTACAGCCATGGACCATCTGAAAGAGTGGGCTGGGATAGGAGCCCTGACAGGTTTAATGGTGCTTGCCTCCCTGGTGTGCCTGTGGTGTATTCATCGCATAAGGGTTTCACAGCGTCACAATGCGGCTTTGGTCATATAGGCCTTCATGGCCATTGAAGCAGGGCAGTCTCCCCAAGCTTGGCTATCTACTTTGAAAGAGATGTGAGCACAGAATGCGAGGCTTGTGCACTGAACTTGAGGCAAGCATACATCAACCTCAAGAAGAGCAAGTCTGAGTGTATGTGGGTTGGTGTCTATCTCCACCTCTGTGAAAAGGACACCAGACAGGTGTAATGTTCTCTGGTTGGATGACATCTGGAAAGACATTAGCACATGTCCCATTTCTAACAGAGATCAGACCTCTACTCTTGCCTGTTGCTTTGCAAAAACAAAAAGGGGGAACTGTAGAGAGCTGCGTGGAGCCACGCCTAAAAGATGGCGCTGGCTTCCGCCCTCCACGATCCGGAAAGTGAGCGCTCTCTGATAAACAATTCCTTATTTGGCTAAGACCAGACTCTTGCGATCATCACCCGATGATCGCAAGCGGTTTGCGTATGCGTGGACCAATGGACGGTGCCCACGTGGCTATCCAGGGTTGGTAGCCCAGGCCTACTTAAGGGCTGGGAGAGGCTTGCCTGGGGAGAGAAGAGAGAGAGATACAATTGTAAAAAAGGTCCTGAATCAAACTGCTTGCAAGAAGAGCTCCGGTGTCACATCATCCTTGCTGGTCAAGGCGGTCGCGACAGACACATTGTACAGAATAGAATTGGATATTTATTAGTTAAATTATGGAATGGGAAGGAAAGAGGGGAGAAGGGGGAAAGAGAGGAGAGAGAGAAAGGGAAGAGAAAGAAGAGGACGGAGCAAGAGAGAAAGGAGGGGGAGAGGGAAAAGGAACAGAGAGAAGCGAGATGGGGATGGAGGGAGGGGCTGCAGGGAGTGGGCAAGGCTTGTCTCTTAAAGTGATGAACAATCATAACATTCCCAGCTCTTTTTTATAATAAAAAGTGGGAGACTAGACATCACAGGTTGACGGAATTGGGGCAGCGGATTCTCAAGACTGCCTCTGGCTTATTTGTGGGTGTCTTCTTTGGGGGGAAACCTGAGAAGGCTGGGTGCTGGACACATCTTGGCATAGCTGGTCTCTTTGCTCCTGTCTGGTGTTTGTGGCATGGAAATGTCTGGTGTTTCTTATACCTGTTTAAGGTATTGGCAGAACAAAGAACAAAGTTAAGTTAAGGAAAAAAATTTTAGGACCAGGGAATCGAGGGGGATGTATCTGACCTGTTTAAGGTGGATCCTTTGATTCGGCTCCCTGGAACTCACAAGAATTTTGGGGTTTTTGAAAACAGAAGTTTTAGACACATATATTGTATAATGACTGTGACATATTTTTGTACAATGAAAAGTATTTTTAAGACTATGGAAGGCAGCATAAGAGAGAAATTTGATCTGAAATTTGTTTGGTGAGGTTGGTTTTTTTTAAAAACTGGCAAAACTTATCAGCTATCAAACTGTATCAGAGATCTTTGAGAAGGATAAGATTTTACTTGAGTTACTGATTTAAAAATGACAGAGAACTTACTTGGTTGGCACCCAGAGCTACTCTTTAGGGTCCTCCATTGTCACTGAAGGTTGCGTTTGCCTTTTGCTGTTTAGCGCAGGTCCTGCCAGGCTCCAGAAGATCCTCAGGGCTAAGAAATCTATAGGAAGACAGGCCTACCTTGACCTGTGCAGCTAGGTAAGTGATTCTGTCCACATCTGAATATCTTTAGTTTAGACGAAAGCAGTTTTGCCCAATGGGCAATGCTTGGTCAACTGTGGATGGATGTTGTTATGTGCCCATTTGTCTTCTGTCTTCTTTGGAGGAAGTAGAGTGCTGCTGCTAGGAGCCAACCTGTCTCTTTTTGTTATGAAAAGTCTTTTAATAATTAAGTATTTAAATATCACATTCCCCAGATCTCTGAGCAGTTAAAGGCTGTTTATTAGGTATAACTACAGTATAGAATCTGTCTGGAGAGTTGGGTCTGAGCTTGACTGTACTGGCTCTTAACAGGTAAGATTTATACTCGTAAAAAGACAGAAAGAAGAAACTGCTTACAATAGAAGGTTAATGGCAGAACTGACAATAGTAGAGAACAGCTTAATATATTTTAAATGAGGGTTGGATTAAATATAAGGTATTTTTGTAAGAGACTTAAAAGTACATACCAGTTTAAAACATGAGACTTATTGATTCTGTAGTCTGAAATGAGATGTAATGAACAATTATTATACACAGAAAGAGTGAACAGGAATTGGGCAATGTGGATGCTCTTGGTGGGCCCTACCAAAGGCTTGTCACTGCGTAAAACACATGTAACAGAGTCAATAAGAGGATTTTAGTGAAAACCGGGGGACAAGGCAAGGTATACTTAAGTAAAGATGGGAGAGCTTGGTCACCTGACGGGCTCTTAGCCAAGATGGTGGCGAAGTCACCTGACCCCAATCAAAATGGCAGCAGCCACATGTTGTATGAAAAAAGCCACAATTTTTGATATGTAAGGATTTTTAAGCTTAATAAGAGGAACCTAAAGGAGTGATCTGCCCTGTCACTGAGCTGCCATGCCACACCACAAGCCGCAGAGGGGAGCAAAAGGCTGGAACCGAAAAACTGCACCATGTCCCAAGCCATGGTGGGGAGCAAAAGGCTGGCATTTAAAAAGCTGCACCATGTCATGGCTGGAATTGAAAAAGCCGGCTGGAATTTTAAAAAAGCCAGGGAACATGGATGGTCATTATTCAAAGCCAAAATCGTGAAAACCCATGAAACAGTGGTACCTCAAGGCCTATAACGGGAATGTCTCCCCATATAGGCGGGGTGCAAATTGACACAAATGCCCAGGACCCATGGCAGAGCGTCCTCTGATCTCGGGTGGGGTGACTCAGAAACCAGAGAGGCCTGAGGCCACTCTGAGCAGCGTTTCATGATGAGGGAAGAAAAATAAAAGAGAAGAAATGGAAAAAAAATCTGAGAGACCCTGGGTCCCCAGTAGAATGCACTGCACGGGGAGTGTACAGAGCTAAGGTGGCTGACTGACCCCAGGTCAGTCCAAACACGATTCCAGTTAAGGGAAGCAACCGTGGCAGAATGGGGAGACTCACCAATTGAAGCAGGGAAACCTGTGGTGGGAGTAGAAAAAAACCCTGGTTCAGCATCCTGACCCTGGGAGAGGAGTTCTGGGCAGGAGCGCCTGTCCGAGTCATGCAGCACCAAATGTTATTATTTTGCTGCGAATGCTGACACAGCTTGCTGCAGGGTCCCACAAACCAAGGTGGCTGTCCCCAGCCATGCGGCGGCGGGCGGGTCCCACAGACAGTAAGTCCCCAGAAAATGTAAGTTCCTAGCGAATGTGCAGATTCCCGGTGGCAAGCAGTGCGGCGTGTGGGAGGCACATGGACAGACACATTGTACAGAATAGAATTGAATATTTATTAGTTAAATTATGGAATGGGAAGGAAAAGGGGAGAAGGGGGGAAAAGAGAGGAGAGAGAGAGAAAGGGAAGAGAGAGAAGAGGACAGAGCAAGAGAGAAAGGAGGGGGAGAGGGAAAAGGAACAGAGAGAAGCGAGATGGCAATGGAGGGAGGGGCTGCAGGGAATGGGCAAGGCTTGTCTCTTAAAGTGACAAACAATCATAACAGTCTTCTTAAATAAAAACCCAGATTCAGATATTAAGGGGTGAAAACTGAAAGACCAGAGAAGCAGAGTAACCAGTCACTAGAGTTCTTACCTCTGAAAGCTCAGACACAGCAAGATCCTGTCTCTACAAATCCTCAGACTGAATGCAATGAGCTCCTGTCTCCTCACATCTTATTGTTCCTCTCTCCACTCAGCCATATTCCTTCCTGTTTCTACTTCCCTAATGCTAGGATTATAGGTGTGAGCCACCACCACTTGGCTCAGTTTCTCTTTTAGACTGATTCAATCTTGTGTCTCCCAGGGTGGACTTGAACTCATAGAGGTCCCTCTGCCTCTGCCTCCTGTGTGCTGGGATTAAAGGTGTGCGCCACCACTCCCTGGCCTTTATGGCTAACGAGTAACTAGCTCCACACTCTGATCTTCAGGCAAGTTTTATTTGTTAGATCACAAACAAAATATTAACACACACACACACACACACAGACACACACACAGCCCAGTTGAGCCCAGCCAACCTACAAAACTCTGCTGTAATTGTACTTTGTTGTTTCAGTTACTAGTTTTTTGGGGGTGATCTCACTGTCAACCATAGTTAACCAAAGCTAGTGCTTAGGTACTAGATGAGGTAGTGGCAGCAGACTTCAATTCTAGTCACCTTACTTGATGTCAGTGAGCCAATATGTGATTCAGCTATATGGGGACCCATCAGCAATTTCTGTCACACTTTGTAAATAACTGTTCTGAATGGATGAGAAATTTAAATATCTCAATAATAGCCCCTTTGAATTAAAGAGTTCAGAAGGACTAATATGGAATTTCTCATTACTAATAGGTCTTCCCAGGTATTTTTACCACTATTGAGGGTTTCAAAAAAGATCTTTTGTGACTGTGAGGAACCTTCACTTATTTCACTTAGCAATAGCAGCCCTACACAACAATTCCCAGGATAGCATGTGCGGTGTGTGCCTGTGTGTGTGTGAGAGAGACAGAGACAGAGGCAGACAGGATCCCATCTGTAGTCCCAAGCTGGCCTTCTGGTGCTCACTCTGCAGACCAGGCTATCCTCAGGCTTGTGACAATCCTGCTGAGCCTCCCTTGTGAGTGCTGGGATGACAGGTGAAAGGCACAGTGCCTGGTCAAACTAGTCTCTTAAAAAATTACACAAAACAGGAGGAAAAATATGAAGAATGGATATTTGATGAAGCCAGGTAATTATAAGTGTTTGTATTTTCTGTTTTTAAGGGTATTTATGAATTTATTTTTTCATAATTATATATATAAACATATATATATGTAGTATATTTTGACCATATCCCCCATCATCTGTGTTTTCTCCCTCTTCCTCCCACCTAACTTTTCTTCTTTACAGTAAGTTCTTTTCTTTTTTTTTCTTTTTCTTTTTTGAAAATAGGGCCTCACGTAGGCCAGGTTGGCTTTGAACTCCCTAGGTAGCCAAGGATATCCTTGAACTCCTGAGTCTCCTGTCTCCACCTCCCAAGTGCTAGTATTTCAGACATTCGCCCCAATACCTGTCCTAGAGTACTTAGTGGAGTTACTAAAGTATTTATTAATGAAGTGCTTTCTGGGGCATTAAAATATAAAATCCAGGGGAAGTGTGTGGGAATTGAAATGAAATAGGTTAGCTGACTGCTCCTTGGTGTGAGTTGTACTGACCTCTCTACATCCATGCATTTCAGAGCGAGAAGGTCTGAGGTGTAGCGTAGTTGTAGGGCATAAGCACAGCATATGGGAGGTCCTGTGTTAATTTCCAGCACCAAAAAAAGAAACACACACACACACACAAAACCCAAAATAAACAACAGCAAAAACAAAAAACCAAAAAGGCTGAGGGGAGATGGCTCACTGGGTACAAGGGTGAAGACCTGAATCCAGCCCCCAGAACACATGTAAAGCTGGATGTGGTCATGATCCAAGCACTCCTATGGCAGGGTAGGGATGGAGCCAGAATTCCCAGAAGCTCACAGAACAGCCTGTCAGGCATTCATGGCGCTCTGTATGAAACATGGCAGGAAGTGAGGGCAGGGGGCTGACTGAGATGTAAGAAAATATAACCAGAGCAGCGCACACCTTTAATCCCTGCGTGCGTGAGGCAGACACAGGTGGATCTCTGTGTCTGAGGCCAGCTTGGTCTAAGAACTGAACAAAAAAGCAAAACCAAACTAAAACTACATGAAAAGAATGAAATAAATGTACTAATGTTCTCTTTGTGATTGAAATATACCTGATAGAATTGGAGGGAAAAGAGAGAGGCGTGTGTGTAGGGGATTTCTTTGGAGACTCAGAAGTCTCCGAGAAGCATCTGTGTCTATCTCACTTTTCACCCTGTGGACTTTATAACGACAATGCTGCAGGGGCTGGGATTTAGCTCAGAGATAAAGCACAGACCTGACAGCCAGGTTTCAATGCCCAGAATTGTAAGACAAAGAGAACTAGAGATACATTGTAAGCTGCAAGTCAGGTGGAGATGCTTACTTACTTAGAGCCTGACTTTTACTTTTTGTTTGTTTCTTTGTGTTTGTTGAGGCAGGGTTTCTCTGAGTGGCCTTGGCTGTCCTGGAACCAGGCTTTCCTCAAACTCACAGAGGTCCATCTGCCTCTGCCTCCTGAGTGCTGAGATTAAAAGTGTAACTCACTGCTGGAATTATGGGCATGAGCTGACATGCCCAGCTGGAGTCAATTAAAAAACATTTTAATTTTATATGTGTGTGTGCTAGGATGTATGTTTGTGCACCATGTGGTTGACTCTAGTGTGCTGTACTGCATTTAATGCCACACATCCCTAGAACCTACCTTCTCGGGTCTGTGATAGGTAATTGGTCTGTCCTTTTATGCCATTCTTAAAGGAACTTGTCAGTGTTCAGCAGCTACCAGCCACTCTGTCTGCACAGTGTTTTCTCATTAGCCTGGTTACCATGAAAGAGAGTGCTTTCTCCTCACATCCTATCAGGGTGCACAGAAGAGCTGCCCCACATCACTGGGGTGCTAATGTTTACCATTCGAGTAAAGCAGCACTTGGCAGGTTCCTCTGCGGCAATGTTTCCAGCTGGAAAACCCAGAAGTCCAGTCTGTGGTCTGCGGTCCAGAGGGAGGTAATAAAGGGTGGTAGAGAGCTTGCCTAGGGTGTGTGGGACCCTGGGTACAACTTTCGGTGTTGAAAATAAAAGAGGGGAGTTTGGTAGTGGAAATTAAGTTTCACCCTTTGAAAAAGGGAGTGCTAAATGTATCATTTGGAATACTCCTCTAAATAATATTTGTCTTATTTCCCTATTCACTAGCCTTTTAGTTTATATTACTACAGTCTCAAGTATATTTACTTACTTATAGTTGGATTATAGGTCCCAAGCAAAATATTTTATTTTTTTTAAGTTTTGTTACATTGATTGATTGATTGTATGTATGTATATGGTTGCTTCCAGGCAAGGGTACAGGATGGGGGTCAGAGGACAACTTGCAGGAGTTGACTCTAAGTCTTTCATGTGTGCCTTTGGATTGGATGCAGGTTGTCAGACTTGGTATCTCACCACCCTTTGTTGTAAGGAGGCCACTTGTTTGTTTCCCGACTGCCCAGACTCCTGAAATAGCCACACAGAAACTGTATTAATAAAATCACTGCTTGGCCCATTAGCTCTAGCTTCTTATTGGCTACCTCGTACATCTTAATTTAACCCATTTCCATTAATCTGTGTATCTCCATAAGGCTATGGCTTACCAGGCAAAGTTTTGGTGTCTGTCTCCGGCAGGGCTACATGGCTTCTCCCTATTCTGCCTTCCTTCTCCCAGCATTAAATTTATTTTTCCCCTCCTAGCTCTACTCTACCCTATCAGGCCAAGGCAGTTTTTTATTCATTAATGTTAATCATAGCATATAGAGGAGAATCCCACATCATCTCCCTGTTCCTGTTTAAATAAAAAGAAGGTTTTAACTTTAACATAGCAAAATTACATATTACATATTACAGGTATCAAGTAAGAATTATAGTTACAATATTTATACCTACATTATCTTTTATCATAACTAAGGAAAACTATATTATAACTATTATTCAACTCCATCAAAAACTCCAGAAGGATATAATATTACCTAAGTAAACAAGAAGTGCATTTTATAAACTTCCAAAACTCTAGAATTGACAGAGACATCTCACTGCCTGGACAGGCACCCAAAGTTCTTCTGTACTATTGGGGCATCCATCTTCAGCCTACAGGCCCATAGTATCCAGCAGACTTTTCCATGAAGAATGAAATTTCAAAGACAGTTCCATCTATATTGGGAGTTTGTCAGTCACATTTTTCTGTGTCCTACAGAATATCTAGCAGACTCTTGCATGAAGCAGGAACTCCGAAGGATCATCTCATCTTTAGGCAAGTTCAGCAGTCATTTTTCTGTGAGTCTTGAATGTCCAGTTTACCCAGCATACCATCAAGCAGTTCAGGAAAGAACAGTTTCTTGCCCAAATGGCTAACAAACTCCATGAGGAGTCTCTGATGCCCATCATTCTCTTGAAATACATTGGTGCAGTCACGAGCAGATGTGTCTTATTGTCATGAAAAGTCTTAAGCTCTTAAAACATTTTAAATGACATATTCTGTAGTCTTTGAAAGGTTTGAAGAATACCTATCCATCTGAAATACATACCTGTCCATCTAGAAAATCTAATTAACATGACTACAAGCTTGACTACTATAGATGATTATCAATTAACCTATATTTCTTAATTATAGATTACATTTTAAATGAGCTGCACAAACATAATACCGTAAGAGTAGAAATATACATAATAAATATACAAAAATAACAAAATTGACCTGAAATTTGTATTAATAGACCAAGATCCATACCAATGCAAATTTCTATAGCATATCTTCCTTTAAATGTAAAGAAATATTTATAAACAATATTTGAGAACATGGGCATAGTTGTCTCCAACTTGCTTCCTGCTTTTTGTTGGATGGAGTATTTTTGGGGGGTATTCATGGCGACATTTCAGGGGGTCTTGTTTCATCAAACCACATTAGTCTGGAAGCAATCCACAGGTTCTCATTCTCTGTGGAAACAAAGATAAACCTCTTTTCCAAAGTTACATATCCTTAGACCCAAATTCTGAAGTCAAGATACATTTATAATATACATGCTGGTTTAGCTTAGCAGCCCATACAATTAAATGTCTCTCTGTACTTAGCTCTTTCACAAATAATTCAAAGAAAGAACAATAATATACATAATCCAGACTCTGTGAATTTTCCATCTTTATGTGGCTTATTTTTCTTTACTCCTTTAATCTACGATTGTCTGTACTCTGTCTCTTTAAAGACTTTACCTTGTTTTTAAAAAAACATTTACTTCTTTTTATAACTGTCTATATTCTTTTTCTTCTCTTTCCCAAGCCTAAGTATATTTATCCAACACTGTGACCCAGTTAGAGATCTTTTTTTTTAAAAAAAAAAAATCTGGATTTGTCTTTATTGTGTATTTATAATTATTTTCTGACCAGGACTGCTTCTTAAAAACCTAAGCTGCATCATTGCTAGAGCAAATACGGCCCTGCCTGCTTGCCTGTCCAGTCCAACATAGTGGAGGAGGGCTGTTTACTGCCTCTGAGCCATGCACACTGCCCCAGTTCCAAGTATGCAGCCGGTCTATGCCGATCCATTAAGCAGTTTGTAATACGCTACTTACAAACTGCATTAAAATGCTTGGTCTCCTGAAAGAGCCAGAGGTGTGCTGGCGGCTCGGCTCAGAAAGATGACATTTTAAAGCCGTGTAGCTTTTTTTCTTCTAATGCTGAGTCAGGAAAACCTCTCTTAAAGGAGCTAAAGCATGTTGCCAGCAAACAGCAAGAAGCTATGTTAAAGTCTGTATTTTTGTGTCTAGAATTCCTTTTCAAGCTCTCTCAGGTTTTTAAGAGGATTTAGTTGGCCACATTGGCAAGCCAATTTGTTGTAAGGAGGCTCCTTCTTTGTTTCCCGGCTGCCCAGACCCCTGAAATAATCACACAGAAACTATATTAACTAAACCACTACTTGGCCAATTAGCTCTAGCTTCTTGTTGGCTACGTCTTACATCTTAATTTAACACATTTCCATTAATCTGTGTATCACCATAAGGCTGTGGCTTACCAGGTAAAGTTCTGATGTCTGTATCCGGCAGGGCTACATGACTTCTCTCCCTACTCTTCCTCCCAACATTCAGCTTAGTTTTCCCTGCCTACCTAAATTCTGCCCTATCATCAGGCCAAGGCAGTCTCTTTATGCATTAATAGTAATCAAAGTACACAGAGGGGAATCCCACACCAACCCTTGATTTATCTTTAAACTTTTGAGGCTTTGGCTGCTGAAGCTCTTTCATTTTGGCAATAAACTCTCTTGGACAGCCCTCCTTGGTTGTATGAGTACTTCCATTATGGTCAAGTCCCACAAAGGATTATTTCTAGTACAGTTACAGGCTTGTTTGGCCATTCCTCTGTCCCAAGTTTAATGCTAGCTACTTCTACAAAGAGCCCTGGTATTTTCTTTCTTTTTTAAAGTCAAGGATGGTATAACCAGTGCCAATGGAGTTTCACAACTATACTATCCATGTCTATTTGCTTATTTGTAATTGTTTTCGTCTGCATCCATTTGAGTATATCTTGTAGGTAAAGATGAATTTTGAAACTCTCATATGATTTCCCTAAGAGTTTATGAGGAAGAGTTACATCTCTTAGCAATGTTCTTGGTTTTCTTTTTACACTGTTGGATGAAACAAAAATTCTATATGCAAGAGGTCCTGTGTCCCTGCACTTCTCAAGCCTGTGACAAACTGGCAGTGGCAGCAGCAACAGAAGAAGACAGACAGAAGAGCTCTTTATTTGTATTTACAGAGAAGTCTAGATGTAGAAAAGCAGACAATGAAAACAATTTCAGGATTTATTCAATTTAAAATATACTGTAGTCTTATGCAGATTATTTTGAGAAATGACAAGTGTCATTAAATTAGTAAGTTATTTGTTAGTTATTTGTTTGTTACTGTGACTTCCCAATCTTAGCTCTGTATCCTTTTTTAGAGATTTATTTATTTATTTATTTATTATGTATACAGTGTTCTATCTACATGTATGCCTTGGTACCAGATCTCATTACAAATGGTTGTAAGCTACCATGTAGTTGCTGGGAATTGAACTCAAAACCTCTGGAAGAGCAGTCAGTGCTCTTAACCTCTGAGCCATCTTTCCCACCCTTAGCTCTGTATCTTATTGTTATAACTACAGACCTAACTTGAGCACTAACTGATTTCAACAGTCTTACTGTGAAGCCCTGACTGACTTCAAACTCATAGCAATTCCCCTGCCTCAGCTTCTCTAGCTTTAAACATGTATTAGAGACTATACATCATAGACATACAATACCAAGACCAGCCTAACAGTTATCTTTTATAGGCTCATTCTAGCTGAGAACCAAGGATGAAAAATCCTCCAGAGTAGAGGAGTTAAGATATAGAAAGCAAAAGCAAGTTGAATTGGAAAGAATGTCTCTGTGGCTAGGAGGCTTAGTTCTGGAAGACACTCAGAGCAGCCAAGGGTCAGATGAGTCTGTGGCTTAGACCTCCAGCCTGTATTATTCATGCTCATCTCTTTAGTCTTGAGTACAAATGTGTGCATGACTTCCTCCAACATTAATTTGTGTTTATTAGATTCAGAGAGTGGGAGCCACGCTGTATCCATAATAGAGAGAAAAATTATCCCTGCTTCCTCCAAGGTGACTATATCTTTTGGGAATACCTTTGTGTGGAGAGGATTAATTACTGACTAATTACCCAACGGGGAGAGGGGAGGGGAGACAGACAAACAGAGAGGCACAGATGGTGTTCCTTCCCTAGGAAAACCCAGGATCATAGTTTTTAATAGACAGGGAAGGAAGGAAGGAAGGAAGGAAGGAAGCAAGGAAGCAAGGAAGCAAGGAAGGAATGGGGAAAGGAAGACAAATAGACAGACCAGGGTTATAAATGCAATGTCCAAGACTCCAAGACTAAGATCTTGTCAGAACTGTAGCTTAGTTCCTCTGTCTTCACTTCATGCAAAGAAGCAGTTTTCCTTTAAAAATGACTATTATTGTGTGTATATGCATTATTGGCGGTATTACCATGTGTGTGTACATGCATGTGGAGGTCCGAGGACACTGTGGAGTCACTTCTCTCAGTTCACCTGGTAATGGGTTTGAGGGCTGGAGCCTGAGTCACTGTGTAAGTGCCCTTTATCTGCTGAGCCACCTCACCAAGAAGCAACTGCAAAAAAAGTATGTTTAATATTTATGTGTATGGATGACTGTTCTCGTGGGTGTGTGTGAGAGAGTGAATGCAACAGCCTGAGTGTAGAGATAAGAAGACAACAATTATTTCTCTTCTTCCATCATGAAGCAGTTTTAGGGATTGAACTCAGGTTGTCAGGCTTGGCAGTCAGCCCCTTTTCATATTGAACCATCTGGTTGCCCAAGAGGCAATTTTCTGATTGTATGGAGTTGGAAAGAGAAATAGTTTTGGTAGTTTTGACATCTGGGAAAACATTCTGTCCTGTTAATACTTAAAATATCTACAAAGATGAATATAGAGTGGTCATGTGAAATGCTGTAAGGATTGCTAAAACTATTCCCTCCTCCCCACCTCTCCCTTCTTCTCTCCTTCCCTTCTTCCTGCCTTTTCTTGGTGTTTTGACAAAGGGTCTTGCTATGTAGCCCTGACTAGCCTAGAATCTGCTAGGTAAATCAGTCTGGCCTTGAACTTGTAGAAATACTTTTGCCTTTGCCTCCTAACTTGAGGAATAATTGGCATGCACTGCCATACCATTGTTAAGCAAGGCAAGTCGTTTAAGTCGGATCTCTGCAGGGTTAGCTGCACACACACTGTGTGCCTGGGAAGATCCGCTCCTGAGGGAGAGTGAACAGGAACTGCAACCCAGGTAGAGGCAGTTTTCTTTTCTGCCTCAAAACTCACTGCACTGAGCAGAATTCTAGGTCCTACTCTCACAAGGTGTTGTAGTTACTTTTCCATTGTTGTGACAAAATGGCATAATCAAGGCAAATTATAAAAGAAAACATTTGATTGGCCTTATGGTTAGAGCACGAGTTCTCAACCTTCCTAATGCTGTGGCCCTTTAATACCTCATGTTGACATGATCCTGGCCATAAAATAATTTCATTGCTACTTCATAACTGTAATTTTGATACTATCATGACTTTTAATGTAAATATCTGATATGCGATCAATCTGATATGAGAATCACTGGTCCAGAGGGTTAGTCTGTGATGATGGAGCAGAAACATGGTGACAGGAACATCTGAGCTTATATCCTGATGTTACACAGAGGGCAGAAAGAGGCACACTGATAATGGCATGGGATTTGGAAACCTCAAAGCTCACCCCCATCAAGGACATATCTCCTCCTACAACCCTTCCCAAACAGTTCCACCAATTGGGGTCCCACCAGGGCCATTCTCATTCACATCACCACACATATATCCACCTGATACAGTTGTGTTTCATCCCCTCCCTAGCTGAGGGGGTCGGAATATGTGAATGTGGAATGGAGTATCACTCTGGTGACCATTGCTTCATATGACAAAGGCAAAGGATTTTGCAGGTGTAATTGAGGCTTCTAGTCAGTTGACTTTGAGTTATCAAAAGGAAGATTATCTTGGGCAAACCTGATCTAAATGGTTGAGTCCTTTCAAAGAGAGTCCTGAGATCAGAGGCTTGATTGCTGGCCTTGAAGCAGCTGCCAGGGGCTCTGTACTGCAATGCATCTGCGAGTTTGGAAGAGGACCTCAGACTTCGGACTAGACTAGACCTCATGCGACTCTGGGCAGAAGATCCAGCTGACTGGATCTGGAGTCTTGACTCACAGAGACTGAGAGACAATACACAATTGTGAAATCACTGATTCTGCGGTGGTTTATAAAGCAGCAATGGAAAATGAGTACAGTCTTATCAGTCATATCCATTCTCTGGTACTTTCATCTATTTGTCTGTTGTCTCTTGTTCCCATGGTTGTTTCTCATCATCAATTGTTTATGTTTATGTTCAAGTCTTCCCAGTCTTATAAATCTCTTCCTAATCACATGTCTCCATGTAGCTATCACCTTCCAAACAATAGCTAGACACCTTGAAATAGTGTGGCATCACATACAACTTACAAAGGGGGCTGAACAAGATAGGCTTTTGTTTTTCTTTCACATGAAAGCGGATAATAATATAAGGTGTTGGCAGTAACTTGATGAAGTCTTCAGTATCTCAAGATGCTGTTTTTCATTGCTTAATGTGTAGTCTTGTGGTTGTTTTATGATTCTCCCAGCCCTTTTAGGTATTGCAGGTAGGTAGAAAGAGAAAGTGTAGAACTCTGCAGCCATTTCTGACAACTCTGATGCCTCTCAGCAGTCATGCTACCCCCCCAGGAACCAAGGACCTAACAATTGCCCACACATGTACTGAAATGTTGGGAACATTCTATCACCTCCCTGAGTCCTTGTGAATGTTCTCCAAATAGAACTCAGTTACTGAATAGGGACAAGATAACCATTAGGCGTTGACTCAGTTACTGATGTTTTGACTCAGGCCCTGAAAAAGGAGCAAAGTGACCCTCAGATGTTTTCCCTTACCTATTCTTATTGTCTGTGCTACTGGGGTTCTACGTAGGAAGTGGTCTCCTGTGTCCATGTGTTGTAGAGTACTTCTTACTTTCTCTTCTATCAGATTCAGTGTGGTCAGATTAATATTGAGGTCTTTAATCCATTTGGACTTGAGTTTTGTGCATGGTGATAGATATGGATCTATTTTCATTCTTCTACAGATTGACATCCAGTTATGCCAGCACCATTTGTTAAAGATGCTTTCTTTCTTTCTTTTTTTTTTTTGATTTTTTTTTCGAGACAGGGTTTCTCCGTAGCTTTTGGTTCCTGTCCTGGAACTAGCTCTTGTAGACCAGGCTGGCCTCGAACTCACAGAGATCCGCCTGCCTCTGCCTCCCGAGTGCTGGGATTAAAGGCGTGTGCCACCACCGCCCGGCTTTCTTTCTTCCATTGTATAGTTTTAGCTCCTTTGTCGAAAATCAGGTGTTCATAGGTTTGTGGATTAATATCTGGGTCTTCGATTCAATTCCACTGGTCAACATCTCTGTTTTTCTGCCAATACCAAGCTGTTTTCATTACTGTAGCTCTATTATAAAGTTTGAAGTCAGGGATGGTACTGCCTCCGGAAGTACTTTTATTGTATAGGATTGTTTTAGCTATCCTGTTTTTTTTTTCCATATAAAGTTGATTATTGTTCTTTCAAGATCTGTGAAGAATTTTGTTGGGATTTAGATGGGGATTGCATTGACTCTGTAGATTGCTTTTGGTAGTATTGCCATTTTTACTATGTTGATCCTCCCAATCTAAGAGCATGGGGATCCTTCCATTTTCTCGTATGCTCTTCAGTTTCTTTCTTCAAAGACTTAAAGTTCTTGTCAAATAGATTTTTCACTTCCAATATACTTTTTGCTATTTGTGGCTATCGTGAAAGGTGATGTTTCTCTGATTTCCCTCTCTGTTTCTTTGTTCTTTGTGTATAGGAGGGAAACTGATTTTTTGGAGTTGATCTTGTATTCTGCCACATTACTAAAGGTGTTTATCAGCTGATCTCCAAAATATATAAGGAACTCAAGAAACTAGACATTAAAACATTAACCCAATTAAAAAATGGGGTACTGAACTGAACAGAGAATTCTCAACAGAAGAAGTTCAAATGGCCAAAGGACACTTAATGTTATGCTCAACCTCCTTAGTTTTCAGGGAAATGCAAATCAAAACAACTCTGAGATACCATCTTACACCTGTTGGAATAGCTAAAATCAAAAACACCAATGATAGCCTATGTTGGAGAGGATGTGGAGTAAGGGGAACACTCATCCATTGTTGGTGGGAATGCAAACTTGTGCAACCACTTTGGAAATCAGTGTAGCGGTTTCTCAGAAAACTGGGAGTCAACCTACCTCAGGACCCAGCAATTCCACTCTTGGGAATATACCTAAGAGATACCCAATCATACTACAAAAGCATTTGTTCAACTATGTTCATAGCAGCACTATTTGTAATAGCCAGAACCTGGAAAAAACCTAGGTGCCCCTCAATAGAAGAATGGATAAAGAAGGTGTGACACATATACACTTTAGAGTTCTACTCAGCAGTAAAAAACAATGATGTCTTGAATTTTGCATGCAAATGGATGGAAATAGAAAACACTATCCTGAGTGAGGTAACCCAGACCCAAAAAGATGAATATGGTATGTACTCACTCATAAGTGGATTCCAGCCATAAATAAAGGACATTGAGCCTATAATTCGTGGTCCTAGAGAAGCTATATAAGAAGGTGAACCCAAAGAAAAACATATAGTTATCCTCCTGGATATTGGAAGTGGACAACATTGCCGGACAGGGGTTGGGAGCATGGGGGTGGGGGTGGGGTGGGGATAAGTGGAGATGGGGAGATATAAGGGAGAAGGGGAGGATGGGGGAGAGCTTGAGGGAATGGGATGGCTGGGTTGGAGGAGGGGTGGTTTTGGGAGCAGGGCAGTTGATATCTTAATTGATGGAGGGGGGTCATCTGTCTATGTGTTACTTTCATTGGTTAATAAAGAAACTGCCTTGGCCCTTTAATAGGACAGAAAATTAGGTAGGCAGAGTAAACAGAAAAGAATTCTGGAAAGAAGGGAAGTTAGGCAGAAGCTATAGCTGTCCTCTCTAAGATGCATGCAGGTTAAGATCCTTCCTGGTAAGACATCACTTCGTGGTGCTACACAGATTATTAGAAATGGGTTAATCAAGATGTGAGAATTAGCCAGTAAGAGGCTAGAGCTAATGGGCCAAGCAGTGTTTAAAAGAATACAGTTTCCATGTAATTATTTCAGGTAAAGCTAGTCAGGAGCCAGGCAGCAGGAAGCAGCCCACAGCTCCTTCTACACTTAATTAAGGGAGCCATTTGAGGGTTGGCAAGAGACTTGACTCTGGAGGGGTTCCCAGGTGTCCAAGATCTCTCCAGCTTGTTCCTTGGGCAGCAGAGGAGAGGGTGCCTGAACTGGCCCTATCCTATAGCCACACTGATGATATCTTGCATATCACCATAGAACCTTCATCTGGCTATGGATGGAGATAGAGACAGAGACCCACATCGGAGCACTGGACTGAGCCCCCAAGATCCAAATGAGGAGCAGAAGGAGGGAGAACATGAGCAAGGAAGTCAGGACCGCGAGGGATGTGTCCACCCACTGAGATCACCAAGGCCAGTTGGACTGGAACTGATGGAGCATGTGATCAAACCGGACTCTCTGAATGTGGCTGGTCGTGGAGGCTGACTGAGAAGCCAAGGACAATGGCACTGGGTTTTGATTCTGCTGCATGGACGGCTTTGTGGGAGCCTAGTCTGTTTGAATGCTCACCTTCCTGGACCTGGGGGGAGCTGGGAGGACCTTGGACTTCTCATAGGGTAGGGAACCCTGACTGCTCTTTGGACTGGAGAGGGAGGGGGATGGGGAGTAGGGGGAAGCAGGGAAGTGGGAGGAGGGGAGGAGGTGGAAATTTTCAGTAAAAAAAAAGAAAGAAAAAGAAGAAGAAGAAGTAAAGTAAGATATACAGAAATAAGAAAGATAAAAGCCAGTCAGATTAATTTAAGAAAAGCTGGCAAGAAAGAAGCCAAGATAAGGCCAGGCATTCATAACTAATAATAAGCATCTGTATGTGATTTATCTGGGATTTGGGTGGTAGGCCCCTAAATGAGCTAAAAGAGTAAACATCACACAAGATACCAGCAGAAGCCAGGCATAGTGGTGCAGTTCTGTAATTCCAATTTGGGAGGCAGAAGCAAGTGGAGAGCTACAAGTTTGGGCCAGCCTGGTTTACATAGCAAGTTCCAGAATAGTTAAGGTGTGTAAGGTTGTTTTTTTTTTTTCTGAGACAGGGTTCTCTGTGTAGCCCTAGCTGTCTTGGAACTCGCTCTGTGGACCAGGCTGTCTTAGAATTCACAGAGATTCATCTGCCTCTGCCTCCCAAGTGCTGGAATTAAAGTTGTGTGCCACCACTCCCTGGCTAGTTATTTTTCTTATTGCCATGACAAAATAGCTGGGAAGGTAACATAAGGAAAAAGAATCTCTTCTAGCTCATAGTTTGAGAATGCAGTTCACCATGGTGGGAAAGACATGGTGGCAGGCATGGACGTTTGCTGGCTTCTAGAGTCAGGATTCAGAGAAAGGAGAGAGGAGGAAGGGATTGAGAGGAGAGAGACGGAGGGGCTGGTATTTAGGTTACTTTATTCAGGGTAGGACCTGGTCCAACCCATGGAATGGTGCTGCCCATATATTTAGGTATATCCTCTCTACCTTTCTGGAAACATTCTGGGTTTGTTTGTTTGTTTGCTTGTTGGTTGGTTTTGATACAGGGTTTCTCTGTGTAGCCCTGGCTGTCCTGGGAACTAGCTCTTGTAAGACCAGGCTGGCCTTGAAATCACAGCGATTCACCTGTCTCTGCCTCCTGAGTGCTGGGATTAATGGTGTGTGCCACTACCGCCCAGCTTCTGAAAATAATCATACAGACTTTACAAATTTCTGATGGGACCTGGAAACATTCTTACAGGCACTCCCAGACATTTATCTGTTAGGTAGTTATAAATTTTGTAAAGTCAGCAATCAAGGTAGATGATCAACTTCTCCCATTTTCATCCTGACACCCAAACATCCGAAGAGTATAGCATCTCACTCATGGCCCCTAAAGACACATGCTAACTTCATAATGCATCATTCATATAGTCCATCTTTAAAAGTTCCCCCAATCTAGACAGTTCTAACAGTCTTGAAAAGCATAAGAGTAGTGTTCAGCCCGGGTGTGGTGGCACAGGCAGAGGTGGGTGAATCTCTGAACTCAAGGTCTGCAAGTTCCAGGACAACTAAGGCTGTTAAACAGAGAAACCCTGTCTCAGAAAAAGTAGTATCTCTCTTGAGACATAGACAAATTCAAGTGAGAAGCCCTATAAAAATTATATACTTCTGATGTAGAGTAGCAACGGAGAAATGTTCCCATTGCAGGGGGAGTGTAAAACTTTAAGACAATTCTGAGGACAATTCTGAGCCCTCTTAGTCTCAGCAGTAATGCTTCCCTTTCCCCGCTGGGAACCAAGGATCTAACAGCTACACATGCACGTACTGAAATGTTGGGAACTTTCCATCATCTCTCTGAGTCCTTGTGAATGTTCTACTGAACAGGGGAAAGATAACCCTTAGGTTTTGACTCAGTCCCTGGGAAAGGAGCAAAGTGACCCTCAGGTGTTCCCCCTTACCTCATCTGATCTGGCAACTGCTCTCCAGCCAATTATTGGTAATAGCCCTTTAAATAAGCCAATATAATAGTTAAGGAACAACCCCAAGATACCTCCCCTTCCTTTTGTGGCTTTTTTGCTTTAAAAGTAGCCTGTACCAGCTATTTGGGGTTTTTCTAGCCTCTCTAATGCTGAAAGACCCTGTCATGACAGAATTAATAAAATCCTCATGCTTTTACATCAGCTGTGGTATGAGCAATGGTCTCTTGAGTCAACTCCTCCTCTATGATTGGACTCTAGGGTCCAACAGGAGAAACATGGGCACAGCAAAGAAAGACTGGACCAAAGCCATGCTGAAATACAGCAGGAAAAACACCAAATGCTTTACATCTGGCATCTGGGCTTTATAGGAGCATCATCTAGGATGCAATGGGCTTGGAGAACCTACCTGTAAATTCTGCTGCCCACAGCACATATAGCCTCTATCTTGAGCTAACTCCATCTCATGCCTATGGGGTCTCTATGACCACTTGGTGTTCATATTCATAGCTTTATCAGATGTCTGCTTAGAGCCTCTTCACAGGAACTCATACCCTCACACATACTGCTTGACCTTAGTGACTGTAGAACCTTGGTACCAGCCTCTATGACCCTGTGACACTTGTGTTCTTACAGGCCTATAAAACCAGCACCGTGTGAGCCACTTCTGTGTTGTTATGATAAAACATCATGATCAAGGCAGCCTCAGATGGGAAGGTTTATTGTGTTCACAGTTCCAGGTGGATAAGAGTCCATTGTGGCAGAGTGGTGGATGGAACAGGAAGCAGAGAGAGAACTGGGCATGGTATGAGCCTTAATACTTTTGTTTGTTGTTTTTTGACACAGGGTTTCTCTGTGTAGCTCTCCCTGTCCTGGAACTTGTTCTGTAGAACAGGGTGGCCTTGAACTCACAGAGATCCACCTGCTTCTGCCTCCCAAGTGCTGGATTAAAGGCATGCTCCACCACTGCTGCTGAGTCTTAAATTCTTAAAGTCCACCCCACAAAGATGCACTTCCTCCAGTAAGGGACCCCCCAAAAAAAGACCTCCTCAAAGAACACCATCAAATGGGAACTAAGTGTTCAGATGCCTGAGAATGTGAAGGACATCTCATTCAAACTACAGACTCCCATGTGGACAATGCCTCTTCTAACATAGCTGTAGTCTCTGTGGGCCTTGGCAGCTGAGCTTGAGAAAACACGTTCTTAGGCACTTGCTTTCAAATGGGACCATTTTAGTATCATTCTCAGTTTAGGTTCCTATTTTCAAATGTCTGGATGGGGCTTTTCCTTAGGGTTCTGTCCTCTTGTCCCAATCCTGAGTGGGCATTTTTTATGGTGTTCATCTCTTTAATACAACTGCGCCCTCTCCTTCCTCGTGACCCTTTCTCACCCCCTGCACAATTCTCCTAATCTTCTGATCCATTTTCTGCTTCTCACAACAGAACTGGATACAAACAGTGAGCAATAACCATTACACAAGGGTAAATGGTAAGATGGTATCTCTAAAAGTAAACAAACATGCAAACAAGTAACAAGCTTTAGAAGGATGCTAATGGATCAGCGTATGATTAGGATATCTTGATGGATTTATTGTGGCAGAAGGGGCAAAAAGGCTCCCTTAGGCTTCTTTTTAAAATGACTTGTTCTTGCTGGGCAGTGGTGTCGCACACTTTTAATCCCAGCACAGCACTGGGGAGGCTGGCAGAGCTCTGAGTTTGAGGTCAGCCTGGTCTACAGAGTGAGTTCCAAGACAGCCAGGACTATGTAGAGAAACCCTGTCTCAAAAAAACAAAACAAAACAGAACAAAAAAAAGAGAAAAATTTCTTTAACAATTTCACACACATATCTAATGTATTTTTTTATATTCAGCCCCAATTGGTTTCTCTTATCTCCCACATCTCTCTTCAACTTTCATGTCATATTACTACTATTGCTCTTACCTACTGAGTTTAATTGCAGTGCTTGCACGAGCATGGGTGTGGGGTCAATGACTGAAGCATGGGTGACTTACCAGTGGTTTCTTCACGGGGGAACAATGATTCCTGTCCCTCCAATAACTGCCAGTAGAGGCTCAGTGAGGCAAGGGGCCTCATGAACTCCTCCATGTCCATGCTGGAACGTGCCTGACTTCATCTTTGATGTAGGAGGGTCATCTGTCTATGTGTTATTTTCATTGGTTAATAAAGAAACTGCCTTGGCTTTTTGATAGGGCAGAAATTAGATAGGTGTAATAGACTGAACAGAATGCTGGGAGGAAGAAAGCAGAGTCAGTCAGATGCCATGATTCTTTGACCCGAGACAGATGTAGGATAGAATCTTTCCTGGTAAGCCACCAGCTTGTGGTGCTACACAGATTATTAGAAATGGGTTAATCAAGATGTGAGAATTAGCCAATACGAGGCTAGAACTAATGGGCCAAACAGTGATTAAAAGAATACAGTTTCCGTGTTATTATTTCCGGGGCTAAGCTAGCCATGTGGGAGTCAGGTGGGATGAAAAGCAGGCCTGCTCGCCTCATCACTACACATCTTTTTTTTAAAATTAATTTTTAAAACAAAATTATCTTTTCTCATTTTACATACCAATCCTACTCTCTCCCCTCCTCCCACCCCCTTGACCTTTCCCCCTACTCCACTCCCATCAACTCCTCAGAGAGGGTAAGGTTTCCAACAAAGTCTAGCACATTGCTTTGAGGCAGGATCAAGGCCCTCCTGACTGTATCTAGGCTGAGCAAGGTATCCCTCCAAAGAGTATGGGTTCCAAAAAGCCGGTACAAACAGTAGGGATAAATCCTGGTCTCACTGCCAGTGGCCCCACAGTCTGCCCCAGCCATACAGCACTCACCACATTCAGAGGGCCTGACTTGGTCCTATGGTGGTCCCCGGCTGTCAGGCTGGAGTCAGTGAGCTTCCATTAGCCCAGGTAAGCTGTTTAAGTGGGTAACCCCACCATGATCTTGACCCCTTTGCTCATATTATCATTCCTCCCTCTCTCTTCATAAACTTTGAGAGCTCAGCCCAGTGTTCCTCTGTGGATCTCTGCATCTGCTTCCATTAGTTGCTGGATGAAGGTTCTTTGATGACATTTAAGGATCATCAATCTGACTACAGGGCAAGGCCAGTTCAGGCACCCTCTCCACAATTGCTTAGGGTCTTAGTGGGGTCATCCTGTGGATTCCTGGGAATTTCTCTAGTGCCAGGTTTCTTGCTAGACCTACAATGGCTCCCTCAATCAAGATATCTCTTTCCTTGCTCTCCCTCTCTGTTCTTCCTTCATCTTGTTCCCTCAAGTTCTCCTCCCCATCCCCTTATGCTCCCTCCCCCTTTGCCCTCCTTTCTCCACCACCCCCCACTCCCAGGCTCCCAATTTTCTCAGATCTTGTCTAATTCTCATTCCCAAAAGGATCTATGTATGTTTCTTTTAGGATTCTCCTTGCTACATAGTTTCTCTGGGGTTGTGAACTATAGGCTTGTGATCCTTTGCTTTATGTCTAACATTCATGTATGAGTGAGTAGATACCATGCTTGTCTTTCTGGGTCTGGGTTATCTCACTCAGGATGTTTTTTTCTAGTTCTATCCATTTGAGTGCAAATTTCAAGATGTCATTTATTTTAACTGCTGAATGGTACTCCATTGTGTAAATGTATCACATTTTTTTTTATCCATTCTTCAGTTAAGGGGCAGCTAGGTGGCCCAGGTTCTGTCTAATATGAACAACTCTATTATGAACATAGTTGAGCAAATGTCTTTATAGTATGATTGAGCATCCTTTGAGTACATGTCCAAGAGTGGTATTTCTGGGTCTTGAGGTACACTGACTCCCAGTTTTCTGAGAAACCACTATACTAATAGATGTACAAGATTGCACTCCCACCAGCAATCCCTCCTCATCCTCTCCAGCATAAGCTATCATTGGTGTTTTGATCTTAGTTGGCTATTCTGACTAGTGTAAGATGGTATCTCAGAGTCGTTTTGATTTGCATTTCCTTGATGGCCAAGGATTTTGAATATTTCCTTAAATGTCTTTCAGGTATTTGAGATTCTTCTGTTGAGAATTCTGTTTAGTTCTGTATCCCATTTTTAAATTGGATTATTTGGTATTTTGATGTCTAGTTTCTTGAGGTCATTATATATTTTAGACTTCAGGCCTCTGCCAGATGTGGGGTTGATGAAGATCTTTTCCCATTCAATAGGCTGCCTTTTTTGTATTATTGGCTATGTTCTTTGCTTTACAGAAGCTTCTTAGTTTCAGAAGATCCCATTTGTTTAGTGCTGCTCTCAGTGTTTGTGTTACTGGTGTTATATTTAGGAAGTAGTCTCCTGTGCCCATGTGTGGAAGGCTACTCCCACTTTCTCTTCTGGGAGGTTCAGTGTGGCTGGATTTATATTGAGGTCTTTGATCCAATTGGACTTGAGTTTTGTGCATGGAGATAGATATGAATCTATTTGCATCTTCTACATACTGACATCCAGTTATGCCAGCATCATTTGCTGGAGATTCTTTATTCCATTGTATAATTTTAGCTTCTTTGTCAAAAATCAGGTGTTCATAGGTGTGTGGATTAATATCCAGGTCTTCAATTTGATTCCATTTGTCTACCTGTCTGTTTTTGTGCTAATATCAGGCTATTTTCATTACTGTAGCTCTATAATGTAGCTTGATATCAGGGATGGTGATGCCTATGGAAGTTTCTTTAGTGTGCAGGATTGTTCTGTCTGTTTTGGATTTTTTGTTTTTTCATATGAAATTGAGTATGATTTTCTCAAGGTCTATGAAGAATTGTGTTGGGATTTTGATGGGGATTGCATTGAATCTGTAATTGCTTTTGGTTGGATTGCCATTTTTATTTTGTTGATCCTACCTATCCAAGAGCATGGGAGATCTTTCCATTTTTTGGTGTCTTCTTCAATTTCTTTCTTCAGAGACTTAAAGTTCTTGTTGTACAGGTCTTTCACTTCTTTGGTTAGTGTTACTCCAAGGTCTTTTATGTTATTTGTTGCTATTGTAAATGGTAGTATTTCTCTGATTTCTTTCTCAGCCTTTTTATCATTTGTCTATAGGAAGGCTACTGTTTTTTTTTCTTGATCTTGTATTCTGCCACATTACTGAAGGTGTTTATCAGTTGTAGGAGCTCCCTCATCAAATTTTTAGAGCCATTTATATATACTATCATATCATCTACAAATAGCAAAAGTTTCACTTCTTCCTTTCCAATATGTATCACCTTGATCTTCTTTTGTTTCCTTATTGCTCTGGCTAGAACTTTGAATATTATATTGAATAGATATGGAGAGAGTGGACAGCCTTCTCTTGCTCCTGATTTTAACAGAATCACTTTGAGTTTCTCTCCATTTAATTTAATGTTGGTTGTCAGCTTGCTGTATATTGCTTTTATTATGTTTAGGTATGTTCCTTGTATCCCTGATATCTCCAAGACCTTTATCATGAAAGGGTGTTGGATTTTGTCAAAGGCTTTTTCAGCATCTAATGAGATGATCACGTGTTTTGTTTCTTTTAGTTTATTTACATGGTGGATTACATTGATAGATTTTCATATATTGGACTGTCCCTGCATCTCTAGGATGAAGTGAACTTGATCATGGTGGATGATTTTTCTGATGTGTTCTTGGATTTGGTTTTCCAGTATTTTATTGAATTTTTTACATCAATGTCCATGAGTAAGATTGGTCTGTAATTCTCTTTCTTATGTTGAGTCTTTGTATGGTTTGGGTATCAGTGTAACTGTAGCCTTATAAAAAGAGCTTGGCAATGTTCCTTCTGTTTCTTTTGTGTGGAACAATTTGAGGACTATAGGTATTAGTTCTTCTTTGAAGTTCGGGTAGAATTCTGCACTGAAACCACCTGGTCCTGGGCTTGTTTTGATTGTGAGGCTATTGATGCCTGCTTTTAATTTCTTATAGGTTTATTTAAATTGTTCATCTGGTCTTGATTTGATTTTGGTATATGTTACCTATCCAAAAAACTGTCCATTTCTTTTACATTTTCCAATTTTATGGAGTACAGGTTTTTGATGTATGACCTAATAATTCTCTGGATTTCCTCAGTGTCTGTTTTTATGTCACCCTTTTCATTTCTAATTTTGTTAATTTGGATGTTCCTTCTCTGCCTTTTGATTAGTTTGGGTAAGGGCTTGTCTATCTTGCTGATTTCCTCAAAGAACAACCTCTTGGTTTTATTGATATTTTGGTGTGGTTTTCTTTATTTCTATTTTATTGATTACAGCCCTTAATTTATTTCCTGTCTTATCCTCCTCCTGGAGGAGTTTGCTTCTTTTTGTTCTAGAGCTTTCAGATGTGCTGTTAAGTTGCTAGTGTGAGATCTCTCCACTTTCTTTATGTGGTGTGGGATAATGGTCTGTATTCTGTCAATTATATTTTAAATAAATGCTGATTGGCCAGTAACCAGGCAGGAAGTATAGGCAGAACAACCAGACAGGAAGTAGAGGTGGGTCAATGAGAACAGGAGAATTCTGGGAGGAGGAAGCCCATTCATCAGCAGTCATTTCCCAGCCACAGGAGAAGTAAGATGTGACTGCCTCTCTGAAAAAGGTACCAAGCCATGTGGCTAACATGTACTAGAATAATGGGCTAATATAAATTATAAGAGTTAATAAGAAGCCTGAGCTAATGGGCCAATCAGTTTATAACTAATATAGACCTCTGTGTGATTTTCTTTAGGACTTAATAATTGCAGGAACTGGGTAGTACAGAAACCTGGACAATTAATAGGGATAGAAGAAAGAGAAGAACTCCCACTCAAAGGTAAAGAAAATGAATTCAACAAAATCATAGAAGAGAACTTTTCCAACCTAAAGAAGGGCATGCCTATAAAGGTACAAGAAGCTAACAGAGCCGGGCAGTGGTGGCGCACGCCTTTAATCCCAGCACTCGGGAGGCAGAGGCAGGTGGATCTCTGTGAGTTCAAGAGCAGCCTTGTCTACAAGAGCTAGTTCCAGGACAGGCTCCAAAACCACAGAGAAACCCTGTCTCGAAAAACCAAAAAAAAAAAAAAAAAAAAAAAAAAAAAAAAAAGCTAACAGAACACCAAATAGATTGGACCAAACAAAAAACCAAAAAGGCTCCTCGCCACATAATAATCAAAATAAAAAAACATACAGAATAAAGAAAGAATATTAAGAACTGCAAAGGAAGATGTCAAGTAACCTATCAGAATTATACCTGACTTCTCAGTGGAAATCATGAAAGCCAGAGGGTCCTGTATTGATGTGCTACAAACACTAAAAGACCAAGGATGCAAGCCCAGACTACTCTACCCAGCAAAACTTTTAATCACCATCTATGGAGAAAACAAGATATTCCATGAAAAAAGAAACAAAATGTAAACAATTCTATTCACAAACCAAGCCTTCCAGAAAGTGCCTTATACCAACAAACCCCAAAAAAGGGAAACACAAACACTACCACCAAAAAATAAGATGAATTAAAAATCACTGGTCATTAATATCTCTTCATATCAATGGACTTATAGCACCTATAAAAACACACAGGCTAACGGAATGTATATGAAAACAGGATCCATCCTTCTGATGCATAAAAGAAACACAATTCAACCTCAAAGACAGATGTTACCTCAGAGTAAGGGGTTGGGAAAAAATTTTCCAATCAAAAGGACCTAAGAAACAAGCTGGTGTAGCTATCCTGATATCAAACAAAAGAGACTTCAAACTAAAAACAATCAGAAGAGATTGTAACATGTAGGGCCGGGCTCGTTGGGGTTTCTGTCCCGCCTGGTCCCCCAGCCATTTAGTCCCAGAGAAAATCACACAGAGATCGTCATAAGTTATAAAACAGATTGGCCCATTATCTCAGGCTTCTTGCTAACTCTTGTAGCTTATATTAACCCATTATTCTTATCTATGTAAGCCACATGGCTCAGTCCCTTTTTCAGTGGAGCAGATCATGTCCTACTTCTTCGGTGATCTGGGTAGGATTCGGGAAACAGCTTCCTTTTTCCCAGAATTCTCCTATTCTCATAGCCCCACTTCTACTTCCTGTCTGGTTGACCTGCCTATACTTCCTGCCTGGCCAATCAGCATTTATTCAAAATATGATTGACAGAATACAGACAATTCTCCTGCACCACTTCCTCCTCTTTTTTTAAACAAAGGAAAATATCCATAGTCCATTTTTTGGGAATGTGGGCATAGTATTCCAGGCTACTTCCAGCTGGTTGGGGATGCTGATAATCTTATGGGGATCTAAAGAAAATTTAGAGTTATGATCAAGTCCTGACTGGAGTATCCTGTGAGGTTTGATCATCTCAGGCAGAATCTTTATTCTGTTCTGAGTAGAACTCAGACATCTGGGCTATCTGTTCCTACCAGAGATTTTTCAGGTGGTCTTCCTTGATCAAATCTGATTTTTCTTAACTCAGAATGAATCCACTGTCTCTCATTTCCTGCGGAAACAAAAGCATAATCTCTTCTGCAAAGTAAAATACCTTTTGACTTCAATTAGAGATGGAGAAGGACACTTCATACCCATCATAGGAATAATCCATCAAGATGAATCTCAATCCTGAACATCTATGCCCTAAATACAAGAGCACCCACATATGTAAAAGAAACATTACTAAAGCTTAAATCTCACATCAAATCCCACACACTAATGGTAGGAGACTTCAACACCCCACTCTTCTCAATGGAAAAGTCAACCAAACAGAAACTTAACAGAGAAATAAGAGAACTAACAGATGTCATGACTCAAATGGACTTAACAAACATTTATAAAACATTTTACCAAAACACAAAAGAAAAACCTCATGGAACCTTCTCTAAAATTGATCACATACTCAGTAACAAAGCAAACCTCAGCAGAAACAAAAAAATTGGAATAACCCCCTTTATGTTATCGGATCACCATGGTTTAAAGTTAGAATTCAACAACAATACTATTAAAGAAAGCCTACAAACTCATGGCAATTGAACAGTACTCAATTGAATCACCCCTGGGTCAATGAAGAAATAGAAAGAAATTTAAAATTTCCTAGTTTTCAATGAAAATGAATGCACAACATACCCAAACCCGTGGGACACTATGAAAGCAGTGCTAAGAAGAAAGTTTGTAGCACTAAGTGCCTACATAAATGTTGTCGGGGTTTCTGTCCTGCCCAGTTCCTGCAATTGTTATGTCCCAAAGAAAATCACACAGAGGTCTACATTAGTTATAAACTGATTGGCCCATTAGCTCAGGCTTTTTATTAACTATAACTTATATTAGCTCATTATTGAGGCAGTCACATCTTGTTTCTTCTGTGGCTGGGAAATGACTGCTGAGGAATGGGTTTCCTCCTTCCCAGAATTCTCCTGTTCTCATTGACTCACCTCTACTTCCTGTTCTGCCTATACTTCCTGCCTGGCTACTGGCCAATCAGCATTTATTTAAAATATAATTGACAGAATACAGACCATTCTCCCACACCACCTATTATTCTTAGGTTTGGTCTTTTCATGGTGTCCCAGATTTCCTACATGTTTTGTGTTAAGAATTTGTTGGATTTATCATTTTCTTTGACTTATGAATCTATTTCCTCTTTATCTTCAACACCTGAGAGTCTCTCTTCTATCTTTTATATTCTGTTGGTTATGCTTTCACCAGTAGTTGTTGTTCATTTACCCCGATTTTCCATTTCCGTAATTCCCTTAGTTTGTCTTTTTTGCTCTAGTTCGGTTTTCAAGTCTTGAACTGTTTCAGCTGTTTGCTTCATCTGTTTGATTGTTTGCTCTTAGTTTTCTTGGGGTTCTTTAAAAGATTTATTGATTTCTTTTAATTTTATGATTGTCTTTTCCTCCATTTCTTTAAGGGATTTTTTCATTTCCTCTTTAAGTGTGTCTATCACTTCAGAAAGTTATATTTAAGACCATTTTCTTCTGCTTCTGGGTTATGATGATCAGGTCTTCCTGTTGTATGACCACTGGGTTCTGGTGTTGTGATTGTTTTTTAGGTTGTTGAATGATTTTTTGCATTGGCACCTATTTATCTCTTCCTCTAATTGGTGCTGTCAGTGTCTGTCTCTTCCAATCCTTGCAGATGGTATCTGTGTCTAAGGGATCCTCTCTTGCACTGATTACTGCAGTTGCTGTGTGTGTCTTATGGAGCCACTCTTTGCTCTGTACAGTCCCAGCCTGTGCCACAGGGAGCATCTGAGGTCTTCGTGGATGGGTGGGCTTGGGGGCAGAATGGGACTTTAGCTTACAGGGTCCCATTGATGTGTAGGGGGTGTGGAGCATGCCTGGCTTTATCTTGTTCATGTCATCACAACTGTGGTAAGATCAGGAATGAAGTAGTTGAATTGTGGCCAGGAGACAGCATTTCCCAGCACTCCTGCCCACTGTCTAGTTCACTCGGACTGGCCTGGCATCTGCTATCCATACTGGTCTTGAACTCAGAACATCTGTCTCTGCCTTCACAGAGCAGGAATCAAAAGTATCTGTCACCACACCTGGCTCGAGCTAATTCTGTAAGGACCTGATTCAATTTGCGAGGGTTAAATAAACCCCCCAACTTAACCATTTCCGGGAAATCTTTGCTTTCTCTACTTTTTTCTAAATTAATTTTTTCAAGTTATTACACTGGGGGTTAAATTTTAAGATAGGAAAACTCCAGGGACACACAGCCAGAGTGTAGCATTTAATGTCTGCTGGAACTCCTGCGTTACTCTCGTTACAGTTCGCGCGCCACTGTACCATTTGCGAGCTGGGCAAGGGCCTGGAGATGGAAAGAACACACAAGAGACCTGGGTCATTCGAAAGGAGATCAGCCAAATGCCTTTATTCAGGCTTAGAAAAAACCCTATATACCTAGCACTGCACAATGGAATTCCCCCCAGGCAGGTGGGAAATTACCACACCCAAGGTAGAGTAAACAATGGCCCTATAGCTAACCACCTGGTGAGGCAGAGGGAGCACAGAAACAAACAGGATGTTTAGCTGGATGGCCAGAAACTGACCTCAAGATGAACCCTGGGAGCAGGGGTAGACCTGGGCCCTACAGGTCCCCCTTTTATATAAATTATATGACTAGACCTGTCTAGGTGGCATTGGATATCAGGCAATACCCCTTACCAATCATGGGAAAGTGTCCAGGTCAAAACACATTTCCTGTCTTAGGTTAGGGCAGCCCCCCAAAAACCTTTCCTGTCATTGGCTCACTAGTCACCCATCACTGAGTTCAGCCAGTTTGTGCTGAAAGATCCTCCAGGGCAATAGCTAAGAGGACTCACCCCATGGCGACATTGATCTGAGCTTGCCTTTGGCTCTGGCACCATGAAAACATGAAGATGATGCTCCGGCACATATAGGCATTCCTAAGGAGGCTGTGCCTGCTCAAGCCTTAATAAGTTTGCCTGCAAATTGGAGGCCTTTAAGTAAAGTCTCAGGGCTGGTGGGAGTTAACCTAGTATAGTTAACTAGAATAATCTCAAGAGCCAATTTGTAAATTGTGCACTCCAGGGTCTATGAATAACAACATTAAGCCTGTAAGTGTATAACCTAGTAGTGGCCTATAACCAAAACCAATTGCAACCATTCATTTGTAAATATTTAGCTCAATTTGAGTGGCCAAGGCATTTGCAACTTGCCCTGATAAGGTATCCATTGTGCTAGCAGAAGCAACTGACAGACTAATGGTAAATCCAGCAGCCATTAGCTGCTCTGGCAGCCACAGCAATGGCCGCCATTATCATGGGATTTGTTGATAGGTAGAGGAACAATCCCTTGGCACTCAGACCACCAGAGCCATCTCCTCTGGATCCCAGCAACTCTTCTCTTGGCTCTGTCCTGTCTTCAGGCTTCTGGAAAGGAAAATCCACAGCACACAATAGGCACTCAGGTACCCACACTGGACTGTCATCATCCTGTGGGAAAACACAAACAGTCCCTCTTCCCCACACCAGTATGGAGTTTGGACCATACCAAGTGCCATCTGCTAGATTCTTCCATTTGACATGAGGCATCCCAGAAGAAACTGGCAGCCAGTACTGATCAGCAGCAGTATGAGATTGAGCATCAACAGTTAAAAGATTTTAAATGTATAAAATACAAGATAAATGGTCTCTGGGGGTGGGACCATAGTTTCCCTTTTTTGTTTTATGCAAACAGGCTTTGAGCGCACAATGCGCATGATCCACTATAGCTTGTCCTTGAGGATTATAAGGTATTCCTGTTCTACGAGAAATAGAGAATTCAGAGCCAAATTTTGCAAAGCCAATGCTGGTGTAGGCTGGCCCATTGTCAGTTTTTACAGTTTTTGGAACTCCCATATAGGCGAAAGCCTGGAGACAAGAGACTTTTAACATCCCATGATTTTCCTCCTGTATGGGCTGAGGCAAAAATAAGATGAAAATATGTATCCATGGTTACATGAACATACTGCATATGCCCAAAAGAAGGAACATTGGTAACATCCATTTGCCATAAATGATAAGGAGCAAGCCCATGAGGATTAACTCCCAAATGGGGAACAGCTAAAAGTTCTGTACACAGAGAGCATTTTTAAAAACAATATCAGTGGCCTGCTCTCGAGACATTTTAAAATGAAATCTTAGAGACCCAGCATTGAGATGAAAATGATTATGAGCTTTTTCTGCAGCTCCATAAGATTCTTGACTAACTGCACAAATTTGGCGAGTAAGCTGATCAGTCAATGTATTCCCCTCGCTCAAGGGACCAGGAAGGTCAGTATGAACCCGCAAATGCCCTACGCAAATGGGAACAGATAGGGCCCAAAGCAATGTTTGAACAGCCAATAACTGCTTCTGGACTTGAGATATAGAGGCAATATAAGCTGCAGTTTCCAAAGGTGCAAGAATTTTGCTTATTTATTGACTGTCAATAAAAAGGTTAAATGGAATATTAGCATATTTCTCTAGGGCCACTTGTACAGTGATCAATTCAGGCACCTGAGCAGATTTAGCATCAACAGGCTGAATACCAAAATCAGGAGGGGGAGGCTACCACAGCTCTCCTGGTGGAAGACCCATCAGTAAATACATTCCATGCCCCTGCCAGAGGCTGCAAAGAAATAACTTTAGGGAAGCATACTGGATGATTTTTGAAAAAGGTGACCAACTTATTAGAAAGAAAATGATTATCAAACCTGCATGGATTAGTGCATAAAAACAAGGTCCAATCTTCAGCCAAATTTTGCAGCCGAGTTATTTCTGTCTGGGTATATGGTGTAATAACCGTATCAGGTAACATTCCAAAGATTTGCAAACTAACTTTATACCCTTTCATAACATGTAGCACAGCTTATGGATATGAGATAACAATTTTTACAGGTGACACATGTTCATGTACCCATAGTCCTTGCTGCCAAAAAAAACTCCAGGAGGACTATGCTGAGAGGGAAAAATTATCAACAGCAGAGGCTGACTATAGTCAATATAATGAATATGATGAGCAGACACAAGCTTTTCTTCAATAAAGTAATACATTGCCTTGCCTTGCCTTACAGAAGGAGGTTGGATCTGGATTCCCATGCAGAATGTCAAAAAGTGGTTTTAAGACTCCCATGGGAATGCCCAGACTGGGTCGGACCCAATTGAGGTCTCGAAGCAATTTTTTAAAATTATCCAGAATCTTTTGGATGCAAAGAATGGTAAAAACCAATCCTTCAGGTCAATAACTAAAAGATAGTATCCTGCAGGAATACCCACAGGCTGAGGCAGCCCAGGTTGAGTTGCCCCCATTATTTCCATACAATCATTTGCTTCTCTAAGATCTCACAGCAACCTCCACTTACCAGACATTTTCTTAATAACGAAGATAAGAGTATTTCAGGGAGAAGTGGATGGCACTATGTGTTTTGCCTCTAGCTGTTCCTGGGCTAGGGTATGAGCAGCCTGTAATTTTCCTTACTTAGGGCCTATTGCTCTATTCATACAGGTTTAGGAATGCTTTCTGGCTGATCTGCAATGGCCCCTAAGAAAAAATTTCCTAACCCTGCATGCTATCCAGGTAACTGTTGTATTATTTTATTGTCTGCTAAAATTTGCATGTCTCCCTGCAGATCTTTTCCCAACCCCTGACCAGGGACAAAGCCCTGGTTTGTTAACATGCACTGCACAAGTTCAATGGTCAGAACTGCTCCCATAGCTTTCAAAACATCTCTTTCCCACAAATTGAGAGGAAGGTGTTCCAGGTCAAATGGTTTTAAATCCCCTTATGGCCTTCTGTATCCTTCCAATCTAAATATTGGGTACTGCCCACTGGAGAACTGGACATCCCTACTCCCTGTAATGCGGGCCACACACAGCAATTACAGAATTATTAGCCCCTGTATCTG
The DNA here is from genome assembly GCF_018167655.1 of Microtus oregoni. Classification (NCBI taxonomy): domain Eukaryota; kingdom Metazoa; phylum Chordata; class Mammalia; order Rodentia; family Cricetidae; genus Microtus; species Microtus oregoni. The sequence continues at coordinate 3,573,656 of NW_024544720.1, forward strand.
TAAGATCTTGGAACTTTTCCCATTAATTGTTAAGGTAAGTGTGGGGCTGTTCTCTAAACTAGAAACCCAAAAAGTGCCAGGGAATCCTGTGGAGCCAAACCCCTTGTCCCCTCGTTCTTGTTTAAAGAAAGGATTAGTAGAGTGAAACACAGGCAAAAGCACTAGTCGAGCTGTTCTTGCTCCTTGAGGAATGACAAGGACTCCTACCCCAGCTTCAATCATGATTTTAATTTCTCCAGTATAATCACAGTCTATAATTCCTGGTAAAACTTTAATTCCTTTAAGTGCTAAACTACTTCTACTCAAGATTATACCTACTGAACCCTCTGTAATAGGTCCATATACTCCAGTCCCCAAGCCTGCACACCCATTTGTGGGGTCAATATTGCCCGGGCAGAAGTACAGAGGTGCAGTCCTGCACTTCCTGGGCTCCTTGGATAAGGTCGTTGACAGTGAGGCGTTTCTTTGAGGAATAAATCTGATGGGAACAGCTGGTCTGCTCATGGCCCCATGTTGTAATAGGAGCAGTGGGGCTGCGTCCCTAGCACCCCGGCCGCCTGGCTAGCTTATGCCCAAAAATAATTAAGCGGACACTTTATTCTTTTAAACACTGCTTGGCCCATTTCTATCTAGCCTCTTCTAGGCTAATTCTCACCTATTAATTTAGCCCATTTCTAATCATCTGTGTAGCACCACTAGGTGCACTTACCGGAAAGATTCTAGCCTGTGTCCATCTTGGGTCAGAGCTTCATCGCGTGTGCCTCAGAGAGCAGAGCTATCACATCTACCAGGGAGAGGGGAGCATGGCATCTCTCTGAGCTCACTTCCTCTTCCTCCCAGCATTATGTTCTGTTTACTCCTCCCATCTATGTTTTAACCTATCAGGGCCAAGCAGTTTCTTTATTGCTTAACCAATAAAATCAATAGATTGATATATGACACTCCCACATCAGCCCCATAACTTGTATTTTGGGGTCTGGGGCAGGCCCCTCCTTCCATTTTCTGACATAGGGATGAGATTTCTTGAATGTCAGTTTTAGAGTGACAGTCATTAGCCCAATGAGCCCCCTTTTGACATTGTGTGCAAACACCTGGATTTTCCCTGGACTGATTAATGTTTGCTTTACCTGCAGGGCCGTTCCTTTTGGTGTGTCCTGATAGTCTGCATTGAAAACAATTCCTTGACCTAGCTTCACCTTGACTCTCCCTAAGGGCAGAAACAATTACCTGTCCCATCACATAAGTGCCATCAATGTCCCTGCATCACCGGGCATAGTCATTTAAACGCCTATTTCTTTGGGGGTGTATAGCCTCTTGACAGTATTTGTTAGCATTTTCATAGGCCAATTGCTTTGTGACAGGCATAGCTGAGTCCATATCCCCAAAATGGATCTTCCCAGCTGTAGCAAGTGGTCAATAAACTCATGATAAGGTTCTGAGGGACCTTGAAGGACCTTAGAAAGCTGTTCCCTTGCTCCTTTATTAGGCAAAGCTTTCCAAGCTTTGATGATCATGGCAGCTATCTGAGCATAAACAGCAGGGTCATAAGCAATCTGTGCTGCTAAGCCAGCATACTGTCCTGCGTTGGTTAACATGTCAAGGTTATGCTGGGGAAAACCTGCAGTGGTGTTACACAGTACGGTATTTTTGCAATTTTCCTGCATTTCACTTCTCCATAACAAATAATCTTCCCCCGAAAGACAAGCCCTGCAAAGCTGTATCCAGTCACTGGGTGTAAGGTTGAGTTCCGCAAAGCAACAGTGAAGGTGTGAAATTATCTACAGGAAGCAAGATGAAGTTTATTTGTAGAATTAGTACTCTGTGTGACCATTAATATCATGATAGAAAGTTTATATATATATACATATATAACTCTTATAAATTTTGAGATAATATTTATAACTTAGCAAAAGTTTTAAAGAGTCAAAATAAAACAAAACCAGGGAGTTATGAGATTACTGACAATAGAATAGTCCTTTAATTTTGGTTTTCTTTTGTCCCTTATCAGGTGGCTCTTCTGACATGAGACAGAGACTTTGAGTTTTACTTTAACAAACTTACTTGGGTTTAGAGAAGGAGAGAGTCATGCCCCAACTGCAAAGCTAGTTTTAATTTTTTATTGAGTTAGGACTACAGAAAGACCATTTGCCTTATATGCCTATTGAGAATACCAGAAACAAACATTTGGGAAGATTCATAATTTTTTCTGTTGGAAACGTGCTATACCATTAAGCAAATTTGCTCTTTTGAAACATTATCTGTGAATGTTTTATCCTTTCTCTTTAGAAGTCTTTTATGTTCAAGGATTTTCAGATTCTTTAGTTGGATGTTTCTTTTCTCCTAGAAAGACAAAAACAAAACCCTGCCCCAACCCTAACATTGGGAGTTTCCCTTTTTGGCAGGTTATAGCTGATGAAATGAAAGACATTTTCTAGCCTTATGAGTTAATATGGATTGAATGCCTTGCTGTTTGATCAACTGTCCTAATTCTATAAGAATCTAATCTTTATCAATCTTGATGTTCACATAGTTTTTCTTCCCCTGTGGAACAAAAGCAAACTTCTTTCCAAATGTAACACATATCTTGGTTTACAATCTGAGGTTAACACATCTTTGAAGTATACATACTGATTTAATTCATTTTTTTCTACTATGCAATGTGTCTCCGCAGTTGTTGTTCCTTTCTCATTAACATTAAAAAATTTTAAGTTAATAGAGCATGGGCAATCTATGTCTGGGGGTTGTTATTACCTCTTTCTGTTTATGAAGTATCAGAGGCCATGGAAATACACAGCATATGGCAATTGATAATTCAGATGTCAAGCTACCAAGTGACTCTGCTGGAGGTTAATCCTGTCCAGGCAATGCCTGCAGAACCATTGACTCTGGAAACTGTTGGTCACATTTGCTAAAGCCAGCTTGGTGTCTCTCCAATACCTGAATTGTAGTGTGTAATCCCATGTGATGTGTATATGTAATCTCATGATTACATCACAATATTATGGGCACATATTGGTGGGTGGTCAGGAAGATGACTTTTCATTTAGTTATATAATTTTGATATATAGAAAATATACTAGGACATGCTTCATAACTATATCAATGACTGTAGACACTTAAAAGTCTGCTTTGTTCCTTTTGATCACTAACTGCACACAATCAGCTCACTTTTACCTCAGAGAAAGTTCAAACTAGGCTAAAGGCTTTTTGTAAATAGATCATAAGTTTAAAACCCTACAGCTGTGTACAAGGTCAGAAGTGCAGATGTCCAAGGTTGCAACACAAAGCACCCTAAGAAGAGAATGCCAATCCTACAACAGTTGACATTAATAGTAAAATAGTTTCTGTGTGGTTATTTTGGGGCTGAGTGGCCGAGAACAAACAAGTGGCCCCTACAACAGATTGGCTTCAACATGTGCTAACTAAATCCATGTAAAACACGAGAAAGCTTGGAAAGGAATTCTAGTCACAAAAAATCCAAAGTTTAACACAGCTTCATGCTCTGTTTCTGAACAGTGTACCACAGCTCCTTTAAGAGAGGTCTTCCTGGTTCAGCAGTAGCAGAAAAAAAGAACCACATGGTTTAAAAATGTCAGTTTCCTGGTTCACCAGCACAAATGGCTCTGACTCTTTTAGGAGGTCTGGCTGTGGTGCATTTAGATGGGGTCTGTGAGCAGCATATTACAAACTGCTTAATGGCTCAACATAGACTCGCTGCATACTTGGAACTGGGGCAGTATGCATGGTTTGCAGAGGCATTGAACATGCCTCTACCATGCTGGACTGGCAGAGCAAGCAGGCAGGGCTATGTTGGCCCTAGCCAGGCCTGCTTAGCATTAAAAAAAAAACAGTCCTGGTCAGAAAAGGATTACAGATATGCAATAAAGACAGATTCAGATGAAAATGACCTCTAAATGGATCACAGTATTAGGTAAATGTATGTAGGCTTGGGAGACAGAAGAGAAAGAGTATAGAGAGTTATAAAAAAGTAAACAGTTCCTCTTTTTGGGTCTGGCTTACCTCACTCAGGATAGTGTTTTCTATTTCCATCCATTTGCATACAAAATTCAAGAAGTTCTTTTTTTTTACTGCTGAGTAGTACTCTAATATGTATATAGTCCATACTTTCTTCATCCATTCTTCCATTGAAGGGCATCTAGGTTGTTTCCAGGTTCTGGCTATTACAAACAATGCTGCTATGAACATAGTAGAGCATATACTTTTGTTGTATGATAAGTCCTCTCTTGGGTATATTCCCAAGAGTGGTATTGCTGGGTCCAGGGGTAGGTTGATCCCGAATTTCCTGAGAAACCGCCACACTGCTTTCCAAAGTGGTTGCACAAGTTTGCATTCCCACCAACAATAGAATCCACAACCTCTCCAGCAAAGGCTATATCATTGGTGTTTTTTATTTTAGCCATTCTGACAGGTGTAAGATGGTATCTTAAAGTTGTCTTGATTTGCATTTCCCTGATCGCTAAGGAAGTTGAGCATGACCTTAAGTGTCTTTTGGCCATTTGAACTTCTTCTGTTGAGAGTTTTCCAAAAAGAGAAACATGGGATGTACTCACTCATATTTGGTTTCTAGCCATAAATAAAGGACATTGAGCCTATAATTCGTGATCCTAAAGAAGCTAAATAAGAAGGAGAACCCAAAGAAAAACATATAGGCATCCTCCTGAATATTAACCTTCATCAGGCGATGAAAGGAGACAGAGACAGAGACCCACATTGGAGCACCGGACAGAAATCTCAAGGTCCAAATCAGGAGCAGAAGGAGAGAGAGCACAAGCAAGGAACTCAGGACAGCGAGGGGTGCACCCACACACTGAGACAATGGGGATGTTCTATCAGGAACTCACCAAGGCCAGCTGGCCTGGGTCTGAAAAAGCCTGGGATAAAACTGGACTCGCTGAACATAGCGGACAATGAGGACTACTGAGAACTCAAGAACAATGGCAATGGGTTTTTGATCCTACTGCACGTACTGGCTTTGTGGGAGCCTATGCAGTTTGGATGCTCACCTTACTAGACCTGGATGGAGATGGGTGGTCCTTGGACTTCCCACAGGGCAGGGAACCCTGATTGCTCTTTGGGATGACGAGGGAGGGGGACTTGATTGGGGGAGGGGGAGGGAAATGGGAGGCGGTGGTGGGGAAGAGACAGAAATCTTAAATAAATAAATAAATAAATGTAAACAGTTCATAAAAAACAAGTCTTTAAAGAGACAGAGTACAGACAGTCATAGATTAAAAGGGTCGATAATAAAATTAACATTAAGAAGTAGCCGGGTGGTGGTGGTGCATGCCTTTAATCCCAGCACTTGGGAGGCAGAGGCCGGCTGATCTCTGTGAGTTTGAGGCCAGTCTGGTCTACAAGAGCTAGTTCCAGGACAGGAACCAAAAAGCTATGGAGAAACCCTGTCTCGAAAAATCAAAAAAATAATTAAAAAGTAATAGAGTAAAAACAAGCCACATATAGATGGAATATACACAGAGTTTGGATTGTGTCTATTATTGTGTGTTCTTTGAATTTTTTGACTGCAGAGAGACATTTGATTTTAGGGACTGCTAAGCTAAACCAACATAAATGTTTTAAAGATTTCTTGACTTCAAAATTTGGGTCTAAGGACATGTTGCTTTGGAAAAGAGGTTCTTCTTTTGTTTCCACAGAGGATGAGAACCTGTGGGATCTTTTCAGACTAATGTGGTTTGATAGACCAAGGCCTCCTGAAAGGTAGCTATGAACCCCCACCCCACAAAAAATTACTTTGCTCAACAAAAAGCAGGAAGCAGTTTGGAGAGAACTACACTCATATTCATAGTAAAATATAAAATACTGGAAATGGGTTAATCTAGATGTAAAAGCTAGCTAGTAATACACTTAAGTGATTGGTCAAGCAGTGATTCAAATAATACAGTCTTCTGTGTGGTTATTTCGGGGGTCTGGGAATCCAGGAATGAACAAGCAGCTTTAGCCAATATGCCAGTGTGATGACAATAGATGTATGTCTCAAAGTTTGTCACTGAACACAGTGCTCCCTGTCTGGTCATGGTCTTACTTTTGTAGCCTTGGAACCTTGTGTTTCCATGGCAATGGCTCAACTTCTTATCATTTACCCTAAGAATGTGTTTTTGATCAATGAGAGATAATGCTTGTGTGTTTCTTTTTCATTGCTTCAAGGCTCCTGAAAGAAAGTTTTCAGACTAGGGAAAAATAAGCAAAAGAGAAGAAGCTAGGAGGAATACTGTGGGATAAATCTCTTGTATCCTGTAAACATTTGTCACTTGTATTGGTTTAATCAAATGCTGATTGGCCAGTAGCCAGGCAGGAAGTTTAGGCTCACATCCATCTGTAATGAGATCTGGTGCCCTCTTGAGGAAGAGACCTGGTCAGTCGTCCTCATCAACTTAGACCATAAAACCCATTATGTGTAAGTTCAACAGAATCACCATATATGTGCCGCTCATGCATGCTTCAGTATTCCCAGGGCATAAATATCATACATTTTCATTATAATAGACCTTACTTGGGGTAATAAAGAAGGCAAGGGAATTCTGGGTTGTAAAGAGCCCATTGGCTGAATCACCTTGTTAATAGCTTAGATATGTTACCATGATTTTATTTTCCAGATTTCTTTTTAATGACAAATTGGAGAATTCCAGAGACTATCAATTCTTCAATATGTTGAGCATTTAGCTGTTCCAGTACCATCTTATAATTTTTCTGATGTCAAAGGCCATTGTTCCACCCAGACAGGATTTTTATTTAACCATTTCAAAGGTAGGGCTGTTAGTACCTTTGAAAGATCACCAGCTGTTGTGCCCTGCTTATGTAAAACCTGGATAATTGGTGACTATTCTTGATAATTCCTTTTAATATTTCTCTCAGAAGCATTCTTTATTTAATGGCTTATTTCTGAGATTGGAGGAATGTTAATCTGCGTTTTCTATTACTGTAACAAATCATGTCCCTATAAATTTATTACTATGGTAGCCACATAATGACTTTAATTTCTCTACTTTTCCTTCTGGCCCTATACAGTCAAACCTTGTCGAACTTTGTTTTACTTGAGTTCCAATTCCTAGAAGCTGAATATTTACCTCTTGAAGAGGCCTATCTGGATGGTAAGATCTTGGTAAAATTATTGTGATATCTGTGCCTATGTCTAGCCATCCTTCAATTACAATGCCATTTTTTGGTATGTTTAACTTTAGTCTTTGATCATGTATAGAAGTTTGCCAAAATAATTGTTTTATGATCTCTCCTGAAAATTTTGTGTTGTTTATTGAAGATTTTCTGTCATCCAGAACAATATGCTTTTTTTTTTTTACAGGGTATGATTGAACCAAATTTGATATTGGGTCCAAGGCATTTCCTGATGGCAAAGGGTTATTTTGCCTGACCCTTTTTGATCTGTATTCATTACTCCAAAGCTGGCCTTTGCCATATCTTCTGCATAGTCCAGAAGGCTAGGGGCTTGTGTTTGGATAATTTCTAGAAAAAGCATTGCTCCTAAAAATGCCTTGCCTACAATCCATTTTCAGATGACCTGGTTTATCACAATTAAATCATCTGACCTTTAGGATTTTTTTTGAACTTTTTAGAAATTACATCTCTTGTCAAAGCAGCATTATATGTGTGTGGTCCAATATCCACCATATTTTTAATTCATTCAACTATTGGTTCTGATCTTGCCTTTAAAGGTTTAATCACCCTTTTGCATTTTGAATTAGCATTTTAAAAAGCTAAAGATTCAATTAATATTTATCTGAATCCTGTATCTAATACTGTTCTATTTACAGCTGAAGTCAATGAAGGCTTCTTTTGGGCCTTGCATAATTTTGATAAATGTCTCAAATCTGTTTCCTGATTTTTCAGCCTTGTCCCAAGCATTCAAAGCTGTTAGATGACATTGGGCCAAGGTGTGATCATCAAATTCAAACTGTCTTTGCAACTCAGCATATTAGCCTTTACTGAGATGCTAATCTTGGGAAATTTCCATTCCTCTAGTTCTATTTAATTGTTCCATGACCTTAATCTAGTTTCCTTGTTTCATCCTGTTCTCCACTGTAACTGAGGATCAGCTTTCAATATCTCTATATTCTTCCAGTCTTGAGCGATATTCTGTTCTGATTTGCCCATAAATTTAACAACTCCTTCACATAGGGTGAATGTATACCATATGCAATGACCACTTTCTTAAATCTCATCAAATCTTATATTTCTATTGCATTCCATGTAACGTCTTGCATAACATTTGATGTTGTCTATCATCTGGTGATTGTTCTTGTATAGGAACTGGATAAACTAAGGTTATTTGTCTAATACCCAGGGCCACCCCTCTTCAATTTCATCACACAGTGGTATAGTAAATTGTCTAAATTCCTATATGTCTGAGAACTTGTTTTTATTAGTAAGTCTTTCTAAGGCTTGTATCTTATCAGTAGTAAGTCATCCTAATGCTTGTATCTTATCAGTAGTCTTTCTGAAGCTTGTATCTTATCAAATTTTCATATCTAGTACAGTTATCAAACCACTTTTTTAAGGATAAAATATGAATTACCAAGCTGATAATGATTGATATGTCAATCCCAGCCAAGTTAGTTATCCCTTCACTTAATTTTTCCATTTTCAAAACACCCATTGTAGAACTGTAAAGAGACCTAACTTCCTGTACTATCATATTCTTTGTTATTTATATACGTTTGTGTCTTGGCTACGTGTATGTTTGTGTGAGGCTGTTGGATCCCCTGTAACTGAAGTTACAGTTGTGAGCTGCCATGTGGGTGGTGAGAATTGAACCTGGGTCCTGTGGAAGACCAGCCAGTGCTCTTCACACTGAGACATCTCTCTAACCCCCGTATTGTAATATTGTTTCTCATTCTTAACATGGAAAAGACTTTTTTAAAAACCTAATTTCTCCATTAAGAATTCTCAGGTGTCTCACCAGCTCTACTGATGACAGCATAGGTAGAGCTGCGTGTGTAGGGTGTAAGTCAGCTGTAGTAATGACGTGCAGCTGTTTAGGCAGGGAGGGAGGCTATGGCAGAGTGACCAGAGATGATATTTGGTTGTACAGGTGGGGAGAATGGGCACGGCAAGGTGCTCAAGCCGAGCTAACTGCATGCCCGGGTTGGGGGCCATTGTAGGTGCTCACATGCCATGCTCAGAGGGGGCATGAACTGCATAAAGAGTGGATGTAGGGAAATGGGTAGGAAAAGCCCATGGCTGCGATACAGAGTTGGAGGGGACCAAGACACTTACTGAGAGCAGTAGAGGACGGCTGCCAAGGAGTGTAAGGAAACAATGACTGGCTGTCATTGCACCTGGGCAGAGAGCATGGCCAGAGGAGGGTCTGGAGTGATGGGGGAAAGCTGTTGGCAACACTGTGCCACTTTGGCAGGACCTAAGCCAATGCACTGGATGCCAGACAGTGCAGATTCTTTTACTTTAATAACAAAGTTTGGTGGTCAGATATTAAGGTAATAAGCTGATAACTCCACAGAGCAATGGAGAAAAAGATCCCTTGGCCTTCTTTCTACCTTCTCATATGGAAAAGCCCGAAAACTTTCCAAGCCCCTCCTTATTTCTCTCTGAGTCTCTTTATCTTCCTCTGAGTTGGCCAGAAAATTCTATAGTTCATTCTGGCCAGCTGACCATAGACTCCACCCTTTGAATCAAGGCTTAATTCCATTGGTGGTCTCAGAACAAAAATACAAATAAATTTACTGCAACACTGAGGTTATAGGAGTGTGCTATGTGCCTGGTTTTTGTGTGCTAGGGATGGGTCTCAGGTCTTTCTGCATGTGAGGTGTAAGAGTAGTATTGTTGACTTCTAGAGTCATCTGGGGAATGCCTGTGGAGACTAATCTTGGTTACAGTAATTGAGATGAAGATGTACTGATAATGAGTAGCCCCAATTCTTTTGGCTGAGTAGTGAACTATGTAGTGCAGAGAACTGAATAGCATAGTCTTTCATTTGCTCACTGGTTCTTGATTGTAAATATGATATGCCTAGCTGCTTCATGCTCCTGCTGCCCTGACTCCTTTGCTCTGATGACCTGCACCATTGAGCTGTGAATCACGGTAAACTTTCCTCCTTTAAGTCTCTTCTGTCAGAGTTTCGTCACAGCAACAGGAAGAGAAGCTAAGACACCAGTCTAGCAATTTCCCAACTGAGTTATATTCCCAGCCCTAAGACTGACTGCTTCAATTAGACACTCCTAGAACTTTCTGAAGATTTCCCTGCTTCTGCCATTATTGTATTGGATACAGGTCAACACATATCTTAGAAAGCTTCTACTGGTAAGGGTGGGTGAAGTCAGGAACTTGAGACCACTAGCATCTGCAAAGGAAGCAAAGGAAAGGAAGGAGGAGGACCCAAGGATCTGGGTCCTAGTGATGTTGCCTGCACTCTTAAATCAACACACATTCATCAGAATTTCCAAGGAATTGTTTTAGTTAGATTACTCAATGGATATGCCCTTTCAGTTAAGCCAATTTAAATATATTTTTCTATATTTTAAATTAAAATAAAAATTCCAACTAATAAAAAAGATTTCTTTTGTTTAAATAAAATAATTTTAGGAAGGAACAGAATGGAAATTACCAAAAAATAAATTATTAAAATAACATATTAACATTACAAGAATTTGAAATGAGCTAGAGAGATGGCTCAGTGGTTAATAGCACTGGCTACTCTTTCAGAGGACCTTCTTTAAATTCTCACCACCCACATAGTAGCTCACAAATGTCTGTAACTCCAGTATCAGGGGATCTGGCATCCTCTTCTGGCTACTAGGAGCACCAGGCACACATTTGGTACACAGACATATGTGATGGCAATCTATCTATCTATCTATCTATCTATCTATCTATCTATCTATCCATCCATCCATCCATCCATCCATCCATCCATCTATCTATCTATCTATCTATCTATCTATCTGTATGTATAAAATAATAAAGGAGGAAAGAGCCGGGCGGTGGTGGCACACGCCTTTAATCCCAGCACTTGGGAGGCAGAGGCAGGCGGATCTCTGGGAGTTCGAGGCCAGCCTGGTCTACAAGAGCTAGTTCTGGGACAGGCACCAAAGCTACAGAGAAACCCTGTCTAGAAAAACCAATAAATAAATAAATAATAAAAATAAAAAATAAAAAAAGAAGGAAAGAGTTTGAATCATTTAGAATTATATCCAGTTTCAAGTTGCCCTGCCTACTCCCCAAGCTGCTCAGGCAAGTGGATCTTCCTTCTGCTTCCAACCTGTGAGCTCTTCCTTTCCATCTCTCTTCCAAAGAGGTAGTTGCTGCCGTGGCTCCTCTCCTCTCCTCTCCCTCCTTTGTTTCTCTCTTATCTCAACAGTAAACATACATGCATTTAAGTTACATGTATGTGCGTGTGTGCATGTGTATGTGCACACACACACACACACACACACACACACACACACAGAGTGAACAGGAGTTGGGAGAAGTGGATGCTTTGGTGGGCCCTACCAAAGGCATGGCACTGCACAAAACACACATGCAACAGAGCCAGCACCAGGGAACCAGGCAGGGAATACTTCAGTAAAATGGTGGGACTTGGTCACTTGACCTGGCCATTAGTTAAGATGGCAGTGAGGTCACCTGACCTCAGTCAATATGGTGGCGGGCATGTGTTGTATGGAAAAGCCGTGCTTTTTCTGCTGCCGTGGCTCCTCTTCTTTCCTCCCCCTCCTCTGTCTCTCTTGTCCCCCTTCTCCCTCCCTCTCCCCTTTTCCCTTTCTTTCCTTAACCCACTAAATAAATATCCAACCTTACTCTGCCTGGCATGCCTATGTGATGCTGTCTCTTACCTGCCATGTGGCTCCCTGGTTGGGACTGGCTGCCTTTGTGGCCCTCTGTGTTTTTTTGGGGGAGGGGTTTCTTTAAGATATTTATTGATTTCTTCCAATTTTTGTCTTTTCCACCATTTCGGTTTTTTAAAATATTTATTTATTATATATACAATATTCTGTCTGTGTGTATGTCTGCAGGCCAGAAGAGGGCAACAGACCTCATTACAGATGGTTGTGAGCCACCATGTGGTTGCTGGGAATTAAACTCAGGACCTTTGGAAGAGCAAGCGATGTTCTTGACCACTGAGCCATCTCTCCAACCCTTTCTACCATATCTTTAAGGGATTTTTTCATTTCCTCTTTAAAGGTCTCCATTATCCTCATAAAGTTACATTTAAAATCATGTTTTTCTGATTATTTTGCGTTAGAATGATCAAGTCTTCCTGTTGTATGACCACTGGGTTCTGGTGTTACCATGTTGCATTTTAGGTTGTTGGATGAACTCTTGCATTGGCACCTACCCATCTCTTCCTTCAGTTGGTGTCAGCAGCATTTTTGCCTCTTGGTCCAATCCCGCAGTTGCTGTCTGTGTCTTTGGGAACCGTTCTAAGTCTGCTCTGTACTGTTGCTGTCAGTGTCTCAGGGAGTCGCTGAGGTCCCTCTTGGCCTACTCTCTTGATCTCTCTTGGTCCACTCTGTACAGTCACAGCCTGTGCTTCAGAGTTCCTCTTATGTTGTGGAGGATAGGATGGTTTGGGGGCACAGTGGACCTTGTAGCTTGCAGGATCCAATCAATGGGGTGGGGGTGTTGGAGCTGCCTACCTGCAGGAAGCTTGCCTGCTGGCTGGCTAGAGAAGCTGAGGCAGGTGGAGGAGGGACTTGGGGTTTTGCCCCCAGTATGGAGAACCTAGAGAGTGGAGTGTCCTGCTGAGTGGGTGATCCCTCACATCTTGGTCCTCTCTGTGTAGCTACAGCCCATGTTTCAGAGTTCTTCTGAGGTTTCAGGGAGTAGCATGGTGGTGGTGGTGGTGGTGATAGGGAATAGGAGGGGTTCGGGACGGAGTCTTAACCCCCTTTCTGTAACTGTAACTCCTGGCAAGCTATTATCTGTTCCCTATACAGTCTTGTTACCTTAAGAATGCTAAATAAGTGAGACCTGTGGCGTATGCCTGGGATCTCAGCATTTTGGAGGCAGAGGCAGGAGGACCAAGCATTCAAGATCATTTCTGATTATGGAACAAACTTGTGGCCAGCCTGGGCTATAGAAGATCCTGCTTTTAAAGACCAGGAGAAGAAAGAAGGCCTGTGAACAGCTGGGCAATGGTGGCACATGCTTTTAATCTCAGCACTTGTGAAATAGAGGCAGGTGGATTTCTGTGTGTTCAAGGCCACCCTGGTCTACAAAGGGAGTTCCAGGACAGCCAGAGCTGTTAAATAGAAAAACCCTGTCTCAAAAACAACAAACAACAAAAAGAAAAAGCCTGTTAAATAAGTGAAAACATACAGTATATAACTTAAAAATTGCCCCTGAAATACATCAGAGTTGTTCAACGTGTTGATATATTGTTTTTTTTTTTTTTTTTTTTTTTTTTTTTATAAAACAAGTTTTTGTTCCTGAACTTTGGTTGATATAATTAAGACACTCTCCTTTTCAGTGTCTGAGGAGACTGACCTTCCACTTACCGGATACCTTAATCACTTCCTCTGCAGTGGTCCTGTCTCACCTAGGGGAAGATAGTTTACTAACAATAATCAAACCAAAGAAAGCCAGCCATGTGCTGCATAACAATGTTTCAGTCATAACACACACACACACACACACACACACACACACACACACACACACAGAGAGAGAGAGAGAGAGAGAGAGAGAGAGAGAGAGAGAGAGATCTACAAAGGGTGCTACACTATGGCCAAGATGCACACAGGTTGCAACATCTAGGCCTGTGTAGGTGCATCCCATGGCATTTCTACAATCAGCAATGCATTTCTCTTTAGTATTCCTGCCAGGTGACACATGACAGCTGCATAACGAAATTTTATAAGAAAATTGAGAATAGGGCTGGAGAGATGGCTCAGTGGTTAAGAGCACTGGCTGCTCTTCCAGAGGTCCCGAGTTCAATTCCCAGCAACCACACGGTGGCTCACAACCATCTGTAATGAGATCTGGTGCCCTCTTCTGGCATGCGGGCATACATGCGGGCATACATGGAGGCAGAATGTTGTATACATAATAAATAAATAAAAATAAAATCTTTAAAAAAAAGAATACAAAAAGCCTTTGATTTAAAAAAAAGAAAATTGAGAATACATGTGGGACAGTTCTAGAAAAGCTCCACAAAAAGGAACAGCACCTAATAGAACACTCCATAGAGTTGATCAGTATGGGTGCACTTACCGGAGTTTTCTAAATAACATGGGACTCACACTAAAATGTTAGCTTCCTTTCAGAAGCTTGAAAAGCCACAACTTTTATGGTACTTTTTTTTTGTAGTACTGAGGCTCTGTCCCATAACCTGACACACATTAGAGGAATTCTTTACCCTTTAGCAACATCTCTTTCAAGAGTTTAAGGGGGAAAAAAAAGGATATGGAGAAACACTTTGGTGAAGGCATAGTTTGCATTTTTCAAAGTGCTCATTGACATACTAGGGGTGATGGTAGTTTTTACCACTGTATTCTCTGAATTCAAGCTACACTGTTGCCTGAGATTCCTGGCCCACCCAGTCCCATAGCCTTTCAGTCCCAAAGAAACATACAGAGGTCTACATTAATCATAAACTGGTTGGCCTAGTAGCTCAGGCTTCTTATTAACTCTTACATCCTACATTAATCCATAATTCTCACCTGTGTCAGTCACATGGCTTGGTACCGTTTATCAGCAAGGCGTTTTCATCCTGCTTCCTCTGCGTCTGGATGATGACTGCAGACTGACCTTTCCTCTTCCCAGAATTCTCCTCTTCTGGTCTCCTTGCCTATACTTCCTACCTGACCACTGGCCAGTGTTTTATTAAACCAATACAGACCATTGTCCCACAGCAATCCCCTTTTTTTCAAAACAAGAACTCTGAGAATTTCCTTTGTTTAGCCTTTTTCCTGACCATTATCCATAACGACTTGAGACTAACATTCTAAACAAAGACAAACACCCATAACCCATATTTTGGGAATATGGGCATAGTTTTCCAGGCTACTTCCTGCTGATTAAGGGTACTGATAATCTTATGAGGACCTAAAGAAAATTTAGCATTATTGTCAAGTCCTGAATGGAATATTCTGAGAGACTTGATTATCTCACCTAGCAGTCTTGAGGCTGTTCTGAATGTAGAACTCAGGGGAAACTCCAACAGAGGTCCTCTGAAATGTTGGATCACCTGGATCATCTGCTCCTATTGGAGATTTTTCAGGGGGTCTTCCTTGGGCAAACCTGATATATATTTTTTTAACCCAGAATGAATCCACAGCTTCTCATATCCTGTGGAAACAAAAGCAAAACCTCTTCTCCAAAGTAACATATCTTTTGACTTAAATTTTAAAGTCAAGGCATTTTCAAAATACATATGTTAGATTAATCCAGCAACATTTATAATCAAATATTTTTAAATAGCTGTTGTTCCTTCCACAGCCATCAAACAATTCAAAGACAATACAATAACATACAGTATCCAGATTCTCTGTGTATTTTCCATCTTTACATGGTTTTATTCTAAACTCTATTTCTTTTATTTTTATTTTTAAATTTTGGTTTTTTGAGACAGGATTTCTCTGTGTATCTCTCTCTGTCCTGGAACTCATTCTGTAGACCAGGCTGTCCTCGAACTCAGAGATCTGCCTGCCTCTGCCTCCCAAGTGCTGGGATTAAAGCTGTGTGCCATCACACCCAACTACTCTATCTTCTTTCTTTTTTTTTTTTTAGGACTTTATTCTTTTTCTTTTCTCTCCCAAGTCTACACATATTTTTAAACACACTCTAAACCATGTAGAGGTTTTTTTCATCTGACTGTATATTTACTGTATATCTCTCTTTTTCTGACCACGTAAGTTTTTAATTTGCTAACTGATATGGCTAGGATTAAAGCTGTGGTTTTGATGGCCGGATCCACCCTATTCCTTAGTTTTCTGAGAGTCTAGCCTCATGGTGGAGGTACTGGCTGGAGCCATGCTTACTGCCACAACTTGGTGGAGTTTTAAAGACCTGCCACCACTAAGAAGCATGCTGTGACCTTTTCATGAACACCATTTGAGTGCTTTGTGGCAGAGCCCCTTAAAAGGGCTGCAAGGTTTTTGCAGCTAAACCTGAGTCAGGAAGCCTCTCTTAGAAGAGATACACTTGCTTCTAGCAAATAGAGCCCACATGAGAAAATGTGCTACCAAGTAGCCATGCTTAACTCTGTTCTTTTGTTTCTAGAACTACTTTCCAAGCTGTCTCAGGTTTTATGTGGATGCACGTGTCCATGTTGGCACCATTTGTTGCCTGAGATTTCTGTCCCGCCCGGTCCAGCAGCCTTTCATTCTCAAAGAAACACACAGAGGTCTATGTTAATCATAAACTGGTTGGCCTGTTAGCTCAGGCTTCTTATTAACTCTTACATCCTACATTAATCCATAATTCTTGTCTGTGTCAGCCATGTGGCTTGGTATGTTTTTCAGTGAGGCATTCTAATCTTGCTCCCTCTGCATCTGGATGATGACTGCAGCCTGACCTTTTCTCTTCCCAGAATTCTCCTCTTCTGGTCACCTGCCTATACTTCTTTCCTAGCCACGGGCCATTCAGTGTTTTATTAAGCCAATACAGACCATTGTCCCACAGCACCAGGAGACAGTTTGTCCATCCAAACCAAGGTAAATACAGTACTAATGTGGCAATCAGAAAGTTTTAACTCCCAGAGTTATCTGGTTGTGGCTATTAATAACAGGGAATTAATTAGATATACACCTTAAGTAAATTTTGATCTATGTTATCATAAAAACTCCAACTCTGGTAAACACAGATCTGACCTGAGCTACCTTGGGAGGGGTCATGGCCTTTGGCTAGTGTCTGGATATAAACTGTTGTACAGCCCCCTAAGAGATGGACCCTGTGATGTAGTTGAAATCTGTCCTGTGATTTGTTTCTTTTTTTCTTCCCCACCTCCACCAAAAGCATGAAAGAAAGGAAACGTCCCTTTGAGGAATCCTTTCAGACCAGCAGCAAGTATGCTAATGCCTGTGGGCCAGAGGTAGCTTAGGGAGCTATGATTAACCCAGTTTTGGCTCCAGTGGAGTACAGTGATTCTAGGTATCCAATTTGACTTACTTCTTCACTTTCTGAGAACTTAGTCTCGTTTCCTTTAAGACTGGGTGTTTCAGCTATTGTTCTATTGCTGTCATTTAAACATCATGACTAAGGCAACTTATAAAAGGAAGCATTTGTGGGCCTGCTTACAGTTTCAGAGGTGAGGAGCATGGCAGTAGGCAGGCAAAATGGCACTGGAGCAGTAGCTGAGGGCTCACCTCTGATCCATAAGTGAAGACAGGGAGAGACTGACTGGGCCTAGCATGGGCTTTTGAAACTTCAAAGCACACTCCCAGTAACACATTTCCTCCAACAAGATCACACCTCCTAACACTTCTCAAACAGTTCCACTAACTGAGGACCACACAGTCAAACACACACACACACACGCACACACACACTCACGCTCAATCAGTTCTGTTCCTCTAGAGAACAAATACAGTCACCAAGCAGTGTGCACAGGAGTGAGCAGCACAGTGCTGGTAGCCCAGGAACCGCAGACTCTGCTTCCACACACTTGGAAGATGTCACTGGGACGAATGTATGATGCCACTTGTGTTAAATGGAATTTTAAGTTTGTTAGAGGGGTCACAAGGCTGCTGAACACCTGAAACAGCAGGTCCCCTTTGTTATTTATAAGGGAAGCTGCAGCTGTGGTGGCTTAAATGTGGCCCTCAGCCTTGGGCATCTGAATACTTGGGCCTCAGTTGGTAATGCAATTTGGGGAGGCTTAGGAGGTGTGGCCTTGTTAGAGGGGTATCGCTGGAAGTGGGTGTTGCAAATTTAAAGATTTATGTCATTTCAAATTTGGTCTCTGCTTGCTGCTTGCAGTTTAGGATGTGAGTCCTTAGCTGTCAGTGTTGTATTCCAGTTATCATGATGGTCACCTGTTGTCACGGTGTCCTGTAAGCCCAAATAAACCCTTACCTTGGTCATGGTGTTTTATTACAGCAATAGAAAGGAAATGAATACAGGGAGTTTTTGGCAGTGTCTGGATACCTACACAGGCAAGTCAGTTCCAGCAGCTTCAGGTTCAGGGTGTCCTGTATTCACAAGCTCTGTCTCTGCTAGGGGTGGTGACAGTGGAAGGTGGTATTGGGCTCCTTTTCTCAGGTTAGCGTGAATAAGGGACTCTGGGTTGGTTGCAAAATAGCCATAGTTTCAACAACAGCAGAATTTACTCAGTCAGCTTCAATGACATGTCATGTGGTTCCTATCCTGTAATGGGCCTTTCCTTATATCGCTAGCTCTCTAATAATGACATGGAGACTTTTTTATTAATTATGAAAGCTTGGTCTTAGCTTAGGTTTGTTTCCAACTAGCTCTTAACACTTAAATTAGCCCATTTATATTAATCTATATTCTGCCATGTGGCTGGTTACCTCTTAGTAAGTAGGACATAGCATATGTCCTACTTCCTCCACATCTAGCTGGTGAATCTCCTACACTTCCAATTCTTTCCCAGAGTTCCTATCTCTCCCCAGAAGTCCCATCTGTCCTCTCCTGTGTAAATACTGGGTGTTCATCTCTTTATTAAACCAATCAGAAGGTATCTTAGGCAGGTGAGGAAAGACAGACACATCTTTACACAGTGTACAAAAAGATTATCCCAACTCTATCCCGTGCTTTTCTTTTTTTTTTGCTTCTCTAGTGTTAGGAATATTTCTTTATATTAGCTTCCTGTTGACGCAAAAATTCCCAATCAAGCCAAATCAAAACAAGCCAAATTAAGAAATATCCAGGTTTAATGGGAGATTCTGTGCTCTCGGGTGGCCCCGAAGGGGAAACCAGGAAGCTACAGGAACGTGACCCCAGGGAGGAAGAAAGGGAGACCATGTGTTCTTCTTTTCGGGGGGATCACTTAAGTACCCTGGGGATTGGTACCCCACCCCCAGGGAGGGGTCAGGACCTGGCCTGCTGGGATTTGAGGTCCAGACCAGGCCTGGGGGCTGGGATAGATGTTAGGGACTGGGACCTATGCTCCCAACTTAACATCTAATACTAAGGGATGATATTTTCTAGTACATTGATATCGCTTCACTTCTGCAGCTCACCCAACACTTTTTGAAGTCAGTTTGCTATATTTTCTGCTGCTGGACTATTTAAGAGTGATTTGTATTTTCAGAAGTGAATAGTGATAGCTGCCCACAGCACTCAGCTAGACGACGTTTGCCCTCCTCTCACATAGGTGTCCTGAGTTCTCGAGGATGGACAGCGACATGTGATCTGGAGTAAAGATCTCAGGAGTTCTGCTCCTCGCTCTTCTCCCTCCGTTAGCAGTCTGAGGGGACAAAGGGGCAACGGCACGAATCCCTGCATCACCTGGGGAAGAAACCTCTCACTTGCTTCTGCCTCCAGAGTGTTTGCAGGGTTTATTTATCTTACCTGTGTAAGTTTTGGATGGTGCCAAATATTTCCTAAAAAATGGATGTACGATAAACTTATGTGTAAAACAATTGCATTATATACACGACATACCTGTGTATGTTATACATATGACAGACCTGTGTCTGATACAGTGGATTTCATGATGAGTCACATCAATTTTGGAAAATACCAATATAAACATCTCAGGATGTGATCTAGGTTGAGAAAGATCATGAAAACTTTTCTAAAGATTAAAAAATCTTTTTTATAATGTCTATTTTATGGGGTAACTGAAGAGTCCAAGAATAAGAAAATAAAATATAGATTCCAGAAATAAGAATGTAGAAATAAAGAATTATAAAGTTATAAGTCTAGGGGAATGAGAACAGATTGTCAGCAGCTTTCTCAGCAGATCAGGGATCAATTATTCACAGTAAGCTATTTTCTCAGACACTTAAGAAGCCTCCATCAGCCTAGGTCATTTCATTTTACAACTGGCTGTTCTATTTACAAGGCTAGAGCTTCTCTCTGCAAACTGAGAGTAGTGTCCTGGCCATCCTTGATGAACGACAGATATGAACTGAGTTAACCTCTAGGAGACAGAGATACGTGACCTCTGGGTTAGGCACTGTCTCTGTTATGGGAAACTGGCACCCTTAAAGCGGAGGCATGGGGCTCCAGTATACACGTCCGGAGGTACCAGGAGATATTGTGGACAAGGTAGAAACACAGGTTTGACTAATGAGCCCTGGTAATGGAGGTTGTAAAGCATGGCATTCTGTATCTGAGTTTTACCTTGAGATAGTGTGAAAAGCTTTCTGCTATCTTCTAAGTTCCCAGCCTAAGAACCAATTATTCTGATTTATCAACCCTCTGGTATTATTACGCAGTTCCTTTTTTGACTAATTGCTAAAGGCACCTGTTTTCTTGCAATTAGTGACTTTCGCTGTAATCTACTCTGAAACATATTTCATGATAGCTGCCTAGTTACCCATTGACGTTAGACCTCACTACTCTCCTTAGGGTCTACATTGATTGACCCATGGGTTGGGGGCAAGATCATAAAAATTCCTTTGTTCAGGCCTAATGCTTGGTGCCCCTACTATAAAAAGTGGGTTCAGAAACTCTTTTGCCACAGCCTAACAAAGGCCACCCTGGGCCTCATCAGATGCTGTTGTAAACAGCTGCTCTCCTCCAAACTGAACCGCTAGCTTACATTACCTCTTAAATGCCTTCCCAGCTTAAGAAAGTGCAGATATTCATTTAAGGTAAAGTAAAACTCTTGGTTTTATCTGCTTGTTTTTTTAGATATAGTCTCAGTAAGTAGCCTAGCCTGGCCAACGATTTACCATCTGTTGCCTACAGTCTCCCAAATGCTGAGTTACAGGTGTGGGAAATGAAATTGGAAAATAAAGTGCCATTAAAATTTTCTGTAATTTCCTGGGCGTGATGGTGCAATTTGAGAGTGAAGGCAGCGAGTCTCCAGACCAGACTGGACTACATAGAGAATTCTCTTTCAAACGAAATCCTCGAAGGTAGGATCCACTAAAAGTCCAGAGGCTGGGGTGTAATTGTAATTCAGCGGGAGAACATGTATGTGCTTAGTATGAGAAAGAGCCTATGTTCAATCCGTATAGCCCCTTCCAAAAGCCATTTTAAATTATCTCATAATAAATACAATCGTATGAAGAGTGGACTCTGCAGGAAGGCAAGCACAACATTCCAAAGGCTTAAAAACACACCACAGTCACGGACTCTGCTCTGTACAGGGACTATTCACCACTTTTAATCTATGCTGTCATGAGCCCTACTCTTGCTCCCTTTAAAAAGGAAGCCCCAAACAGTATGCAATCCTCAATTCACACCCAGTGCACCTGAGAACACCAGCACTCACCTGAGCGGAGCAGCCGCCGGCGCGCAGCCACCCCACATTGCCCTCAACCCCAACTTCCAGGCCTTCGTCCACGCAGCCAATAGGAAGCGGGGCGTTCGGCCTCCCTGGTCCCGGTCGCGCGCATGCGCACTCCCTCGGCGCCCCGGGGACGCTTAGGGATCCGTTTCCTCCTCTTTCTTTCCTGGATCGCGCGATCGCCCCAAGCCCTCCTGCCTCGTCCCGGCCGAGAAGCTCCGCGCAGTCCCTCACGAGGCGCCGCTCGGGCCTGGGACGCGGCGGTACCCGGATGTGGAGCCGCTCTCGCCCGGCGGGGACTCGGTGGCGGGGCGGAGCGCGGCGGCGTGCGCGGGGGCTGAGGGAAGCGGGCCCCGGGGCCCGGGTGCCGGCCGCTCGCCGGCCGCTAGCGCCGCTGCCCACCGCGGAGCCGGCTCCCGGGCGCCCAGGCCTGAGCGAGCGGCCGGGGGCCGCTGAGGGCCGGCAGCTTGCCTGGCCTCCCGCCGCGCTCGCCGCCGCGCCCGGGCGAGCCTCCCCCGGCCCTCCGCGCTCCCGGCCGGGGGAGAGCGAGGTTTGCTGGCGGCCGACGCTGTAGCCCGGCCGGGGAGCCCGGGGCAAGCGGCAGAGCCCCCGCCCGCGGCCGCCCGCCCTCGGCCTGCAAGCCGCCGCCTGCGAGCCGTCGCGGGCGGGACTCCAGTGGGAGCGGGGGCCGCGACGGCCCGGCCCGGGCGAAGGGTTCTTCGGGGACCTCGCCGCCCCACCTTTGAGTCGGCCTCACTGGCCGCGGGGCTCGCTGCTGCCCCCGCCGGCGCCCAGAGTGCGGCCCGGGCCCGGCACCCTCACGGCTCCCCCGCCGGCGGCGGCGCCCACAGCCCGGGCCCCGATGAGTAACTCCCGCAACAACCGGGTGATGGTGGAGGGGGTCGGCGCCCGCGTAGTGCGCGGCCCAGACTGGAAGTGGGGCAAGCAGGACGGTGGCGAGGGCCATGTGGGCACTGTGCGGAGCTTCGAGAGCCCGGAGGAGGTCGTGGTGGTGTGGGACAACGGCACGGCCGCCAACTACCGCTGCTCCGGGGCCTACGACCTGCGCATCCTGGACAGCGCGCCGACCGGTAAGCCGGGTCACCGGGCCGGGACAACGCGCGTGGGAGCAAGGGGCGAGGCCAGCCGCGGGACGCCTGCCCTGCAGTGCCGGGCCACGGGGAGTTTGAGGTTCCAAACCCGGTAGACAAAAACTAGTTTCCTAGGAAGGGCCATCAAGTTTCCTAGATGAAAAGCATCGCAGACAACAGATTTCCTTCGCTTTGGGGCAGGGGGCCCGAGAGCCTGTCTGATAAGCATTGACATCAATCAGTCATCGAGTGATAACTGTCTGATGGGAAGCTTGCCTTGCCATATGGTGTGGAGTTGCCAGGGGCCCGTCCCTTGGTGCCTTCTCTTTGTTGAACTATCTTTTTTCCTTCCCACCGGTGACACAGAATGAGAAAGACTTATGAGTTCAGTTGATAAATTACATTTGGGACTGTGAAAAATGCATTTTCGCCCAAATTGTTTAATTATATATGTTTGTAGCAATAGAGCTGTTGATTTCGTGGTGTGTGTGTATGTGTGTGTCTGTGTTGCGAGACTTTTCCAGAGGGAAGACAGCTAATGCCATTCTTTTTCTTAAGATTAGAATCCTGTCTTAGTAATATGAGGTTGAAATTCTATGTATTCAACCTGAGACTTAGTGATCTTAATGGTTTACTCCATTATAGGGGTCTGTTAGTAATTTACACTGTAATTTTTTCTGTGACAAACAGAAGAGTTGCTCTCACAAAATACGATTTATTTTAATCTATTTTCACTTAGATCTATCCTTGTTTTGTTTTCGTTTTTTTGTTTTCTTTTGAGATAAGGTTTCTCTGTGTAACCATGGCTGTCTTGGATCTAGCTTTGTAGACCAGGCTTGTCTCAAACTCAGAGTTCTGCCTGCCTCTGTCTTCCTAAAATCATGTGCTCCCACTGCAAGTAGCATGGATATGTTCTTGATAATGTAGTCATTTAGAAAGTTAAAATTGAAATTGTATTATGCTTCAGAATTCTTAAATAAGATACTACTGAAACAGCAAGTTTGGCAGAGGCAAATTCTGAAGTGGATGAGTAGTTGCTCTACCAGCGGAAAGGAGTTAGCATGAGCCCACTCAGTCTTGAACAAGCACCTTATAAACTTTGTTAAACTTTTAAAGAGATGCTCTCATGCAGTCCACTGTCTTGGACTTAGTGTATTGATGAGGCTGACTCTGCATTTTCGATCCTCCTGCCTCAGCCTCCCCAAGTGCTGGGATTTCAGGCATGTGTCACCATACCCAGCTGAAAATAGTGTTTTGTTTTGGCTAGTTTTTGTTTGTTTGTTTGTTTTTGCACTGAAAAGGGCATATGTGCCTAACTCAAAAGGGTAGCCATTGTTACCTGTTGTATATTTTTGCAGTTGCAAACACAGATGTGAATATACTGAAAATACAAATCTCTTTCTCCCCTTAAATAATATAATAATAAACTATATTTAGTTGATGTGGGATTCCCCTCTGCATGCTATGGATACCATTGGTTAATAAAGAAGCTGCTTTGGACCTGTTGCAGTGCAGAATAGGGCAAGGTGGAAATTCCAAGCAGATAGAGGAGGAGAGAGTAGGTGGAGTTGAAGAGAAGCCATGTAGGTAGATAGATGCCGAACTCTAATAGAAATTGGTTAATTTAAGATATAAGAGCTTGCTAGAAATATGCATAAGCTAATAGACCAAGCAGTGTTTTAATTAGTAGAGTTTCTGTGCTTATTTCAGGTCTGGACAGCTGGGAAATGAACTAGCAGCCTCCACCAACATTTAGTTTTTTGCACTTTTCCTGTGTGTGCACAAGGGGTGGATTTTGTCTGGGTGTACAAGTGTGTGGAGGTCAGATGTCGTTGTCTCTTCCTTAGACATTTCATTGCTTTTTGAGACAGGGTTGATCACTGAATGTGGAACTCACTGATTGGTTAGTCAGATTGAGCTGCTAGCCCTAGGGGTCTTCTTGTTACTGTCTCTGTATAGCCCTGACTGCCCTGGAACTCTGTCTGTAGACCAGCCTGGCCTTAAATTCACAGAGATCGTCCTTCTGCCGTCCAAGCAGTGTAGTTAAAGTTGTGAAGCATCGCTGTCAGGCAAAGAATTCAATGGTTTTCCTTTCCTTTTTATTTTTGTTTTTTTGAGGCAGGGTTTCTCTGTGTAACCCTGACTGTCCTGGAACTTATTCTGTAGACTGGGCTGGCCTTGAACTCAGAGATCTGTCTCCTTTTACCTCTGAAGTACTGTTCCTAAAGGTGCGTGCCACTACATCTCAGCAACATAATATAATTAAAAAATAATTCTTTTGAGGAAGGCCTTATTCTTTTTTTGTTGTTTTTTTTGATATTTATTGAGGTCTACATATTTCTCTGCTCCCCTCCCTGCCTCTCCCCTCCCCACCTTAACCCTCCCCCAAGGTACCCATGCTCCCAGTTTACTCAGGAGATCTTTTTTTCTACTTTCTACTTCCTATGTAGATTAGATATATGTAAGTCTTTCTTAGTGTCCGCATTGTTGTCTAAGTTCTCTGGGATTGTGACTCATGGGCTGGTTTTCTTTGCTTTATGTTTAAAAACCACGTATGAGTGAGTACATGTGATCATTGTCTATGTTTGGGTTACCTCACTCAAAATAATGTTTTCTATCTCCATCCCTTTTCCTGCAAAATTCAAGCTTTTGTTATTTTTTTCTTCTGTGTAGTACTCCATTGTGTAAATGTACCGCGTTTTCCATATCCATTCTTCAATCGTGGGGCATTTAGGATGTTTCCAGGTTCTGTCTATGACAAACAAAGCTGCTCTGAAAATAGTTGAGCACATGTCCTTGTGGCACGATTGAGCATACTTTGGGTATATACTTTCTCTTCTATAAGGTTCAGTGTGGCTGGCTTTATGTTGAGGTCTTTGATCCATTTGGATTTGAGTTTTGTGCATGGTGATAGATATGGGTCTATTTTCATTCTTCTACATGTTGATATCCAGTTATGCCCGCACCATTTGTTAAATATGCTTTCTTTTTTCCATTTGGTATTTTTTGCTTCTTTGTCAAAAATCAGTTTTGTAGGTGTGTGGATTGATATCTGGGTTCCATTGGTCCTCCTGTCTGTTCTTATGCCAATACCAGGCTGTTTTCAGTACTGCAGCTCTGTAGTAGAATTGAAGTCAGGGATTGTGATGCCTCCAGAAGTTCTTTTATTGCTCAGGATTGTTTTGGTTATCCTGGGATTTTTGCTTTTCCGTATGAAGTTGAGTGCCGTTCATTCGAGGTCTTTGAAGAATTTTGCTGGGCATTGTATTGAATCTGTAGATGGCTTTTGCTAAAATAGACATTTTTACTATGTTAATTCTGCCTACCCAAGAGCATGGGAGATCTTTCCAGTTTCTGGTGTCTTCTTTAATTTATTTTTTCAAAGATTTAAAGCTTTTATCATATAAGACTTCCACTTGTTTGGTTAGGGTTACTCCGAGATATTTTATGCTATTTCTGGCTATTGTGAAGGGTGTTGATTCTCTGATTTCTTCCCCAGCCCTTTTATCATCTGTGTACAGGAGGGCTACTGATTTATTTTTTTTTTGAGTTAATCTTGTATCTTGGTACATTGCTGAAAGTGTTTATGAGTTGTAGAAGTTCCTTGGTAGAATTTTTGGGATCATTTATGTAAACTATCAAATCATCAGCAAACAGTGAGAGTTTGACTTCTTTTCCAATTTGTATCTTCTTGATCTTTTTTTTTTTTTGTGTCTTATTGCTCTAGCTAGGACCTCAAGAACTATATTGAATAGATATGGAGAGAGTGGACAACCTTGTCTTGTTCCTGATTTCAGTGGTATCACTGGGAGTTTCCATTTAGTTTGATGTTGGCTGTTGGCTTACTGTATATTGCCTTGATTGTGTTTAGGTGTGTTCCTTGTAACCCTGCTCTCTCCAAGACCTTTATCATGAAAGGATGTTGTATTTTGTTGAAAGCGTTTTCAGCATCTATTGAGAAAATCATGGTGGTTTTTATATTTCAGTTTATTTATATGGTTGATTACGTTGCCAGATTTTCGTATGTTGGACCATCTCTGCATCTCTGGGATGAAGCCAACTTGATCATGGTGGATGATTGTTCTGATGGATTCGATTTGCCAGTATTTTATAGTATTTTTGCATCAGTGTTCATGAGTGATATTGGTTTGTAATTCTCTTTCTTAGTAATGTCTTTGTGTGGTTTGTGTATCAGGGTAATTGTAGCCTCATAAAACGAGTTTGGCAATGTTCCTTCTGTTTCTATTGTGTGGAATAATTTGAGGAGTATTGGTATTTGTTTTTTTTTGAAAGTTTAGTAGAATTCTGAGCTGAAACCATCTGGTGTTAGGCTTTTTTTTGGATGGGAGACATTTGATGACTGTTTCTATTTCTTCAGCAGTTATAGGTCTATTTAATTTGCTTATCTGGTCTTGATTTAATTTTGGTAAGTGATACTTATCCAGAAAGTTGTCCATTTCTTTCAAGTTTTCCAATTCTGTGGAGTACAGGTTTTCGAAATATGGCCTGATGATTTCTGTATTTCCTCCGTGTCTGTTGTTGTATCCCTCTTTTCATTTCTGATTTTGTTAATGTAGATATTCTCTCTCTGCCTTTTGGTTAGTTTGGATAAAGGTTTGTCTATTTTGTTGATTTTCTCAAAGAACCAGCTCTTTGTCTCTTTGATTCTTTGTATTGTTTTCTTTGTTGATTTCAACTCTCACTTTATTTCCTGCCATCTAGTTCTCTTAGGTGAGTTTGCTTCTTTTTGTTCTAAAGTTTTCAAATGTTCTGTTAATTCACTAGTGTGGGATTTTTTCCAGCTTCTTTATGTAGTCATTTAGTGCTATGAACTTGCCTCTTAACACTGCTTTCATTGTTTCCCATAAATTTGGGTATGTTGTGTGGTCTTTTTCATTGAATTTTAGGAAGTCTTTAATTTCTCCCTTTATTTCTTCCTTGACCCTCTGATGATTCAGGTGAGCATTGTTTAATTTCCATGTGTTTGTGGGTTTTCTGGAATTAGTATTTCTGTTGACTTCTAGTTTTATACCATGGTGATCTGATAAGGTACATTGGGTTATTCCAATTTTTTTTGTATCTGTTGAGGTTTGTTTTGTTACCGAGTATGTGGTCAATTTTTGAAAAGGTTCCATGAGGTGCTGAGAAGAAGGTATATTCTTTTCTGTTTGGATGGAATATTTTATAGATGTTAAGTCCATTTGAGTCGTAACATCTTAGTTCTCTTATATCTCTGTTCATTTTTTTTTTTCTGATTAACCTGTCCAGTGGTGAGACGGGAGTGTTTAAGTCTCCCAGTATTAGTGTGTGGGGTTTAATGTATGATTTAAGCTTTAGAAGTGTTTCTTTGACATATGAAAATGCCCTTGTATTTGGGGCATAGATGTTCAGTATTGAGAATTTCTCTTGATGGGTTTTTCCTGTGACTAATATGAAATGTCCTTCTTTGTCTCTTTTGACTGATTTTAGTTTGAAGTCTATTTTGTTAGATATCAAGATAGCTACGCCAGCTTGTTTCTTAGGTCCATTTGATTGTATATTTTTTCCAAACCCTTTACTCTGAAGCAATGTCTGTCTTTGAGGTTGAGATGCATTTCTTGTATGCAGAAGAAGGATGGATTCTGTTTTCATATTCAATCTGTTAGCCTGTGACTTTTATGGGTGAGTTGAGTCCATTTACATTTAGGGATATTAATGACCAGTGATTGCTATCTCCTGTTAATTTAGTTTTCATCGTTGGTGATGTTAATTTGTGCATTCTTTTCTTCTTTGGGATTTGCTGTTAGGAGATCATCAATTGTGTGTGTTTTTGTTGGTGTAGCTATTTTCCTTGGGTTGGAGTTTTCCTTCTAGTATTTTGCGTAGGGCTGGGTGTGTGGTTAGGTATTGGTGAGATCTAGATTTGTCATGGAATATCTTGGTTTGTCCTCCTATGGTGATTGACAGTTTTGCTGGGTATAGTAGTCTGGGCTGGCATCAGTGGTCTCTTAATGTCTGCATAATACTTGACCATGAGCTTCTGGTTTTCATTGTCTCCAATGAGGAGTCAGGTGTAATTCTGAAGGTCTACCTTTATATGTTACTTGGCCTTTTTCCTTTGCAGATCTTAATATTCTTTCTTTATATATTTAGTGTTTTGATTATTATGTGGCAATAGGACTTTTTTTTGGATCCAGTCTATTTGGTGTTCTGTAAGCTTCTTATATCTTCATAGGCATATCTTTCTTTAGGTAGGGAAAGTTTTCTTCTATGATTTTGTTAAATAAATTTTTTGTGCCTTTGAGTTGAACTTCTTCTTCTATACCTGTTATTCTAAGATTTGGCCTTTTAATGGTATCCCATATTTTCTGGATATTTTGGGTTAAGCTTTTGTTAGATTTAATGTTTAATTAATAGTTAATTCTTTAATGATGAGTCTGTTTCCTCTATTGTATCTTCAGTGTTTGTGTTTCTCTCTTCCATCCCTTGTATCCTGCCGTTCATGCTTGCATTTGTGGTTCCTGATCTTTTTCTTGTGATTTCTGTTTCTATAATTCTTTTGGCTTGCGTTTTCTTTATTGCTTCTATTTCCGCTTTCAAGTTCTAAATAATTTCTTTTATATGTTTGATTTCTTTTTCTTGGTTTTCTTTAAAGTGATTTGCTGATATCTTCCAGTTTTATATTTGTCTTTTCCTCAGTTTCTTTAAGGGAATTTCTCATTTCATCTTTAAGCATTTCAAACATTCACTTGAAGTTATTTTTTAGGTCATTTTCTTCTGATTCATCCATATTTGGTTGTTCAGGTCTTGCTATTGTAGGGTCTTTAGTTTTACTGATGTTGTGTTGCTCTTTGTGGTGTAGTGTGTGATCTTACCTTTTCTATTCATCTTTTCCTCTAATAGATGTGGTTTGGGGCTGTCTGAGATTCTGTTGAATAATCTTCTAGGTGCCAGTGAATCCAAAGCTCAGATGGTTGTTCCTCGTGGTACAGTCAGTGTCACAGTTCTAGTTACCCCATAGGTTACTCAGTGTTCCTGGAGATAACTCACTGCTCCTGTGCCTTGCTCTGCTCACTTGCGGTTTGCTGTCTCAGTTCTATTTTGGCTCAGGTGGCCGGCTTTGCCCTGTTTCTATAAATCCTGGTCTGGATCCCTTCCTGCAGAAATCCCTGGCTTGGAGTTGAACCTTGAGGAAGGCCTTATTCTGACTTAGGGTTTAAAGGTACAGTCCATCATGGTAGCAGAAGTGTGACATGTTTGATCACGTGATATTTGCATTCAGGAAGCATATAAAATTAAAACTTTTTTTCTTTTTCTTTCTCTTTCTCTGTGTGTTGTTTGTTTGTTGTCCCTCCCCTTCCCCCGAGACAGAGTTTCTGTGTGAAATAGCCCTGACTGTCCTAAAATTCACTCTGTAGACCAGGTTGGCTTTGAATTCACAGAGATCTGCTTGCCTCTGCCTCCCAAGTGCTGGGATCAGAGGAATGCACCACCAGCACCTGGGTGAAAACATCTTTTCATACGATATATTTTGATATCACGTTTCTCCCCTTCCCAAACTCCTCCCAGAATCTTCCCACCTTCCTCCCCACCCAACTTTGTTTTCTTTCTCTTTTTCCAAACAAAACCAGAAAAAAAAAAAACCATTCAAAAACACAAAAACAAAAATTGAAACAAACAGCACCAGGAAGACACTCAGAGGAGGCTATGGTGCAGTTCTCCTTGGTTGTCTTGAATTCAGGTTCATTTGATACTGGCAGCCTCTGCCATGCTGTCAGTGAGATCAATGTTGTATACCAGAGGTGCCCCAGAGGTGAGGTGCCACATCTGCCTTTGACCCTCTGAGTCTGTCTTTTAGAACATTGGTGATTTTATCTGTAAGGCCTTGATTGGGGGTGCAGGGTCTTCGAGGTGGTTAGAGGAGGACCAATTGAGAGAGTGGCAAGAGGGTCATTAGAGGAAGGAGGGTGAGATCCACTGAGAGGGTGGTGAAGGGGTAAGTGAGCAAGAAGAAAACACCACTGTCTACCCTTGAAGCCTTGTTCTTCCAAGAAGAAAACTAAAACCACACACTTACCTACCTCTGAAACCCTGGTTTTTTTATTTTTTAAATTTATTTATTTGTGTATATGAGTGACCTGTCTTCACGCACACCAGAAGAGGGCGCCAGATCTCATTACAGATGGTTGTGAGCCATCATGTGGTTGCTGGGAATTGAACTCAGCACCTCCGGAAGAGCTGCCAGTGTTCTTAATCTCTGATCTATCTCTCCACCCCCCCCCCCCAGTTCTTTAGCAGAAAGTGTCACATTATTTTATCTACTCAAATGTTAGATAGTATGCTATGTTCTTTTGTTTTATGAAGAAAACTATGTAGTAGTAGGAGCGGCGGGGCTGCATCCCCAGCACCCGGCCGCCTGCATGGCTAGCTTTACCCGAAATAATTACATGGAAAACTGTATTCTTTTAAACACCGCTTGGCCCATTATATCTAGCCTTTTCTCGGCTAACTCTCGCACTTGGACTAACACATTTCTATTAATCTGTGTAGCCCACGAGCTGGCTTACCAGGAATGATCTTAACCTGCGTCTGTCTGGAGTGGGAGAATCATGGCAACTTCCTGACTCAGCTTCTTTCTCCCAGCATTCCGTTCTGTTTATTCCTCCCACCTATGTTTTAACCTATGAGGGCCAAGCAGTTTCTTTATTGCTTAACCAATGAAATCAACAGATTGATATATGACACTCCCACATCAAAACTATTCCTTTAATATTTATATTTTTAATGTGTGGTGAGGGACAGTAAAGATTATTATGGGATGTGGGTGGAACTTGAAGTTAAAGGAGGTTGGCTATTTTTTTCTATCCCATTTGCCTATTAACTAAAGACTGTGTGTGTGTGTGTATTTATGCTTGTGTGCACAGTGTGTGTGTGTGGTGTGTGTGTGTGTGTGTGTGTATTTATGCTTGTGTTCACAGTGTGTGTGTATGTATGTACTTATGCTGTGTGCACAGTGTGTGTGTATGTATGTATTTATGCTGTGTGCACAGTGTGTGTGTGTGTGTGTGTGTGTGTGTGTGTGTATTTATGCTTGTGTGCACAGTGTGGCGAAGAGGACAAGCTTTTCATGTACCTTAAAAAAAAAAACAACAGGGTTTTTGTACTGGCTTGGAGCTTGTGAAGTAGGCCAAGGTGGCCAGCCAGGCTCTATTGGGATCTTCTTGTCCCTGTGTCTCTAACTCTAGGGTTACAAATGTACACTACTCTGCTTGTTTTAATATTGTTGTTAAAGTGAATTCTGGGGATCAAATTCAGGTTCTTAAGCATTTTACTGACTGAGCTATGTTAGTTATTAGTCATTTCTTTCTTTTTTTTTTAAAAAATCATTTGTTCATTCATTTATTTTCCTGTCTGTCTGTTCTGTCTACCTAAATATCTGTTGATCTATCTACTGTTTATCTATATTTATTTTGTATTCAGTGTTCTGCCTGCAAGTCAGAAGAGGGCACCAGATCTCATTACAGACGGTTGTGAGCCACCATGTGGTTTCTGGGAATTGAACTCAGGACCTCTGGAAGAACATGTTGCCAGTGCTCTTAACGTTTGAGCCATCTCTCCAGTTCCTTATTAGTCGTTTCTTAAAAATGATTTGACAGATTTGTTTTTTGAATTTTAAACAACTTAATTAATATCATCTGAATCTAAAATAAAGTAGAATTATTTTAGGGTGTAGGTATCAAAGTGTGTGGGTAATATGCTTCATTTCAGCACTGCAAACTATGTGTGGGCTGATTGTGGAGGCTTGTGTCTAATGAGGTGGGAGAATTGTAAGCTTGAGGCCGTCTTGGACTACATAGTTCCAGGATAGCTTGAGCTACATGTGAAATCCTGTCCCCCCATTTTCACATTGATCCATCTTGTTTCTTATGATGGGACAGCATTTTTTTTATTTATTGTCAGACATCACCTATATCTAGAAGGGTAACAAATAATGACATTGAGACTTATTTATTAAGTATGAAAGCTCGACCTTAGCTTAGGTTTGTTCCTTACTAGTTCTTATAACTTAACACATATTTTTACATCTATACTTAGTTGTGGGGCTCAGTACCTCATCTATGTGTACTGCCTGTTGTGCTTGCTTTGTGCTTGCCAGTGACTCTCTGCCTTTCTTCTTCCCAGAGTCCTGTTTCTGGAAGTCCCCTGTTTCCTCTCCTGCCTAGCTATTGACCATTCAGCTCTTTATTAAATCAATTAGAAGACACCTTGGCAAAGACACATCTTCACGGTGTAAACTAATATTGTGCAACACCATAAAATTCTTTTCCTTTTTTTTTCTGTTGTTTTTTCAAGACAATGTTTTCTTGTAGCTATGGAGCCAGTTCTGGAACTTGCTCTGTAGACCAGGCTGGCCATGAACTCACAGAGATCCACCTGCCTCTGCCTCTGCCTCTGGAATTAAAGGCATGCGCCACCACTGCCCAGCTAGTGACAAAATTATTTTAATTGCTACTGTATAACTATAATTTTGCAACTGTTATGAATCATAATGTAAATATCTGTGGTTTCGGATGGTCTTAGGTGACCTCTGTGAAAGGGTCATTTGATAACCCCCAAAAGAGTCTAAACCCACAGGTTGAGAACCGCTGTCCTAGACCACCATGTCTTTGCCCATGTTCTTAAGTATGTCCCCACAATACTGTCATGTGCAGAAGTAGGGTCTGGGCAGCTGAGAAACGATTGAGCAGTCTCTGTTTACAAACATAGACAAGAGTTATGGGTTAATTTAAGTTGTAAGAGCTAGTTAATAATAAGCCTTAGCTAATAGGCCAACCAATTTATAATTAATACAAGCCTCTGTTTGTTTTGTTGGGACTGAATGGCTGCGGGACCAGACAGAGCAGAAACTTCCATCTATACTCAGAATTTTAATTATTCTAATCAATGTGGGAAGTAGAAAAATAGTAAATAGGGAATGTTGGGATCATGGGAGAAGGTAAAAGGGAGAGGAGTGGAGAAAAATACATAGCTCAATAAAAACAATTAAAAAAGCAAAAAAGAATTTTAATTATAGTGTAGATATGTATACACAGTAACCACAGCTCTCCTTTTAAAGGGAATAAGAGATGGTTTATTTTGCAGTGAATAAACTTATCTCCATTTTTAGTGACTGTGACCTGGGAACACAGATTTAGGTTGTTCCATATTCCAGGTTCCAACATGGAAGCAATTTCATGAAATTTTAGTTTTATAAAACAGAGAAAGTCATAAATTATGCAAGTTTAAAGTACATTGGTGAATACATCAGAGAGGTGGCAAGATGGGGGAGTTTTTCTATAGGTCCAAGATGCTGTTGACATTCTTAGGTTGGTGGAAGCGAGCTGTCTAAGTAAGAGATTCCGGCAGGTTTCTATCTACACGTCACAGGATGTGAGTTCTGACCCAGTGGCAGGCAAGGAATGTAATTAGCCACTGGACCTGACACAGGGTAGTCCCTCCACAGTACTGAAGTCCTGGTCAGTCAGTCTCTGAAGATACAGGTGCTTTTCCGGAGTTTTCATCCACAGACTCTAGGTGACTAACCCTTTCTGTCACATTAGAAAGTTTCATGAGTCCATGAAGCGTAGAACTCTTTTGGATTGATGATGGCAACACTTATGCCCCAACAGTTTGAGTAATGGTTATTGACTTTTTAATTATTTTTTATGTTAGAAATCTTTGTGGGTGTGGGTGTTGTTTTGAGACATAGTCTTTCTAAGTAGCTGTCCCTGAACTATGTGTGTAGACTAAGCTGGCCTTGAACTCAAAGAGATCCTCCTGAGTGTTGGGAATCACAGGTGTGTGCCTCTACACCCACCTTGACGTTAGAAATCTTTTAATTTGGACAGAATTTCATGGATTGCTAGATACCGTGCTAATTTACTGGGGCTATTTGTTTTTATTTCTAAAAAGTTTTGGAATTTATTACATAAAACTTAAGATATCTAAATACATAATTAGTACATTAACGTCCCATCAACCTCATCTAGAGGCCGTTTTGCCAATTTGCGTACCTGTGCATTCGTCTCTTGTTGCATTGCCCTCTTTGAAGGTAATTATTGAAAACGAGTTTCTTTCCTTTCCTTGTGTCTTTGTGCTTATGTACTGTTTCTCTGTTTGTAGCCGCATGGTGGCTTGTTCACAACACTTTGGCTGACCCACTTCTTAGGTTCTGGTGTGTGTTTACTACGTACTCCTATTTTCTTGTTCATCAGCAAATGTTTATTTTTTATTTGCTGTTACATCAAGTTTCCTGATTTATACATTCTTGTCTCACTGTGCATTTGCTTCACACACATAACTGCTTGTAGGGAAACTCCGGTTCTCTTGTCTTTCTCTTTATAGGTTTTTACATTTAACCTTAAGCAGTGCTTTGTGAATTTTTTTAAACTGGTTCTCTTAAGAACTTATTTATTTTTATTTTTGATTATTGATCTTACTAACATGCTGTACTCTTTCTAAATATTTTCCAACAAAATGTTGTTAGCTTTATAAACTCTGTGAACTTAGGAGAGACACTGTGAAAGCAGCAGATGGTCATTTGAATTTTAGTGGAACGGGTCAAAGCTTTCATCTGGTAGTTCATTTAATGGTGGCAGGTGTCTTCATAAAGCTTGGGGAAAAGAGCATTAGCTAACTCTCCAGGGTAATGCAACATGCAGCAGCACAGAGAAAAAGCACTGATAGGTTTAGCTAGGGAACTCTGCTGGAGTTTACAGTTTTAGATGAGAATTCATTAGGGGAGCTTAGGATCCTAAGGAATCAGGGAAATGTTGCCCTTTGTCCTGTTTTAGGTTTTCTTTAACCCCCAGCTTTTGTTTTAAAGCCAGTTGCATTCTCACTGTAAGTCCTGCAGTGCCAGTGGTGGTAGTGGGAGGCTTGCTTGTTTTCTCTTTTTCTAGCTCTCAGTGCTGGTCTGTTTCACAGCTGTTCAGTGGCTTTGCTGGTACTTGAACTGTGGGAACCAAGAAAGGATTTAGATGTGCATTTGTGTGCATTGGTGGTTTTCCTGAAGTATTCTTTAAAACCATGGGTTGTAAATTGTAGAAGGTTGCTCCCCCCCTTTTAATGTCGGTTGTCATTGTGTGTGCCTATATACAGTTTATGAGTTCATGAATGTTTTCATTGTATTTTGTAGAAAATGAACTTAGAGATGAAAAATACATAGATAAGGAGTAGTTACAAACTGCTTTTTATTAAGTGGGGGCCTAAGGATAGAATTTTTCTTATCCCCTTTGTTTAGCTGCTTCATGAGCTGCACAGCAGTTCAAAGGGTGTTGAATGGGTCATTGTGCTTTTACTTTTGGGATAATGGACTACTTGGAGGTCTACTCTGGCTTGTTCAGAAACATAGCCATTTTGTGGGTGTTCACTATTACTGGTACCAATGAGACAACAATTTTGGTTGGCTTTCCTGCAATGAGATAGAGATTGTTGTGTGGTGTGGGTAGAATTGTGGGGAATGGCAGTGTCCACATAAACAGACAGAACTCAGTGTAAGGGTTAAAAAAATCTCAGTAGCAGCTATGTGCCCTCTTACTAATGTAAGATTTTAAGTGAGACATCCAGCATATCTGGTGCATATAGTTTCGTTGTTAAGTGTCCTGTTATTACAGCTCTTGGAGTTAACACATGCTCAGTATAGATTCTTGGGGAAACTGCAAAGGGCAGTTCTATGGCATATTTGTTTAATTTTCTTTCTAGTTTGTCTGTGTAGGTATATTGTGTAATTTTTAAAAGTAGAATGTTTCATTGTAGATATTTGTGAACTAGGTAAACTGATAAAATATTTTTACGATGGTGACATTTTGTGTTTTAACTATAAAATTTCCTTTGTGGGTTTATATAGTTTGTGTACATATAGCCCCATATTTTCAGCATCTTTTACATTTTTGCCTTTATACAAATAGTTGAGTATATTTGGGCCTTAAAAAGATTTTGAAAGCAGGATCAAAGTCTCAAATGAATTAAAACCTTTTCCAGGTGTCTTCAGTAGAGACTGTGTCTGTGTTTTTCTCTCATTAGTATCTACTGACTTTTTTGACATAGCTGATAAACCTGGAATAGTATTTTTATTTTTTTCACTCCTAATTTTTTATTTATTTTTGATCATTGAGACAATGGAATCTGTAGCCCTGGCTGGTCCAGAACATGTGGCAGTCTTCCTCACTCCACCTGTGTGTGTATGTGCTGGGGTTATGGTGTATGCACACCCCAACTTTGCAATATTAGTTTTAAACTATGCTGGTTTAAGGAATAATAAAATTGTTTTTCCATTCAAATTATAAAATTACTAATATTCTTCTAATGAAAACTTAAGTAATTTAGAAACAGAAATAACAGAATGTGGGAGCTAGGGAGATAGTTCAGAGAGTCAAGTATTCGCTGTGCCAGCAGGAGGGCCTGAGTACAAAGAGCTGGGGAAGCCCTCTAATACTTATGTACAAATGTGTGCGTCACTCCACATGTAGCTTCTGATATTTGTTTCATGCTAGAAAGACCTCCTTAAAATCGAAACTTTTGATAATTACCTACATTCCCAGGCCCACGGTGTTAAACTACTTTTATGATGTTTTTCTTTCTCTTTTAAAGTCACATTTAGTTCGTTATTTTTGGTATATTGTATTGTAGGAAAACTGTAACAACAAAGCATTTTTTTATTTTTTTTGTTACACTTATTATGGTTACCTAACAGATAACCCAAATGCCATATGCAAAATGATTTATATGTTGGCTCCTATAGGTCAGAAATTTGGAGCCAGCACAAAAATGTCCTGTCTTTACTTTAAAGCATTTGAAGCTTTAGTTGGGAGTCTGGGTGCACTCAGGGATTCTTGGGTGTTTCTCTGTAGCTCTGTCCCCAGGTGTTGGCTGCTTGTGCTTGCTGCGTTGCAGACAGACTTGAGCTTCAGACCAGAAAGGGACCACCGCTGACATCTGCGTAGGCTTTCGTGACCTATCAACATCAGATGTTAGACAGTGTTCTTTCTGAGGAGGGAAGTGGAGCCCGCTTTTCATGGTGGAGAGTCAGTGTCTGTTACTAGGAGCACATGGGCTGACATCTAGATCAGTGTGGTCATATTTTGAAAATACAGGTTGTTACATTCCCTCATTAAAAAAAAATTCCAGTTCTTTAGAAATATAATTAGTATGATTCATATGTAAAACAGATTATGCAGTGATTTCAGTATCAAAATCTGTGATTTTTTTTCTTTCCTGCTTTTTAAAAAAATCACATTTATTTATTATGTATTTACGGAGGTCAAAGAACAGTTTATGGAGTTGTTTCGCTCTTTCCACTATGTGAGATCCACTGATCTAACTTAGAGATGTCTGTCATCAGGCCTGGTGGCAAGCACTTTTATCCACTGAGCCATCTCACAGGCCTCTGTATTTTTAAAAATTCATAAGATATGTTGTGATTCTTGGCATTTCTACAAAAATTTCTATTTTAGGAAAGCTGAAGGATCATTTTCATTGTCCTGTATCAGATAATTATCATCCTTTAAAAACACTTATTTGTTGATGAACTTAAGAATCTACTTGATAAAATTTATGAGAAAATATGTTTTTACTTTGTGAACTTTTGGTAGGAATGACAATAGAAGTAATTACAGGATTATTGTTATAAAATAAATATTTTATATCCTTGGTTATTTGGTGATTAAAACATAGTATAGTTTTATATATCTATATCTTTCTCTCTGTATATAATGCATTCTTGATAATCTAAGGGATGATTACAAACATTTTGTCCAATTTAAGGATTATTTTCATGCTTTCCCATGCTAAATCATTCTGTGATTAAAGAAAAGAGCCAGCCCTTTTGCTCTGAATTCCTTTATGACCCCAGATGGAAGGAGTAGATGACAGTTGCAGTTCAGCCGTTTGATGCACACTCAGTGGCTGAAGGATGTAATAATGTGTACATTGA
Source organism: Microtus oregoni (assembly GCF_018167655.1). NCBI lineage: Eukaryota > Metazoa > Chordata > Mammalia > Rodentia > Cricetidae > Microtus > Microtus oregoni. The sequence continues at coordinate 3,612,072 of NW_024544720.1, forward strand.
TAGATTTAAGTTGTGTAGTGATGCTTTTGTGGTTTCAGATTTCAGTTTACATTCCACTTAGACTAGAGATCTATGGTAATGGTTACTTTCATGATTGATAGAGTCAGACTTAACTTGCTGGTGGGAAGTGGTAGGTGGGTTATTTACCAGCCTGGAGAGCTGTTTTCCTTGGCAGCTTTGGGGTGAAAACAATCGAAAGGAACCGGAAAGATAAATACCAGAGCTTTGGGGAGAAAATGGGCTTAATTCACACACGAATGATCAAATACTCTGTGAGGAATTGGAGATTTTAAATATTGAATATCATCTGAAGAATTGGGCACTTTAAAAGTTCTTTCACTATTTAAAGAATAGAATTTGACCAGTAGGATATGTAATTTTGATCACTAAGTTGTTCGTGTAGAGGACCTAGTACATGTAGTGAATACCTATTAAAGCTCTTAAAGTTCATCACTGTATTGCTTTGGCCTCCATTTGAAAGTAAGTGTTTTCTCGTGACAATATTGAACCTAGCATATTTTGCAATTTTGTGTAACTAGTACATTATAGGATTAGGATCTTAAATTACATACAAACGTTTTTAATCATTTAATATAACACTATAAATATATAGGTCAGAAACCATGTCTGAACTTGTCAGTCCCCAGTCTAATTGTAATTATTTATAGGCCTTTGATTATATTTTATGGTCCTGCCAAGGTATGAAGCCTCTTGTGCTTGCTCTTCTGCGACGTCTTCCTTTCTTTGAGAGGCTTACTTACCTATCATTTCTTTGAAACCCTTCCCTTGCTTATTCTAACTTGTTTTGGTGCTGGCAGTTGGCTGCATAGATACTTTATGCTCTGCTACTGAGGTATATCCTTAGCCCTGCCCTAACTAGAGAATTATTGGCTTTGGTTGATAGCTTTCCTCCCTTTCTTCCATCTCTTTTCTTTTTTGAGATAAGTTCTTCCTATGTAGACTAGGCTGGGCTCGAATTCAGCCCTCCTGCCTCTGCCCTTTAAGTACTGGGACTCTATCATCTCTTGACATTATGGAAAGAGTGATATTTGAATACCTGCCTGCTTCCACTAGGAGGAAAAAAAATAAAGAGTAGGAAAGGAATTACCTCAGTCAGTGTCTTAGTTAGGGCTTCTATTGCCATGAACAGACACCATGATCATGGCAACTCTTACAAAGGAAAACATTTAGTTAGGGCTGGCTTGCTGGTTCAGAGGTTTAGTCTTTTATTGTCATGGCAGGAAGCATGGCAACATATAAGCAGACTTGGTGCTAGAGAATTAGCTGACAGTTCTTTATCTGGATTTGAAGGCAGCTGGTCTTGGAGTGTGAGCCACTGGGCTTGGCTTGAGCTTCTGAAACCTCAAAGCCCACCCCCAGTGACACAGTTCCTACAGCAAGGCTACACCTACTCCAACAAGGCCATATGTCCTAATCCTTTCATGTAATGACACCTGAGCCTATGGGGCCATTTTCATTCAAACCATCACAGTCTGTAAAGAACTTGCCTCTTAAGCATGAATGCCTGAATTCTATCTGGAAGCCATGTCAAAAGCCATTAGTGCTTGTAATTCCAGAGACTGGGGCTTGCTGGTTAGTCAGTCTAGTCTAACTGGTGTGTTTCAGGCCATCGAGAGACATGTCTCAAAGGAGGTGGATGATACTCCCGAGGAAGACTTCTAAGCATGCACACACATGAACACATACGTACTCATGAATACACTTGTTAAAAATAATTCTGGATGAGTTAGTAGACTCTGATGTCCACTCTCAGAGATTTGTAGGAGACTGAAGGGTTGAACACGAAGCATATTTGATGCTGGTACAGTCTTGGGTTGTCCAGTAGGCACCCCAGTTAACTGTTAGTGTGTGTTTTCTCCTTCCACTTTCACCCAACTTTACTTTGGCTCAAACACAGGTTTGTACTTGAGTTCAGCTCCTCGTTTGGAGTTTGGTTATTTGGGTATAGAAAATGAATAATACACTCTTTCCTTTTTAGGGAGTAGTTACTAGTTACTACTAGTAGCAGTAGTTACTAGTTCTTTTAGAACTTAGTGATAATGTTACTATTTTTGTCCTCTGGTGTTGCTCACACAGCACATAGAACTTTTAGAACATACTGCCTCACCACCAAAGAACATTGCGTCTTCATCAAAGGAGGCTGAAAGTTTCCGAGTTAAAAGACCTCTTTTTTCCCCCTTTAATTTTGCTAAGTTCCCTAAGTTAAAATACAAAGTAAGAGATTTCCATGTTATCTACTGGGAATCTTTAGCATGGTTATTCTTAGTTCATCTAAATCCCACCTTCTTCTCTGCCTGCCTCTAATTTGAAATGTGTTTAACTTTTTATATGAGGACACAAGCTAGTTTGAGCTAGTTTATAGCTTAAAGTGAGTTCGGTTGCTAGGATGTGGTTGTAGAATGGTGGCACTGGTGTCACAAGTCACGTACCACTTAAAACATTTTGGTTTCAGCTTACTGAACCACTAGTGATAGCGTCATCAAAGATAATAAAGGAGACCTGCCCCAATCCGAAAGTTGCTTTCTATAATTTGTCATGGTCTTTGAGTGTCTGTTTCATTCCTATGTGAGCAGTGGGGGAGGTTACAAGTAGGTAACAAGTTCTTCCTTGAAGGGGAGGAACACGCGCCATAGTGTTGTTTTCCATTTAAAGATTTTTAATTGTGTGTTGGCATGTGTGGAGTATGTGTCCTATAGAACCCAGAAAAGGATGCTGGATCCCATGGTGCTGAGCTGTCTTGATGTGGGTACTGGGAACTGAGATTGCTTCCTTTGAAGCACAGTTTATGTTCTTAACCTCTGAGCCAGCTCTTAACACCAGTTGCTAATCTTCCTATTTTGCTCTTTACTGAGTTTGTATGTGTAGGTTCACATGTGCCTTAGAGACTGTGTGGAGGTCAGACGACAGCCTGGGAGAGTTGTTTTCATCCTGCGTCCATGTGGGTCTTGAATATGGAACTCGGGTGGTAAGGCTTGGTGGCAAGCATTCTGAGCTGCTGAGGTATCAAGGATGACAGTGAATTCCTTCCTGAGTCCTTCCCTCTATCTCTTAAGTGCCGGGATAATAGGGTGTATCACCATCCCACCCTTAGCTAATAGTTTTCTAAAATTTAGTGTTTATAGGGAAAACACTTAGTACTGAGCACTTATTAAGTATATGGGTGGTTTGTTTCTATGAGACCACGAAGATAAAAGTCCATTTCTTTTGGAGTAATTATTTACCTGGACAATAGGTTGCAGCATGCTCAACAGTCCTAAAGGGTTTTTTTCCTTCGTGTGTGTGCGTGTGTGTGTGTGTGTGTGTGTATGTTTGTATCATGCATGTTTGCAGGTGTGTGGGCACACAAATGTTTGTGCATGTGAAGACCCGAGGTTGACACTGTACACTGCTGTACACTCATTGGGGCAGAATATCTGAACTGAATTCAGAGCTCAACTGATAAAGCTTGTGTAGCCAGCCATCTTATTCTGTGCCCATCTCTGAGTGCTAGAGATAACAGGCAGGCAGCCCACCTGGCATTATATGGGTTCTGCATATCTGAACCTTGGTCTTCATCCTCGCACAGTAAGTACTTTAACCAGCTTGTGATTGTGAGTTTTTATAGTCAGAAATGCTTAGATTTGGGAGAAGATTGTATTTGTGTTAAGCCTAGATTTTCATTTATGGATGAGAGCTAGACAAATAATACTTGTTTGTATTTTACTAATGAAATGAGAGTAGAAAACATGTTTAGTTTATGATTTACATTGATCAAAGTAATTCAGATCTGTCACCTTGAAATTAGATGTGTTGTGTTTTTCCCATCCATTGTTAAAATAACCTGTAATATGCTGTTGTGTTTTCCCCAACACAGTAGTGTGCAAATAAGTACTTGAGAGTAACCCAAGCATGTGACTGTTTCCATAGGCATCAAGCATGATGGAACTATGTGTGATACTTGCCGCCAACAACCAATCATTGGCATTCGATGGAAATGTGCAGAGTGTACAAATTATGATTTGTGCACCGTTTGTTATCATGGAGATAAGCACCACTTAAGGCATCGCTTTTATAGGATCACTACACCAGGAAGTGAACGGTAAGGGAAACAAGTTTTTCCTTTTTTCCTATTAACTTTAAAGTAGGATTAGGAAGTAGCTTTTGATAATTTAGATTTAGTTTTAGGGGAAAATGACTAGCAGGCTAGACTTGGATTGAACTTGTCGATTTGTGAGTGACTCTGTGAAGGTAAAATTTTATTGTATGTGGGTTTCTCTCTTGTTTCTTTTTTTAAAGACAGGGTCTCATTGTAGAGCTCTGGTTGACCTTGAACTCAGTATGTAGTCCAGATTGACCTCCAATTACTGATTTTTTTTATAAGATAATCTTGGCTATTTTTTCTCTAGTGTGGAGCTTGACATTGCTGAACAGTGGGAAATATATGCCCCCTCCAAAAAAAATTGAATAATTTTCTTATTATACCCTTTGTTTTAATTCTATTCAATGAACACTATGGCCTACTGGTTGAGTCAGCAGGTGTTTATTATGAATAAAGACTTGAGAATGGCTCAGATGGTAAAGTGCTTGCTTCATAAACTTGGGGAGCTATGTTTGAATACCCAACACCCATGGAAAGCTAGGCATGTGACACATTTTTATAGCCAGTGCTGGAGAGGCAGACAGAAGGATACTTGGAGCTCTGGCTAGTCTGTCTAGCTGAACATTGAACTCCAGGTTCAGTGAGAGATATTTTCAAAAAGTAAGGTGGAAAAGTGATTGAGTGACACCCAACATTGGCATCTAACCTTCTCACGTATACATGCACACCTGTACACACAGACACATGCATACGTGAATGCATATACACAGAGAGAGAGCCTATGCGGCAGCTACTGTATTTGTAATTTGTAGGTAGTTTTCTTAAGGAGTTTATAATTTAAGAGGAATGATGATCATGAATGAAAATCATGATGTTTTGGACAGGATAATGTCTTAAGTCTTAGGATTGATGAGGTGGGCGTGGAATTTTAGGTAGTGGAGTCTTCTCGTATAGATAGGATACTGCACTTGAGTAAGTGTGCAGCTAGTGAGAGAGCCACAACTTGGGGCAATCGGGAAGGAGTTTTGAGTCACAGCATCTCACTTCAGATCATGGTCCTGCCACTCACACTGAGTATTTTGGAAAAAAAAATTCTTGGTTTTGCTTAAAATTGAAATTAAGGAATGATAAATAGATTTTAAAAAATGAGTATAATAATAAGATTACATTTAAAAAGCAAAAGCCTAAAATCTGAGTAAAAAGGATGTAGATGAGTAAGGGGCAGCTGGCTCAAATAATTGAGTGAAATCTTTCCCAAGGTTTGTAAATGCTTCTAAGTGTGCAGTACTACAGAGACAGTACAGTGTAGTCAAACTTGGCCTCAGATTCAGTTTAATTCATTGCTCACTTTTCACAGATTCTTAAAGATGTCCCCACCCCCATTCTGAACCCATCTTGTTGTTCTTGACATTTGGCAGAAGCAGAGGTCTATTGTTCTTTGTAGAGAGATCATGCTCTTGAGGTGACCAAAATGCTGCCACTAGCTGTTTGCCCTAAATCACAGCTAAGTGTGTAGTTTGCAGCTCATCTGAGATGCTGTGTTCAGCAGGCCCTGACAGAGTACACTTAGAGACATAGCCTGAAATGGTGGTGCTAGGTGCTTTTTCTGATTCCATTGCTTTATATGTTTTTACGAACCTGAGCAAAACCTTTTTTCATGTGTTAATTCCTCAGTTGTAAAATGGGCAGTTTAATGTTGTCTTTATAAGGAGCTAATAATACTTTCCCCATGTAAAGGCTTTTTTTTAATATACATTTTTACATATAAGTTACTATTTCTCAGTTTTATAAAATGTGAAAACAAAACTTCTTTTATTTTTAGGGTTCTGTTAGAGTCTCGTAGAAAATCTAAGAAGATTACAGCCAGAGGAATCTTTGCAGGTGCTAGAGTGGTACGAGGAGTGGACTGGCAGTGGGAAGATCAAGATGGGGGCAATGGGCGTAGAGGAAAGGTATGGACTTTTAAAAATTGACCATGTATTCTAGAATGTTGAGATTTTTTTTTTTTTGTGTGTGTGTGTGTGTGTGTGTGTATTTTACGTACTAATCCCAGTTCCCTCTCCCTCCCCTCTTCCTACTCTCCCACTTACCCCTCTCCCCAGCCCTCATCTGCTGCTCCTCAGGTAAGGCCTCTTATGGGATCAACAGATTCTGTCACATCACTACATTGAGGCAGGACCAAGGCCCTTCCTCTTGTGTCTAGGTTAAGCAGGGTTTCTCTTCGTAGGAAATGGACTCCAAAAAGCCAGATCATTCATTAGGGATAACTCCTGGTCCCCATACCAGTGGCCCCACAAACTGCCAAACCATCCCCACTGCCGCCTGCTATCAGGGGCCCTAGATCAGTCTTATGCAGATTTCCTGGTTGTCTGTCCAGAGTCAGTGAGCACCCACTAGTTCAGGTCTATTATTTCTGTGGGTGTCCCCATCATGGACTTGACCCCTTTGCTCTTGTTACCGCTCCTCCCTCTCTTCAACAGGACTCGGGAGCTCTGTCCAGTGGTTAGTTGCACAGCTAAGCACTCTGCATCTGCCTCTCTGCATCTGCTTCCCTCAGTCATTGGATGAAGGTCTTAGGAGATCATGTCCATTTCCCCTTGTTAGGCAGATCCATGTATGTCTCTCTTAGGGTCCTCTTTGTTACTTAGCGTGTCTGGGGTTGTGGACTGTAGTCTGGTTATCCTTTGCTTTATGCCTAATATGCACTTATGAGTGAGTACATGCCATATTTGTCTATCTGACTGTGGGTTACATCACTCAGGATGTTTTTTTTCCCACTCCATTTATTTGCCTGCATATTTCAAGATGGTTTTTGCCACAGAGTAGTACTCCATTGTGTAAATTTACCACATTTTCCTTATGTATTCCTTAGTCGAGGGGCATCTAGGTTGTTTCCAGGACTGCCTATTACGAATAATGCTGCTGTGAACATAGTTGAGCACATGATCTTGCATGCCTCTTTTGGGTATATGCCTAAGAGTGGTATTGCTAGATCTTGAGGTAGATTGTTCCTAACCCTAACCCTAACTTGCCATACTGATTTCCAAAATAACTGTACAAGTTTGCACTCCCACCATCAATGGAGGAGTGTTTTCCTTACCCCACATCCTCTCCAGCATAAGCTGTCACCATTGTTCTTGACCCTAGCCATTCTGTCGGGGCTAAGATGGAATCACAGAGTTGTTTTGATTTGCATTCCTGATGGCTAAGGATGTTGAGTAATTCCTTAAGTGTCTTTTAGCTACTTGAGTTTCTTCTGTTGAGAATTCTCTGTTTAGATTAGTACCCCATTTTTAAATTGGATTATTTGGTATTTTGATCTTTAGTTTCTTGAGTTCTTTGTATAATTTGGAGATCAGCCCTCTGTCAGATGTGGCGTTGAAGATCTTTCCCATTCTGAGGGCTGCCATTTTGTCTTCTTGACTGTGTCTTTTGCCTTACAGAAGCTTCTCAGTTTCAGGAGGTCGTTTCTCTCAGTGTCTGTGCTACTGGTGTTATATTTAGGAAGTGGTCCCCTTGCCAGTGCGTTCAAGTATACTTCCCACTTTCTCTTCTATGAGGTTCATTGTAATTGGTTTTTGTTGAGGTCTTTGATCCATTTAGACTTAGTTTTGTGCATGGTGGTAGATATGAATCTATTTGCATTCTTCTACATGTTGATATCTAGTTATGCCAGCACCATTTGTTGAATTTGCTTTTTTTTCTATTTTATTTTTTTAGTGTCTTTGTCAAAAATCAGGTGTTCATAGGTCTGTGGATTAATATCAGGGTCTTCGATTCAATTCCATTGGCCCACCGTCTTTTTTTGTGCCAATACCAAGCTGTTTTTATTAATGTAACTCTATAATAGTGTTTGAAGTCAGGGATGGTGATGCCTCCAGAAGTTCCTTTATTGTACAGGATTTTTTTTTTTTTTGGCTATCTTGGGCTTTTTGGTTTTCCATATTAAGGTGAGTAATGTTCTTTCAAGGTCTGTAAAAAATTCTGTTGGGATTTTGATGGCTGTTGCATTGAATCTGTAGATTGCTTTTGGTAAAGTTGCCATTTTTTACTATGTTAAATGGGAGGTCTTTCCATTTTCTGATATTTTAATTAGTTTCTTTCTTCACTGACTTTAAAGTTCTTGTTAGGTCATTCACTTGTTTGGTTAGAGTTATCCCAAGGTACTTTATGTTGTTTGTGACTATTGTGAAGGGTGATGTTGCTCCAATTTTTTTTTCAGCCCATTTATCATCTGTATCTAAGAGGGATACTGATTTTTTTTTTTTTGAGTTTATCTTGTATCCTTCCATGTTACTGAAGGTGTTTATCAGCTGTAGGAGTTCCGTGGTAAAAATGTTTGGAGTCACTTACGTATACTGTCGTATCATCAGCAAATAGCAAAAGTTTGACTTCTTTCCAATTTGTATCCCCTGATCTTCTTTTGTTGTCTTATTGCTCTAGTGAGAACTTGGAGTAAGTATTAAATGGCTGTGGAGATTCATATAGTGCCTGTTCCATTTGCAGCCCTCCTGCAAAGTAACCAATAGCCATATTTTGTGTTTACCATTTTCTTGTTTTTCTTTAGTACTTTTTGTGAATGTAGATTGTCACAAGAGCAATTGATATTTACATTTTGAAAATGTAGCAGTCACGGACCTAGCTATTGTAATGGCAGGGCAGAACGCTCATTTTAAATTAAGGCTCTCAGAAAAATGGGAACAAAATAGTCTGTAGTTTCTCTTCAGGATCTCTAAAATTTGTGAGAGTCCTTATGGGGCTTTCAGTAGGCACGGCTGTTCATGAGTTCTGGGAACATAGAGCTCAGCATGTGCTATGAGGTGGCGGACGTAGGGCTAGATACTGGGTGAGAACATTGTCAGAGGAGATACATTGCTGTGTAGTTTTCGCTTCTAAGCTCACTATAGAATGTAATCGTTTTATAAATAGGATAAAGCAGAATATTCCCACCCCTGTGTGTCGGGGGGAAGAGAGAGGGCGACAGAAACAGACACCTTAGCTTGTGCTGGTATCAGGGAATCAGGGAATGGGTGGCAGAGGGGCAAATGGAAATGTCATCATTACATAGTCCAAACAAGCAGTACACTTGATACCCTTCAGATGTGGGTCAGGCATAGGGAGTGGGCAGTCTGTTCTTAGGTTAGAATGCACTAGCAGTGGAGATATTTTTAATTTAAAGAAAAAATTTCAAGACAGGGTTTCTTTGTGTAGCCCTGGCTGTCCTGGAACTGGTTCTGTAGATCAGGCTGGCTTCGCACTCAAGGTGTTCACCATTACCACCTGGCAGTGCAGATCTTGATGACTAGCACTGGCTAGTGTGGGTGAATTACTTGATGTGCTTGGTACCTGCTATTTCCCCTGGATGCCTCTCTCCCCCTTGTTCTCTGTTCCATTATGCTGTACATACTTGAATCTTTTGGTAGAATACAGCTTTAGACAGTTAGTAAGAAGACAAAAGTTAATATTTTTATTTTGAAAATGATTTTGTGTTCTTTCCCACAGATGTGTAGGCAGAGTATCAGAACTAAGACTGTTGCTGTGAGGCACTCTGAAGCCACAGAATTGGGACTTTACTGGGTTTTGCTGTTGTTCTAGTTTGCTTTCTGTTGCTGTGACAAGAATACTGACTAAAACTAACTTGGGGTGGGTCTGCTATTGCATCCTTCAGGTTGTGTTCTACCATCTAGCGAAGCAAGGACAGGAGCTCAAGGGAGGAACTGAAGTAGAAGCCATGAGGGGCGCTGCTTATTGGCTGGCTTCGTATGGCCTACTCAGCTTGCTTTTTCTATACCACCCAGGGATGCCACCTCCCACAGTGGACTGGACCCTCCCACTTCTTAATCATTTATCAAGAAAAGCCCCACAGGTTTACCTACAGGCAATCTGATGGAGGCAACCTCTCAACTGGGTTCCTGGTTCCCAGATGACTCCAGCTGTATCAAGTTGGTAAATAATAAGAGAACACTACCCAGCCAGCACTTTTGGGAGAATGATAAAAAGGAATAAAAGTGGAATTCCTGAAGCTGTGAATTACCACTACACAGTTTTGGTTTGTTATTTGCTATTTTATATAGGTATGCTAAGTCATATGCCTCCTTTTAAAAACAGTTTGGATGGAGAAAAATCTGACGTATGTCAAAGTACAGAGAATAGCATAACAGATTCCTAGGCATCCATCACTCAACTTAAAAAATTATGAGCCTTTTATTTTTTTATTTTTTTTTCTTCTTTTTTTTTGTGCTTCATCTTTTTTTTTAATTTATTTATTTATTAAAGATTTCTGTCTCTTCCCAGCCACCGCCTCCCATTTCCCTCCCCCTCCCCTAATTAAGTCCCCCCCCCCTCAGCCCGAAAAGCAATCAGGGTTCCCTGTCCTGTGGGAAGTCCAAGGAACCCCCCACCTCCATCCAGGTCTAGTAAGTTGAGCATCCAAACTGCCTAGGCTCCCACAAAGCCAGTACGTGCAGTAGGATCAGAAACCCAGTGCCATTGTTCTTGAGTTCTCAGTAGTCCTCATTGTCCGTTATGTTCAGAGAGTCCGTTTTTATCCCAGGCTTTTCCAGACCCAGGCCAGCTGGTCTTGGTGAGTTCCCAGTAGAACATCCCCATTGTCTCAGTGTGTGGGTGCACCCCTCATGGTCCTGAGTTCCTTGCTCGTGCTCTCTCTCCTTCTGCTCCTGATTTGGACCTTGAGAATTCAGTCCTGTGCTCCAATGTGGGTCTCTGTCTCTGTCTCCTTTCATCGCTTGCTGAAGGTTAATATTCAGGAGGATGCCTATATGTTTTTCTTTGGGTTCTCCTTATTTAGCTTCTCTAGGATCACTAATTATAGGCTCAATGTCCTTGGTTTATGGCTAGAAACCAAATATGAGTGAGTACATCCCATGTTCCTCTTTTTGTGTCTGGCTTACCTCACTCAGGATAGTGTTTTCTATTTCCATCCATTTGTATGCAAAATTCAAGAAGTCCTTGTTTCTTACTGCTGAATAATACTCTAATATGTATATATTCCATACTTTCTTCATCCATTCTTCCATTGAAGGGCATCTAGGTTGTTTCCAGGTTCTGGCTATGACAAACAATGCTGCTATGAACATAGTAGAGCATATACTTTTGTTGTATGATAAGGCCTCTCTTGGGTATATTCCCAAGAGTGGTATTGCGGGGTCCAGGGGTAAGTTGATCCCAAATTTCCTGAGAAACCGCCACACTACTTTCCAAAGTGGTTGCACAAGTTTGCATTCCCACCAGCAATGGATGAGTGTACCCCTTTCTCCACAACCTCTCCAACAAAGGCTATCATTGGTGTTTTTGATTTTCGCCATTCTGACAGGTGTAAGATGGTATCTTAAAGTTGTCTTGATTTGCATTTCCCTGATCGCTAAGGAAGTTGAGCATGACCTTAAGTGTCTTTTGGCCATTTGAAGTTCTTCTGTTGAGAATTCTCTGTTCAGCTCAATGCCCCATTTTATAATTGGGTTGGTTAGCCTTTTACAGTCTAGTTTCTTGAGTTCTTTATATATTTTGGAGATCAGACCTTTGTCAGTTGCGGGGTTGGTGAAGATCTTCTCCCAGTTAGTGGGTTGCCTTTGTGTCTTAGCGACAGTGTCCTTTGCTTTACAGAAGCTTCTCAGTCTCAGGAGGTCCCATTTATTCAATGAGGTCCTTAATGTCTGTGCTGCTGGGGTTGTATGTAAGAAGTGGTCTCCTGTGCCCATGTGTTGTAGAGTACTTCCCACTTTCTCTTCTATCAGGTTTAGTGTGTTCAGACTGATATTGAGGTCTTTAATCCATTTGGACTTGAGTTTTGTGCATGGTGATAGATATGGATCTGTTTTCATTCTTCTACAGATTGACATCCAGTTTTGCCAGCACAATTTGTTGAAGATGCTCTCTTTTTTCCATTGTATACTTTTAGCTCCTTTATCAAAAATCAGGTGTTCATAGGTTTGTGGGTTAATGTCAGGGTCTTCTATTCGATTCCATTGGTCGACTTCTCTGTTTTTATGCCAATACCAAGCTGTTTTCAATACTGTAGCTCTGTAGTAGAGTTTGAAGTCAGGGATGGTAATGCCTCCAGACGCTCCTTTGTTGTATAAGATTGTTTTGGCTATCCTGGGTTTTTTGTTTTTCCATATAAAGTTGATTATTGTCTTCTCCAGATCTGTGAAGAATTTTGATGGGATCTTGATGGGGATTGCATTGAATCTATAGATTGCTTTTGGTAGAATTGCCATTTTTACTATGTTGATCCTCCCAATCCAGGAGCAAGGAAGATCTTTCCATTTTCTGGTGTCCTCTTCAATTTCTTTCTTCAAAGACTTAAAGTTCTTGTCAAATAGATCTTTCACATCCTTGGTCAGAGTTACCCCAAGATATTTTATGCTATTTGTGGCTATCGTGAAAGGTGATGCTTCTCTAATTTCCCTCTCTGTTTCCTTATCCTTAGTGTATAGGAAGGCCACTGATTTTTTGGAGTTGATCTTGTATCCTGCCACATTACTAAAGGTGTTTATCAGCTGTAGGAGTTCTTTGGTAGAGTTTTTGGGGTCGCTTATGTATACTATCATATCATCTGCAAATAACGAGAGCTTAACTTCTTCTTTTCCGATACGAATCCCCTTGATCCCTTTATGTTGTCTTATTGCTATTGCTAGAACTTCAAGCACTATATTGAAGAGGTATGGAGAGAGTGGACATCCTTGTCGTGTTCCTGATTTTAGTGGGATGGCTTTGAGTTTTTCTCCATTTAATTTAATGTTAGCTGACGGCTTGCTGTAAATAGCTTTTATTATATTTAGGTAGGACCCTTGTATCCCTAATCTCTCCAAGACTTTTATCATAAAGGGGTGTTGAATTTTGTCAAATGCTTTTTCAGCATCTAATGAAATGATCATATGGTTTTTTTCTTTCTGTTTATTTATATGCTGGATTACATTGATAGATTTGCGTATGTTGAACCAGCCCTGCATCTCTGGGATGAAGCCTACTTGATCATAATGGATAATTTTTCTAATGTGTTCTTGGATTCGGTTTGCCAGTATTTTATTGAGAATTTTTGCGTCGATATTCATGAGTGAGATAGGCCTGTAATTTTCTTTCTTGGTTGGGTCTTTGTGTGGTTTTGGTATCAGGGTAACTGTAGCTTCATAAAAGGAATTTGGCAATGACTCTTCTGTTTCTATATTGTGAAATACATTAAGGAGTATAGGTATTAGCTCTTCTTGTAAGTTCTGGTAGAATTCTGCATTGAAACCATCTGGTCCTGGGCTTTTTTTGGAAGGTAGATTTTTGATAACGGTTTCTAGTTCTTCGCGACTAACAGGTCTATTTAGATCGTTCACCTGGTTTTGGTTTAGCTTTGGTATGTGGCACTTATCTAAAAACATGTCCATTTCTTTTGCATTTTCTAGTTTTGCGGCATACAGGCTTTTGTAGTAAGATCTAATGAGTCTCTGAATTTCCTCTGTGTCTGTGGTTATTTCCCCCTTTTCATTTCTGATCTTATTTATTTGCGTGTTCTCTCTCTGTCGTTTAATTAGTTTGGATAGGGGTTTGTCGATCTTGTTGATTTTCTCCAAGAACCAACTTTTTGTTTCATTGATTCTTTGGACTGTTTTCTGCGTTTCTATTTTGTTGATTTCAGCCCTCAGTTTGATTATTTCCAGTCTTCTGCTCCTCCTGGGCGTGTCTGCTTCTTTTTTTTCTAAAGCTTTCAGGTGTGCTGTTAAGTCTCCGATGTATGCTTTCTCTGTTTTCTTTAAGTGGGCACTTAGTGCTATGAACTTTCCTCTTAGCACTGCTTTCATAGTGTCCCATAGGTTTGAGTATGTTGTTTCTCTATTTTCATTGAATTCCAGGAAGACTTTAATTTCCTTCTTGATTTCTTCCTTATCCCAGGTGTGGTTCAGTAGTTGACTGTTCAGTTTCCATGAGTTTGTCGGCTTTCTGGAGGTAGGATTGTTGTTGAATTCTAACTTTAATCCGTGGTGATCTGATAAGACGCAGGTGGACACTGATATTTTTTTGTATCTGTGGAGGTTTCCTTTGTTTCCGAGTATGTGGTCAATTTTCGAGAAGGTTCCATGGGCTGCAGAGAAGAAGGTATATTCTTTCCTATTTGGGTGGAATGTTCTATAGATGTCTGTTAAGTCCATTTGCTTCATTACCTCCAGTAGTTCTCTTACTTCTCTATTAGGTTTCTGTCTGATTGACCTGTCCATTGCTGAGAGAGGTGTATTGAAGTCTCCTACTACTAGTGTGTGTGGTTTGATATCTGCCTTGAGTTTTAGTAATATTTCTTTTACATACATGGGTGCTTTTATATTAGGGGCATAAATATTCAGGATTGAGACATCATCCTGACAAATTGTTCCTGTTATGAGTATAAAGTGTCCATCTCGATCTCTTCTGATTGATTTTAGTTTGAAGTCAGTTTTGTTAGAAATTAATATGGCCACACCTGCTTTTTTCTTAGGACCATTTGCTTGAAAGACCTTTTCCCAACCCTTTACTCTGAGTAGATGCCTGTCTTTGTGGTTGAGATGTGTTTCTTGCAAACAGCAGAATGTTGGATCCTGTTTTCGTATCCAATCTCTTAGCCTGTGCCTTTTTATAGGTGAGTTGAGACCATTAATATTAAGTGATATTAATGACCAGTGGTTGTTCATGCCGGATATTCTTGTTGTTTTTGAAAGTAGAATTTGTGTGTCTCCCTTCTTTGAGTTGTGCTAGTGAAGGGTCGCTAGATGCCTGAGTTATTGTAGGCAGTGTTGGCAATGTTGGATTCCTTGGGTTGCGGTTTTCCTTCTATTACTTTCTGTAGGGCTGGATTCGTGGCTACGTATTGCTTAAATTTGTTCTTATCCTGGAATGTCTTGGTTTCTCCATTTATAGTGACCGAAAGCTTGGCTGGGTATAGTAGTCTGGGCTTGCATCCATGGTCTCTTAGCTTCTGCAGTACTTCTATCCAGGACCTTCTGGCTTTCATTGTTTCCATAGAGAAATCAGGTGTAAGTCCGATCGGTTTACCTTTATAAGTTACTTGGCCTTTTTCCTTTGCAGCTCTTAGTATTCTTTCTTTAACCTGTATATTTTGTGTTTTGATTATTATATGGCGAGGGGATGTTTTCCTTTGATCCAGTCTGTTTGGTGTTCTGTATGCTTCTTGAATATTCAAAGGAATATCTTTCTTTAAGTTGGGAAAGTTTTCTTCCAT
Source organism: Microtus oregoni (assembly GCF_018167655.1). Taxonomy (NCBI): domain Eukaryota; kingdom Metazoa; phylum Chordata; class Mammalia; order Rodentia; family Cricetidae; genus Microtus; species Microtus oregoni. Next base: position 3,627,389 of record NW_024544720.1, read on the forward strand.
AATTTTGTTCAAAATATTTTCTGGGCCTTTGAGCTGTAACTCTTCTCCTTCTTCTATTCCTATTATTCTTATATTTGGTCTTTTTATTGTGTCCCATAATTCCTGAATGTTTTGTGATGAGAATTTGTTGGCTTTGCAGTTTTCTTTGATCAGAGTGTTTGTTTTCTCTATGGTGTCCTCAGAATCTGAGATTCTTTCTTCTATTTCTTGTATTCTATTGATTATGCTTGTTTCTGTAGGCTGTGCTCGTTGACCTAGATTTTCCATATCCAGCTGGTCCTCAGTTTGTGTTTTCTTCCTTGCTTCCATTTCAGTTTTCAATTCTTGAACTGTTTCCATTACCTGTTTGATCGTTCTTTCTTGGTTTCCCAGGGTATTATGTACATATTTACTCATTTCTTCCAATTTTTGGTTATACTTCTCATCCATTTCTATAAGGGCATTTTTCACATGTTGTTTAAGGGACTCTACTGCTTTCAAAAAGTCAATTTTTTCCACTTCTTCTGTGTTAGGGTGTTGGAGACCTTCTGTTGTAAGATCATTGGGTTCTGGTGTTTTCATGCTGATTTTCAGATTATTGGGTGAATTCTTTCCTTGACGCCTGCCCATCTCCTCCTATCGATGCTATCTAAGGGGTCTGTTAAAACTGGTTCAGGTTTCCCTGCTGGCCAGGGGCTCCTCTTACAAAATGCCCTTGCTCTGTTTCCTGGTTCCTGCGGGGGGGGGGGGGCAAGATCCCTCTCACCCCTCAGAAGGGTCTTCAAGAATAGGACCGGGCTCCTCCTCTGCCAGGGACCTCCCCAACCGAATGCCTACCTCTTTGGTTTAATTGTAGTGGGGCGATCTGTTCTCGGTGTTCCGCGTGGTTCCTGCAGCCTGCTTCTGCTGCTGGGATGGTTCCCGCCACCAGCAGCCTGTGTCCTCTGCTGCCGCTCTGGTCCCCGCTGTCCCAGTTGGTCCCCGCCGGCTGTGCTGGGCGTCCTCCGGCCGCCTTCCGCCGCCCGGTGTTCCCAATTATGAGCCTTTTAAAAACGTCATTTATTTATTGAAGAAATCCAGATCTTTAACTTTGCCTTATCCCTCATGTGTGCTTTCTTTTCTTTTCTTTTCTTTTTTTTTTTGTGGTAGCGAATTTTGAACCTAAGACCTCACTCATACTGATAAATAAACTATTAATAAAATAGATCTTTGAGGGACGAAGAGATGGCTCAGTGGTTATGAGCATTGCAGGCTCTTGTAGAGGATTTGGGTTCAGTTCCCAGCACGTACATGATGGCCTCACAACTGCTTGCAATTCGAGTCCAAGGGATACAAAGCTCTTTTCTGGTCTCTGTGCATTCCTGCACACATGTAGAGTTCATAATCTCATGCAGGCCCACACGTACACATAAATAAAAATAAACCAATCTGAATCAGAGCTTCTTAAGTTAGTGTTAAATTTACAACATGAAGTACTGGTATTTTCAAAATCCGAAGGAAGGTTACTGCTATAGATTGCAAGTTCACATCATACATTACAAACTTGTACAGTGTTAATTGGGCAGAATCCTGAAGCGTGGTAGAGCATTGATGGAGTAAATTTAGAAAGATGGTTGCCTCTTGAGAGAAGGCAGAGGGGTGGATGAGCACATGGGGTCTTGAAAAGTCTTGGCATTTTTCTTTTCGGTTTTTCAAGATGGGTTTCTCTGTGTAACTGTCCTGGCTGTCCTTATCTTGTTTTGTAGACCGGGCTGGCCTCGAACTCGCTGAGATTTGCCTGCTTCTGCCTCCTGAGTGCTGGGATTAAAGGCGTCTGCTATCACTGCTATGACATTCATTTTTAAAGGTAGTAGAATAATTATAAGAGAGTTCATTTCTTTTTTATTCTTAAAAGTATGCATATTTTGTTTTTATAATACTTATAAAAATTTAAAAGAATATATGGCCTTATTAGTAATTTGAAACATTTCTCAAATGGTTAATTAAGTAAATGAAATCATTTTATTTGTACAAAAGCACTGCCAAATACCTACCCAATGAAACTATTTCTACAGTACAAAGAAGAAAAAAAGTTCAATATGTACTTTTACTTTAAGGAATGAATACTAGTCGACTGGGTGGTGGTGGTGCATACTTTTAATCCCAACACTCGGGAGACAGAGGCAAGTGGATCACCTGCCTGATTGAGGTTAGCCTGATCTACAAGAGTTATTTCCAAGTAAACTCGATTTGTTATACAGAGAAATCCTGTCTTGAAACAAAACAAAACAAAGAAAAGTAATATAGTCTGGGTTATTCTTTATGTTTGTGAGATGCTGGTGTATGTGAGTGTTAGAGTGGAGCAAAGTCATTTGGGTTGTATGTGAGCAGCTCTGTTCTTAGGTGTAGACAGTGGGAGTTCCAGCTTCGTTACTGTGTGTTACTGTGTGTTACAAAGTCATTTGGGTTGTATGTGAGCAGCTCTGTTCTTAGGTGTAGACAATGGGAGTGCCAGCTTCGTTACTGTGTGTTACTGTGTGTTACAAAGTCATTTGGGTTGTATGTGAGCAGCTCTGTTCTTAGGTGTAGACAATGGGAGTGCCAGCTTCGTTACTTTGTTTTACTGTGTGTTACAAAGTCATTTGGGTTGTATGTGAGCAGCTCTGTTCTTAGGTGTAGACAATGGGAGTGCCAGCTTCGTTACTGTGTGTTACTGTGTGTTACAAAGTCATTTGGGTTGTATGTGAGCAGCTCTCTGTTCTTAGGTGTAGACAGTGGGAGTGCCAGCTTCGTTACTGTGTGTTACTGTGTGTTACAAAGTCATTTGGGTTGTATGTGAGCAGCTCTGTTCTTAGGTGTAGACAGTGGGAGTGCCAGCTTCGTTACTGTGTGTTACTGTGTGTTACAAAGTCATTTGGGTTGTATGTGAGCAGCTCTCTGTTCTTAGGTGTAGACAGTGGGAGTGCCAGCTTCGTTACTGTGTGTTACTGTGTGTTACAAAGTCATTTGGGTTGTATGTGAGCAGCTCTGTTCTTAGGTGTAGACAGTGGGAGTGCCAGCTTCGTTACTGTGTGTTACTGTGTGTTACAAAGTCATTTGGGTTGTATGTGAGCAGCTCTCTGTTCTTAGGTGTAGACAGTGGGAGTGCCAGCTTCGTTACTGTGTGTTACTGTGTGTTACAAAGTCATTTGGGTTGTATGTGAGCAGCTCTGTTCTTAGGTGTAGACAATGGGAGTGCCAGCTTCGTTACTGTGTGTTACTGTGTGTTACAAAGTCATTTGGGTTGTATGTGAGCAGCTCTGTTCTTAGGTGTAGACAATGGGAGTGCCAGCTTCGTTACTTTGTTTTACTGTGTGTTACAAAGTCATTTGGGTTGTATGTGAGCAGCTCTGTTCTTAGGTGTAGACAATGGGAGTGCCAGCTTCGTTACTGTGTGTTACTGTGTGTTACAAAGTCATTTGGGTTGTATGTGAGCAGCTCTCTGTTCTTAGGTGTAGACAGTGGGAGTGCCAGCTTCGTTACTGTGTGTTACTGTGTGTTACAAAGTCATTTGGGTTGTATGTGAGCAGCTCTCTGTTCTTAGGTGTAGACAGTGGGAGTGCCAGCTTCGTTACTGTGTGTTACTGTGTGTTACAAAGTCATTTGGGTTGTATGTGAGCAGCTCTGTTCTTAGGTGTAGACAGTGGGAGTGCCAGCTTCGTTACTGTGTGTTACTGTGTGTTACAAAGTCATTTGGGTTGTATGTGAGCAGCTCTCTGTTCTTAGGTGTAGACAGTGGGAGTGCCAGCTTCGTTACTGTGTGTTACTGTGTGTTACAAAGTCATTTGGGTTGTATGTGAGCAGCTCTGTTCTTAGGTGTAGACAGTGGGAGTGCCAGCTTCGTTACTGTGTGTTACTGTGTGTTACAAAGTCATTTGGGTTGTATGTGAGCAGCTCTCTGTTCTTAGGTGTAGACAGTGGGAGTGCCAGCTTCGTTACTGTGTGTTACTGTGTGTTACAAAGTCATTTGGGTTGTATGTGAGCAGCTCTCTGTTCTTAGGTGTAGACAGTGGGAGTGCCAGCTTCGTTACTGTGTGTTACTGTGTGTTACAAAGTCATTTGGGTTGTATGTGAGCAGCTCTCTGTTCTTAGGTGTAGACAGTGGGAGTGCCAGCTTCGTTACTGTGTGTTACTGTGTGTTACAAAGTCATTTGGGTTGTATGTGAGCAGCTCTGTTCTTAGGTGTAGACAGTGGGAGTGCCAGCTTCGTTACTGTGTGTTACTGTGTGTTACAAAGTCATTTGGGTTGTATGTGAGCAGCTCTCTGTTCTTAGGTGTAGACAGTGGGAGTGCCAGCTTCGTTACTGTGTGTTACTGTGTGTTACAAAGTCATTTGGGTTGTATGTGAGCAGCTCTCTGTTCTTAGGTGTAGACAGTGGGAGTGCCAGCTTCGTTACTGTGTGTTACTGTGTGTTACAAAGTCATTTGGGTTGTATGTGAGCAGCTCTGTTCTTAGGTGTAGACAGTGGGAGTGCCAGCTTCGTTACTGTGTGTTACTGTGTGTTACAAAGTCATTTGGGTTGTATGTGAGCAGCTCTCTGTTCTTAGGTGTAGACAATGGGAGTGCCAGCTTCGTTACTGTGTGTTACTGTGTGTTACAAAGTCATTTGGGTTGTATGTGAGCAGCTCTCTGTTCTTAGGTGTAGACAATGGGAGTGCCAGCTTCGTTACTGTGTGTTACTGTGTGTTACAAAGTCATTTGGGTTGTATGTGAGCAGCTCTGTTCTTAGGTGTAGACAGTGGGAGTGCCAGCTTCGTTACTGTGTGTTACTGTGTGTTACAAAGTCATTTGGGTTGTATGTGAGCAGCTCTCTGTTCTTAGGTGTAGACAATGGGAGTGCCAGCTTCGTTACTGTGTGTTACTGTGTGTTACAAAGTCATTTGGGTTGTATGTGAGCAGCTCTCTGTTCTTAGGTGTAGACAATGGGAGTGCCAGCTTCGTTTGTGTGTTACTGTGTGTTACAAAGTCATTTGGGTTGTATGTGAGCAGCTCTCTGTTCTTAGGTGTAGACAATGGGAGTGCCAGCTTCGTTACTGTGTGTTACTGTGTGTTACAAAGTCATTTGGGTTGTATGTGAGCAGCTCTCTGTTCTTAGGTGTAGACAATGGGAGTGCCAGCTTCGTTACTGTGTGTTACTGTGTGTTACAAAGTCATTTGGGTTGTATGTGAGCAGCTCTCTGTTCTTAGGTGTAGACAATGGGAGTGCCAGCTTCGTTACTGTGTGTTACTGTGTGTTACAAAGTCATTTGGGTTGTATGTGAGCAGCTCTGTTCTTTGGTGTAGACAGTGGGAGTGCCAGCTTCGTTACTGTGTGTTACTGTGTGTTACAAAGTCATTTGGGTTGTATGTGAGCAGCTCTGTTCTTTGGTGTAGACAGTGGGAGTGCCAGCTTCGTTACTGTGTGTTACTTTGTGCACTTGACTCTCAGCCTTAAGGATTAGTAGGCAACCAATACATGAATGCATGGGCACGTGTGTTTGTGGTAGAGAACAGGGAGAGGAAAGAGAGAACAAGTTGGAGTTTACCCAGGTAAGTTTCAAGTATCAGTTTGTTTGTGGGTGTGGCGTTATGTCTGTGCCCACCATAGCACACTGTTCTAGCTGGAGTAGCCTGTTTTCTTGAGCAGCTCAATGCCACTCATTCTTAACAACTCTGGGTTTGTCATCTTGTAGCTGACTAGAAAACGGGTTTATCTTCAGTTGTTTAGATTCATGCTTAAAGATTTCAAATTATGTATTGGATAATTGGCTAAAAAGAGTAAGCTTTGTTCTTAAAGGATTTTAAAATTTGCATTATTCATTTTCTGATAACCTACTAGCCTAATTTCTTTGTCTCCTAGTTAAAAATTTCTACAGTGATATTAGAATGTACTTCATAACTCTCAGGTAAGGTCAGGTGTGGGGATATAACCCCATAATTTAAACAGGAAGTTTGAGGTTTCCTGGGTTGTGTTCTGACAGCTTGTCTCAACACCCCTTCCCTCAAACAATAGTCACAACACCAGGCTGGGGATAAACTCAGTGGTAGAGTGCTTGCCTAGCATATAGAGAAGCCCAGGGCTAAGGAGAAAAACCAGAAGCTGGATTTGGTGCTATACACATCCAGCAGTTCTGTCTCTTGGGAGGCTGAGACAGGAGACTTTTGAGTTTGAGGTGAGGATGGGCTACTCAAGGATATTCTATCTTAATAAAACTTATAATTCTGGAAAAGTAGAACTTTATTGATAATTTAATGACGCTAAAAGTAACATATTTGGCAAATAGGTATTTTTATTGATATTTGTTATATAGGTTGATAGATGAAAAGATTTTTAAGATTTCAGTATAATTAAAGCAGCTAACCTTTTCTTTTGTTTGCTTTTTTGAGACAGGGTTTTTCTGCACAGCTCTGGCTATCCTGGAACTTGCTTGGTAGACCAGGCTAGCCTTGAACTCACAGAAGTCCTCCTGCCTATGCCTCCCAAGTGCTGGGATTAAAGGCGTGTGTTTCTGCTGCCTGGCTTCTTCTTTCTATTTTTTAAAAAAAGTTTTCCCCCCTAAATTTTGTTAGGTAACGGAAATCCAAGACTGGAGTGCATCAAGCCCACACAGTGCAGCGTACGTTCTCTGGGATAATGGTGCTAAGAACCTTTACAGAGTTGGCTTTGAGGGCATGGTGAGTAGTGATAGTGGGCGGGCCTGGGTGGGAACTGGTGCCCATCCTGTGTGTGATTCTGCTTGTGTCTGAGCCATGCATCTGCAGCAGGAAGATCATCTGTGATGTGAGGGTTTCAGCTCCTCAGACCTGACTCAGACTCTGTGTGTATAAACTGCCTAATAGCAGATATGCTTTTGCCATAGTGAATGTCTAGTGGATTTAGCTTTTGAAATCTAAACAAAAAAATTAGAGTCATCTATAGAACTGTTCTTTGGAGTAGATTTGGATGCTAGTATTAACATGAGGTGGGTTTTGTATTCTATGCTGTGGTAGCTGATAAAAAGTATAAATTATTTTTAAGAAAGTTGGTTTTTTTTTTTTTAAAGTTTTTATTTAAATGCATTGATGTTTTACCATGGGTGTTGGGTCCCCCTGGAAATGGAGTTATAGATAGTTGTGAGCTCCTGTGTGAGTGGTGGGAATTAATTCTGATTCTCTGGAAGAAAAAGTCAGTGCTCTTAATCACTGAGCATCTCCCCAACCCCTCTTGTAGTTTTATTAGAATGCAGAGTTGATGATTAAATGTGATCTTGTATGCACAATCCCAGCACTCCAGAAGTGGAGGAAAGAGGATCTTAAGTTCATGGCCAGTTTGGGCACATAATGAGACTGTCTCAAAAAATAAAAAGAAGATAAAACAAGAAAGCAATAGATTTGGAAATACCTAGTGGAGAATAACTTAGGTTTAGTCAATAGATTGCTTTATATTTCTGTATTTCATGGACCATTGTTCAAATACTAACTTTATTTTGTTACAGGGTCTCACTGTGTAGCTCACTAGACTGGCCTTGAACTCAGAGAGATCCGTCTCACTCAGTCTCCTAAGTGCTGGGATTAACGATGTGGGCACCATATCTAGCCTTATTGTTTATTTTCACATGCAAATTTCTTTAATAACATTTCAGTTATGAATATGTTCCAATTTAAGGAATTATTATTATAGTTTTGTTGTGTAATGTTTTACTCTTTTCGCTTTTTGAGGGATCCACCACACAGCTCCCAAATAAATCACACACGAAAGCTTATTATTACTTATAAATGTCCAGTCTTAGGTTGGCTTGTTTCCATTCAGCTTTTCTTAAATTATCCCATCTATCTTTTGCCTCTGGACTTTTATCTTTCTCTTCTGTAATCTTACTTTCACTCTTACTTCATGGCTGGCAGGGTGGCTGGCCTCTGACGTCCTCCTTTCCTTATTCTCTTGTTCTTTTTATTTTACTCTCTGCTTGCCAGCCCCGCCTATCCTTGCTTCTGCCTCACTATTGGCCATCCAGCTCTTTATTGGAACCTTCAGGTGTTTAGACAGGCAAAGAACCACAGTTTTACAGAGTTAGACAAATGCAACATAAACAACAATTACACACCTTTAAAATAATATTCCCCAACATATTTTAATTGTGATACTGGGGTTTTGTGCATGCTAGGCAAATGCCCAGCAGTGAACTGTTTCCCCAGGCCAGAGAATTCTTTGTTTCTTTCCTCAACTGTCTTTGTCTTCCATTTGGAGAGCAGAAAAATAGCCAAATGTCTCCTTTATATATTTCGTTTATGTATGAAAGCCAATGTGAACTTAAACAAATGCTTTATTTTTTTATTTTTTATTTTTTTCTTTGTTTTTTCGAGACAAGGTTTCTGTTTTACCCTGGCTGTCCTGGAACTTGCTTTGTAGACCAGGCTGGCCTGGAACGGAGATGATCCTCCCTTGCCTCCCGAGTGGTGGGATTAAAGGCGTGTACTACCACTGCTTGGCTAGCAAATGCTTTTAATGATTCCAAATTATCATAGGCTATAGAATCAACTTGTTTTCTTTCCCACTGCATATTCAAGATTCAGATGCAGCACGCTTTCGAATTGTGAGTTTTTTTTAAATGATTCAAACTGACTATTGATTCATATGAAGATGTATGTGCATTCAAGTAGTTAAATGAATACCATATACAGGTTGATGACTCATGAGGTTAGTGCCATTATTTAATGAGATGTCTCTTTGAAGGTTACCTTCCCTCTCGACGGCTGTGAGCAGGGTGGCAGCCAGTATGCTTTAATATGTTTTTGCTTATTATGGGCATATTTTCCTAGGATAGATTTTTAGAGGTAGAATTACTACATTAAAATGATTATAGCCTTTTTCTCGGTCTGGGGTTGAGTAACATTTCATTTTTATTGCAAGATGGGCTGTTACAGAGCTGGATTCTGTGTGGATGTGCCTGTCACCTACTATACACATCAGCAACTCTTGGACATTTTTTAGTGCATCTGTTTTTTGTTTGTTTGTTTTCTGTTTTTTCTTTAACTCACTTTAAGTTTTTTGTAAGTAACACCTAAAATTAATGTCCCTATTTCTTGTAACTTGTAACTACAGGTGCCTCTAATCCTACTACTTAAGTAAGAATGAATATATTTTCTTGTAAAAATAAGTGGGACAGACCTTAATTAACCAGATAGAGAAATTAATTGCAAAGGATCAAAAACTGGGTTTGATTCCATTTCTCTGCTTCTGCAGGCTGCTTGGTTTTATGTAGTTTTTCTTCTTACATGTGCTTGCCTTGTATCTTTAACAAATGTGCTTGAAAGGATCAGATGCAGTGAGATTTTTGTTTTAGTTTGGGTAAAATTATTTTAAAATTTCAATGTGTTGTGCATTTATCAAATACTGGGTATTTCTTAGAGTTTGTTGCTTGTCATGCGCTTTTTGAAAATACTTAATGTTGAAATGTTAACTTTGAACTCTAAAATTAGATAGCGGGCAGTAAATCAGGCTCGTCTTGTCAGATCAGTGTTCTGGTCTAAGGTGTGACTCTTGGGGCTGCCTCTGCCGTGTGCTGAGTGAAACGTGCCTCTTCTAGACCTTGTGCCGTATTTCAAGTTTTCATGGGTTATTTTCTTGGTTTCTTTCCTTAGTCTGATCTGAAGTGTGTCCAGGATGCCAAAGGAGGTTCTTTCTACAGAGATCATTGCCCTGTGTTAGGTGAGTTAAGCAGATTAAAGAAAATTGCTAAATCATGAGTCAGATCTATAATGATCAGGATAATGTCTAAATTTGACAGAAAAATTAATTATCATTAAAGTTACATAGAGAAATACTTGGTTTAATTTTATTTAGTTTTAAAACCTTTATTCCTTTTCCATGGTTTATTTATGCTCAGGAGTTGTTATGTCTTGGGAATTGGGGGAGTGGGGGAAGGCTTGTTTCTCCTGGCCGCCTGGCTAGCTTATAAGCGAAATAACCACACAGAAACTATTAATTAAAACACTGCTTGGCCATTAGCTCTAACTTCTTATTGGCTAACTCTAACATATTAGTTTAACCCATTTCCATTAATCTGTGTATCACCATGTGCAGTGGCTTACTGGGGATTCTAACTGGCATTCATCTCCGGCGGAGGATCCATGGCTTCTCCCTCACTCTGCTTTCTTCTTCCCAGCATTTAGTTCTGTCCTCTCTGCCTACCTAAGTTCTGCCCTATGAACTAGGCCAAGACAGTTTCTTTATTCATTACCCATTGAAAGCAACACACAAACAGAAGGAACTCCTACACCATAAAACTAATTTCCTAGTAAAAGAATAGCTCTATGATCAAGGTAATATAGCAAATATAATTCCAAGTAACATAAATCCATTTGTAAAGAGTATGAAAAGCCAGACCTGCTTTCATTTGCAAATGCATTATTGGGATGAAGCCCTCAGTCCCTAGAAGCCCTCCTCCCTTGCACAGTGCCATCCTCTCTGAGTCATCTGACTTGCCCTTTGTCATAAGTTCCGTTTTCTTCCAGCACGCTTTTCTCTCTTTGTAAAGGTGGGTGTAGGACATACACAGGTTTTGGTGAACTCTTCTTCCCTTCTTGCTGTCTTTATGCCTCTATAAGGAAAGTATAAGCTCAACATGAACGTTTAGATCCATAGTGTAGTGTTTTATGGTTTTAAATCTTTATCCTGGGACCTTTGTTTTAATTGACTTTAGACAAAAATGTATAGTTTATTTAAAAATGATACTAAGCACATTTGAGGAAGAAATCTGGGATTTCCCCTTTACATTCTCTGTTTTGTTACTATGGGTACTGTGGATGGCTCTGGTGCAGTGCTAGTCAGCAAGATGTCCAAGCAAATCCCTGACTGTTCTTATTCTCCAGGACTCTCTACTCTGACTTAGGGTTGGTAGTCTTTTGTAGATTTTGCTTCTATTTAATTTTTATGAGTGATTATATTGTTAAAATTTTTTTCCCTTTTTTTGTGGTCCTGAGAATTGAGCCCAGTGCCTTTTGCCTGCCTGAAAAGAGGCACACCACTTAGCTGCAGACACACTTTGGCTCACATTGCTGCAGTGTTTAAGTTAATGGTTTTTTTTTTTTTTTTTACTTTTTTTGTACTTGAAAACTCCGCTCTAGACTCTTACACTGAATTTGTAAAACACATTGAGATTGAATGGGGTTTAAAAAATATCTAGACCCTTTCTGTTTTTAATAACACACTTGAAAGAAGGGTGGGTTACTGGGCACATACTGGTGTCTTGTAGTATTATGGTTCCAAAATAGCTAGAATCAAGAATTTGAAATGTTTTTATCATAAAGGATAAATATTTGAGGAAATGAATATGCTTACTACCATGATTTGCTCGTTACACATTTTATATATGTAAGTATCATAGTGTATCCATGAATATGTACAATTATCACATGTCAATTAAAAATAAACTTTCATTAAAAGGTTCTAAGGGAACACCATGAATAGTTGTTGGTCAATAAGTGAGTGAGGTAAAGTAAATGAAAAGAACAGACTCTTAGACAAAAACACCACAAATTTTTTTGATTAGACAAAATAAAGAAGAACTAGAAAATTAACATAGACTTCTAATCAGTCATGATAACAAGGTAGTGATCACACACACACACACACACACACACACACACGAGTGCAGCTGCTTACTACAGTGGCTCTTTTTTCCTTCATTTTCCCCTTTCATTATTTGTGTTTGGGATGACAGGTGAGCAGAATGGCAACAGGAATCCTGGTGGACTGCAGATTGGTGACCTGGTAAATATAGACCTTGACCTGGAAATCGTACAGTCTTTGCAGCATGGTCACGGAGGATGGACTGATGGGATGTTTGAGACTTTAACTACAACTGGAACTGTCTGTGGCATTGATGAAGATCATGACATTGTAGTGCAGTATCCAAGTGGCAATAGGTTGGTACTATTTCCTGAATTTTGATGACAAAGTTAACATAAGGGACAGAAGCCTTAAAGGAAGCAAGTAACATGCTGTAATTCAAGGTTTAAAATGTTGGTCCTTAGGCAGTATATACAAATTCAGAATATGCTGGTAAGGTATTTAGGTATGTTTGTTTATGTTTGCCTGCATGCACATGTGCACTTTTACATTGAAGTCAGAGGAAGCTTGCAGAAGTCGGCTTTCTCCTTCCATCTTAGGAGTTCTGGGGTTTGAACTCAGGTTGTCAGGGTTAGTGGTAAAAATACCTTTACTTGCTGATCCATCTCATTGGTCTTGTATATGAGTCATACTATTTAGAGCCTCTTTCCCTCTGGGGTTGCTTTAGAAACAAGTGTTCTTGTATGCTTGTAATGTTTTATTTATTATTTATGTGTTTGTGTGCCTGCATGAGTTATTTGTACCATAGGTATGCAGGAGTTGTTGGAGGCCAGAAGAGAATCCATTGAAATGGGCTTAAAGGTGGTTGTGAGCCACCATGTGGGTCCTGGGAATCAAACCCTGGTCTCTGCAAGAGCAGTAAGGGTGCTTAGCCCAGTGGTTCTCAACCTTCTAATGCTGCTACCCTTTAATATAGTTCCTCATATTGTGGTGACCCCACCATAAAATTGTTTTGTTGTTATTTCATAACTGTAATTTTGTTACTGTTGTCAGTTGTAGTGTAAATGTCTGATAGTGACCCCCAAGGGATCCCTACCCCACAGGTTGAGAAACACTGACTTAACCACTGAGTCATTTAACTGGCCTCTTGCGTAGTTCTAGGAACAGGTTTGTTTGTTTGTTTTCTAAAATGTAATCTAATCTTTCAGATCCTCTTATTCCAGATAAGTACTTGGATTCTGAAAAGTGTACAAGATGTAAATAATTTAGGAATTTATTTGACAAAGGATCTTTTTTTGCATTGGAGTTCAGTGTTTGTTTAAGTGCAGTGTGTTTTGTATGTGTCAGGAAGATGATAGCAGCATGGAGAAATGCTTATGTAAAATAAACCATAATTGTGGGGTGGAGACATAGCTCAGTTGATAGAATATTTGACTGGCATAAATGAAGCCTTGTCTTCATTCCACAGCACTGCATAGATCAGATATGTGGCACAGGCCTGTAATCTAAGATTTTGGGATTAAGATGCAGGAAGACAAAAGAGTAAGTTATTCTTGTATGTTTGAGGCTAGCCTAGGCTATATGTGATTCTGTTGAAGAAACAAAAACAGAAGAAATTATGTGTGTGGTCCTAGGAAATTGAACCAGGGTTTGGGCATGCCAGGCAGTCAGTATCACTGAGCTACAGCCCCAGATCAGATTTATTTTGACACAGGTATTAAATTATGGAAAGTATTTATTACCTATGGCAAATTAAAGCTAGAGAGCCTTTATCTGTGAGATTGGCAGTGTTCTAGGTCAGTGGTTTTCAACTTTTCTAATGCTGTGACTCTTTAATATAGTGACCCAAACATACAATTACTTTATTGCTACTTCAAAACTGATTTTGCTGCTGTTGTGAATTGGAATGTAAATGTCTGATATTCAGGATATATGATATGTGATGCCTGTGAAAGGGTTGTCATGGCACATTGGGTAGGCAGTGTAGCTAGGACAGAATGGTAAGTAAATATATGTGATCAGGAGAGAAAGCTTTTCCTTAAGCAGCTGTGAAGAAACCAATTATGTATGCACAATGATGTACACACAGAGATGTTTGTTATGTATCGTATGTACTGGTAAGCATTGAAAATGATATAACAAAGAAATAAAACTCATTCAGAATGTAGTTGCCGAGAATTGCTTTATTATTTTGAAGTGGTGCATGATTTTTCTCCCTTCAATGTTTAAAGATGTCCTGAATGAATTTTTGTGTTCTGAGCCTGGTTCTGCTCTTGTAGGTGGACCTTCAATCCTGCTGTTCTCACTAAGGCAAACATTGTCCGAAGTGGGGATGCTGCACAGGGAGCAGAAGGAGGCACCTCACAGTTTCAAGTGGGCGATCTTGTGCAAGTTTGTTATGATCTGGAAAGAATTAAACTTCTCCAGAGAGGACACGGTGAATGGGCTGAAGCAATGCTTCCAGTAAGGATATGTAAAATAGCTTGGGAAGAGATATATTTTGCTTATAGAATTAATTGATTAAAGCAAATTACTTTTTAGAAACAATTGGAATTGAAAGTTACATTTAAAAATATCACTCAAATGTAATTGCAAAGGATTGCTTTACATACACACTGTATGTGTATGTGTGCGCACACATGAGCACACACGCGTGTATATGTACATATTAGTAGAGTTGTATTCTAGGTGTACATAGGCAGCGAGGTGTACTTATGCCTAGTTTATTCCAGTTGCATTAGCCTAGGAAGATCCAGAAGGGGCTAGTATTTCTAACACTGTTAATAATGGGTATAATGTAGTATTAGGAGGCAGAGGTTTTCCTGATATTCAGTTCCCAAATGTAAGAGCTGCATGCGCTTCTGTCTCGGTAGTACAGGTAGCCTAAGATGTGCAGGATGTAGGGATAGTACGTACACATGTCTCTCAGAGTGGTTTTGATATCAACAATGCAGCTTAATTTTTAGTTTTTCACTCAGTACACATTTCATCAGCTGTTCAACAATAATAAACAAGCTTATTTTGTCCTTCATTTATTTGTTCTTTTCTTTCACCAGATTTTCTTTTGTCCCCTCCTATTTTACTTTGTTTCTTTCTGTTCCTGGTTCTGTAGCCCATCTTCTTCCATCTTGTTTTGTCCTCCTGATCAATCCTTTGCACAGCTGACTTTTCGGCTCTCTGTTATTTCCACTTTCCATCCTCTGTGCTTCCTCTCTCCCCTTAGAAACCCATCACCCTACTGTGTGTTGTTCAAACCCCTCCTCCCATTTCTTAGGACAGTGCTTCCATTTCTTCCTCTTTACCCTCAGTTCCTGCCCTAAGTAGCCTCATCCTATCTTCTGTGATCTTCCTGTCTTGTCTTTACTGTTATCCTGTCTATCCTTCTAGCTGTACTCCTCAGTAGATAATTTAGACTTAAGATAAACCTGTTAGATTTAAGGATACAGTTGTAAACAAAACAAAACAAGAAAATAAAGAAACAACAAAACAAGAAATATAAAATAGTCATTGCCTTAAAATATGAATGAGTAGCTAGTACCGGTAGCTACTTGCCCCACATCAGCTGTATTGCAGCTGAGGGAATTCATAAGCTATCTGGTAGACCTGAGAGCAGGACCTGTTTGCTGTATTTGATTCTCAGTGGCTAGTGTGGAGATTAGTGCTGTAACTGAATAACTCAGAATTCTCTTGACATGAGACACGATTGCTCTTGGCAACACTGATCTATTCCCGAGAGAATGTTGGGCACTGAAGACCCTTCACTTGGAGCTTGTTTTCTTCTTGGCAAATCTGGCTTTTGGGCAAAGAACTTCCTTGCCTCAACTACTGACAGTATGCACAGTTTCCAAACTGGACAACCAGCATATAAGCAAAAAATGACTGCCAAAGCTTACCAAGACAGGGTAGGACAGTCTTGTGAGTTTTTCTGCCTCTGAAAATGGCCTGTCAGATACTTTAGGCCTTCCAGAGGTCCTCCGTTTAGTTCCCAGAAGCCACATAGTAGTTCACAGCCATCTTTAACTGTTTCTGTCCTGCCTGCTCCGGCAGCCGTTCAGTCCCAAAGAAACACACAGAGGTCTACATTTAATTATAAACTGGTTGGCCTATTAGCTCAGGCTTTCTTATTAACTAACTCTTACATCTTACATTAACCCATAATTCTTGTCTGTGTTAGCCACATGGCTTGGTATTTTTATCAGTGAGGCATTCTAATGTTGCTTCCTCTGTGTCAGGGTGACGAGTGCAGACTGAGCCTTTTCTCTTCCCAGAATTCTCCTGTTCTGGTTGCCCTGCCTGTACTTCCTGCCTGGCTACTGGCCAATCAGCATTTTATTAAACCAATACAAGTGACAAATCTTTACAGGGTACAGGACCATTGTCCTACCGTATATAATGAGGTCTGGTGCCCTCTTCTGGCATGCAGGCATACATGCAGGCAGAACAAGTATACATAATAAATAAATCTTAAAATCAAAAACATTAAAGTCAAGTAATTCAAAATAAGCTAAAATAAGGATGTCAAGATAGAGAAGAATGAAATAAAAGAAACAAGATCTTAGAACTTAAGAAAGAAAAAGAAGAAAAGGGTCATTTAAAAACATAATGATTGACTTAGGAGATGGCTCACTTACAAAGAACCTACCAAGTAGGCATATTTCCTGTGGCTGGAAATTTTCCATATTTTCCTGTGTAAAACATCAAGCATCTGTGACCTAGCAGGGAGAGGCAAATCCAGGGAGCTTGCTGGCCTGCCAGTCTAACAAGGGGGTGAGTGCCTTGAGTTGAGAGACGGGAAAGAAGAAGGAGAAAAAGAGGGAGTGGGAGGGAAGGAGACCCCGACTCTATCTCAGAAGGTGAGGTAGAAGCCAGGGAGAGGTGTCTCAGCAGGTAAGGCTGATGATGAGTTTGATCTTCAGGACCCACATGGTGAGAGGTGAGAACTGCTCCTTCACGTTGTCCTCTGACCTCCACACTTGTGTGTGTATTTTTGACTGTCCTGAAACTCACTCTGTAGATGAGGCTGACTTCAAACTCACAGAGACCCGCCTGCCTTTGCCTCCCAAGTGCTGGCATTAAAGGCATGCACCACCATGCTCAGCCACACTTGTGTTCTTACACAATAAAAGAATAAAAATGTAATGAAATTAAGTGGAGAGTTATAGTGGAAGGCATCAGTGGTGCATACACACACGCACACACTCACGTCCCTTCATGAACTTATGTAATACACATAGACACAAACCACATACACATGCACGAATAAGTTTTTTATAAAGTGATCATTAAGTTGGAAGGAATGCACGTAATTACCAAAATAGTATCTTGAGGAATAGAAGGGTCAAAAGCATAAAATATTTAAATATAAAAAAGAAAAATACATTCTATAGAAAATGGCACTTATAAAATATCTGATATATGTGTATGTAAACCCAGCATAAGTAAAGGGTTGAATCAAATAGAATTGTTTTTTGCTATTGCTAATATTTGAACTAAGATCTTGTGAATGCCAGACAGCTGTCTACCACTAAGCTAACACTTGAAATTCCAGCTAAATGCTTTTGAAATTGAAAACAGGTTGAAGACTAAATGACCCACTCTGATGGAATAAGTTACTTTTTATGCATAGGAAAAACTCTTTGGATTTGTAAGTTTTTCTTAGAGATTAGGTCAAATTATTTCTCACAGTGGGAAGAAGATCATTCTGTTGTATGGAAAAATATTTCATTGTTTCATGCTAGAAAATGGTGCTAATTAATAAAGCTAAGAAATATATAACTATTTGTATATATCAATATGTAATATAACTAAGGAAAACCAAGTATTTAACCAAACTGAGATGTAAAGTTTGTAAATTGTTCTGAGTCTGTAAGAATTTAAAGGCTCTATTCCCATAAGCCTATTTTGAGTAATCTATTAAAGAATTGAGACAGTCTAGGTGAGTAGAGCTGGACCAGCTGATCATGTAATATGTATTTGTTTGGTTAATTAAACTGAACAGAGTATGTACAATGATTATATGTTCTAACAGCGTAACTGAAAGTGTCAGAGATGGAAATGAGGAAACAGGAGAAGTTTAAAAAATTGTTTGCTTTTTCGCTGTGTTAACTAGCATGGAAATACTATTATTTAAGATTATTGAAAGCCTGTTGTGCAACAGCTGCAAATAACAGCCTCTGTGGTGGTGCATTCAGCCTGTTTGTTACTGTATGAGTTGCCCTAAGGATCCTTAGTCAGTTTCTGGTGGGTATGCATATTTTTTATCTTAGTATTTTTCCCCATCTAGGTTCTAGACAGGAATCCAGGGAACCTTTGGAAAATTCTAAGGCATAAGGCATAAGATTCAAATTGACTAGGTCATCATGTTTATTTGTACTAAGAATAAGGAATATGATTAGTGACCTATGTACAGCCAAGTTTAAGTTCTCTGGCCACTAGAACATACATACCTCAAAGAAATGGGGCTTCACTAAGTTTAATGAATTTGAAGACATGGTAGCTAAGAAGTGGTTCATTTCTGGTGTCTATGAAATCAAATATATCCTCAGTTCTTGTATTTTAGAAAACTGGTAAGGCCCTGCACCCCCTTCGGGCTTCAACTGTGCTGGAGTTCTATACCCCACTAGTCATGTTCACTAATGAATATCACATCCATTCTGCTTGTAAAAAGTGTGTGTATTCACAGTACTTGGGAGGCAGAGGTAGGTGGATCTCTGTGAGTTCAAGGCCAGCCTGGTCTACAGAGCGAGTTCCAGGATAGCCAAGGCTACAAACAGAGAAACCCCGTCTTAAAAAACAAAAAAAGTGTGTGAGAAGGATGGAGAAGGGAGTGGGGGTTGTAATAAGAGTATATGAATGAGTAACTTATTATTCCTCATACTACAGTATGGACATATTCATGTATATGAGGTTTTTTTTTATGAAGGAGTAAAGATGTGTGTTCACATTTGTATTTATATAAAGATATTTGTTAAATACAGCTGTTAGGACAATACAAACTTTATATTTTCTTTTTAAAAAAAAATTGTGCCTGTACATTTAAACTCAGTTGGTAGAATGCTCACTACTGGCTCAGGTTAGTCTGTGACCCCAGTTCCAGGAGATCTGGTGCTCTCTTTTGGCCTCTGTGGGCAACTGCATACTTGTGGTGCACATACATACACTGAGACATGCATGTATACATTTAAAATAAGAACTAAGTTTTTTTTGGGGAAATACATTTTCAAAATAAAAACAGAAGAAAATAAAACCCCATTACTGACTTCTGTCGTGGAGAAACCTGTAAGAGTGAGAGCGTGGTAGCAGTTACCAGTGTTTTGCAGGTTATGCTTCAGATAAACCCCTTACTACAGAGGAAAGTTTTATGAGGACGGGCCTTGGACAGATAGCAAAGATGCCTTCAGGGACTTGTAGAGTTGCCCTCACAGAACGAACAGCCAGCTTGAAGAGTTCTCACTCGTCACATACAGACAAGCCTGTTTGTGTAGTTACAGCAATTAGCAGCATTTAGATTGATAAAAGCCTCATAGGTCAAATAATCCCATTACTTCATATTATTTACAAAAAAGCATTATGAGTGTTTTGCTTATTTGTATATATGCACCATGTATGTGCCTGGTGCCCACAGAGGGTGGAAGAAGACATTAGATCCTCTGGCACTGGAATTATGGATAGTTGTGAGGTACCCTGTGGATGCTGGGAATTAAACCTGGTCCTCCACACGAGCAAATGCTCTTAACTGCTGAGCTAGTTCTCCAGCCCTTAAGATTTATTTTTTACATGTCTGTCTGTCTGGATCTGTGTGTGTGTGTGTGTGTGTGTGTGTGTGTGTGTGTGTGTGTGATTGTGAGTGCCCCAGCATACAGAAGAAGGCATCAGATCTCCTGGAACTAGAGCAAGAGCACATACTCTTATGGCTAAGCTATCTCTCCAGTCCATTATTCAGATTTTGTATGTGTGGGTGGGTGGGTGGGGTGCTTGTAACCAAACCTAGATACTCTACAAGAACAGTATGTGTTCTTAACTGCTAAGCCTTCTCTCTAGCTCATTAACTTTTGGGTCTTCATTTTAAACAAACTAAAGTTATTTATATGACAGGAATTTAAATATCAATATTTTATGTTTTATGATACAGAATTATTGATAGTGTTGGGTGGGTAGATAATAGTAGAAGATCTGTTGTCTCTTGTTAATGTTTGTTTTGTATGTATATGCTGATGCAATCTGGGAATGGAGAATGTGTAGAGAGGAATGATTGGCCATGAGCTGATAATTCAGTATGCTATTATTTACTTTTGTTCACTGCTTCCCCTAATAAAGATCAAAGGGGGGAAGAAAAAGAAACTAAAACATTTTTTTGTAGTATTTATTAAATATGTATAGTCTATGTGCATATCTATATATGTGAAAGAGAAAGAATGGGCAAAAAGACAAGACTGTCTTCTAGAAATGGTGGGACTTGTTTCAAGAAGGTGGAAAAGTCAAACAAGACAACAGTATACAAGGTTAACTTTATTTCTGTTAGGGAGTAGTTGGCTGTTGTTCTAGTCTCACTAGTTTTCAGCTGTTGTGATTCTGTAATGTTAAAAGAGTGGCTTTTGTCTCTGAGTTTCAGGTGGAGCCAATGGAAGTGCTTGTTTCTGGGTTGTGTGCCTGTGCATGTAAAGGTCTTAGGACAGGGTTTAACATCT
This sequence comes from Microtus oregoni, assembly GCF_018167655.1. Classification (NCBI taxonomy): domain Eukaryota; kingdom Metazoa; phylum Chordata; class Mammalia; order Rodentia; family Cricetidae; genus Microtus; species Microtus oregoni. Next base: position 3,647,601 of record NW_024544720.1, read on the forward strand.
GCTGAAAACATCAGTCAGGTTGCTACTGATACCTGTGCCTGGCTGACCTTCTTACTCTATGTAAAGCACATATTATTTTTCACTCCTCTTTTGAAGTTGTTACTTTAAAATTTTATCTTAGGATAATTAATATTTTATATGTATGCGTGTTTTGCCTGCATGCATGTATGTGCATCACATGTATGCTGGTGCCTGCAGAGACCAGAGGAGGGTATTCAATCTCTTGTAACTAGATTTAGAATTGGTTGTGAGAGGAACCCTGATTGCTCTTCGAGCTGATGAGGGAGGGGGACTTGATCGGGGGAGGGGGAGGGAAATGGGAGGTGGTGGCGGGGAGGAGGCAGAAATCTTCAATAAATAAATAAATAAAAATAAAAAAAATAAAAAAAAAGAATTGGTTGTGAGCTACCATGTGGGTGCTGGAAACAGAAACCCGCAAGAGCAGGTGCTCTTAATAGCTAAGCTTTCTAATTCATTATTCAGATGTTTTTAAAAGATACAACTAATTTTATAACTAGTAATCATTTGAATATGGTTATGTAAAATTTTTAAAATTAGGAACACATAAAATCAACACTTTAAAATACAAATGATGGTGATAGAATTTAATAATAAATCTTTTTTCTTAATTTTTTTTTTTTAAAGACTTTAGGTAAAGTTGGCCGAGTACAACAGATTTATTCAGACAGTGATTTAAAGGTGGAAGTTTGTGGAACTTCTTGGACATACAATCCTGCAGCAGTTTCCAAGGTGGCTTCTGCAGGATCTGCCATTAGCAATGCATCTGGTGGTATGTTTTATCTTGCTTCCTTAAACATAAAACCCAGTTCTCAGACCAGGCCTGGTGGCACACATCCTTAACCCTAGCATTCAGGTAGATCTCTGAGTTTGAAGCCACCTGGTCTACAGAGCTAGTGCTACAGCAAGTGCTCCTTAGGGAAACTCTGACTTGAGAAACAAACAAACAACAGCAAAACTAATTGTCATACACTGATAGTCTTGTATGTCCATCTGGCTTTCTTCCATAGTGTAGGTTCACTGGGGTGTGGCGTACTTTGTAAACTTTTCTTTCTTTACCTCCTTCCTCTTTCCCTTCTTTCCACCCTTCTCTCCCCTTTCTCTCTTTTTAGTACACTGATTAACTATCATTCTGGCTGAAATACTCTCTGGAAAAGGTGATGAATTTGTAATTTTTCTGGGGCATGTCAGGCTTCTCTGTAGCAGACCTGAGACACTTGAAGCTCAGCTTTGATCTCTAGTCAGAACTTGCATTTTCTGCCAAAAATCCTTCTCTTTCTTAAAATCTTTTCTTTCTTAGCTTACTTTTTATTTTCAACATTATTGTTAGCAGATGTTTTTCCTCCTGTGTGTTTTTATTTATCAATTATATTTTTCTTCTTAGCATTTAATAAGTTACTATACTGGCATAACTTCAGGAACTGGTAAAATGTGAACTTGCTGAGTTCTTGGCTAAACTCATTCCTAACATTCCTTCAAATGCCCAACTTTGTGTGCCTGTCAGTTTTATTCTGCAACATTTTCTAAGTTACTGTATGTCTATTCTTGCCGTCTAGTAAGGGAGACAGAGCCATAATAGTAAGTGGAATGTACAAAAGGAAACAGTAGGTTAGTAGATATGGTTGTGCTACCCTGTAGTCATATTTGATGGGGGAGGCAAGAGGATCTGAGTTTGAGGTTAGCCTGGGCAGGTTGAGACCCTGTATCTAAAAAGAAAGAATGATTTAAGATTTTATTTCTGTGCTGCTTTCTTTCTCTCTTTTGAGTTCTTGTTGCAAATTGCTAGTGTGCAGATGGCTTAAATTAAGCAGTGTTGATTTCTGTTTTGAGGCTAGATGCAGCTAACTTGGTTACATATAAAATAAAAGGTGAAGAATAGTTAATACCTACTCTCAAATAATTGGACTTGGCATATCTTTTGATTTTTCTCTTACCCCAAATTTTGATTTTTCTGCTTTTGAGTAATGACTCCAAAAATTAAGGGAGGAACTTGGTATCCTGTGTTAATTCTACTCTTTAGGGCAGTCAAGTGGCACTTGACAGCACATTTATATGTTCATTTTCAGCTGCAAATTGATTTGCTCCTAATGTATATTCCAAGACACTATAGAGGTTACATTGTTTCTAAATCATAACTGTTGCACTCTTGAGTTTTGTAAAGTCTGTAGTGTTTTATGATCTGAACTATAGAATTAAGACATTGTATCATTGTAAGATTCCCCATGCTAGTGTTTTGTTTATAGTATCATTAGTATGACTTTAAATATCAAATTGTTTTAGTCTGTCACTCCTTACTTTTTCTGCATATACAACTTGAAATACATGATTATAGAATATTTATTGGGTTGAATTTAATGTATTGGTATCAAGGCTTATTACTTCATGGGTAGTCTGTACACAGTAAAATAGTAAAACAGGAAAAGTGTTTAGGAATCTGGTTCCTCTACTAGCAGTTTGTTTTGTGCTTTGCAGAAAGACTGTCACAGCTTCTGAAGAAATTATTTGAAACCCAAGAATCTGGTGACCTCAATGAAGAACTGGTTAAGGCTGCTGCCAATGGGGACGTGGCTAAAGTGGAAGATTTGCTGAAGAGACCAGATGTGGATGTGAGCCTTTCAAAACAGCTTTTGAGGGATAGCAAAAATCGTAGTTTAATAATTTAATAAAGGCTGAAGTTTTGAAGCCATTTAGAATTGACTCTTTCAGTTGATAAGTATGAACCTGTTATTATTCTTCATGTGGATGGGCAGTATTTTTAGTACTGGTTATTGAACATACACACTCTTTTCTCCAGTATGTACCTTACCCTCAGCTTCCACTGTCAAAAAATCAGCTGATTATTGATGCAGGGGTTGTATGTTCTTTGTATCTGTTTTTGTTTCAATTATTATAGTTTTGAGTATATCTTGAAGTCAGAGTACTATAATATTCTCTGCCTTGTTCTTTCTGTTCAAGATGGCGTGTGTGTGTGTGTGCTTCCATATAACTTTTAGAGTTTTTTAGTTTATTGCTTCTGTCAGGGATTATCACTGGGATATATTGTGTTGCTCGCTTTGGGACTTTGGATGTTTTTATTATTCTTGTAATACATGAAGTTTGCATATCTTTCTGTATTTATGTGTTTTCTTCAGTTTCTTTCCTCATCAGTTTAGAAATCTTTGACCTCTTGGTCAGATTTACTCTTAGTTACTTTTTGGGTTCCAGTTGTAACTGGGATGAAAGTTTCTTATTTTGGATAGCTTGCTATTGAGATATGCCATTTGTTAGTGACATTTATTAACTCAAGTAATGTTTTGAGGTCTTCTTCAGGGATAGCCCGCTATCCTTCTGTTTTCCCCTTTGTACTTACCTTCCTGTTCTCCACCCTCTCTTGGGCTTTTAGAAAGGACCTTGCGTTGTAGCCCTGGGTGGTCGTCTGCCTTGTCTCTGAGATTCTGGGATAACAGGAATGGTGGCTTTCTGGTTTTCTGTTTAGAAATCATGTCCCCTGCAATGAAAGTTTGATCTATTCTTCCAGTTTAGATGTGTAGTGATATTTCATTTGTATTTTAAAAAATAAAGCTTGCCTGAAGATCAGAGAGTAAAACAGCAGCACTAATCAGCCTTACAGGCCTGTGTGACACGCGCCTTTCATCCCAGTAGCCACACTAGTTTGCTCTAGAAACAGAGTGGTAATGGTGCACGCCTTTAATCCCAGCACTCGAGAGGAGACAGCTCTCAGTCTGAGTCTCATTCTGAGATTCCTGGAGGCAGGGTCATCATTTTGCCAGTGGCTGGCTGTTTTGGTTTTCTAATATTCAGTTTGAACACGATTTTCTGTCTCTGGGTTTATTTTAATCGTGGTACATAGATGCCCTTTGTTTTTTTCTCTTGTTTGATTGCTCTGTGACTTCCAGTGCCAGGTTGAATAAATACATGGTCAAAGTGGCCATCCTTGCCTTGTTCCAAATCTAAGAGCTTTCTCATTTAGCCTGTTAGCTGCTGCTCACTGTATGCTCTCTTCATTATATTGAAGTATGTTCCAGCTATATTCAGTTTGTTCACTTTGCATCATGAAGAGATGTTAGATTTATCAAGTACTTTTTTTGCATTCATTGAGATGTTTATATTATTTCTTTGTCCCTTGTTGAGTGGTATAATCATCTTTATTGATTGCAGATGTTGAAGTACTTTTGCATTTTTTGCATAAACTACACAGTTGTGATGAATAATCTTTTAAAGGGTTTTGCATCAATGTTTATCAAAGATATTTGCCTCTAGTTTTGTTTTGTGTGTGTCCTTGTTTAGTTTTCATACCAAGATAATGCTTGCTTGACAGAGTTTGGAATAATAATTGAAGAGAACTGGCATTAGTTCTTCCTTGAGAGGTACAGTTGAACAAAACAAGTCTTTGGGTGGTTGCTACTGATTCCTTCTTACATGTTACTTTCTATCCAAGTTTTCTATTTTCTGAAAATTCAGTGTTGATAGGGATGCATATATCCATGAGTTTGTTCATTGTAGACATACGGCTGTAAAGGATCTCAGTGATCCTTTGTGGACAAAGAGCTGTAAAGGATCTCAGTGATCCTTTGTCGGCAAAGAGCTGTAAAGGATCTCAGTGATTCTTTGTGGGCATACAGCTGTAAAAATCTCAGTGATCCTTCGATTTCTCCATGCTGTTGGTTATAATTTTTTCCCCATCTCCAGTTTTATTTGCGTATTTCCCTTTTAGTCAAGTTACAGATTTGTCTATTTTTTATTTTGTCAAAGAACAGCTCTTTGTTTTCTTGATTTCATTTTCAGTTTTCCGTTTTATTTATTTTTCTTTTTTACATTGATTTTTATTGAGCTCTACATTTTTCTCTGCTTCCTTTCCTTCCTTTCCCCTCCCCTCTTCAACCCTCCCCCAAGGTCCCCATGCTCCCAATTTACTCAGGAGATTTTAGTCTGTATTCAGTGTTCTGCCTGAAGGCCAAAAAAGGGCACCAGATCGATTATAGATGGTTGTGCACCACCATGTTGTTTCTGGAAATTGAACTCAGGATTTCTGGAAGAGCAGCCAGTGTTCATAATCTCTGAGCCATCTCTCCAGCCTGTCTGTCTTTTCATTAGAGAATTTAATAAATTTACTTAATCTTAAAGTTACTTTTAACAATGTCTTTTATACCAAAAATTTAAAGCAAAGTTTTTGTTTTACTTCTGTCAAAAGTTCCTTTAAGCATAGTTATTTGAGTTCATACAGAAAATGTATGTCAGTAAACTTACACTATACATTTATTTTGTGATGTATTAGTAATTACCATTGTTTTCTTTACAAAGATGTAATTGATCTTTAAGTTTTCTAGACTGTCGTGTGCTTTCTGAGTAATGCAGACAAGTTAAGTCCTATGTTGTGTTTATGCTAACATTTCTATTCAGGCTATTGTAGCGTAACTTTTATTTGGAGTTAATTTATTCAAGTTAAGTGTTTACTTTTCACAATAGAAAAGTAAAGGGTGACTGGGCAGATGGCTGAGTCAGTAAAGTACATGTTGTTCAAGCATGTGGGTCTGTTTGATCCCCAGCACCTATATATAAGCAAGCAGCAAGCTGGCACATGGTGGCATACTTGTAATCATAGTACTGTAGAGGCAGAGGAAGGAAGATCCCTGGGGCTTGCTGGCCACGTGGTTTAGGTGAACCAGTCAGTAAAAAATAAGGTGGTGAGCAGTGAGGAAGACATCACGATCTGGGCCGGTGGCCTTCACATGCATCTGGCCTTCACGTGCATCTTTAAATAATACTGATGATCTATGTTTGTGATATTTTAATGTCAGATTATTCTCAAAGAACCATATACTATACATGGTGGAAAAATTGGTATATATTGACTATCTCTGATTTTTGTGATGTTTGTTGACTATTTCCCTTTCCCTTTTAGGTGAATGGGCAGTGTGCTGGCCACACAGCTATGCAGGCTGCTAGTCAAAATGGACATGTTGATATTTTGAAGTTACTTTTGAAACAAAATGTAGATGTAGAAGCAGAGGTATGTAAACTAAGCTTGAAAACAGCTTCAGTAAACTTTCTAGAAATAATTCTACATAAGATGGAATTTCATTCTTGAAATTCAATATTTGCCTAGTGTTGTCCAGAGTCGAATGAAAAATTGAGAAATGGTAAAGGCTTTCTTTTCTTTCTTTCTCTCTATTTTCTTCTCTATTCCTCTCTCTGTCTTTTTAATGTTTCCTCAATATTTCAGACATTATTTCCTTCTTCTAGGGTAGAAATGTTTGGAGCACTGCTGAGCTTGCTCACAATTCCCACTAGAATTGTATTAGGGGCATTATACCCTTGGGATCAAGGTCTTTCTTATCTAGAACTCAGAGATCCTTTTTTCTTACAATTTGTCATTTGCTCAGCCTCTTTATTATTTTATTTTGAAGTGTTTACAGTACATTTTTATCCCTCCAAGTGTATATGCTTAACTTTATGTGTATTATAAAAGGACAACAAATACTGTCATAGGAGTTTCAGCTGGGACATTGGTTCTGTATATAAAGTGGGAATGTTAGCTTGTTTTAGTAACTGTAACATTACAAACAAAACAATAGCAACAAACCTACCAACCAACTAAACAGTCGCCCTCTCCCCATGGATATCAGGATTGTATTTATTCTAATTTAGACCAGGCAGGATATGTAGTAGTAGTTTTGCCCTCCAAGCTGTTTCTTCAGATACTTCAGTTGCTAGAGTTTCTCTCTCGCTCTCCCTCTTGTTCTTATTGATATATCCTTTAAAAAGGAAGTCTCCAGATCTTACGTTCTTTACTTTTATTCTTTTTCTCTGATTATCTTATTGGACAGCTAAAGAGCTTATGGTATTTTACCACTAAATAGTTCATTTTTCATGTTGGAATTTTCTGTTGCCTGTGAAAAGAGTTTGAATGAATTTTAATTGTTTAATTTTTTTTTTCCTGGTGGGAGGACAAGGAATGCATATGTTTGTGTGTTGATGTGCATATATGCTTGTGCTTATTTACATGTCTGCCAGTGTACATTTGCTGGTGCAGGGGTGTGTGTGTACACGTACATGCATGCTTGTACATGTGAATACAGGTATCTTTGGAGGTCAGAAGGTGGTATCAGATCCCTTTGAGGTGAGTTATGGGTAGTTCTGAGCTGCCAAATATAGGTACTGGAATTTAACCTGATCATTTGCAAGGTAGTAAGTACATGCTCTTAACTACTGAGCCATCTCTCCAAACCCAGGTGCTTAAATTTAAAATTAATGTTGAAGAAGATGTCAATTATATGAGTTATTTTTACTGTGATGTTTTATTGTGAATGGAATATATAACTTTATTTTTCATTTGCAGTAGTATAAAAGTTAACATTTTTCTTGATCGTGAATTTAGGAATCCAGTTGTGTGTTAATTATTTTATCAGGTATGGTGGCACATATCTGTAATTTCATCACTTGTAAGTCTGAGGCAGGAGAATTGTTCTGAGTCTGAGGGCCTCCAGGGTTATGTAGCAAGACTTTATCTCACAAAACATACATACATACACACACACACACACACACACACACACAGAGAGATATTTTGTTAATTTTAGTGTTTTTTAAATGGAGGGCAATTAATTTTATTTTATTATTGTTTTGGTTGGATTTAGGGGAGTGGAGTGAAATTGAACTGAATATATCATTTTAAATTTAGTGACTCCAGAATCCAAAGTAGTAACAGCTAGTGAAATACTTGTGCCCTTCTGAAATCAGAGAGCTATAGAAACAAGAGTCTGAAACTACTTTTTTTTTTGTTTTAATTAAAACCAATAAAAGCCTCTGTCTTTACCAGCAGAAGTAGACAATACAGGTTTGTTTGTTTGTTTTGTTTTCTTAAGACAGATGTTAATTTGCTGGGTGTTGGTGGCAGGGCACTGGCCTTTAGGCAGGTGAATCTTTTGAGTTCAAGGACAGCCTGTTCTATAGGAGTTCTAGGATTTCCAGGGCAACACAGAGAAACCCTGTCTCCAAAAAACAGACCAACACACAAAAACACCAAAAGACAAAACGAGACAAACAAACAAACAAACAAAAAAAAAAAACCCAGTTGTTTCTTCTGTCCAATTCTGCTTATTTCATTAATGGAAACAGCAAAATAAATCGGTAAAAGTGGAAAAGGAATAGGTAAGTGGTTTCAAGATTGATCACTGTAAAAGGATCTTTCTGTTAAATACCAAGCCGGACTCAAATTGCCACCATTAATATGGTTTCAGATATTTGTTCCCAGAGTAATTGAAGTTGTTATTAGAAACCCCATCACCATTAAAAACTGAAAGACTTGGAATGTCAACTGTAGACTGAAGGGGAACATGAGTAAAGGAATCCCACACTAGCTCTGAATAGGGTATAGTAAGGGGTTCTTTATTAAAGGAGAAATCACAGATCGTAATGGGGAACAGGAATGAAATTCAACATCCAGGTGTGGTGAGCAGAGAGAGAAAGAGAACAGATGGACCTGAGCCTTTTTGTTACCCAAGGCCACACGCAACCTGGTCCAGCCTCTCAAAGGCCATTGGCTGAAGGAGGTTCCCCATCAGTAGACAGAAGGGAGAGTGATGGAGCAGTTATGTTTTGTTTGTTTTAAATAATTTTTGAAAAAGAAAACTATCTTTTTTCATTTTACAAATGAATTCCAGTTCCCACTCCCTCCCTTCCTTCTACCCACCCATCCACCCCACTCCCATCCACTCCTCAGGGAGGGTAAGGCACATTGTTTTGGGGGAAGTCCAAGGCCCTCTCTACTATATCTAGACTGAGCAAGGTATCCATCCAAAGAGAATAGGTTCCAAAAACCAGTACAAGCAGTAGGGATAAATCCTGCTGCCACTGCCAGTGGACCCAGAGTCTGTCCCAGCCATACAACTCATTCAGAGGGACTAGTTTGGACCTATGCTGAAGTCTCCCATTGGCTCAGGTAGACTGTTTCTGTGGGTGTCCCCATCATGGTCTTGACTCTTTGCTCATATTCTACTCCCACTCTTCATCAGTCCAGTGCTCCGATGCAGGTCTCTGCTTCTGTTTCCCTCAGTTGCTGGATGAAGGTTCTCTGGTGATATTTAAGATATTTGGATACCCTTCTCCTCTATTGCTTAGGGTCTTAGCTGGGGTCATCTTTCTGGATTCCTGGGAATTTCTCTAGTGCCAGTTTTCTTGCTAACCCCATAATGGCTTCCTCAATCAAAATATCTCTTTCCTTGCTCTCATCTCTGTCCTTCCTCCTTCTTGACTATCCCATTCCCTCAAGTTCTCCTCTCCCCTCCTCTTCTGCCCTTCCTACTTTCCCCACCGCCATGCTCCCAATCTTGTCAGGCAATCCCGTCTATTTCCCCTTTCCAGGTGGATCTATGTATGTTTTTCTTAGGGTTCACCTTGTTACCCAGATTAGATTCTCTAGGCTCAATATTCTTTGCTTTACAGCTAATATCCACTTACGAGTGAGTACATACTATGTTTATCTTTATGGGTCTCTGTTACCTTACTCAGGATGATTTTCTCTAGTTCCATCCATTTGCATACAAATTTCATGATGTCATTGTTTTTTTTACTGCTGAGTAGTACTCCAATGTGTAAATGTGCTACACCTCTATCCATTTCTCCGTTGAGGGACATCTAGGTTGTTTCCAGGTTCTGGCTATCTCAGGACCCAGCAACACCAGGGCATATACCCAAAAGATGCTCAATCATACTACAAGGACATTTGTTCAATGGTGGAGAAGTATTGTATTTAGAGAGACTCAAGATGGCCTGTAGGAGCGAGACTCTGAAGCTAACGTGCTGCTGTGAGACCTGTACTCATCTTTTCAAGGCCCTTTAGGTTTAAAGATTCACCACCTCTTAATACTCTTACTATTCCTAATGTGGGGACCAGGCTTCCAGCACTTTTATACTAACAAATCATTTCCAAATTGTAGCAGTCACAAATACTGAGTAGATTAAAACAGTGTCTTCTTCAGCCACCTTGATAAAGAAAAATCAAGCAGAAGGGCAGCGGGAATCAGTCCGTGTCACAGAGAGACAGCAACATTGCTGTGCAGAAACTTCTGTGTCTGGTATAAGAATGGATGTAGACAAGGTGAGCTGTGGTGAGGAGCAGGAGAGAAAATAGATGGGTAAACCATTTCAAGAATAATGGCTGTGGATTCTGATGGACACATAAAGGTACTCAGAGAGGAAGCAGATGCATATAGCTCTGTGGGGCAGTTTTTGCTACTATGTGGGCTGTGGTTTTCTTAGGCAATATAGGGCAGCTGCAATAGGAACAAGAGTTTAACGTTGAAAGGAGGACAGGAGAGAAAGGATGTGGTGTTAGGGTTAGTTTAAGGACCCTTCACAGAGTCTCCATAGAACCTTATGTGGATAGCATAGGGACCGGCCATGCTGGAAGCCTATTCAGAATAATTCAGAAGAAGACAGTTTAGAAGAGAAATATAGAAACAAGTGTAATTGTAGTGTCCTATTGTATGTATGTGTGTTCTATAATCTTTAATTTTTTAAAATGTTTTTTTCTTTATAGTGTTGTTCATATACCAGCGTTTAAAACTTTTAGTGTTTGTTTTTACATAAACTGTTGATAGGGCCTGCATAACATGCTCTGATTTGTGGTGTTTTTGTTGTTGTTGTTTTGTTTTGTGTGTGTGTTTCCTCTTTTCTTTCTGTCTTTTCCTTATTCTCTTTCCTCCCTCCCTGCCTGCCTGACAGCCTGCTTTCTTGTCTATCTTAAGACAGAGTCTCACTTACTGTTTAACCCAAGGCTATCCTGGACCTCACTATATAGTCCATACTGGCCTTGAAATTGTAGTCCTCTTACCTTAGCCTCCTTCGTGCTAGGATTATAGGTGTGTAACACTGTGTCTGGCTTCACTTAATAGTTTTCTAACAACCATAAGTATAACAAATTCATCTTCATAAATGATCCCCATTTTATTTAGTTGGTATTAATGGATTGTTCCCTTTTTAAATGTAAAGGTAAAAATTATAATAGTGGGGTCGGAGGGATGGGTCTGGTTAAGAGCATATACTCCTCTTGTACAGAACCCGAGTTCAGTTTCCAGCATCCACGTTGAGTGTTTCACATGTCTGTAACTCTAGACCCAGGATTTGAAAATGCTTCTGCATTTAAGGGTACCTGTATTTATGAGCACATATCCACAAACTAACACTCATACTCTCTTTCTGCCTCTTTGTGTCTCTTTGTCTTTCTGTCTGCCTACCACACACAGAATTTTAAAAATTGTAATAGGAAAAACCATTTAAATTGGCGATTCGGAAAATTAGTTATTTATCCATTTCTGTCTGTCTGTCTGTCTGTGTCAGGATGTGTGTACATGTACATATGCTTGTTTTTCTGGGATATTTGATTACAGTGCTTGTTATTCCTTCATTCTGGTGACAAAAGCTCCTAATCTGATTCAGCTGGAAATATTCACAAGGTAGAAATTTTCTACCTTATCCAGAAATGCTATTGAACCAGATTCCTATATAAATAATATCACCCTTGATAGTGGTTTGAAAGATAGCAGGCAAATACTTCAAAACAAAACAAAAACCCAACAACAAAAATCTATCTTGAATTGAATGCCTGCTTTGTACTTATTCAGTTGTTTTAGAGGTATTTAATTACAGCAGTTTACTTGTGTGATCATTGAAAAGTAGTTTAAGTGATACTGGGTGCCCACTGCTAGGTACTAACACGCAGATTGAGAGTCATTGTTTTGGAGTAATGCTTTACACAGAAACTGTATTCTTGGCCGGGCGGTGGTGGCGCATGCCTTTAATCCCAGCACTCGTGAGGCAGAGGCAGGTGGATCTCTGTGAGTTCGAGACCAGCCTGGTCTACAAGAACTAGTTCTAGGACAGGCTCCAAAACCACAGAGAAACCCTGACTTGAAAAACCAAAAAAAAAAAAAAAAAGAAAGAAAAAAAAAAAGAAACTGTATTCTTTTAAACACTTCCTCTTATTGGCTAACTCCCACATCTTGATTAACCCATTTCTAATAATCTGGTAGCACCACAAGGTGGTGGCTTACCAGGAAGGATCTTAACCTGCATCCATCTCAGAGAGGAGAGGCATGGCGACTGCCTCACTTCCCTTCTTCCCAGCATTCTGTTCTGTCTACTCCACCTACCTAATTTTCTGTCCTATTAAAGGGCCAAGGCAGTTTCTTTATTAACCAATAGACAGATGACCCTCCTCCATCAATAGTGTGTTGACATTTTGGAGTGTAGTATTCTCATGAATACAGTAACAGTTATAGTACCCTTCTCTATGCATATCTACCTCTGCATAGGTAATGATCTAGTTATATGTAAATGTATGTGATACATAATATATATTGCCTTTATGGTACAGTACAACCATTTTTCCATTTATAAAGTAGTTTCTTTTCTTTATATAAAAAAGTTCATCTCATCTCTTTAGAAATATGACTGTTATACAGTGTGGCAAGCACAGTTTAATTCTTATCAAAGAGTTTTAAGAATTTGGAACTGTGGAATTTACTGGTTCAGTCTTCAGTTTTTATATTTTTATGCATTATTTAGAAAAATATTTCTGTTCTCAAATATACAGAAGTGGGTATATTCAGCACTTAGATGTAACTCTGACTAATATGTCAAATTTCTATGTAGGTAATTAAGACCACTTTGTTCCTCTAGTGTCGAATCTCTGCTTAGGTAATTAAGACCACATTGCTGTACATACTTTTTGTTAGCACTCAGCTGATACTAGTATAGTTTTCATGTAACTTCAAAGTTTTCAGTTGTATACACTGAAAGTACCAGGACCTGGGAGACTGAGGCATGAAGCTTAAGTCTAGCTGAGGCTACTTGGTGAGCTCTTGTCTGAAAGGTTGGTTGTTATGAGCTGGGTGTACACAGGCTGTAAAGCATGTTTTTTACCTACATATGAGACCCTAAATTTGATTCCCTAACATTAGAGTTTTAATAAAGTACTTCTAGTATTGGCCCAGTTTAAATATGCTGTAATGTTACTGATCTGGTTTTATCATTTGTGATTGTTCATGTCAATTTAGAGCTATTTTATTGGTCTCACTGGTTTTATTTATATTTTTCCACAATTTTTCTGAAGTTATTCTGGTTCGTGGCATTTTAAAGCTTCAGCTTTTCTTTCTTAACTCTACTGATTGAATTCTCATGCTGTTGTTCAGGATAAAGATGGAGATCGAGCTGTTCACCATGCAGCCTTTGGAGATGAGGGTGCTGTTATCGAAGTCCTGCACCGAGGCAGCGCTGACCTGAATGCTCGTAATAAGCGTAGGCAGACTCCTCTGCATATCGCTGTCAATAAAGGTCATCTTCAGGTTGTGAAGACGCTGCTGGATTTTGGTTGTCATCCCAGTCTCCAGGTAAGATTTGAAAGGAATATACAGAGCAGGCATTGATGGAACTCTGTTAAAGGATGTAGAAAGTTCTGTGTAAATTTGTTACTGTGAAGAATATCCAAGATAGAAGGTGATATAAAATAACTTACTTCATAACTATTTAAATATTTTCATTGTAGCTTAATTTATTCTAGATTCTTCGTTTAGGTCTGTTTTGGAAAATAATATTGTTTTGATTTATAGTAGGAAGGAAAGTGGCCTAATTTTTGAAGCAAAAATTTTACCTAAGGAATGATTTTTTTTTCTAAGCTCATTTAGCAACTAGATGAAGATAAGCCACACATGTCAGAGAAATACAGTTTGTGCAAGATGTGCTCATCATGGTTATTAAACACTGTCTTTTGTAGACACAGAAAATTAAAATTTGGAATGAATATGTAACTTCATAACAAAATAAATAGTATGTAATCATAATATATTAGTGTTTAGGTTCCTTCCTAGCTTTTCTTTACCTCTATCATCTTTATCAAAATAGACTTGAAATACTTAATTATTTTTAAATAAAAGTGTTCCTTGAAGCATTGTTTGAATATGTTGAACTGAAATTGAAAAATGAAAATGAAATTTATGCCCTGGCACTGCTGAAACATGCATGGGCAGTGTATATATGCCAGTTCTGTTTAACTTGGTATGGGCAAGTTCATATGTCAAACTACTTTCTTTAAATTGAAAACTGAATAATAATTAGAACACAACAGGAGGAATCATGGTGTGGATGATTCTCAGCATAGAGACTTCCTAGATCTTAGGATGTGGCTGAAGAGTGGAGTATTCGGAGCAGCGGCTTTTGAAGAGAGTCGCAGGTGCTGCTCAGCAATTTGTTTTTAGGAAGTAATTTTTCTGAAGAGACTATTGCTAGGATGTGGTTTTATAAGTTCATGGCAGAAATGGAGGATGGAGGGAGAACTGAGGTGATCTGTTGAAGGAGAAGGAATTAGACCCACTCGCTTTTCTGAAGTGTGAGGCAAAGTCACATGTAGGGAATGTGAATTGGGATTGGGGAAGACAGAGCATAATTGAGACTTGTGCTTTGGAATAGCTGTTGTGGGGACCAGAAAGCAGGACAGACCAGGGACCTGTGGAAGGGTGTTCCGAGCACGTTAAGAGTTCTCCTCAAGTGAGAGGCTACACATTTTTAGTGCCACCAATTAGAAGGTAGGTGGTTGGATTGAATTTGGATTAGGAATACCTTATGTGGGTGGGTGCCTGTGATTGGAAAACATTTTCTGTAAAAGTCCAAATGGTACTGCAGGTTTTTTACGTGTTTTGTTTCAAGGCCATACATCTCTGCCATTATAGAATGAAGTAATCATAGCTAATACATAAGCGCATGGGTGTAGCTATGTTCCAGTAAGATTGAATTTATAAAAACAGATGGAAAGCTGTGGTATATGATAGAGAGTAGGCTGTGCAGACTTTGTAAAACTACAGATTGTATAAACTCTAAATAGTTCATTTATGCAGACAGTTAATATGGAATTAGCATTTATTGCTAAGTAAATTGATTAATGCTAAATACCTTCGAAACAGTCTAATTTTTTTTTTTTTTTTTTTTTGGTTTTTCGAGACAGGGTTTCTCTGTGGTTTTGGAGCCTGTCCTGGAACTAGCTCTTGTAGACCAGGCTGGTCTCGAACTCACAGAGATCCGCCTGCCTCTGCCTCCCGAGTGCTGGGATTAAAGGCATACGCCACCACCGCCCGGCGAAACAGTCTAATTGAGGGACTGGAGAGATGGCTCAGTGAGGGGGAGCACTTACATGAGCAAGAGGACATGAGTTCAGATAGTTAGTACCCCCTCAAAAAGCTGATCATGGCTGAAACCCCAGCATTGGGGTGACGGAGACAAATGCGTCCCAAAACTCACTGGCTGACCAGTCTAGTTGAAACAGTAAACTTGCAAGTTATTCAGAGACCCTGCCTTAAAAGAATTGAGTAGGAGAGTGGAGGGGAAACCTGATGTCCTTCTCTGGACTTCGTGGGTGTGTGCATGGGTGCACACACCTCATTTCCGCTCGCTCCATACACCCCATACACAGAGATAAAATTTTCTAAAAAGCAGATTTAGAAATTAAAGGTATTGATTAGATTTGTTTCTGCTTTGAACTCCATATTCACTTTGCTGTCCTTTGAAAAGACTTCGGTTTGTTGATTCTCACCAATGCTGCATATTATATTAATATATAAAAAACTGAAAAATTATTGGTACTTGCGTTGTCAAGGCTGAAATCCACTGACTTTAAACTCATTGTTCTGGGTTCTAAGACTGCTGCTGTATGTTTGTTGTTTGTCTCTTTGTAGCCCAGGCTGGTTTTGAACTCACATTGTCCACAAAATTTTGCTCTTTGTGCCTTTACCTCCCATGTGCCAGGATTACAGGTGTGTATTGTCATGGCCGCTTCGTGTAATTCTGGAGAAAGTGCCTAGGGCTTTGTGCATGGTAGGCAAGTGTTCTCCCAACTTGAGGCATATCTTCAGACCTGCCAATTTTGCCTGCGTTATATATTTAATAGAACGTGAAGTTGTGGATGTTAGCACATGCCTGTAATCCCAGCACTCAGAAAGTAGAGATAGAAGTTCAAAGCCAGTCTCAACTATAGAGAGCAAGTTTAAGGTCAGCTCGGGCTATAGTGTGGAGTCTTTGACTCAAAAACAACCATCACTGCCACCACCATCTCCATCTTAACAGCAGACCAACAGGACCTCTAAGCATGGTTGCTGACTGACAATTGTTTGCTTGTTAGAGAGCCTGCTTCTTTGTCTAGAAGTTCAGTGAGTCTTCCTGTTGATGTGGTGATCAATGGAAAGGGAACTAATGGAAATCTCTTTAAACTTAAAAAAATAAAATAAGGATTCTGAAGGTGACACCCCTCTCCATGATGCCATAAGTAAGAAGCGGGATGACATCCTGGCAGTTCTTTTGGAAGCTGGAGCAGATGTGACCATCACAAACAACAATGGGTTCAATGCCCTGCACCATGCTGCACTGAGAGGAAATCCCAGGTAAAAATGTCCTCTTTCACTGCTTTAGGTGCTGTTTAAAAATGCTTTCCTGTTGTTCCAGTCGTGTTTTCCTGATGTAATGAGGACAGTTTCAGCTAATTTCAGCATCTCAAATGATAAAGTTTTGTAGAAAATATACCCTTATTCATCAGGTACATGTTAAATATAAGTATTATGAAATGGTTAGATGTCTATTGAGTATAGATATAAAATATCAGGATGCTGGCTAATGTTTAAAAAGTTTAATTAAATGCATTTTAAGATGTTAATGCTGAGTTATTTAGATGTGTAACATCTAGGAACCCTAATCATGTTTTCGTAGTAGTTTAAAAGGATTTGCTGGTTAATATATGAGAGCAGCTGCCTTTGGAGACTCCTAATATTCATAAGGTTAGCAGAACCCTCAGATGCCAGCACTTAGCTTTGCTGGAGGATGAGGTTTTCATCGGCCCACTCTTTGGAACAGTTTTAACTTAACCTCAGTTTCTTTATAGTTGAGTAAAACCCTGTGTATTTTGACTAAGAAAAAATATTCACTTTGTTCAGTAATTTTATCTACCTCTAAATTCTTATTCTTTAGAATTCCTTAATGTGTTTGCTAAAGTTTCTTAGGGTGCCCTTCAGGGCAGTCACAGAAGTCAAAAGGGTTTATATTATGACTGCGGTTGGGGTGGGGAGTTAAAGGACTGTATTGTCCATCACATATTGGACTTTTTCAGATTACAGATCTTTAGACTCTTCATACGTTTCCATTATGGAGACAGAGTAATTGCTGTGTCTCCGTCTCCCAATAGGTGATGGCAGTGGTGATATCTCATGATAGACTTGAGTACATCAGGTGCTCATCTCACTTCATTCTTTTCAAAGCTCAAATTTTAAAACTAATTGATTTTCTTTGCTTGCACTGCTGGTGCTTGAACTCGGGACCATGGAGCTTTGAGGTGAACACTGTGCCATCAAGCTATAGCCTTTGAACAGTGTTTGAGTTGGGTGTTAATAGCCTCATTTATAGATGAAGTATGTGAGAATTATAGGCCTTGTCTTGGCATTCAAACTGTTTCTTTTTCTTTTTCAAGATAGCTTCATTTTATAGCTTAAGTGGGCCTTGAATTGCCATTTTTCCATCTCAAGTCTCCTGAGTGCTAGGTTACAGGCAAGTGTATATGACTGTGCCAGGCTGAGTCTCCAGAATCCTTCCCTCTGAATTTATCTTCTAGTAATTGAAATCTTTCAGCCTGCCTTGCCCTTCAGTACATTATTACTCCATTTTCCTTCCTAAAGCAGTTGTCTACTCTCTTCCCCCAGACTCTCAAACATTTTTCTTTCATGAGGATGTTATCTTAATCACCTTCCCTTCTTTCCCCTGCACCTGCCTCCTCTCCACCAGAGTTCTCTTCCATTTGCTTGTGTTACTCACATACGTGGCCTGCTAACTGTGTATTTCCCTTAAGACTATGGGTGTTCATAGTAATGCATATGTCCTCCATATGTATGATAGCACACACTCAAATTAGTTTTAACAGAAAAGAAACTACAAGATTTTAAAAGACAATATATGATTAGTTACAGAATGACTTTTATAAGATAACTGTAGGTATTCAGATGGAGCAAGCACTTCAGATTAAATAGACAAAAATAATTTTGAGAGAATGTAGGCTATAATGTTAGATTATAAAGTTTAATAGACTAGAAGTTTAGAGGTTTTAGAAAATAGATATCTTAAGTACTTTGAATTGCTTTGTTTTCATTAGATGTGAGATTAGTATAGTAAATAATCTAACCATATTTAGGCAGAGGAGTATTTTTCTTATATTTCTTGAGGATTCTTCAGAAAATATGTAACAGTGACCCCTTCAGCCAGCTAATCTGTATTAGATGGCATCCCGAAAAGAAGGAAAGGCCTGGAGAGGTGCTCAGTGGGTGAAAGCGCTTGTTGCCTGATGACATGAGTTCAGTCCCTAGGACGCAGTTACAGAAGGAGAGAACTGACTTCTTTCTGCAAGTTGTCCCCAGACCTGCATGTTTATTGTGCGCACATACCTGCATACATCTGATCGATATTTTAAAAAGGAACGAAATGCTCTAATTATATCACAAGATGGCTTTGGTCAAAGCTAGCTGAATTCTTTATTCCTTTTTCTTTATTTTTGGGCTGTCATCACTTTTGGTTGCCATATAAAGCTTTTATTTGAAGACAGTAAATGGTTATTTAAAAGTATCAGTTGTAATAGCATGTTGGATGATTTAAGATTTTTTTCATATCAGATACTTTATTAAAGTTAACATTTCTTTCTAGACTTTGGGCCTTTATTCTTACCTTAGAAAAATAGATATGGCACATTATTTCCAAATGCTAAAATTTTCCCTCTTTTTAGATAAAATCTCAAATATTAACAGACATGCGAACACTGTTCCTTTCTTTGACTGCTTTCTAGTCTTTCTTGTTAATGTGGCTGCCGTCCACATTGTAATGTTTTAGCCTGTTTTTATTTTGCACTGGCTGCAATTATGTAGTATGATTGATTGCATGCTAGACTTCTGTTTCAATTTAATTGTAATTAGGGATTAGTTCTTTAGTTAGTAAAATTCTTGGGTGTTTTTTGAGGAATTTTCTTTTTAGAATTTTTGTACTTTTCCCCTCATTAGTTTTTTCTTTTTTTTTAAAAAAAAAACAGCATTGTATAAGCTAGTATTGGGACAAGTATTTGCTTGTAATTATTTCCACTTTTTATGACTGAAAATGTGGGAAGTTTTCGAAGTTTGCATATACACTTATATGTGTGTCTGTAGAAATTGAGTACATCCTACTCCCCAGGTTTGCTTTTAGTTAATAACAGTAATTTTTCAGCAGTGCATCAGCAACATGGTAGAACTGATAATTATTGAATATGATTTTCTGAAGGAAACCTTTTATTATCTTGGTCTTCAAAATATGTCTCAGTGCCTCATGTTTACGAAAGATCTGCTTTGAGATCTGCACTCGAAGGTACAGATCAAGACAGTGTAAATTTCAAAGCTGATCTGTAGGTTTGAGAATTTTAACTCAGGAAAATACTGGTCATGTTTTCTGATATTTGATGTTGTTGTTTTTGTTTAGTGTTGGTAGTCCTGTAGATTGAACCCAGGGCTGTGTATGTGCAGGATACCCTGCAGCTACATTTCCAGCCATGCAGTGGATGCTTATAGAGATTTTTCCTCTTAGAGTTTGTCCTCTTATTTTATCTTCATTGAATAAAGAAAATTTCAGTTGTAAATCCAGATAAACAAAACTATTTGTGCTGATAGTACTGATACTATCTGTGCTGAAAGTAAAAATGAGATTTATTTGGAGGAACATGCATTCACATGTTACTTAGGTACTTGCCTGTACTGCAGGACCTTCTTCAATTGCTGAGATGTTTTGTTTATTAAGGAACATTAAATCATCTGCAGGTCTATTGTAGTCACTGAGAAAATTGGGTGGATATTGGTCTCTGTTTTGTCTCCTGCAGTTTTCTCTCCATTGAGAGACTCGTGAGAAAAGTTTTTGTGAAAGACAGGCAGGAGAGCAGGGGCATGTTTATTAGTGAGGACGGTCAGTTGCCAGGTGAGGCACAAGTCTTCATAAATAATAAGCAGAAATGTTTAGCATTTTCTTTGTTTTAAATCTGAGAAACCTTTGCTTCAGGTTCAGGGTCAGAAGAATTAGATTTTTATTATTAAAGTCTGTTGACGACTTGAGATGACATTCTGCGTCATTAGGCTAACAGTAAATAGTAACAAAATTGAAGGCTAGTTCTATTGAAAATAATGACTCAGTTTCTGGAGTGCTCAATTTTATGACAGTGTTCTATCATTTAATGCCTGCATAGCGTGCACTGGAGGGAGCTCAGCAGTTCTGAGCATATACTGCTTTTAGAGGGCGTGAGTTCGGTACACCTTGTCTGTAACTCTAGGGGGTCTGATGCCACTGACCTCTGTGGGCATCTCACGCTTGTGCACATGCCCCGCACAGACACATACAAATACACATATTTTTTAAGAACTATATAAATAATTAAAATATGCATACCCATGTGAAACACACTATTATATTTTCGTCATGTTTTTAGTTGAGTTTTGATGAGTTTCTCAGATTTTTTTTCTTTTTCAAGGAAGTTCATCAGGAAGTAGAGTAGGCATTTTCTTGTTTTCAGAAGAAGGAAAAATTTAATAATGTGATTTTTTTTAAATGTGCAATGCTTTTATAGGTTTTAACAATTTATTAATTAAAATGAAAAGTTAATACCAAAGACCACAAATTAAATAACTTTATTTGAAATCCTTTTTATCACACATTTTTTTCCATAAAGCTTTTAATAAACATCTATAATCACTATGGTTCTCCCAAATAAAATTAACAGTTGCTAGTTATTTAATTTTAATTACAGTTAATAGATTCAGTAAGCGAATTAGTTGTCATGTAATCCATACTCACAGATGAAATGCTACTGTCCTGTGGTAATCAATGCATAGCTACAGCTGGTTGAAGGGGACCAAATCCATTGAAGAGGCGATTTGGTTCCATTTTACCAGCTTTAGCAAAGCATTGCCACTGCTACTTTAGGATCCAAACCGGTTCCATGCTCTTTTGTAGAAACACAGATGACAGTTGTTAGAAATTCCTGTCCTGGTATGCCAGTCGCTGAAAGTGAAAGTCCTACTTGTAGGTGCATGCATGTCCTACTGCTTGCTGCTCTTGACTCTTGCACCTCAAAAGTTTTCTCCCTTTAGCACATTAATGTGAGTCTTTATTTAATTCTTAAATGCACATAATATTCTCTTTCAAAATCAAGAACATCTATAAAAGAAGCATCATATTGTATTTCAAAGTGATGTTTCCAATCTCTCTCTCAGCAGGCTCATTTTTCCTTTCTTTTTTCTTTCTCTTTTCTTTCCTCTTTTCCTTCCTTCCTTCCTTCCTTCCTTCCTTCCTTTTTTTTAATTTTATTTTATACAGAATGTCTCTGTGCAGCCCTGGCTGTCCTGAAATGCATTATGTAGACTAGGCTGGCCTCAAACAAAGATCTACCTGCTTCTGCCTCCTGAATACTGGGATTAAAATGGTGTGCCATCGCATCCAGCCTGCAAGCTTGGTTTTTAAGTAATTAAACTAGAAGTTGAGGAAGAGTCATGCACTGTTATTTTAGTGTGATAGTTGAGGGCTAAGTAGGTTGCTGACAGGAGTGGAGGGATATGAGTGACCTTAAGAAAATACCTTTGTCCTTTAATAGATCACACATGTCTTCAGTATTATGCTTTGTTTTTGCTTATGTTGACATACTAACTTTGGGGGTCGTAATTTAATCTCTTTGAAGATCTGTTTTCTTAATTAAATTCTGTGTTATTTGAGTATAGATTGCTTAGTTCTTATTATAAGATCAGTGATACATTGACATGTGGTAGTTAGCTATAATCCGTGAATTTTGGGCATTAAAATTTACCACATGATATTTTTGAAAGCAGCACTTAGGTACATTTTATAACGTGGCTCTTCTGTAGATTTCCTGTCTGAGGAGAATGAGAATGTCTTCTGAAACATACTCATAAGATAAAAGTTTGATAAAAGATAGTTTGTAAAATAAGAATGCTGAGTGAACAACCACATTAATTTATTTTCTTAAACTAACTTGGGAGAAGGATGACACAGGCTCAGACAATATGCAAATTGTTGTATATTGTATTTTACTTCTGTTGCTTGTTAAGTATTATGCTTCTGGGGAAGTTAATGTAATTTTCTTTCCATTATATTTCCTACTGGTGAAACAGATATGCAATTGCCTGAACTTAAGTGCTGAAGATAGCACTTGCCTGTTCTATTTTTAGTAGTTACATGGCAGCCATTCAGCAGATCCAGTTGCTCAAGTGTGCTTTTGGATAGTTCAGTTTCATGTACTGGCCATATCAGGGCAAGGAGAGGCCATGGGAAAAAATAGTACAGGGTTTGATAATGTCAGCATCTGTCATCCCTGCCAGGGAGACAGTTGAAATGTTTGGGTTACAGCAGTGTCAGCAGATGCCCAGAGTCTAACATGTACTCCGTTCAAAAGGAATACCTGATCTAAGTGCTGGACGTGACATTTCAGAGTGATTGAAAACCCTCCTAGATATGTTAGTTAAACTTAGAAGCAACAGAATCAGTTTTAAATTTTACTTTATAAATGAATAGCCAGCATTTTCTAAGAATTATAACAAATTCCTAGTTGCTGAAATATTTTTTTTAAGAATTACTATAACCCTTCAGACCTGTGGAATAACTAAAATACTGTTGTTCATAATTCATTATGAGCAGAATAATACCCTTTGATATAAGCAAGGATAATACAGACTTTAAAATATTTGACAGTTTGTTACCAATACGTCCTCTTTACTTAGTCATGGTCAGCATTTTGTCATTTTTATCCTTCTCTCTCATGCTTTACATATTAATAGCATTTACATTGGAGACTGAGTTAAGAACTGACAAACGAGAGGCAAGGGCTAAAGAGTTCATTTGTACAGTATAATTTTTCTTTAAAAGTAGCCTTTAAAATTGTGGTTTTCTGTAGTATCAGAAAAGAAGATATAAAACTGAAATTTGCCTTAGAAAATCCTCAGACTTTAATAGGTGATACATTTTACCACAGGTGAAGAATAGCTATTAAAATGGGAGTAAAATCACATTTTTAATGTGATTTTTTGTTGACTTATTTTTCTTATTAGATCTATTGGTCCTGATTTGAGTAATGTGATATACTTAAAGTTCAATTGTGAGGACAGAAAACGGTTGCTCTGTGTCTCAGTGTTTTGTGCTATCAGTGCTATTCTGTAGTAGTCAAATTTTAATCATGTGAGTAGTCAAACAATCTATAATGTAGAATTAAAGCAAAAATTAAAATCCATTTCTATGGAATTTTTTCTTTAAGTATAATTAATTTGCACTTGCAAATGACTGGTACTTTTGGAATGGGGATGTTAGTATCTTTGGTGGCCATTTACTTGGCAGTAGGTTACTTCATTGTATGAAGGTCATCCTCCTGGAAAGAATTGCTCCCTTTTGGTGGCCATTACCTACCCAAAATCCATACTTCTTTACATTCCATAGCAGTGTATGTTCATATGGGTACATAAAGAAGTATGTGCTCTGAGTAGGCGCTACTGAGCTGTTTGCTGTGGAAACTTGAAGCATCCCGTTTTCCCCATTTGATAGTGAAACTTTCTGGTTGCTGATATGGAACAGTGATAGATCATGTGCAGAGATTAGCTTATCAGAGACTAGTGTTACAACAAATTTACCTGATCCCATTATGCACTTAGTGTTCTTTGTTCTTGGTGTACATAAGCACTGGGTACCTCCTTGGTTCTTTTTCAGGAGCTGCAGAGAGTCTATGGAGTCCTGAGTGTATTCAGAAATGCTAGCACTGAGTTGTTCTCTCAGGCACAGGTCCTTTTTCTTCTTCTGTATAATTTACTTCAAGATCCTATAAACAGATGATAATTAGTTTTGAAATTATTTTTATAAATCAGATACTTTTACTTAAAACTTACTGGAAAGGACAGATTACACTAGAATTGATTTTACAGTTGATGCAGGGTTTGAAAGTTGGGTCATTTTATTGGGTGAGTGAATGAATGGTCATAAATGGTAATTTATTTTCCAGTTAAGAGATAAAAAGTCACTATCATTTGGCAAGTTATTTGTTGTTCTTTTGTTATTAGTTCCTTGCCTGAATTTTGTGCTTCTGTTTGCATTGAATGAAAATTCAAATGGATTTGACTTGTGCGAGATTACTTTTCAAAAATGGCTTTTAATATAAAGGAAAATTACCAAAACAATTTAACTTTTTTAAAGTCTCCATTAAAAAACAGAAGCACTTTAGGCTGTGAGACTCTGGATTTTACCTTGAATATTTAGCACAAGAAAAGAAAATTGTGAGTGACCTTTAATCACTGAGTTAGTTCAAAAGGAGACCTTGAGAAAATTTGAGGTTTGGGAAAAATCTAGAAAAGGGAGTCCTGGGAGCCGTGGGGGAGTAGAATTTCTGTGGCTTGTGGAAAATGCTAGTGCAGCTGTGCTGGCATGAGCAGCAGCCAGCCGTGCAGCTGAGAATTGCCATGCACCGTCATACACGTTTCTGTGGCCTGAATAGTAAACGGGGAGACATAGGTTTCTGATGAACAATTCTTGATGAGCTTTTTAAAGCTATCATACTCTTGAGGCATTGATGCCGATTTACCGGAAAAGTGAGAACAGTTGAAACAATTGTTTATCTAAAACGTTAACGACTTAAATCTTTAGTAAGGCAATGTCAGTGGTGGATTGTATAGTTTTGAAGTTATCTGTCATACTATTTGAACAATGGCTTTTTAAAAGCTAAATTGTCAAATTGACCTTTGAAATTAGCCGATGTCCAGATATAGATTAACAATGAAGATATATATCAGTCAATATTAGATAAGCATGCAGAAAGTTGGAAGCATCCTTACAAGTCAGCCTTTGTGCATGGTTACCTGTGAGTTTAGTGTCCTGCAGCATATGCAGGAGGAAGAGAGGTAATGACCTAGAGAGTCATGCCGTAGTCACCGCCGATCCCTTGATTGTTCCCTCACATTATCTGCTAATTGAGCACTGCTTTTTATGAGCTGTGTGAAGTAAGGAGGTGTATAAGTGAACACAGAACCTTACTTTTTAAGATAAATTTAAAAGACAAGTAAATAGATAAAAATCAGATAATCTACTTTTCTTTCCTGCCCTTTCTCAACACACACACACACACACACACACACACACACACACACACCCCTAGACACATTCATGTGTGCGTGCATACACATACACACACACTAGAATTTAATCAACGTTGGTCATACGATTTGGATTGTAATATATCAATTATTGCATAGATAGGTAGAGAAAGTGAAGTAATGGGGGAAAGTTGCTACAATGGCCAAGAAAATGTATCTAGTTTTTTTTTAAGTTAGATGAAATGATTCACAAGAGGGGGAATTGCAGAGGAAGTTAAAGATCAATTAAAAACAACAGCAACAACAACAACAAAAAACAAAGCTGCAAACAAAACCCCCAGCACACCTCGCTTCCCCAAGTAGCTATTCACCCTGTTTCCTGTGGCCACCAGAGTACATTGGATTCTTCTGACGCCTTAGGAAATATCCTGCATCTTTCTTGCTTTGAGATTCTTTTGGGGAAACGGAAGTTTGAATTTCCAGGGTTAATGGTGGATCTGGAGTGAAGCTGTCTTGTCATATCCAGAGGTCAGTCTGCAATCGAGGTCAGGACTTCACATAGTCACCACAGAGGTCAGCTTATAACCACAGCCTAGGCTGTTAGAGCTTTATAGGCAGCTAAGCATTTGAAACATGCACTCCCAGGCAAGCAGGCTCTCTTGTGCCTCTCTCTTCCCTGACCATATTTAGTCAACCATAGCAAAAAATAGTCTCTCAGCTGTCGATTGTCGATCTGGGGACTGAGGAAACTTCTATCTTGCTTTCTGCCTATTGATTGTTCTTCCTGTGGTCCAAACACTGCTTTGTCATTTGTCCTGCTTTTTTTTTTTTTTTTAAAGAACTGCCAAATAAAGCGGTGTCTCATGTTTCCACTTACATTTCCCAGATTCTCCCTGAGCTTGTGCTGAGACTAGGAAAACCTCATGTGGTTGTCACTATACTTAGAAGCACCACAGCGAAAAAGGGAGGGAGCACACAACATTTACCCTGGCTAGTAGCAAGACTGTCTTCAGGCAGATTTGGGGGATGTAAAAATCCCTCTATTGCCAAAATGTTTCATAATCTGACTTTTTGTTGGTTAAAAAATTTCTTTTTCTTTTACAATAATGTATTACACAGCTGTTAGCCTATGGGGATTTTGTATAGTTGTGTTTAGGGCCAGTTATTTCTATAGGTGCTTTAAAGACACAATAAGTAGTACTTGCCTGGAGCCTGAAGTGTGAGTGGGGTCGGATCATTAAGGAAAGAGCAGTGTGTAAGGAGTCCTGAAATGCTTAGAGCCCTGTGTGCTTTGAACAATACACGTACAGGTCCAAAGATGACTTTTAGTGTGAGTTGAACTGTCTTATACCTAAGTCTGAAGTTGACTCCAGTTTTCTAAATAGCATTTAGTTATAACCAGCCACAGACTAAAAT
Source organism: Microtus oregoni (assembly GCF_018167655.1). NCBI lineage: Eukaryota > Metazoa > Chordata > Mammalia > Rodentia > Cricetidae > Microtus > Microtus oregoni. The sequence goes on from NW_024544720.1 coordinate 3,674,204, forward strand.
GGTCATGAATTTGGCATAACTTTGTGGTGTATGTACTGTCCTAAAGACAAGAAATACTTTTTTCTCAATTTTAATAGTACATTCAGAGTAAATTTCAATATAGACATTTGTTTTTGACCAAAGATGAGCAGTATTAAAACATCAAACCCATCAAACCCATGAAGATAAAATTTAAATCTCAAAAACCTAAAAAAAAAAAAAAAAAAAAGTGGACAGGAGAAACCAAGTCCATCTTGTTCTTAATCCAGATGTGTTCTCTGAGCTCAGTCAGGTAGAACTACCTGTTTTCACAGCACCCAGACAAGGGAGTTGTTCTTGACATTCCTTTGTCTTCAGTGTTAAATTGCTGGAGGTGGGTTAGGGGGTACTATTTTAAAGTATTTTAAAGGAATGCTATAGACTTTTACAAATTTTAGAAAACCCTACTTTTTCTAACTGTTAATTATTCACATTAGAGATGATACACATCAGACTTAAAAATAATTCAATTTTCAGGGTCCTAAATGATCCCACTTCGCTGTTCAGTAGCAGTGAACACGGTAGCATGTTCTGTGCTGGGCTGTGACACTGAAAAGAGAATTCCTGCTCCAGGGCTCAGCAGTCCACCAAAGATCCGGTGTTTCTAATACCCTGCCTGGATGTGTTTTTTCATTCTTTCAGCACAACTTTGAGCTCTGTGGTTTCCATGTGCAGATACTCTTCTGTCTGCAGTTGACACGGCTCCAAAGGCTTCTGTCTGGATGGATGAACTTGTCTTAAGTTCTGTCACGGGTTCTGTACTACCTCTTTACCTTTTATTTAGGGATTCTTAAATTAGCTAAGCAAACATTTATTGAACACCCAATATAATGCTGTTCTAATATCGTTTTAAAATTAAATGATACTAATATGCAAGGCTTCTGTCGTTTACCTGCTGTGTTTATTTGAGCAAAAGTTCCCTCTTTAGCTGAAGAAATACAAATAGCATGGCAGGCCCTAGAAATTGACTTAGTGCCATCTGAGCACTACATACCATTGTAGACAGCTGCTTGTCCCCTCTGCTTCTTGGAACTCATGTGTTCGTCATTCAGCAAATGTGTGTGCCAGGGATTATGCTAGGCACCACTATTAGTTGTTCTGGAACTTAATGCTTCATTGGCACTCTTTACACATGCCTGCTTAGCTGGCCATAAGGTCTTATCTATAAAACATCCACGTCTTTAACCTGTTGTAAAAGAACTAGTTGAGAAACAAAGAAGAGTGTGTCACCAAATCTTAGGGAATCCAAGGAGCAGTTAATTGACTTCCTAAAGATAACTGATCGACACTTACTAAGCTAGGAACAATGTAACTGCATGGCTCCCACAGGTTCTCATTGAACTTAGCTGGAAGTGCTGCATAGAAGAGCCTGCAACCTCACTTCCAGGTTCTATAGTGTGTTCCTAAATTACCCATTCCATAGAAAGAAAAGGACAGACTGCTCTGATCTGGTCTCAATGTATAGAGGTGAGGACCAGGGACCCTTTGTTAACTATCTGTGAGCTTACCTTGCTGACTGGGCCCAAAGATAGTTTTTATCTTTTCAAGGTCATGTGATGTTTTGTTTACTTTTCTGAAGGGGTTGATAAGTTTCTAATTGGGCTCTCTGAAGAGGGGGTTTGGAGAGGTGGCTTCTCAGTTAAGAGCACTGGTTGCTCTCTACCAGAGGACCTGGGTTCAATTCCCAGTCCCCACATGGCAGCTCACAAACTGTCTGTATCTCCAGTTCCAGGGGATTCAACACCTCACACAGACAACACATGCAGACAAAACTCCAGTGCCCATAAATAAAAATAAATAAATCATTTAAAAAAATACTCCTAAAATATATCTCAAGAGAGAGAAGAAGAAGATCTTAACAGAAGCAAAAGTGAATCCCCACAGCTCCAGTGTAGAATGTGCATTAGCCTGTGTGGATGCTTCTCTCAAGTGTGGGTTGTGTGGTGACTTGTCAAGAAGGTAATGTAGAAAGAGCCGAGACACACTCCTCCATCCAGGTGTCAAGAGTGTTTATTGTGTGGATAGTGGGTGAAAAGTGGCGAGAGCCCGTGACTCCAGAGGGAGCATGAGAAGACGCTGATCCCAGGTCAAGAATTAGAACATAGTTTGTGCTCCACAGGCTTCTCAGCTTCATCAAAAGTAAGAAGTGGAAAACTGTCGTGGCTCAAGCCATAGGACAGGTATAATTTGTTATTGAGAGCAGACAAAAAAGAACATTAAATAAACTTTAATTTTTTTTAAAGCATAGATAACTAGAGGCCTAGGATTATAGCTTAGTGGCAGAACTTGTGTAAGGCCCCTCCATCCTTAGCACCACAAAAATGAATAAGCAAGCAATAAATTAATCCATACATCGTTTTACTTAATTTGCACTTTAAAAAATTGTAATTAGTTTTTAAAGACAGGCTCTTTCTTTACCCTGAGCTTTGACTTTGCGATCCTATTGCTTCTGCCTTTTAAGTGCGATGATTATATCCTGCTTAGTCATGTCCAGCTTCTGTTTTGACTGCAAATATTTTTTTGTTTTACTTTTTAAGGATTATATTTTCCCTTTCCTCCCTCCAAACCCTTCCATGTATGCCCATCCACTGTTCTCTTTCCAAATCATGACCTCGTTTCTTTCCTTGTTATATTTGTGTGTGCATGTGTGTATGCACGTGTGTGTATGTGTATTCCTAAATACATAGATATAGCCTGCTTAGTTACTTGTATGTATATGTATTTAGGGCTGACCATATGATAGTGGATAACCATTTGTTGTGTTCTTTCTCCTGCTGTCAACATCCCTATAGTTCTTAGGTGAGCTTTCCCAAATCTACATTAGCATGTCTGTTGCTGTTGTCCTTGTTTAGGTCGTGTTTAGTAGCCATGTTGGTAAGACTTCATGAGTGTAGCTTCTGACATTTCTAGGAGACACAGTTTCACAGCACACACCCCATTCCTCTGGGTTTTACAAATTTGTCTTCCTCCTCCTTTGAAACAGTCCTGAGCATAAACATTTCTTTACAAGTTAACACCAGTAAACCAAGTGCTGATTTTGCAATGATTGGTTTTACCAAACATTAAGTGTTGTTTCATATTCTTTTAAAAGCATACTAAGATAGGCTATGTGTGTGTGTGCGCGCGCATATATTGTCTTAGAGTCAGGGTCTTATATAGCGCAGGCTGGCCTGGCCTGGTACTCACTTTGTAGTTGAGGCTGTCCTTGAACTCCTTTTGCCTCTGCCTCCCAAGGGCTGGGATTAAAGGCACACTACACCATACTGAGCTTAAGACTTATTTTAAGAAGATTTAATTTTTAGGAAGTATTTATTTATTTTGTTTTTTCAAGGCAGGGTTTCTCTGTGGCTTTGGAGCCTGTCCTGGAACTAGCGCTTATAGACCAGGCTGACCTCGAACTCACAGAGATCTGCTTGCCTCTGCCTCCCAAGTGCTGGGATAAAAGGCGTGTGCCACCACCGCCTGGCTAGGAAGTCTTACTTTAAATCAGTGTTAATTTTAAATTTGTGAAAGTTATGAAATGGTCATGTTTGTGTATTATAAAGGGTTGAGGTGACCATGTTGTGGAAGTGTTCAGAGGAAAGATAGGATGACCCTTGAGTACAGTTCATCATGCTGTGGGGACCCCAACCACAAAATTATTCTTGTTGCTACTTCATAACTGTAATTTTGCTACTGTTATGAATCATAACGTTAATATCTGTTCTGATGGTCTCAGGGACCCTTGTGAAAGATTTATTTGACTCCCAGGTTGAGAACCACTGATCTAAAGAATGTTGGGCCACTGGGGACAACTGTTATAGATTTAAACAGGAAAATCATCAGAATGATTTTCTTGTCTTCCATATAGAATAGTTCCCAGGTTTTGGACTATTATGGCAGGCTAAATGGCAAAAAGAATAGTGTAAATTAAGAGTCTAGAAGGAGTGTACTGTAGGGAGGAAGGGGAAACGAGAGATTTGTGTTGGGCATGGTGGCCCAGCCTGTAGTCCCAGTTCTGAGGAGGATGAAGCAGGAGAATCCTGTAGAGGCCACTCTGTACATGGTGAGACCACGTCCAAAGGATCATCACTGACTAAGCATGGGACCTCCTCTTGCTTCAGGTTCCCAAGTATCACATCAGAAGTGTGACCCATTCCTGACTCACAAGCCATTTATTCCTCTTTGTAAATATGATCTTTTTCCTTTCAAAGGGCAGAGATCTCATACAGACACTGCTCCAGGAGCAACAGTCAACGTGTTCTTAAACCTCTCTTCATACAGACTATAATTTTCTAGATAGAGACATAATTTTCATCTTTTTTTTATTGTAATTTCATTCTCATAGCTTAATCATTAAGGTCCAATTAGATGTATGGATATCTTCCAAAAATCTTTCTGTATTATTGCCTGCATGCATAACTTAACTGTTAATTGATTTATTGATCTTATGTTTTAACAGTTTCTATAGGAAGTCAAACATTACCATTTCCATTTAAAGTACCTTGTTGAGGGTACTAGAGAGATGACTCAATGGTTAGGAGTAATGACTGCTTTTGCGTAGGACTCGGGTTTGATGCACAGCACCAACATGGAGGCTCACAGCTGTCTCTGGTTCCAGGGAATCTGAGGCCCTCTGTCTGACCCTTGTGGACACCAGGCAGGCATGCAGTACACATGGATATATTCAGGCAAATACTCATACACATACAATAAATAAATTTTAAAATAAAAATATTTTCCTAGTATTATAATTTCTAGCTATTTAAGATGAGGCATTTGCCTTAAATAATGCCATATTTCTTTTTAATTTTAATTGCACAGATAGTTTCTTATTTTGTCAATGTGTGACGGGAACAAAGATGGTGAATTCTATTTTATTTAAAGATTTATCTATTATATATACAGTGTTCTACCTGCATGTAGATCGCAGACCAGAAGAGGGCTCCAGATCTCACTACAGATGGCTGTGAGCCAGCATGTGGTTGCTGGGAATTGAACTCAGGACCTTTGGAAGAGCAGGTAGTGCTCTTAACAGCTGTGCCATCTCTGCAGCCCGGTGAATTCTAAATACTGTCTTAGCATTTGCATTTTTTAAAAGTTGTTAATTGAACTATATACGCAGACTAACGGTACTACATAGATTATACTGCATGAAGATGACTGTCTTCCATGACATTTTTATTTTGCCTTAGTTATTCTCCCCATATTTTGTAACTTGCCTTGGGAGTTTTTAATTTATCAGGCAAAGTCATTATCAGAACATTTTTGGTTAGGGAAAGTAAAGATTTAAAACTTAAACACTCCATTACTATCTTTTTTTTTTTTTTTTGTTTTTTCGAGACAAGGTTTCTCTCTGTAACTTTGGAACCTGTCCTGTAACTAGCTCTTGTAGACCAGGCTGTCCTCAAACTCACAGAGATCCACCTGCCTCTGCCTTCCAAGTGCTGGGATTAAAGGCATGCGCCACCACTGCCCGGCCATTACTATCATTCTTATCAGTGTAGCATAGCTTTGGTTTAATAAGTAATGTTAACACTGAAATTTAGCTTTTCTCAGGCTGGCTTTGAACTTGCTGTGTAGGTCAGAATGCGCTTGAACTTCTGGTTGTCTTCCTAAGTGCTAGTAGTACAGGTATGTGCCTCTACCCCAGAATTGGGTGCTGTGTGGAGAGCACTGTAATATTGAACCACTTCTTTATCAACTGGTTGGTTTGTTTGAGATGATGTCTTGTATCGTCTGAACTATGTAACTGACAGTCATCTTGAACCATGGTCCTGTTGCATCATGGCTGGTTTATACTGCCTTTTGGGGATACATTTATTGTTATTTTATGTAGATGGGTTTGGTATATGTCTATGAAACATGTGCATGCAGTGCCTGAGGAGGCCAAAAGAGGGCATCAGATTCTCTGGATGTGGAGAGAATTTTGTTAGCTGCCATATGGGTGCTGGGTCTTTTGCGAGGTCTTTAACAACTGAACTCTCTCCAGCCCCTTCCTTACATTTCTTTCAAATAATAACATTTTATTTCTTCTTAAAAATTGTTTTAGATTTATTTGTGCATATTAGTGTTTCCCTGCATGAATGTTTATGTGCCACATTTGTGCTTGGTGCCTGAGGAAGTCAGAAGAAGGCTGGAGAATTGGAGTGCCTGACAGCTCTGAAGCACCATACGGTGCCGGGACTAAACCAGGGTCCTCTGCATGAGCAACACGTGCTCCTCACTGCCGAGCCATTTCTACACCCCCATGACATTTTCTTTTTAATACAGTTTTTCATGGCTACTATATCTTCTAAATTTTGTAGAAAAACTATAAACCTCTTAAAAGTTTTTTTTTCTCATGTGGTCTGATAGGAAGAGTGGTAGACAGTGCACGATATCATGATATCCAAATATTTTGTAATGTAGTGTGCCACCAATAACTTTCCATTGATCTGAGTGGAGCTGGGCATGGGGGGTTCATGTTTGTAATCCCAGCACTTGGGAGACTGGGGCAGGGAGACTAAAATTCAAGAACAGCCTTGCCTACAAAAGTAGTAGAACTTAAAACAAAAATCTGATAAAACTTAAAAATTTGGCAGTATTAGTTCTAATTCAGAGGTTCATAGATCTTCCAAAGCTTAATTTATAAAAGCAGTTATTTTTGTCTATTTTTGTGGATGTGCACGTGCACATGCACGCATGCGTTCAGACATGCGCATGGATACTCCACAGTGTACATGTGGAGATCAGAGCAGAGCTTATAGGAGCAGGTTCTCTCCATCCTCCATATGAGTCCCAGGAATGAACTCAGGCAGTTAAGTTCAGCACGAGCTCTTCTGTATCAGGAACCATCTCACCTGCTCCTTCAAAGTCTATTCTTAGACTCTTTGAACTTGCTCCATGGGATTCATAAACTGCCATTAGAGACCTTTGCGTTCTGAGCCCCATGAGGTTCCAGGGCCACTTTAGAGGGTGACACCTTCATGAGTTTTTCGTATATTTTTGTGAGGAAATTTGCCTCTGTATCATTTATGTTCTGTGCTCTATTTGGCAAATGAGGATTCTTTGTTTAGCTCTCAGATATCAAAAAGCTAAATAAACATTGGGAATGATAACAACAATTTCTGTCTGTAGGGACATGATTTTTTTTTTTTGTTTTAAGAAAAAAAGAGCCTCATTTGATAACAGGATTTCTTTTGAATATTTTTCTGAAGAAAATGAAATTCATACTATGTAAATGTAAAGATAATGTAAATTTGCTTTGCAGTGCAATGCGTGTTTTACTCTCAAAATTACCAAGACCATGGATTGTGGATGAGAAGAAAGATGATGGTTATACTGCCTTGCACCTGGCTGCTCTGAATAATCATGTGGAAGTGGCTGAATTGTTGGTGCATCAGGTAGGAGAGGCAGCTATGTTTTAACAGACATAGAGCATTCTAATTCTTTCGTTCATTTTATCAAGTGGACTTTAATAGGCTGCAATAAAACCCACATGATGATGAAAACCGAAGCAATGTATTCTCTGCCTTTTAACGTTGATTATTTTTGTTTGTTTGCATATAACAGTCTTGCTGTGTAGCCCTGGCTTAGCTAAAACTCAGTATCCTGCCTCAGCCTCTGAGTGCTGGAATTGCAGGTATGCGTCTCTGCCTAACACTGGCTTTCTACCCCCAACCCGTTGCGGTGTAGCGGTGTAGCGCAAGTGTAGAGGTCAAAAGACAGTCCTCAGGAAATGATTCCGTCCTTCCATTATGGAGGTCTTGGAGATCAAACTCAGGACTACAGACTTGGCTGCATCTTGCCAGCCTCTCTCCAACACTGGCTTATACTCTCCCCAGTTTTCACATTTAAATAGGCATAACAGGATGAGCTAACAGTGATACCTCACGACCAGTCAGACACAAATACATATAATAAAAACAAACCAGAAATGTGTGTCTTCCAGAATATGGCATAACATATTAGAGTTTCAGGGTTGTGATTAGACTGGTTTTAAGACCTAACAGTTTAGGGGGCTGCAGATGGCTCCGCACTTAGAGCACTGGCTTTTCTTCTAGAGGACCTGAGTTCATTCCCAGCACTCACATGGCAGCTCACAACTGTCTGTGACTCCAGTTTCAGGGACACCGTCACACAGAAAACAAACAAATTACTTATTTATTGGAAACCTAGTAGTTCAGGTGTATCTTTTGAAGCTTTGATTCTGTTCTTAATTTTGATTTGTTGTGCCAGGCATTATGCTAAGCAAATTTTTGTGCTGTATTTCTTAATCTTAACATAAGCCCTGTGACATAGGTTATACTTTCACACCATTAAGGAACCGAAGAAAAGGGCTAAATGGTGAAATGCTTACAAAAGTGGTTTAAAAGTGGCAGAGGTTAAGCCAAAAGTGCCTTGGATTCAAAATCAGTTAATTGTCCTTAGGTCCTTTCCCTTGTGTGGGTATTGGTGGCTTTCAGAGCTAGTTGGCTGGTGGGCTCTTCTGAGCCTGGAGGACTTCCTGCTTCCCTTTGCACCTTCTCACTGAATGAGAAAGTGAACTGACCAGTCACTAAAATAACTCTGAATTCTATATGGAGACACCATTGCTTTTCAGAGGTGTTTACAGTTTGTAGGACTTGCTCTCTCCGTGGATATTGAAAGAGAATCGTGCTCAGCTCCACAGTGTGCTTCGTCCGTGAGCTGGCTTGAGATAGTTACTGTAAAGGAAATCCTTATTTTACCCCAGCTGTCTGTCGGTTGTCAGTGTCCATGTGAAAAGAGTGTGAGGACAGCTTCCAAGGAGGAAACTAGTCAGCAGTGCTGTCTGTTCCTTGGGAGTAGCTAACAGTTTTCTTGTTCTTTAATGTTGCCTAGCAGTAACCATTTTAAATGTGTTCATTGTTAGGGAAATGCAAACCTGGATATCCAGAATGTGAACCAGCAAACAGCCCTACACCTTGCTGTAGAACGGCAGCACACCCAGATTGTTAGGGTAAAGTATTTTTTCTTGTTAACCATACTCATGTTTAGATCCTTGTGAAAACTGAAATGATTCAGTGTTCCACTTCTTAAAGTGACATATTCAAGAACTTAAGACTTTAGGGTAAGGGATTAGTATCTAGTTCAGAGTCTTCATCATATTGTTCTTAGACTTCTGAATTCTCATAACGTTAGTGAGAAAAATTTAAAGTAACAATTTGAATAATTGACATCCCTCTTAATGTGTGTAGTTAACAGTAAAATTAAAAGCTTTGTCTGGGAACTTGCTGCTGCAAATGGGAAATTGAGCTATATATTTTTAGTTTACTAATCTGGTGATTTCAAACAAAATACCCGAATAAAGTATTTGTTTACATGGTCTTATGGAGCAGTGACTCTTAAAAGTTTGGAGACTGAAGTAGCTACCACAGTGTCTCCTGGAAATGTGCAGGGAAGTTTTTTCTTGTACTCTGCCCCAGGCCAGCGGGACTGGACCCTGGGAGGGGTCCTTTATTACTAGCTTTTCTCTTTGCTTTGACAAAATAGGGGCAAAAGCAACTTAAGGAAGGGTTTCTTTTGGCTCACAGTCTGAAATGGTGCAGGCTGTCATGGCAGGAATAGGAACGAAGCAGCAGCTGGTCACGGTGTGTCCCCAGTCAGCAAGAAGAGTTGAATGCTGATGCTCAGTTCAGTGTCTCCCTCTCCCCTTTCTATTTAGTGTGGAACTCCAGACCATTGCAAGGTATCACCCACATTCATTGTGGGTCTGTCCTTCTCAGTTAAATCTCTCTCCAGACCATTGCAAGGTATCACCCACATTCATTGTGGGTCTGTCCTTCTCAGTTAAATCTCTCTAGAAACTTTCTCGGGTATGCTCCTGGGTGATTCCAAATTCAGTCCAGTTGACAGAAAACTAACCAACAATGGTGTGTAAATTCCTGGTTATGCAAGCCTTCCAGGTTGTCCTGATACTTATCAAGTTTGAAAAATATGTTCTAGAATGATATTTTACATACTTTTTAGAACAAAAAAAGAGACAAAGTATGATTTGCCAAGACAAGTAAGACTATAGAGTAAGGTTAGTTTCTTTGGATGCTATTGTTTAGGGCTCTTTGATGGTATTTGTAGAAAGGATTAGGAAGATTGTTGAAACACCATAAGGAAAGTCTAAAGTGAGCTTACAGGTTGCTGCACAAGTCACATAATGAGATAGGCAGTAACTCATTTTGCTAAGTGGTTAGATTTTAGCAAACAATGTTTACATTAATTGTTTCTTGAAATTTCGAGCTGTTACTGTAGATTTACTATAGTTTCTTATAGGTGTAGACATTATCCAAATGAGGCATCTTTCCCTCTCTCAGCTTTTGGTCCGTGCAGGTGCTAAGCTAGACATTCAGGATAAGGATGGAGATACCCCTTTGCATGAGGCTTTAAGGCATCATACTTTGTCTCAACTACGCCAGCTACAAGACATGCAAGATGTGGGGAAAGTAGATGCTGCCTGGGAGCCATCAAAAAACACAGTGAGTAAAGATAATGCTCCCTCACTACCTTTGAAAGCATTTAATCCTTATCTGATCTGCGTTGGATAAAACATTTTATCAGAGTTGTACTTGGGTTTACAGAACTTCAACACTACTGATCACTACGAAGTGCATTTGTTCTACATCTTATCAAAAGTTTGGTTCTTTCTAACTTCAGCTTTACAAATAGGGTAGAGTGGGTGTTTGTTATGGTTTGAATTTGAAGTCCCTTAATGCTTGTTCATTTTGACCAGCATTTCATTTGATCAACACCGCATGTATTTGAAGAGCTATCTGCTCAAATCTTTCTCATTATAATTTTTGAATTCTTTCTTTTCTTTTGGTTTTTATTTTTTGAGGTGTTAGGATTGATCCCAAGGCCTCATGCATGCTAGGGAAGCCCTCTCCCACTTCCAATGTCTTTTGTTTTTTTCTAATTATTTCAAAAATTATTTCTATAATATGAAAAGGAGATATCAGTATGTGATACGTACATATTTTCTTCTGATCTATGATTTGTGTTGCCACTGCCCCTACTGCTGCCTCCTCTTTGTCTTTGGGTGTGGTGGTGACAGTGGAAGATAATAATTGCAATACAATGCTTTGGTATAGCAATGAACATAATTTAGTATTCATTGTTTTTGTATAGAAATGATAGCATAGTCAAGAACTAGACCATGATTGTAATCCCCCACTTAGGAGGCTAAGGCAGGATTTGTGACCAGCATATACTATATAGTGAGTTCCCTGTCAGTCTAGGGGTGAGTGAGACCCTAGCTCAAACAAAAGTTTCCCTGTATAATTACGTACCGTATGTTTCTGGGCACTGGAGAAACACTATATCCTCTAAGTACAGAGAAAGTTTTAAGTGCAGATACAGCAGTTCTGTGCATCCTCGGTCTTCCTCAGTTAAGGAGGTCCAGAATGGATATTTGATCCTTTTTATGTTCTCCAAAAACTGTTTTTCATTCTTAGAAAGTTGTAAGAGATGGGGCTCCATTTGATCTAGTGTTTCCCAAGATGCTTCTCTAAATCAAGAGGGGCTTGGAAGTCTAATGTCTGGTGATGTCTTCCTTGTCAGCAGTGCCAAGGATGTCAAGAAGGGAGTTGTGCTCACAAGCATGTTTCTGTCCTTCTTTTGGCAGTGGTGTTTTGTGATGAGGTTTCACTGTCTTGCTCAGTTGTCCTCAAACTCTTGATCCTCCTGCCTGACTTTTGAGTGGCTGGGATTATGTATATGAGCACCATGACTGATTTTTGACAATGTTCTTAGAAGAATGGAATGTCCTTTTTAATGACTTATTTATTTTTGTTTTAAGTGCATCGGGGTGAGTTGCTTGCCTGTATGTCTGTATGGAGAGTATCAGAAGCCCTAGAACTAGAGTTACAGACAACATGTGTGAGCTGCCATGTGAGTGCTGGGAATTGAACCAAGTCCTCTGAAAGAGCAGCCAGTGCTCTTAACCACTGAACCATCTCTCCAGCCCAGAGCAGAATGTCTTTCTTAAATATTATTATGTATGGTTTATTTATCCTAAGAAAATTTTGGCCAAATGAAGGTTACTTACATTTTTTTTGTTGTTTTATGTTATATAGAAGCTTATAAGTTTGAGCTCTTGCTTTAAGTTCACTGTTCAAGTGAACCTTTATTTAGAGTTTATTTAGAGAGATCAGAGTTCATTTGTCACTTACTGGTTGATGTCCAGCTGTCCCTGTGCCATTTGTTGAGCAGTGTCTTTTTCTAATTGAATGTCTGCTGCCTTTATCCAAGATCAGCTAGCTCTCTGTGGACGCCTCCCGTTACATAAATCGTCTTCTTCTTTTGGTCCATGTTCTTAGCCTTGGGATGCCTGCTCAAATGTCTTGTAGCTTTGGGATTCAGCGTTTGCTCATGCTGAAATTAGTGAATGGATGTCCTCAATTTTTTTTTATTGTTTGGCTATTTTAAGCCTTTATACTTCCAAATGAATTTTATTACCATCTTGAAAAGTATAAATGAATCTGATGGCAAAATGTTTGTGAATTTTTGTCTTGCATGGCTTGGGTGTATGTTACTAACTCCTTTGTGCCTTCTTTCTTGATCATCATTTAAGATGGAGAAAAGCCTTCTTTCCATAGGCTGTTGTAGAAGATCATAAAAAGTACTTCAAACAGTGCATGGCTCATTATGGATGCTTAGTGGATCTTGATAGTGATTTTTAACAATTTCAGATAACACAATCAGATGCTGATTCATCTCATTAAGTTTTGCCTTGATTCAGAAACATTGAGAGTTAGTTGGTAGCAGCTCCAGAGTAACACTGAATAGGAACAAAAGTAGTTTCTTCTCAGCCAGAACCAGAACCTGCACTTGAGTTTCTCAGCCTTAATCGACCTAACTTTGGGTCTGTGTCTGTCTCTGAATCAGTCATGTAGGAGGCAGGTATCCAACTGGGTTTAACCACTTTGGTCCACTTGTACACTGCAGAGCCAGTTCTCAAATGTGGAAAATCAAGGAACATGGGGGTGGGGAGAGATGAGTTCACATTAGGACTGAAACACACACATATTGTTAGTGATAATTGATGGCAGATTTCCCTAAGGGAAAGTCATGACTCTTTATTTGATTTCAGTTAATAATGGGACTTGGTACCCAGGGGGCAGAAAAGAAGAGTGCAGCATCTATTGCCTGTTTCTTGGCAGCCAATGGTGCCGACCTCAGCATTCGAAATAAGAAGGGTCAATCACCACTGGATCTCTGTCCTGACCCAAGTCTCTGCAAAGCGCTGGCAAAATGTCATAAGGAAAAAGTCAGGTTTGTAGTCTTTATCATCATGTAACCGAATGTTCTACTCATAAGGTGCCGTGTAACTCATAAGGGAGGTCCTGGGACTTGCAGGTATCCAGATCTCTGCAGTTCTTAGGTCTTTGGGCTGCACTTGAAAGCATTTCCTCTGTGACCTATGTCTCATTCCATGTTACGTTCCCCACGTTATGTATATCACTTTGTGCATGATAAACTTAAAAAGCTTTTCTAAACTAGCTTAATCTCCTAGGAATCCTATGTGCTCTGGGAATTTATAAGGAAAAACCTTACTAGGAAAAGCCTCACTAAATGCTGTGATTGTTACAGTATTTTTCTATGATAATGCTTTAGACATTTTACCACAGGGCAGTTTACTCTCATTGAAAGTTCGTAAGAATTCTAGCACTTTGCAACAAGAGCTTGGAAACAGTTATCAGCAATGAAGGGTTAAAAGAATGTACAAGTGAGCTAGCCAGCCTATGGGTTGTGGCATTTTTCCTGAAGATGATCCTTTCACATATTCCTATTTTTCTGACAGTTAAGTATGTCAGTTGTTTTAATGAAAATATCTGGTGTAAATATTTTCTTTACCGAGATAGTCATGCAAAAATTATATATCTCTGTTTTTGTTTATTTTTGTTGTTTGTTTGTTTCTTTTTCGAGACAAGGTTTTTTCTGTGTAACAACCCTGGCTGTCCTGGAACTCACACAGATCTACCTATCTCTGCCTTCCACGTGCTGGGATTAAAGTTGTGTGCCACCACCACCCAGCCACATCTGTTTTTTAATACAAACAATGGTATGAAAATATTTTTGACCTTTATACTTCTTATTACTGACTATATTGGTAGCTCTCTCTCTTCTTTGGTGTTTTCTCGCCTCTGTTAAATTGTACATAGAATAGCCAAGTAGTGGTTGGCGAGGTGTTGGTGGCACACTACTGGCTGTTACATATACATAGAGAGAGAGGATATTGAAGAATATATTTTAAAGATTCCTTTCAATTATGTCTCTATGGAGGCAGGAGGTTTCAGATCCACCTGCAGCTGGAGTTGTGGGAGATTATAAACCATCCAATGTGGATGCTGGAAACTGAACTTGGGTTCTCTGAAAGAATGGTATATTCTCTTAATTACTGGGGCATCTTTCCAGCTCTTTTTTTTTTTAATATAAATGATTGAACTGGGAGCCCATGCTAACTATTGAGCCCAATATAAATACTTTAATGTATATATATATATGTATGTATGTATGTATGTATATATTTTAAAGTATATCTTTAAGGAACTTAAAATTTTATTACCAGAGTATAAATGCATTTAGAAATAGGTACTTTAATTATTGCAGTCATGATTTTGGACAGTGGAACCGTTATGTGCATTCCTAAGTTCTTGGAATCCATGTTTACTTTCCATAGCTGTATTAGTTATGCATACATGCATTTTCCTGCCTGTTTTTGCATATTTATGCTATGTAGTCTACCTTTCTGTAGTGTAATTTTATCCTTCTGAACAACACACTCAGTGGACTGTCAGGACAGCAGCCGGAGTGTCTCACTGTCTGTGTTTTCCTTTGTGAACTCTGGTGGTGCTGTCCTAGTTGACACCACAATACGATGCTAATCGAGGCTTCTGTTTTATTCCTGGGATAGAAAATGTTCTAAATTAAATTTTACTTATATTAGCTTTTTGTTTTGTTTATTTTGAGACAGAAGCTTAGTCTGGTCCTCTGACTGTCTGACTAAACCCACCATGTAGGCCAGCCTGGCTCATTAAATTAGTTTTTGCTGGTGTTTTTAGCTGTTTATTAGAAGTTCAACCTTATTGAGTCTTCATTTAATTTGAAGATCGACTGGTACTAGAAGAATGTGCAGAGAGGTTTATAAGTTTAAGAAAGCTCAAGCATTTAGTACCTTTTTGATCTATTATTTTGAGCAGTAGAGATGTGAAAATGAGCAAATATGAATAGAAAAGGAAATAGAAGAAAGGTTTTTATATAATGCTGTTGACATTTGATATTTAATACAATCTTTTTTTATGTGTACAATGACACTTAGGTTGTTAAAAAAATAAACTTTTTAGAGTATTTGGATGGGCTTGATTTGACATACTTTGTTTTATTAGTGGCCAAGTGGGTTCTCGGAGTCCTTCTATGATTAGCAATGATTCTGAAACCTTGGAGGAATGTATGGTGTGCTCAGACATGAAGAGAGATACTCTTTTTGGTCCCTGTGGACACATTGCGACTTGTTCTTTGTGTTCCCCACGTGTCAAGAAATGCCTCATCTGTAAAGAGCAGGTTCAGTCCAGGACAAAGGTAATGAGTCTGTGATGTGTTGCTCTCTCTGCTGTTGAGTTCTGTGATTACCATAACATATATTAGACTATGTGGTAGTTATCTCACTTTGTTCTTACAAATGAGTTAAATACCGTAATATGTGATTTATACAGTTAAAGTGACCAGTTCAGATTTTCCGAGTTGATTTCTAGTTTAACTTTACTGATAATACTTTGCCATGTTCATTATTATCACAAAACCATCCATGGATTTTAACTCTAGATTTTTTTTAGCTTATATTTCCTTCTTTACATCTAAAGTATAGTACTTAAAAAATAGTTACTATTTTTCTTTCAAAGCCCTCTAAAACTTAGATACATTGAGTTCTGTTTTGTATTTTATACTATGTAGTTTTCAAATTTGTAGAAAATTTAACAAAACGAGACTTCTAACGAACTCAGTACATTTCCTGGGTTATTAGCAGAGCCTTTGACCATAGGAAAATAGTGACCCCAACTGGTTAAAGAGGAATCAACAGCTTCATTGAAGAAAAATTCTAAAACCAGTATTTAGAGGAAAGGATATTTTTAGACGAATTATTTGGATTGTTCAGTAATTTGGGAAATATAAATACATTTCAAATTAGTACAAACTTTTTGTTGAATTAGGAAATAAAAGTTTTTATTTTAAGTGCTAATAATCAATGTTGAAAGTGTGACTTTGTTAATACTACTAGAGGCTTGGAGGCCGTCCTCTGCTCAGAGCAAAATGCTTTATTCAGTTGTTCCATTCATGAGAGTAGAACCTGAGGAAGTAAGCATAGGGGAAATTTTGTGCTTAGACTTGTCTTTCAAGTAGGAGATTGTTAGATAATTTGCTCTAATATTTTAAACTTGTACAAATATTAAGTAAGTTATTAGTATTGGAGGTAGCTTTTGAGTTCAGGAATATCAGAGACCAACCAGATTTTACTGCACTAGACTAGTGCCAAGTATACGCACTCCGTGTACATCCCTGAGGCTTGGGCTGAAGAGTAAACCTTTCCTAAAGCAAGCAAGAAGACAGTGGTTAGTGATGGGTGCGAAGTGGCCATTTCTGGACAATAATACTAAATAAACAAAAAGCTATGCTGGAAAACAAATGGGAAACTAAGGGCAGTGGTGTGAGCTGCAGGGAAAGGGGAGTCAGTCACGGTTGCTGCAGTACCTGACAAAATGTATTTTGTAGATGAGGTCAAATGGAAATTATGAGTAGGTTGTAGAAGACTTTAGGACAAGGGTGAGGAATAACCTAAAAGCTTTGGACTTCAAGCAGCATGGGAATTGACCAGGTCCCAAAAGGGGATCTTTTATGGAGAATTCCTTAGATTGAGGTAACATAGGCACCTCTCTTGCACTTTTAGCAATTTACTACTCTGGGTAAGGTTTTGTTGTTATTAGTCTTCTCATAACCATTTGTTTTAATACTTGTTTATTAAGATTTCCTTAAAGTTTTTGGAACAAAAAAGGAAAATTAACATTTAGCTCATTATCCCTGGCCTCAGATTAAATGGAGTCTTTATATGTGTTAGGAGGGAGGGAACAGCAGAAAGAGTGCATGTTAAGCTAGGGCACCTAAGGATGTGAGAATGAGCAGCCAGGAGGGCAGAGCACATTGGGGTACACTGAGTACACCCCAGAGTACACTGGGGTGGTCAGCTGCTAGGCGGACATGCTTTCTCTCTTAACATTACCTATCCTGTGTGCCTGCTGGACTCACTCTGCTGGTTTTGTTTTCTTTTGCTGTAGATTGAAGAATGTGTGGTGTGCTCTGACAAGAAAGCAGCTGTTCTCTTTCAACCTTGTGGACACATGTGTGCTTGTGAGAGTAAGTAGTAGCTTATTGGGAACCTCCCCAGTGTCATAAAAATAAGAGCGAACTGAAAAATTACGTCTTTGATTGTGTGTGTGTGTGTGTGTGTGTGTGTGTGTGTGTGTGTGTGCGCGTGCTTGTTTGTTTATTGGATAACCCCCTACAGAAAATCTGGACAAGGATTTAGTACCATTTTGGTCTATACTTTAGAGTAATAGAGTATACTGAGTAATTTGAATACTGAAAACTGTGTTCTATCAGGCTGAATTTTTTTTTAATTTCAGTTATATTACCACAAAAGGATCTCTCTTTCACACACAGCGGAAACCTATTTATAAAACTCCTAGAACATCTAGTCCATCAATTTTTTGCATATAACTTTGGCACATCTTCGTTTGTCTTCATCTTAACATTACCTATCCTGTGTGCCTGCTGGACTCCTCAGGCTCTTACAGCTTCTGTTGTTGGGGGCTATAATTTTGTTCTGTGAACTGTTATGTCAGGAGAAGTTTAAGACGTCTGTTCTTTGGACAGACATCTTTGAAGCTTGTCTAATGCTTTAGAGCAGTTGTTCTCAACCTTATGCTGAGACCCTTTAACACAGTTCCTTATGTTGTGGTGACTCCAACCACTAAATTATTTCATTGTTACTTATAACTGTAATTTTCCTACTGTTACTAGTTGCAATATAAGTATTTGATATGCAACCACTGTGAAATGGTTATTTGGGCCCCAAAGGAGTCTTGACCCACAGGTTGAGAAACACTGCTTTTAAGTCTCTTTGGCCCATTGTTTTGAAGGCCTTGGCTTTTTATATTCTTCTTGAATCTTACAGGATTTGAAATTCTCTTTCCTTTGCTTTTTTTTTTTATGGGGGGGTCTATTTACTTATTAGTGAAAGATCTCAAGTTTAACACCTTGTTTAAATACTACTGTATATTATAAAGTAGGTTAGTTAACAAATACTTGATTTTATTTTGCTGACTAGAATATCATGCAGATTATATGGTAATCTCATTGGTTTAGATGCCTATCTTAGGATTTTTATTGTTGTGAAAAGACACTGTTACCACAGCTTTTATAAGGGAAAACATTTAATGGGGTGGCTTACAGTTTCAGAAGTTCAGTCCATTATCATCATAGTGGGACATGGTAGCATGCATGCAGACCTGGTCCTGGAGCTGAGAGCCCTACATCTCGATCAGCAGGCAACAGGAAGTAGACTGGGACATGGACATGGCTTGAGCATGTATGAGACTACAAAGCCCACTTTCACAGTGACACACTTCCTCTAACAAGTCCACACCTACTCCAACAAAGTCACACCTCCTAAACTTAGTGCCATTCCCTGTGCTTCCCTTTTTTAAATGTTGGGTTAAATTACATTTTATATTTATTTATTTGTGTATATGTCTGTAAGTTGTGTGTGTATGCATGTGTGTGTGTGTCCAACATGGTGCATGTGTGGAAGTCAGAGGACTCTTGAGAGAGGCAGTTCTCTCCTTTCACCCTGTGGGCTTTGGAGCTCAAACTCAGATGGTCAAGCTTGACCTACAGGTAACGTTATCCCTTTGCCATCTTATAGGACCCTTGAATACTGGTGTTTTTGTTTTAATTTTTGTTTCATTCTGATAGGCAACTAGACAACTAAATAAAGGGTCATGGGTTTGTTCAATTAGCAGTCTACCTCAAATAAATGTTTCTATTTACCAAGGCCTGTTGTAACGGCTATCGTCACCTGTCAGAAGAACACAGAAAGACAGTCTCTCGGTCTTAAGTAGACTTTTGTAGACCAGAGGTTGACAAACTTTTTTTGTTTTTGGCTTTATAGACCACATGGCTTTTGTAGTAACCCCTCATTTTCCAGCTGTCCAATGCTGTTATCATAGTCCAGAAACAACCACTGAACTATGATCCAATAAAAGCTCATTTAAAAGCTGGGCAGTGGTGGTGCACACCTTTAATTCGAGCATTTGGGAGGCAGGGACAGGCAGGTCTCTTAAGTTGGAGACCAATCTGGTCTACAGAGTGAGTTCCAGGACAGCCAGTTCTGTCTACATAGAGAAACCCTGTGTCAAAAAACCAACAAAAACAAATCAAAAGCTCATTTAAAAGAACAGACTTTGGGGGCATTGATTTGTTGATCTTAACCTACTGTAGTCCAGATTACTGACTGTGTAAGCCTTGGCTGATAATTATAGCCACTAGCATTGATTACACAGTTTTTTGAGCCTTTATATTTTATTTTCCCCCAAGGATTTCCAAAAACATTAACATTTTTGCTTTATAATGTACTAGTTTTTATTGAACTTTTAACTCTGTACTAGACATTTTAATCTCTTCTTAAATACACCAATACTTAACTTTCAGCACAATCATAGTTTATATGAGTTTACTATGTTTTTTTGTTTGTTTGTTTTTTATGATTCTAGGGATCAGACATATGGCCTCTTGGCTCTTTAGCAATCTCTCTGCCTCAGTCACATCCCTGGCCCTAAACTTATTTTTGGAGACAGTATCTTGTTTAGAGACAGTTATTACTTGTAGCCCAGGCTAACCTTGAGCTTTTGGTTCTCCTGCTTTTGCCTCCCAAGTACAGGAACTGAGTATGAGCACCACACTGCCCAGCTTCTAACCATGTGCGTAGCCACCTCCTGAAGAGGATGTGGCTGAGGTGAACAGCCCTTTCCTAAAGAGTATGTGCTAGAGTATTAGTGCAGTGCCCACACCTCAGGATGCCAAGGAGAACTCTTGAGGAGTATAAAGTACTTTGACCAGCCAAAGGAAGGTTTATATCCTTTTTGAAGAGGCTGATGATATTTTTGTACAAAAATATTACTAAACAGTTACAGAAAGTTTGTGTAATTGTGATAAATTATTTGATTAGTATATGATACATTAATCCTTTAAAAAAAAAGTCTGCCTCATACTGAAGACAAATCCCAAACTAGATTTATTATTAGTCCCTGCCTACTGCATGTTGCATTATCAAGAGTGAGACCATTTATGTTCAAGCCTTGTTATCAGGCTTGATAATGATTCCATACCCAGTGTGCTTCCATTAGGAGGATGTACCCCAGACTGTCCATGCCCATGGTTGCATGTTTTGATAAAGTTTAGTTTATCATTGTGCCTAGAGGGTTTCTTCTCTCTCTCCCTCTCCCTAGCTCTTTCTTTCTTTTTATCCTTCTTTCTTTTTCACTTGCAGAGTCTTTTTATCTTTTATTTTATTTTTAGTTTTTGAGACAGGATTTCTCTGTGTAGCAGCTCTGGCTGTCCTAGAACTACCATATCAAGGACCCAGAATCTCAGTCCAATGGAAAAATAGCAAAGCCCTCCTTAGGGGACTGAGTGCAGTGTTTACGGTGTGTGCAGACAGTGTTCACCATAACTGTCTCCCTTCAGATATTTACAGCCTGGATACGGCAGTCATTGTTCTAATTTTAACTGAATGTATTTCTCTCCATTTTCTAAATCTTAAGATATTTTTTGTTTGTTTATTGGTTTTGTTTTGGATTTTTGAAATAGGATTATAGTTGTATACCACCATTCCTGGCTAAACCTTAAGATTTAGAAATATTGCCGGGTGATGCTGGCTCACACCTTTAATCCCAGCACTCTGTGATTTCGAAGCCAACCTGCTCTACAAGAACTAGTTCCAGGACAAGCCCCAAAGCTACAGAGAAACTCTGTCTTGAAAAAAACAACAACAAAACAAAACAAAAAAATTTATTTAAAAAAAAAATCACTATTTGGTTATATTACAAAATGTTTTTATAATAGGTTCTTTTTTCCAGCAAACATTTTTCAGGTTAGGTTAATAACATGACAGTGAGGTAGGATTTTTGTTTATAACTTGTTATAGTTAGAATTTTAGATAACTGCTTTAGTATTTGCTTTAGTATATGGTTCACAGAGAAATTAGGAGAAAAAGGCAGTGTTATTTCTGTTATAGCTAAAGAAGCATATGTGTTACTCATTTCAGACTGTGCCAACCTGATGAAAAAATGTGTGCAGTGCCGGGCAGTGGTTGAACGAAGGGTGCCTTTCATCATGTGCTGTGGTGGGAAGAGTTCAGAGGACCCCTCTGATGATGTCTGTGAGTGTCTTCTCTTCCATCTTTACACAGAATTATACTGTGTTACTGCTCTGTTAAACAAGAGCTGGATTGACAGAGGAGCAAGTATAGCTTTTTGATGCTTTTGTTTGTTATAAGAATGTAAAATTACATTTTATTTAGTTTGTGGTATGCTTATATAGACTTTCAAAAGGTGTGTGTGCATGTGGGAACATGAAAGCCTTCATATGCGTGCGGAAATCAGAGGATAATTCTATGGAGTTGGTTCTCTCCTTTAACCTTTCCATGGGTGCTAGGGCTCATACTCAAGTTGCTACGCTTATAGGGCAGCCCAACACCAAACTTTGGAGGCTTTGTAATATGAAGAACATTTATGTTCTTAAAGAATACTTGCTTTCTGTTTTAAAGCTGAAATATAGTGGCCGTGTTTGTGTGCCCATTTTTGGAGTCAGCTTAATTAAGCATATACTCTACCAACTGGGGCACCAAATTCCAAGTTATTTTTTCTTTTCAGTTTACAAATGTATTCATTTGGTTCCTATACATAGCAGGCTTACAGGATCAATTAAGTGGGATGTATTGTATGGAATAGTAAGTAGAAAGGTGAAAGGTAACTTTCCATTTATCCCTTTTATATCATGGTGCTGATAAATTCAAGTCATTGCTCATGCTTAGCAGGCACTCACCTGCTGGACTTTATTCCAAATGCTTCATAATACAACTGTTTAAAGTTTTATTTATTTATTTTTTCTTTAGGTCAGTGTTCTTTTGCTATGAAGGGACACCATGACCACGACAACTTTTTTTTTTCTCACGATAGGATTTTTCTTTGTAGATCTGGCTGTCCTGGAACTCATTCTGTAGACCAGGCTGGCCTCAAACTCACACAAATCCTCCTTCCTCTGTCTCCCAAATGCCGGGATTAAAGACATGCGCCACCACACCCACAACCATTATAACTCTTAAAAGGAAAGCATTTAATTGGGGTTGACTTACAGTTTGAGAGAACAGTTTATTATCGTCATGGTGGGGAGCATGGTGGCATGCAGGCATACATGATAATGGAGAAGTGATTCAGAATTCTATATCCAGATTCACAGGCAGCAGGAAGAGAGAGAGAGAGAGAGATTGGGATTGGCTTGGGTTTTTGAAACCTCAGAGTCCACCCCCACAGTGACACACTTTCTCCAACAAGGCCACACCTCCTAATCCCTCTCAAGTAGTGCCACTCCCTGATGACCAAGCATTCAAACATAGGCTCCTATGCGGACCTGATTCACTCACAGTCCTTGCAGTTTATGTAAAGGTGATGGATAATGGTTTCTTTGATTCTTGGTTTGTAAACATGTTTTGTAAACAGATGAACATGAACATTGCTGCACACACCTCTGACCAAAGCTCTTACCTTTTTCACAAATAGAGAATAAAATTCCCAGGTATAAGTAGTACCTGAAATAAAAGGCCAAGAATGTACAGAGAAGGGCATGTAAAATCAAAGACCTTTTATCACAGCCTTCTGAATTTTATTGTTAACAATAGAATCTTGGTATAAAGAAAGGAGGGTTGGTCAGACTTGGGTGGATCATGCCTGTAATTCCATTCTTCAAGTACCTGCGGATTAACATGAATTTGAGACCAGCCTGAGCAGCAGAGTAAGAGTGCTTCAAAATAAACAAACAAATAAACAAAAATTAAGCTGGGTGTGTGGTGGCACATGCTTTTTAAAATTATTTGTTTATTTTTATTTTAGTCACTCATACATTGCATTTCAACTGCAGTTTTGCCTCCTTCCACTCCTCCAAATCCCCTCCCCTTCTCTCCCAGATCTCTTCTGTTTCCCTTCAGAAAAGAACAGCTCTCCCTGGGATAACAACTGAGCATGGGCATAGCAAGTTACAGCAAGACTAGGCACACACCCTCATATCAAGGCTGGACAAGATAACCCAGCAGGAGGAAAAGGGTCCCAAGAGCAGGCAAAAGATTCACATCATCCCCACTCCCACTGTTAGTTCAACAAAAATCAAGCTAAGCATTCATACCATGTATGCTAAGGACCTAGTTCAGACCCATTCAGGCCCCGTGATTCTTGCTTCAGCCTTTGAGCCCTGCTTCATTGATTCTGTGAGTCATGTTCTTTTGGTGTCCTCTGTTGTCTGGATCCTACAGTTCTTCCTTCACCTCTTTGGTGGAGTCCCCTGAGCTTCTCCTCCTAATATTTGGCTGTAGGTCTCTGCATCTGCTGTGACACGTGTTTTTAATCCTGGCACCTGGGAGTCAGAGGCAGGCAGATCTCCGAATTTGAAGCCTGTATACTCTATATTGTGAATTCCAGGCCAGGCCAGAACTACATAGTAAGACCTTATTCAAATAATCATTGTCATTTTCATCATCATTGTCATCAATATCATCATTATCCAGCATGGTGGATGCTGCCTGTTATCTAAATACTTGGGAGGTAGAGGTGGGAGGATTAGGAGCTCATGACCAGCTTTGCCTATATAGTGAGTTCAAGGCTAGTTTGAGCAACCTGTCTAGTGAGCCCTGTCTAGAAAAAAGAGCAAAAGGAAGAAAAGTAGATCCTTTTTTTTTTTAAATCATCTAAGAGATTAGTTAATACTTCCGTAGTAGCTACTTTGCTATGGTTCCAGTGGCCCGTGAGCAGAGAAAAGGAGTGTGCATGTTTGCCAGGGGAATTAAAATGCAGAAATTCTTGTCACTGCAAACCTCTTTCTCCCTACCTTGCCTATTTTTTTCTTTTTCTTTTTGGACCAGGTCTTGCTATGTAGTCCAGACTGACATGATGGCAGTGTTCCTGCCTTGAATCTCCTCAACGTTGCAGTAGCAATCATGTGCTACTATCTCAGACTTTCTCTATTTCTTTTTTTTTTTAATTATGTATATGTAGTAAGGGGGCTGCTTGTTTGGTTCCTGGATGCCCAGCTAGCTTAGACCTGAAATAATCACACAGAAACTGTATTATTAGCCCTAGCTTCTTATTGGCTAACGCTTACATCTTAATTTAACCCATTTCTATTAATCTGTGTATTGCCACGTGGCAGTGGCTTACTGGCAAAGTTTCAGCATATCTGACTCTGGCGGCTCCATGGCGGCCCTCTGACTCTGCCTTCCTTTTTGCCAGCATTCAGCTTAGTTTTCTTTGCCTAGCTAAGTTCTGCCCTGCTGTAGGTCCAAAACAGTTTCTTTATTCATTAATGATAATCACAGTATACAGAGGGGACTCCCATATCACCACGCCTTTTCTGTTTAAATAAAAATGAAGGTTTTAACTTTAACATAGTAAAATTACATATAACAAAACAGGTATCAAATAAGAATTATAGCTACAATATTTATATCTACTTTATCATTTATCATAAGTAGGGATAACTATAAGTATAAATTCTTCAACTCCATCAAAGACTCCAGAAGGATATGATATTACCTAAGTAAACAGGAAGTACATTGTAAGCAACTTCTAAAACTCTAGAATTGACAGAGACATTTTTTCTGCCTGGACAGTCACCCAAAGTTCTTCTTTACCATTGGGGCATCCATCTTCAATCCACAGGCCCATAGTTTCCAGCAGACTTTTCCACAAAGCAGGAAATTTCAAAGACAGTTCCACCTATACTGGCAGTTTGTCTATCACATTTTTCTGTGTCCTGCAGAATGTTTAGCAGACTCTTTCAGGAAGCAGGATCCCTGAAGACTGTCTCAGCTTTAGGCAAATTTAGCAGTCATTTCTCTGTGGGTCCTGCATGTCCAGTTACGCAGTCCAGGCAAGAGCAGTTTCTTGCCCAAATGACTAGCAAACTCCATAAGGAGCCTCTTCAGTGCCCATCTTTCTCTTGAAGTAGAATGGAGTTACCAAGAGCAGATGTGTCATGAAAAGTCTTAAGTTCTTAAACATGGAAATGCCATATTCTGAAGGTCTCTGAAAGATTTGAAGAATACCTATCCAAATGAAATACATATCTGTCCAACTAGAAAATTAACTAACATGACTAGAAGCTTGATGATTATTAATCTATATTTCTTAATTATACATTATATTTTAAATGAACTGTACAGTTACAATACCTTAATCAAGAGCAGAAATATATACATGTAACAAAATTGACCTGAAATTGTATCAATAAACCAAGATCCATACCAATGCAAATTATATATATATACCACATCCCCCTTTAAATGTAAACAAACATTTATAGACAATATTTGGGAATATGGGCATAGATTTCTCCATACTTATTTCTGCTGATTGGGGGTTCTGTTAATCGGATCTTTCATGATTTATCTTGTGTGCTAGGCTCATCTGTCAGCAGTTGAGCGAAGTAATTTTGGGGGATATTCATGGCAACTTTTCAGGGGGTTGTGGTCTATCAAACCATATTAGCCTGGAATGAATCCACAGGTTCTCATCCTCTGTGGAAACAAACAAACAAAAAAGAACCTCTTTTCCAAAGCAACCTATTCTTAGAACTAAATTCTAAAGTTAAGATATCTTTATAATATACATGCTGGGCACTGAAGAGGCTCCTTATGGAGTTTGCTAGTCATTTGAGCAAGAAACTGCTCTTGCCTGGACTGCGTAACTGGACATGCAGGACTCACAGAGAAATGACTGCTAAATTTGCCTAAAGCTGAGACAGTCTTCAGGGATCCTGCTTCCTGAAAGAGTCTGCTAAACATTCTGCAGGACACAGAAAAATGTGATAGACAAACTGCCAGTATAGGTGGAACTGTCTTTGAAATTTCCTGCTTTGTGGAAAAGTCTGCTGGAAACTATGGGCCTGTGGATTGAAGATGGATGCCCCAATGGTAAAGAAGAACTTTGGGTGACTGTCCAGGCAGAAAAAATGCTGGTTTAGCTTAGCAGTCCATACAATGAAATGTCTCTCTGTACTTAGCTCATTCACAGTCAAAAAATTCAAAGAAATCATATAATAATATAATAATAATGTACATAATCCAGACTGTCTGTGAATTTTCCATATTTACGTGGTTTGTTTTCTTTATTTCTTTTAATCTATGACTACTTTTTAAAGACTTTGTTTTATTTTTTTAAAAACCATTTACTTTTTTTTATAACTCTCTGTATTCTTTTTCTTCTCTCTCACAAGCCTATGTACATTTATCCAACACTCTTGACTCATCTGGATTTGCCTTTATTGCATACCTGCATATTGCAACTCCTTTCTGTTCAGGAGCACTTGTTAAAATGCTAAGCGCTTCTTAAAACTTAAGCTGCATCATTACTATGGTATATACAGTATTGTCTTTCCAGTTTAAAACTTAAGTTGTGCCCTTTCTATGATATGGTACTTCCTTCTTGCTTTACACAGTCCAGCATGGTGAAGCTGTTTGCTGCCTCTGAGATTCATGCCCACAACCCCATTTCTAGGCACATAGCCAGTCCAAGTTCCACCAAGCAGCCCACAGCACACTGCTCACAAACCCCATCCAAATCTTCGGTTTTGCAAAAGAGTCAGAGTTTGTGCTAGCAGCTCAGCTCACAGTGGTATTTTTATACCGCTTGGCTGCTACCACTGAATCAGTAAGACCTCTCTTAAAGGAGCTGTGGCAAGCTGCCAGCTGAAAAAAAATGTGGCTAAGCTTTGTATTTTTTGTGTCTAGATTTCCTTTCCAAGCCCTCTCAGGTTTTACATGGATTTAGTCCAGAATGTTGACATGCCAGTTTGTAGTAAGGAGGCCTCTTGTTTGGCCCTGGACGCCCAGTTATCTTAGACCCGAAATAATTACACAGAAATCGTATTGATTAAAACACTGCTTGGTCTCTTAGCTCTAGCTTCTTACTGGCTAACTCTTACATCTTAATTTAACCCATTTCTATTAATCTGTGTATTGCCACATGGCAGTGGCTTACTGGCAAAGTTTCAGCATGTCTGATTCTGGCGGCTCCATGGTGGCCCTCTGACTCCGCCTTCCTTTTTCCCCAGCATTCAGCTTAGTTTTCCTTGCCTAGCTAAGTTCTGTCCTGCTATAGGTCCAAAACAGTTTCTTTATTCATTAATGGTAATCACAGTATACAGAGGGGACTCCCACATCATGTATAAGTATGTGTGTGTGCAGGTACCCAAGCACAAAGGCCCAAGGCATTGATTTCCTTGGAGTTGGATTTGCAGGTGGTTGTGAGTCATCTGATATGGGTGCTGAGAACTAAACTGTAGTTCTCTGCAATGTCATTGTGATATCTTGGCCACTGAGTACTCTCTCTAGCCCCTATTTCTGCTAGGATTTCTATTGCTGTGAGGAGACGCCATGACCATGGCAACTCGTATAAAGGCAAACATTTCACTGTGGAAGCTTGCTTACATTTCAGAGGTTTAGGTGGGTTATGGCAGCATTCAGGTACACATGATGCTGGTTACATTCTTGATCAGAAGGCAACAGGAAGTTAACCAAGACACTGGGCAGTAGTTTGAGCATAGGAAACCTCAAAAGCCTGCCCTCACAGTGACCCATTTCCTCCAAAAAAGCCACATGTCCTAATAGTGCCACTCCCTATGAGATTATGAGGGCCAGTTACATTCACACTACCACACCCACCCAAGCCTATTTCCTCTTATGATTATAAATGAGTGTTATCTGAATTTCACTACTGTGTCTTTGTCTCTCCATATGTAATGTTAGCTCCCTCCACCCCTTCTGTTATAGAATTTACAGAACTCAGGGCCTTGCACATGGTGTGCAAGCATTTTACCACCAGCTGTCTTTAGCTCCATGGGTTTGAAGGGTTTTGTTCTGTTGGGTTTTTTTTTTTTTGGAGGGGGTTTGTGTGTGTGTGTGTGTGTGTGTGTGTGTGTTTGTTTGTTTTTATTTTGTTTTATTTTGGTTTTCAAGATAGGGTTTCTCTGTGTAGCCCTGAAACTCACTCTGTAGACCAGGCTATCCTTGTACTCAGAGATCTACCTGCCTCTGCCTCCCAAGTTCTGGGATTAATAAAAACGTCACTGCCCAATTTAGTTTTTTTTTTTTTTAGTAACTAAAATTATAGAAATATGTCATTATGTCAAACAGTAATAACTAAGAAGGTGTTTCTTAAATTCTAGCAAGTGGGACTATTCCAGTGCTGCAGAAGGACAAAGACAACACCAATGTCAATGCAGATGTACAGAAGCTGCAGCAGCAGCTGCAGGACATCAAGGAGCAGGTAATGATTGCGTCCTGCCACCCAGTGCTTCTTACTATGCCACTTAACACATGTCTACTAGGTGACTGGCCTTTTCTGTAATAGTCATGGTTTGTGATAGCAGGTCGATGTCACAAAACAATGAGGTTTAGTCAGACATTTTCCAGAACAGGAAACACACACAGGTGCCAATAAACATGCTGGGAAAAGCCTGAAAACCATAATGAACTAGTTTGAGGAGTGTGGAGAGATTGTCTTGTGTCATGTAGAAGGCAGTGCACCAGCAGACTCCTGTGCTGCTGCTGGGCAGAGATGCTCCTAACCCCATAGAGGAGAGCACGGTCGTCTAATGAACCTAGCAGATCTGGTGGAAATCAAAGTGTTAAAACCTGGGTAGTGTGGTTTTTCTCTGCTGGGAAGAAGAAAAGGAGAAGTTTCTGGAGTCTTGCAGGGTTACAAGTTGTGAATTTCTGTGGCTTGTATACATTTCCATATGTTTATTTCAGTAGAAAATTAAAATGTGTATATGTATGTGTTTATGTCGAAAAACAAGGGAAAAATAAGTGCAAAATTCAGATTGGTGTTCATCATTGAGAGTTGGATAGAGGGGAGAGGGATAAAAGGGACTTGAGAAGTGAAGAGTAGCATTTCATACATCAAACTGGGTATTGTTACATTGTTATCTCCATTTTATACAATATCAACGAAGTACTCTTTTATATCCTTGATATTTATCAAAGCAAGAAGATAAGAACAGGTGTATACTAGGTGACATCGCAAGTCTTGAGCCAGGTGTAGTAGTACACTCCTAACACTTAAACTCAGGAGGTCGAGTTGAAAACCAGAGAAACCTTGTTGCACAGATAACACAGCAGAAAGAATAGTAAATCATATCCTTTGCTTTGACACAGGGATTTAATTGCTTCAAAGACTTGAACAGCAGGAGTGCGGTCTGAGGTTGGCAATCACACCCCTATTGCCAGCCAATAGCAGTCTTTAATAGCAAGTTTACTTTCTGAATTTACCAGATTTAATCAATAGAGTAGTGATTCTCAACCTTCCTAATGCTACAACCCTTTTATTACAGTTTCTTATGTGATGGTGACCCCCCAACCATTAAAATTACTTCATTGCCAATTCATGACTATAATTTTACTACTGTTATGAATTGTAATGTAAATATCCGTTATGCAGGATAACTAATGTGTAACCCCTGTGAAAAGGTTGTTCCACCCCCAAAGGTGTTGCAACCACAGGTTGAGAATCACTGCAATAGAGGGTGGCCCATCATCACATGATAACTAGTTTAAAACGGAATGCGTGTATTTACTAGGCCTTTGTGTACATGTCTGAAGAGAGAAAAGCCTTTTCATTGAGCTGTTTTTATAATTGTTATATAGTGACTAAGTAAAGATAAATAAGAATTTAAAGGTTTTTTTCCTCTCATTTGTCTTTTTCCCCCTTCCTTTTACATATGTTTGTTTGTATAATGTCTGTCCATGTTTGTATGTATGTGGGTACACATATGTGTTCAAGTTCATGAGCATGTATATATACATTTATATGGAGGACCCAGGTTGACAAATGTTTTCCCTGATATCTCTGCCTTCCATGTTGAGGCAGGTGCTTTCCTGAATGTGGACCTACCTCACTGGTTTGGTCAGGGTGGCTAGCCAGCGTGCTCCAAGGAGTCCCTGACTCCTCCTCCTGTATGCTGGGATTACATGTGAGCCCATGTCCTTACCTGGATTTGACATGGGTTCTGGGGATCTGAACTCTGGTCCTCACTTACCTGGCAAGTGCCTTCCTTACTTGTTGAACCAGCTACTTGGCCCTTGTTTGTCTTTAATTAGTTAGCATACAGAGTAATGGGTTTCATTATGACATTTATATAAATACATGTTGTTCTTTGTTCTTAGCTGTCACACACAGCCTCACTAGTCAACCTTCCTTTTGTTGGGTATCCCCACCACCACTCCCCATTAGGCTAAGCTTTCGTGTTCCTTTGTTCATTGC
This sequence comes from Microtus oregoni, assembly GCF_018167655.1. Taxonomy (NCBI): domain Eukaryota; kingdom Metazoa; phylum Chordata; class Mammalia; order Rodentia; family Cricetidae; genus Microtus; species Microtus oregoni. The sequence goes on from NW_024544720.1 coordinate 3,704,833, forward strand.
ACTCTTACCCCCTGCTTCTGCCTTCATATATATCATTCCCCTCTCATATTTCTTTCTGCTTCCAATAAATATGGATATACATATGCATTTGTAGAAATTTAAATCTAGATTCTGCATATGAGAAATATGGTGATATTTGGCTTCTGAGGCTGACTTATTTCATGTAACATGATTTCCAGCTCCTTCCATTTTTCTACCAACATCATGATTTCATTCTTCTTTATGACTGAATTCCATTTTGTATATGTACTATGTTTTCTACCTGTTGATGTACATCTAGGCTGGTTTCATTTGTTGTGAATAGTACAGCAATGAGCGTGGGTCTTGCAAGTATCTGTGGTACACTCAGTTCTTGAAAATGGAATGGAATGAAGCTATTTTAATGCCACTAAATGGGTGGGCTTACTTTCTAAAAATCCAAAGATGTGATCCCCCCCCCCCCCCCATTTTGCTTTTTTGAAACTGCAAGATAGATGATTGTAGCAGTTTGTTTTTTAGCAATTTACAGCACTTTTTACCCCTAGTGGTCTGTAGTATCATCAAAGCTACATTCTCATAGACTGGAAGCCTCATTTAGTAATCCAGCCATTCCTAGCCTGTACTATTTGTTTTATATACTACCTTTATAGTTTTGGAAGAATAGCTAGTATCTATTTTGTATGGATGACATTAAAATAACTTTTTGTTTGTTTTGAGACAGGGTTTCTCTATAGCTTTTGAGCCTGTCCTGGAACTCACTTTGTTGACCAGATTGGCCTAAAATTCACAGAGATCCTCCTGCCTCTGCCTCCCTAGTACTGGTATTATAGGCACCTATATCAAACCGCCTGGCTATAATAACTATTTTTTAACATCTGATTTTTAAATAAACTATTTTTGAGTTTGGCGTGGTGGTGTACACTTTTAATTCTAGTATTTGGGAGGCAGAGGCAGGTAGGTCTCTTATGAGTTTGAAACCAGCATGGCCTACATAGTGAGTTCACCAACCAAGACCTAGTCTCAAATCCCCCTCAAACATGCATATGTTCCCCCCCCCTCACACACACACACACACACACACACACACACACACACACACACACACTTACACACTTACTCTATATTTGACTAAAACCAGAAGAGAAAATGAATGATATAAAAGAGGTGTCATATTGCACTTAAGATAGAAAATGGCCCGTGTTTACCCATTGTCTCATTTCATTTCAGACAATGTGCCCTGTGTGTTTGGATCGTCTGAAGAACATGATTTTCCTCTGTGGCCACGGAACATGCCAGCTCTGTGGAGACCGAATGAGCGAATGCCCAATTTGTCGCAAGGCAATTGAACGGAGGATTCTTTTGTATTGACTAAGAGACACAGTGTGTTGTTAGTTGAAGTATGTGATCATGAGATCTTAGTAGGTTCTAAAGCTAATGGGAAGTTTAATATAATGGGCTAATTTGAAATTTCATGATTTTGTATTAGAATGTAATTAGACTGTATATGTACCACCATCACAACGAAAACATACAGTGTTTGAAATTGCTGATTTTTGTGTGTGTGTGTGTGTGTGTGTGTGTGTGTCTGTCTGTCTGTCTGTCTATCTGTGTTTTCCTCTTAAATTTGGAACATCAAATACATGGTAATTCATAAAAATTTTATTTTTGGCTTCAAAGGGAAAATCCTTGAAGGACCTCCTTTCACATTTGTTTTTATTGTGAAGAACAATAAAATTTCTTTTTAAATTTATACATATATTACACCTTAAAAGAGAGAAGGTTTCAATATTCCTTCAGGATTTTGTTTGTCATGATTTCACATGGTGAAATGACACAGCTATTCCAAAAGTCCTATGTAAGGTGAGTGGGCAAGTAAAACTATGTCATACGTGTTAAATGATAAAAGTATAGCAGAGATGCCGCGTGGCTGAGGCAGTACTGAAGGATTTCAAAATAATTAGAAATTACCCAGATGATAGCTTTAGAAGTAAGTAACTGGAAGTATGTGCTAAGAGAATGATGACTACCTTATTTTACAGAATAAAAAAGGAAAATTTACTAGATTAAATAAATGACCAGTTTCAAAATTAGCAGTATACATGAAAAGGAAAAACAACATTCTAGCAAGAAGTGAAGGCTTGTACAGAACGATGCAAGCACACATCCTGCCTGACCGTGACCACTGCACTCCTTGTATTAGCTTGTCATTGTTTGGACCAGCCATTTGCAGAAAAAAAGCCTATGAAAAAAGTAATTTTCATTTTCCCTGACAACTGACCTGGGCTTGATCTAATCAAGGCACACACACCGTCCTATTTGTGCCTCTGAGATCTGCTCAGCAGGCTGGTGAATTGTTAGAGACAGCAATCTTTTCTTCTGTGCCTGTTACTCTGACAGAGTTATGGATTCTATCGTCATCAAAAGCCTTACTTCTACTCTCTCAGATAGTAATTTTTGCTATAAAGAACAATTTTTCTTTATACCTGTAGATGAATATTCTTTAAACTGCCAACAATAACTAAGATACAATAAATAGCTTAATATCAGATGCTTAGAAAAGGGTGCAGGGGCATTTATGGAAAAGCATGTGATTACATGTAGATTTGGTGGGGGGATTAAGCATTTTATCCCCTTTAATAGGTAATTTTTGTATCTAGCTTAAATATATGTTTCAAGATTCCTTACTGCTAGATTATAAAAAAAATACCAACTGTTTACAGTAGTGTCTACTATAGACTGTGTATAAATATATATTCTTTTAGTGTTCTTTGGGGATAGATTTTTCCTACATTGAATCTGGCTAGCTTATTTCTGTTTTTCTGCTTTAGCAACTAAATGTGGGCAAGCAGAGTGTCCAGCCTGGTTGCACTTTGTTGCTGGTGGTTTACCTGCCACTGCCTTTGCCAGGCCTTATGGTGTCCTGGCTGTGTTGCAGACTCAACAGTCCCATATCTGTGTTTAGCTGAGGAACTGCTATGTTTTTCTCTTTTGTTTTTGAGATAGTTTCTCACTATGTATTCCAAGTTGGCCTGGAACTTACTGTATAGCTCAGGCTGGCCTCAATCTCATGATCTTCCTGCCTCTGCCTTCCAATTGTGGGATTATAGGATGGGGACCTCACCATGCCCAACAACTGTTAATCATTTTGGACAGTACACTTTGTTAGTTTCAAATTAGGAATGTCTTGTTGTGACTCTATTTAGCTACATAGTTGGGAACCAGTGAGGTCATTTTCTAAGTATAATTTGAAGTTAAAAAAAAAGATACATCTGATGATACAGTGTTTACATACAGAGACAGATTGTCTTCATGCAGACTTGGAAATAGCAGAAGTGAGGATCTTTCCTTCCTTGCCCTGGGCTGCCCATTGGATAATGAAGGGTGGCTGCTGCACACAGCCTGCCTGTCCAAGGACCTAGGGCCACAGCTGCATCTCATTTAAGTCTTTTTCTTCTGTCCCTTGAGCTGCAGTGCTAAAGCCTGTGTTTGTAGGGGGTAGGCCTTCCTGCTAGCTCCTAGCTGTCGTCTCCATGGTAGAGCACAACACACTAACTTCTATGAGAGAAGCCATAAAGTCTCTAGTGTTGGGACCTTTGGATTTCTCTTTGTCACTTGGCTGTTTATTTTACGAATAGAAGATGTTCTTCTATTCATGTCTTCAGGCACCTAAGATTATTGTAAATTTGTTTGGATTTGCAAGAACAAGGACTAAATCATGCCAGTGACTTTCCTCCTCATTCTCTGAAACTGCTACCTCTTACTTAGTCTCTTTGTAGTTCTTGGCCCATTTGGTATCTCTTCTCCTTGTTACTCAGCCCTCTCTCCCTGTGCCTCAGAGCAACTCTGACTTCCCTTTTACAATGACATGCATTCATTTTTTTTTTTTAAAGCATTGGTCTTTAGGGCCTTGATAGGAAAAATAAAAGGTCAGTGTCTTAGCACACTTAGAGTTCACACTGCAGTTGTTTGTGTCATTTGTGGACAAAACCAGGGTCCTGAGGCACCATTAGTGTTCCTGCTGGTGTTTCAAGGGAAGCAGTATTGGGAATCCGTTTCTATACCTCTCGCCCCACCACATTTTCTCCTTTCTTCAGCTCTGACTTCTTCACTCTGAATACATACAGCTTTCCAGATGGTGCTAGCACAGTTGCACTTGTTCACATAGTTTAACATCTTATCTGTGCTGTATACATACATAATTTTATTGGGAGCAAGGTTTTCAAGAGAGATAGTTTTATATTAGTATAAGAGTATTAAACTAGGCAAGTGTTTAGTTGCCTGAATTATGCTTAAGGTATTTGTAATTTAATAATGGCAAATTAAGCGGAAGTCTACTGAAACATAAAATTAACTGGAAATAACTTCATAAATTTATATTTTTGCTGATTTTAGTCTGCAATAGCATTTTATTTTAGAATGCTGAAATGCATGCTGCTTAAGATTTGTCTAATTCAAAACTCAAACCTTGCTGGGTCATTTTTAAACATGGGAACATCTTGGCTAGTCATACGTTGCCTGGTGGATGTTCTTTGTTTATTTTGAATTCTGGACACTTTTGAACTAGGCATAGTTAAACTTGTGAATAGGACAGAGCTGGCTGGAGCAAAGCTGGTGCCGTACTGCAAATAGGAAACATTCAGTAACCCCAAAGAAAAGGAGTATCCTGTGCGACTTACTGCAGCCGTGGTGGAGAGGGTGTGTTTAACTAAAACATAAAAGGCATCTATTAGGTCAGATTTCATGCGTCTTGACAGTTGTTTTGTAAATTACAGATTTTAATACAGCTTACTTTTTTAATGTCTAAAAACATCCTTTTAAAGTGTCTGGAATGTTTATAGTAATTTTTATAAAAACAGACTCACATGACACATGTTTTGGAATTTTTTTAAATTGCAGTAAGAACCACATATCATAGGTTTGTTATCCTGCCTGCTTCTAAATGTGCAGTTCAGGGTGTCACTTCCGCTCACTCAGTTGGGAAACAGATGTGGAACTTGATCCTGCACAGCTGGAATGCCACACCCACCTTCTACTCCCTTCTCCCTTTCCTTTGTGCAGTGGGTTCTGAGAACAGAGAGAGCTAGCGTTCACGTGTGTTTGCAAGATCTAAACTTAGGTAGATACCAGGTTTCTGACATTTGAAGGAAGGGCGGCTCTCCCTCCATAATTGTTACTTCTACATGTATGTTAATTGAAAGTGTTTATAACTTCATTGTGAGTCAGAGGGGGCAAAGTACATTTAAATATGAGAAATAAGTTAGCTTTGGTTTTGTACTAATTGGGAAGGAAATAGATTTTCATAAGTAATTTGTGCCTTGTTAAGTCTCACTCGTCATTGAGTCTTACCTGTCAATGTTTCAGAATACATTTTTCTTTCAAAATGTCGCCTAATTTAACTTGTTTGACTGTCACATAGGAATGCTTACTTACATTACTTGATAATCGTGTAATACCTTTTGACTTTAACACACACACAATCGCAGTATTGATAATTACGGTTGCATGTTTTTAAACATTAAATGTGAGGAAGCTGTTTAATGTTGTTTCATGCATATGTTGCTTTACTGCAATGAAGGAGAACTCCTTTGCACTGAGCTTCAGTGGCTGATTTAGTAGCGAGTAGTGGGGTCAAATCACAGCATAAAAATATGAGTGGATAGTTAATAAAGTTAAGTTGCTATTTTGACATTTTCTACCTCCTTTTCTATCAGAATATTGCCCCCCAACCCTGGCATCTCATCTTGTTTGTGGGTAAAATGGAAGTAACCTGAGGTTAAAGTTAGATTTTCTGTTTTTGAGAACTTAAGCAATAGGTACAGGAAAAGGGACCTGTCGCATTAATTTGGTGCCTGAATCTAAAAGTCTGAATTGCTGTGTGCAAATTGTCTAAGAAGGCTAATAGTGCTGAGGGTTTGAATTGACCTGTATAGTTTTTGGCTTTTATCTCTTGAACATGGCTTCTTTCCTCAAAAGCAAAGTGGTCTTCTAATTTTTTTATGAAATAAGCAAATATGCCATTTTGTCTTGAGTATACAGTTTCAGGAAGCTACTGAAAGTTCTGACTCAGGGCTTTTTAACAGTTTAAGCAATTATTAATATATTTTGGAAACTCCATCTGCATAATTCTTCAGTGCCTTGAAAGAATTACTAACTTGGCAACACTCAAAACCTTGTAGTAGGCAACTTCTAGTGCACTGGGTCGTGATGTGGATGTTCCTAATCACAGAGCTAAACATGCCTGACAGCGGCTCTGCATGCATTGGGTCATGATGTGGATGTTCCTAATCACAGAGCTAAACACGCCTGACAGCCGCTCTGCATGCACTGGGTCATGATGTGGATGTTCCTAATCACAGAGCTAAACACGCGTGACAGCCGCTCTGCATGCGCACACGATATGCACGTTCCTGTCATACGGCCAAGTGTGCGGCAAGTGGCCCTGCTTGTGTGCTGGGTGTGCGTGACTCTTCAAGGGAAGTGTTCTACATTTGCACTTGATACCTGGTTTTTGCTTCTGTTTTTTTAAAAACTGATTATTCAAGGCCGTGGCACTGTTAAAAAAGAATAGTGTTTGCTATGAGTATGCAAAGTCACCTTAATAACTGTTGGGGAAAGGGAAGAACACACTTGGTGTCTGGTACAAAAAGAGGGTCAGTCTGGGATGCAGATCATCTTCCTCTCAAGTGGAAACCAGGACCAGGCCAAACCCTTTGTTTAGTGGTTCAAGTAAAAACATTAGTGAAAAGGAAATCATGAATTGCATGTCATTCTTAATGCTGATATGTAGACTAAATGCACGTTTTTCTGTCTTCTTCAGTATATGTCTGCCATTCCAAGTACAGTATATTCAAAAAGGAGAAAGCAGGTTGACTCAGAAGTGTTTTGCTTTGTATTTTCTTCAATTCTTCTTAGCTTTCAATGTTGGAATAAATTTAAATCTTGTTTATGGATAAAATTTCTGTATGGAAAATTATTCTTGCTTATTAGTTTTGTTTAAAAAGTGCTTAGTAGTAACTAAGCTTTTTAAAATAAACTCAAACATTTACCATTAATAAAACCTGTGGTGTCATATGTTTTTCTCTGACTTTTGTTGGAAGCTATTTTTAATAGTAATAGAAATGAATTTTTATTTTTAAGGCATTTGAAAGCAAATTTCAGTACATCAGAAAATCCTAGTTTTGGAAAGAAAATTACCATATCTGTGAGAAACAAGGACGTCTCTCTCCAAGTCAGTATAGGAAGTAAGCACCCACATCTAAAAGGTTCCCATTATGAGGCTCACATGGCAAGAGCCTCTATTCAAGGATCAAAGAAGCATTAATATTTTAATACCTCTGTCTTCGGGATTTAAATGTATTTGGAAAGTAGCCTGAATAGCATAGGCTTGATCAAAGAAAACCAGCCAGGAAGACTTAGCTTGTCTCTCTATATATTTTAAAAGCTCATTCCTCTTCAAAAGTCAGGTGTGTCTGTTTGTATACACATTAATTTTTAGAAGGTAAGTATTTTACAGCAATGAAGTGTCTCCCCTTTCCAGTGTTTTGTGAGTAACCAGTCATTGAATAGTTTCGGGGTATGTTATTTTTAAAGTTGCTAGGTGCAATTGTTTGTGACATTGTTGAGAAGTTTTCCGATTCCAGTTTAAAAGATATGTATCCCAGATGTCTAAGAAAAATTCATCAGAAACAGAATCTTTTGTTTAATTGGTAAAAACACGTGTTCCAACTTTAGAACTGAATTTATTTTAGATAAGCTCTAATTGTATTTTGTGTTTATTTCTATTACTGTATAAGTAGCTATCGCATGGTAATATTTTTATTAAATTGAAACTATAGATTTAAGAATAAAGACATTTTAGAAAATCTACTTTATATTTTTATCACTGACAGTTTATTCATCACTATTTTATAGCACAACACTTCTCTGACTTTGGATGATGCTTCATAGAGGAGCAGTAGTTGAAGAGATGCAGTGAAGCGTGAGGTTCCTGTGGAGCAAGCATTTGGCTAGGAGTTTCCCTGTTTATAACCAAACTAATAACTGATGTGCACACTTTCATTTTCTTGAGAACCAACAATAATAATATTAAAGATAGATGTAGGAAGTAAGTGTAAGACCACATCCATAACAAGAACCGTTAGTAAGTGGATGGCGTGCCAAGGAGACTGGTTGATGGTACTGCTGCTGTATTGCACACTGAGGAGATGCTTTTGGTGTGCTCTGGATAGACCCCTGCGTTCACAGAACAACATTCTAAAAGACAAAAATTTAAAAACAATATAAATGTTATTTTCACCTCTCACCAATTAGTATTTATATTGAGCAGAATTGTTTAAATTTAGAAAGTGCTCTTAAGGTGAAGTTGACCCTTGCTTAACAAAGACAACCAGTCAAGGTGAGCCTTTAGTTTCTGACTATATCACAAGAAAACCATTGGGGCAGGAGATGGCTCAGTGATTAAGAGCACTGGCTGATCTTCTGGAGGTCCTGAGTTCAATTCCCAGCAACCACATGGTGGCTCACAACCATCTGTAATGAGATCTGGTGCCCTCTTCTGGCCTGCAGGCATACAAAGAGGCTGAACAACTGAACCGTGTGTACATAATAAATAAATCTTTTTTTTTTTTTAAACCATTGTGGAAAGCCTGCGGAGACACCCAGAAGTAGACTCCTGGGAGCCATTGGTGGGTGAAGTACTGCAGGCTTAATCTGGACACATCTAAAAGGTGGAAATTTAAGGGAGGGTGTACCATGTGGTTGAGCTGAAGGCCATCAGTTCTGGCCTCAGTGGTAGAGCACTTGACTGCTGTCCATATGAAACCAGTTCAGTCCCCAACACTGGAAGAAGAAAAACAGAAAACATACCACTAGTCAACTGGATGTAATTGATGTCTACAGAATAATTCACTACCAACAGCAGAATATACATAATTCTCACGTTTACATAGGACAGTTAGGGAGATGACATTTGGCACCTTCAAATACGCTTACTCTTAAAAAAATGATTACCATATTCTCCCAGACCACAATGGAATTAAGCTAGACATCTAGAGCATTGGCTTTAAAAAGCTCAGTTATTAAGTTGGTGACAAAGCTACACCCAGAGGTCAAAGAAATCTCAAGAAGTAGAGGCTATTTTGGACACTTGGTGTGGTGACTTAACACAACTTAGGAGGAAGAATCACAAAGATCTTAAGTTAGAGGCTGGCTGGGTGATCGGTCCACACACAGGAACGTGCACAGATGCCGTGAAAGCAGCCCTTGGGAAGAAAGTTATGGCATGGAGTGTATAGTAGAAAAGATCTAAACTCATCAAGCCCTCTTTAGAAAATTAGAAGAGGAACAAAATCAATCAAAAAGAATAAAAAGAAATACAAATGTGAGCAGAGAATGGAAGGGAAACGAAAACAAAACTGTAAATAGGAACTTACTGGAGGAAAACTAATTAAGAGTCAAACCTTGATCAAGTAAAGAGATTAGCCATGCTAATAAGCAATTAAAAGGCAGGGATTGCTGGCACCAGAAGTAAAAGCAGTGGACATTATAAATAATATGAAAGTCAGTGATGGTATGTACATCCTGGCGTTTCACAGTAGAGGCAGAAGAATTGGTAATCTTCAGTCATCCTCAACTGCAGTGAGTTCAAGCCCACTTGAGCTACATGAGACCCAATTTAAAATGAAAATAGTATGAACTATCCCTGAATAATAATAATATATATATATATAATTTATTATTACCACTTAAATTTTATTTCATTACTTGAAAGGTACTTCCATCAGGGAGAACTGGGGATCTGGAGAGCTATCAAGGAAATTGCCTCAAAGCACTCTTTAAAAACAAAAGTAAGAGCAACCCCTTTCATCCTGAATAAAGGAATTATGCCAGTTATGTACTGGCTCTCCAAAAGATAGAAGCAGAAAGAAGGCTTCCTTAGAGAGCCATCCCAAGTTTATAAGTAAGGAGTATTCCTTAAGGTTTTTTCCTCCAACTTGATCTATGAATTCTATCAATAAAAATACTCCCAGCTTTTTTTTTTTTTTAGGAATATTGGCAAAGTGATTTTTGTTTTGTTTTGTTTTGCTTTTTTTTGAGACAGGGTTTCTCTGTGTAGCCTGGTTGTCCTGGAATGAACTCTGTAGACCAGGCTGGCTGTGAACTCACAGAATCCACCTGCCTCTCCTTTACAGTGCTGGGATTAAAGGCGTGCACCACCACCTTGTGGTATGATTGAGCATACTTTGGGTATATGCCCAAGAGTGGTATTGCTGGGTCTTGAGGAAGGTTGTTTCCTAATTTTCTGAGAAATCGCCACACTGACATCCAAAGGGGCTGTACCAGCTTGCATTCCCACCAGCAATGCAGAAGTGTTCCCCTTACTCTACATCCTCTCCAGCATAAGTTGTCATCAGTGTTTTTGATCCTGGCCATTCTTCCAGGTGTAAGATGGTATCTCAGAGCTGTTTTGATTTGCATTTCCTTAAGTATCTTTCAGCCATTTGAGATTCCTCTGTTGAGAATTCTCTGTTTAAGTTTTGATGTCTAGTTTCTTGAGTTCTTTGTCTATTTTGGAGATCAGTTCTCTGTGAGATGTGATTTTTATTTATTTTTTTTTTTACTACATAGAACATGTGGGGTTTTATTTTGATTTTCCACTATGACTCTAATGGTTGGAGAAGTGCTGCCCATGGATCCCCAGGCTGTGGCCCTATTGGGGCCATAGAACCTCTAGGAGATGGGGCTTAGTGAAAGGAAATCAGGCCAACAGAGGTGTGGTCTGGAATTGGCCACTGGGACCCTAGCCTCTTTCTGTCTTTTGGGGTATAAAGGAGTGAAGTTTCTGAAATGAGCACCAATAGACCTTTCCTCCTCATGAGTGGTTTAACTTGGGCATTTTACTGCTGTAATAGAAGCTAAGAAGGAAAGGTAAGGAAGTTTCCACCTAGAGCTTGGCAGTTTGGGGCCAGCCAGGACCACATGAGACACTGCCTCAACCCTTTCTTGGAAATGAGACTTGTGAAGCAACAGTCTTTTCTGCTCTAGGTTGATGAGTTGAGGAGTCAGGGGAGCCCAGGAAGCTGTGGGCATCAGCCCTGAGGACAAGTTAGGTAGTTTAAAAAAGGACCCAGTTCCTCCAAGTTTAGTTCAGTGTCCATTATTGTTCAACCCACATATCCCCTCTGGAAAGGAGAGGTGTCACCCAGTCTTCATGTATCTCCTGGGGGCAGCAAGTCAGTCTTGTGTGTTCACACTTTCCCTCTTCAAGAACTTAGGCAGACCAGAGCGATGGGTACCTCAAACATCAGGATCTTCGAATTTCCTCTGTTCTCTGTGAGAACACAGTGTAGCTGAGTGCTGTCCTCTGACTACTGAGGAGAGGGAGATGCACACGGGCTGGCCCCAGCCTCCGCAGTTCTGCCCACAAGAGGGGCACCAGACTTCCCATACAAGAAGTTTATCCACCCCTGTGTTTGCAGAGACGGACAGCCTGGTTCTCTCTCTCTAAAGTAGCTGCTGAGCATCCTGGTACTTTCCTTTGATGATAGCACCGAATTGTATCCGGAAAGACACTAATCTTGGAAGTAACTGGGGGGGGGGTGTTTCAAACTGAATGCGAAAAATTAGAGTGGTTTATAGTTTACCTCACTTTTCTGCTTTGAATTTTCTAGATGAAGAGCCAGGAAAATGTTCCTTGGAATCTTTGTTAGTTGCACTATCTTGTTGTGACACAAGGGGGCAGTAAAATTCTAGTGAATCAAGTCTTGAGGCTGCTGTATAAAGGAAGCTGGACCATTTCAACAGCACTTGTCCCCCTACCTCTCTCTGTCCTCATGCAGCCTCTGGGGGGGAAACAGACAGAAGGAGCAGAGTTTTAGTTTTAGTTTAGTTTTTAGTTTTCAGTAAGTGATGTTTTAGTTAAAAATTGTTGAATATAAAACATGGTAACAGCCGATTAGAAAACAAAACCAAAACGATCTAGTGTCAGTGCCATAAAGGGGCTTGTCTGTAAGCCTGATGACCTGAGTTTGATCCCTGAGATCCATATATTGGAAAGAGAGAACTGGCTCTCAAGTTGTCCTCTGGCCTCCACATATATCCCGAGATAGATAAATGCAATCATAATTTTTAAAACCCTCTATATTGCAATTATTGTGTCTAGGGGGTTTTGAACAAGAGGTAATGTCTAAGACAACAATAATCTAATGGGCAGACACATGACTCATGCATTCTGTGATGTGAAAACCCTGGAAGTCTCTGCCTGGGAACAAAATAACAACTTGTCTCTCCCAGATAAACAGCCCTCCAGTAGTATTCAGGCATTTGCACTGGCCTGCCCTTAGGGTCCTGACAGGATCTGTCCTCAGCTGCGGCCACGAAGAGTACCTGCTGTGCACATTTGCAGTGTTTCCTTTAAAGGGTGGGCTTTGCCCACCACCCATCTCTTCTCTCTTTTTTCTCCCTCTCTCTTTCCTTTCTCTTTCCCTCTCCCTTTCTCTCTTTCTCTTCCTACACTCTTGTCCCCAGGGACCGGTCTCTATACACACACACACACACACACACACACACACACACACACACACACACCACACACACCCCTGCCCCTTTCTCTGCCCTTTCTCTCTCCTCTTCCAATAAATGTATGTGAGCCTTGTTGCATGGCATGACTTACTTCTCTTCGTGGCGTTTTTAAACAAATTACAACACACTCCCAACAGGCCAGTTTCCAGTTAGACACGCTAATGTGCACATTTAGAAGGTGAGTCAAGACCATGGGACCAGGAGCTCACATGATGGAAGTTGTAAATTTCAGGAAACAAAAACCAACAAAAGTGCAGGTGTGAAAGTGAGTTTTATTTACAATAAGAAGTTGTAACAAATCACAGAACAAAGATTACACATATTCCCAGTGTTTAAAATAAGGACTTTTTTGAGACATGGTTTCTCTGTGTAGTTCTGGTGTCCTGGACCAGGTTGACTTTGAACCCATAGAGATCCACCTGCCTCTGCCTCCCAAGTTCTGGAATTAAAAGCAGACACCACTACTGACTTCAAAAAAGGATATTTAAAAAATTAACTCCCTGATAGCTCTTCCTCCCAATCTTTAGTTTGAACTCTTGATCTTTCAGTGTCTGTGATTTTGTAAAGTTGTTTTTATTAATAGACAAAGCAGAAAGATAATGTAGCATGATCCTACTCTACCCCTCCATCTCTCTCCTTCCTTCTCTCTTTCTCTCCTTTCCCCTCCCTCCCTTTCTCCCCCTTACTTACTTCCCCCCTTCTTTTTTCCTTTTCTCTTTTCTCTTTTTGAGATAGGGTCCCTTGTTGCCCAGGCTGGCCTCCAGATGGCTATGTAACTGAAGCTGACCTTGAATTTCTGATTCTCTTTCTCTACCCCCTGCATTCTGGAATGACATGCCTGTGCCATCTCACATTTATGGGATGTCGATCTACTCCAAGGCCCCACGTATGCTAGACAAACTCTCTATGTACTAAACTGCAATCCCTAGCCCTTAACATGACTTCTTGAAAATGATTGTTGATAGTTGGGATTTCACATACAGGCACAACTTATTATTTATGAGGCTTGTACAGTTTAATCTTCTATAAATGTGGAAATCCCACTATATATACATACACACACATATATGTGAACACGCACGTACAGATATGTTGTTTGACACAAGGCTTCACACTAGCTCTGGCTGGCCTGGAACTTGTGTGTTACCTAGGCTATCCTCAAACTTGCAGTTCCACAAGTTAAATTTTGTGTACACCTTTAAAAAGAAAAATAATTCAACAAATGACACTGTGTTTAACTGGATGTCAGCTTGTAGAAGAATGCAAATAGATCCTTATCTATCACCCTTCACAAAACTCAAGTCCAAGTGGATACACAACCTCAACATAAAAACAGATACACTAAACCTGACAGAAGAGAAAGTGGGAAGTAGCCTTGAATGCATTGGCATAAGGGACAACTTCCTGAATAGAACACCAATCTTACAAGCACTAAGATCAACAACTAATAAATGGGACCTCATGAAACTGAAAGGTTGTCTAAGGCAAAATTCCACCATCAACAGGATAATATGGCAGCCTACAGAATGGGAAAAAAATTTTACCAACTCCACATCCAATAGAGGACTAATGTCAAAAATATATAAAGAACTCAAGAAACTAGATATCAAGAATACAGATCTAAACAGAGAATTCTCAATAGAGGAATCTCAAATGACTGAAAACACCTATAGCAATGTTCAACATCCTTAGCCATTAGGGAAATGCAAATCAAAACTACTTTGAGATTTCATCTTACACCTGTCAGAATGGTCACGATCAAAAACACAAGCTACAGCTCATGCTGGCAAGGATGTGGTTTGTTGGTGGAAGTGCAAACTTGTACAGCCACTGTGAAAATCAATATGGCAGTTCTTCAGAAAGTTGGGAATCCATCTATGTCAAGATCCAGCTATACCACTACTGGACATATACCCAAAAGACAATCAATCGTATCACAAGGACATTTGCTCAGCTATGTTCATAGAGGCTTTATTTGTAGTAGTCAGAAACTGGAAACAATCTAGATGTCTCTTGACCAAAAAATAAAGAAAATGTAGTACATTTTCACAATGATGTATTACTCAGCTATTAAAAGATAATATGAAATTTGCAGGGAGAATGGATGGAACTAGAAAAAAATTATCCTGAGTGAGGTAATCCAGACTCAGAAAGACAAATATGGCATTCACTCACTTATAAGTGGATATTAGCTGTAAAGTAAAAGATAACTATGCTACAATCCACAGACCCTGAGAGGCTAAGTAACAAGGAAGGCTCAAGAAGGGATGCATGAATCTCTCTGATCAGGGGAAATAGAATAGATAGATTTTTGTCAGCAGGAATGGGAACAGAAGGGATCAGGCAGGGGCTTTGGGTGGAGGGAGAGAATACTGGGAGAAACAACTGGATTTGGGGGTGGGGCACTTGGAGGGCAATACGGAAATGCAGTGTAGTGGGAACTCTCTGGAATCTATGAGGGTGACCTTAGTTAAGACTCCTAGTAATGAGGACACTGAGCCCAAACTGACCATCTTCTATAACCCAGGAAGGCTCTTAACAGTGGAACTGGGACATCAACCCAGCCAAAAAACCTTTGACCTACAAGATGTGCTGGAGTAATGGTGGCACAGAACTTGTGGGAGTGGCCAGTCAATCACTGGTTCAACTTGAGTCCTACACCATGAGAGGGTGTCCATACTTGATACGGCCTGGATGATCAGAAACCAGAGGCTGGATAGCCCAGAAACCTAGAACAGAACACCAAACATGACTGGCAAAAAATAAAAAATAAAAGTCAATGGACTAATTTCTAATGATACTATGCTATACTCATAGATCTGAGGCTAGCCCAGTAGACATCAGAGAGGTTTCATCTAGCAACTGATGGGAGCAGATGTGGAGACCCACAGCCAAACATTAGGTGGTGCTTGGGAACCCCACTGAAGAAGGGGAGGAAGAGGGCAGAGTATACCACAAGAAGATGACCCACAAAATCAATTAAGCAGGGCTCATAGGGACTCACAGAGACTGAAGTGACAGCAATAGAGCCTGTATGGGTCTGAGCTAGGTCTTCTGCATACATGTTATAGTTGTGTAGCTTGTAGGGGAGGGGTTGTCTCTGACTCTTTGTCTGTGCTTGGGACCCTTTTCCTCCTTCTGGGTTGCCTCATCCAGCCTTGATATGAGGATTTCTGCCTAGTCTTATTGCATCTTGTTAGGCCATGTTTGGTTGATATCCCTGGGAGGTCTGCTCTTTTCTGAAGGGAAACAGGAGAAATAGATCAGGGAAAGAGGGGAGGGGAGGGGACAATTGGGAGGAGATGAAAGAGGGAAACTGGTTGGGATATAATATATGAAAGAAGAATAAATAAAGAAGAAAGAAAAATGAACTAGGACATATGGTACATGCCTATAATTTTAGATCTGGGAGGTTGAGGCAGAACTGTTGCAAGAATGGCTCTATTTGTATTCTTCTAATCTGGGCTACAGATTAGAGTAAGACCCCATCTCAAAAGAATAAAAGAGGAGGAAAAGAGAAAAATGTGGTGGGAGAAGAAGAAAATAATTATTAGGGGCTAAAGAGATGGCTCAGAGGTTAAGAACACTGGCTGTTCTTCCAGAGGTTCTAAGTTAAATTTCCAGCAACCACATGGTGGCTCACAACCATCTATAATGAAATATGGTGCTCCCTTTTGGTAGTAGGTAGAACACTGTATAAATAATAAAACTTTTTTTTAAAAAAGAAAATTATTATTAACCCCACATGGTGTATTTGCAACAGGACACATCTCCATTTTGATCTGGTTTTCATTCAATCTCTGATGACCATTTTTCAAACTCACTGCTGGTCCAATAATTTTTGAACCTTCTATGTTCTCCTCAGCCTGCACAGTTCTGGTGCCAGACACAGCACAGTGGTGACCACATTCATTCTGTCCCAGTACTAGACAGAGTGCTCCTGAAAGTCTTCTAGACCAAGTCCACAACAGCTAGGAAGCCTACATGGGACCAACCTAGGCCTTCTGCATGTGGATGACAGTTGTGTAGCTTGGTCTGTGTGTGGGGTCGCTGTGTGGTCAGGACCTGTCCAGCACATGAGTTGGCTTTTTGGAATCTATGCCCTATGCAGGGATGCCTTGTCCGATCTTGATGCAGGGCAGGGGAGGAGCTTGGTCCGGCCTCAATGTAATATGACATGTGTTGACTATCATGGAAGATCTGCCCCTTTTTGAATGGAGGAGTGGATTGGAAGATAGACATCAGGTGAGGGAAGGAATGGGAAGAGTGGAGGAAGGGGAAACTGGTTGGTATGTAAAATAAATGAAAAAATTAATTTAAAAAGAAAAAAAGAACAGGTCCACAGAAATATCTGTGGGCTGCATTAATGCATCTGATTAAACCCCAAATCAAGGTGTTCTTGACACATCTTTATCTGACTTAGCTAGAAATTCTCATGGCTAGTCCATTTCCAGGCAACAGAAAGAGTGAAGAAAAGAAGACAGACTAGAGGGAGGATCAGGGGTGTAGCTCAGTTGGAAGCATACTTGTCTAGTATGCATGCATGAAGCCCTGGGTTCTGTTCCCAGTTACTCATAAATCAGCTGTGGTGGCACAGGAGTTGAGATGTTTTATTTGCCCCTGATGGTTATTTTTAATCCACAACTTGCAATAATCTAGAATCACCAAAGAGCCTCAAAGAATTTAGATCAGGTTGGCCCGTGGACATGACTGGGGGCAGTTTTTCTTTTCTTTTTATATTTTTCTTTATTTTATGTGTATGGGTGTTTAGTCTGCATGTGTGTCTGTGTATCATGTTCATGCCTGATGTCGGAAGAGGTAAGGACACTGAATCACCTGGAACTAGAGATACCATGTGGGTGCTGAAAACCCAAGATGCAGCTCATTGTGGTGGACCTATCTCTGGATTGGGGCAAATTTTTATTAGGATTTTTTTTATCACAGTAACAGGAATTAAATTAGAAGATCCACTATCAGTGAAAACTATATTATTTGTGTCCATTTTATAAATAGTGTGCTCACACGAATGAGCTACAGCGAGAACTCAAGCTGCAGAGGGTCCTGTGGCTTGAGTTTTGTCAGCTCCAGAGAAAGTCCCCTCGACACTGTTCAGGGTGCCATTAGTCAACAAAGACATACCCACTACCAATAAGGACAGATGTCTGTCTACAGTGTCCCCTCGACACTGTTCAGGGTGCTAGTAGTCAACAAAGACATACCCACTACCAATCAGGACAGGTGTCTGTCTACTGGTGGAGCCTCTCGCTGCAGGCAAGTCACAATGTTCCCATGCTCCCTAACACTTCAGTCCAGCGTTGGGTGATGACAACTGTTTTGTCACATGTTGTTGTGTCATAACAGAAGTCAGGGGACATGGATAGTGCAGGAGATGTGCATGGGTAGACATAGTGGCACATGTCTGTTTTCCCAGCACTTGGGAGATTAAGGTGGGAAAGTCTTGAGTTCGAAGCCAGTTTTGGCTACATAATGAGTAGCCAACATGAGCTGTGTAACAAGGCCTTGTCTCAAAAGTCTAAGACAACTGTGTGGCTCACACTTAAAATGCAGCATAAAGAAGCTGAGGCAGGGGGACTAAGAGCCTGTTTAACAACAAAAACAGAATGGGAAAAAAGGAGACATTCAATAAATTAGTAACTATAATCACCCTCTTGGGCTATAGAGACCCAGCAGTAGAATATATTCTTATCTTGACATATTATTGTTACCACTAGTCAGCCTTTCTCCATCCCCACTTGCTCACACCATACCATCCTTTGCTCTTGACTTCTGTGGGACCAACTTTTGAGTGGGAATGAATACTATTTGTTTCTCTGTAACTGGCTTCTTTCACATAGCATCTATGTTCGTCTATGTTCTTTCAAATGGCAGGATTTCCTATTTATGAATGAATAATATTCCTTCGTGTGTATATACCACATGTTTCATATCTGCTTATCTGTTGATGGAAACCTAGGTTAATTCTGTGTCTTGGTCATCTCTCATAGTGACAGGGAAATGCAGATAACCTTTAGCTCACTGCATATGTTCCTAGATGTGAGATTGCTAAATCTGATGAATAAAACTATTTTTAATTTGATTTTTTTCATTGTTATTATTTTTGTGGACATATTTGAGACAGGGTTTCACTATGTAGCTGTGACTGGTCTGGAACTCATTATGTAGACCAGGCTAGCCTAGAACTCATAGATATCCACCTGCCTTTGCCTCCTCAGTGCTAGGATTAAAAGTGTGCTGTAGAAGGAGCTACGGACTGTGTTCCTGCTGCCTGGCTCCTGGACACCTGGCTAGCTCAGTCAGTAGAACATGAGACTCTTAATCTCAGGGTTGTGGGTTCATGCCCCACTTTGGGAGCCAATTGTAGAAGGAGCTGTGGGCTGCGTTCCTGCTGTCCGGCTCCTGGCCTCCTGGTTAGCTTATGCCCCCAAATAACAACACACAAATTGTATTAATTTAAACACTACTTGGCCTATTAGCTCTAGCCTCTTACTGGCTAACTCTCACATCTTGCTTTAACCCATATTTATTAATCTGTGTAGCATCACGAGATGGTGGCTTACCAGGAAAGATCCTAACCTGCGTCCGTCTCGGGTCGGAGAATCATGGCAATTGACTCACTTCCCTTCTTCCCAGCATTCTGTTCTGTCTACTCTACCCAACATATGTTCTGAACTATCAGGCCAAGCAGTTTCTTTATTAATTAACCAATGAAAGCAACAGATAGATAGAAGACCCACCTACATCATTTTCCCTTTTTCTGTTTAAACAAAAAAGAAAGGCTTTCACTTTAACATAGCAAAATTACATATAACAAAACATTATCAAGCAAGAATTACAGTTACGATATTTATATCTATTTTATCTTTTATCACAACTAAGGAAAACTAAAACTATGACTATCCATTCTTCAACTCCATCAAAGACTCCAGAAGGATATAATATTACCTAATTAAACAAGAAGCAAGCAACTTCTATAACTCTAGAAATGACAGAGACATCTCACTACCTGAACAGTCACCCAAAGTTCCTCTGTACTGTACATCCATCTTCAGCCTACAGGCCCATAGTATCCAGCAAACATTTCCATGAAGCAGGAAATTCTAAAGACAGTTCAGTCACTTTCTGCTGTGTCCTGCAGAATGTCTCGCAGACTCTTTCATAAATCAGGAACTCCGAAAGACCATCTCACCTTTAGGCAAGTTCAGCAGTCCTCTCTCTGCGGGTTCTTTGTGTCCAGTTTATGCAACAGTCCAGGCAAGAGCAGTTTCTTGCCCAAATGGCTAACTAACTTCATAAGGAGCCTCTTTGATGCCCATCTTCATCTTGAAGTAGATTGGTGCTGCCAGGAGCAGACGTGTCTCATTGTCATGAAAAGCCGTAACTTATTAAAACATTAAATGGCATATTCTGTAGTCTTTGAAAGATATGAAGAAAGCCTATCTGAAATATATCTATGCACATCTAGAAAATCTAACTAACATGACTACAACCTTGACTATTATTGATGATTATCCATTAACAACCAATATTTTCTAATTATACATTACGTTTTAAAATGAACTATACAATCGCAATACCTTAACCAAGATCAGAAACATATACATATAACAAAATTGACCTTAAAATCCATACCAAATGCAAATTATTCATATCTATATCAGTGTGTACCACCATGCCACTTTTACTTTTAATTTATTTATGCATATGTGAGCTTGTGTGTGTTTATGTGTACCACTAGTGTGCAGGAGCCCTTGGAGGCCAGAAAGAAAAGACAGATGGTTGTGGGCTGTCATGTGGGTACTAGGAACCAAACCCAGAACAAATCCTTCTATAAGAACAAGTTCTCTTAATTGCCAAGCCATCTCTTTCAGTCCTGACTTCGAGTTTTTGAGACAGGATCTTACTCTGAGGGGCAGTCTGGCCTTTACTGTGGAGACCCTCCTGCCTCAGTCTCCCAAGCTCTGGGTATAGAACAACCTACCATATCTTGCTGCTTTGGGTGGTTTTTGAGTGGCCTCCTGTGGTGATTTGAAAGAAATTTGCCCCCAAAAGGAATGGCACCAATGGGAGGTGTGGCCTTGCTGGAGGAAGTGTGTTACCATGGGGGTGGACTTTAAGGCCTCCTATATTAAAGCTACACCCAGGGAGACGTCTCACTGTATCCCTCATATACAAAGGCATTACCCCTGTTTGGATGAATGCTCTACACAGACTTCCCTGCCAAGGGGATGCTCTTCCCTTGCCCACTGCCTTGCCTGTCCAGCACACATCCCATGTTTTGATTCCCAGCAGGCACTTTCCCTGCAACTCTAAGGCCCACTCATCTCCCTCTGTTTGAATAGCATGAGTGCAGAAACCATTTCAGCAACCAATATCTGTTAGTGACTCACCGGGCTAGCCTACACTTAGGCTTAGCCACAGTGAGTTGTTTACAAAGAATGTGCAAGGAGATTCTGTTTAATCAGATTATAAACAAATTGGTGACAGGGACCAGAGCTTCTCCGCTGTCACAGTTCTGGGTGTGTCAGCACTGAATAAATGCATTTTAATGGATATAGCGACCCTCTTGGCAGCTTCCTCCTAAAGAGACTGGAGACTCCCTAACTGGGTGAAGGCAATGGCATTATCTCCTGCACAGACTCTCATGGAGTTCCCCAAACCTTGATGATGGGCTCTTGGCCAGCCTCTCTCTAAATCATATTTGAAGCAATTTTTCAATTTTCTTTGGATAATTGATTAGAAGTCTTGATATTTTTCTTTTATTCTTTAAAAATTGTGTGTGTGTGCTCATGTATATTTGTGTTCATGTGTGTGTGCCCAGATGTCAACATTAGGAGCTTATGAATGGCTGGCTCTCTAACTTGTTTTTTTTTTGATTTAATAAAGTTTTATTTTTCCAAAAGTACAGCTGATTGAACCTGTTCATGCATCTTCACCAGCAGCTGGGGCATCTCCACCCTTTGTGTTTCTGGTGTAAATTACGTGGGCTCTGTGCTTTGAAACCAGCTTGATAAGCCCTTTACTAAGGAGCTCCTGAAGAGCTGCCCTGGCCAAGGAACCGCGAATCTTCAGTCTCTCAGAGACCACGGCTGGAGTAATAAGTTTATAGTTGGGCACTTCCTTACAGAGTTTGTCGTATGTAGCCTTGTCAAACAGGACTAGATTGTTGAGCTTGTCCCGAACTTTGCCTTTGGACCACTTCTTCTTTTTGGCCTTGCCACCGGACTTATTTACTGGGTCTTTATCTTTTTTGGCCGACTTTCCGGCATCTTTCTTCTTCTTGTCATCCTTGGGCGGCATGATGAAGTTCGGAGAGTGGCGACGACCACTGCAGCCTCCCTAAGATGTCAGGAAAAAAGCTCTAACTTGTTTTTGAGACAGGGTTTCTCACAGAACTTGGAGTTCACCAATTTGGTTGTACTAGCTTGCCAGTGAGCAACAAGGTTGCTCCTGTCTCTACTTCCCCAGCATCAGAATGACATGGATATGTCAGCAAGCCTGACGCGTGTGCGATTCAGGTCTTTACCTATTGAGCCGTTGCCACAGCCTCAGAAGTCTGTCTTAGGATATTAAGAACAGAACTCAAAAATAAACAAAGAAAGAAAGAAGGAATAGAACCCATAGCTTTACACACACCCGGCAAGTGGTTTACCATTAAGATCCAGTCCTTCCACCCTAATTCTTAACAGAGTCACTGGCCTCACTGCCACCTCAAATTCCTTACCTAATGAAGTAGCAAATTTAGAGGGGTTTGAATTGGATGAAAGTCAGTATCCCATAATGCAAGTGGGCATGTGATGCGCCTGCTTCATTCCCCCTTTGCTGGTCCTGCTGTTGTCTCAAGAGCCATGTGAGGATCAGGGAGAGGAGTGGACTCCAGGCGAACCTTGTTCTCCATAGCTGTATGGCCACATCACCACCTCCTCTGGAAACTGTGATGCTACTGGAGCCCATCACTTCAGTGGCTATGGGATTAGAACTCTGGAAGACAGTGGGAATTGGGCCCAACGCATTTGCTCCCTGTCTGGGCACATTCCTTCTTTTGCTGTATGTAGCTGGTTCTCCTCTTCCCACTAACTCTGGGCAGCAAAAGCGGGCATGACTGTGTCCTCAGCCCCAGATAGTGTTCTGTAACCTTTCTTCTCTGTCCTCAGAACCATGCAGTGACAGCTGTGGCACTTTTAGGAACTCCCTGGGGGAGCTGAAGGTGCGGAGACCTGCAGGAACTTCCCTAGAATCACACAGCAAATCATAACTGCACAAGAAGCTGCATTACCTGATTTTTTTGAAACTTCATTTTTTTATTTTTGGAAGATAAGTTTTTAATCATATTTACGTATAGAAAACTTAAGGGTGTTCATTTAACCCAGTTTAGTGGCAAGTTCTTTGGCCTTTGCCTTTTCCGGGTTGGCAATTCGAGTCACAGATTTAGGACCCGGGACATGGCCTCCCCAGTGGCAGTGGGTCTCATCATATTTCTTGTTGTAATTGGTCCTAATAGCTTCCACCAGCTTAGCCAGAGCTCCCTTGTCTTCAGAGTCAACCTGTGTGAAGGCAACAATGGTGCAAGTCTTCCTGGGGACCAGTCGCCCCAGCCTGGCCTTTCCCATCTTCCAACACAGGGCAGGCAGGAAGACCACCAGCTCAATGGGGTCTACATTGTGGGCAATCACCACCAGCTGAGCCTTCTTGTTCTCTACCAATGTGATGACTGTATGACCCCTGCTTGAAGTACAGGTGGTCTCTTAGTTGGGACGTCCCTTTGCCAGCAGCATGGATCAGCAGTCTTTGTTTCTTCTCCTGCTTTGTCCTGGCCTGTATTCCTGCGCAAGCTTAAGCAGCTGGGTTGCTGTTTGCTGGTCCAGGGCCTGGGTGACTGGTTAGTGGCAGGAGAAAGTTTGAGCAGCTTATAGAGGATGGCCCTTTGCCACTGCAGCCTAATGTAGCGGGGCCATTTGATGAAGCGTGTGAGATCTCACTTGGTCTGGATGCCCTGCCAATGCCGGAGTTCTATGGCGTTTTCTCAAAGGATTCACCGCCTTTTTGGCTTCTGTTTCTTCAAGATGTGGGGGTGGAGGGCACCTTCTTACCTTTGGTCTTCTTTCCCTTGGGTATCTTGCTCTGCCGGAGGAGCAAAACATCAATTTTTTAAACTAATTTGTTGTTGTTGTTATGTTTTTTTTTCTTTTTTTTTTAAATATTTATTTATTTATTTTGTATGGAGTTATCCAGAAGAGGGCACCAGACCTCAATACAGATGGTTGTGGACCACCATGTGGTTGCTGGGAATTGAACTCAGGACCTTTGGAAGAGCAGGCAATGCTCTTAACCACTGAGCCATCTCTCCAGCTCCCTGTTTTTTATTTTTCAAGACATGGTTTCTCTATACCTTTGGAACCTGTCCTGGAACTAGCTCTTGTAGACCAGGCTAACTTAGAACTCACAGAGATCCGCCTGCCTCTGCCTCCCAAGTGCTAAGATTAAAGGCGTGCGCCACCACCTCCTGGCTTTAACTAAGTTTTATGCTTACTTAACATCAGGACAGCATGTATGAGGCCTGACTCTGATTTAGGGAGGCCCCCTTGGACCCTTACAGTTGTCTTAAATCAGCACAAGAATCCTTTTATCTGGGGCTACTAGGACAACTTCTGCATCTCAGCTGCTTTGTCTATCTGACGGAGACCCTAGGACATTTGTCCAGAAGTAAATGTCTAAGTAAATGTCTTCCCGGTCATTAGGTGCCAACCTCTCTTTCCCACTGCAATCCTCCAGAAATTGATATTTTCTTTATTCTTTTTTCTTCTCCTTTGAACCTAACTCACCATTGGGTCTAGTCAACTCTGCCCTCAAGACAGATCTAGAGAAATAAGGCTTCAATTAAGAACCTGAACCAAGCCTGTATCTGGCAGTGCCCTGCAAGGACAGCTTGTGTATGTTCTAAGTCACAGCGTCTGCTTTGCTTGTCTCTCCCTGTGCCCTGCTGGGTTCTGCTGCTCAGCCATTTCACCCTTTCTTTCTTTCTTTTTTAAAAGGTGCGTCTTATGATGTCTTTGTGTGATAGCAGGAGGTAGAGGCTGTGCGTGTGCGAAGGACTGTGTGGTGATCAGAGGACAACGGGAGGCAGTGCTTTCTTTCCTTCAACACTCTGTGGGTTCCAAGGAGGTTGCTCAAGTGCCGAGCCATCTTCCCAGCCCACCCTTCGCTTTCCTGCATGCATCCAGCACCTTCCTACTGCAGCTTCCCTACCCCTGCTGCTCCCACCAGGATAACCTTCCTGAGGATAGCCACAGGGCCCATGCCTTTGCTGCTTTCACCACCAAACTGCTCCACATAAGACTTCCCTTCCTCCAGACCCTAGCCCCGCCCCCACCATAAGTTCTTACTCAGGTTTCTGTTTGGGGCTGTGCTCCCTGCTTCCTGCTGAACACTCAGTGCTAACAATGTTTACCCATCACTGTAGGTGTTATTGTGTTTTGGAGGACTGGAGCAACACAACCACAGGAGAGGTGTAGAAATATCCTTCAAAAGTCAGGTGGTAGTGCCCTGTGCCTTCAATCCCAGCACTTGGGAAGCAGAAGCAGGCGGATGGATCTCTGTGAGTTCTAAGTCAGCCTGGTCTACAAGAGTTAGTTCAATTCACAACAAACACATGGCAGTTCACGACTATATAACTTCAGTTCTAGTGGCTCTACAGGGGATCTGACACCCTTACACAGACACACATCCAGTCAAAACACCAACACACATAAAATAAAATAAATTAAAAACAAACAAATAAGAACAAAAACAAAAAACCATGGCTCATGCTGTCATCACAATGTCTCTCCCCCAAACCGCCCCACCAGCAGGGTGCACAAGGCCACTCATCCCCTGTGTGGCTCCCTCCCAACCTCTAACAACTTCCTTGTTAAAGGGCCCACTAGGGAAAGTTCCTCTGTCAGCCTGAGAGTTCTAGATCTGAAAGGGACTTGGCGGGTTATGTGACCTCTGGATTCAACAGCCTTCAACAAGGCCTTTACAGTTAAGATGGCATCTTCCTTCCCTTCCTTCCTTCCTTCCTTCTTTCCTTCCATCTTTCCTCTCCACTTCTTTTCTTCATTTAGAGAGGGAGCTGTGCCCTGTTGCCCAGATTGGCCTTAAACTTTTAACATCTTAGTTTCCTAAGTGGCTGAGACTTGAGGAAGATACTTGCTCTTCTATGTATATTAAACTTTGCACACAATTTGATTATTTTTAAGAAACACATGATAATATTTGCTTATTTATGAGATAGGATTTTACACTGTAACCAAGGCTAGCCTGGAACTATGTAGCCCAGGTTGGCTTTATTGTGTCTGTAACTATTTTTGAACATTTTTTTTGAACTTCTTGCTGCAGAGCTGACTCCACATATAGACGCACTCTGACAGCTGAGAAATGACAAGACACTTGCTTTCTCACCAAGTGTTGATCCCCACCACCCAACTCCACACACCTCTTCCCAAAGTCTGCAGCTGGCCAAACCACAAATCAGAAATCCTCAGCCCAAGGTGGAAAATATTCTTGAGAAGACTGACAAGTGGTGGGAGGAGGCAGTTTTGTTCTGAGGAGTGGGACAGTATTTTGTTCCTCTTTACTTATTAATTATGTGAAATCAAGAAAGGCAAAGAGAAAGAGAATGCAAAATCTCAACACTATTTTTTCATTTTATTTGTCTGTGAAATATAGTTTCACTTCAAAATATGCGGTTGCTATTGTTTCACTTCTCCGGTGAAAACAGAGAGAAAATGTCTTACCTCTCCAGCATTCTTTCAGATTGTCAGAAACAGGAGAACAGCCTAAAATTTCCCTGAAATGCCGGTATCATGTGACCTCGGTACCACGCAGTGCCATTCTGTTATGGTTCCTGGGCCTCTTGCTCAGATACCATTTTTCAAAGACCTTCGGGATGCTTTTGGTGCCAAGTAGGTGCTGCCTGGATGCTTCGCGATGATGAACGGTCTTCTAAGTGCCTGTACAGAGCTCAAGAGAAGGAACACCGCAGCACGTAAACCGCCGTGCCAGATCGCACACAGCCGCCAAATCACATCCGCCCCTATCTCTCTGGACGACCTACCCCCGCCCCTGAAATCTAGGCCTGGCACCTTGCCCTGAGCCTCAGCCAACTGGACTTTAACAGAGCAGGATGGAAAGAGAGATCCAGATATATTCCCCTATAAATCTCCTGTGGAGCCAAACCCTGCTGATCTGTGGGCAGTGGAGGAAGGGTGCAGAAGGTGTAAGTGGAGTTTGCAAACGCTCAAATTTTCTTTTAGACAACCATAGGCAAAAGCACTTTCAAATTCTCCACTTTCTGATGCACCGGGCCTGTGCATAGCTCTTCTGCTTTCTAGGTGAAGCGCTAACGTGAAGTGAACCAGCCAAAATGTAGGTGCCATGAAAGAGCTAAATGTAGCGCTCAGAAAGCAGGAGAGACTGGTGCTGGGGCCGCGGCTCAGGGCTTGCCTGTTGTTCTGGGAGCCCCGGCTTCCAGTCCAGCCCCGAATGGACCAGACACTCCTGAGATCTCAGTACACGGAGGTGGTGGCAAAGCAATCCTCAGCAAGTTCGAAGTCAGCCTAGGCTACATGAGAAAAAGGATAATAATTAAAGAAAGAAAAACGAACAAACAGAAACACAAGAAGGGCCCAGAATTCCCAGACTGGAAAATGAAACCCACATGGTTCAGTACCCATAGCTCTGCCTTCTTTAGCAACCACTGCAGGGTTAGCTTCTGCTAAGCTGCAATTGTTAGTCTGAGATTTTGAAATTAATATTTAAATGTCTTGGGTTAAATGTTTAAGTAAGAAATTGTATATGTAAGAGTCAAATGCTATACACAGCCGTGTGAGTGGGAGGTCACGTAATGGGTTGACAGGACACAGACCGAATAGCTCACTTGGGGCCCAGCTAAGAAAGCAGGTGAGATTGATGGGCAGGAAGGGAGAGAGAAGGGAGGGGGGGACTGCAGGGCCCTTTAACATTTTGTTTTAATTTTCAAATTGAGAATATGGATGATCCTTTTTTTTTTTTTTTAAATGAAGTTTTGATCTTATTGAGCTGGGATGCGGCTTAACTGGCAGAGTGTTTCCCTAACACACGAGGCCTTGGGTTCAGTCCCTAGCACCATATAAACTGCCTGTAGTAACAGACCAGCAATCCCAGCACTTGGGCAGTAGATGTGTTAGTTTAAGGTTATCCTCAGCTATGCTCAAGTCCAACCTAGGCTTATATGAGCTCTGTCTCCAAAAACCAAACCCAAACCTGAAACCAGGTAACTGTAAATAAAGAAATTTAACTCAGAGCTATTGTGGTTAGAAATGCCTGACATCCTAGCTCAACAACAGCACACCAAGACTGACAGCTGTCTCCCATGTCAGAGACTGACTATGGCACTAGCCTCTGCTGCCTAGCGTCTAGAGAGAGGCTCTTGCTTCAGACCCATCTCCTAAGGGAAGATTATGATCCCAAAGCTGGGCCAGGGAGATGTCTCAGTGGACCAAGTACTTGCCAGGAAGCCCGATGCCTGGCACCCTCAGTGGAAGGAGAGAACCTACTCCTGACGTTAACTTCTCGTGGTCACAAGCACATTGTGGCTCTCTCTCACACACAAATTAAATTGAAAAAAAAAAAATTCAGAGGCCCAAGTACAGTTTCAGCTTCTAAACCACCATAAACTAGAAAGCACTCTAAGTTGGGTCTCTAGCAGGTAGGGACTGGTCTGCATAAGTGAGAAACAAAAACCAAAATGTGAAAACAGGGTGTCTGGGTATGAAATTTCTAACAGGTAGGGGTGTCTCCTGCCCCCCACCTGCTGCCCCTTTACCCCCTCAACACGTCTGCAGTATCCAAGCCCTAACCTGAAATCACTCAGCCAAAGTGTTCTGTTTGACTAGTCAGAGGAATTTTAAATCACATACAATATCATTTACGGTTTCTGTTCACTGTGCCCAACACATGCTGGAACCCGGGCCTCTCGCATGCCAGGCCAACACACTACCACTAGACCTGCTCCAGCCCAGATTCTCACACAGTCTCAGCGTTTTGATGTTACTTCCTGTCTGAAAAGTTAGGCTCTCAACTTTTTTTCCCCACAAGAAAAAATAGTGACGGAAAGACGAACAAGGTTTCTCCTGGTGCCTGTGACAGCAAACAGCAGCCCAGGTCGTTATGTTCAGCTTTTTGCTAGTACATTCCTTTTGAATTTGACTCGAGATCCTTGTAGCCTCTGATTAGATCATTATACATATTTTGTTTTCTAAATGTTCAAGATCCTCAAAGTAAAACATTTTCCCTAGTCAGGCTGGGGACAGAGAAGTGGGGAAAGGTGTCCCTGCGAGCATCTCAGAGGTCTGGCAGGCCAGGTCCATGATGACCACAACAACTGTGCTTTGCCTTGGGTGTTCTTAGTGTTTATGTTGGTAACAGGTGACAAAATAGGGAGAAACATGCCCTTGGGGACCTTAGAATTTGTTAGCTCGGGATAGGGAGTTGAGATATCTTGTTCCTTGACAACATGGAGAAGCCAGAGCTTACAAAGTTCAAGAAATTGAATTTCCTTAGGTATTTTATGCTTTATTCGTGTGTGTGTGTGTGTGTGTGTGTGTGTGTGTGTGTGTGTGTGTTCATGTGAAGGCCAAAGGACAACCTTGGGTTTCATTCCTCAGGTACTGTCCATCTGTTTTGTTTTGAATACAGAGTCTCTCCCTGACTTACAACTCACTGAGTAGGTCAGGGAGCCCCCGGAGCCCGCTTGCCTCTGCCTTCCCAGCATGCACCAGCACACCTAGCTTTTCCCCAAGGTTCCTGGGGTTTTAGCTCACACCCCCCTCCACTTTGACAGCAAATACTTTACCCACAGAGCCATCTGTCTAGCCCTACTTGTTGCTTTCCTTTTTTTTTTTTTTAAATTAATGAGTTAGGGTTGGAGTAATGGAGCAGTCAGCAGAAGGAATCATACCAGTTCAATAAAGAAGGCACTACTGTTGTTGCCCCACCGAAGACATGGAGAAAAATCTCAGTGAAGGCAGGCCTTGACAGGCACAGTACAAGTTACCAGGTTTGCAAGTAACTCAGCTCAGAGATGATAGAGCAGTCAGAGGCCAGCCCTGAAATCTGTAAGACACTATTGC